>NC_035107.1:103005835-104255835 GCF_002204515.2 Aedes aegypti
TCTTTTATTAAATTCAGATGCTGATGGAAATCCAGTAAGGTATAAAGCGAGGCTAGTAGCGAAAGGGTTTTTGCAGCGCAAGCGGCGTGGATTACGAGCAGACATTTACTCCAGTAGCTAAATTGTCAACAATAAGGACGTTACTTGCGGTAGCAAATGAAGAGGATATGGATTTTTTTTAAACTGATGTCAGGGACAAGATTGAAGAATGGAAAATTGCAAGAAGAGGAGTAAAGGCAAACCAGAGGGAGTTTCAGCTACGAGAGGAGAAGTGTGTCTACTAAAACATTTTTTTGTATGACCTAAACATCTCCAAGGTTCTGGAACAACTAACTTTACTTTTGATGGGCTACGTTCTTCAAGACATGACCTGCGTCCAATGTTACGTGAACTAACTCGATCCATGGCTGCTAACCTCCAGTTTCTCGATCGCTTCACTCTTCCAAGATCCTGTTCCACTTGGTCAAACCACCTAGCTTGTTGTGCTTCTCTTCGTCCTGTACCGGCCGGATTCGAGGTGAACCATTTTGCGGGACTGTCGTCCGGCATTCTCACAACGTGTCCCGCTCATCGTACCTTCCAGCTTTAGCGACTATCTTGATACTGGGTTCACCCTAGAGTTGCGCAAGCTCGTGGTTCATTCTTCTCCTCTATACGCCGTTCTCACATACTCCGCCAAAGATCGTCCTAAGCACACGTCGTCCTAAAACTCCTAGCGCTGGTAGTCCTATTCAAGCATTGTCCACGTCTCATGTCCGTAGAGTACTACCGGTCTTATCAGCGTCTTGTACATGGTACACTTAGTACGAAAGTGAAATTTACCAGACCGCAAGGTCTTGTGGAGGCTGTAGTAAGCACGACTTCTGGCAATGATGCGTCTGAATTTCTCTGCTGTGTGTTATCCAACGTTATCAATGACCCGAGGTAGACAAATTCGTCCACCAACTGGAACTCATCCCCGTCGATTATCACGCGTCTGCCAATGCAAGCTCTATCGCGCTCGGTTCCTCCAGCCGGCAATATTTCGTCTTCGACGTATTTACTTCAATCCAACCCGGTCTGCTTCACGTTTCAGCCTGGTTTACTGTACAGAAACCACCTGGAACGTTCTTCCAACTATGTTCACGTCGTCAGCAAAACAGATGAACTGGCTGGATTTACTGAAGATCGTGCCCGCATGTTGAAGCCTGCCGTTTCATAACACCTTCTAGCGCAATATTTGAACAGGAGGCAGGAAAGACCATCGCCTTGTCGAAGTCCTTCGCGTGTTTCAAACGGGTCCGATAATGCACCCGATATCCCACACAGCACTGTGCACTTTCCATCGTTGCCTTGATCAGTCTAGTCAGTTTTTCGGGAAAACCATTCTCGTCCATAATCTTCATAGCTCTTTGTGGTCGATGGTTTGCGGCCGCCTTGAAATCGACGAATAGGTGGTGCGTAGGGATTTCATATTCGCGACACTTTTGGAGATCTGCGGCAACATAAGATTTGGTCTGTCGTCGATCGCCCGTCCACAAAACCGGGTTTGATAACTTCCCACAAATCTGCTTGCCAGTCGCGATAGACGGGAAGATGATCTGGGAAAGTACTTCATAGGCTGCGTTAAGAATGGTGATCGCTCAATAATTCTCACATTCTAATTTGTCACCCTTTTGTATATTGGGTATATTATTCCCTCCTTCCACTCCTCCGGTAGCTGTTCTGTATCCAAGATCCTGGCTATCAATCGGTACAGACAAGGGGTTAATCTGTCCGGGACCATTTTAATGAATTCGCTCCAATACCATCCTTTTCAGCTGCTTTGTTGTTCTTGAGCTATTTGATAGCATCCTATTGTGGGAGTTGGCACGTCTCCCTCATCCGTCGTACTGATGAAGCCATCCGTCGTGCTGCCTTGGTTTCCTCCTCTGCGCCATTAAGGTGTTCATCGTAGTGCTGCTCTACCTTTCAATCACTCACGTTCGTTCCGTCGAGATAACTCCATTCTTATCCCGGCACATTTCGGCTCGCGGCACAAAGCCTTTGCGGGATGCATTGAGTTTCTTGTAGAACTCACGTGTTTCTGAGAATGATACAGCTGCTCCATCTCTCTTGTACTCCAACTCTTCCAGGCGGCGCTTTTAATCCGCAATAGATGGGTTTGCTGTCTTCGCTTCTGTTTGTATCGTTCCACGTTTTGATGGGGCCGATGTCCAAAACGCATTCTTCCGTAAAACCGTCTGATACTCCTCGTCGAACCAACCGTTCCGTCGATTTCCTTCCACGAACCCAGTGGCACCTTCCGTTGCATTGTCAATGGCTGGTTTTACTCAACTCCAGCAGTTCTCAAGAGGGCTTCGGTAAGCTCCCCCTCTTCCGGCAACGGCTGATTTGCGCCGCGATAGGTTCTGGGGGGCCCAGATAGCCGTAGCGGTATACGCGCAGCTATCCAGCAAGACCAAGCTGAGGGTTGTGTGATCGAATCCCACCGGTCGAGGATCTTTTCGGGTTGGAAATTTTGACTTCCCAGGGCATAGAGTATCTTCGTACCTGCCACACGATATACACATGCAAAAATGGTCATTGGCATAGTAAGCTCTCAGTTAATAACTGTGGAAGTGCTCATAAGAACACTAAGCTGAGAAGCAGGCTCTGGTCCCAGTGGGGACGTAACGCCAGAAAGAAAAGAAGGTTCTGTCGTCGATAATGTCCGAGAAGTGTCTTCCATCTATCAAAACGTGGTCGATTTGCGATTCAGTGTGTTGGGGTGAGCTCCAGGTGTACCGATACGGGAGACTGTGCTGGAAGTAGGTACTACGGCCATGTTCTTTCGGCGAAATCAATCAGTCTTAGGCCGTTTTCGTTCGTAAGCTGCCCTATAATCGGTCTAAATTCTTCTTCTGGCCTACCCGAGCGTTGAGATCTCCGATAACGATTTTTTACATCATGGCTTAGGCAGCTGTTGTAATCACGTTCCAGCTGCGCGTAGAAAGCGTCCTTATCGTCATCGTCACTTGCTAGGTGAGGGCTGTGTACGTTGATTATGCTGATATTGAAGAAACGGCTTTTGATCCTCAACTTGTACATTCTGTTGTCCATTGACCACCACCCAATAACGCGCCTCTGCATTTCGCCCATCACGAGAAAAGCTATGCCCAGCTCATGTAAAGAAGTCTGGAGAATTTCTGGAGGAACTTTGAAATTTGTCGGGAATCCGAACGAATTCCCGGTGGAACTCCAAAGGAATTTTCGGATAAAATCTAAAGGAATTTCTGGAGGAACTCGGAAGAAAATTCCATGAGGAACTCTGAAGAAAGTCTTGAAGGACCTCCAAAAGATTTCCTGGAGGAACATTGAAATACTTGCTGGAGGAACTGCGCGAATATTTTCCAGAGAAACTTCGAGAATATAAAAGGAATTTCTGGAAGAACTCGGACGAAAATTCATGAGGAACTCTGAAGAAAGTCTTGTTGGACCTCCAAAAGAATTCCTGGAGGAACATCGAAATATTTGCTGGAAGAACTGCGGAATATTTTCCAGAGAAACTTCGAGAATATTCCTGAAGGAACTATGGATAAAATCCCGGAAGAACTTTGGAGAAATTTCTGGAGTTCTAAGGAATCCCTGAATCTATAAAGGAATTGCCGACAAAAAAATTGAAAAAAAATCTCGGAGAAATTTTTTGAGAAACTACGACGGAATTCCTTCAGAAACTCCGAAAAATTTTCTAAAGCGATGTTCCGAAATAATTCCTGGAGAAACTCGGAAGCCCGGAGTAATGAAGATACTCTGAAGGAATTCCCGGCGGAGCTCTGGAAGATTTCCAGGAGGACGTCTGGAGGAATTTCTGGAGGTATGCCTGATGCAACTCTGAAGAATTCCTAGAAGAACTCTTTAATAATTCTTGGAGGAATTTTCAGATGAATTGCTGGAGGAACTTCGAAAAAACTACTGAAAGAATTTCTGGAGGATCTGCTGAGGAATTCCTGAGGGAAATCCGGGAAAAAATCCTTGCTTATTTTCTGAAAGAACTACAGAATAACTCCGAAAGGAGCTTTGAAGGAAATCCAAAGGATTTCCCTGTGGAGCTCTGGAGGAACTCAGGAGAATATGCTGGATAAAATCCAGAAGAATTACTGAAAAAATCCGGAAGAATTCTCTGCAGCAACTCAGGATTAACTACCGGTGAAGCTACGGAAGGATTCTCGGAGGAACTCTGAAGGAATCCTGGACAAACTCCTAGACAATCTCCGAAGGAATCCTGGAGGAACCACGGAGCAATTTCTGGAGAACTCCGAAGGCGTTCCTGGAGAAACTTCGGATGTGTTTTCTGAAGGAACTTCAGAGGCGTTTCAAGAAAACCTCCGGGATAATTGTTGATTAAAATCCAGAGGAAACTCTTGAGACATTTCCTGAGAAACTCTGGAAGAATTTTTGGAGGGAATGTAGGATTTTTTCAAAGAAGCTTCGGAAGAATTCCGTGTGGAACTCCGGAGCATTTCCGAGGATTTCTTTGAGGAACTCTGGAGAAATCCTAGAGAAAATTCAAAAAAATAGAGGAAGAACTACAGATGAAATGCAAAGGAATTCATAGTGGAGTTAAAAAAAACTCCGGAGCAATTCTTGGAATTACTGAAGAAATCCTCGGCCCGGAGGAATTTCTAAAGAAAATTCCCACAGCAATTTCTGGGAAAATCCCCGGATAAACTCCCAGAGCAAATTCGCGGAGGAAATCCCGTTTGAATTTCTTGAGCAAATTTCCGGAGCAATTCCTGGAGAGATTCCCGGTGGAGTTGCTATAAGAAATCGCCGCAAAAGTTTATGGACAAAATCTCCGGATCAATTCCTGGAGGAAGTTCTTGGAAGAGTTCTTAGAGGAAAATCCCGGAGAAATAACTGGAGCAAATCCCCACAAGAATTTCTGAATGAAATCTCCGGAAAGTTTTTTGGAAGGATACTTGGAAGAATTGCTATTGGGAATCCCTCAGAAATTCGTTGACAATATTCCAGGAGTAGTTCTTGGGGGATATCCCAAAGAAATCTTTGAAATGCCTTGAGGAATTCTTGGTACAAATCCTAAGAAAGTTCCTGGAGGAAATCTCCAGAAAAATTCTATTAAAAAATCCCCGATAGAATTTCTGGAGAAAATCCACGAAGGATTTCTTGTAGGAAATCCCTGGAAAAAATCCCCGGAAGAACTCTTGGAAAAAAATTCCGGAGAAATTTTTGGAGGAAATACTTGAAAAATTTTCCGAAGAAATTCCTGCGGAAATCACCTTGTGCAAATCCCCAGAGAAATTCGTGGTGGGCATCTCCTAATAAATTCTCTGAAAAAATCCACGGAGGAATTTCTTAATGAAATCAGAAAGGATTTCTGGACAAAACCCACGGAGGAATTCCTGGAGGAGTTCTTGCGAATAATTCCCGGAGGAATCGTATTGAACAAACGAAACTGTCATTGATGAAGCGTACACGTGGAGGGTTATGACATGGATGACTTATGTCAGATGACATGTAGTAGAGATAAACTCTCATGAATTTTGTCTGAGTATTCAGTTGCTCACTTCACACTTAATAAGCATTCTTAGCGAGAGCTCCCAGAATCGGTAGTGGTAAAACCCGTGCCAGTACCTCCAGGCTAGCATTGTGTGTCAAGTGCATAAATCCTAAGGAAATACGCCAACAACGATATTGAACGTGTTACATTAAACTGTTGCAATTTACTGCTGACAGAGAACAGAAAGAGCCATACTCTAGAACAGAGAGAAATGTTGTTTTATAAAGTTTTATGAGGTCTTCTGGGTGAGCTTTCCACAATTGACTGTTCATAGAAAATTGATCTTTTGTAGGCATTTTTCCATTAAATATCTAATATGGGTTTGCTAAGAGCCTTTTGAATCAAACTAGGCTCCCAGGTATTTTGAAGTCAAAGACTGGTCGATGTCTGTTTCCAAAAGCGTAAGCTTTAGTTGGGCAGGATTCCGCTTCCTAGAAAATACAAACAGATGAGAATTTTGCGGCACAAACTCGATACCTAAATATCTAGCTTTAACATGAAAATTAACAAGTAAGTTAATTCTGCAAGTTGTCAGTTGGCCGAGAGTGAAGCAAATGTGTTCTTCTGACAGCAAATTGTACAAGAAATCATTCAATATTCCAGCCAATCCACAGTTATGCAGGTTTTCTGACAATATCTCTATGGAAACTGAAACAAAAGTTTTTTTTTCTCTTTCTATATTAACGAGATTTTTAGTCCTGGGCTAGTTCATCTCGGGACCAACGGCTTTACTCCCCTTCCGAAGGAAGTCGTCACTGAAATTTTTAGTGACTATCTCGGGGATGGGATTCGATCCCAGGTCCTCGGCGTGAGAGGCGTGTGTTTTAACCACTACACCAGGTCCGTCCCCTGAAACAAAAAAGCGTCCTTAAGGTGATGATAAATCGAAGCCAACCCTCAAATTTTCAAGAGCACGAATCTGGAGAACCAAACATCCGTTTAAGCTGAAAACTTAATCGCTTGGTCACTCGCTGGTGGTGACCAATCAATTAAGTTTTCAGCTTAAACGGGAGTTCGGTTCTCCAGATTTGTGCCTTTGGAAATTTGAGGTTTGGCTTCAATTCATCTTCACCTTAATATCCAGCAAAACTGAAGCCAGTTGCTCCTTCTCCGTAAAGGCTAGTTGAATATCTAATGAAAGCAACGCTAGACAATCGTTTTTTCCTTTGCCCTTGCGAAAGTTACATTTAGTACTGGAAAGCATATTGTTGGATTTGACCCAGTGGTCGAGTCGGGATAGGATCATTTACACTAACAATTTTCTTAAAAATGAAACATAGCGACCGGGCGGTACGAATTATGATCGGACACTGGTTTCTCAGGCTTTAGAATAGCAATTACTTTGACCTGCCTTCTGTGCTCCAAGAATGAGTTGAATAGGTCAATTAACCGTCTTTTAGCAATAGTTGGGTGAGTTTTTAGAAGATTGAACTTAGCGAGTTTTTTTGATGAAAGAAGAGCTATAAAAAATTACAACATAGTGTGTGGCCTGTCCAAAACATCATCTCTCTGGGTTTGGTGTAACTTCAATAACGGTTTTTTCAAATAAATATATGGTGTACTACGTACAAGACGCTAATAACACCGGTAGTCATCTATGGGCAAGAGATGTAGACAAAGCTCGAAGAGGACCTGCTGACGCTACGAGTTTTTAAACGAAGTGTGCTTAGGACGATCTATGGCGGAGTATGTGAAAACGGCGTATGCAGAAGTAGAATGAACAGGGCTAGGATGAGCTCGGTAACCAGAAGGTCGCCAAAGCTGGAAGGGTACCGTGGGCGGGGCACGTTGTGAGAATACCGGACATCAATCCCGCAAAAAATGTGTTCACATGGAATCATTCGGTTCAAGATAAAAAGGGGCGCAACAAGTCAGGTGGTTTGACTTCGATGAATATGCAATAAATTCGGCAATCTTGGACTTGGAACATTTTGTAATTGTTTCCTACAACCCCCTCTGAAAATTCATCGCAATCCCCTTGGAATTTCTATAAACTGCATGGAAGCCTTTGCAACTCCCTCAAGTTTATCTGGTACATCTATTCCATAAGTTACAATTTTCTTAAATCTTTTTCAAAAATCTCAAACCGGGAAACTCTAAGCAGCGTTTTGTTCGTAATATCATTAGTGATCTACCAATCTCGAGCCTCCATTTTTTTTCCAACAAAGTAGAACTTTAAAACTTTATACGGTACGAAGGCTTGGGAATCTCTGCCCTAAAACAAAAACACTGCTCAGCTCCCCAATCCACTAAGCTAACCAACCAACCACGACCGGGTCAGGTCATGGTGGAAACATCACAAACGGGGAAACAGCTCGGCTAACCCGAAGATCAATCGATCGTCGATCGATCGAACGCTTCTGGTCGGCGACTTCTTCATGAACAGGACTGTAACGATTGGCTCTTAAAACGAGGCTCTCTTCTCCTCGCCGCCGCGGTGGAGTGGCAAAGCGGAGAAAAAGCTCCGTAATTAAAGAGGGGTTTCGCTAGAGTTAGGCAAATATGAAAACTCATGCTTTCCCTCCGGTACTTCAAACTCTATCCACAGATAAACGGACGTTAAACTTTGAACAAAGTCGCCCAATTCACGCCATGATTATCTGGGGACCAATACTGTTTAGTACAAAAAGACCTGCAGATGGCGGTAGTGTGAAACATCAAACATGAAAAAAATTGATGCGCGCGCCTCTGGATGTGAGGATTGGAACACAACGAATTTGAAAAGGTCGTTGAATGAGTGTGGTCGATAGGAATTTCGTCAATGTCACGTCTGTTTGTCTGTGCTCAATCGCTCTTCAACAACAAGCGATCAAGTGGTGGCGGGTCGGTTAGATTCGGACGGACCTTTCGAACTAATGAGGAGAAAAATGAGATTGATCTTTCAGGAGAAAGACCGATCGGATCTTGTAAAGGAGCGCACGCAAATTGATAAATAATTACAGACTTTCGAGTTTAAGTCTCTCTCTCTCTTTTGCTCATCTCATCTCGTATGCCCTTTCGGGTCCTCTTTTAACCGTTCCACGAGTAGTTCGATAACCCTCGGCCACATCCACCATGTTCGCAACGTTAATATCCTGGCCGAGGTTATTGTTTGCTCTTTAGGGTTCGATTCGATAATAAAAGGATAGCTCTCACTCGAGGATGCCTTGGGAGTGTGAAAGCAAAACACTTGAAACTTTTTGAGAAAACCAAATGTCATTTTAAATGCTAGTCTCAAAGCTATAGTTAAAAATCGCTGCACTAGAAGCTCAACTGATCCATCCGGTTTCTGTTCAACCCGAAAACGAACCTAGCATCAATTAAAGCAAATGAGGTTTTAATTTTTCCCCTGGAGGCACAGTATTTCCAAAATTCGACGATTTGAACTCAGGCATCGGTACGAACAGTGAAGGACCGGGTTATCAAATAGGGGGAGATGGTTCAAAATGACAACTTAAGCTCAATCGCATTTTACGGGAAGATAACAAAGTTTACTTAAAACATATAACGCTTCAGGTTAATTATCAGAACTTCAATTCATAAAGACATTCATAAGGAGCTGGTGTTCCTCAAAACAGCAATTTGGGATCAATATTATACCATACTTTCACATCTGACTTACCTGAGTTACCTCAGGGATCTCAAAAATCTTTGTTTGCGTATGACACAGGCCTCTCCGCCCCCCAGCAACACACATGTTATAATTGTGTATTATCAACTGATATATGACGAAAATTAGTTATATATTAGTTGATAATACACAATTATAGCATGTGTGTTGCTCGGGCCAAGAGACCGAACCTGCGTGTCATCTGTAGTAGATTGCAAAACAGTTTGGATCTCTTTCCTTCATACTTGAAAAAATGCAAGACTAACCATTCTACTCCATGAGTGCATTTTAAACAACTTTTCTCTTCCCTCTATCTCTCTCCATCTCCTCAATCAACGCATCCACCAAATGGACCGTCAAATGACGATCAACGACGAACCGCCTCGACGAGGTCACGAGCAAAACAAATCCATCTTGCGGTGGTCGTCCGAGCGTTCGTTCATTCGTGAGTTGATTTCCCACCGGATCTCGATTTCGGAGGACCCGAGCCTGGCGCCCGGTCTCCGCTCGGTGATAATAGTAATTTACTCTCACATTAAACAACTCATTAGAATGAAGGCTACTACTACTACTGATTCCGAGGCTGAGCAGGCAGAGCTTGATTGAAGTGGTAATGTTCGGACATTATCGGATTGGTAGGGTGGATTTTTTTGATTGAATTTGTTTCCTAATAATAGCATTCAGTACTGGAATACACATAATACTTATATTCGATAGGTTCGAATTTAAATACGTAAAAGCATATTTATCTGGACCATATTGGTACAGCATATAACATCGCCGGCTTGAAAATTTGTTTAAAGATCAAAAGCTTGTTCTTTAGACAAAGTTTTGATTTTTGTTTAATAAATGAATACAGACATTTTATATATTTGTTATATTTGGCTTGAATGCACTCAATGTGATTTTTGAAAAAATTTTTTATTCAGCACGAACCGTAGATTGATTTATGTGAGAATTTCAGATGTGAAAATATTGTATGATAAAATGTTGCATTGAGGGACATCTTTTACAGGAAGTCTTCCAGACTTGGAGTTCTGATAATTAACCTGAATTGTACGATTTGAAACAATGCATGTTGGTGCGTTACTTAGCCGAGTGGATAGAGTCCGCGGAACAAAGCCATGCGGAAGGGTTCAATTTCCGGTCGGTCCAGGATCTTTTCATGATGGAAATTGCCTTGACTTCCCTGGGCATAAGAGTATCATCGTATCTGGCACACGATAAACTAATGAGAAAATGACAATTTTGGCAAAGGAATCTCTCAGTTAAGGCTCTGTCACAGTGAGGACGTAATGCCAAGAAGAAGAGGAAGATGTTGGAAAATTAGTTGTTTTTTTAATTTTACAATCAAGCCTTCATTCATAAAATTGGTACAACTTTGGCATTTTTCCATTGTTCAGGAAAATATGCTAACTGAAAACATTTGTTAAATATATTAACTAAAAATCATAAGCTGCTATCTGGAAGTTTCTTGATGAGGATGTAGAAAATTCCATCATCGCCAGGGACTTTCATATTTTTGATTTTTTTTAATAATAATAATACTTACTTTTTCCAAATCAGCCTCCAAGGAATTTTCGAAAACGTTCTCTAGATTGAGATTGTTTTCGTAATCTTCAGTCATTTGTTTTTCTATTGGACTTATAAGTCCTTAATTAAAATTGTACGCGCTTTCAAACTGCACGGCTTTCGAACTTTTTCGCCATTAGTTATTAATTATTAATTGTCAGAGGCTCATTGTAGAGTTTTCGAAAAAAAAAAATCATTGAAGCTTCTGAAGTTCATTCTAGAGAAATTGAAGAAATGATGGGATTTTTATTAGGAAACCCTACAAGAATTTTTCAAGCAGTTCCCACGCCGAATTTACGGTTTTTTTTTCAATAATTTTCTACATGAATTTTTCATTGGTTTGTCACAGTTATTACTACAAAATGCCACCAGAGATTGTTCCAGGAAATCTACTGATAGCGCTTTCAGATTTTTTTTTTTATGTTCCTCCAGATTTTTTTTTAGGGTTTTCAACAACATTTCTTCATTGAATTACTCGTTCAGTTCTTCCAAACAATTCTCGAGTAGTTTTTCAAATAAATCTCCATGGATTCTTCTGAATTTCTTTTAAGGTTCCACATTAAGAATGTGTTCGATGTTTTTACAATATACGGGGATTCGATTGATTTCTATTTCAATAAATATCTTGGTAATTTATTAAGAAAATCCAACATGCTTTCCTCGGAAATAAAAAATTTCTTTCAAAGATCTTTTCATGAAGGTTACTAATGGATTTGTTTTAGAAATTTGTTCCAGATTTTTTCTAGGTATTTCTTCAAAAAAAATCTAAAAATGATGCTTGGCAACTTCCTGGAAACATACCTGGAAAAAATTCTAGATATTTTTTTTTGACTGATCTTACAATTATTCAAAGGAATCCAAAGAGATCTTAAGAAATCAGTGAAAGCACGCAGCATTGCTTACTGTTTTAAATGGAAAACTTGAAAAAAAAACCTAGCGACATCGATGGAAAAATCACTTCATGAAAACCTGGAAGGCCTTGGCTTTTCAAGAGAAATTTGCGAAATACTCTTTGCAGGAATTCCTGAAAAAATTAATGGTGAAATCTGGAATCTCTGAAGCAATTTATAAAGTTAATATTACCCAATTTCTTCGTTGAATTCTTAAATGTATTCTTAATGAAATTTATGAGAGATTTTCATAAAAAGCCGGTCAACAATAAATAAATGAATTGATGAATAACTCTTTGAAATAATACCTGGAAGAAAGTTTGGGCCATAAGTTTCTGAAGAATTCCCTGGAAGAAAAAAAAAAACAAACAGTAATACTTATCACAATTCCATAGAGAAATGTCTGTGTCTGTTCACTAAAAACAAATCATTTGTATAGGAGTTTACTCATGGTTCTAGATGATCTCTATTTGATTACTTAATGGTGTCTTTTTGGTACCAGATCTGTCTCTTTTTTCAAGCATAAGTTCCTATTCTTAAGACACTCGGTCGCTACCATGCATACGTATATTGAAAGTTCGGTCAATCTTTTTTAAATGCAGTTCGCCGAGAATGGATTTTTCTCGGTTTCCCTACTTCGGAAAAAGAGCACATCCGGATGCGAATCGAATGCACCACTTCCGAAGTTAGGTATCTCGCATAGATTCTGAGAAAAATCCAACTTCGGCAAGAAAGCGATTCTCACTTTTTACCGCGCCGACAATACGATCAGAGCTAACGACCTCTAGACATTTCTCCATCAATTATCCCAGGCATTCGTCCATAAATTCGCATATTTCTATGATTAAAATAATTCCTCGAGAATTTGCTTCAAGATTCTTAGGGACTTCAAAACTACTACCTTCAATAATTTCCAGAGGGATTATTCCAAAAGTTTATCCAGAGATTATTCCGTACTTACTTACTTACTTATTTGGCTTTACATCAATTATCTTGATAAAGCCTCGCCAACAATATTTCGCCAATCTACTCAGTTCATGGCCGCTTCTCTCCATCCTCGACTGTGACCCACGCTCTCCAGGTCTTGGTGCACCTGGTCAATCCACCTAACTCGATGCGCCCCCACCTTCTTGTTCCGACCGGATTCGTAGCGAACACCATCTTCACAGGGTTGTTGTCCGGCATTCTTGCAACATGCCTGCCCCAGCGTATCCTTCCAGCTTTAGCTACCTTCACGATACTGGGTTCGCCGTAGAGTTGAGCGGGCTCGTGGTTCATCCTTCTCCGCCACACGTCGTTCTCTTGCAAGCCCCTGAAGATCGTCCTTAGCACTCGGCGTTCGAAAACCCCGAGGACTAACGGTGAGCATTTGTATTTGGTGCATTTGGTGCGGGGGTGAATCTTTCTTGACTGCAGTTTCTTCTGGAGCCCTTCGTATTTCCCGACTAACATTGTTGTCAGACGCCAACAAGGATCCGAGGTAGACGAACTCGTCCACCACCTCGAATGTATCCCAGTCTATCGTGACACTGCTTCCTAGACGGCACTGTCGCGCTCAGTTCTGCCTACCAGCATGTGCTTTGTTTTCCATGCGGTCACCATTAGCCCGACTTTTGTTGCTTCGCGTTTTAGGCGGGTGAACAAATCTGCCACCGTTTCAAACTTTCTCTCAATAATATCCATGTCGTCCGCGAAGCAAACAAATTGTCCGGATCTCGTGAAAATCGTGCCTTGACTGTTAAGTCCGACTCTCCGCATGACACCTTCAAGCGCAATATTGAACAGCAAGCATGAAAGTCCATAACCTTGTCGTAGTCCACGATGGGATTCGAACCAACTGGATCGTTCGCACGAGATTTTTACGCAGTTTTGCACACCGTCCATCGTTTCCATAATCAATCTTGTGAGCTTTCCGGATAAGCTGTTCTCGTCCACCAACTTCCATAGCTCTACACGGTCAATACTGTTGTATGCCGCTTTGAAATCGATGATCGGGTAGGGTCCTGGTACTCACGACAGTTCTGAAGGATTTGCCGCACGGAATAGATCTGGTTCGTCGTCGAGCGGCCGTCATTGAAATCTGCTTGAAAAAGCCCCACGAACTTGTTTGCTATAGGTGATAGACGATGGAAGATAATCTGGAATAGCACTTTGTTGGCAGCGTTTGTGATATTGATTGCATGATAATTATCACACTCCAGTGTGTCGCCCTGTTTTGTAGATAGGGCATATAACGCCTTGCTTCCACTCCTCCAGTACCTGTTCTGTTTCCCAGATTGTGGCCATCAGCCGGTGAGTTCAAATGCGATACCATCCTTACCAGCAATTGTATTGTTCTTGATCTGGAGGATGATATTCTTAACCTCCCTTAAGGTGGGAGCTAGTTGGTTTCCATCGCCCGCTGTACTGACAAAGGCATTTCCTCCGTTGTCCGGTCCTTCATTGCCTGGGCTCTCAGCGCCATTCAGGTGTTTGTCGAAGTGCTGCTTCCTCCTTTCGATCACCACACGTTCGTCCGTCGAAATACTCCCATATTCTTATTCCTGCACATCTTGACTTGCGGCACCGGCACGAAGCCATTGCGGGATGCGTAGCACTTCTGATAAAACTTACGTGTTTTTTGAAACCGCTGTTCCATTTCCTCTCCGTTTTCTCCAGTCGGCGTTTTTTTCTCCCGAGAGAGGCGTGTCTGCTGTTTCCGTTTACGTCTATAACGATCCACGTTCTGCCAGGTCCCTTGCTGCAGCATGACCGCCGGTGTTGCCTTCTTCTCCTCCAGAATCTGCCTACCTCGTCGAACCAATCGTTCCATCGAATCCGTCCCATGACCCGACTATGACTGTACTCTAGCAGCCCTCAAGACGGACTTCAACCAGCTTACCCTCTTCTGATAATACAGCCTCGAGGTGCTGCGTGTATGCAGTTGCGACATCCGATTGCTTTAGCTGCTCTAGGTCATACCAGGCGGCCGTCAGTACCGTACGTTATTAATGACGGAGAGTTTTGGGCGCAATTTTACCATCACCAGATAGCGGTCTGAGTCGATGTTAGCCGTCCATCAATCAGAACGTGGTCAATTGTGAATCTGTCTGCTGTGGTATCGGCGAAATCAATTAGTCATAGGCCGTTTTCGTTCGTCAGCCGGTGAGCGCTGAACTTTCCAAAATTCAGTCTGAACTCCTCCTCCTGACCAACCTGAGCGTTTCGATCTCCTATGATGATTTTGACGTCGTGGCGTGGGCAACTGTCGTACTCGCGTTCAAGCTGAGCGAAATAAACGTCCATATCAACATCAGTGCTTACGGAGTAAGGGCTATGCTATGCTGGGGTTGATGAACCGGCTTTTAATCCACAATTTTCACATTCCCGGCCACCAGCCAATCACGTGCCTCTGCATATCACCCAGTACCATTGATCGCTTCCAATACACTTCCTGTAATGGCTACGATGCCGAATCTGCGGTCGTTTAGCACATCGTCGAGTATGCGTGTACTCCCGATGAAGTTGAGAGATTTACAGTTCCACGCACCGAGCTTCCAATCGCTAGTCCCGTTTCGCCACTGTGGTCTTCGCCGATTGTTCCGGTTCGTTTTCTGACTTGCAGAGCCTGACACCAATCCCTTAGATTTTTGGAGGACCATTCCAAGCTGCCATCTGTGAAGATGTAAAATATTCTTCGGTCACTAGTAACAATGGTTGTCTAACTAACATTCCTTTCCTTCCCCGATGACGGTGAGGTCATGGCCGGCGACGTTATTGGCTTTTATGATTTGAGCTCTCTGTGCAATCTCTGTGCAACTTCGATTGTTCTGGCCCAATCATGGAGTAGCAATTAAGAACTAAACGGTCATCTATGCTCAAGCTTTTCCTTCACTGGACAGACGTCGTTGTCGTGAGAAGAACCTCCGCAAATCATGCATTTAGCATCCATGCGACAATTTTTTGTACCATGACCCCACTTTTGGCAGCGACGGCACTGAGTGCGGTTCTGGTAATTTCCTCCAGGTTTCTGAAAATGTTCATATGTCACACGGACATCGAACAAAAGTTTTGCTTTTTCTAAAGCTCTAATATTATTTAGTTCTTTTTTGTTAAAGTGAACTAAATAATATTGTTGAGAAAGCCCTTTCCGAACAATGCCAGATTGGGTTCTCTTTTCATAATGATTACTTGGAAAATCCAAGTAAATCATTAATTCCAGTTTTGATCTCTTCAGGTGACTTATAGTCACTTGAGAGACTTTTCAAGACGACTATGAACAAACGTTCAGTTTTGTCGTCATAAGCAGTGTTGATAGACTCACACTCAAAATCTCAATCAATACGCTCTCCCGTGCGAGCAAACTCATTAGAGATCTGCTTCGCAAATCTCACGCTTGAGATTTTGATGCAAAATCAACTCAATCAACTCAAACCGTAAAAAATGATTCAGTCGCAAAACCCGGCAAAAACTCTTGAAATCCGAATGTTGTTGTCTACGTTAGAAAGGATTAACATATTTTTACCAGACTAACAAGAAATTATTGCCGTGTGTGAGTAAACTGTGGAAATACGAGACAATGAGTTAAAAAGGTGAGCCAACTCATCCATGATTTTTTGACTGCTGAGTTGCATGATTGACAACTCACGCATGAAAAATCTCAAGCGTGAGTTGTGATAAATTGAGTTTTTCACAACACTGGTCATAAGTAAAAAAATGCTTCTTCTCTTCAAGATGTTTGAGAAGAAGTTCGCGATCTTTAAGAGTTTCCGGCAAAACGCGACAGTCTCATTTCTCTGCGATTTGGAAGGAAACCTTGATTCCCCTAATGGAGTTCAAGATCTCCTGCCTAAATCCCCAAATTCGGAACAACTGACCACGATAGGCGGCACTCTTTGCTTCCTCACTTGAATCAAAGAGCCTGGGCTAGAGGCTGCTTTGATGCAATCATCAACAATTACCATTTCACCCTTGAAAGAAAGCGCGCATTCCAGAGAAACGTTCTACCCTTTTAAACCCATTTTTATAAGGAAGTTATGAATTCACCCTAACTTTTTTTTGTGGTTGCAACCATGTTTAGTTGACCGTCCCTTATTTTTCGAGAATTCGAAATGTTATTCGGCGCACGGGAGTCATCTACACCTAATACCTTTAGGGTCATTGGAGGACCACTTAGCGTCCAAAACGAGCACTTTACAATGACAAACTTATAACTTTTCGCATTTTCGTAAAATAAGGGACGGCCTAATGTTTAGTAAATAAACGATCAAAAACAGTGTGCATCGTACCTTCGTGCTGTGCGTACACGAATTCTCTCTGCTCTTGGAAGTTTTCTTAAAAACTACCTAAAGCAATAAAACAGTACTTTTCAGTGCAAAAATTAAAAACGGTACTTTTCAGTGCTACTAAAACAGTACTTTTCAGTACTATTTTTTCTACTATTGATCCCTTCACGAGCCTTGTTTGGACCCGTGCCTTCGATTTTTCGTTGGACCCGTTGGCGAAAGCTAGCGGTGGTAATCCTTCTTGGACACCGTCTTGGGAAAAAACCTCTTAGGAGGTCACGTCTTCTTCCGATTATTAACTTAACATGGTATCAACAACAACCAAAAGGAAGGGTGAATCTCTGAATTCACAACTTCCTTCCAAGAAGTGAGATTTAAAACTGTCACTACAAGTGGCAAGAATGGAAGAAAGGACGTTTCTCCGGAATGCGAGCTTTCTTTCAAGGGTGAAATGAATAATTGTATCGAAATGAGCAATCAGTTCGATGCTCTAGACAAATTTTTGACCACCAATTCGAAGCAGCCTCTAGCCCAAGCTCTTTGATTCAAGTGAGGAAGCAAAAAGTGCCACCTATCGTGGTCAGTTGTTCCGAATTTGGGGGATTTAGGCAGGAGATCTTGAACTCCATTAGGGGAATCAAGGTTTCCTTCCAAATCGCAAAGAAAGGAGACTGTCGCGTTTTGCAGGAAACTCTTAAAGATCGCGAACTTCTTCTCAAACATCTTGAAGAGAAGAAGCACAAATTTTTTACTTATGACGACAAAACTGAACGTTTGTTCAAAGTTGTCTTGAAAGGTCTCTCAAGTGACTATAAGTCACCTGGAGAAATCAAAAATGGAATAAATGATTTACTTGGATTTTCCCCAGTCCAAGTAATCATAATGAAAAAGAGAACCCAATCTGGCATTGTTCGGAAAGGGCTTTCTCAACAATATTATTTAGTTCACTTTAACAAAAAAGAACTAAATAATATTAAAGCTTTAGAAAAAGTAAGACTTATGTTCGATGTCCGTGTGACATGGGAACATTTCCAGAAACCTGGAAGAAATTACCAGAACCCCACTCAGTGCCGTCGCTGCCAAAAGTGGGGTAATGGTACAAAAAATTGTCGCATGGATGCTAAATGCATGATTTGTGGAGGTTCTTCTCACGCCAAGGACGTCTGTCCAGTGAAGGAAGATGCCACGAAGTTCATATATTCTAATTTTGGGGCTAATCATGAGTCAAATTTTTGGGAATGCCCTTCACGCAAAAGAGTCATTGAGGCTCGTGCCAGGCAGATGAAAGGTAATATCCGTTAACGATAACGGTCGTTTCCGGAATTTGCCTCGAACAATGCTAATTTTTCAGTTAACGATCGCTTGATTAGGAATCATACCCATCAGGAAGATCATAATCATGCTCATTCACAAACTAATTTTAATTCGTCGGGTAGCCGTTCGAATCTTTCAATTTCGAATGTATCTGCCCACGGTAAATCCTTTGCCGATATCGTAACAGGTAATTTGAACTCCTCCACTATTCATTCCATGAGTACCCATTCTGCTTGTTACAAATCAAATGAAAAAAAAACCCTACCGCCACAGGTAACTCATACTCAGCTTCTTCGTCTACCGAAAATTCTAATGGGAAATCATCAAATGTACCCACTTCAAGTGATATGTCTGCCTCCGATTTTAATTTTCTAACTGAACAATTGAATCTAATGATTGATGCAATGTTCAAAGCCACCACTATGACTGAAGCAGTCCAATTTGGTGTAAAATTTACAAATCAAATTGTTATTGGATTACGTTTTTCTAATGGATCCAAAAAATAATTTAAATATTTTAAATTGGAATGCTCGTTCTCTGAATAGTAAAGAGGACGAGCTGTTTAATTTTCTTACGATTAATAAAATGCATATAGCAGTTATTACCGAAACTTATTTAAAACCTGGATCCAAACTAAAAAAAGATCCTTACTTTTTTGTTCATCGTAATGATCTACTTGAGGGGGCATGTAGGGGAGTTGCAATCATCATATAAAACATCAACTGTTTTCGTCATTTGAAACTAAAGTTTTTGAAACTTTAGGTGTTTCTGTTGAAACACAGTCTGGTAAATATACTTTCATAGCTGCCTATTTGCTTTTTCAATGCTCTGGACAGCAAGTTAATTTGCTCCAAACTGACTTGCGAAAATTGACTCGCAATAAGTCAAATTTTTTTGTCATTGGTGACTTTAATGCCAAACATCGGTCATGGAATAATTCTCAAAGTAATTCCAACGGCAGAATTTTATTTGATGAGTGCTCTTCAGGATATTTCTCAATTCAATACCCTGATAGCCCTACATGTTTTTCCTCTTCAAGAAATCCATCTACGATTGACTTGGTCTTAACCGACTCTAGTCATCTTTGTAGCCAATTAGTTACTCATGCTGATTTTGATTCTGATCATGTCCCTGTTACATTTCAAATATCCCATGAAGCGATTCTGGAATATATATAAAACGTATGTTGACTCTAATCTTGATGTTAACATTTCTTTAGAAACTAAACTTGATATTGACAATGCTCTTGAAACTTTAACAAATTCCATTGTTGAAGCCCGGAGCATTGCAATTCCAAAATGTGAAGTAAAATTTGAATCCGTGATTATAGACGATGATCTTAAACTCTTGATCCGTCTTAAAAACGTGAGGAGAAGGCAATTTCAACGCACTCGCGATCCTGCTATGAAAATTATATGGCAGGATTTGCAGAAAGAAATTAAGAAACGATTTGCTCAATTAAGAAACAAAAATTTTGAAAACAAAATTTCTCAATTGAACCCTGGCTCTAAGCCCTTTTGGAAATTATCTAAAATCTTGAAAAAACCTCAGAAGCCAATACCGGCATTGAAAGAGAAAAACAAATTATTACTAACTAATTACGAAAAAGCTCAAAAACTTGCTATGCAGTTTGAAAGTGCGCACAATTTTAATATAGGACTTACTAGTCCAATTGAAAATCAAGTTACTCAGGAGTTCGAAAATATTCTCAATCAAGAGAACGTTTTCGAAAATGCCTGGGAGACTGATTTGGAAGAAGTGAGAACTATTATCAGAAAATTCAAAAAAATGAAAGCTCCTGGCGATGATGAAATTTTCTACATCCTCATCAAAAAAACTTCCAGAAAGTAGCTTATCATTTTTAGTTGATATATTTAACAAATGTTTTCAATTAGCATATTTTCCTGACAAATGGAAAAATGCTAAGGTTGTTCCAATTTTAAAACCAGACATAAATCCTGCAGAAGCTTCTAGCTATCGTCCAATCAGTTTGCTTTCCTCCATCAGTAAACTTTTTGAAAAAGTTATTTTGAACAGAATGATGGCAACGAAAATTCAATTTTCGCCAATGAACAGTTCGGATTCCGCCATGGACATTCGACCACTCATCAACTTTTACGTGTGAGCAATTCTCGCTGAAACCAGGCCGCCATCGGCACCCATCGTTAGAATTCCAATTTTATGTCACTGATTGCTAGTTTTCGATAAAACTTAAGGGTGGTCCTTTCTGTTTTCTCAAATTGGTGGACCCCTCGTACGCCAGCTAGCTGAACAGTTTGCGAAAAAGCTCAGTTTTTGATAAATCTTGGGTATTTCTTCACGTGATATGTCTCATATTTCGCTTGAACACATAGCAAACGTAGTGGCATCGTATAGAGAAAATATATAGCTCTCATTTCAACTTGAAAACAATTTGGCGGGCATTTTGAATTTGACCGCCATCTTGAATTTCGTTAGAAAAATCGTTTTTTCACCATTAGCGCACCGCTAGTTTTGAATTCTGAGATCACCATCAGAAAGCTGAGGAAAAATTACGTAAGATAGGCTACAAAAACTAGGTGAGCAAAGGTATTTACCCTTTGATATGAACGATTTTCTAAATCATGTTCAACTATTTTGATGTATATGGCGAGTGCAATCAATGCAAACATCATTTTATGTACAACAAAGAAACAAGTTTCCAATCGTTGGTGTATTATTTGAGATAGATGAAGAATAGGAGTATTATTTTGAGTGAAAAAATCTGGCGGCCATCTTGGATTTTGACGCCATCTTGGTTTTAAGTAGTAAAATGAGTTTTCACCTTGTGAGCACTCAACATGTTGAATTTTAATGCTACCGTTACACTTACTCTTCTTCTTGTTCTTCTTTTTCCTGACGTTATGTCCCTACCGGAACAGAGCCAACCACTCAGCTTAACTAGCTTTAAAAACAAATTATCAAATATGATTTTTCAACGCTTATTTGCTGGCTCCATCCCATTACCCGAAACGCCACTACCCCGAACGCCACTACCCCGAATGGGTCACTACCCGAAAGCCATTACCCCGAATGGGTCATTACCCGAACGCCACTACCCCGAATGAGCCATTACCCCGAATAGTATGAGATGCAGTGCAGTATCTTATTTTGCGGGCAAAAATGCGTCTCTAATGAAAACTGGTAATTAATGACGCGTATAATTCGTCAGTAAAATGTTCATCATATATTTTCCCTTCTCTTATATGTCAGCTATTCTTTCGAAATATCTTGTTGACAACTATCTTCTTCTTATTCTTTCTGAGACAGTGTCTGTTTATCAGCCCAGTGGGCCCTTTCGCAATTTAAGAGTTCATTGACAAATTCATAACACCAATAAACTGCCATTTTTTTGACACCTATCCGCGCCCTCATACCATTTTATGTATTGGAAATTCTACATATTGTGATGGGATGTTAACATTTTGAGGACAAACCACCCACAACATGTTTTTGCCCCCTTCAGCGTTCAATGAAATTTGTGAATGGACTTTAATAAAATAAGCTTTCTATTGACTGAGAGCTTTCCTTGTCAATTTACCATTCTTGTATATGAGCCTCAATGCCCGGAGACGTCTAAGAAATGTTCAATACATAAGATCCACCACCGGAGGAATTCGAAACTCATAACACTTAATATGAACTTGCTGAATAGCTGCGTGGTATTTGAACTTCTTGGTGGTGTCCATATTTCAATTTTGTTTTAGACAAATATTTTTCTTTCTTATGATAAATGTTGTAGCCTACAATCACGTTGTTACTGTGATTACTCACGTCATTGCTGCAAACATTTCAAACAGAAATTTGCCCTTCTTTCTTAAATAGGCTGTTCTTTCAAGTTTTCGTTGGTTAAGATAGTCACTAAAATTTTCATGTATAACAGCTTTTTTTAAAGGAATATATCCTTAATCACAAATTTCTCTTTTTTTAACTTCTTGTATTAAAACAGACAGGTCTCTTATGGATTCTCTCACAACTTTTCTGCAATCATCATTTCTTCATTTTCTTGATTCAAATACCTTTTTATTTGTGGTTATCTCATCGAAATTCAAATTACTGATCCCACAAACCAACGAAAGTTTTTACTGTAGTGACAATCAGAGGCCGCCATTTTCCTAATATGTACAGTTTATTAATGTTTATTTGCTAAAGCGGAACGATTGTCTATCAGGTTGGTCTTTAAGCGGATTCCACAGAAGAACACTTGCAGCGACTATATCAGGGTGATCTTCCATTAACATCGTTTACGAAACAAAATCTTTAAGAAGATCTTAATGCTACCAGCCGACACCTAAAAAAAATAGTGAAGGAATTGGGTACCGACGTCCAATAAGAGACTTTACTACATTCTAATTTTGTGCATATTTCAGCTATCCTTTTCATAATAAATTCACCCTTCTTTTTGACATAGGCTGTTCTTCAGAGCATTGAAATGTGGGCTGTGTGAATCTTACTAAGATTAGAGCACAAATCCAAACAAAACTTAGTATGCTGAAAAACTAGCTGCTTTTTTATCTTCTAATATTTGAAAAATACATTGTTGAGCCAAACTCGTGAAATACTCATAAGGAATTGTACAATTATCTCCCCACTCTCTACCTAGAATAAGTCTCGAAATGTTATGCATTCGGGGTAATGGCGTTCGGGTAGTGACCCATTCGGGTAGTGGCGTTCGGGTAATGACCCATTCGGGTAATGGCTTTCGGGGTAATGGCGTTCGGGTAGTGGCATTCGGGTAGTGGCGTTCGGGGTAGTGTCATAGAATCTTATTTGCTACCTGAGTGATTCTTCTGCATATGTTCGAGTTAAAAAATAGCATTATTTTTTCATTTATTTGGTCTAAAACCATTGACAGGAATGAACAATCAGTTGAACAGCTGAGATAAAATAAGAAAGATAGAATCTGATTGTTTTTTTTATGGTGGCTTCATAATTCAACATGATGAGCGCTGAGATGGTACAAAATCATTCAACTGCTAAAACCAAGATGACGTCGAAATCCAAGATGGCCACCAGATTTTCCAAACTCGAAATGATACACCTGCGTTTCGGCATTACATTCACATTAGAACAAAACCTGCTTCTTATCTTTCAATTTCGCTATTTTTCACATGCATGTTGGGCGGTTGTGAAAACAATACTTTATGGCTCAGAATATCAAGGATATTTTTTGCTTCAAAAATTTAAGATTTCCATTCTAAATTAATGCACTTTTGTCAATGTTTTACGTTAAAACTACAGATATTATCACAAGACTTACTGATGTCCCGACGCGCAATCTATAAACTTTATTCAATGAACAACAATGCATATAAAAAAAAAAAATATTTGTTTGATACAATCAATGTTTTTGGACGGTTTTCATTTATTGAATTTATTTATTCATTATTACTGAATTCAAAGATATGTCGAAGAATTATTCTGTTGTCAAAAATCGCATTACAAAAAAAAATTCATGCTTAATAACCTGTATTTTTAACTAATAAAGCTGAGTATCAGGCTCGGTTCCGGTAGGGACGTAACGTCAGGAAAATTAAAAATAATAAGAAGAAGAGTATACGTAACTTTTTTATTGGTGGCCTCAAAATTCGACATGCTGAGTGTTATCAAGGTGAAAATTTCATTCTTCTACTTAAAACCAAGACGGCGTCAAAATCCAAGATGGCCGCCAGATTTTATCATTCAAAATGATATTATTATTCTTAACTTGACTCCAATAAAACACCAACGGTTGAAAACTTGTTTCTTTCTTGTACAAAAAATGATGTTTGTATTGATTGCACTCGCCAAGTACGTCAAAATCGTATAACATGATTTATAAAATTGTTCATTTGATAGGGTAAATACCATTGCTCACCTAGTTTTTGTAGCCTATCTCACGCAATTTTTTCTCACCTTTCTGATGGTGATCTCAGAATTCAAAACTAGCGGTGCGCTAATGGTGAAAAAACGATTTTTCTAACAAAATTCAAGATGGCAGATCAGCATTTGACAGTGTTTGGCATGAAGGTTTGATTGTAAAATTGAAAAACTTTAATTTTCCAACATACATTGTTAGAATAATTCAAAGTTATCTGCCAAATCGTTCACTTCAGGTTAATTATCAGAACTCCAGATCTGAAAGACTTCCTGTAAGAGCTGGTGTTCCTCAAGGCATCATTTGGGGACCAATATTATACAATATTTTCACATCTGACTTACCTGAGTTACCCCAGGGATGTCAAAAATCCTTGTTTGCGGATGACACAGGCCTCTCCGCCAAAGGACGAAGTCTGCGTGTCATCTGTAGTCGATTGCAAAAAAGTTTGGACATTTTTTCTTCATACTTGCAAAAATGGAAGATATCTCCTAATGCTTCCAAAACTCAACTAATAATATTCCCACATAAACCAAAAGCTTAAAGTAGACATGTTGTCACGATGAGAGGGGTTCCAATAAATTGGTCAGATGAAGTTCAGTATCTAGGGCTCATGCTAGATAAGAATTTAACTTTCAAAAATCACATTGAGGGCATTCAAGCCAAATGTAACAAATATGTAAAATGTCTCTATCCCCTTATTAATAGAAAATCAAAACTTTGTCCTAAGAACAAGCTTTTGATATTCAAACAAATTTTCAGGCCAGCCATGTTGTATGCTGTACCAATAGCTGTTGTAATACCAGGAAGAAAGCTCTGCAGAGAATTCAAAATAAAATTTTGAAAATGATTCTGAGGCTTCCTCCCTGGTATAGTATACCAATGAGTTACATAGAATATCCAATGTTGGAACATTGGAACGAACGTCAAATAAAATAATTAATAATTTCAGGCAAAAATCGTTACAATCTTCTATTGCCACGATTATTGCGTTATATGTTTAGGTTAAGTTAGGTTAAGTTAGGTTAAGTATATTAAAAACTTTTTTTCTCTCTTATAAGCAGGTGAAATCAACTCACCTGTAAAAAATCTGAACTGCTACGGCAAATGAAATGTAATATGTTGTCAACAAAATGATAGTGTTGTCTAATAACACAGAACACCTGGATATAAGAAATAAGAATGTAATGTTTGGAATGATACTAATAAAGAATTAAAAAAAAAATGAACGGAAACGTGACCTTCTATGAGTTGTTTTCCCAAAACGATATCCAAGAAGGGTTGCCACCGCTAGCTTTCGCTAACGGGTCCAACGAAAAATAGAAAGTCTAAAAATATAGAGGATCCAAACAAGGATCGTTAAGGGATCAATAGGTAGAAAAAGTAGTACTGAAAAGTACTGTTTTATTGTTTGAGGTAGTTTTAGAAGCTCCCAATAGCAGAAAGAATTTGTATACGCACAGCACGAGGGTACGATGCGCACTTCTTTTGTATTCATTTTGCTTCATCGATTAACGAAACTATATTCATTATCTTAGTATGTTGTGGGTCCCATATAGCCGTAGCGGTAAACGCGCAGTTAGTCAGCAAGACCATGCTGAGGGTCGTGGGTTCGAATCCCACCGGTCGAGGATCTTTTCGGGTTGGAAATGTTCTCGATTCCCAGGGCATAAAGTATCATCGTACCTGCCACACGATATACGCATGCAAAAATGGTCATTGGCATAGTAAGCTCTCAGTTAATAACTGTGGAAGTGCTCATAAGAACACTAAGCTGAGAAGCAGGCTCTGTCCCAGTGGGGACGTAACGACAGAAAGAAGAATGTTGTGGGTCCTACACTATCAAAGTTATCCACATTATCAAAGGTACCCCGTGTCACGGTAATATTTTTATTTTTGACTTTTCGAATTTAAACGCTATACACACTTAAATTATTTTACGGATTCCTGTGAAATCTCAAAAGCTGAACAGTTCGGTAAAATAAATTAACGGAGTACGGTAAATTTTTACAGTATTCGGTAAAAAAACACCGGAATCCGTTAAATTCCGACGAAGTTACGGTGTTTTATTTCACCGAACTGTTCAGCTGTTGAGATTACGGTGAAATTCACTGTCTCAAATTCCGAACACTCGGTTTTAGTATGGCGATTTGGTTAAAATGTTTCACTGAAAAATGTCACCAAATAACAAGGGAATGGTAGTCAATTTATTCAAATGCCGAACACTGTGTTCATTCTGTTTCATATCCGAACACCTTGATTCAAATTCCGAACAGCACGAATAAATCCTATTCAAATTAATAATTTCGCAAACAAATTTATCTGAGCTGGTTCTACTGGTCTCAAACTAGAGAATCATCACTACTCCCGAGGTAGAAAATAGATTTGAGGACGTTAAAACTGAATTGCAATTGGCTGCCATTTCCTGATTTTTTGATGACATATTTCAGCGAAACATTTCAACTACATTGCCATACAAAAACAGAGTGTTAGGAATTTGAGACAAAACGGTAACTCAAATCCATCCAATCTTCCGACATTCCTGAAGTCCTAGAGATTCTGCCTCTGTCTTCTGTTGCAGTAAGTCACCGTCCCTCATAGAGGCCCAAGCAGGCTGCCCGGTCATAACAGCATGTCGCGTCTTATCAACGACCCCAGGGAAGGACCGACTGCTCAAAGTGCGCGTGAAAAAAGACTCAAAAAAATGTTATTATCTTTTTAATAACAATTATTATCTCTAATGATAGGTTTCATGAACGTGGTGGTAATTCGGCTTTTCCACTTGATTCCACCCAGTACTTGCATTTATGGTCTGCACACACATGCACTCGCGTGGTCCAGTTCGATCGATGGTGATTCAAAACGGTTTGTCGACTGACCACGACGAAGTCTAAAGACGACAGTCGTCCGCATTGATGATGATGATGATGATGATGCGTTGAAAGTGCATCATGAGCGAGTAATGTGATGAGCATTCGGCCATCGTCCGTTTTATTTTGTGCAACCTCGTCTACATTTATTCTGGTTGTTATTAATATTATTCTCCGCTGTTGACTAACTGACTGACTGAACGGTTGTCTGTTTACACAAATAAAAAAACTTTTTCAGCGAAAATTCTTTTGCATTCGTGAGATAACATAATTTATGTAATCAGAGGCACCAACTTTTTGAAAAAAAATAGTACAAGTTAGTGTTAGTGTAATGCTTGCTACTATAAAAGTTTCAAATGTATTGTTTTCCATGTTTTAATTTTTCAACTGATAAAATTAAACAAAAAAACATCTTACCAAGATAGTATGACATCCAATTTACATATAAAATGGAGAACAAGCCTACCTTTAGAATACTATACGGTCATCTTTCTTCTTCTTCTCATTCCTGGGGTAAGGTCCCAACTGGGACGTAGTCTGCTTCTCAGCTTTCATTATGGTATAGTTGAGAAAATTTCCATAATAAAAAGATCCTCGACCGGTGGGATTCGACCCCACAGCCTTCAGCATGGTCTTGCTGAAAAGCTGCGTGTTACATTGTCATCCATCTTTTTTTTACTGTGTTTTTATGACGAATGGCGATTGATCAACACAGGAAGTTCCATCGTCCCAGTCTATATAGGTTTCTGCACAAATTAGATGAAAATAAGCGAAGGTAAACAGAGTAAATTAAAATGGAGCATTAAAAACGACGATCCGGACTACGGCAGGCAATCTTGGGCGCTGGCCACTGTTGATCGACCGTGGATGGATGCAATTTCAGCACTGAACGATCCAAGAAGTGCCCCAATGGAAAAGCACCGGCAAAAGGTGGCCTAGGTTAGGGTCGACCTCTTGGTTCGATTGCATCTTGATGTGATGTGATGGAAGGTGCAATTTCAACTGGCAGCCTGGACGACGAATACTTACCGGTGGTCACCGGACGGTAGCAGAAGCCGTAAAAGGTGAAATGGCCTTTGGCTCCGCGTGATTTCAATGACCAGTTGGTGTAGGAAACGTATAAAATAGTTAATTCGAGGAATGGCCACTGGTTGCGGAAAACATCTTGAAGGAATCAGAATTATTTAGTTCGGGTTGTAAAACGATAGAAATGGAAGCAAGATCTCTCCAATGAAGGGTATTAATTTTAACAATCTTTTACAGACAGTCAAAGCAGCACAGCGTTCTAAATTAGGATCCCGTTTGGTATGCACATAATTAGACGAGGTTATTAGCAAATTGTTAGCTTAGAATTTTAAATTTAATCAATAAAAGCTATTTGAATCCTCTCAACGTTTAGTGCTTTTGGGAAAGACAGATCATTAATGTGAGTTACTAAAAAATCTGAACTGCTACGGCAAATGAAATGTAATATGTTGTTAACAAAATGTTAATTAAATCTTAAATTTGTTTTACCAAATTAGGATGATAGTGTTGTCTAATAACACAGAACACCTAGATATAAGAAATGAATGTAATGTTTGGAATGATACTAATAAAGGAATAAAAAAAAATAATGTGAGCACTTTTGAAGTAAATCTATAAATCAAAATAGTATTTCAACAATGATTAAAAAGAGAAGATGATTTTTTAGCACATTTCGTAACAGCTTGACTCTACTGCAATTACTAATAGTAATAAAATCAGTTACTACTGCTACCATTGAACAGCGGGAAAAATTGGGGTGAGTAATGTCTGTTACATTAGCGCGAGGTTGACGTAGGACTACTATGGACACAACTTCGATCAATTCTGGGTCAGACTTTGACAACAGTGCGGTAGCTTTTTGCAGGTGATAGGATGTTTAATGATAGATGATAGTTGCTGTGATTGTGAGTATTCAATTATGTTATGGTTTAAAGGGAGATCTGTCATTTGGTTTGGAAGCTTTTCCAGAGTTTCGAATTTCAAAGTAAAATACATTAAAAATCAGTGGGGGTTGTGTACAAGACACGACCGCATGGCGTTTACTACGCCATGTGATTTGCTGCCTTTGAATTTAAGTCATTTAGTAACACATTAGGAAATATTACACAAATAACTCTTTAGTACACATTTGTTGGCCCTGAAAAGGGCCGAGCGAATTGTAAAATTCAAATAACACGGACACATGGATTTTACTCCACTCTTGCCAATCTTTCTATCTTGCCGACATCGCAGTTGTAGTTTCCGCCGATGTATCTCTCGATCACCTACAGGGAGGACCCGTTCCGTTCGTTTAGGTCAGCGATGGTGGCCACAACCATCGCATTCTCCTGTGGACTGCTTCCTCTCCTTCTTCTTGGCGGTGGCAGCGGTGATGGCTTTGGCACGGACGGACGGCATCTTCTATCGGTCGATCAACGGTCAGTTTCTTCAAGTCTGCAGCAATCGATTTCTCTGTCCGCTGATAACTTGAGCATATCAATGTTATCGATTGCCGCCGAAACAAAAAATATCTAAATAAAATTGCCCCCAAGGACCAGCCTATGTATAAAAGAAGGTGAAATTTATTTAAATTTTAAATCAACAGTTTTTATAACTATAATTATGGTTAATTCATATTTTGGAAGAACATCCAATATTTGAGAGAATTTTGTGCTAAATATATCAAAATCTTCAGTGCGTGAGTGAAGGTGAGCATCGCAACAAGTGAGAGAAAGTACCTGAACAAATCCTCGCATTTTTTTTTTTTTTGCACTCTCACTCGAATCGCTTTGAGTGAGTTTTTTTACTCCTCACATAGAAAAAAAAATCCGTTCCTGTATCCGTGAACAGCAGACGTGAACTCGTCAACAAGCAAAAATACACCGTGAACTAGATCACGTTTATATGAACGCGTTGCCTAGTTCCGAGAACGCTCATGTAAACATGATGGTAGTTCATGGTGTATTTTTGACAGTTCACGTTTTCCAGAACGCTTTTTTGAGCGTGCAGAAAAAACGGCAAAATTGCCTTATCTTTGCATCACAGAGGAGTTTCCAACAAGCCTGAATATAGGCAAGATGATTGAAATAGGCAAAATTTTGCCCAAAATCAAATGCTAAAAACTTTTCGAAAAAATGGATGAAATTGGATGTAGGGTAGGTTATGGGCATAATGGTTCTCTATTTCGCCTTACGTGATTATTTTAATGTCTTCTGATTTTGAAATTTTGTGTGTGTTGTAGTAGTTAGACTTAAGATATATCTTGATTAGACTGGCCCTAAAATAAAAAAGTTGAAAAACTCAACGAGCACTCCCTAGATATGTGCCTTAGGGTAAGAGAAAAGCACTCTCAAAATTTCAACTCGATTGGTTGCTCCACCAGCTGGCTCATTCCATTCAAAGTTTGTATGGGATATTTGTTTCAAGTATACTGAAAAATGACTCTATGTCACTAATTCGTTCCGTCCACTAGTTGACAGCGTTCGACTGAGCCCCGAATGACAAATACGCTAATTGATACCCTAATGAACATATTCGCAGAACGTTGCATCTGTATATAAGCTCATTTCATTACCATCTTAGATGTTGAAAGTTAAGAGCCAGTTCGCGAGAACCGCAACCCCCTTTCCAAGGGAAGTTGTATTGATGTTATCCGATCAGGCTGAAATTTTCAGGGATTGTTCTTCTATATAAAAGAAGATGTTTTGCAAAATTTAAGATTTTTATATTAGGGGGAAGTGGGACAAAATGACCCCCAATGATTTCATGTCACTAAACATGCTAAATCACAAAAATTGTTATAACTATAGTAAAAGTGCACGGATTATGTTGAAATTTGGAATGATTACTCTACGTTATATAAACTTTAAGGTTGGCATGGTATTTGGATTTTGAAAGTATTTCAAATCGAGAAAAACGAGTTTTTCATTAAAAAAATTTAGTGATTTTCAAATCGATTTTTCTCTTGCCAACCGAACTAGGTCAAAAAATTAAATATGACGTTTTGTAGGGCAACTCATGGGCTTTCATTTGAGGTGTGATCCAGATATGCCATTTCAAAAAATTTCGAAAAAAAAATTTTTTTTTCGGGGGAGTGTTTGAACTCAAGCCATTTTGCGAGTACCGCAACCCCATTGCATAGTGAGGTTGTATTGATGTTCTCCGATCGAGCTGAAATTTACAGAAGTTGGTTTCCTATATACACACTCAAACAGAGTATGCGAGTTCGGTAAATTAAATTACCGAAACACATCGGTAATTTATACAAATACCGATGATTCGGTAATTTAACAGTTTTTGACAGCGCATCGTGATCAAAATTACTGACCTACGGTGAATTGCGGAAGACCTGTCAAAAACATTACCGAATAATCTGTGAATCGTTTGTATTACCGATGATGGTAAAATATTTAACTGAATTTTCGGTAAACGGCATGGTAAATTACCGAAGTCGGTAGTTTGCCCGAATGACAGCGTCAATTCATTGTCAATGTTTATCTTTCGGGCGTTGTGGTGAAGCTGTTCGGGGAATTTCTCCAATTGAAAATGTTCCAGTAATCCTACAAATTTTCTGGAAACAGGTGAGTTTACGGTAGTACACGTACGTTTCATCCATAAGCCAACGTTATATTGATCTTTGCAGCCCGGCCGACCCGCTAATTTGACTCATTTTCCTGTGCGCAACTGCTGCAACTGAAAATAAGGCATCGATCCCAACCATCGGTTATGTCCCACACCATATATTGTTGACTTTCCGACTGCGATACATTTGCGATTATATCATTATGTGTAAATGTAAGATTTACTTGTAAAATAAAGAAGTGTGATTTGAGAAGTTGTCCACGTTTTTGTAATAAATAAAATAGGGCTCCAAGGAAAGCATTCTTTACACCGAATTTACAGTTCATCGGTAAACGATTACCGACTGCTCGGTTGTTTTGACAGCTGAGCTCAAAAATGCGAATCACCGAACAATCTGTAATTTATTCGTTTACCGAACTGATTACCGATCAATCAGCTGTTGAGATTACGGTAAATAGATTACCGAACTCGGTGATTTGATCTAAGTGTGTAAAAGAAAATATTTCGCAAAATTTCAGATTTTTATACAGTAATACCTCGATATAACGTAACCTCTTTATAACGTAACTCGATATAACGTAACTTTTACCTCGATATAACGTAACTTTTTTTTGACTCCCTTTTATTTTTCCATTTTTTTTATTAAATCATGAATTATAAAGTACAATAAACATTCTTCAAGATTCAAACACCAACCAGTACTAAATCAGAGAAATGCAAGCATACAATATCACTGAATACAGTGATGAATCGATATCGAGTGAAATATAAACTCAATATTAAAACCAACCTTTTGTCATTGCTGTTCATTTGTTTACATCATTCTTCTTTATTTTTGTTGCATTTACGCTCCCACTGGAACCAAGCCTGCTACTCATTTCAATTTTCTATGTAAACTTTGATAACACAGCGGAACAAAAATGACATTTTTGCGTGTCTCAAGGATAAAATTATGTGTCTCTTCTCTAGTATATTTGGAGTTGCTGTATCTGACGCCGTTCTCAGAAATGTTCCAGTACGTCACAATTTTTAGTTACAGGTCGCCAAAGTTTTGTAAAATACTGTTTTCATTGATGATAACATGAAATTTTAAGTATGATTTATCGAACTTTTTAGTAATCTAAACCACCAAGAAAGCGAAATATGTTTTGAACATTAATTTCAGATGTAATTATGTTGAAATTGCACGATTAAATTATGTTGAAATTGCACGATTAAATTTATATTAAATCGATTTTTTTCAATATGCTTGCAGTCAGCATACAAAATATTTTGTTTCTCTTATATAGCATAATAAAATACTTTTCTAAACCGTCAAAAAATTACTTTTGAGTATCGAAGGTATTAAGAACTTTGTTTGTAATAATTGTTATACATATGAATTTTGAATTATGTTGCAAAATAAGCGAATAAATGGCCACACAAGCTGTCAAACTTGTCAAACGTTGACTAAAATAGTCAAATTTTGCACTTTCCACAGTCGATATTGCAAATAGTCTTCTGATAGTCATGTATCAAACTTGAAACATTTTCTAATAATTGCAATAGGGTTCCCCAAAAATTCCAATAGTACCTAACCCCTCCTGATATTCATGTTTAAACGGGCTGAAAGTCTCGTTAATAAAGCTAATAATAAAAAACTCATGTATAAATACGTTCCAGGGATTCTACCAGATGTTTTTTAAAAGATTACAGTGATTCCTTCAAGAGTTCTTAGTGACATTTGATCAGTATTGACTGAACGGATTTCCGTCTTAATGATTCCTTGAGGAATTTCATCAGAATAATCTCCTTGAATTTCACCAGTAAATGGTTCAAATATTCCTCCAGGAATTTCTCTAGAATATGTCCAAGGAATTGTGGATTCTAGAATTTTTAAATTCAAGGATTATGAATTTCTCCAATAGTTTTTTTTAATACATCTATAAAATTTACTGTGTCTTTGATCAAGAATTTCACCAACTAAATTCTTCAACTATGAATTCTTCAAAACATTCCGCCTACGAAACTTTTTTTTCTCCGGAGTCCAGAGATTCATAAATTATTCCAGAAATTTTTCATCTATTCTCTCAGCGGACATTTTAAAGGACAATCCAATAATATTCTTGGAATGCTTTAGAAATTACTCCAAAAAATCGTCTAAAAACTTAAAAAAAAAACAATATTTTCGAAATATCTCCAGCAATTTCAGTATGATTTTCTGCAGATTTTTTTCAAATATTTATACGAGAACCATTCTATGTACCACTTAAGTTTTTTCAAGGATTCTATTTGAAACGAAATCCTTCATTGATTCTATCAGGAATTTCTGAAGAAAGATCTCTTTTTTAAGTGGGTTCTGTAAGTAATTTTTAAAGTATCAGTCTAGGAATTTTTCTACGTATTTTTTATTTTAAAAATATATTCAGGTATTCGTCTACAAACTGATCATGTTGTCCAGATCCCCAACAAAATTCTCCTAGAATACTGCCGATAATCTCAGCACGTAATAGTTCAGAATTTTTTCATGGAAAATCCCTCAAAAATAGTTCTTGATTTAAATGGAGTTTTCTAATAATTTCTTCATGAAATCTCTTATACGTTTATAGAAGAATTATTGGCAAATTTATTCTAAAATTTTGCCAAGAATATATGAAAGGATTCGTTTTAAGAATTTTAGCACGAGTTCCACATAACAAATTTCAGAAAGATTTCATTCATGAATTTCATTTAGGGTTTCTGAGTGTTCAAGAATTATTCCAAAGATTTTTTTTTTCGATTATATTTCTTTAAGAATTACTGCAATAGAGACGTAAAAATAAAATGAAAATGAAAAGAAAAAAAATAAACACGGAAATATATTTATTATTATTATTTATTTATCTTTATGAGGAATATTTTCAGCCCTTGGTTGGTTCATCTCCGAATATATTTAAAAAAATATGTAAAAGAGACTGAAAATGCCTGCTAGGCCAATAACACAAATTTTTGATCCATTTTCTTATGAACATACATACATGTTGAACGAAGTTGAAAAAAATCTTTTGCTTCGATATAACGTAACCTCGATATAACGTAACGAAAATAAAAATCGAGTTACGTTATATCGAGGATTAGGGGAAACTGGTACAAAATAACCACTAATGATATACAAAATGAATTGAACTGCTACAGCTATAGTAAAAATGCATGGATTTGTATGAAATTTGCATGTTTACTTTTCGTTATATGAACTTTAAAATGAACATGGTATTTGGATTTGAAAATATGTTTTTAATCGCGGAAAACCTGTTTTTTTGCAAAATTAGTTTTTTTTAATCGACTTAGTTTTTGGCAACCGAACTAGGGCAAAAAACTAAATATGAAGTTTTGTAGGGCAACTCAAGAACTTTTAGTTGAGGTGTACCGTGGTGAATCAAAATCCGGACGGTGTGAGCAACGCATGGAGGGCTCTTGTCGGTAATTGTTATACCGATGAAATCATACCGTGTTGCCGCTGCCATATCTGAAAGAAATGTCACTTCCTTGCAAAAGTGATGATGTGTATAACAAAAAGGCATTGCAATGTTTTCGTTAGTAGCATCGGCAGTTCAGTAGTAAGCGTTGTTTCTTCTCACGCTGTTTGGTTGGGAATCAATTATCGCATTTTTTTTATTTGGGTGATGTTTTGATGGTTTCGATTGGGAGGGCCACATATGTGTGTGTATCTTGATGGTATGTTTGCTAGAGATCATTTTGTAAATAATTGAGTTTGGTTTATTTTAGACTGACTGCACATTGGCTGTTACGAGACACTGTATTGTTTATATCTTGAATATAATTTTGACTTTTACTGGCCTCGATGTGCAAATTTCACGAAAGAGTGAAAAAGAGGGAAAGATTGTACTGTAATAAACATAATAAACATACTTTTCAGTAAAATCCATTTATTTGTCACAGTAGTTCTTATGATTTTGTGTATTTTCCGACCCAAAAATATTGGGTGTCATTTTGACCCATTTTTCCCTTATGAAAAGTGTAGATTTGCCAAATAGGTTCCTTTTTGAATAGTAACGAACAAATCCTAAAAACTATAGATTATTATGAGATAGTTGATAAACTTTAAATTGTGCTTATTGTAACTTGGTTACTACAAAGAAAAATGCAGCAAAGCTATAAATCCGGACACTTTTAAATCAAAATTCGAACAATTTTGTTTCAACATTAAATTCTAAAATTGAACCAAGTAAGCTTTTCAAAATCAACTAAATATTCTTCTTCTTCTTTCTGGCATTAGGTCCCCTACTAGGACAGAGCCTGTGTCAATGCTTCAGGAGCATTGGGTTTCAGTACTTGTTTAAAAATTATAAAACTTACAACATATGCAATTTCAAATTAAATTTTTAAGAAATTCCCCAAAAAATGATCAATGTTACCCCGGATTACGGTAATTAAAAAAAAAATGTTTATTATTTTTATTTCAAACATTTTTTCAACCCAAATATCATGTTCATTTTGTAGTGCATATAACGAAAAGTAAACATGCCAAATTTCATACTAATTCGTGCATTTTTACTATAGCTATAGCAGTTCAATTCATTTTGTATATATTTAGTTTTTTCATATTAAATCATTAGTGGTTATTTTGTACCAGTTTCCCCTAATATAAAAATCTGAATTGCGAAATATTTTCTCTTATATAGGAAACCAACTTCTGTAAATTTCAGCTCGATCGGAGAACATCAATACAACCTCTCTATGCAATGGGGTTGCGGTACTCGCAAAATGGCTTGAGTTTAAACACTACCCCGAAAAAAAAAAAATTTTTCGAAAATTTTTGAAACGGCATATCTGGATCACACCTCAAATGAAAGCCCATGAGTTGCCCTACAAAACGTCATATTTAATTTTTTGACCTAGTTCGGTTGGCAAGAAAAAATCGATATAAAAATCACTAAAATTTTTATGAAAAACTCGTTTTTCTCGATTTGAAGTACCGTAATCCGGGGTAACATTGATCAGCGGGGTAACATTGATCGCATTGACCCTCCTCGTAAAAAGTTCGAATCTATATTTTTCCATGAAATATTTTCAATGCATGAATGGTGATTCTCTTACTTCTATTCATGAGCTAATAAACATTAAGGTTTTTGCGAAAATTGAGTTGGGTTTATGCATAAATTTTACAATTTTTGGTATCAATGGGCCCAGATAGCCGTAGCGGTAAACGCGCAGTTATTCAGCATGACCATGCTGAGGGTCGTGGGTTCGAATCCCGCCGGTCGAGGATCTTTTCGTAAAGGAAATTTTCTCGATTCCCAGGGCATAGAGTATCTTCGTACCTGCCACACGATATACATATGCAAAAATGGTCAATCGGCAAAGAAAGCTCTCAGTTAATAACTGTGGAAGTGCACATAAGAACACTATCTGAGAGCAGGCTTTGTCCCAGTTGGGACGTAACGCCAGAAAGAAAAAGAAGAAGATGTTCATGCTAATGGACGACACGATCAAAAAATCATATCTCACATGAGTTCTGAAAAAAATATGAGTAAAAGAAATGCGATTGTGACTTAAAATGACATCGCTTAAAATGATTCCGTTGTCAAAACTTATATAAATATGTTCAGTTAAGCATAGTTCACAAATTACAATAAAGAATGCCGAATTTCCTTAGGACATTGCCTACCTCTAGGCGTATTCTACAATTCAAAGTGTTTTAAATTTTGAAATAACTCAAAACAGTAAAAGACTTGTAAGAGTTTGGCCTTCATATTCGGTTTCAGGGACCATGATTTTAGTAATTAATGACATTTTCAATATTACCGATCGTTGTTTTCATGGGTGATGATCAATGTTACCCCACATCAGCTAAATAAAAAAATCACCTAAAACTTTTTTTTAAACATACTCAAATCTTTCAGAAAACAAAATGTAGTATTTAGTCACGTGCAATGGGTCCCAGTACTGGTTTTAAAAATTTATAACATGCAACATTTTCAATTTCGAATGATTTTTTAGAAATATATCGAAAAAACTGATCAATGTTACCCCAGATTACGGTACTTTCAAAACCCAAATACCATTCCAACCTAAAAGTTTATGTAACTTAGAGTAATCATGCCAAATTTCAACATAATCCGTGCACTTTTACTATAGTTATAACATTTTTTGTGATTTAGCATGTTTAGTGACATGAAATCATTTGGGGGTCATTTTGTCCCACTTCCCCCTAATATAAAAATCTTAAATTTTGCAAAACATCTTCTTTTATATAGAAGAACAATCCCTGAAAATTTCAGCCTGATCGAAGAACACCGATACAAGAAGGGGTTGCGGTTCTCGCGAACTGGCTCTTAAGTTTAGATCAGCACTCCCGCACAATAACATTAATGCATGCACCTTGAGCAGCAGCTCGCCCAGTGTCATAGGTGGCTATGATGAGCTTAGTGGCTACCTGAGAGCGACTCTCGAAGAGGAAAAATATGAACGTCATAAAGGGCGAACACAAAATTATTGCGACACCGAAAATGGCATGTCAATTTTCTAATAATGTTTAGAATCAAACCAAAATTTTAGGGTAGTTTTATACATACATTTAATTCAAAAATCAAAAGAAAAGTTAATCGATGGAGCCTTGAGTGTAAAATTGAAGGCATTTTCGCTTGATGCCCTCCATCAAAGTCTTTACAGTGCCATCCGATACCAATTTCTCAGTTTTTTTCCATTTTCTTAACATGTCCTTCGAGTCTTTGACTGTCTTCTTGCTATTCCAAAGTTCCCGCTTCATTATTGCCCAGTACTGCTCCACCGGGCGCAGCTCTGGACAGTTTGCCGGATTCATGTCCTGTGGAACAAAATGGACAGAATTGGCCTCATACCACTCTAGGACACTTTTAGAATAGTGGCATGATGGCAAATCTGGCCAAAATAGCGGAGCTTTGTCGTGCTGCTGCAAGAACGGCAAAAGGCGCTTCTCGAGGCACTCAGATTTGTTGATCTCGCCATTTACTGTGCCCTTTGTCACGCACAGAGCTGTTAAATGTCATGAATTTCACGCGACTTTGACAATTGAATATTGCTAATATCATCGATCCCCGTGGAAAAAGTCATCGGAAAAGCATTTTTCCGGTGACCTTTTCCAAACTACTATCGGTTGGCATTATGTGCTGATGTGATATTTTGCATAGAAGGGTGCTACGAGCATTCTAATTTTTCCAAAATTTTGACATTTAACAGGCTTGAACTTTGACATTTAACAGGCTTAACCCGTGGATTCCACGCAAGCCTCACTCCTTTCATTCCGTCTTTATGTTCTCCGGTCCCAGTTTTCTTCCAGCTCCTTTGCCGTGGTCCAACGTCAACCGCTCCTGGAACCGCTTCAACACTCTGGAAACGGTTGAATGGCGAATGTTCATCATTTTTCCCAACTGCCGGTGCGACAGGTCAGGAAATTCCAGGTGTTTGGAAAGACTTTGTTCTCTCGACTCGCGTTGGTTCACCTCCATTTTAGTTGAATCGAAAAACACGACTTCGAGTTTGACAGCATGTAAGCAATACACATCAATGAGAAAGTGTGCAAAATTTGGTTGATTTTTACCCAATGGTAGAAAAGTTATGCCCTGTTGAATGTGTCGCAATAATTTCATGTTCGCCCTTTATGCAGCCCAGATTCCGCTGTCACGAAACGCCAAATGCAGCCTGTCGTTTTTATGGCTGAGAATTTGATAAGTATTGCATTCACAAGAAACTGTTATTAAAAACCTCAGTCGGCGGAGCATTTTTTTTTTCCAAAGTTGGTAATAAATCTCAACACAAGATTAGTTATTTCTAATGCCAGTTACGTTTGCTGGCATGAAAGTTTACTCAAAAGGCTATTTGTGACTCTGCGTGATGCAAACGCGATCATTTTTTGCTGAGAGGTTCATGTGAGTGTTTGAACCGCTAGCGCATGATTGGTATACACAAAAAGTGGAACAAGAAAAAAACTCAGCAATCACAGAAAAAGAAGACCGTCTTCGTGAGTCTCGTCTCAGATGGCTACCACCAAGCTATGTTGAAGAAATGCAAATCAGTATTGCATATTCTAATTCAGACAGTTAAAATACCATCTTTAAAAATTTTACTCATGATACAACCTTCTACAACATTGTTCGCTATGGTAACAAGTAGTGTTTTTGACATTCTGGGTTCAATTGAACGCGATCAACAAATTTCCTGAACCAAACAGTAGATGATATGCTATTTCCCATAAGTTTTAAATGGAAATCCCATATTAATTTCAATTCAAATGCGCCAGTTCATGAAACGACCTAATGAGCTGAAACTTTCAGGAAGTCTACCTCTTACCCTAAGACATAATCCTGGAGGGTGCCCCGTGGAATTATACAACTTTATTTTTCTCCCATACTGAGCTGGGCCAGTCTAATCTTGATGTTATATCATTCAAAAACATTTATAATGTGAAAGTTATCAATATTTCACATATGTCCAAATAGGGAGTCACTATGGCCATAACTGGTTCACTTTCCCTATTCGGAAGCATTCGACGGCAAATTCAGTAATATGAATGGTTCTAAATATGTTGCCGAAAACATCTTCTTGAAGTTCGATGACCAGTTGAATATGGTTCCGGATAATATATGCATGATTGAAAATACAGACATGACTGACCATATTTTCAGGAACTATTCTCACTAAAATGGTCATGTATTGGAAGATTTCCTACGAATATTAATATGTCCACCGGCATTCAATTTTCAATTGGTCTAGATTCTAAAAAAATAGTCAACATCTATACAATATCATACCGCACAAAAATACAAGCGATAGAAAAAAATAGATTTGTTCATGACCTCGGAAAACCTGAAACATCTTCGGTGTCCAATGTCAGATATGCATGACAAAACCAAACTGGAACTAGACCCAAATTTGCTTCTGGAATGCTTCTGGATGCATCCAATTTCATCCATTTTTCGAAAAGTCATAAGCATCTGAATTCAAGCAATATTTTGCCTATCTCTATCATGTTGCATATCCCCTGTAGATACTTACAAATTATGCTCTGAACTATTTGTGAAAATATTCCCGATGAGTTGCGAACTCATAAAATTAAACAGCTGTTGCTTTTGAACTAACTCCAAAAGTTTAAAAGTGTATTGACAACCGTCTGAACGAGCTTCCACCGGGTCAATCTATATCGCGCCAAAGATCACATTCGGCAGCAACTGCAATCGATACTGTCGAACACCCTTCAGGTCTTCGCATGCTGTGCCGTTCAAGATCCAAACCCTGCCTTTGACCTTTCGGTCCCATTTTCCCACTTTCGGCTGGGGTTCTTGCCCCCATCTGGAGCGGGCTGGTGGCCAACAATCAACCGGTTGGAAGTGCGTGTTAAATTAAAAACTGATGGATAATGCATTATTTAATTGATCTCCCAGCGCCCGAACCGAGACAGAAACCCAGTAGGATCTTCGATTTGATCTCCAGTCGTGGCTTGATCGATTTTTCTCTTCCACGCGAGAAACCTCCGGTGACTTCTTTCCGAAAAAGGTGCTGCTGCTGCTGCACCTTAGCCATCCTCCAGAAGAACGGAGACGACGCATGGCAATATCGAAGGTGATCTGCAAAATGAGATCGCAAATGGGATTTCCATTAAAATTAAGCGTTGAATTTGATGAAAATCGATCAACGGGTCTGGGTGTCGTGGTCTGTTCTGGCGTGATAGGTTCGATTCCCGGTGACTTGTATGGCGTGGCGTAATGAATGTGTTTTCTTCGAATTTGTGAAATGCGCGAAAGGTTTATTCCGAAAATTGGAAAATACGAAACAGTGATTGGAGCGGAATGGAAATTTGGCAGGATCCCGATTAGCCAAGTGCGCACAAAAAGGGATATGATACACCTTTGGACTATCATTATTTTTTATAAGAATTCTTTATACGACCACTTGTTTACGTTATAAATTCAGATTAACAAACGTTTTAAAAAGTATTCAATATCTTTACAAGGTATCCAATAAGACAGTCAAATTTGTGGAGAAACTTGAAGACCTTCCTAAGCTATCATAAATGATACATATTACTGTCGTTGGATGGCAACACCATTACATTAGATTCAAATGAAACCTAATATATGATGACGAGCTTGGACACCTACTAATCAAAGTTAAGTGGAGTACGAAAACCTTATTTGATAGATGGCAACACTGTTCACAATTACCAAACATATGTTAACCGCAATTCAATCTGGAACACAGCAAACATAAAAGTTGATGTTAGGGAAATGTGAAGAGAAAAGAGACACCATGCAGTTTTAATACCATACAATTAATAATGAATTATGAAAATATATCATATTGATAAATAAAAACCGAATTTAGTACTATACCATTTAATTACACTAGAGTTTGTATCCTTTGACAGATACGCGTATTTTTACCTGTCGATACTGAAGACGGCTTTACAATTGAGGTCGAAATACGCGTACAGTCGCCCCAAGCAGTTGAATCACTCACAATTCATGAATCAGCTGATTTAAGAAGACAAAATTATTATCAAACTTAGCCCGAAACATCACAGAATCATTTTTACTGATAAGCAACACGTAGTGTTCAGCCATTCCAAAGCTTTTTATCTCAGTAAAACAGCTCTTGATCGCGGTATGAACCAACAATATTACTTATTTCTTTTTGTAGTTATTTGGGCTGCATTTTTGGTCAACTTTGTAAGCCGTGTGCCTATTGACGCCTAGCTAGAAACGACGTTTTAAAGTTCGTTTCAAAGATTTATTGTGAGAGAATGAGCTCCAGACAACATTTATAGATTCAATATATATAGCTACGAGTGATAAATGCGTATTTCTACGGATTTGGCTGAGATTTTTGAGTAAAATACTTGATTAATAAATTGTGGGAAACATACACACCAGTCACAATTTATGAGTCAGCATTCATACTACTAGTACCGTTTTGTCTCAAATTCCAAACAGACTCATATTCCGAACACTCGGTTTTTGTATGGCTATGAGGTTGAAATGTTTCGCTGAAATATATCATCAAATTAGCAGGAAATGGCAGTCAATTACAATTCAATTTAATTATCTTCCAATCTATTTTATACCTCGGTAGTTATAATTATTCTCTAGTTCGAGACCAGTAAAACTAGCTCAGAAAAATTTATTTGCGAAAATATTTATTTGAATACGATTTATTCGTGCTGTTCGGAATTTAAAGTTTAAATAAGTATTTTTACCAGTACACCCAACAGGTAACAGTATGACATTGCGGAGAAACTTAAATTTTCATAAATATCAGCTAATTTATGCCCACCAGGTGCCTTTCAAATCACTGTTGGTCTTAAGTGTTCGGAATATGAGTCAAAACGGTACTTAAAATTTTTAAACATGATTTTTAATTTCAAATACCGTTTTGTCTCAAATTCCGAACAGACTCATATTCCGAACACTCGGATTTTGTATGGTGATGTGGTTGAAATGTTTCGCTGAAATATGTCATCAAATTACTAGGAAATGGCAGCCAATCACAATTCAATTTAATCATTTTCTCATCTATTTTTTACCTTGGGAGAAGTGATGATTCTCTAGTTCTAGGCCAGTATAACTAGCTTAGATAAATTTATTTGCGAAGTTATTAATTTGAATACGATTTATTCGCGCTGTTCGGAATTTGAATCAAGGTGTTCGGAATATGAGACAGAATTAACGCAGTGTTCGGTATTTGAATCAAAATGTTGTTCCATACTTTTACGTTAAAACAATACTAAACATGTTTAAATAGACATTTTTATCAGCTCACCCAACAGCTAACAGTTGGACTTTGATATGAAATTAAAATTTGCACTAATATCAGCTGATTTATGCCTATCAGATGCATTTGAAGTCACTGATGGCCTTAAGTGTTCGGAATATGAGTCAAAACGGTAATTCCCAATGTAAAGTTTTGTTACGGGAGAGCAAAAGTGGTTTGGGACCGTTCATAAAGTACGCAAATTTATTTTATTTGTGTAAAAGGAATCTGAACATACCGAAATCCGGGGTAACATTGATCAGCGGGGTAACATTGATAGGAACGACTCCTCTCATGAAAGGTTCGATTCAACATTTATTGATGGAATATTTTCAAAGCATGAATGGTGCTTCTTTTATATCCATAAGGTAATAATAATTCGTGTCTCACATGAGATCTGCAAACGACACGGTCAAAGAAACTGCGGTTATTACTAAAAATAGCATCGCCGAAAATGATTCCGTAGTCAAAAATCTCATAAGTATGTTCAACTATGCTAAATTAATGAATTACTATAATGAATGCTGACTTTCCTTAGGAAATTGCCTTCCTTTAGGCGTATTTCACGGCTCAAGGAGTTTTTAATTTCAAAATTACTAAAAAAGTAAAGGACTTGTAAGAGTTTGGACTTCATATTGGGCTTTATGGGCCATGATTTCTGTAAGAAACAACATTTCGAATATTACCGATCATTATTTAGATGGGTGATTAATGTTACCCCATATCAGCAAAATAAAAAAAAACTGCCTGAAACATTTTTTAAACTTGCTTTGAATATTTCAAAGAACAAAATACAGTATACTTTTACGAATAATTGGTGCCAGTACTTGTTTTAAAATATATAGTTTGATACATCTGCATTTTCAAATGATATATTTAAGAAATATTCAAAAAAACTGATCAATGTTTCCCCGGATTACAGTGCTAATAAATGTCCATGATTTTGAAAAAAAAAACAAATTCTTATGGAAAAAGTTATTTAGAGGGATTATAGTCTTATTTGGCCATAGAAACTGTGGACGTGGTTTATGTAAGACCTCAAAGATTATTATGTTGAATAATTTATGGACAAATCGAAGTCCTAAATTGAAAAAATGAAAATGCAAGTAAAAAAATTAATTACCCCTGATAGGTTCTTCCTAATTTTGCTATAAAAACGGGGAATTGCTTCTGCAGAAGGATACAAACTGGATCATGTAGTGACTGGCGGGAAGAGCACACATGAAAGAGACAAATCTCGCGTTGAGTATCATACAGGCGTATCTGCAGTGATCGATTTCTCTTCGTCGATTTTCTCTTTGCCTTATTACACGAAATTCAATCGATTTTCGAAACATTTTACGGTGCAGTACGATGGAAGATTATGAGTACTTTCTACTGAGCCAAAAATAGCTGTCGAAAACAGTCGCCCGGCTAAGAAATTAGCTAAAGAGAAAATCGATGAAGAGAAATCGATCACTGCAGTTACGCCCTTATGATACTGAACGCGAGAAATTCTCTGACTGCGTGTCAATTCCCAATATCAGTCATCGATCGATAGAACCGTTCGGTTGATTGCCGTCAGTATAAGAGCACATTGAAGCTCAAAGCTTTGAGCCAACCCTTTTCCAGTAGAGAAGCTAGGCAAAATACAGGACGCTTCGATGCTTACTGACTTTAAAATGGCTTGCTCAATTTTCACCACCTAATTAAATTTCAATCTTGTCGCTCCCTTGCGACGCCTATGCACCTATCCGTTTCCATCATTTGCTTCTATAGACTCCCTTTACCTTTGAGTCGCATGACCGATATAGCCATAAGTCAATAATAATTTAAAACAATCACGGTCGAAACCTTCTCCTATGATTTCAGTAAGTTGATCGAAAGTATTAATCATTTGATGACTCTCCATGGTATTAACTCCAATTTGTCACAAATGTCGAATGTGACTGTTATGCAGTTATGGGCAGTGTGGTGGTTCCAAGGGTGGTTCTAAATTAATATGTCACGCAGAAATGTACTGGAAATTTATGAACATTTGTATGATAAAATAAACTTAAAACTTTGAACGCTTTTTTTTCTTAATGCCTTTTTTGTCGATATGGGACGTTATGCCATTATGGGCAGCATACCTAAGCAACCGACAGCACTTTAAATTGCCCTGCGTACTAATTTGGTGTCATAATAGAACTGAAATATCTTGTATTAGCCGTTCAACAGCCATCCAATGGTTTGTTGGGAACGTGATTATTTTTGGACTATAAAATTAATATGATTTCAAGAGATTAAAGGCAGGTTTCAATTTCGATTGGGCCGTAACACTCATCAGTATTACTGTTCAGCATAATTTGTGTTTTCGGGAGGAAACGTCATAAATCAAACGTACGTCAAGCCGCAACTCCAAACTCCTGTTCCTGCCGGCATGCTGTATACAAAAGCTTCAATGGGTGAAAGGCACTTGTAATTATCAATTTGAGTTTTTAATTTTATGATTTTATCAGCTTATATTACGTTGGCTGATTACAGCGATCATGTTCCGTTCACAAAGATGGAGCGCGGATTCGATGAAGTGCAACATCATCCTGGTGGCTCCTTCCTTCGCCGACTCGATGGCGGCGCGACGTCACGGTGATTATTCTCCGGGAAATGAAAACGAATTTCTGGCTGAGCACGACATCGTCGTATGGTTAGTCGTCGCCTGTCATGGGGTCTCAGCTCCTCCGAGCGCTGCAGCGATACACAGTGCTGTGAAATGGTGTGGTATGTCGTATCAAAATGATGACGATAATAATAATAATCGCAATAACGATGTGATCCACATGATGACCCACACGCGAGACCGGGCAGTGCAAAGTCACAGTTGCAAAGAAATGTGAAAGGCGCTGCAAATTGCGGGAATGATTGAAAAAGGAGTCGAATGATTGGAATCTGATACGAGCAGCGAAGAAGGTCTTTGAACGACGTTCAGTTGGAAACAATTCAATCGGGATCATATGTAGCTATGTACATGTTTTGTAAGCCGAGTGACAGGTCGGATCAATTTGCGATAGCATGATAGAGCGGTTATGTTTGACGGATTGTAATGAGCGATGAAACTGATGAATGGTTGATACAACACTGTAATTTTAGTAACACTGAAAATCAAATTCATTATCTTTTGAAATCAGTAATTGGTGTTGTCATGAAATCAAGGAAAATTCTGAACTGCATTTTTCAATATGCTGAAAACAGCTAGAGTTTGTTGGGGTTACTGCTGATCGCCGAATTGTTTGGCATGATCCGGGATAGAGGTGATATCATACCTTCACAGCCCTCTCACATGCATAATCGAGATGGCTGTTGAAGCTCAGCCGATCATCGATCATTTTTCATATATATATTTTTTTCTAAATGCATAAATGTAACATTGAAATCGTTGTCACAAGAAGATTGTTGTTTACATTTACAACTCATTTGAAATAGAAACATGAAACGAGCTCACCAATTAGTAATCCAACGTTGATAGAGCAGTTGCCAATAATTTGTAATTTAGTCACCAAACTTTTTGTCTTCACATTCCAACTAAGAAAGTGCCTGTTAATCAGCTCCGTGTTCTACGTGCACTTCCACACTGAGAGCTTTCTGTGTCAATTATCAAATTTTGCATATGATTCGTGCCAGCCAGAAGAATATAATTTCAAACCGTGGACTGGCGGCGTTCGAACCTATCATCCTCAGATCTCGCTAATTGGTACGGTTCATTTCCAATGCTAAATGCTATTTTCATGTGAATCATATAATTGCATCGAAAAGATATTCATTTAGTATGAATTCAAAACGTAATTAAGATCCTGTTTAACAGCCCAAGAACATGCACAAAATACCGAAAAACTAACGTGCCACAACAATTGTAACACTACAAATGGTATCATCACCTTCCTGTTCATTCACATTTCACTACCCAAGAGGAAGCATTCTTGTCGTAACGAATACCCAACCCATCTCAAACTAAATGGTTGCGTAAAATTTAACGAGCACACATTCCTGATACAATACCATTCGTAAAAAGCGGAAAATTCACCATTTTACTTTTATTAAATTTAGCAGCCCCCCATTAAAGCGAAGTACTTTTAAGTGCTTGCTCTTCAGAGAGCAACACTTGCGCTCGTTCTAACAAGCAAATGCGGACTTGCCCTCCATCTCATCCAGAATTGGAGAACAAGAAACATAATCAATTTCATTACAATGCCACGCCTTTGATCGTCATTATGTGTACTCATTATCGTTTGGATGTATTAATAATCATAAAAATGTGAGGTTTATATATGAATGAGAAACCCTGAATCCAGCAATGGTTTTCAGCGGTCCTCTTCTCTACTACTAGTGATCGCGGGAACGGGAGCTTTACATTTTAAAACGTAACGGGGGAACCCTGCGTCTCCATCGTTGCAGCATTACACAAGAGTCGCAACCTTTTCCTCCGCACTGAATAAACCTGAAACCGACAGTCTTGCTCATGGGTGTAGTCAGGATTTCAGTAAGGGGAAGGCGAACAGCCTGATTGACATTACTCATCAATTTCTTACAAAATGACGCTTTCAGCATCCTTTTTTTATGGTATTTCTAATTGTATACCGATTTGATTCTTATTACGGACACTTAAAGCCACAGTGAAGTATAACTCATCCAAAATCATATAAAATTAATAATCCTGTATGATTTATCTGCGTTATCGAGCCTTCAAAGCACTCAAGTTTTGAATATTGGATGAAAATTTTGATTCCGCTGCATGAATAATTTCAAATAAATAGAAATGTTTGGCCTTTTCATAATTCTAATTCCGGATGTTTTTTTACTTTTACATCGTATTCCGGATACACTAAAACCTCAATTTACGAAGTCTTTTTCTACGAAACCTCAATTTACGTCACTTTTTTACGCAGTGCGTAAATCGAATTTAGACAATTATATGAGGAAAATCCATTACATTTTGACCTACGGTTGGGGAAAACCGTTGACAACCTATGCTATATGGGTATGTTCAGAACAGGCACGACAAGCGGTTGATGAAAATCGATGTCTGACGCCATTTTTAAATCCAATTCACTCAAATAACTAAATCTGTTTTTACGCAAATTTAATTGACGTCACTTTTTTCACGAAGTAAATTCTAGAACATCAGTACAGATCAGTACATTGATCCATTTACTTATATGATGCGTTAAAATTTTATGCTATAAATAAGTATCATAAATATACAACTACTTACGTTTGTAGATACTCAGGCCTATATTTCGTGGAGTCCTTGGGAGTCCAAAAACATCGACACAACTTAATTCAATACTTCGTTTGCTAATATGGTTAGTAAGGGGCCTTTGCCATATTGAAGAACATCAATAGATGATTGGTTACTACGGTGGTTCAAAACATCGTTTTTGCTGCACACTGCTCATATGATGCTAGATCAAATTCTGAGTGTCCTCCGACATTTGACATCATTCGGATGAAAACTGCCCAGACAACCAGAAATCGCATGAAAGTTCACGTTATAACTCGTTTATTCGTACTAATTACATCAAACCCGCAAAATACAGTGGATGAGTTTCCTCGCATAAAACACTTTTTTTTTGAGTTCATTTGTACATTTTGCTTCGTCCCGTACACTCGTACAAAGTAAGTCGAATCAATTCGTAGCAGCTGTCAAATCAACATTTATTATCATAAGTTAAGTCGCATAAGATCACAGGTTAGTTCGGTAGAATATTTATACACTCGCATTGTATGTTATTATTCATCACATAATATATGCACGCATATCGCCTCCACTTTTGTACGTAGAAGGCCTTTTCGCGACATCTCAAAAGTGAAATTTTGCACATACAAAGCCTCCAGGTGATTTCGTTATACATACATTTTGGTTGTCTGGGTGAGACTGCACAAGAGCTTCAAAGTTTATATGGGAATTACTATGGGAAAAGCAATCAATTTATACAATCAGCAAAAGTGTTTGCCCATGTGCTCTTAGGGATTAAAGATACGTTGATACTGAGAGATACATTCACCAGCTACAACATTGCCAAAGACGGTTTTCAAATCGTAATAATTAGTTATGGACAACTATGGCCGATTGAATGAATTGATTGCCACATAAAATCATGCATGTTTCCAAAAGTATGATATAAAATCATGCATTCTTCAGTAATGTATTGTAACAGAAAGAAGACTGTAATACACAATGGTGCAATGGTTAATTGGAAATTTCAACACATGAAGGCGCTAGCTAAAAAAATAATATTTTATGTAGCCCATTATTATGACCGCCTGTTTGTGTTAGCCCACTACATTCATCTGCTAATGTGTTGAATCTACTTCAAAAAAAGTCAGTCGACTCCATACCTGCGCCATGATCGGACGGGCAAACGTAAATGTCTAAATTAACCCTTAAAAGCTCGAGACAGACCTTGATTTTTTAAATGATCACAATTCGAAGACTAGTAGATCAATTATTTTGAAATAAATTTTGAAGTAAATGCGGTTAGTTGGTCTTACAATCCTTGGGTGAGACATCCCGCCTGACCCCTTCCCCTTCTCTTGGTAACGGGAAAAGCGTGGACAGGAAGGGTGCAAAATTGGTTTCAAACAGATATCTCAACATCCAAATCAGAGCGTTAATGATTAACGGGTCGCTATGATTAATTAAATGATTAATGATTAAATTCAATATTATCTTTATTAATGATTATGATTAATGATTAAAATTTTTGATGTCATGATTAATGATTGTGATTGATGATTAAGCCAAAGTATGATTAATGAATATGATTAATGATTTAATTAAAATTTTAAATGATTAATGATTATGATTAATGATTAAACTCAGTATGAAAAGTGATTATGATTAATGATTATGATTAACTCTTACGTACCTGATATCAAATTTGATCAAAATTTTCAATTTTAAAATAATATTTTTTTAAATTATCATCTATCTTATTTATATTCTGAACGTCGCGACTCATTATGAGCCCGCACTATATAACACTCGTCCAGCACGTGTGTGGTCTTTCTATACCTAATAACTAACGCGCTCTCGGCTACTAGGCATTCAACAATAGAAAGCGTTGTGTTTGGATGAGCATCTCATTTTTTCGAAAGAGGGTCACTTCGCGAAAGATGACCACGTGATTATTGAGTTGGAATCGAATTCAGGTTAATCAGTCCATGAGTCCTTTCGTGGTGTATCTAGTGAACAGGGAGTCGTGAGTTCGATTCTGACCGAGAAGACATGTAACTTTATCGCAAATTTCACATCAATTTTCCCATTTAATCCAATTGCGATATATATGTAATGCTTAGTTTTACGACAGTTGTTCAAAATTATGTTTTTCAGTCGTCTTCTAACGAAATTCCGTAAATATCAGTCTTGCTGTTTGTCTTTAGAACTGCGGATATCGATTCGAAAATTACGATGGTTGCAAATTCAATTGTTTATTGTTTTATAATTGTTTTGCAGACCGAGTCTAAAGAAGAATGGTTTTCAAGAACATTGCGACGTTGCATATTTGAAGGTGTTTAGATTATCTCATATCATTTAATTATTGTTTTTTATTACTCTTTGATTAATCATTCATTAACTATGTGGCGAATGCATTGGCTTTGTGAAACGTAGCTTGCGACACATCGTTTTAAACGGATGTTCCAAGCGTTATTGATAAACTTGAACATATGCCGGTATGTAAGATTTGTCGATTTCCCGGGGAAAGTATTAAAAATATTGATAAACAGCTAGTTGGATTTCAATATTTCATTTTATAAAAAAAGAACAGTGTAGAAATAGTAAGGCGAGCAAACCCCGGTAAACTCTAATATGTTGCTTATCTTGTGATAATATGTTTATTGTACATATCAAAGATTAATGGCATTTGCTTGCCTTTCTATTGATTTTCTGTATATTCTTTGAGACATGTTGGGCGAAATCAGTTTGAATATTTGGTAGAAATTGTGTAACGAGATATTTATAAAAACTGGAAAAATATTTTTCCAAACAATGTTTTAAAGGAATTTCCGCCTTTCCTTGATTTAAATCTAGATATCAATGAAAACGGTTTGTTATAAAAAATTGGCTGTAACGAAGCTCAAACGATTTCTATATCAGATTAATTGTTTTCTGTCATTTAATCATTGGCCTTTAAATAATTAACCATTAATCATGATTATTAATCAAAATAATGATTAAGCGGCATCTCCCTAAGGCACCGTCCACAAATCACGTAATGCTCGAAGGAGGAGGGGGTAGCCTCATGCGGTACGATTCAAACGAAATTTTGAAAATTTTCATACACAAAGCATTACAGATAAAAGAGGGCTTTTCCCGGGGTTCAACAATTTAAATTTCTAGCGCCTAGACGTATACAACGAATGAGCAATAAACATAAAAAGAATGGATTTATTCATTATTGAAGAGAGAACAATTCAAATTGAAAAGTTTTAAGGTGACACGGGAGACCGTGTTATTTTCCCTATCTTTTGTCTCACTCTAACAATAGCCATCAAAACTTTGTGAAAGCAAATCTCGAGTTTTAGTGAACCGATGAAGCTCAAAATTTAATGGGTTGCCTATTATTACGGTTATTAGGAAATTTTCCGGTTTGCGGTAGGCGCCGAGTTCTACCGCAGCTGTCAAAGTTCTACCGCAGGCTTCGAAATCATTCTATCATTGAAGCAAACAATTCAATCATAATATGCTTGAAAGAAACAACGGTATGGAAAATAGCAACAAACAGCAATCATCAAGACGGTATCCAAGGTATCATTGAAGCCTACTGATGATTTACCAGTACAAATCAGTGATGTGACAGCTGCGGTAGCTTTTCGTTGGACCGTAAAACAGAAAGTTTTCTCTGAAATTGCAATACATATATAGAATCATAGTGATACATTTTTCGCATCGATATATGGAGTGGTTCTTAGGATTTGCTTCTGCAAATGGATAGGGTGATTATGATGACGTGCCGTGCGGCCTTAAGCACACGCTTAAAAAAGAGTTCTGGAAAACGTGAACTGTCAAAAAGACACAATGAACTACCATCATGTTTACGCATAAACATGATCTAGTTCACGGTATATTTTTGCTTGTTGACGAGTTCACGTCTGCTGTTCACGGATACGAGAACGGTTTTTTTTTCTGTGCATGGTTTATCGTATAAGGTTTATGGACAAAAGGTCGAAAGGACAAAAGTTTGAAAAGACAAAAGGTCGAAAACGATTTGCATGGTGGGAAATTATTCCTTCTTTGAAAAAGGAATTTTCGACCTTTTCTCCCTTCTTTTTTGTTCTTCGACCTTTTGTCCTTTCGACCTTTTGTCTTTCGACCTTTTACCTTTCGACGTTTTGTCATTTTGACCTTTTGTCTTTCGACCTTTTGTCATAGATTCATCGTATATAATCATCAAATGTTGAATCAAGATTAACCTAACGCTCTGCTATAATTATTCAGTGAATATCTGCAGGCGATGTTAGATTGCAAACATCAAACGGGAACAGAAACAGCGAGGAACTATTAACAGAAATACCACTTACCGTGACCTGCTCTAATTCCGTGTGTCACCTAATACCGTGTATTTGGGAATTATATGGATGTCTATTATGTTATTTATTTTTCTAAACGATTTTCACAAACGTAAAAAAGTAAAAGTAGTCTTTAGAAAGCCATGACAAATTTGAACTAAAGTTGCAAACAAAAACAAATAAAAATAATTTTAGAATGCAACCACCTGGTGTCAACACACGGTATTAGGGCATGATTGCTTCTGAGTTCCATATACCGTGTTTCAGTTATAATTCCAAAATGGCTGAGTAAAATGAATATTTTATTTCCCACACCGATCATACAAAAAACCTCCAGACGTTGTTTGATACAAAAGTTTCAATTATGATGCACTTCATTTGTTCGGTATTTGGAATAACAATAGGAACAAAACATATTTTTTGTGCAAAAATATGTAAAATTGTCTTCTATTTAAAACTTAAAAAGCTTGAAAATAATAATTCATTATTTTTTCTGATTGATCGAAATTTGAGTTTTTTTAAACTCACGGTAATAGGGCATGTCACGGTACTAGGGAAAAAGGACTGATTTTCGATTTTCATACAAAGTATACAGAAATCTTATGAACGGCTGAAAACCTAGTGCTAGGTCGAATTTTGGTGATACCACTCATATGCTTCCAACCGGGTCTTCGGATTCGGATCAAATACAACTGAGCAAATGCACCGTCTTACATGGAGGAAATATTTAAGGGTCTTTTTTACTCTTATGGTAACGTCTGTGGGCACAAAGCAAAGTCATTCTGTGCTTGATTCGATTTGGAACTTCCTTGGACATAAACTATCATTGTTGTTGTCACACGATATAAGAAATGCAAAATTTATTTATACATTAGAATTCAATGTTGTAAAATTTGTTAAATTTTGTTCAATGATTGATTGATGATTGATTAAATGTTTGACTTATGATTAAGATTATGATTACTGAATAAAATTAGCGATCGCAATGATTATGATTAGTGATTAATGATTAAAACATAATATTGCAATGATTATGATTAGCTATTAATGATTAATTCTTGATTTTTTGTGATTAATGATTAACATTTTTGATTAATCATAATCATTAATCATTAATCATGATTAAATTTATGATTAATCAATAACGCTCTGATCCAAATGAGCTAGAAAGTTGGCGTCTTCGGCAAAGTTATACACAGCAAATCAAGGACTATGTGACGTTGAAAATTCTTATTGAGAATAAATCCGCTAGATTGCACTAGTAACAAATTTTATTCAATCATCTATATCTCAAGATCCTTATTAACTAGAAGGTTGGTGTCTTCGGCATAGCTATTCAACAGATTGAAGGCTATATGGTGGTAGATGGCCTGAATGAGAATTTATCCACTAGGTGGCGTTAGTAGCAATTTTTTTTCAACTGTTTGTATATTAAGAACCATGAAAGCTAGAAGGGTGGTATCTTCAGAAAAGATGTTCAGCATGTGAAGGAATATCTGGTGGGGATGAGTCTGATTGAGAATACATCCGCTAGGAGGTGTAAGTAAAAATAAATGTACAATCTTCTCTACTTCAAGATTCTTAACAGCTAGAAGGTTGGTGTCTTCGGCAATTATATTCAGCAGATTTTGGGCTATCTGGTGGTGAAGAGTCTGAATGAAAATTTATCCGCCAGGTTGCACTAATGACAAATGTTCAATTGTCTGTATCTTAACATCCTTATTAGCTAAACATTTTTGTGTCTTCGGCAAGGCTGTTCAGCATATGAAGAGCTATCTGGCGATGCTTCGAAATTCTTCAGATACAAGTATTTGAAGAAAGTGTGTTACTAGCTTCATTATGAGTATATGGTTGAAGTACAAACAGTTCAAATTGAATATGAGTAAAACTAAATTTATATTGATTTCGTGGAATCGAACCATTGTAGACGTTACACTATAAACTGATTAGGAGACAATTGATCACGTGTAGGAGATTACAAATCTTGGCATAATAATGAATCTTAGAGCTGATTGAAATGTCTATAAATAAATGAAAATACAATTTAGTACTATACCATTTTATTCCATTAAAGTTTGTATCCTTTGACAGATACGCATATTTCGACCTCAATTGTAAGGCTGTCTTCAGTGTCGTGTACTAGACTCGACTAGTACACGACACTGAAGACGTGGTGATAAGTTATTCCTTATTGTATGTAGTCTACAAAGATTTGAATCCAGCGCGCGGTAACAATATAAAATACTATTTGATTATTTATAATTTGAATTGAGTATTTAGGCTATTGGAAGATTTTATGCATCAGTAGTAAGTTTTCTGGTCGAATGTCAGTAATTTCCTGGAAATGCGAATGTTACAGATAGTTTTGAAATCAGCTTCGGGGTTATTAATTCTGGCAAAGTTTTCGATTTTGTTCAATTGGTAAAATTTATGAAAATTTGTAGTTGAGACCAACAATATTGCCATTTTTATTTCTGCTCTATACAGGTCGGACTAAATAATCCGGAATTTTTCCGGAGTATGTTTCTATGTTTCTGTTTTATGCATTTATTTGAGATTATATAGTATTGCATTATACAATATGAATGGTTTAGCTGTGTTGAACTTAGGTAAGAGAAGGGGGTTTTAAAAAGGTGATTTTTTTGTATTCTGATCAAAAACATTTATTTCTTTTCAAGACCCTTAATTAATCCAATTACTGGCTACGCCTCTGCATCATATACGGTCGCCTTTCCACATCTCGATATCAAAAGAACCATTGAGATAGGGAGGGTTTGAGCAAAGAAAAAAATTTAAAGAACACTAGATTGAAATTCATACCGTTACTAGGAAAACAATAAACAAACAAACTTCATTTCGAGTTTCCAAATTGTACTGAATCACATAGGGTAAGTGTTCCCTTAGTTGTGGGTGTTCCTATAGTTGCGGTAGTGCCATTTTCTATGATTTTATTACATTAGCCACAGAACCGTCACTGCCATTCGATATATTGGCTTGTTTATACACGGAATAGTTGAAAAGAGCGTTCAAATTGCTTCAAAACTGATAAAATATCACTAAAATTGCTAAAACTTTTCTTACTTGTACCAATAGTTGCGGTAAAGTGTTCCTATAGTGGAGGATCCCATAAGAAAACAACAGATACCGCAACTATAGGAACACAAATTAAAAATATACCTCAACTAAAGGAACAGTGTACTAATAGTGGAGGTATTATTTTTCACTGACGTGCCGTGGATTACTGCGATGAAATCATTTTTCTCATGAGGTCAATGGTCGCTACTTCCCGTTACAACATTAACATGTACATTAATTGTGCTTCTTGAATTTAGGTGGTTAAATGAAGTTCAATCGTGCTTAGTACCTCCACTATTGGTACATCTACCCTAGATCTGGTCTAGCAACCTATGATGATATTCATATCGACAAATGGGGAGAAAATTGGAAACAGAAAATAAACAGGAACGCATCGATATATGGAGCTATTGAAATAAGGAGGATATCGAATATGGAGAAATCGTATGTAGCAAGAAAGGACCAAAGCAATCATCGACATAGGGAGAGATATTGAGATATAGAACATCGAGATGTCGAGAGTCGACTGTAAATAAAACAACGAAAAAAGATACAGTTGACTTTCCACATCTCGATATCGAAAAGACGATCGAGATAGGGAGGGATCGAGACAATTGCTGTGTGCATTTGAAGTGCAAATCTTCACTAAATGTCCTTCAAATGCGGTAAGACAAAACAATCAAGTATCACCTATAGCAACGATTACACACATCACCGCCAACCTAGCATAGAAAAGCTCACTTTGACATCGAATTGCCTGTAGAAAATCTTACCGCGTTTAGTGTTCCCGCATTTGATATTTGCGTTTCAGACGCACACAGCAATATAACACACTTTTAATGAATACAAGATAGAAAACCGCTCTGTTGTCACACATCATTGCGTTGTCCTACACCAGTGGTCACCAAACTGCGGCCCGCGGGCCGCATGCGGCCCTCAGCCAGGTTTTGTGCGGCCCGTGGAGGGATTTTGCATATTGGAGTAGTGTGGCCCGCATGTTGTGATTTCAGAATTTCAAAATATATAATTTGTAAAGTCTAGCCATCTTTTCCTGTTGTAGGCCATTCGATTAATTTTATTTATTTTTTCTTTGCCATGTGTTGAGCTATCGAATGGCTATCGAGAAACTAAGAGAAATGGATACAGTTGATTATTTCTGGGGTTTGTTCATAACCCAAAGTTTCTTCAAATCTTGATATCATCTTTTCCTCAAAACGCCAACGTTTTTAACGTTCCAGTAGCGCATTTTTCGAAATTCAAGAAAGAAAGTGATTTTTTCAAGTATTTCTATTTTGGTTATACAATTTCGCTGAAGTTTCAGCGTTGTGTTGTGTTCACTGTATACCACTCTCCAACCAAAACACAGTGAACACATTTGCATCGAATAATTATTAATTTTGACCAGAAAAACTGCATTTGAAGTTTCGATTACGACGACGGAGCGTTGATCGTTAATCTGTTGAATCGGTACTGCATTATTTATCATCATAATAATTTACTTCCGGAAACCCTATACACAGCACACATTCCTTAAATTTATTAAAAATGCTTGCTTGCATCTTGAATGTGAAACTGCAAAGGAGTATGCTCGGTTTTCATGATCGAACTCTGAACAATCTGTCACAAATAATGCACATGAATGGATCTACAGCTCGGTCATTTCATGTGCATCATTTTTATTTATTTTTCAGTATAAAATCATGTAAACAGAGCGGTTTCGCTTGCAATATTCTTTGAGACAGGACGTTTTGCGTAAATTGTTTGGGATTTTGTTTGCAATGTTTGATACAATAGCTGTGTTTGTATGATCTATCACAGAATAATTTATTGCAAATGGCTTTGCATGATTTAAGCTAAAAATACGTGGCGTGTAAATCTAAGATATATTTGAGGTGTAATTCTTGACATTTATTTTTGCGCGAATAACGAACTCGTGATAATCCAAGGACAACGGTATTACTGGGAAAGATTATCAAAACCAATAGTAACTGTCGAACACAAAAGGCATGCAAATTTCCGAAGTCACCTGTCGACTCCTATACTGCCCATACTCGCATAGCAGTCCCATATGAATTTTCACCACTTTTGAGTTAGTTTCGTAAATGGTGTTTATTTATAGTGTACTTTTCATATTTATGCTTAAATTATAGTTTTTGTATGGACAAAATGCGAAAAAATACCAAACCATGTGCGTCCCATATTGAAAGTACCCGCATAACAGTCCCATTAGGAATACGAATAAATTAAAGTAAACCTATTCCTATTATAAATTTTGTAATCATGGTTTACATTTCATTGATAAAAGAAATAATGCATATTACAGTGTTTCAAACCAAGTTTATTTTTGTTAGGCATGTAAGTTTAATCATTTCTTTCCCTAAGTGGTAGAACCACATCTTATTCCTGCGAGCTTTTAAACAAAAAAAAAACAAAATAGCTTTCCTTAGGGTCAACGCTATCACTAATTTCGATCTCCGGACAAATTTCAACGAAATCTCCGATAGACTCATCTTTTAACAAAAGTAAAAGGTAGGGTTTTTGGACCAGCACAACAATGCGCACATCAATGCTAGCATCGTCGAAATGGTTTCCACTGGCAATCTGAGTATTTGCGACATCTAATGACAAGAAATACGATGGTTCCGGGCACACAGTAGGCATACCCTCATATCCACATATGGCGATTCTCTGCCAAAAACTTTCGTCATTGGACTTATCAAAACTTGTTCTACTGTATTTCTGGATATGGATCAAATCCAATATATCCATGCTGCAAGTGGATTCATCCAGCTTTTCAAATTAGCTGACTGAAACAGCTAAATCAAATCCAGGGAAATCTTCAACACTATCAATGTTACCACCATAGAGCTTGATAACTTCAAAGGTTATTTGCAATTCAACGATTCGAGCTGTAAAAAGTGAAATGCCTTGGAATCTATTGTAAACTTGAATGTAAATGTGTACAGATTCGCGAGAACAAAGTAAGCGAGCCCATGTAATGGGACTGGTATGCGGGTATATTTGTGTTTGGTAAGTGAACTACTTGGATAACGAGTCCCATTGGCTTGTACTTTATATTTGAACATGGAAAACAACCAGTTGAACTGAATTTCAGTTGTTAGTGATATTATAATACAGCAATGATGATGTGCTGTGTAATGCCACCACGTATTAATACTTTCAGCAGCGGTGAAACGAAAATATTTGCAATCATGTTTGGAAGCGCTTTTCTCGACATGCTGATTTTTCTAATGGCACTGTATTGCGAGTATGGGCAGTATAGTAAGCCAGTCAAGTTGAGTATCAACTGTCAAAAAACTAGACTGACAGAGGCGTGCCGAGCGATTTTTTTTGGTATTCTAGTCGAGTCGTTTTGATAGGACTTATAAAATAGATATTTTTTCATCTTGTGGCCCGCTACATGTTTTAACAGCAAAGCGGTGGCCCGCATAACCAGTTGGGCTGAGGACCACTGTCCTACACTATTCAGATTCACGAAAATTTGGTCTAAATGGTGTAAAGTATCGTTAAACAAAATAAAAAAAAATCACAGATTTTAATGTTTCTTTTAGTGATCCGAAGTATTAAATTATCCGGAGTTAAAAAATTGATACTCCTGACCTGTACTATGGAAACTTATAAAGCTCTTTATATCTGTAAAAATCGTCAGACTATTTGTTGTTTACAAATCTGGTTTAAATGATCAGAATTAATTATATTAAACATATATCGTCTTCTTCAAACCTTTTGTAGGGGTATGTGGCGAGACCATTATCATCATTATCATAATCAACTAGCGAATAAATTGTCAATTGGATTTTTCACCTCCACAAACTTTACTGAATAAACCAACCTTATAGCTGTTAAGGATCTTCAGATACAGACAATTGAAGAGCCACCTAGCGGGAAAATCCTCAATCAGACTCTCCACCTCCATATCGTCCTTGAACTACTGGATAGCTTTGCCGAAGACTCTGACCTTCTGGCTAATAAGAATCTTGAGATACAGATGATTGAATAATATTTGTCACTAGTGTCATCTAGCGGATGAATTCTCCATCAAATTTTTCATCGCCAGATAGTCCTTGATCTGTTGAATAACTTTGCCAAAAACACCAACCTTCTACCTTATGAGGATCTTGAGATACAAATGATGAAAAAAAATTGTCACTAGTGCCATCTAGTGGATGAATTCTCAATCAGATTTTTCATAGCCAGATAGACCTTGATCTGCTGAATAAGGTTGTCGAAAACATCAACCTTCTAGTTCATTTGGATGTTAAGATATCTGTTTTAAACCAATTTAGCTCTCCTCCTGTCCACGCTTTTCCCGTTACCCAGAAAAGGGAAAGGGGCTCCATATTAATTGATCCACTAGTCTCCGAATTGTGGTCATTTAAAAATTTAAGGTCCGTCTCGGACTTTTAAGGGTTAATTACCCAAACACAACGTAGGAAGAAATGTCCCTCCCATGCGCGTTCAACGTCAAATGACTTGTTCGAAACGGTAGAAGGTTATTTGGAATAAAGTCGTTTGGCATAAAGCCGTTTGGCATAAAGCTATTTGACATAAAGTCGGTTGGTATAAAGTCATTTGCCATAATGAGTCTAAAACCAAGGATTTTTTAAAATGCCATTTGTGTTTACTTTTCTTTTGGATCCCACTGATGACATTAGGCTTTTTTGGAATTAATTGGTACCAAACAAAACGATGCTTTATTAAACAATCCAATACTCTTGAATAAACTCATTGATTACCGAAAATGGAGAAAATATTGCAAATAATATATTATTTTTACCCAGGGATTGCCCTTCTTTCAAATATTTTTTTTTCTGAGCTGCGCTAACGGAATAGATTTTGGCACTGAAGTTTTTGATATATTTAACCTAAATTTTCCTTTCTTTCGAAATATGATGTAAGGATTTTTTTTACTTAAGGTATATTCTAAATGAATCATAAGCGGAATTGCCCATGAAGTTCCGAAAAAATATAACACCACTTCCAAGATAGCAATACTTGAAGACATCCCTGCATGAAATGGCAATCCCTGGTATGATAACTGAAAGAAAAGCAAGACAAAATATTTGGAATTTAAAATTTTCGAATAGATTGCTGGAGTTTATGAACTTCTGAATAAATTACTGGATTGGTTTCCCGGCGCAACTACCAAAAGTCTGAAAAGAGTAAACAAATTTAATTTTCAATCATTGAGTTCTCTAGGGAAAGCAAACTCATTTGAGATCTGCTTCGCGAACCTCACGCATTATATTTTTATGCAAAACCGCTTGCTCACGATCATGCTGTCAAACATGAATCAGTCATAGCGGAAATCTGTCAAAATCCAATGGAAAACGAAAGGTTTTTTTTCTATATTTCTAGAAAAAAAGAAAGAATAAATGTTTTGCATGCAAGAACTGTGGAAATACAAGCCAATGAGGCAAACAGATAATCGGCTCATTCATGATTGCGTGAGCTACAATACCGAAGCGTAAAAAACTTATGCATTAAAAATGAGAATTTGAGTTCAGCTAAATTTCATAGCGTAGTCTTACGAAAACAAAAAAAACCTATGGTGGTATCGTCGACAAGATCTTTCATAAATTCACACCCACTTCTTGGAGAGAATGCTAAGTATGAAACACCGAAAAGATTTCAAAAAAAAAATACCAAAAATTAATCCCTGTTATAACTCGAGAAGTTCTAGAGAAATACTTGAAAAATCTCTGAAAGTATTTCTTATAGAAACCTTGCTTGGAAGTATACAGGAAATCGAGCAAGGATTTTACTTAACTTCTACTTGATTTACTGCAGAATTCCTTCGAAATACTTGATGGAATTTCTGATCAGATTATGAAAGATACCTATTCCCGAATTTTTTGAACAACTTAATGATAAAGCAAATAAGCGAAACTATCGAGAGAGGCACAGCTCTTACTATAATATTAGCTTTATAAAAGTGTTTTGTCCCATGCTTTTGGAGCAATTTGTTTCAGAAGTCCATTTCAACAATTCTGAAGAAATTTCCCTGAAAGAATATTAGAAACAAAATATGTGGAATTTCAGAAATATTCTTTGAAAGCATTCTACGAGGACGATTGACATTTTTTTTAATAATTTTGCGTTGCAAGTTTTTGGATAATTTTGTCAGAAAACACGAATGTTCGGAGGTAATTTGAAAAATTATTGGAAGTAGAATCACATAAGAATAACAAGATTTGAAAAGATTAGATTTTATTCGGTTCTCCGACATTACCCGGAAAACCATTACCCGGAATGCAATTTACCGGAAGACCATTTATCGGAAAACCATTACCCGGAAAGACCATTTACCGGAAAATTATTTCTTCATTTCTCGCCTTTTTCATTAGCGTCCATTTAATCGTTTTACGGTCATTCTGGTCAGTATTTTGACTTGATAGATTTAAAATGATCACCAACGATAATGGACAGGGGAGGTTCTTCCTTCAAAAAACATAAGCATCGAAGAGGAGTTTTAGGATATCTTCATACTTCATCATGTCAATATGCATCATCTTCATATATTTGCATTTCATAGATGATTCACCCTTCTTTTAAAAATAAGCTGTTCTTTCAACTTATCTTTGCAGTTTGTCTTGGCTGAACTGGCTAAATTTGGCTACAACTATGTGACTTTACTTTTTACATTCGACCGTCGGTTCTACAACTGTCCAAATTTTAATACATAAATGAGCAATTATTTGAATTTCAACACGATTGGTTGTGTTACTTTTCGCCGAGTATCAATTCACTTTCATATCTGCATACGTCAATCAACCGTATATCCCTTTTCTAGAATGACCCATTTCTGATATTCATCCTTCTTTATTTGGTTGGCGGTTCTATAGAGCTCCACCGATCTCGGCATTTTTGGCAAAATGTGTTTAGTCTAAAATGATCAAATATCTTCTTCATATGATTGCTTACTTTCTTTCTAGTATATTACCCTGGCATTGGATTCGAGTTATGACATTCGTAGAAAATTCAGAGTCATGACATTCGTAGGAAAATAGCACAATCAAGCAAATTCAAAGGAAAAACAGATCTATTGAGGCTCAATATTTCGGAATCCAGAGATGGATGTCTAACGCACTCTTAGTTTCGTCTTGATTTCTTATGCTTCCCTCAAACCATAAAGGCTCCCCTAAATCAAGGCGATTTTTTACGGCGACAGTGACAAACATTTTAAAGATTTCGCTGCATGCACAGCTTAATAAGCGTGTCTAAGCCACAGCAATGCAATTTCGCAGCGATTTTCGTCGCGTTGGTCTAGATTGTTCCAAAACTTTTATGTCGCTTTAAAAATCGTGTTGATTTGGGGGAGCCTTGAAGCTAAAATGAGAATTGCGCTGTTGTATGTCGCTTCCCTTGGAAGACAAGTTTCATTTTTATTTTTATTTTATACAATAATTAAATTGGATTCTAAACTGATTTAACTGAAGGGAATAAGAAAAAAAAATAACAATACACCCAACCTTATTTGTCAGGCGATTTATATTGACCTCGTTATTATTTGGCATCAATATGTTTGACAAAAAAAATTCTTTTCATTCGTTCTATCCTTGCCTGTCATGTTTAGGTTTATAGTCTAAATTTGAAGACATAATTTTCCGATCTATATCAGGCGAATATTTTCTAATTAAATCGCAAGTAAATTACACGTTCAATCAAATTTTGATAAAGTTATATTCGTTGCGACAAAGCGAAGCAATTCAAAAAGATCAAGCTGAGGTTGGTAAAATTGAATACCGACGGTTCAAAATTATTTCTTGTTGGCAAATTTTACGACGTTCAAGAGCTAGAGTACTTACATACTTGTCAAACTATGAACGAATGCAAAAGTGGTCGACAGACATAGGCTCTCAGCTATTAACTGTAGAAATACTACTAGAACAGCTTTGTCCCAGTTGAGCCGTAACGCTGGCAATAAGAAAAACATACTTGGTCCATACCATCTTTATCTTTTGAAAAGTGTTTATGAAAACCGAGGGAATCAATGTCCATGGTTAGCGTGACACAATTTGTACTGAGCATCCGTTAAAGAGAATAAAAATTGTATACAAATGTAATGATAAAGGTCGTCGAAAATGGAAGTTTTGGCTTTCCGGGTAATGGTGCATTCCGGTAAATGGTTTTTCCGGGTAGTGGTACATTCCGGTAAGTGGTATTCCGGTAAATTGCATTCCGGGTAATGGTATTCCGGGTAATGGTATAGAATCATTTTATTCACGATATAATTAGAAAACAATTGGATGTATTATTGTATCCAAAATCTTGAAAACTATAGATTACTATTTCAGGACTAACTCAAGAGATGTAGATGTAGATGTAGAGATGTAATATTCAAATAATTTGTAAATAATTACTTAAGAGGCCTATGCGCCTAGATAGTAAGTTCGCATTCCACCGGTGAGGATCTTTTCATAAAGGAAATTTTCTAAAGAGTATCATCTACCTGCCAAACGACATAAACATGCGAATATGGTCAATTGGCAAAGAAAGCTCTCAGTTGGAACTGTGTTCTCAAAAGAAAACTAAGCAGGCTCTGTCCTAGTTGAAACGTAAAGCCAGAGAGAAGAAGAAGAAATAATTGTTCGGAATGCAAAACGAATATTTGGAAGAATTCTTTTAAAGTTCTGTGCCTGTTTTGAAAAAAGATTACAAGGAAATGGAAAGATTAATGAAGTAATGTTCTTATTAAAAAGTAATTCTTAGGGGACGGACCTGGTGTAGTGGTTAGAACACACGCCTCTCACGCCGAGGACCTGGGATCGAATCCCATCCCCGAAATAGTCACTAAAAATTTTTCAGAGACGACTTCCTTCGGAAGGGAAGTAAAGCCGTTGGTCCCGAGATGAACTACCCAGGGCTAAAAAGTAATTCTTAGACTGATTTCTGATGAAGTCTGAAAATAGATGGAAGTTTACCGACTGTAATTTGAACCCGAAATGTGGTGTTATCGGCCTAAGTAGTCTTGGTAGCAGCAAAAATGAAAGAAACGCATATAGTTAGCAAAATAATCTCGTAGGCTATCAAGCGAGCCAGAACGTAGACAAAAACCTCGGAGTTGTAGTTAAAAAAGCCTAAGTTAAGATTAAAGCACATCACAGGGTGTAACAAAATTATCGGAACATATGCACCAATGTGAGAGTCATCTTATCGTGTGGACAATCGTACGTAGAGCTATACATAGATTGTACAAAAAAGCAAGCTACAAAACTTTGTAAAGGGTAAAACATATTACCGAAACCGTCGGTTGCTACTACAGTTAATTCTCCCTTACTCGAAATTCCGTATCTCGATATCGAGTTAGAGAACCATAGTAAAAGTTGGTTTTCATGGCTAACTCGATGGTCCCTTGGATCGCAGTTGCATTGGTTTTGTGTTCTGTAACTCGATACCTCCCTAACTCGATGGTCCCTTCAATATCGAGTAAGGGAGAGTTGACTGTACCTAGACTGCTAAGGCCGATACATTCCCTGAATAAAAAAAAAAGACACCGACACGTTAATGCTTCCAGTGGACGATTTGCCCTTTGAAGGGAACACCACACTAGACAACGGACGAGCATGCACCGCCCAGTGGCACAGTCAAAATACGTTTCTGATGAAAAGAGTTCCGGACTGAAACGGGAATCAAACCCACACCCCTTTATGCTTGGGAACACTAACCACACGGCCGCAAAGTCCGCAGATAAAAATTGATATTGAAACCCTTGATAGAATCCATGATAAATTCAACCTCTATCCGTCCTAAACGGATTTGATGCAAAAAAACACTAAAAGTACCTTAGCAGTATTCTAATGAATCTCATAATAATATTTGTTGGAAGATTCCTTGCAAGAACCGTTACCGATTCTCAAATAAATCTCTGAATAACGAAATTTCCCTTAAATTTGAATTCTGGTGATAATCTTTGAATAATTCTAGCAAAATATCAATCATCGTAACAAACCAGTTCACTCTGAATTTATTTTACGTCGATCATGGAGGTGAAGGAGGCAACGGCCCCTGCTCTCCTCTAGCTATACCCATGGCCTCACTTGCCATGGCGGTGAACCGAGCGCCAAGAGGAAATGATGACTTTTTCCGCCTTCTGTTTAAGGAACCTACCCGGAGATCCATGTGCTGCTGGTCGCCCCCTTTTGCTGCGCCGAAACACAATTTGCTCCTCTGCTCTGGCTTTCCCCACCTCTCTAGGGCGATAATTTTTTATGAGTTATTTCTACGGCAATTACTCTGCGCCTCTTTTATTTTCTCATTGCTCGCTTTACTTGTAATAATATTTGCTCAACATTGTTGTAACCGCGCCGCCATCATCATCTCAAAAGCTGGCTAGTCAGCCAGCGCCACAGTGGGAAAATTCTGACATGAACAAGTATAAACAAACATTATCATTTGGTTCATCAATGTTATACAATATTTTCACATCTGACTTACCTGAGTTGCCTCAGGATGGTCAAAAATCTTTGTGGATGTCACAGGCCTCTCCGCTAAAGGACGAAGCCTGCGTGTCATTTGTAGTAGATTGCAAAAAAGTTTGGATATTTCTTCTTCATGCTTGCAAAAATGGAAAATTTCTCCTAATCCTTCACAAACTCAAATCATAATATTCCCTCATGAACATAAAGTTCTTTATTTGAAATCTTCATGTAGATATGTTGTTACGATGAGAGGGGTGCCAATATATTGGTCAGATGAAATTAAGCATCTAGGACTCATGCTAGATGAAATTTTAACTTTCAAAAATCACATTGAGGGCATTCAAATGTAACAGTTATATAAAATGTCTTTATAAACTCATTAACAGAAAAACCAAACTTATTTCTAAGAACAAGCTTTTGATCTTCAAACAAATTTTCAGGCCAGCCATGTTGTATTCTGTACCAGCTGTTGTAATACCAAAAAGAAAGCTATGCAGAGGATTCAAAATGAAATTTTGAAAATGATTCTGTAGCTTCAGCCATGGTACTAATGAGTTACAGAGAATATCCAATGTTGAAACATTGTAACAAATGATGAATAAAATTGTTAATAATTTTAGACAAAATCTTTGCAATCTTCTACTGCCATGATTTAAGCGTTATATATTTAGGTTGAGTTAGTGTTAGGGTCAATTAGGATTTTTTCTCTTTTATAAGCAGGTGAATTCAATTCACCTGTAAAAATCTTAACACCAATGGCAAATGGAATATAATATATTGTTGACAATATGTTGATAATAGCTTTATATAGTTTTACCAAATAATGATTATAATAGCTGAAAAAACCGAATTTAGTACTATACCATTTAATTCCACTAGAGTTTGTATCCTTTGACAGATACGCGTATTTCGGCCTTACAGTTGAGGTCGAAATACGCGTATCTGTCAAAGGATACAAACTCTAGTGGAATTAAATGGTATAGTACTAAATTCGGTTTTTTCATCTACTTATAGGTATTCTACTAAACAGCTCGAAGATTTATTATCAATGATTATAGTGTTACCTAACATAGAACATCTAGATATAAGAAATGAATGTAATGTTTGAATAATGCTATTGAAGGACTTGTAAAAGATGCCATTTTGGATCCATTTTTCCCACTATGCATCAGATGAGGAAGCCCCCCTGCTGCATCGATGGCGAAAAAGTAATTCAGAGCTCTTCATCGGAGAAGCGATTTGGAGACCTACGAAACCAACCAACCATCCAATACCAATCTGATGTGCAAATATTCACAGATCGTTTGGAGCACTCGAGATCTCGCGTAGCGCCCCTCTTTGGAGAGAAGACTCATCAGCAAATAGATTTATGTATCTGTTCACTGCTGATGAATGTGCTGCTCTACATTGTACTAAATTATGAATGCTTTTGACGACGACGACGACCGAGGCGACGATTGATGGTGGAAATGAGAATCATCAACTTCTGTTGCTGTTGTTGGCTGCGAGATTGGATCATTTGCTGCGGAGGAAAGTGAACGGTTTGGACGGATATGATGAGCTCATTTAGGAGACTTATTAGTTCTTGAAGATAGGGACCGTCTTTTTGGTACGGTTGGAGCGATGGTGATTACAACATTGGGATTGGTGCATGTAGATTGATCCACACAGGATTGGATGTTGACCTTTACAAAATATTTGTCGAAATCACTGTTACAAATTGGTCATCGACACAAATTCGATAATTACGTTGCCGTTGATGATGAGGTGCTATGTTAAGATAACTTCTAGGCCTAACCAACAAAACCGGACTTCTATCAGAGAAACTGCAAGGAAGACTAGTAAAACGTGTTTTTTTGTGATTAATTCCAACATAGCTCCTCAATGGATCAACCATGGCTTTAGTGTGTAATCTGAGCGATGAAAAATGGCTATTTTCTAGAAGACACCGTCACCGTCAAATCAACATATACCACCCAAGAAAACCCTTCTGGGTGGTCTTATGTTTGGGTACCGATGCGTTTCTTTGATTTCTTCTGCCCTTACCATCAATTTCACCATGCTGAAACCAGTCCAAACAGCAATGTAAGAAAGAGTCGCGCGAATACATTTTGTCATTTAAGGTCAAATGCTTCGTTACCAGGTTAAAAAAAACGAGCCGAAAAGGTAGCCAAGTATTCTTAAATAATTTCAGAACCCTGTTTTAGCCAGAACCCTGTTGTAGGCGTCTAGTTATGGAACCAGACAAGTTTCTTAGATCACAGCGGATGACATTTGAGAGCATTTCCGTTTTCCATTGCGCAGTGGAGGGGAAGACAGTGCTGATTTTCTTTCTCGCGATCTACTTCATCGCTCCGTAATGGAGAAATCGTCGGAAATGAGACATGTTTCTATATATGGGTCATTCAACACTAAGTGTCCATAACATATGTAATAGACCACCTCGGATTGTGTTCAAATTTAGACAGTTTTTCATGTCAAGGGTACTTGATCATCGTCCAAGTGACAACTAAGAACTTTATGAAAAAAATGTGTGCTATAGTCTTTGTAAATTAACACCAAGAATACGAGGTTAGAAAAAATCCCGGAAACGCCTGTAACGCAACCAAGGCGCAAGAGAAAATGGCACTAAAATCAAAACTGAAAAAGCAGTTTACTCCTTTTAAAACAACAATTTGATGAAAATAAAAACACACAGCCTTTTTATTTGGAAAATAAATGAGCTGTGTGTTTTTATTTTCTTCGATTTATCTATTTAAAAAGAGAAAACTGCTTTTTTTAAGTTTTGAATTTTGCACAATTTTTACTTGGGCCTTAATGAAATCGCTTACAATAACCGCTTTTCGTTCGTTCTTAGTGAATTCCAAGTTTCAACGTTGCAATATAAACAATTAGGGTAGGTGTACCAGTTATAGACATAGTGGCTCCCTATTTCACCATACGTGATTACTTAAATGCCTTCAAATTTTGGAAATATTTGTTTGTTGTAGTAGTTAGATTTAAGATATATCTTGATGTTGAAACATTCAAAAAGATTTAAAATATGAAAGTTATCAAAATTTCACATATGGCCAAATAGGGAACCACTTTGTCCATAACTGGTACACTTTCCCTATTTATTATTATTATTATTACAAGACCTTAAGATATTCATGGTTTTTCTGCTTCTTCTTCTTCTTCTTCTTCTTCTTCTTCTTCTTCTTCTTCTTCTTCTTCTTCTTCTTCTTCTTCTTCTTCTTCTTCTTCTTCTTCTTCTTCTTCTTCTTCTTCTTCTTCTTCTTCTTCTTGGGATAGAGGACGTATGGTATTCCTAAAAAAAGTGAAAGTTTAGTGAAATTTCAAATATTTTCGATGAAATTTGAGGCTTATAGTCCCATAATACAAATTGAGATGTCAACCGCTTCAACACCCTGAAGACGGTTGAATGGTGAATGTTCAAAATTTTTCCCCACTCCCGGTGCGACTACATTTTTCCCCACTGCCGGTGCGACAGGTCAGGAAATTCCAGGTGTTTGGAAAGAATTTGTTCTCTCGACTCGCGTTGGTTCACCTTCATTTTGGATCGAAAAACACGACTTCGAGTTTGACAGCATGTAAACAATACACATCAATGAGAAAGTGTGCAAAATTTGGTTGATTTTTATCCAACGTTAGAAAAGTTATGCCCTGTTGAATGTGTCGCAATAATTTCGTGTTCGCCCTCTATTTCATCTAACAGCTACTGCATGCACTGACATGCACACGCATACTGTTGACAGCTTTGTTAACGTTTGCGGTAACAACGGTTTTCAAGAAACGGAACAGTTCTATCAGGAGTTCTACGCATCTCGTAAAGACGTGCTGCAAGCTGCGATGCACCGGGATAAGGGCGCATCTTGACGGACGGACGCGAGATGTTCGAAAGGTGGAAGAAGCGCTACAGTGAACACCTGAACGTCGCTGAGAACACAGGTACAAAGGATCATTACTGCGGCTACGACAATATTATAGCTACGTCAGCACATTGGATATTGGCAACTAATCAGCTCCCACAATGGGGAAGATGAGTACGCCATTCAACAGCTCAAGACCAAGGTCACTGGCATCATGGCTGGCTGCTTGACTGCATCGGAAGTAGCATTGAAGCAAGGTATTATTTACCCTAACTACGAAAATGCAATCAAGTTAATCGTGGAATCACTATCCTAAACGCCGTCTGCAATCTATCCCATAGATAATCTGCCGTCGTCTATCACCAATAGCAACCAGGTTTGTGGGAAGTTATCAAACGGATTTCATCAGTTTCACAGAAACCCAAAGAAATAGCAGAATCACGAATTGCCCCAAAATGTGAGATTCACAGGTGTCCAACATCACAGTCACTGGTCTTCAACTCTGATAGAACAAATACACTACTCACCAAAAATATAAAATCGCATCACCTAGTATTACAACACCCCAGTTGAATATTGCAGCACCCCGAAAAGTTTAGAATCACCTAAAACTATAATATTTAAGAAGCAGTATCTCGCGATCCTTACTTTTACAAAGTTGCGATCTTCAGCGAAGTTGTTCAGCAACCTTAAGGCGTCCATTAGGTGAAATTTTTAATGCGCAATTTTGCTGCTACGTGGCGCTAATATACATAGAATTTGGTCATATTATAGCAAGCTCTAGCTCATGATCCCGATCACCTATAAAGTTCGTGTCTTCGGCAAAGCTGCACTTGAAAGCAATTTTAGGCTGTACTGTTTAGTTAGCAACTTCACCGCTACGTGGCACTGGAGTGCATGTAACTTGGTCATATTCTAGCAAATTAAAGCTCTTGCTTCCGAACACCTAGACAATACATGTCTTCAGCAAAGTTATTCAGAAACTTGAAAGCAATTTTAGAAAACATTGCTTACTTGTTTTTAACACTTCAGACGTCGCGCTGTTGTATTTTGTACAACACTGATGAAAACACCTCGCTCTTCTTTCACAACAGCAGCGTGGTGGTTCTGACGATGGCAAAACGCGCCACGACTGCAAAGTTAATTATGATCCGTGGATTACGGCTAACCAGCCGAGTGGAAGTTTGACAACTACTCGGGCTAGGCATTGGATATATATAGAAAGCGTTGTGTTTGGATGGGCATCAAATTCTTCCGAAAGAGGTGCACTTTGCGAAAAAGGACCACGTGATTGTTGAGCTGAAATCGAATTCAGGTTAACTTCTGCGTCTATGGGTCCTCTCGTGGCGTAGGGGTAACGCGCCCTAACTAGAGATCAGGGAATCGTGAGTTCGATTCTCACCGAAAAGACTGTTACTTTTTCGCCAAACTTCACATTAGTTTGTCCATTTTATCCAATTGAGCGGTTCCACAGAAAATGACGACTTTTTTCCTAAATTTCATTTTTATATTTTTTGATTTGGATGAAATTTTGCACATGCTTTCTTTATGCCCAAAAATGCCTTTTTGCATCATCGGCTCGCCATTTTGACTCTAGCCTTACTTTTGAGAAGGGCACAAGAAAAAAATCCTTAATAATTTTCAAAAAATTATAACTTAGAAACGGTTTGTCCGATCAGTTTGGTGTCTTCCGCAATGTTTTAGGTTATTGTTGGGACTATCTGGAAAAAAATATACACTGTAAAAAAAAATGTCGTAATTTTTTATATATCGAAAATAAAGCTTAAAAATCAATCTTCTCAAAAATCGTATTTTTGATTTTTTTTTTATATATGTTAAAGTAGACAACAAATGCAGTCTTTTGCACAGTGGGTCAAGATGGAGAAATCATGGACAAAAAAGTTATGATTTTTTGAAAAAAGGTGAATTTTTGAAAAGGGTCATAATACACTTTTTAAATATTTTTAAACTCGATTTTATGAAAGTACGCAAAATTTACAACAAAAAAGGTAAGGTACCGTGGGGTAAGTGGATACAGAAAAATCAATAGTCAACTTCATTGTTATGTACAGCTAACGTTAATAATGTTATTCAATTTTTTTTCTGTGGATGACAAATAAGGGACTTATGTACTGCAAATCGTCAATTATTTTGATTTTTCTGATTTGTATGTATTGAGTATGAAGGACTTGAAAATTTACGCCAAATGATCCACTTGCCCCACCATGGTGGGGTAAGTGGATCACCAATTAAAAAGTCTATTCTCAAAACAAATGAGGTGTAATTATGTATAGTAAGAATGATATTACTCTCGTTCTTGTTATTACTGCTAGTTATATTACATTTTGATACTTTTGAAGTTGAAAAGTATTTTTATTTCATCAAAATATTATGAAAAATATTTATACATTAATTCACACTAAAAGAAATATTGTAACTACAATAATTTGGAGAAAATCCATCTGTTTTATTCTCATAAGGTATACAGAAGTATTGTGGGATTATTCCTAATGATGTTTTCGAAAAACACTCGTAGTTTAAAAATATTAGTTACATTTACTTTTGTTTAACAAACTGAAATCTTTTTATTCCATTCATGAATATAATTGTACCATCTGTCTAGAATAAAATAAGGTACGATAATATGCTTTAAATTGGAAAATATGTTTATTTTCCTCTTTCACAATTCAGCTCAGATAATCCACGAAAAGTTTTGTTTGAATTTTGCAATATTTATTCTTTTATATTTCTCATACCAGAAAGAAAGATTCAAAATACTTTTAGGTGGATTAATTCAAATTTTTTATGAAAGTTTGACAAATTTAAGCTAGGAATGAAAAAAGTTGAAGGAAAACAACATTTGAGGATAATCAAACTAATTCAAATTCGCATTAGCAGTCTGGTAATATGCGATAACAATGCTTGATCCACTTACCCCATCCCTTTAAAAAGTAGGGGGAAGTGTACCATGTCCAATATATCAGTATTTATTTTTTAAAATCACATATTTTTCATTGTGATTCACTCAATTAGAACTGAAATGCTCACCATGTGTTGAAAAAACTAATAGTATTCGATTTTAGACAGTGATGCAATGGATTTTTGAATGATAGAAAACAATTTTGAAATTATTCAATTTTTGCAGCTAATAAGTTTGTTTGTGTTAGTGTACGTGTATTATCAGTTTTGCAATAGTATTAGTGTGGACGTAAGAAAATAACCTAAAACGAAGCAATGGTGCGAAAACATTCAACATATTCAAGTATTTATGCTTAATATGGACAAATGATCCACTTACCCCACTGCTACACTTCCCCCACTGTACCTTATACGGAAAAATCAGGCTAACTTTTACCGTTTTAAAGATACAGCGATTTTAATACAAAATTATGATATAATTTTCAATTTTCGGTCATTATAATATAACTTAGAAACGGTTTGTCCGATCAGTTTGGAGTCTTCCGCAAAGTTTTAGGTTATTGTTGGGACTATCTGGATAAAAAATATACACTGTAAAAAATATGTTGTAATTTTTTATATATCGAAAATAAAGCTTAAAAATCAATTTTCTCAAAAATCGTATTTTTGATTTTTTTTTTATATATGTTAAAGTAGACAACAAATGCAGTCTTTTGCACAGTGGGTCAAGATGGAGAAATCATGGACAAAAAAGTTATGATTTTTTAAAAAAAGGTTGATTTTTCAATATGGTCTAAATAAACTTTTTGAATGCTTTTCGACCCGATTTTATGAAAGTACGCAAAATTTTCAACAAAAAAGGTATATGAGAAAATTTTGCTAATTGCTACCGAAACATTTGAAAAGTTTATTATGACTATTTTCAACAAATTCACCTTTTTTTTTAAATCATAACTTTTTTGTCCATGATTTCTCCATCTTGACCCACTGTGCAAAAGACTTCATTTTTTGTCTACTTTAACATATAAAAAATAAAAAAAACCAAAAATACGATTTTTGAGAAAATTGATTTTTAAGAAAAAACCTGAAGGTCGTAGACACAAAAGTCAATTTGGACAAATTGAGATGTAAGATTGTGAAAAATAATAGAATCGTTCTGGTGGGCTTCGATCTCACGACTCCCAATACGCTAGACTGGGCGCGTTAACCAACTACGCCACAGAACGGGTAACGATTCTGCAGCGCAATCGGCCAACCTGAAACCAAAGTCCGTCACTGGTTTCAGGTTGGCCGATTGCGCTGCAGAATCGTTACCCGTTCTGTGGCGTAGTTGGTTAACGCGCCCAGTCTAGCGTATTGGGAGTCGTGGGATCGAAGCCCACCAGAACGATTCTATTATTTTTCACAATCTTACATCTCAATTTGTCCAAATTGACTTTTGTGTCTACGACCTTCAGGTTTTTTCAAAACACCGTCGGCTGGTTAAGCCGTAATAGACATGACAACCCTAGTTGAGTGATTTTTAAGCTTTATTTTCGATGTATAAAAAATTACAACATTTTTTTTTTTACAGTGTATATTTTTTTTCCAGATAGTCCCAACAATAACCTAAAACTTTGCGGAAGACACCAAACTGATCGGACAAACCGTTTCTAAGTTATATTATAATGACCGAAAATTGAAAATTATATCATAATTTTGTATTAAAATCGCTGTATCTTTAAAACGGTAAAAGTTAACCTGATTTTTCCGTATACCTTTTTGTTGTATTGTCCATGATTTCTCCATCTTGACCCACTGTGCAAAAGACTTCATTTTTTGTCTACTTTAACATATAAAAAAATAAAAAAAATCAAAAATACGATTTTTGAGAAAATTGATTTTTAAGCTTTATTTTCGATATATAAAAAATTACAACAAATGGAACCGCTCAATTGCAAAGTTTATGTAATGTTTAGTTTTTCGGTAACATTATTTAATGACCAGTTTTGGCGCTAATGTACCTGTTAATTGGGCATAATCAAGTAGACTCTCGCTCATGATCCTGGCCACCTAGAAAGTTCATGTCTTCGGCAAAGTTGTTCTGAAGCTTGAAAGCAATTTGAGACAGTGTTTTTCAGTTAGCAATTTTGCCAATACAAGGCGCCAGTGTGCATTCAAATTTGATCATATTCTAGATTGATCTAGCTCATGATCTTGGCCATCTTGAAAGTAAGTGTTTTCAGCAAAGTTGTTCAAAAGTATGAAAGTAATTTGAGGCAGTATTCTTTGCTTAACCTTTCAATCGTCGCGCGGTTTGTCGCCGTCAGAACCACCACGCTGATACTGTGTACGACACGCGAGGTTTTTTTATTACTGTTATACAGAATACAACAGTGCGACGACTGAAGTGTTAATAATTTTGCCGCTCGTGTGCATTAGGGTGTCCCATTTCTTCTCGACCATCACTGATTTCACCCCTCCGTAAATAAACAGTTTCCTTATATATTAAATTACTTCCTGCAAAATTTCAGTTCAATCCATCTAAATTTCAAGCATCGCAAAGAGTTTCTCGAAATTTGGAGTGTTCATTGAATTTCCCGTTATATTATATGTGACCAACTTGCATGCAAGAAAATTTACTCAAAGTGTGCGGTAATTTCTGAGAAGGCAGCAATAAAACGTATCTGACAGCAGCTGCAATTATTAGAGAAGTCGGAACTTTTAACATGATTCTGTAATGAGTCGTCTTATAACACAGCGTAACAAATATTACATATTTGCGTGTCTCAAGAACCAAATTATGTGTCTCTAGTAGATTTGGGATTGCTGAATCTGATACCATTGATTTTATTGATGTTTACATAAAATTTAATATATGATTCATCGAACTTTTAGGTAATCTTATCCACCAAGCATGCATAATAGGGCTTGTACTTTCATTTTAAATATAATTTGGTTGAAATTGAATGATTAAATATAAATTCAATCGATTTTTTCAACATGCTTGCAGTCTCAAAAATTATTCGTTTTTCTTATATGGCAGAATACAATACTTTTCTAACCCATAAAAAAACTTTTGAGCACCGACAATGTTATGAACTCTTATGATAAGTGTTGTTTAATACATGAAATTTGAATACTGTGGCAAATTGAGCAAACAAATTGCCATACAAGCTGGTAAACTTGCATGCAAGTTGGCTGATATAGACAAATTTTGCATTTTCAACGGGGAATATCTCAAAAACTAGACGTGCTATTATATTTTTGAAAATGGCAATGGATTCAGCAATCTTTAATTAGGCAAATAGTGGCATTTTGAAGTTTCAGACAAAAACGTGTTCCGCAGTGTAATTAATAAGTTTCAGTATTTTTCAGGTTTCTAATCTTACTCTTATTCTTGGCATTACGTTCCCACTGGGACAGAGCCTACTTCTCAGAGTGCTTATGGGCACTTCCACAGGTATTAACTGAGAAATTTCTATGCCGAAGTTTCGCATTTCGTATTTCGCATTCGTGTATCGCGTGGCAGGTACGAGAATACCATTTTGATTCATATTACATACACTTAAGGTTTCAGTAAAGTGTTCATCAGAAATCATATGAAACTGATCATTCTGTATATTTCTCCACATAATCGAGCTTTCAGCACGTTTAACTTCCGAAGGGTAGCTGAAGCTTTTGATTCCGACACATGAATAATTTTAAATAAATAGAAATGTGTTAGTTTTTCATGATCCTTATTCCGGACGCTTCCTTACATTTGCCTCATATTACGGACACTGTGATTCAAATTCCGGACAACTCATGAAAATCATAAATAGAAAAATCAAATCATCACTAGCGCGATATTCAAAACTGAAAAGGCAATAGGGGGTAGTAAAAAGAAAATCCTGAAGCAAAGAAAGCATCATGGAACATGAATTAAACACAAAAAGTTATGTATTCACATTATTCAAGCGTAATCACTAATCACTACTTTTTTATCCAGTTTTCTAATTGTTGTAATTCACGTTAATCATAATTTTCCTTACGTTTTGACAGTTCTTGACTACCATTCCTCCATGCGCTTGTGCTGGAAGTTTTGGAAATTTGAGAATCCAGCGTAGCGCGATCAGTGCGTGGAATACAAACATTAGGGACGCCACTCGTCGGTCAGTGAGAGAAACTGAATGTTCGATAGGTTGTTGTCTGTACTTTTTGCCGCTGGCGCCAACTGTTAGCGTTTAATAACGAAATAAACAGTCGTTACCCTATTGAAATCGTCAAACCACTAGAGAGACGTCTAAGGCAGTTGAGCATTATATATTTGCTTAGATATTTGTGGATAATGCTCATTAAAACGACATTTGATTGTGAGAACTTTTGAACGGCAAAAATTGAAACATTTCATGTGAAATGTTTCCCATACAAAGTCGAGTGTCCGGAATTTTTAGCTGTCCGTAACATGAATCAAAACGGTACTCTATTGCCAGGTCAAGTCAAGTCAAGGAAATTTTCATTACGAAAAGATCCTGGACCGACCGGGAATCGAACTCAAACGCCAAGGTAATACAATCTAAGCAGTCAGTGCATGCGGGGAGTGATAAACAGCGGGGAGCTGGAAAATGACAGCTGGCGAGTTGGCGAGCTGGCGTATTTTGTCCATGTGATTTCACTTCCAATTGTTGCTATCGTTTCCATGAGATTGTTTATTGTTTAGCGTCTTGAGTGAATAGAAGATTTCTTACTTGAACCTTCGTAATATTGGCACACACGTAATTTTAGTTTTACTTTTTTCAGGATACCGTTTTGATTCAATGTAACAATCTATGAAACAGTGCTTTTAATTAAAATTGAGCATTCTTTAAAATCTATGCGCCGGCGATCAATTAATGCCAATCTCGATGACAGCCTGTATCTTGCACTTGAGGATGATTCCGTACAGAATTGCATTATTCACCACCGGAAGCGACCAGCTGAAATGGCCAGGTGAATCGTTTGAGTATTGAATAGTAGATGCTACCCGTAAGCTGAAGGACTGTAAGGCTGTTGGGAAGGACGAGATCCCGGTCGAGCTTTTCAAGCACGGAAGCGAGCAGCTTAACCAGTCGATCCACAGAGTACTTCTGAAGGTATGGGAGGACGAAGAATTGGCCACCGGCTGTTTGGATGCCCTCATCCACCCTATCTACAAGAAATGGCACAGACTGGAGTGTGCCAATTACAGAGGAATTACCCTGCTGAATTCGGCGTACTAAATTCTGTCGCGCATCCTGTTTAACAAACTGCGACCGCTCGAGGAATCCATCGTCGGCGAATACCAAGCTGGTTTTCGTGAGGGCCGTTCTACAACGGACCAGATGTTTAGCTTGCGAATGATCCTAGATAAACTCCGGGAGTATAACTTGCAGACTCACCATCTGTTTATTGATTTCAAGGCGGCGTACGACTCAGTGGAAAGATGGCAGATAATGTCTGAAAATGGTTTTCCAGTGAAACTAATTAGGCTGATACGTGCAACGCTGGATGGTTCGAAATCAAGTGTTCGGATCGCAAACGAGGTGTCAACCTCGTTCGTGACGTTAGACGGATTGAAGCAGGGAGACGCACTCTCGAATTTACTGTTCAACATTGCACTCGAGGGTGCTATTAGAAGATCTGGCGTGCAGAGAAATGGCACTATAATCACAAGGTCGCACATGCTCCTTGGTTTTGCGGACGATATAGACCTAATTGGAATCGATCGCAGGTCAGTGGAAGAGGCCTTCGTGCCTCTGAAGAGGGAGACAGCGAGGATAGGCCTGACCATTAATTCTACCAAGACGAAGCACATGATTGCGGGTAAAGATAGAGTCAGGCATGGTGGTGTAGGTGCTGAGGTAGTGTTTGATGGGGATGTGTTTGAAGTTGTTGAAGAATTTGTTTACCTTTTGAACACTTGTGACATGTGACAACGACGTTTCCCGCGAAGTGAAAAGACGTGTTGCGGCTGCGAATAGGGCCTTTTACGGACTACGTAACCAGCTTAGGTCCCGCAGCTTGCAAATGGAAACAAAAATCGCCCTGTATAAAATTGATTCTTCCAGTGGCTCTCTACGGGCACGAAGCGTGGACGTTGAAAGAGTCAGACCGGAAAGCTTTCGATGTTTTCGAGCGTAAAGTGCTGCGGACAATACTCGGTGGGAAACTCGAAAATGGTGTGTGGCGCAGACGCATGAATCACGAGTTGTATCAAGTGTACAAAGATGCGAATATAATCAATCGTGTAAAATACGGCAGACTTCAGTGGGCTGGTCACTTAGTGCGAATGTCGGAAGAAAGAATTGCGAAAATAATATTCAGCAGGGAAATAGGTAGAGGTCGGCGGCTTCGGGGAAGACCACGAATACGCAGGCTGTACGCAGTGGAAGAGGACCTGGCGACCCTAAACGTTCGGGGCAACTGGAGAAGCCATCAAGGAACTGGTTTGATGGATTCCATGGCTTGCTCAGTTGATCGTGTAAAGCAAACTTGACAGCTGTCAAAATAATTTTCAACATGGCGGAATACTCCGATTAACGGATTGGACTACCTCCCTTCTAGATACCTTGCCAAACACCTTCAGAGCTTTCAGAGGTGCTTTGCTTTGTAGCCGGGGACTCTAACCACTCGGCCCAGGTTCCTAATCTATGATGGTCGTATTTCTTCCGGGATACACAAAGTATAACGAGCAGAAATCCGTGTGCAGAATGATTCAAAGCATTGTGCGAACTTTTGAAGAATTTTAGGAGGAAATTAAATGTATCAATGTAACGTTTGAAATCAAATAAGCTTACAATGTTTGGACCTGTATGAGTATAATCGTTTCCATTAATTTCCGAAAGATCACTAGATACGCTACAAGATCTAGTGTAGATCCGAAGGCTAATGCTTAGTTGAGTTCGGCGAAATTTGGTGATCTATTTGAAGTAGCTTCTGTGCTCAAAAAGGAAATGGAGCTTATGTAAATGGAGGTTAGAGTTCGACCTTGAGATTTTTTGGAACAACGTAAAGCAATCTCTTCCAAACACGTTTCCAGTTCAGATGATCAAAATGGAGCAATCTAAAGCTCGACAATCGTGACTGTTACTTCTGACCATCTTCGCGAATTATGTCTCGAAAGCAGCTAGCATGATTCATCTATTTTCACCTTTCAGATGTACCTTCTGGTAAAAGGCTTCCACACTGCTTCTTTCACTGGTCCAGGGCCATCCATCTCTCCCGACGGCTGCCGCTGCAGCTTCTTTCCCATGTCTAATTCAAACATTCCGCCACGTAATTGGTCCATCAAATAAGTCAATAGATATTAACTAAAACGATAATAAAGGGGGCGCTCTGAGCGAAATGGTTTCTGCCAGGGAGTGAACTCACCGAAGATAGAGCCGAACTACTTGGTGCTCCTCCCCATAACTCCTCACTCCCGCCCTGTCCCTCTCGCAAGGTGAGAGATGATCCACTGCTGGCCGACCCGATGCCGATTAATGTTCGGTGCTTTGCGAAGCGAAAGGGAGAGCGCACCGAGTCTAGGTAAAATTTCCATCCCCGAGCTACTTTTTCACTTCATTGTTATTAATTGAGGCGCAGAATCCCTCGGTGAGTGGACGGACGGGCAGCCGAAGATGATGGTCAAGGGCGATCTAGCAGTGGTCTCAGCGCCGCGGTCACGAGCGAAACATGTGCGTAGAGGCGAGTGGAGTACGAGTGGTAATGGCCCCTGGTTCGGGTTATTGTTGGACCCCAGACGCTGCTCCTGTCGATGCCGAGCCGAGGTTATGCTTTCAGAGATAGTTTTTGCAGATAAATTTCGTTCCCTTTGTTGTGGGCCGAATTCGGGGCGCCAGGCACCTTAATGAATAGCATGAATCGGTACTATTGCGCCGTTTTGGAACCGTTCGTTTTTGGGTTCGCTACTATTCCGAAGAGAAATGTTTCGATTGAATACAATGGCAATTGTGGAGTGGTGAGTACACGCGAATGGGTGCAACTTTTTGGCGCCTCCGTGGAGAATTGAACTGTTACGGTTTGGTAGATTGGTATGCATGAAGCTGATGATGACCCATGCACGTGTAATGAATCAAAACAGCTTTAATTTACTACCCCAGTCGAACATCATGCGTCATTCCTTCGGCGTAAAATATGCTTTCACCGGATATGTATCGGATATCCGAGAGCTCTCGCTAAAATGGCACGCACTCTAGTTTGGCTCGATGACAGAATAAATAACCCATCGGATGTGTACGACTGAAGAAAGAATAAAAAACGATACCATTCAGTTCACCAGTCTTTCCTATCCCTGATCGCATCGGAATCGCACATCGGAAATACAAACAACATAAAAAACTGCTACTTCATACGGTTCCGGCTGTTTGTCAACTGGGTAGTTATCGGATTTTTTTTGCGAACGTTTTCCGCCGTACCCTTCTTGTTTTTTTCCCCTTTTTTGAGAAGAGCGAGAAATGAATGGTCCAACTAGGACATTGTCAATGAATATAATAGCAATAAAATACGTTGGTCGGTTTTGGATCTAGTCGAAATGATGCTACTCTATGAATATACGAATGGAATATCCTGCGGAGCAGTGTCCGTTTTTTCCCATAGGCAGCAATGTGATTTCAGTGTAGAACCCATATGGGCATTATATGCAATTTACGCTTGGCAAAAAATATGAACAAAATTTTGGTCGGTTTAGATCCACTGTTTTCTTTTTGGACAATTATTTTAAAGAGTAAAATTGAGTTCTGTAACGAGTTGCGTTTATGTTTTCAGAAATCATATCGAAATGTACTCACCAATATATAACAATTTAAGAAAATAGATTTGTAAAGATTCACTGCACCATTCAACCATTATCGATAATAGGGTGATGTTCAAAACAAAAAAGGCAATAGATGGCTCTTTTTCAATGGTAGTAAAACGAAATCCTGAAGCAAAGAAAACACCACGGAAGATGAACTAACACAAAAAGGTATGTATTCACTTTCCACTTGATTTCTAATCACCTCTTTTTTGATCCAGTTTCCTAATTGCAAGCAATATACGATTTTCATTATTTTCCATACGTTTTGACAGTTCTCCGACAACCATCTTCCATGCGCTTGTGATGAAAGTTTGAGAAATTTGAGAATCCAGCGTAGCGCGATCAGTGAGTGGAATACGAACATCAGTGTCGCCGCTCAGCGGCCGGTAAGAGAAACTGAATATTCGAAAGGTTGTTGTCTTTAATTTTTCCGCTGGCGCCAACTGTTAGCGTTTGAGAACAAAATAAACAGTCATTACCCTATTAAAACTGAAACGGCAAATTCACAGTATGTTTCTACCAGAACTGTAACCATTGAGTCCCTGAGGAAGGTCCCAAACGAACCGAAACGTTGAACAAAATAAAATGACAGTTTATTAGTTTTGTCAAGATTGAAAAGCCAATTAAACATCAACAAGGAACTACAGTCGAACTACCAACGAATCTACCATAACATTCCAACGAATACATTTCACATGATTCTTTAGTCTGTTAGCTTCACTCTTATGCATTTTTCAAGGATAAACAAAAAAATTTGCCCGAGTAGTCACTAAATGAAATAAATACGGCTCAAAACATGATGGATTTCGAGTTTCCAATAATAGTAAATACATAAGATTAACCCGCAATTCCTATAAAAGAGACTGTAAGCACCACCCACTGTGAAGTATATACACTAGACCGTTTCACAAAAATCGAAATCTCTGGGATTCAGCCAGTCACCCCCTAGTCCTAATTGCAATACTAAAACAAACTACCAGACAAAATTTCATCCAATTTGGAGAAGATTCAGATGTGCCTCAAGTCAAATTTGTGTTTTTTGGCTATTTTTTACAATCAAAAAATTCTAACGAGAATTTGGAAAAACGAAAATTAAAATAAATACCACTAGTTGATGCTGTTTTTCCATACAAAATGCCCAAGTTTGGGGTGCTGTATCTTAGCTTCTGGTAGCCCGAATTGGCTGAATTTGGATGACGAACTACAAATAACTTAAAGTATTGCCTGTAAGGGAATTAATACATTGCAGTCATTTTACATGAAGTTTCAGAGGGTTGTTCAAAGACAAAAGTAAGTAACCGAGAGACTTTGTAATTTAATTCTAAAACGGTAAGTCGTAGAAAGATGGTGTGTTCTGCAAATTTGTTTGACTTCTGAAATTGAACAACTTTGTGGAACAGACCAAAACCCACAAAACTAAAAACGGTTATTAGAATTAAATTACAAAGTCTCTTGGTTACTTACTTTTGTCTTTGAACAACCGTCTGAAACTCTATGGGAAATGACTGCAATGTAATATTTCCCTTACAAGTAAAACTTCAAGTTATTTGTAGTTCGTCATCCAAATTTCAGCCAATTCGGACTACCAGAAGTTAAGATACAGCACCCCAAACTTGGGCATTTTGTATGGAAAAACAGCATTTGGTTACTAACTTATGTCACTGACTGTACATTTCTCTACAGTTTTTGTTCTACCTCATGCCTAATCTTAAGAATTCTACCGTAGTATCATGCCTATGCCTATTCTGAACATTATTGTAGTACATCATTTTCGTAGCCAAATTACAGATAAATTGTAAAAAATCGTCGGAAATACGACATTCCTCATTTCACGGCATTTAGAGCTGCTGCCAAATGGCAATATGGTGTATATTATACACCTGTTAAAGAGTAACCTTGCGCCTATTGTCAAAATTAGGGAGAAGGAAAGGGATGGTAGGAATGAACGATATATAAACACAAAACCAAATACCTCGTTGATCAATTATAGAAGTAATTACACGTTAGCTGCAAGTTATTATATGAAATTTCCTGAATTTGATGCATTTGGAAAGTGAAATATTAGGAAATTAGTAGTCGTAAGTAGTATCTCGCTAAACATCGTTAGTTTTGCTGAACAATTGTGAATTTATAAATTATAAATAATATTTGCATCTTTATACACTTCATGTAACTCGTGATTCAAGCGTCTGCACCACAAAGCATTGTATAGTTTCCTGCCGGGTATTGTCCGCAGCACTTAACACTCGAAAACACCGAAGGCTTTCCGGTCTACCTCTTTCAACGTCAATTCTCCGTGCCCGTAGAGAGCAACCGGAAGAATCAATGTTTCATACGGGGAGAATTTCGTTTCCGTTTGCAAGTTCCGAGACCTAAGCTGGATACATAGTCCGTAAAATGCCATATTCGCAGCCGCAACAGGTTTATTCCCTTCCCGGGAAACGTCGTTATTACATGTCATAAATGTTACTACATAAACCAATTCTTCAGCAGCTTCAAACACATCCTCATCAAGCACTACCTCAGCAAAAACACCACGAAGCCTACCTCTACCTCTACCTGCAATCATGTGCTTCGTTTTGTTAGAATTAATGGTCAGGCCTATCTTCGCTGTCTCCCTCGAGGCTTCGAGAGGCTCGAAGGCCTCCTCCAATGACAGGCAATCGATTCCAATTAGGTCGATAACGCCCGCAATGTCAAGGTGCACGTGCGATCGTATGAGGATAGTGTCGTTTTTCTGCACGGCAGATCTCCTAATAGCACCCTCGAGTGCAATGCTGAACAGTTAATACGTCTCCCTGTTTCAATCCATCTAATGTCACAAACTGAACACTTGATTTCGAACCATCCACCGTTGTACGTATCAGCCTTATAAGTTTCGCCGGAAAACCTTATTCAGACATTATCTGCCACAGCTTATTTCTTTTCACTGAATACGTACATTGCTTTGAAATCATTAAACAGCTGGTCTGCAAGTTATATTCCCTGAATTAATCTAACATCATCCGCAAGGTAAAAACACCTGTTCCGTTGTCGAGCGGCCCTCACCAGTGTCGTAAAAATTCAGCCGAATGATACCCGATCAGTGCGAAAACGAACAAAAACAAACTCCGCTAGCAAGAAGCCAATCTGACTTCGAGTGCGAATGCGACGAGAAAGAGAGTGGGTGCAACACACGCACACATTCAGTTTCACCCACTGTTGGTGTCATTTCAAAATTCAGTTTCACCTAGAGGCACTGAGATTGAAAATTGAATATAAAAAATTACAAATGAATTTTATGTTACTGGTGTAAGAAAACGGCAATGTGATGCCTCCAGTTGATGAATCATGATTGTCTTTTAATAAAAAAAATACAACTTTTGCAATTTGCGGATGTTTTGTGGGGTATTCTGACGGAAATGATTTTTTTCACTAGTGATATTGAATTTGAATGTCAGTAGTGGATGAGAATTAGTGTAGCAAAAGTAATTGAAAAACTGAATGCACGTTCTACCAGATTCGTGCATGTATTGTCAAACAAACATTCACACAAAGAAGAATTCAACGATGACGGAGCCTACTGAGGATCGGCGTTGTTGACTGTATATTGAAATATGCAGACACTGGCCCTCACGAAAACCAGCCTGGTACGCCAAATTAAGCGGGGTTCTCCCTCTATAATTGGTGCACTCCAATCTGTGCTTTTGCTTGAAGATTGGACGTATGAGGCCATCCAACTAAGCGGTAGGCATTTATTTGTTCTCCCGTACTGTTAGAAATACTCAGTGGTTCGATTGGTTAAACTGCTCACTTCCGTGCCTGAGAAGCTCGACCTTCCCAGCAGCCTTACAGTTCTTCAGCTCGCTGACAGCCTTTTTAACCTCTCCTGTGGTTTATGGGTTCATAGTTTGATCGTCATCATCAATATTCATCCCGTTTCTAGCTATATTTCTATTTTCGGCGTTCAACAACTGCTGAAAGAGCTCCTTCCACCTGACAGCCACCTTTGTTTTATCGATCAGCAAATTCCCCTCTCGATAATTGCACATGGTAAGAAATGGTACGGTAATGTGCCACGTGCCGTTGACGGTTGCATAAAACCTTTGCATATCGTTCCGGTTCATGCTAAATATTTTAAGCTTCAGCTATCACACTTTCTTCGTGCTGCTCTCGCTACCCTGTTCTGGTTTTTGTTCCGCCAGGTGTCGACCACAAGCATTCGGCTTGTTGCGGTGGATCAAATGGCAAGAATTTTCGAACGCCTTTTTAGCAGATTTTTCTGGGAAGCTGAGAAGCCCTAGCGGCTGAAAGCGGTGCCATCCGCGGTGTCAAATGAACAGCTAGATAGACAATGCACCAAGAACATCTCCTCGCAACCTTTCGAACCACACCCAGACAACCAAAATGTACGTATAACGAAATCACCTGGAGGCTTTGTATATGCAAAATTTCACTTATAAGATGTTGCGAAAAGGCCTTCTAGGTACAACAGTGGAGGTGATGATGTATTATGTGATGAATGATAGCATACAATGCGAGAGTGTAATTTTTTTACTGAACTAACTTGAGATCTTATGCGACTTAACTTATGATAACAAATGTTGACTTGACAGCTGTTACGGATTGATTCGATTTACTTTCTACGAGTGTACGGGACGAAACAAAATGTACAAATGAACTCAGAAAAAAAAGCGTTTTATGCGAGGAAACTCATCAGTATGACGATTTTATCCACCGTGTTTTGCGGTTTTGATGCATTTTGTAGGAATAAATGAGTTATTACGTGAACTTTCTTGCGACTTTTGGTTGTCTGGGCAGTTCTTTAGTAAAGTACGTGGTAAATCAGTTTCAGTTCATTGATCACAGTTTCTCGATAACCGTACGCATACCGCTGGCGAAGTCGTTGAACTAGCAACTTAGTAGAACGGTGCACCTTAGGGAGAATTACAGGATGCTTGAGTTCGTATGGGACAAATTCGACCGCATCAATTCTTCCTTCGATTCGCAGCACTCCATTGTCGTCGAGGAATGACAGTTTGCGCAACGGGCTTCTCTTTTCAATCGCTTCACATGTTCCGGCCGTAAAGATTTGTTTCTGCAGGTCGTAGACACTTCATCCGGGTATTCTTCAGCCTGAACCAACTTCCACAGCACAATGTCTGCGTTCAACTATTTCTCTCTTGTAAGTATGTCCAGATTAGTAGGCGCGATCGATCTTTTCCGGCAGCGATCAATCAATCGGAGAACGTATCCGACCGTTCATAGCAACAGTTGAAATTTAAAGAAGCGTTGGTAGTTGAGAGCGTGGATAGAGTGTATTTCTTCCGAAGTATTCGGTGGGGAGTACTCTTGGTTTGGAACCACCGAGAGTCGTTGTCTAAAAATAGAAGCACTTATACACTGAGGGTGTCTGTTAGCACCAAACAGTCATTCGGTTGGTTCCTTGTGTAAGTGCAGCTGATCTGGCGATACTGGAGCAGCATCCACGGGCGGCCAATCAAGCTTAAACCAAGATGGTATACTCTCAAACGACCAGCGAACTGTTTGCGAACAACGATAACAAGCTAGAGTATAACTAATAAAAAACTGACACATTACCAGTTTAAGCAGTTTAAGAATAAGTATTGCTGTTTGCGTTTGGCGTGCAAATCTTGTTGAACTTGGCTTCAAATGCGGTAACACAGGATTCAAAGGAAACTCAACAACCATGATACATATCATCCCCAACCAAGCATAGAAAATCAAAATTTGACTTCGCCTTCCTAGTGAAAAATCTTACCGCATTTGGTGTTCCCGCATTTGATATTTGCCTTTCAAACGCAAACAGCAATATAATGAATACTCCACATCTAGATGATGAAGGTACCATCGGAATAGTGAAATATAGAAAAACAGAACACAAAATCATAGCAAATCCATTATCCTTTCGACTTTTAGAAGTTTGGTCCTATTGATCTTCTGTCCTAAAATCGTATCTGACTCTGTATTTAAGAATAGATAATACATTGTTTATTGATTTTCAAGGCAGTGTACGACTCAGTGAAAAGAAATGAGCTGCGGCAGATAATTTCGAGTATACCCCATTAGGCATAAAGACGTTAGGCATAAGGACGTTAGGCATAAGGATGTTAGGCATAATGGACGTTAGGCATAAAGACATTAGGCATAATGGATGTTAGGCATAATATACGTTAGGCATAATGGACGTTTGGCATAAAATAACTTGCACGTGTGCCATTTGAAACTCGTCTTAAATCGGAAAATTTTCGGGCCCATTTACAAATTCAATTACGCCGATGGGGGTGGGTATGTGTCCTTAAGGTGTGACAGCTCATAAAAAAGTGCGATGTTCATACAAAAAGCGTTAGGAGGGGGTGGATTGATTGGCTGGTATTAAATGACTTTTTTCGGTGCTATGAAATGTGACCAAGAACCGAATGACAGATATGGAAGAAAATTGGTTGTTATTGTTACCATTCTAAAATCCAGCTCAATCCATTTTTATAGGTACCAATTCAAATTTGCGATGTGCGTTCAAAGTGTTAATTTTTTCTTAAGATGTTTATTTTAATGAGTATATGACATTTTTTTGTTATATTTCTCTCACATAATTGAGTTAATTCTAAAGAGGGGAAATATAAATATTCATACTTATAGTGCAAATGAGTACCTTGAAGACAATAATCGAGCGGCAAGTCAAGAATTTATGTTATGATAGGTGACATTATCTTCAGCAATAATTTTCTGGTAGTATGATAACTATCTTCTCAGCGTTACATTGCTACTTCGAGTCTGCTCATCAATTAAATGTAGTGAGAACGGTTCCTTTGCTACTTATGCAAACAATTTTCGATGATTTTCAATGAATTCTTCGAAATTCGTCGAGTTTAAAAAGTAAAATTTGATTAAATATTTATTTTAATTACAAAAGTCAAGTTCAAATTCAACATAGCACAGTATCCAGTATTAAACATGGCGTGCATTTAGGAGCAAAATGATATTCCCAATGTTACTGCATAGAGCTCCTACAACTTATCTGATTATCCAATGTTACTCATAATCAATCAACAGCAAGTCGAAATGAAAATTTCGGTTGGAAATATTTACATCTACAATTCCAAAAACTATTAGACAAATAAGAATACAAATAACAACATATATTGGAAGAAGGTGATTTCTCAAACAGTCTTTTCCTCCAGCCATATAATTAACCGTATTAGTATAAAGAAAAGCCTATGATTCAAAGAAGGGAAAATGTATGATGGAAATATTAAAAGTAATAATGACATTAATGTCTCGAAAGAAGAGCTTATTTATAGAAGAAGGGAAATTTTCTGATTAAGACATTAGCAGCACTAACTCCAATAATTTTGTTGACATTAAAACTATAAAGAACAGCCTTCAATTTCAAGAAGGGATAATCTCTGATGAAAAACTTGCCAGTTATATGTGTAGAACCAAACCCAAAAGATGAGCAACAGATCATGTACAGTGTCGTTATTATTCTTGGCTTTCTCATTTGTGCACGATACACGATTATGCTTCATGGCCAAGAAAGTGAAGAAAACGAAAAGATCCTGGATCGACTAGGAACCGAACTAAGATACCTTCAGCATGGCTTTGCTCTATGGTTAGAACTCACGCCACTCACGCCACTCACGCCGAGGACCTGGGATCAAATCCCATCCCTGAGATAGTCACTTATGACGTGAAAGTAATAGTTACGACTTCCTTCGGAAGAAAAGTAAAGCCGTTGGTCCCGAGATGAACTAGCCTAGGGCTAAAAATCTCGTTAAAAAAGAAAGGAAAAAAATTATCAAAAAAATCAGTACACTTTTCCAGTAAACGATTTCTATTTGCATTTTGAAAATTATGCCTATCGTCCTTTATGCCTAACGTCCATTATGCCAAACATCTATTATGCCAAACGTCCATTATGCCTATCGTATTTATGCCTATCGTACTTATGCCTAACGTCTTTATGCCTAACGTCTTTATGCCTAACGTCTTTATGCCTAACGTATTTATGCCTAACGTCGTGCACCCGATAATTTGATCATGGTTTTCCGGCGAAACTCATTAGGCTGATACGTGCTACGCTGGGTGGTCAAAATCAAGTTTTCGGATCGCAGGCTAGGTGTCAACCTGTTAAGGAAAGGTCAATGTGTCAACGAAGTACATGGTTACAGGTAGATATAGAGGTAGGCTTGGTGGTGTACTACATAACCAGCTTAGGTCCCGAAACTTGCAAACGGAAACAAAATTCGCCCGGTGACTCTCTACGGGCACGAAACGTGGACGTTGAAGGAGGCAGACCGGAAAGCTTTCGGTATTTTCGAGCGTAAAGTGCTGCGGACAATACTCGGTGGGAAACTCGAAAATGGTGTGTGGCGCAGACGCATGAATCACGAGTTGTATCAAGTATACAAAGATGCGAATATTAGCAAGCGTGTGAAATACGGCAGACTTCCGTGGGCTGGGCACTTTGAGCGAATTCGAGGTCGGTGACTTCGTGGAAGACCACGAATACACTGGCTGTCCGCCAGAGGACCTGGCGACCCTACACGTTCGGGGCAACTGGAGAAGTATCGCCCGAGACCGACGAAGATGGAGCTCTACAATACGCCCTACAATGGCGTGACGCTACGCTGAACCCTTCAAGGTATCAAGGAAGGTGATACAATGATTGACAACTGAAGCTTTATGGATCTAGACAGTCACATGATTGATCTTCTGTTAAACGACTATTTCCATACAAATAAAATCATTACATTGGCCATTTTGCATATGGTTAAGACTTACCGGAACCGGATGTTCTCCATACAAATGCTTGTAGCTATACTCCTGTCGATTATGATCCATATCTGCGTTGCTCAAATCACCGAAGAAATCTAAAGTTCGAAAACACCGATGGATCCTAAAGTCAAATGCAATAAATTACTCGTATCAATTAGGTTTGATGATCACACTTGACCACCGAAACCACAACCCTTCAGAAACACTTCTCGGCACTTTCTTTCACTTTCATTCTTCCGTGAGGCACACTAACTACAAAATTTCAAATCAGAAATATTCACTTTTTACTATACAGTGGTCCAACATCTGTATCCTTCCCAAATCAGGAAACTGAAGAAAACAAAAATCCCCGAGGAAAATTATGTGTGATTACGGGACACTCGAAAAAAAAAACTAGTTCCACATCCTGCATCCAATTAAACTCTTCAGTGGTGCTCTGCTCTGTCCGGTACCTACTTGGGAAAATCGAAACCCGATCATCGAATCCGTTCATATACAACAATCGCGGCGTCAGTCTCTGCAGTTAACTTGAAGGGTAGCTGCCGATAATGAGGCAAGCCACCAATTTTCCCAAGTCAGCAGCGTCAATTGATCGGATAATAATCGGAATCACTGCACTCCCCTGACTGTGAGTACAGCATTGGACAATACGTTTGAAACTTTTTCGATTTTACATACAAAATTATCAATTTTGGTTTGCTAGATAGATATCAGCTATTATTTGATCAATTTGAATGATTTTTTCCCAGCACGTCAGACATAACTTGAACTTTAACATTATGTGTTTCTATAATAACGAGATTTTTAACCCTAGTCGTCACTATAACCTTTTTTGTCATAAGTAACTGTGAATTTAATTCACCTGACTATGAGAGAAAATCGCTGTCCATCTAATTAACCTAACTCATCCTAAATATATAAAACAATAATCTTGTCTTGGTAATAAAGGATTGCAAGGATGTTGCTCTAAAATTACAAATGATTCTGTTCGTCATTTATTCCCATGTTTTAATATTGGATATTATATGTAACTCATTAGTACCATACCAGGGAGGGAGCTTCAGAATCATTTTCAAAATTTTATTTTGAATCCTCTGCAGAGCTTTTTTCCTGGTATTACAACAGCTAGTCCATATTGGTACAGCATACAACATGGTAGTCCAGAAAATTTATTTGAATATCAAAATCTTGTTCTTAAGACAAAGTTTTGAATTTCTATTAATAAGGGGATAGAGACATTTTACAAATTTGTTACATTTGGCTTAAATACCGTCAATGTGATTTTTGAATGTTAAATTTTTATCAAGCTCAAGCCCTAGATACTTAACATCATCTGATTAATTTATTGAAACCTTTCTCATTGTGACAACATGTCTCCTTGAAGGTTTCAAATAAAGAGCTTTTGGTTTATGTGGAAATATAACAAGGAAAACGTAGCAAATGTATTGTCCAATACTGTAGCTGAAGGTCCGAAAGAAGCGCCGGCACAATTGCTGACAATCGATCAGTCCCTTGTACACTGGGTATGAGAGCGGGTGTATGAGTCCGAGGAAGAGAAGGAGGAGGTCGTTTTTGCTAGATCTTGTTTCGTTTTTTTGTTCAAGAAAGTTTCTTCTAGTTGAAGAAATGCCGTCGCTGCCGCCACCGTTTCCGACACCTCAATTCACGTCAAATTGTCTGGCGAGGAAGAGCAGAAAATATAGACAGTGGGTGAAAAGATGCTTTTCGCTGCCGTTGAGCTTGTTTGGGAGCATGAGTTGATAAAATTTTGTGATTTTGTGATGATCTAGGATAATTTGACCTGCGAGGCCGACAACACGGAGGAAATAGTGGAGAACGAATGGTGAGCAATGTTATTAGTGAACAGATCCTACCTTAGTCGTTGTCCCGATGGTCATTTGTTTGAATCTTAAAACTTCAAATTTGAGAACGGTGCAGATTACTTAACGCAATGAAGCACCAGAACTCATTTGGATAGGCAGTAATTGCATTCTGTTTTGGATAGGCAGTAATTGCATTCAACAATTCTTTAGAAATTACCAAAGTGTGCGATCAAATCCTCAGAGTTTTTACAATTTCTACCAACATTTTACTATAAATTTCTTTTGAGGCAAATCTAAGAATCAATTATTCAATTAATTAATGAGTAAATTATATGAAAAACAAAAAAAAATCCTTCGACGACTGCTTTATACAGGGTGCAAAATATTGGAAAGATGATCTCGCATTGAAAACAATGAAAAATCAATGTCCTTTTATAATACATCTATAAGTTAACACAAAATACAAAATTTCGAAATGATTCCTTGTTACTAAGACAGGCAAATTTAAATTTTTCGGAGACGTTTTTCCTAAGGGCCGCTAGTCATACTAGAGATCTCATATTGTTATTTGAATAAATCTACAGGTTAGTGGTTTCAGGTTTCAAGACTGGAAATAAAAAAATGTAAGGTTCAAATTCAGTGAGTTCTATGGAAATTTCTCTTCCGCCATAAAGCTCGGAAAACAGCTCCCTTTAAGATACCTCAATACATTTGGGTTAGTTTTGCAATTATTTGAAATCGGAAATGTGTCAAACTTACTTCTTAGGAATATAATAAGCTAATGTTTGAATCCATGCAAGAACATTGAATTCATTATGCTTGATTGTATAGAGCTATGTCTTCAAAGTTTGTACGGATAATTTGCGGACACCCTGTAAACTACTTCAAGAATATTTCATGTCTCATGTATTTAAAAAATAAACGTTGGGAACTTCTTTAAAAAATCTTTCAAGTACACTCCCTTGAATTCTTCCAGGCAATTCATTTAGGTTTTTCTAGGATGATGTTTGATGAACACAATCAAGGATCATTGAAATATATTTTTTTAAACCCCGAAGCACTCATTCTTTCTATATAAGGGCGAACACGAAATTATTGCGACACCGAAAATGTCATGCCAATTTTCTTATAATGTTTAGAACCAAACCAAACATTTAGGGTACAGTCATGTCTCCTATTAGACACATGGTTGGGGACGTAATAGGAATCTACGTCATAGGAGACCCAGGGCTTATGGGATTTCATCACTTTGGGGGTGTTGTTGAATATCTTGTATGCCAAAAGAGATAGCACAGTACTGTCTTCGGCGAAGTTTTAGTGCTAAGAACGATATACCTTTAGGAGCTGAGGATCATCCATGAACCATGAGGGATAAGAATGCAAAATTTTGTAACATATGATATCTCTAGATCCTGATGTTTCGGACGGTTGGTGTCTTCGGAAGAGTTTTTCAGTAGCTCAAGGGCTGATATGCGGTGGTCATTCTGATACGGAATTACGCCACCAGGCGGCGCTAGTGGGCATGGAGTTTTTGTTTTGCGCATAGCTCAGTAGCCTGACCACTTAGAAAGATGGCGTCTTCGGCAAAGTTGCTCAGTATCACAAGGATTAACATTATTTGAGCCTAAAGTTTCGAAATTTTGCCGCTAGGCGGCGCTAGTGAGCAAAGAATTTTTGTTTCGCGGATAGCTCAGTAGCCTGACCACTAAAGGACTGTTCATTTTATAAAGTGAACACCTTGTTTATGCTATATCTTTTTTATTTATTGATGAAATCGTAAACGGTTTTCTGTGTATCGTTCAACTATTATTCTACAATGTTATGAAAATACAGAAACTTACAAAATGCTTTCGGTTGAAGAACTAAATAGTTTTTGCAAAAACTCCTAAGAAAAACTGTTCGTCAAGTTTAAGCATTATTTTTCGCATGAAAAAAATCTTAAATTTAATGAACAAATTGTATGTTGGTATCCTTTACTATTCAACTTAAGGTAGAGCTTTTAAAAACATCAATAATATTCCATCAGTTCCTGACGCTGAGTCACTTTAGTGATCTATTCCTTATGGTCAAATTTGCTGATACACCATCTTTTTACTACCAGCAAAAAAGTAAAGTAATAAGCGTGTTCAAAACTGGTTTAGATTACTAAAGAAACTATATATGTATAAAAAAAAAGCAAAATCTTGAGTTTTAATCGCATTCTTGGGTACCAAATTTACTCTTTATGGTCGTTTTATTGAAAAATCCCATACTTTTAAAATTATATATGCATGTTTATCGATCTAGAGCAAACTGTGAGCGTTTTTCTCAAAATATTTTGATAGGTAGTCTCAGAATAACACATTCTGAAAATAATACATGCAAAATAAATTTGATTTAATTCAAGCAGTGTTCCCAATCTTGATGATTGTCATTGTGCTTTGAGTGGTCTTCTGAAAATAAATTATTTGTTTTTCTATTGTGCTTAAAATATGACGTGGGGACTAAATCAGCAACTATATGAAGGCGTAAGTTATTTTTATTATAAATACTATATTATTACTTCCGTCTGGACGTACTTTAAACCTTAAAATTCTACTCATATCAGTTCCATTCAAATTAAGGATATTTTTCTTTAAAAAAAAAATGATAAAAAATGATTTTATGATATCTGCAAAATTGCTTCTCCAAAAATAACTTGATATTTTTTAGCAAGCTTCTAATTGATGATGCTTTCTAAGTACAACTATTTTTTGAAAATAAGAAATATAAATTGTCGAATTTTCCTGCCGATTTTTAATAATCCTTGATTTTGATAACCTCCAAAAATCGACCGTTCTAAACGTTGTGCCTTATTAGTGTGAAATCATATTATTTTGGTAACTTTTTTATTACCACAGCATTGTACAATATTAGTCGAACGATGTACAGAAAACCGATTTCGATTTCATTGATAAATTAAAAAGATATTGCATGTCCAAAGTGTCCACTTTATAAAATGAACAGTCCTTAGAAAGATGGCGTCTTCGGCAAAGTTGCTCAGTATCACAAGGATTGACATTATTTGAGCCTAAGGTTTCGAAATTTTGCCACTAGGCGGCGCTAGTGAGCAAAGAATTTTTGCTTTGCGCATAGCTCAGTAGCCTGACCACTTAGAAAGATGGCGTCATCGGCAAAGTTGCTCAGTATCACAAGGATTGGCATTATTTGAGCCTAAGGTTTCGAAATTTTGCCACTAGGCGGCGCTAGTGAGCAAAGAATTTTTGCTTTGCGCATAGCTCAGTAGCCTGACCACTTAGAAAGATGGCGTCTTCGGCAAAGTTGCTCTGTATCACAAGGGCTAACATTATTTGAGCCTAAAGTTTCGAAATTTTGCCACTAGGCGGCGCTAGTGAGCAAAGAATTTTTGTTTCGCGGATAGCTCAGTGGCCTGACCACTTAGAAAGATGGCGTCTTTGGCAAAGTTGCTCTGTATCACAAGCACTAACATTATTTGAGCCGAAAGTTTCGAAATTTTGCCACTAGTGAGCAAAGAATTTTTGTTTCGCGGATAGCTCAGTAGCCTGACCACTTAGAAAGATGGCGTCTTCGGCAAAGTTGCTCAGTATCACAAGGGCTAACATTGTTTGAGCCGAAAGTTTCGAAATTTTGCCACTAGGCGGCGCTAGTGAGCAAAGAATTTTTGTTTCGCGGATAGCTCAGTGGCCTGACCACTTAGAAAGATGGCGTCTTTGGCAAAGTTGCTCTGTATCACAAGGACTAACATTATTTGAGCCGAAAGTTTCGAAATTTTGCCACTAGACGGCGCTAGTGAGCAAAGAATTTTTGTTTCGTGGATAGCTCAGTAGCCTGACCACTTAGAAAGATGGCGTCTTCGGCAAAGTTGCTCAGTATCACAAGGGCTAACATTGTTTGAGCCGAAAGTTTCGAAATTTTGCCACTAGGCGGCGCTAGTGAGCAAAGAATTTTTGTTTCGCGGATAGCTCAGTGGCCTGACCACTTAGAAAGATGGCGTCTTGGGCAAAGTTGCTCAGTATCACAAGGGCTAACATTATTTGAGTCTAAAGTTTCGAAATTTTGCAACTAGGCGGCGCTAGTGAGCAAAGAATTTTTGTTTCGCGGATAGCTCAGTAGCCTGACCACTTAGAAAGATGGCGTCTTCGGCAAAGTTGCTCAGTATCACAAGGGCTAACATTGTTTGAGCCGAAAGTTTCGAAATTTTGCCACTAGGCGGCGCTAGTGAGCAAAGAATTTTTGTTTCGCGGATAGCTCAGTGGCCTGACCACTTAGAAAGATGGCGTCTTTGGCAAAGTTGCTCTGTATCACAAGAACTAACATTATTTGAGCCGAAAGTTTCGAATTTTTGCCACTAGACGGCGCTAGTGAGCAAAGAATTTTTGTTTCGCGGATAGCTCAGTAGCCTGACCACTTAGAAAGATGGCGTCTTCGGCAAAGTTGCTCAGTATCACAAGGGCTAACATTGTTTGAGCCGAAAGTTTCGAAATTTTGCCACTAGGCGGCGCTAGTGAGCAAAGAATTTTTGTTTCGCGGATAGCTCAGTGGCCTGACCACTTAGAAAGATGGCGTCTTTGGCAAAGTTGCTCTGTATCACAAGGACTAACATTATTTGAGCCGAAAGTTTCGAAATTTTGCCACTAGACGGCGCTAGTGAGCAAAGAATTTTTGTTTCGCGGATAGCTCAGTAGCCTGACCACTTAGAAAGATGGCGTCTTCGGCAAAGTTGCTCAGTATCACAAGGGCTAACATTGTTTGAGCCGAAAGTTTCGAAATTTTGCCACTAGGCGGCGCTAGTGAGCAAAGAATTTTTGTTTCGCGGATAGCTCAGTGGCCTGACCACTTAGAAAGATGGCGTCTTCGGCAAAGTTGCTCAGTATCACAAGGGCTAACATTATTTGAGTCTAAAGTTTCGAAATTTTGCAACTAGGCGGCGCTAGTGAGCAAAGAATTTTTGTTTCGCGGATAGCTCAGTAGCCTGACCACTTAGAAAGATGGCGTCTTCGGCAAAGTTGCTCAGTATCACAAGGGCTAACATTGTTTGAGCCGAAAGTTTCGAAATTTTGCCACTAGGCGGCGCTAGTGAGCAAAGAATTTTTGTTTCGCGGATAGCTCAGTGGCCTGACCACTTAGAAAGATGGCGTCTTTGGCAAAGTTGCTCTGTATCACAAGAACTAACATTATTTGAGCCGAAAGTTTCGAATTTTTGCCACTAGACGGCGCTAGTGAGCAAAGAATTTTTGTTTCGCGGATAGCTCAGTAGCCTGACCACTTAGAAAGATGGCGTCTTCGGCAAAGTTGCTCAGTATCACAAGGGCTAACATTGTTTGAGCCGAAAGTTTCGAAATTTTGCCACTAGGCGGCGCTAGTGAGCAAAGAATTTTTGTTTCGCGGATAGCTCAGTGGCCTGACCACTTAGAAAGATGGCGTCTTTGGCAAAGTTGCTCTGTATCACAAGGACTAACATTATTTGAGCCGAAAGTTTCGAAATTTTGCCACTAGACGGCGCTAGTGAGCAAAGAATTTTTGTTTCGCGGATAGCTCAGTAGCCTGACCACTTAGAAAGATGGCGTCTTCGGCAAAGTTGCTCAGTATCACAAGGGCTAACATTATTTGAGTCTAAAGTTTCGAAATTTTGCAACTAGGCGGCGCTAGTGAGCAAAGAATTTTTGTTTCGCGGATAGCTCAGTAGCCTGACCACTTAGAAAGATGGCGTCTTCGGCAAAGTTGCTCAGTATCACAAGGGCTAACATTGTTTGAGCCGAAAGTTTCGAAATTTTGCCACTAGGCGGCGCTAGTGAGCAAAGAATTTTTGTTTCGCGGATAGCTCAGTGGCCTGACCACTTAGAAAGATGGCGTCTTTGGCAAAGTTGCTCTGTATCACAAGAACTAACATTATTTGAGCCGAAAGTTTCGAATTTTTGCCACTAGACGGCGCTAGTGAGCAAAGAATTTTTGTTTCGCGGATAGCTCAGTAGCCTGACCACTTAGAAAGATGGCGTCTTCGGCAAAGTTGCTCAGTATCACAAGGGCTAACATTGTTTGAGCCGAAAGTTTCGAAATTTTGCCACTAGGCGGCGCTAGTGAGCAAAGAATTTTTGTTTCGCGGATAGCTCAGTGGCCTGACCACTTAGAAAGATGGCGTCTTTGGCAAAGTTGCTCTGTATCACAAGGACTAACATTATTTGAGCCGAAAGTTTCGAAATTTTGCCACTAGACGGCGCTAGTGAGCAAAGAATTTTTGTTTCGCGGATAGCTCAGTAGCCTGACCACTTAGAAAGATGGCGTCTTCGGCAAAGTTGCTCAGTATCACAAGGGCTAACATTATTTGAGTCTAAAGTTTCGAAATTTTGCAACTAGGCGGCGCTAGTGAGTAGAGAATTTTTGTTTTGCGCATAGCTCAGTAGCCTGACCACTTAGAAAGATGGCGTCTTCGGCAAAGTTGCTCAGAATCACAAGGATTGACATTATTTGAGCCTAAGGTTTCGAAATTTTGCCACTAGGCGGCGCTAGTGAGCAAAGAATTTTTGCTTTGCGCATAGCTCAGTAGCCTGACCACTTAGAAAGATGGCGTCTTCGGCGAAGTTGCTCTGTATCACAAGGGCTAACATTATTTGAGCCGAAAGTTTCGAAATTTTACCACTAGGCGGCGCTAGTGAGCAAAGAATTTTTGTTTCGCGGATAGCTCAGTAGCCTGACCACTTAGAAAGATGGCGTCTTCGGCAAAGTTGCTCAGTATCACAAGGGCTAACATTGTTTGAGCCGAAAGTTTCGAAATTTTGCCACTAGGCGGCGCTAGTGAGCAAAGAATTTTTGTTTCGCGGATAGCTCAGTGGCCTGACCACTTAGAAAGATGGCGTCTTTGGCAAAGTTGCTCTGTATCACAAGGACTAACATTATTTGAGCCGAAAGTTTCGAAATTTTGCCACTAGACGGCGCTAGTGAGCAAAGAATTTTTGTTTCGCGGATAGCTCAGTAGCCTGACCACTTAGAAAGATGGCGTCTTCGGCAAAGTTGCTCAGTATCACAAGGGCTAACATTATTTGAGTCTAAAGTTTCGAAATTTTGCAACTAGGCGGCGCTAGTGAGTAGAGAATTTTTGTTTTGCGCATAGCTCAGTAGCCTGACCACTTAGAAAGATGGCGTCTTCGGCAAAGTTGCTCAGAATCACAAGGATTGACATTATTTGAGCCTAAGGTTTCGAAATTTTGCCACTAGGCGGCGCTAGTGAGCAAAGAATTTTTGCTTTGCGCATAGCTCAGTAGCCTGACCACTTAGAAAGATGGCGTCTTCGGCGAAGTTGCTCTGTATCACAAGGGCTAACATTATTTGAGCCGAAAGTTTCGAAATTTTGCCACTAGGCGGCGCTAGTGAGCAAAGAGAGTTCTGTTTGATCTTCCGACCTTGACGCTTGCTTCTGCGGGAGCAAACATGTCGCGCGTCGGTCGAGTGAAGTGAAAAAGTTCCGCGATCGGTTAGTTCTGTTTGATCTTCAACCTTGACGATTGCTCCTTGGCAGTACGTCAAGAAAGCCCGAGCAGTCGTCAGTTGTTTTCCCTCTCGGGTCGTGCGCCTATTTTCTCTGAGTGCTTTTATATAGCCGAGCAAACGAGTTAAGCTGAATGTGGATTGTTGCTGCTCTGTCAAGGATGACGGAACAATTGGTGAGTTCGTTTCATGCTACTATTTCTAATCTATAAAATATGTATGACTGCACATTTAATCGATACAACGGTAGGACGTAAATATGATTTTTCAACAAACTATGAATGGTTCATCACTGTGAGTGTCGACATAAACTCTAATTCATGAATTCTTTATGTTTAACATTTTTTTGTTTTCAAAACACCCCTTTCTTTTAATCTTTATTTTTGTAATTATAAAAAAAACTTTGAATGGTTCGACACTACAAGTGTAGACTTGCGAAAGGTTCACTTTATTCAACAAACTTTGGATGGTTCGCCACTGTAAGTGTCGGCATAAGAATAAGAGTGTTCTATGATGTTCCAGCCAATCGAGTTTTTGTTTCTTTTCAAATAAGTAAAATATAATAACACATGCTTTCGTCCTGACAGCTGTAGGAATGTTACATTTAGATATTTGTTCAACAAACTTTGAATGGTTCGTCACCTCAAGTGTCGGCATAATTTTCCTTTACATAGAAATTGTTCATATCAAATGAAAATATTATATTTTCATAAAAGCATATTTATATTTGACAAAAAACTATTTATCATGGTCTAATCACTTATCAAAGTGAATCCTTTGACCCAACGATCCTCCCCATTAACAAACATCCTTCCCAGTAACCTTTGTGGAGATGCAGAGGCAAACACGGTCTCCAAATAGCAAAGGTTACACACTAACATTCCTTCCCCCAATCCCACCTGACTGCAAGGACGTGGCCGGCGCCGTTATTGACCCTGTATAAATAGAGGCACTGAATTATGCACACTGAAGAAGATTATGGCCAATCCCAGCCGAACTTCTAGTTGATTCTTTGTGCATTTTCACTCACTTCGGTCAATCACAGAATAGCAACCATTGATATGTGTAGTCAGTCTAAGCTAAGCTAAGCTAAGCTAGGCGGCGCTAGTGAGCAAAGAATTTTTGTTTCGCGGATAGCTCAGTGGCCTGACCACTTAGAAAGATGGCGTCTTTGGCAAAGTTGCTCTGTATCAAAAGGACTAACATTATTTAAGCCGAAAGTTTCGAAATTTTGCCACTAGGCGGCGCTAGTGAGCAAAGAATTTTTGTTTCGCGGATAGCTCAGTAGCCTGACCACTTAGAAAGATGGCGTCTTCGGGCGTCTTCGTTCTTGCTACTGCAAGAACGGAAAAAGGCGCTTCTCGAGGCACTCAGATTTGTAGATCTCGCCATAGACTGTGCCCTTTGTCACGAAAGGCTCACTCCTCAGTCCGCAAGAGCAGATGGCCAAATGAGATATTTGGAGGAGAACTTCGACATTTTCTTCTTCTTAAATTTGTCGTTCACATCGAACTTGCTCTTGCCGGTGAAAAACTCCAACCCCGGAATTTGCTTAAAATCGGCTTTTATATACGTTTCGTCGTCCATCACACAGCAGCCATATTTTGTCAGCATCTTCTCGTAGAGCTTCCGTGCCCGAGTTTTAGCCGTCGATTGTTGCCGCTCATCGGGAATCTCTGTACCTTGTATGTATGTAGTAGCGATGGGCGATTTTGTATCGATGTTCCGAACATCGATTTTTTTGTTCCGATTGATCGATTTTTTTAATCGATGTTAAGATCACTTAAAATCGAGCGAATCTATTTTCTTCATTCGATTTTTGGTTTCGATTCAAAACAATGGAATTGAATAGAATTTTTTTAATGAGTCGATAAACCGTAAATTTAGTTTTGAACCAGCCTTGAAGCGTTAATGTATAATTTCCAATTTAAAACGTTATTTAATTGATGGAATTTTATTATTGAATTTGGTCTTATTTTGAGAGCATGTTTTTGTAAATTTCCATATGAGCTTGAAAATCGAATCGATTCAAAAACATCGATTCAAATGATTCGATTAAATCGGTGAATCGATCCGACACATCGAATTTGAATCGATTCAGTAACATCGATGTTCGGATCAAATTTGCCCAACGCTAGTATGTAGTCCAGCTCTCTTCTTTGCATTCTGGACGTAGCTCTGCGACATGCCGATCTTTTTAGTCAAATCACGGCTTGAGACGTTGAGATTTGCTTTAATCATCCGCTTCACCGATTTTCGGTGGAATACCCATTATCGCCGAGCCTTGCATTAACTCCAACCAAACAAAACGCATTATGAAATTCTCCTTCAAATCAGCCGAAGATGTCACAAAAAACCTCGCCCACTTAGGAGTCCTAGAAGTTGAAAAGAAAGGTTCCAACGTTAAGATGTATTAAGACACCTTACAGTAGAACATGAAAATTAAAAAAAAAATATAAATAGAAATAACAATGGATTGTCTACGATTAGACTCGATTGATGCCATGAAAGAGCATGTGGCCCCATATAGTATATTTATAGGTATACACTGTAGGTATGATAGCACATTCTTGATTGTGCTAGCAAAATTATACGTTATCAGACAAATGTACCAATATCCATGTTAAAGTATTGAATTGACAGCCGATTTTTATCCTTGTTGTAGGTATGGCACTTGAATTTCTCAGATGTCATTATTGTGTATTTAAGAGGCTTTGGTAAAGAGTACATGTTTCAAATACATAAATATCTTTACACACAATAACACCAACATTTTGCATCGCGGGAACGATTAGAAGCATTTTGCAATAAAATACTAGTATCAACTCAATGAAGCTTAATATGCGAGTCATATCATTTTTTTTATTTTAAGGGCAACTTCACCGGTGGTCCAAATCACTGGACTCTTTTTGGACCCTGTTAAAAATTTGAGCGTACACTGGTGTTGCAAATAATGTTCCAATTTTGTTTACAACAGTTTTCTGAAATATTTTTTGGAGCAGGCTTTTTGCTTTTGAGCTTTTGCTTTTGCAAACCTGGAGCGTCTGTACTCCATGTTAGGAGCGGCTCACAACAGCGTCTGTTCCCCATGTCAGGGGCGGCTGATCAAAGTCCGAGTGCCAGAGAAGGACTCTATGCTAAACTGCACACTATGGTCCTCCGAACATTTAGGGGGAATGGTCTTCCGGAAATCTAGGCGGTTGGTGTCAGGCCCTGCAAGCCAACCTTTAAAACACACCAGCACAGGAACGTCAACGAGAGAATACGGACCGGAACAATCGGCAAAGACCACAGCGACGAAAATGGACTAGCGATTGGAAACTCGGTACGTGGAACTGCAAATATCTTAACTTCATTGGAAGTACTCTCATACTCTTCGATGAACAGGAGATTCGCAGGATGACAGGATGAGAGCGAGCTCGATGGGGCCCCTTTTAAGGACTGCTGGAGGACAGTCAAAGCAGCCATTAACGACGCTGCCGAAAGCATTGTCGGATATGTGGAACGGAGCTCAAGAAACGATTGGTTTGACGAAGAGTGCCAGGAGGTTTTAGAGGAGAATAATGCAGCGCGGGCTGCAATGCTGCTGCATGGTACGCGACAAAACGTGGAACGATACAGACTGAAGCGGAAACAGCAAACCCGCTGGACAAAAAGCGCCGCCTGGAAGAGGTGGAATGTCAAGAGATGGAGTTGCTGTACCGTTATCAAGAAACGCGGATGTTCTATCAGAAGCTCAACACATTCCGCAAAGGCTTCGTGCCGCGAGCTGAGATGTGCCGGGATAAGGATGGACGAGACCATCTTGACGGACGGACGAGAGGTGATCGAAAGGTTGAAGCAGCACTACGATGAACACCTAAATTGCGCAGAGAACACAGGCACAGAAGGTCAGGATAGCGAAGGCGATGGCTACGTCAGCACAGCGGACAGTGGAAACCAACTAGCTCCCACGATGGGGGAAGTTAAAGATGCCATTCAACAGCTCAAGAACAGCAAGGCCGCTGGCAAGCAGGCTTGATAATACTCCTCAACATCATTAGAGTTTGTTGAAATACTGTAGAGCAGCGTGCTGCCTTTGTCCCTTTGCGATGGAGCGCAAAAGTGCTAAGCAGAGAGGCAACGAAAAATGAGCGAGGAAAATGCAGCACAAAACACAACAGAGTAAAATTCCATCAAAAAAGTGTGCTCTCCCAACTCCCCGAGGACTGTCTTGTTCTGGCGGCAGACTCAAAAGTTCTTTTGAAGTGTGAGTAAAGGTGAGCATCGCCAGGGATGCCAATTCAATTTTTCAAAAATCTGGAAGATTTTGAAAATTTGTCTGGAAAAGTCTGGATCGCTTTTGTCGTACATTGAGAACCTTACAAATTATTTACAAAACCTTACAAATTCATTACAAATTAAATCTGGATCTTCCAGATTTTTGCAAAATGGGGCCTCAAAAATCTGGGATATTCCAGACAAATCTGGAAGGTTGGCAACGCTGAGCATCGCAACAAAAGAGAGAGAGAGTACCCGAAAAAATCCTCGCATTTTTTTGCACTCTCACTCGAATTGATTGAGGATCTGTGTTGAAAATTTTGAGTTCAGTTTTTCCTCCTCAGAAAAACGATAAAATCGGCTCCTCTTTGCATCGCAAAGGAGTTTCTATCAAGCCTGGTGATCTACAGCGAAAACGACGTGATATTACAATTTACATATTGTTGACTACGAGGGAGGCATATTTTGCTCTAAATCCGAGTACTACAAAGTTGGATAGCGGTATGTACTATAACCGTCATATGGTAGTCAATAAATTTATCAACCCCTCCTCTTGTTCATTAAACTCATATTGCTTTAACTCCTGTTCTACATCCCCCACTTTTTTGCGTCTCTTTTTCAACATTCACAACAAACTATCCAATCTATTTAACACTAGTTTTCAGCACAATCACCACGTTGAAACTTTCCTCTCTTCTGGCGCAAAAAGTCACCAACCTTCAATTACGCGCGATACGCACAGAAACCCGCAGAACTGACCGAACCGAGCAAAACAAAAACACGTAAAAAACAAACGGTCACCACCCGGAGCCAATTGATTCTCATTTGCAACTGATTTCATTCGAATTTCTACCACCCAACCGGCTTTTTACAAACAACTCAAAAGCCTTCCAAGATGGACGCTACGGCAAATGAATTGAAAGTCCTCAGCTATGAGGGGGCCAATCAGTGTGGAGGCACCCACAAGCAGTAGCTAAAGATAATAGTGGGATTGGAGCGCCCTCCTAGATGCTGATCCCCAATACGATCAACATATAGTACAACAACTGGCCAACCAACCAAGAGTCAAGCAAGAGTGATCTAAAACAACAGGAGAACCAGCGAAGGTGCCCATCGTCAGTGCTTCCGTAACACGACGTATCTTTGATAACTTTGATAGTGCTTACTTAATGAAATAGCAATATTTATAACGCAAAACGAATGCAAAAGTAAAAAGTGTTAGTAGGACACTCCATGTCAGAACGATTTTCATGAGAATCAATAACATTTGAGACTTCATATTCGAATACTAAAAGTTGAACATTTGGCATTTTAGAAACTCATACAAAAAATCTGTTCCATGATCGATCGATTGTCGAGATTTTATCCTTGACAGCCTAGTTAAAGTTCAACTTGAATTCGGACTGTAATCTCTTAACGAAAATCTTCTTTACAAACAGGGACCATTTTTGTAGTCAAAGTAACGATACATGCCTTATCTGCTTTACGTCATTCTTCCGATTTTGTTCAAAATATACTTATTATTATTATCATTTATCTCTATTTGAGTGGCTTTTTACCCTTTCCCTAAGTTTGTGCCACTTAGCAATAAACAAATTTATGTTCCAAAAACGATTGATTTATATATATATATATATATATTTTTTTTCATTTAATTCCACAAGATTTCACGATTCATGTTGAAATCAATGCGAAAACATAAAATTTAATCCACTTTTTTTTATTTATTTTGTGTTTTTATGTATAAGATCTTTTTCCAACCGTTATTATTGAAATCGACTTTCCATTATATGGACAATTATACGTCCACTCTAAATAAATCGTTGTCCAATCTTTTAACTGCAATCGATTTCTGAGATACCACACTCCCTTCAATAAAATTGAAATCTTTGAGAAATAATCAAATTTCCTTCTTAAAATCTATCAAAGTTACCCCATTTTACGGTGCCTCTTCTTACTCTTTGACCCAATGCGCGATGGCGGCGGTATGGTTTATAAGCGACGAGAACCCCCGCATTACACATTCGATTGGTTCGGTGCGCTCGCTATTCTTCTGATGCGACCATGGTCTCCCTTCTGTGGTGGACGAAAAGTATAGCCCCTTGAGTTCACAACGGTAGCTTCATGATTGAGTAGAAGGCAACCGTTGGGGCAAGCTACTCCAGCAGAAATTGATAACCAAATGAACAGAAATTTTGTTATCTGGTTATCACCATGGGTGCCCGGCCGTTTGACCGAATGCCATTTGGCTAAATGGGTCGTTTGTCCGAATGCCGTTTGGCCGAATTACGAGCTAAAAAATATCAAATTGCAACAATGCTGATTAGACTGGCCCTTAAAAAAGTTGTAAAACTCAACGGGGCACCCCCTAGATACGTGCCTTAGGGCAAGAAAAAAGGTCTCCCAAAATTTCAACTCAATTGGTTGCGCCACCAGCTGGCGCCTTCAATTCGAAGTTTGTATGGAATTTTCATTTCAAATATATTGAAAATTAACCCTTTGTTACTGTTTCGTTTTGTATACTAATTGATCGTGTTTAATTGGGCCCAGAATGACAAATACACTAGCTGATACCCTAATGAACATAATTGCAGAAGGTTGTATCTGGATTTAAGCTCATTTTCATTACCCTTTCAGTTGTTGAAAGTTAGGCTCAGATCAGAACTCCCGTACAGTCACATATATGCATGCGCCTTGCGCAGCAGCTCGCCCAGCGTCATAGGTGGCTATGATACGCCTAGTGGTAACCATCATGCTATGTTGAAGAAATGCAGAGCTGTATTGCAGATCTACTTCAGATAGTTAAAACACCAAGTTTATCACTTTTAATCATGATACAACCTTCTACAATATTGTTCGCAATGGTATCAAGTAGTGTTTTTGACATTCTGGGTTCAACTGAACGCGATCAACAGTTTTCCTGAACCAAACAGTAGATGATGTACTGTTTCCCATATACTTGAGCTGGGAATCCCATATTAACTTCAATTCAAATGCGCCAACTCATGGAACGACCAAATGAGCTGATATTTTCAGGAAGCCTTCCTCTAACCCTAAGGAATAATTCTGGGGGGTGCCTCGTGGAATTATACAAATTTATTTTTCTTCCATACTGAGCTGGACCAGTCTAATGCTGATGTGTAAGATTTTTAAGTGTGCCCCAATAATTATTCAGCTAATTAATTTATTTACTTTAATCATGTGACAAGACGTCATGATTGTCGCTATATAAGTTCATGCAAGTTCGATAAAATGTGTGTTCCAGCACACCGTGAAGTGCTTATAAATAATTTACTTAAAAATAATCTAGTGATCCAGATCGTATATGCTACGACAGGAGTGACGTCACATGTTTACAATCAAATTGTTTACACATGTAAAGACACGGTGCTCCCCTGACCGTTATTATCAGAAAAAAATCTCCATCAAATCTGTGCTCACCAGCCGATTTCTATAGCTAAGCTGCATGTCTGGGCAAAATTTTAAAAATCGTAGGGCCCGTTTTGAAGTTACGCCCTTTTGAATGTGTAAGTCTACTAATTCAAAGGAAATCTGAGATATTTAAACGAGTTTTCATTGGCCGTGATTATCAGAATAGATATAATATTGAAATTTGAATCAAAATTGGTTTGTAAAGTTATTTGTAACTTCTAGGAGGAGTTTTGAATGAGAAGATAGACGAAATTTGGAGTTACGTCCTTTTGGAAGCGTAACCATTCAAAACAATAATTTCCAATAGATAAATTAGGCATTCTTATACCTTTGAGCATATTCAAATGTTTTCAATGGCACATTGCACTCATATGCCGCCGAAGTATTTCACAATCAACTGATTTTCCATAGGCTCAAGTGTTTTAAGGCATTACGGAGCTAATTTCATCATGTAACAAAATTAGTTCTTGTAGCACAATATTCTGGCTAGCTTGGTGAAACCATGTACTCACGATTCAGATTATTTTACATGCAATTGGTTGTTAACAGTTGTACATCGAAGCGAAGTATACGTCAAGGAATACTTTATGAGTTAAGTTTTCGGCTATGGGTAGCAGTGTGTGGAATAAAATAAAATTAAAAAGGTAGAAAGCAGCGATACAAAATGGAAGAAAAGAATGCAAAGTTTAGAACATCCGTTGTTATTTTGTTTAATGGAATTCAAAATTGTAGCGTTTACAAAGCTTGATTTGGAATGTTTGTCTCTGTGAATTTAGAAAACTCAGAGAAGCTCCTAAAATATGTTTTTTTATTCGTTTGTACTTTTGAGTCATTGAGGATTGAAACCATATTCTTGTATGTAGACCAGCAGGTTATCAACAGGGCCACAGAACAATTTACAATTCTCCGGTAATCAAAACTAAAATTTATGTAAAATCCATGAACAACTCTGTTTTAACTATGTTTTATATATCTTTTCAAAATTATACCCCTTGACTTTGAATTCCATTACCCGGATACCCGAAGACCATCTCCGTAAGCTCCAGTATCTAGGATGGCATTACTTCGATTTCCATTTTCACAGGACAATGTCATGCAAGGTAATTATATATTCGGGATAATAACAATCAGTGTGATAGTGCGTTCAGGGTGATGACACTCGGGTTCATGAAATTCGGAGTTAAGGTATAGAATCTTCTCAAGAGAGTTTGATTTTCAAGAGAGACATGTAACATAAAGCTCTGAAAGTGTTATGATTTTAAATTCAATGAAACCAAATAATACCGAATGTTTCTTACTCTTCTTAAGCATATTTCAAGTACTGAGGCTTTCTCTTCACGTGTTATCACGAGAATGGATTGATTGATTTATACAATTCTTTCACTATTGTATTTATACAGAGCTCTTACGTGTTTGTGTAATAAAAAAGACCAAGAAACCCAAAGGTAAAATTTTAGATTTTTGAAATTTATATTGTAATGTAATGGGCCCAGATAGCCGTAGCGGTAAACACGCAGCTATTCAGCATGACCATGCTGAGGGTCGTGGGTTCGAATCCCGCTGGTCGAGGATCTTTTCTTAAAGGAAATTTTCTCGATTCCCAAGGCATAGACTATCTTCGTACCTGCCACACAATATACACATGCAAAAATGGTCAATCGGCAAAGAAAGCTCTCTGTTAATAACTGTGGAAGTGCTCATAAGAACACAAATCTGAGAAGTAGGCTTTGTCCCAGTTGGGACGTAAAGCCAGAAAGAAGAAGAAGATTTTAATGTAGTAAAGTATGCTACAAATGATCACAAAAGTATTGACAGTGGTCTAGAGTTCTATAGTTTGGCCAATTGTGCATTACTCAGCAATTTAAGTTTATGCTCTGATGCAGTACAAAATTATCCGCAATAGCCGGTATCTTCTGTTTTTTCTTATTGGCATTACGTCTTCACTGGAACAGAGCCTGCTTCTCAGCGTAGTGTTCTTATGAGTACTTCCACAGTTATTAACTGAGAGCTTTCTTTGCCAAAGCTGCCATTTTCGCATTCACATATCGTATGGCAGGTACGAAAATACTCTATGCCCAGAGAAGTCAAGGAAATTTCCATTATGAAGAGATCCTGGACCGACCAAGAATTGAATCCAATCACCTCCAGCATGTCTTTGCTTTGTAGCCGCGGACTCCAGCCACTCGGCTAAGGAAGGCCCAAGGTAGCTAGTTGGACCATAACAATATTTTATAAATAATAATGAGACGAAAATTGCTCCGTAATGCCTTACAGCGCTTGAGCCTCTGAAAAAATAAACAATTGTGAAAGAACTTGGTGACATATAAGTGCAATGTGTCATTGAAAATATTTGAACATGCTTAACGGAATGCCTGCTTAAAAGAATGCCTTTTTAATCTATTGGAAATTAGTGTTTTCAATAGTTACGCTTCCAAAAGGACGTAACTCCAAGTTTCGTATATCTTCTCATTCAAAACTCCTCCCAGAAGTTACAAATAACTATATGAACCAATTTTGATGCAAATTTTAATATTATATCTAGTCTGATAATCACGGCCAATGAAAACTTGTTCAAATATTTCAGATTTCCTTTGAATTAGTAGACTTACACATTCAAAAGGGCGTAACTTCAAAACGGGCCCTACGATTTTTTTAAAAATTTTGCCCAGACATGCCGCTTAGCTATAGAAATCGACTGGTGAGCACAGATTTGATGGAGATTTTTTTCTGATAATAACGGTCAGGGGAGCACCGTGAAAAATACTGCCTTGTCTTGTGTATTCCATGATAAGTCGTGAACCGTTTTAGTCACTGTCAAGAGCTGACTACAAACATAATGCAAAAACCTCTGCTGGCCACTATTACCGCTAGCAGAGAAAAGAAAAAATACTCACATGCTATCTGTAGTTCACTATTATTTTCTGTTTCGGCTAAACGGCATTTAGCCAAATGACCCGGAACCTCACCATGTAATAACTAAGTTTGTTATCATATTGGATGAATTAACAGCCAACATTACATAAATGAGATCACAAATTAGTTCGTTGAACATCTAAATAATACTAAATTCTGTTACCACTGAGTTCAAGTTGATTACTAAATGTGTCAGGGCCGGATTAACAAATGTGGAGGCTCGTGAGCCACAGTCTTGTGGGGACATTTTTCCCGAAAAAGCTATTTTGATATTAACCTTCCTTAGTCCCTAACAAAAAGTTACAAATTTTGACTTAGGGTCATTTTCGACCCGAAAATTCAAACACCTCGCAAAAATCAGTGTGTTGTCCGAATTTAGTTCTGTTGGGCTTAAATCAAAGGCACACATGTCTAGTTTCAGAAATCCTCCCGGAAATCCGGATTTGATCACCGGAGCTCTGCTACATCTGAAAATAGTCCTTTTAGAGACCCTTACTTTGACAACCTGTAGTTTTGTAACTAAACATGTAATTCTGGAAACAAGGAACATCCGAAAAGTAAGTTTCCATCGCAGTTTTGAATATGTTATCCACACCGGTACTATTCGGTTGATGGATAATAAGAAACCAATTACCGGCGCACATCCCCTGAAAAATTTGGTCCAGTGTGGTCCAGGCGGAACCGGTTCCTGGAGTCCCGAAAATGGGCAATCTGGACAATTCGATAAAATTACTCGGATTTATGCCCCAAAACCAAATGGATTGTGTCGAATTCCTTGTGGCGATTTTTTATGTTTGGATTTAAATTTAAATTTAAATAGTATTTCAGTGTCCAAAACCTAACTATTGTAATATTTTGCAATGTGAATTGTTGAAACTATCCTTCATCTGGAGTATAGTGAGGTAAAAACAGTTAATTTTGAAATCAAAAACACATTTTTTAACATAAATCTGAAGCTCTTCCTTCGTCTCATTATTGCGGTATACCAAAAAACATATATTTTATTACATTCAGTATACTTTCAATGCCACATATAGTTCGAGCATTGAAATTATGCTCCCTTCGTGCTAATGACACTGCACGGTGTGTCTGACTTGAGTTTGTGTGACTTTGGACATATCTATAAAGAAATTCATTGATTACTTTATGTCTTGATTCGAAAACAAATCAACAAAATCGAATGATTTTTTGCTGGTTTCGTCTCCTTTTTCATCATAGCTGGATAATATTAATGTTAATAGTCTACGTTTTTCCATCTGAGACCACTAGTCGCTAAATGAGAAAAAAATCACCAATCCAATTCAATTTTAAAAGATTGCTTCCCTGTGATCATCTTACTTCTTAGTTTCTCAACGCGTTTTTGGCATGTGTACCGATTTTCAATCAGTTTTCGTGATTTTTGTTGTGTTTATTTGAAATGTGTTTATAAATAAGATAAACTAAAAAGCAAAGGTAAACAGAATCTTTTGTTTGAATGGATAAATGTATGAATGACCCAAAATAAAGTCACATGATAGTATCGTAATAATATAAAACATGTTTGTAGCAATAAAATTTAGTATAACTATAGAAATTTTGAATTTTTGAGTGTGATTTACAGATACCGCAATAATAGGCTGAAAGCAATTTTCATTGTCCTATTACTGCGGTATATGCTTTTTCACAAAGAAAAAAGAATTATTTTCAAAATTCCACATTTATCATGTAAGTTAAAAATATAGGCTTTTCTTGATGCATCACTTAAAACTGTTCTTCCAACGATCAAAACCGTTTAATTTTGAAAGCATTCATTTGGTCAATTTGAGAATAGTATAAGCTTTCATCATCATCAATAACATCCAAAGAAAACAGAGTTTTCGAATAATATGGAGGGTTTTATTCTTATACCGCAATAATAGGGAATACCGCAACAAAAGACAAACCCTATATGCGAAACTTCACGAAGGTTCACCAAGGTCTACTTAGGTATAAAACTAATTCCAAAAATGTTCGCGAAAATGTGTGAAGCGCCGCAAATATGCTTGAATATGTTCCTATGAATTCCTACCGGAATTTGATCATAAATTATCCAAAGAATTACTTCCGGGATTATTTTAGGAAAATCTCTACAAAATTCCTCTAGTAAATGCTCTACATTAATTCCTTTTGGAAAATCTCTTCATGGAATGCTCCAAAGATTTCTCCTGGGATTTCTTCAAGAATTATTCCAGGGATTTCTTTAGAAAAATCACTACAGTGCTCAAACGACACAAACGAGGTCGAAAACGGGACTAAATAGAATATCTCGGCTGGGTAACGGAATCAGATTATTCCAGACCGAGAAAAGCCTGCTGAATTGATTGATGACGGTCCCGTTGACCGGAGACTTAACCCTGGCCAGTTAAAGCCAAGAACCAACCTGAGTCCCCTACGGTGTACGATTGTAAATATATTGTCGTATTATTTAATCATCAGAGTTGCAGTTAATTGTATATTTTTTGTGTTTTGTGTGGCCAAATATTTTCTTCTTTCTGGCATTAACGTCCCCACTGGGGCAGAGCCTGCATCTCAGAGCACATCTACAGTTATTAGCCGAGAGCTTACTGAGCCAATGACCATTTTTGCATGCGTATATCGTGGGCAGGTACGAAGATACTCTATGCCCTGGGAAGTCGAGAAAATTTCCAACCCGAAAAGATCCTCGACCGGTGGGATTCGAACCCACGACCCTCAGCCTGGTCTTGCTGAATAGCTGCGCGTTTACCGCTACGGCTATCTGGGCCCCTTGTGTGGGTAAACATGGTTCCATAATCAAACCGGAACATCCGTAAAACAGAGCTGGAAGAAGAAAATATCACGATAGTTCATTTATCCCGTAAAATTCAATTTGCGATAGAGCTGCGGCCAACAAAAGCAAACTTAATAGTAATAACCATGTTCAGAAATTTTTTCTAGTTAACGGGAACCTGGTCTTGGTTCATCTGTGGACTAGCATCAATCTGAGTTCCCATTGAAATATAAAATACTTGGTACCAAAAGCGTCCAAAGTGAGTGGCTCATGTAGTAATAACAATAAAAACAGCTCCATAGATTCATGTGGACAGATTTGGTCCCCGAAAAACCCGGAACATCAGTAAAGTGATGAATCAGATGGAATTATGTAAAAAAAATAAAAATAAAAGATATTTACTTGTTTTTAATTATGAATCGTGGTTTACGGCTAATCATCCGAGTGGAAGTTTAACAACTACCGAAAAGCTAAAAATTACATATAATTTGGCTTTTCGGTAGTTGTTAAAAGATATTTTTTCTAATAGTTATCCTAGGTTAGATTTCTCACCTATCCGTATGAAATTTTTTAGCAGACTTAATTTTTTTGTATTTCTTTGAGACCTTAATGGAACCTTAATGAGCTCTACAAGAATTTCTTCAATGCAATTAGTGAATCCACAGAAAATTTTCCAATCAGATCCCCCGAAAATTCATCATGGGTTCTTTGATTACCACAGGAAGCAATTGTTGAAGGATTTCATGAATATTAGTTGCACAGTTCCTCTGATAGCCTTGTTAAAGCCCTCGAAGCATTCTTCAGCAACTCTCGTAATATTTTCTTTGAATATCTAAGGAATTTCAATGAAAAATTGCCTTTTTTTTTCAAAGATTACAAGTAATTTTAAATTTAAGCATCTCCGTTTATTTTATTTTTTTTGCGGGATGTATTTTTTTATGAATATAAACTTTTTTTTATGAACACTTCAGCTATTCCTCTACTAAACTCCCAGGACATATCCAAGATTTTCAAATCGATTCTCAAGACAAAAAAAATCAAAAAAATCTATAAAAATTTCTCTACAATTCTACTAGCCTTTCTCGAAAATCTCAAAGATTTTTCCAAGAAAAACTCTACAGATTTATTTGTAAATTACACCAGGTATTTTCCATAATAGGGGCCCAGATAGCCGTAGCGGTAAACGCGCAGCTATTCAGCAAGACCAAGCTGAGGGTCGTGGGTTCGAATCCCACCGGCCGAGGATCTTTTCGGGTTGGAAATTTTCTCGACTTCCCAGGGCATAAAGTATCATCGTACCGGCCACACGATATACGCATGCAAAACAATGGTAATTGGCATAGTAAGCTCTCAGTTAATAACTGTGGAAGTGCTCATAAGAACAGTAAGCTGAGAAGCAGGTTCTGTCTCAGTGGGGACGTAACGCCAGAAAGAAGAAGATTTTTCATAAAATTTCATCGACGAATTTACCAAGAATTTTTCTTGAAAGTTGTCTGAAGGCATTAATGAATTCCTAATTTTTTTTTTTTTTGAATTACTACAAGAATCATACAGAATATTCCTTTGAAATTCAGTAAAGAATTCATTTGCAGGCTCAAATTTGAGTCTCTCCAAAAGTTTATCTAAGAATTTAGCAATAGGATTATTGATTAGTTTTATCGTATACCAAAGGAATAACTTCATAAATCTCTCTAAAAATTCCGAGAGAAATTCCTGAAGTAGGAATACTTATTAGGATCCAATTATAAAATAAATAACGGATTTAGTATTATGCCATTCAATTCCCTTAAAGTTTGTATCATTTGACAGAAACGCGTATATCGACCTCAACTGTAAAGCCGTCTTCAGTGTCGTGTACTAGTAGACTCGTTTATTATCCAATAATTCCTTAAAGTTATTCTCTTTTTGTTCCTCCATGCATGCATGCACGGGGAAAAGTCCCCGTGAAGATTTTTTTTAACTCTATGAAAAATTCTTTCAGTATTCAACTATTTGTTATGAGATTCTTTTAAAATTCTCTCTGAATGTCTGAAACTTCTCCAACTATTCCTCGAGGAATTTCTATAAGTTTATTTCAAGAGAATTAGAAGTTCTGCTGAAAACCTCACAAGGAAATTTCTAATTATTATTGAGAATACTCATGGAAGTATTTATTCTGGATTTTTCCTAATTCTACTAAAAATCATCCAGACAATCATTCAAAAGTTCCTCATAGAATTGTTCTAAACAATCTTTCATATTTTTTCCAAATATTATTCCAATTGTAGTCAAACCTATTCCTGTAAGTTTTTTTAGTTTTCTTCGTGGAATAAAACATCCCTAATTCTTTTCAGTATTTAATTTCCAAAATACATGTAAAAACTTCTAGTTCGACATTCTCTAAGGATTTTCGTTAAAGGATTATCGCTACAGCTTCCATTGTAAAATTTGGAATGTACTTTTTATTGCTTCCAATAAAATTGTCACTTAATCTTGTCATGTAATTTCTCTTGATATACGTCCAGGAAAACCTCTGAGGGTTTCTACAGGAATTCCTTTAAAAATAATTTCAAATCCCTACCAAATTATGTCAGAGGTTTCCTTGAAGGATTCGTCCAGATGATTTTTGGTAATCTTTGGCTTATTATTTTTTGAGCAACTCAGAAATTTCTTTTGAAGTATAACCACAAATTTATTTAATAATTGTGAAAGTTTTTTCAAGTATTTTTTTTTCCAGAGATTGATCTAGATTCTAGATTCTAGAATCGAAAATATCTTCCATCTATCGTGTAAGGATTGTCTATAGGAATCATAATGATCAACTCAAAAATGAATGTTAATATACATGGTAAAATTTATCAAGAATTTTGGACATAAATTTCAAGAAGATTCTATGAGCAATTTCGGCTCCAAGGAAAGCCATTTCTATACTAATCTTTTGGAGAAATATCTGAAGCTATCTCTTGAAGAATTCTTGTAAAATTTACTGAAGGAATTTATAGAGCAGTTCTAGCAAGAATTCGGGTGTGAATCCGTTGAAGAAATTTATAATCAATTTTCTCTATTATTATAAAACACATATTTTCAGTGCTAAAAATTTGCATAACGTTAAAAATCCGGGTGTTGACCTGTAAGAAGGCTGTGATTAATAGAACTTGATGTACTATTTACCTTATAAGTACCTCTACTTTGAATTATGATAGTAAGGTAACTTTTCGATCAATTTTAGAATATATTAATTTTTCTTACATCACTTCTACTTCATCACTTTACGGATGTTCCGGGTTGTTTCGGGGACCACATCTGTCCACGTGAATCTGGAATTCCGATAACAATTCTTACTACGGAGCTGTTTTATTGTTGTCACTACATGGGCCACTCACTTTGGACGCTTTAATATGATTGAATCAATTTCATATAGGTTGATTCATTAAGAAGTTGGGTAAAATCACCGGTTTTGAGATTTGCAAAACAAGTGGTCTGTTCAGTTTATATATTTTTCAAACATAACGATAAAATAAATTGAAAGGTTTCATATAATGTATTTGCAGGCTTTCCATATATTTATTAGAAATATATTTTCTTAGGCTGGCCAACACCTATGCCTCTAACCTAATACAAAATATTTGAAACAGCAATGCACACCAGAGCTGTTGAATTTCTAAATTTAAAACAATTTAATTTGTAATCGCATCCTTCCAAGCATAATACATATCTTGCGTTAAGTATAATACCGTGCACCCCCGCTAATTTGAACGATACCTCATGCAAACCATCGGGGCTCATTTTGAAATTGAACATCTAGTCACACTAGAAATCTCTTTCACTGTTTTGTTTTGATTCTGCACTCCGTTCCACAGCGTTCCATTTCACTTTACTCTGTTCCAGGAGCTAAATGACGTTTAAACCATTTTTATTTTGAACGATGTGGAAATTAGCGGGGTAAAGATTAAAAAGTGTTCAAATTAAATGTGGTCAAATCAACGGGGGTACCCGGTAATTACCTTGTTTTGTGCAATTTTTTGATGAAAATTTAGTGTATATTTTACAGCAAACAAAAGCTCACGGCTTGTATACAGTATGCCTATCATAAATGCATCAATATTTTGTGTTTTAGCCAGCGAACTTTTGCCTCACACCACATTCGAACTCTTGCCCTGGGCAAAAGTTTTTTTTTAACTATCAATTTTGAAACTGTTGAAACTTTTATATCCTGTAAATAAAGAATAAAATAATATGTTAATCAATTCAAGAAGTCTCTTTTTTGCGCCAGTATTTATTGCTCAAAAATTTTGTAGGTACAAACAAGTAAAAGGTACCAGAGTCATATGGTAGAATAATGAATATCACTTGAGATAGGTAGACATGCCAATAACTAAAAATGAGTAAATATTTTGACACAAGTTAGTTCAGCAAAATTATAGCACATATGTTGAAGGTTCACTGTATGATATTTATTTTGTTTCAACTGCTATTGTATTTCTGAAAATTTTGATTATACCACTAAGGTCGAACTTTTGTCCCACCTTACTCTAATCGATTTCTCTTCATAGATAGTTAGGCTTATTCTACGAGTGGCGTGAGGTGACAATTGTCGGTCTCGTATAGCGAGGTGACAACTGTCTACTCGGGTGAAGTGACTCTCCATTTGATTTACACGGCAAGTCACTTCACTCGAGTTGAGAATTGTCACCTCGCTATACGAGATCGACAATTCTCACCTCACGCCACTCGTAGAATAAACCCAAGTATCTTTGGATTACAGTAGTAGTACACGAAATCCAAATGATCCAAACTTTTGCCTCAAGCACCAAAATATTGCTACTTACTTAAGTAAGGGTTGCTGAATCCATTGCCATTTTCAAAAATATCATAAGACGTCTAGTTTTTGAGAATGCAAAACTTGACTATTTCAAACAACTTGCATGCAAATTCACCTGCTTGTATGGCAATTTATTTGCTCAATTTGCCAACAAATTTCATAATACTTTCGATGCTCAAAATATGGTTCTATTTGCATGCTTGTTGTATAAGATTACAAAAAAAAAATAGATAAATCATACCTACTTTAAATTTTATGTAAACATCAACAGAACCAGTGTTTTATACAACTTTGGTGACCTGTAGCTAAAAATTGTGACGTGCTGGAATATTTCTGAGAACGCCATCAGATTCTGCAATCCCAAATCTACTAGAGACATATAATTTGATCCTTAAGACACGTAAAAATGTCATTTTTGTTACGCTGTGTTATTTAGGCAAACCCAAATCATCGAATACATATTTTTTCCATCAAGAAATATTGTTATATTATACACAAGCATTGCAGAATTCGCTCTAATTTGAGTATGAAGCACGATCAAGGCAAGCAAAGAAAAACATCCCATCTGTTGCGGTCCACGATCGTCATTGTATCGCAAGGTGTAACAAGTCTGATAAATGGAAGCAGCGAGCGAGAGCCCCAACCAAGAGCGATGATAAAATCCATTTTTCTCGCTTGTTTACCATTGGGGATAGGTATTTTTCTTTACTGGTACGATAAACAATCCACGAACTTCCAATAGCAATAGTGTCCCCCAGACTTGGAGCGTGTTTAGAGGGGTTTTATCATGCACTACTATCCCCTCAATCTGATCAAACTTGTAGCAGTATACGATAAACAGTCTCTCATAATCTGCAGCATGTTACAGAGAGCGATACGTGAGAGATTCTCTCAATTTTCTCAGGATTCAATCTCTGATTCAGGCTTGAGAACTGTGATCACAATTTGCCACAGTTCATCGATTCTGCCAGTCAACCAAAACACAAAGCAGCAGCAGCATCAATACCATCAGGTGTTGCGCTGCCAACGGTTCACACACTGCTTGACTGTTTTTGTCTCTCCACTATGACCGTTTTCGGGCAGCCATCTCGAAGTGATTGATTGAAAAAAATGTTAAATAATTCAATCGCTAATATTTCGCTTGTGTTTTCAACTAATTGAAATCTATTAGCGCTAACAGCAAGAGCACAATCATTCCGTTGCGATACATATAAACAAGTTCAATTTCATGCTGCCTTTATCGAGTAAAAATGCAAAACCCCGAAAACCGGAAAAATCGTGGCACCACTGTGCTCGAGTCATTTCGCATTCGGGTTTGAAAAAACGTTGCGAAGAAGAAGATTACAGTTTTGAAGAGCCGTGATTTTTTTTTTAGTTTTGGACGTTCATGGTTTGCTTTGGATTTTGACAGTCGTGTAGACAAATGTGAATGTCGAGTTGGTAAATGTTTGCTACAGTACATTTCCCATCCCTGCCCTGATTATACAACTGAGGGCTTATTCACAAATTTCATAACGCTGAAGGGGGTGGGTGGGTGTCCTCGCGATGTTACGACTCATACAAAATTTGTAGAATATTCATACAAAAAGCGTTACGAAGGGGTGGGTGGGTGGGTGTCAAAAATGGTCATTTTCAGCGTAATGAAATAAATGAATGAGCCCTGATCTGGACCGAATCAGATAAATAACAAAAACGTATAGTAACCGTAATGTGGACATAAAATAATACTAAAACATCTTGATCTAAACTATGAACTCACCCGTAATAATATGATACCTCTGTCTGGATCAACATTTTGACCCTTGATTTGGGCTTTCTTTACGCTCGAATATTTTTATCAAATTTGAACGTTAAGCCAACAAAGTGATTAACCCATATAATTACTGATCGTTTTATTCAAAAAGTATAAATAGTAGAACCCAATAACACAACGAAATTCAGCTTCATCAGATGCATAATATGGGGGTGGGAGATGAGTACATAAAAACCAAATGAAGAAAAGTTGACTGCAAAATTTGAGGCCAAAGCACAAATCCTTTCAACATTGATCCACCAACTTGAATGGCATAGGGAAATTGTCATCATCATCTCAAGATAAACGTGTTTTTTCTTTTAATTTTTCAAATGATATTTGAAGTTTGTTTTATTCAAATTGGAATTCATAAATATATATTTATATAACATCGAAGAGATTCTTTTTTTTCATTATCATTATTATTCACTATTTACTTTTTTGAGGTTTTCATAAAACAGCATTTCATTATCGTTCTTCTATCTTAATTTTCGTCATCTTTGTATCATCCACGCTTAAAAGGTACTGTAAACTTACATCGATTTGTTTTGTGATTTGTAGTTTGAGTTTTTGCCTCAATTTTTCTATTCAATGCAATTTCTCCATAAAGTCAAAGTGCGCAGCTTGTTTGCAGACTGCAACAAGCGACGCATTGTGTATAGATTTAATTTGTTTGATTGGAAAGTAGTAAACGTATGCGTATCGTATCTAAAATGGGATGGGACAGTATTTACATTGCGCTTCGAGTCGGGGCTGTCCGAAATCGTCGTCGTCGGTCTCGGACATTGGGACAAATGACTCCGAATCACATTATTGCTTGTTTTGCTTCCAGTACATTCGAACAACAGAGAGCGAAAGAGACAGAGAGTTACGAGAGGTAATCAAAGCTACATACACGGAAATGTACAACGTTTTCCCCCATCCAGCAACTCGAAGAGAATTGGATTGGATTGAGCAAAAACGAAACGCGAGAAAACGGCGGCCGCTACTATGCACTACTTAATTTAAAAATTTATAAATTACTGTACATCAACACGCTCACATGGGTCCAACTCCAACGCCAGAATGGATCTGTTTGCATTACTCTTTATACAATTATTACTCCGGGGGCTCTAGCCTACTAGACACGGAGAGAAAAAGTGGACAAGAACAAATTAATTAGGTTTAGCGGCGGCAGCTACGCTTCAATGAGGAGGTGAAATTGGCGAATAAAAAGATTTTAACCGCTCGCTGGCCCTCAATTTGGTGTTTTTCTCTCGGACTCCGTTTTTTTTCTGTCTTGCACAGAGGACTTTGTTCGGTAGATGGCTGGTTAGTGGTCGCCTGCTTTGTGGCTAACAGTTTTTCTTCTAAAGTGAGAGAGAGCAGCACAAGAGGGAACAAAAAAAAACTACGACAGCACCGCAAGCGGCTGTATGAGATGATTGATGAAAATATAAATAAATTTAATTATATTTTACAATTGCTAATTTCACCGCTTTTAATGGCGCATTCGAGTGTATGGGTTAGCACATCCGCACGTTACGAGTGTGTTTTGTTTTCTCTCACTTCAACGAGGTTTCTCAAGCCACCCTTTTCCTTTTATGAGTATATTATTTTCCACGTCTTTTCGCCCGCTGACAATTGTAGGAACATAAATAAATCATGACATAATTTAATAGTTTTCTGTTTCTTTTCACGTTTGCTTCTCGAACAGAACAAAAAACAACAATATCTAAAGCTTTTGTATTGGCACTCGGGAGAGGGGTTTTTATTTCCTAACCGACTAAAAACACATTTTTCATCGCGCGGTCTTTCGCTCTTAACTTTAAAAAAAGAGGAAAAGTAAGTGTTTAAAAACAAAACATGCCGTGCGGTTCGGTTCGAGCCTACTTGGATGCACAGACAAAAGGAACGTCACAAAAATCTCATATTTTTGACAGGTTGCTTCGACGGACGGCAACAAAGACTGCGTTGTATCTAAAATGCGCGCGCAAAACAATAGGCGCCGCCGCTGCCGCGCCTGACAACTGACAGTTACGCAGTTATTTGAATAGTTCGATCTCCTGTTGGTGGTGGTGTTGCTGCTGTTGTTGTTGCTGACTGAGATGGTGATGGTGATGATGATGGATAGTGTAATTGTTCATCATCATGTTGTACGTGGCGGCGGCCGCTGCTGATGAAGCCGCCGATGATGCCGCCGCTGCGGAGGAGGAGGTACCGTTATTGTTGTTATTGTTCGATTCGTTGACAGATGAACCACCGTGTGATGTTGGATTAACGTCACCGTAAGCACTACTACTGCTACCGCCATTACCGCTACCATGCTGATGCGGGTGGTGATGATGATGGTGGTGACCGGGGTGGTAGGCGGCCGAACCTAGCTTTACGTTCGAATAGGCCGCGTAATTGGACGCTATTTCTGATGGGATGTGGTACACTTGAGCTTGCGAATGAGGTAGTAGATTATTATTGGAGCTACTTCGCTGATGGCCGCTGGCACCGTTGTCGTTGTTCAGTAGACTGTGACTGTTGGTATACTCTTCCAGTTTCACTAGACTATTGCTAACCTCACTACTAGCGTTGTTATTATTTCGTCGATCTATCGAATCACACCCACTGCTACTATTCGTCGAGGTAGAGAACAAATTCGATCGGCTCTGGAAGCCACTATCGCAGTACGGATTATGGAACAAATTTTTACTCGGATTACTCGCTTCTTGTAAAAATGCACTCTGGAAGTACGACGGATGATGATAGTTCATTGCCGATGATTGATAGCCGCCACTCTGGCCGTACTCCCCCATACCCGAAAACAATGTCTTACTCGCGCTTTCATACCCTTTCTCTTGCTTGATCTGAGGCATTCGAATGTTCGCATTGATATCCTCTTGCTGTTCACTGTTCTTCAGTTTCTTCACCTTCGGCACTGTCAACTGTCCTACCTTATCACTGACTTCCAACCGCTTCCCACTGCACTCCACTTTCCCTAACTTCGCATCCTCCTTCTTCATCTTCGCCTCTTCCGCTTTCTCACTTTTCTTGGCGATCTTCTTCGCTTTGTTCTCGTGTGTCTTCACGTGCTTCGCTAGATGATCACTCCTCATAAATTTCTTACTACAAATACTGCACGTGAACCGCTTCTCCCCTGTATGCGTACGGAAATGCCTCTGCAGCTCATCCGACCTCGTAAACCTTTTCCCACAGAACAACCACTTGCACAGAAATGGCCGCTCGCCGGTATGCCACCGAAGATGCGCCTTCAGATGGCTCGTTTTGCCGTAGATCTTCTCGCACCCCGGTATATGACAAATGTGCTGCCGTTTCCCCTTCTCATCCGGACCGACCACCGGTGGCAGACCCGACAGTTCGTTGATACAATTAGGGCAGGTACAACGAGCGCAGCGACGCTGCGCCTGAGTTTGGTGCGAGTAGTCTTCCAGCTTCAACCCATACGCTTCCCCGTGCCATCCCTGGTACATGGACTCCTGCGCGAACCAAGGATTTCCGGCCATGTTGTTGTAGTAGCTGGCCGCCGGATACTGATACGAAGGATAGTGCATCTGCTGCGACCTGTGAAGGAACCAAAGAACATAATCAATTAGGAACCGCCTTAGGAACCTTAACCCCCCATCAAACTCACCTTGCGGTCATCTCCAGGGCTGCCGCCGTGGCAGGACTCTGCTGGACCATGGCGCCGAAGCCGTAGGCAGACGAGGCGGCAACGGCAGCGGCGGCGGCTGCTGCACTGGTCACTGTGTCTGGGCTGGCGGCGTTCGAACCGCCTCCACCGGTCGTACTGAAACTGCTACTGGCCGTGCTAGCTCCGGCACCTCCACCACCAGCTCCCCCTCCTCCGGTTCCGTTCGAGGAGGCAATCGACTGCGTCGGAGAAAGTCCCGCCGAACCGAGCGATGCCACCGAGCCGAGACTGCTGACGGACGGGGGCTGAGGCGGGTACTGATACGGAAGGATGTTGAGAGGTGACAGCTGGAATAGAAAGAGAAGCGGAGGGAAACAAAATGATTAGCGAACGGGTGTTTGATTGTTTGCGAAGGTGTCGGGATTGACGAGCGAAATTTATGGGTACGGATCACGAATTGGAGCAGTGACGAACACCTTTCTGATTGATTTTTACAAGATATCAGCTTATGAAACCAAAATTGCTATGCTTACTTACCGTCGTATACATTATGGCGATAATGTGATGTTTGTCCTCAATTCAAATAGAAAAGTGAGGGCGTTACTCATAAAGAAAAAAACTTCCAAACAAACTCAGACTAAGGGGTGTTACCGTATTCTTCAACTAGAACTTACTGAAAAGCATTGGATCGAAGCAAATTTCGCTTTAAATCATAATCGGCAGGTATCAATACTCGGTGCGGTAGTTATCGAGAAAAATACCCAAGATTCGTGGACTGTTTTGCATTGAAGAGAAAAAAAAGACGCAGGTCAAATAACAAAAAGCTTTGCATTCGACTGATTTTTGGTAGTGCATACCTAAGTATAAAAGAGATGCAACAAACAAAAACAAAGCTTAACAAATTATTTCAGAAATGATTGAATTCAAAATAAATTAAGTTCATGCAAATCATGCAGTGTTGATAGACTCACACTCAAAATCTCAATCAATACGCTCTTCCGTGAGAGCTAACTCATTAGAGATCTGCTTCGCAAATCTCACGCTTGAGATTTTGATGCAAAATCACTCAATCAACTCAAACCGTAAAAAATTATTCAGTCGAAAAACCCGTCAAAAACTCGTGAAACCCGAATGTTGTTGTTTACGTTAGAAAGCATTAACATAATTTTACCAGACTAACAAGAAATTATTGCCGTGTGTGAGTAAACTGTGGAAATATGAGACAATGAGTCAAAAAGGTGAGCCAACTCATCCATGTTTTTTTGACTGTTGAGTTACGTGATCGACAACTCACGCATGAAAAATATCAAGCGTGAGTTATGAGAAATTGAGTTTTTCACAACACTGAAATCATGTAGATGTGTCGATTACTCTAACCCTGATCATTGAAATCAAGTTCAATCTCGGTTTCATCAAGTACATCGTTTTTAAGAAAAGTATGATTGTTCAAAACTTTTGCTTTTAAAGGATCTTGTTTGACATATTATAGTGCTATTACTAGACTCAAATCCACATTTCACATTTCAGACACCTGCCGCTCCCTGATTATCATCAATTTTCATATAAGACATAACATCATAAAGTTCGTCCATCATGCTTTCCTAAGTGGAAAAAATGTTCTTCAGAAATTTGACCAGCTCTTTTTCCAGCTCAAATTTCGGACATTGGTGACTTTTTTGAAAGACTGGTTCAGTTAATTTAGAAGGGATTTCACTACAAATATCTCTATTGATAGATATATGTTTTTTTTTCAACGGATTCTTCAAATACCTTCAGAAAATCCTTAACGTTTATCTTCAAATATTATCACAAGGGATTATTTCTTAAACTGTGAAAAAAGCTTTTTCAAATATTACTCTAATGAAAAATGATTCTCTTAAATGATGAAAAGATTTCTCTTAAATTTCCTTCAATTATTTATATATTGAATTTTTTTAAATTATTTAAAAAAAATCAGTAATGATTTTTTTAGAGAATACCATTTGGAGTTCTTTGGAGTATCAAGTAATGATCGTTTCATATTGAAAGGATTCACTAGATAAGTGCCCTTGAAAATTTGAGATCGGTTTTGATTCATCTTCAGCTTAATATGAGAATTCTCAATGTTTTCTCTATTTTACGTTTTATCAATTTTACCTCAATCGTATGAGCAAATATGTGTAGCTTATCATGGTAGGATGGAGTGAACTCAAATTAACAAAATTTAACTACGTTGTAAAACATCTTTGTATTGGTAATAAATCTACGAGCTATTTAGTGGAATACTTATAAGTAGATGAAAAACCGAATTTAGTACTATACCATCACGATTATTTACAATTGTACTGATGAGTTGGATTAATGGATAACTTTGCAGTCAATAATTTCTCTCGAGGCTGTAGTAGGGTACCAGTCGTATTTAAGATCCTCTAAATTAGTTATTTTGAGTTTTTGTCAAAATATATTAAATACATAGTGTAATCAAATCAACGAATATGCCAACTTGTAGAGAAAAATATCCTCTATGAGATGAAAATGCTCACATGGCCATTTATAGTCGAAAATACATCGGAAATAAGGCAATTGTGAAGCCCCAATACATTTTGAACCCTCAAAAAATATATTCTGGACAACCGAAATTTACATTTGATGGGAGTCGAAGCCTACGATAGTATGCTTGCACATATTCCAATCAATCGATTAACAACCGAAATCCGAAGGAGCTTGACTCTCAGAAATTTGAATAAAATTTTGCTTCTATTCGAAAAAATCTGAATTCAACTTCTGCGTGTAACGTGGTGTAACGGTTGCATGGATGAACTGATCGAATGAAATTAATTTAGGTCAAAATAAAGACACTTTTCACGCACAAACGGTTAATACAAGTGTAAAACAGTTCAAACGAAATTCAAGCTGAGTTGTACTTTTGAATAAAACTGATAAATTTATTGGAAAATGGCTCAGAAGGTCCAAAATATATAGGGGTCCTACTTATATGGTAACCCCATAACCCCCTAACATCTGATGAAATTCCCCGACTTTCCAGGTCAAAAATCAAATTCCCTGACAACTCAAATTTGCGATAGAAAATTGATCAATCGGTCAACACCATCGTGTAATCAATCGATCAAATATTCAGTACGAACGGTTGTCTAGTCCACTAAGTTTGTGCTATTGAAATTTCGTAGTTGTCTTTGATAGATCTCAACCTTGAAATGAAAACTATTCTTTAATGCAAGCCTAGAGAATTCCGATTAGCCGAATGTCGTTCGCCGAGTGCCGATAGGTCGAAACAAGTTGTCAAGGGGCAGATAGGAAATGAACACACACAGTTAAAAATAATGAAGATTACACGTCATGTAAACTTCATTTATGTACTCATAAGATGTCTCGAAAAGGCCTTCTACGTACAATATACGTGCATAAATATATTATGTGATGCATAATAGCATACAACGCGAGTGTAGAAATTTTCTACCGAACTGATCTTATGCGACTTAACTTGTGATAACATATGTTGATTCGACTTACTTTGTACGAACGAAACGAATACGAAACAAAATATACAAATCAACTCAGAAAAAAAGCGTTTTATGCGAGGAAACTCATCAATCTGACGATTTTATCCACCGTGTTTTGCGGGTTGGATGCAATTTGAATGAATAAACGAGTTATTACGTGAACTTTGATGCGACTTATGGTTGTCTGGGATCTACAGAGACTGTTACGCTTCTTCTCAACAAATTCTCCAAAGTTTTTTTTTTCCATCTGGAATACTTTCAGGCACTCCTACAGGGATCTTTCCAAAAATTCTTGTAGAGATTCCTCTACCAATTCTCCCAGAAATTTTTCCAGCGATTTCTCAAAGAATATCTTGAGACATTGTTCCAGTGTTTGCTCCAAAACATTCTCGGGCACTTCAACGTTACTATCTCCAGTAATTTTTTCAAGGGTTACTTTGAAAATGTTCACAAACACTAGCTTAGGACTTCCTTCAGATATTTTTCCACTAATCCTTCAACCGAATTTTTCAGTTGTTACTCTTTCAGGGGTTTTATTCTCCAAGAAACCTGACCAGAATTTCAACGTCATTTCATCCACGGTAACTACTAAGAACTTCTCAAAAAAAAACCTTGAAGGGGTTATTCGAGAAAATCTTCTAAGAATTCCTCAAGTTCGATCCTGTGTTTCATCATTGAGTTCCTCTTATTACTATTTTGTCTAGGAATTTCTCCAGAATTACAACAGTTCTTCCACCCCATCGAATCTCCTACTTCTTGGCATTTACGTCCTCACTGGGACAGAGCCTGCTTCTCAGCGTAGTGTTCTTATGAGTACTTCCACAGTTAATAATTGCGACCCCGGGAATCGAACCTAGACACCTTCAGCATGGCTTTGCTTTGTAGCCGCGGACTCTAACCACTCGGCTGAGGAAGGCCCCTTTGAGCAGCCACAATCCCATCGAATCTACAAAAGTTTAATCATAAGTTTCCATTCAAATCAACACTGCAGCATTTTTTTTTTCAGAAAACACATTTTTTGAAGGATTCTGCTCGTTTCTTTTTTCAAAGATTTCTAAAGTTCCATCAGAGATTACTTTAAAATTTGCTCACTCTCTTTTTTTTTAATTCTCTGGAAAATTTAATTTACATTTTCATGGAGAAATGCCTAGATAACATCCTAGAATAGTAGTTGAGAAAATATTTAAAGACTTCCTTGAGAAATCTTAAAGAATTACTGTAGGAAATCCTAAAGAAATCTCAGAGTAATTTCAGGAGATATCCTTAAGTTCCTGGAGGCATCCTTGGATAAACTTCTGGTTAAATTTTTGAAGAAGTTGTAAACGAAAGTTTTGGAGGATGTCCTATGAAAATCTATGGAAGAATCACCGGGTAAAATCCTGGAGAACTTAGGGTTTTTATGAAAAATATCTGAAAGAATCTTGAAAGAAATTCCTGATGATCTCAGAGTTAATTTCTGTGGTTATATTTGGCAAAACCCACGTTGTGTTCTTGAGATATCCAAAACAAAATTATTTGATGAATTCCTTAGGAAAGTTCTCGAAGGGATTCCAAGGGAAATAATCACTAAATGAACTCCTGAAGAAATATAACAGATGAGCTAGCCTCCGGCTGCAAATGTCTCAAATACAAAAATCTACCCATCTATCCTTAAGTAAGAAAATCTTTCGAGTAGGTAATATCCGAACTTTTGGGCAAATACTTAAAATAATTTCTGATAAAATTCTTTGGGAAAATCATTGAAAATGCATATAAATACGAGCAGTATTAGGTATTTGTCGTAATATCACCAGAAATTACTAAAATAGGACTTTTAAAAAATATGACTTTAACTTCCATTTTATAAAAAATTTGGTTGAAATTTCACGATAAAATTAGGGTTTAATCTATTTTTTAAACATGCTTACAGTCTCCATGCGAAATTCTTGGCTTCTCTTATATGGCAAAATACAATACTTTTCTAAATCAACGAAAAATAACTTCTGAGCATCGGAAGTATTATGAACTTTGTTGATAAGTACTGTTATACACATGAAGTTTGAGTTCTGAGGCAAATTAAGCAAATAAATTGCCATGCAAGCTGGCTGAAATAGTCAAATTTAGCATATCTCAAAAATTTAAACATGTTTAAAGAAATATCGTAAGCTAATTTTTGAATCTGATGATATGGGGTACCATTGATCACACATGTAAACAACGTTCGGTAATATTGAAAATGTCGTTACTTACTTAAATCATATCCCCTGAAGACGAATAATAATGCCAAACTTTTGCAAGTCATTTAATTTTGAGTTATTTTAAAATTGAAGGCACCTTGAACTTCGAAATACGCCTGAATGTAGGCAATTTCATAAGCAAATTCTAAATTCCTAATAATAATTCATTGATGTTTTAGTAACATTCATATTTTCCTTGCTTATATCGTTTGCAGAACACTTGTAAGACATGAATCTTTGGTAGTGTTTTTAATGTTAGAGCTCAGTGTTTTGAAAAGTTGACAAATTTACAGATGAACTCAACGCAATTTTTGCAAAAGCCTCAATTTTCATTGGCTCATCAATATAAGAAATAAAAGCGCTATACAGGCTTTAAAAATGTCCCATCAATAAATTGTAATTCGAACGTTTTACGAGATGAGTCATTCCGATCAATGTTACCCCGCTACTGATCAATGTGACCCCAGATCACGGTGCAAACTTTTGGCATTTTCCGATTTGTTTACCGGGATTGGCGCTTTTAAACACTCAGAAAATCTGATTTTTCTAAAAGATCTTATTCACATTTAACTGAATGTCAGCTTCATTATCCCGTCGTAATTTAGCTCAAAGTGATCGCAACGCGGAAACTACTAATACTATGTCAAATATCGTGAAGAATCGAAAAAAAATAGTTTGATGACCTCATACCCATCTATCCCTAATTTCCCGATTGTATTTGGTTTGGATATGCTTTGGAGTTTTACAGGAACAAATAACTATTCAAAGCCAAAACAATCTAAGAAAGTGAGTTGAAGAATATCAACTGAAAACATGGTTCATTATCCTGCTCTATTGTACCCCGTTTGGCATAAGGCCGATTGGCATAATGATCGTTTGGCATAATGACCATTTGGCATAATGAGTGATTTTAAATGATCAGACAGCATATGATATATAATTAGTGATTTCTTCTGCAACTTTGAAAATTAACACAGATTTTTTCTTGAATATCATCATTTTTCGTTCCTTTTATCGAGATTGGCACCACTGAGTCCATAGTAAAAAACTGACTGTTTTAGCAGACTAGAGCACAAGGCAGTGACAAAAATTGCCAAACGCAATTTTGGTTGTGTTTACATCGTAATGTTTTAACTTAACCAAACTCCAAAAATTCTTACAACAATCAATTTAAAAAAAATAATGACAAGATCCTGAGAAGAGTTCTTAATTCTTATAACATTTCATTTTCAAGAAAAACAATTTGATTGAAAGCAGGTTTATGTATGATTAAAATATTCACAAACAGATGTTCAGTAATTATTAAAAAGCATAACTTGATAAAAGTACATAACACTTGATGGGACAAAATTTATATGCAAAATAGTTCTATTCGTATGGAAGCAGATGCAGGGTGGCCACCAAATTTCGATTTTGAAATTCCCGCTTTTTTCCCGGTTTTCCCGGTAAATTTCACATAATTTTCCCGGTTTTTAATCCATTTTTTCCAACGACTTTAATTGACTTTTCCTACATCAAAAATCGTTTCTTTGAAAACCACTTCTTTTTTTAAATCGGTTTAATTTTTTTTAGTTGTTTTTCCATAGTATTTGATTGTTTATCAATAGTTTCACTGTTGGACCAATATGTTGACTATTTGATTGATCTAATGTATATAGAATCTTATTCTGAAAACTATGGCATAGTATAGTATTCATATGAATCGATTTGTCTATCTATCATGGGAAAGAGATGGTTAATTGTGCTAATAAAACAGATCCTATTCTTGATACGACAGGGGTTTAATTTGAATGCTATTTGAACCATGTCTACCAACAATATGCCCTTTAAGCCATACTTCAAATTTTCAAGCTCAAGTTTAAAGATCTAGAGAACATGACCACCGTTCGCGTTGAAAATTTGTTGGATTGGTTGCATTATGGTGATGAATAAACGATCAAAATTTCAGCTCAGAGCTCGGTTTGGTTCTCAAGACTCGTGCTCTTGAAATTTCGAGACGACTTGGCTTTGGTTTATAATCATCCTAAGTGCATCTTAAGCTGGATGTCAGATAATTTGGCCGACAAAAGCCCCAGGTGCCTAAATAAATCATCAAGATGCCCAAGTGGTTCTTTACCGCAATTGAAATTATTTTAATTCTTAATCTTTTGATTTTTCTTCATATAAATAAAGAGTTCTTTGAAGCAAATAAGTTCAAGATACGAATGAAACAAGGCCACACATGTAGAAGCACTTAACTTAGGGCTCACTCACAATTTCAATGAAACGAAAATTATCATTTTTATCATCCACCCACCCCCTCTTAATGCTTATTGTGTGGATATTCTACATTATTTATATGAGCTGTAACAGTTTGATCGTTATTAAAATCGGAAATGAGCCCTTATTCAAAACTTTGTCGATTAGATAACTAGTGACATATTAAGAGCTTTTATAAATAAAGGCTTGTTTTCAAGATAAGTTGTGCTATTCAGCCAGTACAGAAGAGTGCTAAACCAATCTGCAATAAGTAATTAAACTTTGATACAAAAAGTGGCGTGAAAAAAATTAGAGAAAAGTTCAAAAAATATCATCCCTGACAGTGCGAGAACGAAATTTCAAAAAAATATTTCAAAACATTGTGAAAGATTTTAAAAAAATATGGTGTAGCATGGAAGAAATTAAATCATTTCTGTTTAAAAGATATTTTTTCAAAATTGCGGATGCCTCATTGCAATATCATTAAACATAACTACTTTCCATAACTTATTTTGGAGGTTGGTTTGTAGATCACAGCTTAAAGATGTTCGTTCAAAACTATTTTCCCGGTGATCTTCTCAAATTCCCGGTTTTTCCCGTCTTTTTCCCGGTGATTTCAAATTCCTGTCTTTTTCCCGCTTTTCCCGTTTTTCCCGGTTCGGGGGCCACCCTGAGATGGTTTTGTTTAAACTGTTGATTTGATGCCAACAAACAGTACATTTTGAAAAGCAAATATATCTGTCCAAATTCAAAATATTTTGAATGCCTATTTTTGATTTAAATTTTTTAACAAATTTTGAGATTGAAAAAATATTTTTTCGAACATGTCTAGAAACAAAATCCTGTGTTTGTAAAAAATAAATGTTTGTTGCAATATAGGCAGGACTCAAAGCAATGATTATTCTAACAGAAAGACTTGAAAAAATGAATCAAACAGCAAAATATAAAAATATAAGGTTTTACAAAATATTGCCTTATAACAATCAAACTCTGGAACAGTCTATATTTAAAAGAAGGAATAATTAATGAATAAAACAGTAGAAGATTGGAAGCCAAAAACAATTGCAACGTAAGGAATCGGAAGAAAAGCAAAAACTGCGCTCAGTATCGTCTGAGTAACGGCAGCAATCGATTTCTCTTATTTGATTTTTCTTGTTGCTGATAAATTGGGCCGATTAATATATTCGTTTGTCAGCCTTATTTCAGTATGAAGTTCAACATCAGCTTTGAAACCAAGAACTATCGGAAAATATAGCTCCAAAAAAGCATGTGTTTAAAGAGGGTAAATTTAATTTAAATTTAACTCAAGAGCGGTCGCGCATTCAACCATCGCCAGCGCCACCTCGCTTGAGCTGTGTATGAAAACCGAGCTTTTTTCAAGGCGCGTGTACTCAGTACACGCATGCGACCGATCTAATGAAATTTCCAGTTGCAATAACTATAATTGTTGTCATATAAATCAAAAACTTCAGAGCCAAAAGTTATGCCGATAACGCAATTCAAATCAATAATTTCAATTTGAAAGGAGAGCCTGTGGGTAAATAATTATATAGGGTAGGTGTACCAGTTATGGACACAATGGTTCCATATTTCGCCATACGTGATAATTCGATTGTCATCAAATTTTTAATAATTGTGTGTGTTTAAGGAGTTTGATATCAAATATATCTTGATGTTAAAACGTTCAAAAAAATTTGAAACATGAAAGTTTTCTTACAGGATGGGCAGTGAGTTGGATTCGACCGATGAAGTGTTACAACGGATGATAGTGCTATGCTTCCCGGGAAGTATTTTAAAGAAAATTGATAGTTTGTCTGGTGATACAGTGCATTGAACATTTTGTGTTACACCAAATTATGCCTTCAGAGAAGATGCATATAAAAAATCAAGTGATAGGAACAAAAAGTTAACCTAGTACTAAACATTATAATAAAATTAATTGTGGTGGGGTATTGAGGAAGAATCATCGATTTTATCAGAATTTGTGTGTGACACGTGGTTATATGTTGACTGATAACTTTGTACGACAAAGATGACAAATTATTTAGAAAAACAGTGAAAAGTGATAACATAAACTTGTCAGCTACCTTTTATAAAAAAAAAACAGTTTTACAAACTACTGTTCTATATTTTTTTATATTGGGCATGCATAATTGCAGTTGAATCATGGAAACAGTTCCACTACGTTTAATCATCCTGTTTCGTCATGAAATAAATAATGATTTGTTAGAATCTCTGACTTCCACGGGAGAGAGGTCAGAAAAAGTTTTCTTCTCGTTTCAGAGAGAGTGATGGCGCTTAAGCCTAGGCTTTAAAGCCAGGACATGAGGGAGAAATATCAGTGTCCCATCCCAGGAAATGTAAAAGGACTACAAACGGAGTGTGCATCAACATTCTTAGCAAAGCCATTTCCAACGATCCAATCTTTATCCCTGAATTGGAACGGTTGGTACGGTTGTCCCCGTTTCTTCCTCAAGAAAGTCGTCGATTCATGTTATTTATGTTATAATCTAATTGCCGTAAATGTTTGAACTATCTTAAAACCCAAGTCTGCATCTTGGACCAAAATGGCCACATTTTAATATCTGTATCATATTCCAGATATGCTACAAATATTAATTCTGGCAAGAAAGTACCGGAAGATGTTCCGGTATTTCCAGGATGCTTTTCATTATTGGCTGTGTAAGCACTTAGAATAGAATAGAACTAGGATGGTCAGTGAGAAATTAATTTGAAGTTCTATGTTTTCTCCTGTTTGTTTCTCTTAACGGTATTTCCCGTTTTAATTTACGATTTTTTCTACCGTTTCAAACGACTTCAAGTGCAGTTTTTTTTTGTCATACACCAAAGCAGTCCTATTAGGATTAAATGGAATTCAGATTTTTTGCCACGTATTAAAATTTTGTAGATCAAATTTCAGTCGTGGATTTTTTATGGAAATGTCTAGAGTGAAACAAGTTTGACCATTGTTCCTATGATAGGATCGAAACAATCTAAAATGAATCATAGTTTTGGTTTTAAACAAACTCACAGGCTTGATAGACTTTCAAACGAGTTTATCAATTGTCATACATTTCCCGATCAAAAAAAATAAGGTTTGCTACTGTATTACTACGAACTGTATATTTTTGAAAAGATAGATAAACTTTCCCATAAATTGATTCCGAAAAATGATTGGAATAATATTATCCCAAGGAAACCAAAAACATAGCAATAAAGAACAGAATTATTAAGTAAAGAGGCTTTTAACTAGAATGCATAGAAAGTTGTGAATGCAATCAATAAGAGCTTTGCAGTTTTCTTACGGTGAATTGATTTTTTTTGCTTTTTCCCAATTTCCCGATGCGTGAGTCACCTTGACGTTAGAATTTTGATTTTGTTTTAAGTTTAGAAAAAAAAAACAGACTTTAAACATTATTCAAGCGTTATTGACATTTTTTCGTGTCAATAATGTTTGCAATAAATAAATAAATCACTCAAATATGTATCAAAACCACTCTTTGAGTAAATCTTATATGATAAAGGCTGGCACATCTTGAACTACTTTTGATACAAGTGGCCTTTTTAAGAAATTAACTGTTCTATCTTAAACAATGTATAATACTGAAGGCATGCTAGAAACTTCGGTACAAAAAAATGCATTAAGCTTGAAGAACAAATATCTTGACTATTGCTAATTATGTTTCGATACATTGCCCATAATAGCAAAACTGTCCCATATGGAAGTAGTAGGTATAGAGAAAATAATGGTTAAAAATCAATAATGCTATTTCATCCCATATCTACATATCTGCATGCCATATCAATTCAACATCACCGCATAGATTGTTCATTTTGCCACTAATGATCAGCAACAATATATAAATTGAGCATAATATACTTTTTGTCACAGTAAATGTTTTTGTCATGTAAACTTCATTTATGCGATGTAAACATGATGTCATGTAAATTTAAGTCTTGAATCATGTAAATTTATGTTATATGTCATGTAATCACACAGAATCCTGCTGAATTACATGACATATAATTGAAGTTTTCATGGCATATCATGTAAATATCCATTATATACCACGCTCCAATTATGTGCATTATATGTCTCAGAAATTTACACGTTTCGTTCGAACTGTGTAGTTACTATTGGAGTTAAAAGTTCATATAAAAACTGTTGTGCCTTTCTTTTCAAATATAAATCTACATTGACTTCATGTTTTTGCTCAAACAAAGTTTGTTAATAGCACAGTGTAATTTTTGTAATATCATAAGTTTTGTTATATTATACATGGAATAGCTAGACTATGTATTTCATTTTTGCAGTGAATCATTACATACACTCGACAACAATCTAGGGGCCTTCATAAGCCGAGTGGTTAGGGTTCGTGGCTACCAAGCAAAGCCATGCTAAAGGTGTCTGGGTTCGAATCCCGGTCGGTCCAGGATCTTTCCGTAATGGAAATTTCTCTGACCTTCCTGGGCATATAGTATCATCGTACCTGCCACACGATATACGAATGCGAAAAATTGCAACATTGGCAGAGAAAGCTCTCAGTTAATAACTGTGGAAGTGCTCATAAGAACACTAAGCTGAGTGGCCGCTTCTGTCCCAGTGGGGACGTTAATGCCAAGAAGATGAAGAACACTCGATAACACTCCCATTTTTCCACATGACTTGCTACTGTTGAAGCTACTTATAGCGATCTAAACAGCTGAAATTTGAGCAACAATTTGTTAATATACTTAAATTTAGTCTGCAGTGAATTCAATCAAAAATATTCATTTTGAAAATCAAAATGTTGAAAAATCGGGCCAAATGTATACTTACACGATTTAAGGTTATTAAAAGATCACCACTTAAATGCAGGTTGTAGATCCAATCGTATACATACTATTGAAAATTGAATTTTGAAATGTTCTATATATTGTATGTACACCCAAAATTTCGAGATATTGATTACAAACTATTTGTATTGTATAAATAAACATGAATAATTAAGCCTTCATGACCGACTTATAAAGTTTCTAGTGTTTTAAAGTTCCAATGATAATTAACCAAATGTTAAAAAAGTTTCGTTCATTAATTTCTGTTAAGCTTCATTGATTTCTGTTAAGCGTGAATTTTGCTCTTGAAGATGATTTTCTAAGACAAAAAAAATCAAAAGCATTATTTGTATGACGTGTGTTAAATAAACTATACAAACACACATATATTTGATATTGATAGTTTAGATAAGTTATCCTCAACTCAGGAAAACTATCAACATCAAACATATGTTTTGAAATCATAACTTAAATGATATTCGTGTTTTGAACGTGCGATGCCTTCAATACCTCACTAATGGAAAGGCTTCACCATTAGCACAAGGCTATCCTACCCACAAATTACTAACGGTCGCTCCATTCATAACAACAAAAGACCTGGATAGGTAGGTGCTATTCAGGTGTCATGCTGAACACAGACCCAAGAGGTACGACATCCCTCCAGGTAATCCCCTCTGATTGGATTTTACCGCCTTCGATTGTCCCGGACTTTACGCCATCCAAGCTACTTAAGTAGAGCACGTATCCCGGATGAAAAATTTGTCCATCTGTGAGTGACGACCGTTAATCGTCGTAGGACTCGAATGTTCTATCACCTATATAGTCTACTAACCTGAGTCTGATGGCTGCTATTGTTCCACTGATGATGATTATGATACTGGGTCATGAAACTCGGTGAGGCCATCATCTTGAGGACTCACACGGGATGCCCCTTTCCTATGGGGATGTTCTGCTTCCGGCGCTAACTGCAATTGGAGTTATTCCTGGTCCAAACCACTCTTCGTCAAAGGGTAATCGATGTTCATCTCCCTATCGCTCAACACACACCACTAAGCTCTTGGTACGGCTTAAGTATCACTTTAATCCAAGCCCGCTTGCTCATTTAATCTCATTAATTACGGATATTTCCACGCACCACATTTTCCGCAACCTTAAAACACACGATTTGCACAGTGGGTCAAAAGCGGTTCGCACATTGGTCAAAAAGCACACTGATTTGTACACGTCACGAGGCAGATGAGGGCGTAAAACAAAGGGCCTTCATACAAAGCACGTAAAACACACCAAAATCTCCGGGATTAGCACTATGTAATTCTACCCGGGGCCGGATAATCGACTCCGTCCGTCTGTCCGCCCGAGCGCCGTCGTATTCTCGTTGGTCCGTGGATTGGCGCGCGCGGTGTTCAATTTTTCTTCGCCAGGGATAACCACCAAAATTGGACGGTCCAGATCGCGGTTTTACTCCAGCATCCGAGCGTTGTGTTGTATAGGCTTGCTGCTGCTGTTGCTGCTGCTTGCTACGGCTGCCGAGATGCTCTTGATGAGAGAAGCAGAAATTAAACTCTAAACACTATTATTAAGTCCTCTTCTCACTGGCGTTCATTAGGTCCCGGGACTTGGAACGGGGCAAACACAGAGGCAGGGTTGGCTCGAGCTGCAGTAGAAAGGGTGAGAGCGAGAGAGGCGAGGATACGCGCTGCGGCGAAGGCCCCCGAAATATCGATTCGCACACTCTCGCGCAATGCTGCTGCACTCTAGAGGGAGCCGAAGCGCACCCGAACGCGTCATACACACCTATACACTCGCGAATGCCTTCCCGACGAACGCTCTCTTCTTCAACCGATAGCACCTTCCAGTCTCTTACCCGAAGCACGTCGTTCTCGTTCGTTCGTAACGTGGTGCGCCTGCCGCCGATATGCCTTCGAAAGCCCAACTGAACGCGAAACGAAGAAAAAACTTATAATTATAGGTTACAGATTGTACTTTTTTCCCTTCTCATCCGGCAGACGAATTTCAACTGAGATCAATTTTTGATTTTATTTTATTTTCCTAAAAAAACACTACAATCCCGCTTGCAGCGCTGAGGCCGTCCCTTTCCTTCCTACCCATCGTGTCATCGATGACCTTCGCATCTCTCATTCCCGCCTACGGCAGGTATACGCCGCTCGTAGACTACCCTCGTTCGGGACGCGGGACGAAGCAGAAGGTGACGATGATTCGGTACTTTTTCAGTGGCCTAGCACTCACACCGACAAATCTCAGCACTACCGCACACACTTGCAACCAAGTACAAGAAGGATCATCACTCGTCTACAATAGTCACGTTTACGTACCCCCGAATACCGCCAACTTGCGGCAGTGTGCGTGCATTAATAGTAGGGTCCAATCGCGATAGGCTATATTTAAGCGGGCGTGGCCGACACCCAAACAGTTTATTAGCGACACGCACACGCACACACACATCCAACGAGATGGGATAGGTAGGCTCTCGCTACGTTCGTACGTACGTAAGCAATCTATTTCGCTTGCTCCTTTGATGGCAATAGGCCTTTGAGTGCGGGTATTGTAGAGCTCATTTGCACCGACCGACTATTATTGTTTGTTTGATGGTGCATAGCATGGCATGCACCGAGAGCGACGACGACGATGACGATGATGAATGATGGTGGCGTGATGACGTTGGACGACGACGGCACGATGATGACGATTATGAGAATGATGATGATGATAGTTTGCCACCATGTGTTATGGGAAGCATTTGGCACTTGTCTGATGTTTTCGACGGTGTTAAAGAGGCTCGTGTGACCTAATTCCGAAGTTTCGATTGAAGTGTTTGGTAGTTTGTAATTATCCACTAAAGTCGAAGATTAGCTCGCACCGATGCTTCACATTTCGTTCTCTATGAGGATTTGGCACGACTTCGGCATAAGGTTTTGGATATCGAAATCATAAGGGATGTAACGGTCTTAATTTGTAAATTCGAAGTATGATAAGGCAAAGCAGGACAAGCATAGCAAGACTCGTACAAGTCTGATTGTTGCTAATTCATTGCATGATATCGAAGTAATGATAATCAGTTGGTTTTGCACTGGCATGGGAGAAAAAGTATCAGCATCACGGCGTATAATGTAGAACAATGTAAGAATCAATAACGATGCAAGTTAAAATTTAATTTTAAAGTGTATCCTTCTTTTTTCTGGCGCTACTTCTCTTTTGGGAAAGAGGTTGCTTCTCAGCTTAGTGTTCCTATGAGCATTTACACAATTGTTAACTTAAACCATTTTTTTTACCAATTCACAAATTTTGCATTGTGTGACAATCACGAAGAAAATCCATGCCCTGCACAGTAAAAAAAAAAGAATTTTAAACAATATGTAAAACGATTAGCTGTAAGTGTAGATTACCTAAAACATAGATAAATTCTCGCTTAATTTATGATTTCGCCCTAAAAGCCATTGGTAACCAAGTGTGTAGCTTGTTATTACTGAGTAAACGAGTGGATTTACACTTTATTTACCAATGCTGCGGTGAAGAGAAGATATTCCTCTATCTCGCAGTGGTGATAATTTTTGTCTTGGTTAATTCATTTGCTTAAAAACTACGAGCTAGACACTCGTTTAAGGTGAAGATGAATCGAAGCCAAACCTCAAGTTTTCAAACTTAATCGATTGGTCACCTCCAGCGAGTGACCAATCGATTAAGTTTTCAGCTAAAACGGATGCTTGGATCTCCAGATCCGTGCTCTTGAAAATTTGAGGTTTGGCTTCGATTAATCTTCACCTTAATAATGGCTTTTAGGGCGATATCACAAATTATGCGAGAATTATAAGTTGGTGAGCTTCTTATACAATACATTGTGGGGTACTGACTGGCCGGGAGCACGAAAGCCAAGTTCGGTCAACTATAACATTGTTAAGAACTTCCGTCGTTTACTTTTCACGGTGGGTTCAAATTTTGAAAGTCAACAACCGGTCACTTATGTTATCGTGACAATGATTTTGTTTGAAGATAATTCTATATGCTATACTCAAGGCAAATGACTATAGTTGACCCTGTCTTACTCATGGTAGCACAGATGATCCACAGATTTTCGACAAACGTAAGCCTATTAGAATTGGTACGATTAGCTCAAAAACGATCGGAATAATTTTTAAGACCTTGTCTTATCAAACATCGAAATAAGTAAGTGGCCTTAGCGTCTAACTATTGATAAATAATTCACTTATTACACAGCGTAACAAAAATGACACTTTCGCGTGTCTCGAGGATCAAATTATGTGTTTCTAGTAGATTTTGGGTCGCTGAATCTGATGCCGTTCTCAGAAATGTTCCAGCACGTCACCATTTTTAGCTACAGGTCGCCAAAGTTGTATAAAACACTGGTTTTATTGATGTTTACATGAAATTTAAAGTATGATTTATCAAACTTTTTTGTGATATAATCTACCAAACACGCTAAATAGGACTTGAACTTTCAATTTAGATACAAATCAGTTGAAATTTTACGATGAAATTTAGGTTAAATCGATTTTTTTTTTTCAACATGTGAAGTCTTCACATAAAATTCTTCGTTTCTCTTATATGGCATAATACAACACTTTTCTGAACCACCAAAAAATAATATTTTACTATCGAAAATATTATGAACTTCGTTGATAATTATTGTTCTATACATAAAGTTTGAATTCTGTGACAAATTGAGCAAACAAATTGCCGTACAAGTTGGAAAACTTGCATGCAAGTTGGCTGAAACAGTCAAATTTAGCATTTTTAACAGTCAATATCTCAAAAACTAGACGTGCCATGACATTTCTGAAAACGGCAATGGATTCAGCAACCCTTAATTTAGTAAATATCGGTATTTTGGTTCTTGAGACAAAGCCGTGTTCCGCAGTGTTATTGATTTTCAATCAATTTGTTGATAATTATTTTTAATAATTTAGTTTATTTTCAACTACCTTTCTTCAAGAGCTTTTTTATGAAAAGGTCTGTCCAAATTTAAGTATCAAACGCTCAAGTTTGGTCCAGAAACAAATGTTTTCTAAATTCGTAATTTTTTTTGTTTGTTCATTTTGTTTATTGGCATATTTTGTTTTCCCCTGGGCTTCGTTTTATATTTTCCAGGAAGAGATCATTTTAGATATTTGATCACGGTATTTTATAGTGTTGTTGACAGGCTCAATGATTTTCCAGACAGTGGAAAAGCTTCCATTATAATAATCATATATTTTTGTTAGTTTTCTACATCCTATCAAAAGTTTGAAACTACCGATGAGAATATGGGTTCATTCATTAATTTCATAACACTGAAAAGGAATATTTATTATACCCACCCATCTTCTTCTAACGCTTTTTATATCAAAAATTCACAAATTTTTAGTTATTTGCTACATTTTAAGAAATCCCATCCACCCTTTTCTGCGTCATGAAATTTGTAAATAGGCCCTGTGCGATGAAATAGAATACGTAAAATATTATTAGTTTAGTCTTGTCAGCACATTGAATGAAATCAGTGAGCTTGTTGTTTATGAAGTGACCTTCGTTAAGGTCAAGATAAATCGAAATCATATCATAAAGTTTCATGACCACAAATCCAAAAAAACAGTTGAGAACTTAATTGCCTACTTACTGGTGGTAACGAATCGATCAAATGTGCAACGTAAACCGCTGTCTGTTTTTTTTAGAATTTGTGTTCTTGAACATTTTAATGATACATATCTTAAATTTGTGCTGCTTGACTCATCCAATGAAAATAATACATATTGAACATAATATTTGTTTTATTTTTCATGTTTCAGATGTCGGCAATGGCAGAACAGTTATTTACGTATACGCGAATGGAATACGGGTGTCCGAGGGAGCGAGTGACGTGATCGCAGCTATGGAAGATCTTTTTATGATTCATTATGTCCATAATTTTTTGCTTTGTCAAAGTTCTTGGAGCTAATCCAAGAATATTTTCTAAAAATCATCACCTTTGTAGCGTCAAAATCGGCTGCTAGCCGCGTAGGCCGAAGGGAACGAAAAATTAGAAAAGTAATTTCCGCATTAGCTAGCTTTGACGTAAGGGATTAAGTCAAGTGAAAAATGTGTATGATATGGAATACTTTAAAAAACTATACTCAGATGAAAAATAAAACATGTTAAGATGCGACTATCTGTTGAATTATTTTATTAAGTAATAGAATATGTGCTTCGAGTGGTTCTATATGAATACTACAGTCAACTCTCCTAAACTCGATATTGAAGGGACCTGGGAGGGAGGCACCGATACTACACACGAAATATGACACAAAAATATTTCAAACTACAAGAAAACTCCAGCATGCCAAAGGCAATCAAGGCAGACTTGATGAAAATCGCTAGTTTTCTTTTGTTGTGTACCTTCGATCGTTCTGGACAAATATGGAAAAAGGGCCAAAGTTTTATCTGCACTTTATTTTCGTTTCTATAGAAAAAAGTGTAATTATGCGTATTTGAATACATTATGTTCAATCAGAACAAAAGGTGCTATCGTGACATTACTTTTGAATAAGCTTGAATAGCTTTTCAATCGATTTCTTGTCACATTTGTTAAAATGCAAAAACAAGTTTTGATCAATTACGCGCTTTTATCATGTTAGTCCATTGTTTTAGATCTGGGCTCACAGTGACAGTTCGTGACAGCAGAATCTCGGCTCACTATGACGTACATAAATTTCGTATCGGTTTCTCCCTCCCAGGAAGGGACTATCGAGTTAAAGAGGTTTCGAGTTATGATTCACAAAATCAGTGCAAATGCGTGCAAGAGACCATCGAAGTAGCCATGAAAACAAATTTTTACTTTGGTTCTCTAACTTGACATCAAAATATAAAATAGCGAGTTAGGGAGATTTGACTGTAATACCTACTGGTCACCCTAATTTTGAAAAACACAAAACAAAGGGCTAAACTTATACAAACAACTTTGCAGAAGACAGTTTTCGTCTTATATTGCATTTTTCTACGTATTTTCGCTTTTTGGACCATAGCGCACTGGCACATAGAAAAATGTAGGGGTAATGGTACGTTGCGGCCGTTACTGCTTCAGAGATCCTTGTAGGCATTCGATGCTGGAGTTCTTAGAAATTTTCTCTTGCTTCTTCTTTTACTGCAACAGCATCACACATAACAGGCGAAAAGGGGGGGGGGGGGTTGACGGCATAGGCTTTTGTAGCGTATGGCCTTTGTTCCAAAACGTCCGGGAAGTGGTACACTGCGCACATTTTTGGGTTTGTGGTCTTTGAGCGAGTAACACCTCTTTCTTGACCTACGCCAACAGTCTTGGCGTTATACCACGAAATACAAAATGTCCGTCGGTCACCACAAACACTTTTTCTGGACGTCACAATTATGTTCATTAGCACCACGTACTCGCTCGGCATTGATTGTACGTAAATGGCCAATGGTGTCTAACTCGGCCAGCACTGACTTTTTAATTTTTTAGGTGCATTTCACTGACCGTCCGTGGTGCGGCACACCACTGACCCGTACTTACGATTTAATTTAAGGTATTATCGCTGTTGGGTTTATTTAACACGTAAGATTTAATAACTGTAGATTAATTGTGGAACTCAACCGGCTTGTATGGTAGCGAACAAAACCGGACCGTCACTTCCATCACTTCTCCGGACCAAACTTAAAAGAGAGATTCCCCAAATCTTGCTATCCCATTTATAGTAGTCGTCAGGGGGGGGGGGGGGGGGGGGGGGGCACTAGCCACTCCCCTTATCCACCTGCTATGTCCTTGATGATAGATCATAAGATGACGTCTTCTTTTATTGTGATGAGTGGGTCTTGGTAACGATGAGTTCCTTACACTCTAAACAAGTTTTAGTTATCACGGTGTCTTACAAAACTTTTAAAAATAAGATTCCGATTGGGCTACATCTTCTTCTTTCTGGCGTTACGTCCCAGCTGGGACAAAGCCTGCTTCTCAGATTAGTGTTCTTATTAGCACTTCCACAGTTATCAACTGAGAGCTTTCTTTGCCGATTGACCAGTTTTGCATGTGTATATCGTGTGGCAAGTACGAAGATACTCTATGCCCTGGGAATCGAGAAAATTTCCAACCCGAAAAGATCCTCGACCGGTGGGATTCGAACCCACGACCCTCAGCATGGTCATGCTGAATAGCTGCGCGTTTACCGCTACGGCTATCTGGGCCCATCGATTGGGCTACGTGCGAAGCCTTAACAAGCCTTAACCTTACACTTGTTTTCCTTTTTTTGTAAATAACGCAATATGAAATTTATGTAATATGAAACATAAATAAACAATCTGAATAATAATGTAAATAAAAAATCTGGGTAATTAATAAATGTGTAAATACAAAAATGAATGAATAAGTAAATAAATAAATAAATAAATAAATAAATAAATAAAAAAATAAATAAATGAATAAAAAATAAATAAGGAGCAAATCTGCAATCGGAATCAACAACAAAATAAAAAAATAACGACACCTTAAGCTACTAAGCATAAAATAAACATCACTCAAACACAACCGTGGAGACAAACGTTTATCGTACACTTAGACATTTTAATAAATAATTTATACAATACAAAATAAAAAAGTATAACAATTGAATTAATCTGAACCATCAGCTTGCCTTTCCACCACACAAATTCATTGTTACCCAAACGAGTGGTAACAACACTCTGCTTTGTATGGGAAATATTTCACACGAAATGTTTCAATTCTTGCTGTTCAAAAGTTCTCATTTTCTAAGCTAAATTAGTAAGCATTTTCCAACGAAATTTTATAACATCCAACTGTCTTGGGCCACTCTTTGGTGGTTTGACGATTTCAATTGATAATTTGACTTTCCTTTTTATTATTTTCATGAGTTGTCCCGAATTCGAAACAAGATGTCCGGAATATAAGGCAAAAGTAAGGAAGCGTACAGAATAATAATCATAAAAAGTCTACACATTTCTCTTTATTTAAAATTATCCTGTTTGCAGAATCAAAATCTTTACTCACAATTCGAAAGTTAAGTGTTTTGAAGACTTGATAACGCGGAGAAATCCTAGGGAAACATGGTCCGATTCGGGATAGACAAACATGTTTTCTACCCAATAGTAGAAACAGCTATCCATTTTAACTTTTCTGGGGTTTATAAATTAAGTTTAAAAAAATGCTTGCTTAACTGCATATTGTTTTGCGGGGTAAAATGCCCCGCTTCAGTCCGGCGTTATCCATGCTGTAAACGTACGCACACATTCATGCTTGTTTATAGGTTGCATACATCCGGGCGTTTGTTCAGATGTTATTGTTCAATAATAGTATACATGCTGATGCAAAAATGTGCATTTGTAAGGTGCCAATTTTTGCGTAACGTCAACGTGGCATTACGTTTGGTAGAATTTGAATTCAAACGGCTGTTTTGGTGTTATGAAATAGGGGTGGGCGTTTTGCCCCCAGAGTTGATTACAGTTTGGGTCCTTCAATAAGCTTTTTGAGGGCAAATTTAACATATGTTTTGCACGTAATGCAAACTATGACAGTGCACAAGTTGGCTCATGGCAATAGTTTCAGAAATTTGGTTATTTATCGACCTTGAAAATGACATTGAAAATCGCGCAAAATTGCAACGAAAACAGCGAAAAACGTTTTTATACAATTTTATCGATTTGGTTGAGAAAAACACATAAAAACATATTAGGTAAAGCATTTTTATCAATTTTCTATGATCTAGGGTGAAAAAAGCATTCTAAAACACATCGTTTGCCCCCTATGGGCATATCACCCCCATTTCCCCTAACAGTTTTTTGGTCATATCTTTTTAGCACGATGAACGGCATGAAAAGAAAAGAATGTTTTCTTGAAAGCCAGATTTAGCGCGCCCCATTTTTTTCAGAGATTTTTGTGATATCTCGTACTAGGACAAAATTAGACATGTTTGAATAAAATTCTCCAGAATGCTTGAATTGGACCACTTCTATATTCAATTGTTTTAGGGGCCTTCCTTAGCCGAGTGCTTGGAGTCCGCGGCTACAAAGCAAAGCTATGCTGAAGGTGTCTGGGTTCGATTCCCGGTCGGTCCAGGATCTTTTCGTAATGGAAATTTCCTTGACTTACCTGGTCATAAAGTATAATCGCACGATATACGAATACGAAAATGGCAACTTTGGCAAAGAAAGCTCTCACTTAATAACTGTGGAAGTGCTCGTAAGAACACTAAGCTGAAATGCCGGCTCTGTTCCAGTGGGGACGTTAATGCCAAAAAGAGAAAAAGAAGCATAACACTGATGATGTGCTGCAAATATTAATACCGACAAGAAAATAGCAGCAGAAATGCTGATATTTACATTTTTGGCTTAACACATATAAAAAGAATAGAAACTTCCATGCAGTGAGATCGATTTTTTTTTGCAAAATTGAATATACAGCACTTCGATGGTTTAGGCAAAATCGTTGAGAAGTACATTTGGAACGCGTTATCTATTGAGTTTTAAGATATATGGGTCATTAGAGTGGTTCAAAAAATCGTTTTTGCTCCACACCGCTCATTCGATTCTAAATCAAATTCTGAGTGTCCTCCGAAAATTTGAACTCATTTGGATGAAAACTGAGACTGCTCAAGTCCTTTGAAGTTTATATGGGAATTACTATGGGAAAAGCAAGCAATTCATTCAATCGGTTATAGTTGTTACCCATGTGCTCTTGGGGATTAGAGCTACATTGATACTGTGAGATACATTCATCAGCTACAACTTTGCTCAAGATCGTTTTTAAATCGGACGCCTCAGTAATTAGTTATTGATTTATATCCAGTCACAAATTCTTCAGCAGTGCTCATTTAACTTCTGAACAGGCAACATTGCTACACCTGGCGCGAAAGATAGCACGCACAAATCATGGCTACTATGTTTTACTGCATATTTCCAGTGATGCCCGCAGAACAACCCAATAATTATAGACAAAGTTTAACAACTCATTCAAAAATCAATAACTAATTACTTGGGCGTCCGATTTAAAAACGGTCTTCGGCAAAGTTGTAGCTGACAATTGTATCTCACAGTATCAACGTAGTTCTAATCCCCAAGAGCTCATGGGCAAACACTATGACCGATTGAATGAACTGCTTGCTTTTATCATAGTAATTCGCATATAAACTTCAAAGGGCTTGTGCAGTCTCAGTTTTGATCCGAATGAGCTCAAATTTTCGGAGGACACTCAGAATTTGATCTAGGATCGAATGAGCGGTGTGGAGCAAAAACGATTTTTTGAACCACTCTAATGGGTCATTTTTATGTGAATGACCCCCTGAAATTACAGTCAACTTTCCCTTACTCATAATACATGCTACACTATTGATTTTTCTTGTTATTATTTTCTTGTCTTACATATATGTAGAATTCAGAAAATGTTTCCATTTCCATTTGAGTTATGATCTCACCAAAGGCAAAACGCCGTAAAACCAAATTTGAATAATAATAACACCGATCGACAAAAAAAAAATTTGGATGGATCAGGGACGCGTTCATATGGGTCTTGAAGTGCAAGAAAAGTGTAGAAAGTGGCCGTTTTCAAATGATTTGCAGCACCCTTGAATAATTTTTTAGATCAAGTTTGAAAATTTGGCATTTTTAATTACAAAAAGTGTAATAAGCAAACTATCAATATCTTTTGAAATTCAATTTTTCAACCATTGAATTTGTCAAATCAATATTTTTTAGCACTGGATGACTTCAGGGAAACGTGCATCATTTCAAAATAATATTGGCATCAATTTTGTATATGAATTTGAAATGTTAACGATCATTAATCAAGCATATGAGGATGTGCACCATATAAACACTACTTTTTTCTATTTTACACATCTGGTTCATCATATAATAATTATTATAGGTTCAAGAAGACGCTTGATTAGGATTTTATTCTTTGCTCCATTAGATAAAGCTATGAGCAATGCAATCCAGTAACATTTGATTTCAACAAGGATACGACTACGGAAAATTTATGTGTCTGTTATGTTTATATGGGCTGGTTGGTCTAATTAAAATATGATGACATTGTTATTTGCGATTTCTAAATATTTCGTTAGGTACTCATTAAGAATAGTTTACTTATAGTGAGATTCATTTTCATCAGAATATCCCTAAAAAATACAGAATATCATAAAATATCAGCAAATAATTTAGGACATTTCTTGCGAAAGCCGCTCAGGCAGGCATGAGCTCTTTTTATTTCAGATTGTGCATACTATTCATTTGTGAAAACTGATTTAGTGGTAACATGCCTGCTTCTTACTTGTAATATGAAACAATTTCTGGTTAAACCATTTCCGATACATTTTTTTATTTTTTGGTTTTACATTTAAAATATTGTTTGGCAATTTTAATCAAACTTTCAGTTTTGAGATTTATAATAAATTTCACAAATAATTGCGATATAATCTAAATGAGTAAAACACTTGTTTTTCAATGTCTTCCTGTTTAAAGAAAGAAACACAGCTATTACGTGAAGGTTCGCACAATTTTTTATCATAAATGCACGGATAAATTGTTTCTTCACTTAATTGAAAGGCATTTTTACTCGTTTAGAAAATATGGAAATGGCGGTTCATAAATGGACACGTTTGGCCTCATATTGAAAACGAGTTTAAAATTAACCTTAATGGTCGACTTCTTTATGTTTCCAATATGCTTACAACTAAACCCATTTGAAGAAAACTTCCCATCGAACAAGAAACTAACGCTCCACTTGAAAGTTCGATTGAAATTGCCGAAAACAAATGTGAAATATAAAAAATTGGAAATGGTTTAACCAGAAATTGTTTCATCTTACAAGTAAGAAGCAGGCATGTTACCACTAAATCAGTTTTCTCAAATGATTAGTATTGTGCACAAACTAAATCAAAAAGAGCTCATGCCTGCCTGAGTGGCTGTCAAGTGGTGTCACATAAAATGTGAAAATGTTGATTACTGAATTATTGGTTGCTATTTTACGTTATTCTGTATTTTTTCTAGGGATATTCTGATGAAAATGAATCTCACGATAAGTAAGCTATTCTTAATGAGTACCTAACGAAGTATTTAGAAATCGCAAATAACAATGTCATCACATTTTTTACAGACATCGTCTCCTGATAAACCAGCTAGTGCGTGTAAGACCACTTACATGTCAGTGTCCAACCTATATAAATGTTGTATTTCTGCTGAGAGTTTATTAGACCAACCAGCCCATATAAACATAACAGACACATCAATTTTCCGTAGCCGTATCCTTGTTGAAATCAAATGTTACTGGATTGCATTGCTATTGCTTTATCTAATGGAGCAAAGAATAAAATCCTAATCAAGCGGCTTCTTGAACCTATAATAATTATATTATTATATGATGAACCAGATGTGTAAAATAGAAAAAAAGTAGTATTTATATGGTGCACATCCTCATATGCTTGTTTAATGTTCGTTAACATTCCAAATTCATATACAAAATTGATGCCAATATTATTTTGAAATGATGCACGTTTCCCTGAAGTCATCCAGTGCTAAAAAATATTGATTTGACAAATTCAATGGTTGAAAAATTGAATTTCAAAAGATATTGATAGTTTGCTGATTACACTTTTTGTGATTAAAAATGCCAAATTTTCAAACTTGATCAAAAAATAATCCAAGGGTGCTGCAAATAATTTGAAAACGGCCTCTTTCTGCACTTTTATTGCACTTCAAGACCCATATAAACGCGTCCCTGATCCATCCAAAACAATGTTTTTTCGTTCAGTGTAATTATAATTAACCTTTTTCAAGGTAATATCGTATCATATTATGATAAAATATGGTAATATTTAACCTTTACATAAAATAATCTGTGATTTTTAAGGCTTGAAACCAACCGCATTCAGATTTTTCTCAAAGTCTATTTAAAAAAAAAAAAGGATTCAACTTAAATTAGAATGTCGAATCTCGGCTTATACCGCACAACCGTGTAGTCGTAGTCGGTAATCAAATTTCATTAACTCTCAGGAAATAAAAGCCAAGTATCAGTGAATCGTGCTTCTTTACTAAGCGACCTGTTATTTTATTAGTTGAATTTCTGTCAAAATTGTTAAAACGATATTCGTACAGCCAAAAAACAACTAAGAGCACAGTGAAAAAACTGTGTGTGATGATTTCCGTCTTTAGTTTTCAAAATTTGTACATTTGTTTGTATTCAAAAATTTGGAAATGAGTAAATTGTGTCGATAAATTTGTCATCGAAACCCGGATGCATACACATTAGCTGCCTCCCAACAGAAGATTAAAAAATGACGTTCAAATTTTTTTATCTAGGGTTTCTAGACCCCCCTCCCCTCTGTCAAGCTTTTTCCAATACACATACTGTCACACTTTTGTAGACCTCCCCTCCCTTAAACAATGGACGTCATATTTGATTGACCCCTAATCCAATCAAGTTCTCGACACAGAAGATATGAAAACTTATTTTAGATTTTTGAATCAATTTTCCGAACACTCGACATTTTATAGTGATTTTTCAAGAAAACCACTGAAATTTCAATTCTTCTATTGTCCAAGTTCTCTACCTTTGAACGTTGTAAAAATTATCAATTCTTACTGCCAGTGTTCGGAATTTAAAACAAAACGGTAAGGCGCTGTCCATAAATTACGTAACGCTCGAAGGAGGTGGGAGGAAGGCTTGAGCATTAGGAATCATACAAAGCTTTGAAAAAAATCATACTAACAAAGTGTCGGAGGTGGTTAAAAATTTCTAATTTTAGCGTTACGTAATAAATGGATGCTGTGATCGTTAAACATTTTTCTACTACGAAAATGCAACAAATGATATCGGTAACCACAAATTATTGAGGTTAACGTTAACATTTTCACCCCCTTCGTAGCTTTTATTTTTCGTCCCCTAAATTTAGTTTCACAAATCATCGCCCCCTGGATCTGAAAATCGCCCCCAGGGGGTGAATTCACTCACTTTGGAAATCACTGTTGTAGAACAAAAGAAAAATCTTAAAAATATCCAAACAAAGATATAATCACGGAACTGGTTTTGGGTGATTTAAAGGTGGATTTAAGGACAATGTAAATTTATATGGAAATTATTATGGAGAAATTTTGAAAATTTTTTCGAACATGGTAGTACTGTAATGTAAGTAAATATTTATTATCTCATAGTGAAAACTCATTCTTTTAACCATATTGAAAAAAAAAATAGAGTAATTCAATCCGACGGATAGGAGAAGAGATATTCATGAGTTTGTTTGCTATCATTTAGCTTCATATGGGATTATAGCCCTACAAACATCTACAAAAATTCCAAACAAAGTTAGCTCATATGGGATTGATTTCTGATGATTTTATCTGAATTTTGAGAGCAAGAAATTAAAATTCAGCTGGTACAAACTCTATAGTCTATAGAATGAAGGTGGTAACTAGTATTTTTGAAACACTCAAATATCTGCATGAGTTTTATTCACGGCTCTGCTAAAGGCTCCATGTACGTAAAATCCAAAATCCTGATTGGAGTCGATGTGGCATAAGTATGTTCGTTTACGCGGACACCTGATCAGAGTCATACTAAAATCGAGATATATTTTCGCACTACTGACCTTTGCTCGGTGATCGATGAATGCATTTTTTCAGAGCCATCGGTAATCGGTAGACAGGCGTTTGTCGATACATTCTTGATCGTTTTATTTCGGCTCCAGACATGACATACTTGTGTCTTCATTGATTTAATGGCTTGCTTATTCCAATCGATAAACTTTATACGATTTTTATATAATTTTAAGTCAATTATAATTAAAATTGCAATGTTTAAAAAAGCAGTAATGAAGTTATTTTTGTGTTATATTTATATTCGCAGCTTATTTGAAAGCAAACTGTGAATATACTCTAAAGATGTATTATAAACGTATATTACAAATATTTTCAAAACCTGCTATTGTTATTAAACTGCAAGCCGTACACTGATAGGCAAAATAAAGTGCCCACCTTACCAGTTTTCGAATTTCTTTCATTGATTTGGTTAAAATTAAAGTTAACACACCTAAATCTTTTGTGATATTTTATTTTTGATGTTCTTTTAAAGTTGCACTTACGAAATTTTGATGAACAAAGAATTTTTCTCAAAGAAAAAGAAAATCAATTTGTATTGAAAAAAAATTAGATTACAGTACCGGCCAAAAATATAAAATTATGACTGCGGGAAATGAATATCCTATTCTTTTGGTTAAAGTTCTGCATTCAATTTGGTGATGCGGTGAAAAAATGTGATATTTGTAATAGTCCAATAATATGCATCTGAATCAATGTGGCCGATTATTGTTAATTATTGAAATGTATTTTTTCATATATGAATTACTTTGAATTATTTTAAGATTTCAACACAACATCTGCTTGAAACGTTAGCCATTTCATAAATGTTTGAACGGCGCTGTAAGCTTCGCATATAATCCGCCATATTATTCCTCCATGCGGATCAAAACAAATCTTACAAAATAGTAAAGCTACCCGAGGAGGAACAAATAACTCCCCAATAACTTATGCATACCATTTTTTGGTATCATACCAAAATTAGGTATTGTTCAGTTGTCAATACCTCAATTTGGTATTATAATGGTATTGAAAAAAAACAATTAAAAATACTTCATTGAGGTATTAAACAGCTATTGAGGTCTGCTGGAGGTATTGAACTACAATTGAAAAATTTCATTTTTATATGAAAATCCATCAAGTATTATTGAGGTACCTGATCTAGTTATCAGTTTGGTGTTCGTAGAATATGCTTGAGATATTATTTGAGGTATTTTACCTCTTATGAAGGGCTAATTCATACCTCATCCAGGTATATAGTATTGGAAATTATCTGGTATGGAATACCTCAATTTGGTATTCAGTAGTTATTTTCTTCTGCTCGGGTAGGTATGCTGTTCCGCTCAAGAAAAGTAACCATTTCTACGGAAGAAATGGTCAAGAAATTGTCCATAGTGAGCTCCAATTGAATTGACAATAATTCTTTTCAACAACGTACAGCGATCAAAGAAAAATGCTTTTCTGGAGCATTTCAATCAACAAACGTCTCACGCATCGATGTAGGCGATTACTTTTCTTTTCAGGTGCATAGTGCCCATAAAAAATTGTTGATTATATACATCGTTTTTCATTCGCATTGTTGGCGCATGAATTCTTGTAGAGTTAAATTAGCAGTTTCACAATAAATCTTTCAGCGCAATAAAAATATAACTACTACCTACTACTGCTATCAAATGAGATACATTTTAAAGTTTTTTTTATCTGAATTCAATTGTGGTCATCTATTTCACCATTTGTGAATATTTTTTTCTGGTCAATGTAGCCATATTATTCTAAACATAGTTCCATTTGTCAGTTTTCTATGAGACTCTGCACTTTGAATGAAGATTTATTTTCAATTGATAAGTTTGTAATACAAAAGTATTTTGTGGATTAAATCACTCGCAAATAGCTATATTTCAACTAATACAACTGACTGCATTGTATATTGATGAGATTGTGATATAACGTATTGTATACGTTATATCGCTTGTATTCTGCTCGATTTCAACAAATGAATGCCGGTGAGTTATACAATTTTTGCTTATTGCTTATAGCTGGAAAATAACTTCATTGTATTGTAACTTATAATTATTTCTGATTCAATGAATGCTTACATAATGTTGATAATACCTTAATGTATCGCCCATTAAAACGATCTTGCAAATTCTTCGAGATGTTATATAAGCCTTCATTTTTACGCTTTTTCAGTATGATATTAACTGAATAATACTAAAAAAATATATAAACGAATATGTATGGGACGTTTACTTTTAACTATTATATGACAAGCTGTTAGCCGACAGGTTAGAGTCCACGGATACTAAGCAAAGCCATGCTGAAGGGGTCTGGGTTCGATTCCTGGTCGGTCCAGTATCTTTTCGTAAAGGAAAAATCCTTGACTTTCTTGGGCATATAGTATCACCGTACCTGTCACACGATATGCGGATGCAAAAATGACAGCTTTGGCAAAGAAAGCCCTCGGTTAATAACTGTGGAAGCGCTCATAAGAACACTATGCTGAGAGGCAGGCTCTGTCCCAGTGAGGACGTTGTTCCAAGAAGCAGAAGAACGATAAGGATGCATTTGAGTGGAATTGTAATTTGGTTTTGAATTGATTTAATTCGTGTTATTATAGAACCTATAATGTTTTCGAAAAACATGAGTTAAATATTTGAACAATTGCAATAAAACTCGGATAATTGTTTAAAATTTAGGAAATGATTTTCCGGGTATCAAAATAGTACGATGGAACATCTACGAGTACGATGGAAATTCTGAATTTAGATTAAAAAAAATTGAAACTGGTAGTGTGTTGCTGGGACCTATCTGTTGAATATATCTATTTTCTCAATTAGCAGTTTCACATTGGTTTTCAACTCACCATGAAAGATGCCGACTGGCAAATGTCAACCAAACATCAACAATAACCATTAGCTACTGAATTCCAAAAACCAACATTCCCGGACAGCGGGTGTTCTACCAGCAATTGTTGCCCAGGTTGCTTCCCTTGTCTTATTGCACAATAAACTTCAATAAACGGTCCCAGCAAGTAGCCCGACATAAAAGAAATACACACAACCTTCTTCGGGTTTCTTTCATCCCGTTCCGACCCTAAGGACAAAACCGTTTTTTTTTTACAACTAGAGCAATCATTCCCTACGCACCTTACGGACGCGGTTTGCGTTGACCATCCACTAAGGGTGACCCATTTTTAGATGAAAATATCAAATTGTAAAAATCTGAAGATAGACTCTCCAAACTTGTTTAGAAGCCAGAAGCTACTATGAAAGTTTGAGCAAAATTGGTCAACTCTAAAGACAGGCTAAACGAGCTTGAAATGTGTATTGAGAAAATAAAAAAAAAACCGTAATTAGGGGTAACATTGATCCGTTTTTATATTTCTTTAAGTAAACGTTCAACGCTCCGTCATCGTAATCATCGTCATCATCGAAACTTGAAAAGCCTGATCAAAATGAAGAAAATTTTCAGGAAAATGTTTGCTGTGTTTCGGTTTGTGTAAAATTTCTTGATATTGAACGAAAAAACTGCTTTTGATATTTCCGAAATCAATGAGGGATTCCCACCCAAAGCACGTGATTGTATAGTGCATTTTGTATTATGAGTGTTCTAAGCATGTTTGAAAAAGTGTATAAGTTGATTTTTTGAGTTTGCTGATATGAGGTATCATTGATCACCTATGTGAAGAATGTTCGGTAAAGTTGAAAATACCGAACTAACTAGATAGGATCCTGAAGCTTTTGATAAAATCTTGTTTCTATTGAGTACCACAGCAGATCGTGTTCTTGCTAATATTTTTAAAAATTTTCCTGCTCAAATAACGGCCTAAATTTAAGCGTTTGGTACCAAAATTGGAATAGCGTTTAATAACCCTATTCATGGCCTCTTAAGCTGAATATGAAAGCTAAACGCTCATAAGCCATTTACTTTAAAAAAAAGTTGTAAGTGGGAGAACTGTAGTTCGTGTTTCCCATGAAATGGAACGGGTTTGTGATTTGTTCATTATGGGCCACCCTACCATCCACATCTATCGTCAAAGGACCTTTTGTCCATAGTGGCACCCTTAATCTATAAGCGTTTCTGCGAAATGGAACACTAGTTTCGTCGGCCTGTTATCGATTTGTTCATTTTTGGGTCGGTGTCTCCTTTTACACAGTAACCTGTCACACTTTCGGGCAATACGCAACGCATTCACTGCTCATAAACACATAACTGTCCCATATGGAAACAGTAGGTTTGATGTTTGTTTTCTCATATAAATGTTCATAATTGCCTACTACATTTATGAATGCCATAATCATCCAATATCACCACATAGACTTTTTATTCTGCGACTACTGATAGAAAAAAAAATAAAATTGGACCTCATGGACGATTTGTAGTTTCAAATAGGGACTAAATTAACCTCATATATTTCCGCAAACATTTTCAAACAAAGTGTGTTAATTTGTATAGTATACATCAAAACAAGAGAATAAAAATGTAAGTTTGGAAATCCTTATGGGACGATTATGCTTTTATAGGTAGTTCAAGACACGCACACTGGTTGGCAGGCCGGAGCTCCTGAAACCAGTGCAAATGATATCTCCAGGAAGAACGTTTTTATAGTTCGGTCATGGGAAAGTGTCGGCTTCTAGCTCATTGCTTGCGATTCGGGTCGAAAGGGCGCAACAAATTGTGCCAAGACAAAGGAGAATTGTCAACAAGTCATAAAATATGTGGCAACCGGGGGTGCTTTCATCGGTGCCGCCACGTTTGAAGTTACTGGTCATTCCTATAGGACCAGTTCCAGGGTAATAATCAAAAAGATAAGATTGCATTTCAAATGGAGCAAGTGAGCAATTTCAAACGAGATCCATGATGACACTTTTAAACTTTATGTGATTATTATCATAAAAAATATGTAGATGTACACTCCCGTGCAAAAATTAGGGTTCACCCCCTAAAAAATATACAAAAGTGTTCTGTCCATATTTCTGTGACTACACGTCCAATTTAAACTCTCTATGGCGCCTAAATTGGCCAATTACACTGATTTCTTACGAGAGTTGCCAGATTAGGAGTACCCTGGCCAAATTAGGTAAACGAGTAAATGAATACAACTCTAGCATGTGCATGCGATTTACTGAACACAAAAGGATTCATGCTGATTGGCTATACCAAACGATGTATAATCCACGGTTTATAGACAAAAGACCGAAAGACAAAACGTCGAAAGGACAAAAGGTCGAAAGACAAAAGGTCGAAAGGACCAAAGGTCGAAAATGATTTGTTCGGTGGGAAATTTTTTCTCCTTTGAAAAAATATTTTCAACCTTTTTTTTTGTTCTTCGACCTTTTGTCCTTTCGACCTTTTGTCTTTCGACGTTCTGTCCTTTCGACCTTTTGTCTTTCGACCTTTTGTCTTTCGACCTTTTGTCATAGATTCCTTTTTTCTGGAGGAGGCTTAGGGGGCCTGGCCAATTCTTATTTTACAGAAGTAATGTCGGTCGCAATAATCACCATTCTCACAAATTTCTGAGTTTGCATAGATTTTATTTGTTTGTTATTTTGTCTGGCATCGCTGCACATCAGTGATATTTGTGAATTTATATTTTCACTATGAAAAATATTCTTTGTCTAAGGCGGCGTTACGGCTCATACAAAAATTCTAAATTTTCCATAAAAACAGCGTTACGGACGGGGGAGAGAGGGTCAAAAATTTCCAATTTCATTGTTACGTAATGAATGGACGCTGCCTAATTCTGAAAAAAATCCTACAAGAGTTCTTCGAAAGAACTTAAGATGAATATCCCTTGATATTCTTCGACAAATTTTCCAGGTATTAAACCATGTGTTTTCAAGAGATTCCTCTGAGAATTCCCATGAGAATTTCTTCGTGAATTATTTTCATAGTTTTTCAGTGATTTCTCCAAGAATTCCTTTACCAGTTTTCACTGAGTCTCTCCCGGGATTCCCACGGAAAATCGTTTACGGTATTAGTAGTTGCTATTCATTAGATTTTTCCTGAAGTTTTTTTAGGCTTTCTCATAGGGTTTTGGTACCGGGAGTATCGATACCGAAAGTACCGGTAATAGTGGGCTTCGTGGCCAACCGCTCGGCCACGGTGTCGTCAGGCAATGAGCGCATCGTGTCATGGCGTGTGGGTTCGATTCCCGCTTCAGCCATTGAAACTTTTCGTCAGGAATGTTTCTCGGCTGTACCATTGGAGCATGCTTGTCCGTTGTCTAGTGTTAAGTAACAGTCTGTGCAGCTAAATGGCTGAAGACGGTGTCCGTGTCTTTATAAAAACCGACCAATTTTTGGTACCGAAATACCGGTACTGGAAAGCATTGAATACCGGTATTTTCGGTATTTTGGAAAAGTTCGTTAATGACGATCAAGGAACGTATTACATAAAGGCTCATTCCAATTATTATCTTTCAGCACTAAGAATGGTTTAGCTCCTTACATAAAAACGTTATAAGGACGCATTATTCGCTGCTCGTTTTCGTTGAAAACATGTTTTGGAAAATTAAAAAAAAAAACTGTGGGTGAAGTTGTTGAACGGAAACGAGTCAGCAGTTGGTTACCAACCGGATTATCGAAAATTGAAGCTGGTGGGGATGAGTATCAAGTTTTCTAGACAACTATGAATTCTTCATAACATTGAAGCATTCATAGGTGATTGAATTATAGCACAAATATAGATAGAAATTGTTTCGAATAACTCGTGTATTACGAGTCTGCCACGTTCAAGGCAAGATATTTGTTGACACTTGGGGATGCATGGGTAATAATTCGAGCAACATCCAGATGGGCCCAGCTTTCTCCGTCTGAAAGTTTTGTGGAAAAAAAATGTACATACTTATGGCAGTTAAACCCTAAACTTTGAAAATGCTTCAAATTTTTAAATCCTACTTTATGAATGAAAATTGAGGTGATAATACGAAAATAGTCCATAAATTATTCATTTTGAACGATTTTTCGCACCATAAACAATATTACATAATACATCTGCAACTTTTTTGAATTTCCTATAAAACGGTCCACTGGGGTTGATTAAAGGACATTGTTAGTGTTTTAATTCATAAAAATAAAGAATAAGCTTCAGCGCAAAGCATGAATTTGAAAAAGTCACAGTACCGTAGAACCGGTGCTCGTCAAAAGGGGTCGGTACTAGGAACCCTACTTTCTCAGCTAACCAAAACAATCGTTAAGGATTTCCTGGAATTTGTTAGGATTTTTCAACAGTCAACACCACAATTATCTTTTTATTGTCCACTTTACCTTTTAGGTTCTCCTATTCTTCTAAAGCTTCTTTCAACAAATATTTTGGAAAATCTCTCGAAACTTCTTCAAAGATTGCTTGAAAAATTCGCGGCAAAAATTCAACTAGACTTCCGCAAAAAAAAACTTTTTTTTCACGATTCCTCCAAATATTCTACAACACATTCATAAGCAATTAAACAGGATTAAATTAGGAAAAAGTTCTTAAAAATTTCTTCGTTCTTAGCGAACTTCTCGTAAATCAGTGTGCTTTTTGTTTCGCAGAATATTCCCTAATTGTTTCTTGAGGTTTCTCTAAGCTAAAACAGTTTGATATTGCTTCCCGAATTCTTTCAAAACTCTCTCGAAAATAAAAATTTCTTCAAAAAAGCCTACTTGAGAATATTACGAAATTAAAACATTCCTATACTGTTTCTAGCAGAATAGTTCAAAAGTCCTTTCAAAAACTCTTCCGTGAAAACACTTAGAAGTTACCCGAGCAATTTGCTCAAAGATTTCTTCAGAGAATTATATTATTATTTCTTTTGGGATTTCGTCCTACGATTCTTCCAAAAAAAACAGAGATCCATCCACTTATTTTCCAAACACTTGTTTCTTTAAACAGTGATTCTCTATGGGACTTTTAAAGAAATTTTCATCAGATTTACTAAAGGATTTTGCAATGCATTTTCGAACTTCTCCAAAAATTCCATAAGGTGTTCTATAACATTTTAGAAATTACCCTGTAATTATTTTCGAATGTTTATCCCAGGATTCCAGTAACATGCAGAAATCTATCCACTCTCCAATTCTGGTTCAAAAAATTACTCCAAGAATACCTCAATATGTTTTTAGAAATGTCTTTACAAATTACTTTACGAATCACTCTCAAACCATATCTTATTTACATCAGATTTTCTAAAGTGGCACATACAGAAAAAGTTTTCAAAGAACTTCTAAGGAAATTTGTTGAATAATTTCAACTGAAATTCGGAAAAGTTTACTAAATTTCTGTTGGAAAATTCAAGAATTCAATGTAGAATTTCGGAAGCTTTTTGATAAAATTCCTAACGATATGCCGCATAGGAAAACTTAAGTGTTTATTTAGGATTCACTACAAAAATTCCTGTAACTACAAACATTCTTGTTTGAATTTAACTTTAATTTTTACTGGAGGTATTTGTATCGGTCATCTCAGACAATGTTTTGCATGAACCCCAAAGTTAAATGATACTACGGAGAACAGATTGAAGAAGAACTTATTTTTTCCTACTAGCGGAAATTCCAAACAAACTTTTTTGAAGGGACTATTTTAATTTTAGTGTTAGAACTGTAGAAGTTTATTGCGAGTAGTGTTTGATCTTTCGCCCTTTACCCTTGCTCCTGTGAGGGCGGGCGATGAGGGCAGGATCAAACATGTCGCGAGTCGGACGAGTAGAGTGAAATAGTGCCGCGTTAGATTTGTTAATTTTGATCCTTCGACCTTGACGCTTGCTCCTGGGCAGTGCGTCGAGAGAGCCCGAGCAGTCGTCAGTTGTCTTCCCTCCCTGTTATATAGTCGAGCAAACAGTTGAAGCTGAAAGTGGATCGTTGCTGCTCAGTCAAGGATGACGGATCAATTGGTGAGCTCGTTTCATGATACTATTTCTAATCTATAAAATATGTATGACTGCACATTTAATCGTTACAACGGTGGGACGTAAATATGATTTTTCAACAAATTAGGAATGGTTCGTCACTGTGAGTGTCGGCATAAGAAAAAGCGTGTTCTATGATGTTCCAGCCAATCGAGTATTTTGTTTCTTTTCAAATAAACAAATATAATAACACATGCTTTCGTCCTGACAGCTGTAGGAATGTAACACTTAGGTATTTCTTCAACAAACTTTGAATGGTTCGTCACCCCAAGTGTCGGCATAATTTTCCCTTCACATAAAAATCGTCCATATCAAATGAAATTATTATATTTACATATAGGCATGTTTATATCTCACAAATAATTATTTATCATGGTCTAATCGCTTATCCAAGTGAATCCTGTGACCCAACGATCCTCCCCATTAACAAACATCCCTCCCAGTAACCTTTGTGGAGATGCAGAGGCAAACACGGTCTCCAAATAGCAAAGGTTACACACTAACATTCCTTCCCCCAATCTCACCTGACTGCAAGGACGTGGCCGGCGCCGTTATTGATCATGTATAAATAGAGGCACTGACTTATGCACACTGAAGAAGATTATGGCCAATCCCAGCCGAACTTCTAGTTGATTCTTTATGCATATTCACTGACTTTGGTCAAACACGGAATAGCAACCATTGATATGTGTAGTCAGTCTAAGCTAAGCTAACCATCACCATCAGCAGTACCTAATGGATTTTAAATAATGCAATTTTTCAAAACTTCTAGCGGTTACCTTTTATTTTTAGATCCTTCAAAGTGTTGCTTTGTGGAATATAAAAAGATTTTTAAACGAAGTTCCTCAAGGAAGCATTATGCGAAGGAAGGAGAAACAGCAAAATGTTGAAGCATGAAAAAACAACAGATACACAACGGAACAACGAAAACTTAGTGATTGTTTATAATATTTTCTCTAGAGGTGGATGATTAAAGGGTAAATGTAACTTCTCTGCCGAAAAAAAGAAATACCATCAGAATCTTTTTTAAGAAAATATCCTTGAAATGTAGCAGGAATCCTTCCGGAATCAATTTTCAAGTAAACATAGAAGGAATGATTGTCCTCCAAGAAAGTATGAACAAATCTAACAATGTCACTGTGGAACACGTTTTTGTATCAAGTACCAAAATACCGCTATTAACTTAATTAAAGGTTGCTGAATCCAATGCCGTCTTCAAAAATATCATATCACGTCTAGTGTTTAAGATAATGACTGTTGAAAATACATAATTTGACCAATTCAGCCAACTTGCATTCAAGCTTGTCAGCTTGTCTGGTAATTTATTAGTTTAATTTGCTACAGAATTCAAACTTATCAATCAATCATAATACTTTAGATGATCAAAAGTTGTTTTTTAAAGGTTTAGGGAAGTATTGTACTTTGCCATATAAGATATTCATTCAATCTAAATTTAATCATGCAATTTCCTCCTAATTATATCTGAAATTAGAGCCCTATTTTGCATGCTTGGTGGATTAGATCACAAAAAAGTTTGATAAATCATACTTTAAATTTCATGTAAACATAAATGAAACCAGTGTTTTATACATCTTTGGCGACCTGTAGCTAAAAATTGTGACGTGCTGAAACATTTCTGAGAACGGCTGAGATTCAGCTATGTCAAGTCTACTAGAGACACATCGTTTGATCCTTGAGACACGCCAAAATTTCATTTTTATTACGTTGTGTATTCTTTGACTAATTTCCATGACAATTGTACTAAAAGCTCTGTAGCTACCTTTTGGGATTCATTGAGGAATTTGATTACACTAAAATTCTTCCAGGAATATCGAAGAATGGTTTCACCATTGCAGCCAATCTGTAGGAAATTAGTTCAATTATTTTTGGAATATCTTATGAATTTAAAACATAACAAGTGTTCTTGGAAAAATGTAGTTATGTCAAAACTGTCTAACGTCGATAACGTCCTCAAAATGCTTTGTAAAATTCTTTGAAAAGTATCTCTGCATAAAATTAAGAGAAAACGCCTGGAAATTGTGAGAATTATTAAAAATATTTTTCAAAATGCCCTAGCTTTAATCTTAAAAGCATGACGTAGAGTAATTCGTGACAGCCAGGAAAAAATTTAGAGACAAAAATGTATAGTTATCACTGAAAACAAAATCCTGAAAAGCATGACTTGAAAAATCTCTGCTGTGATTCTTGAATGAAATTTTAGAAAATTTTCAGAAAAAGGAGGCAAAAATTCTTTAAGAAATGAATTCTTGTAGGAATTATTAGAGAGACTTCCAAAAGTTGTTGTCAATTATGATCAATTCTACGTTACGTACTGAAGCATTTAGAAGCTGAAAAAACCTCTAAAAACAAACATGCTGTAAGTATCCTGGAAACAATTCTTAAGGAGTCCTAGCACGGAATCTTACAAGAATGCATGGTAAAACTATTGAAGATATCCTTGAGAAATTTCTTAAAAGAACATCTGAAGAAAATCCCAAAGAAATTGTCAGAAGCATACTTCAGGGAATTGAACAAGGAATTGCTAGAAAATCCATTTATATAAAATGTTAGGGTTTTCCTTTTAAAAGGTCATGGAAGAATAATTGAGGGAATTCCTATTAAAATCTCTGAGCGCCTAAACAACTCCTTGAATGTGTCTCTGCAGAATTTTTGTTGAACATTCCCGTAAAAAATCCTTGAAGGATAATATGTTATGTAGTAAAAAATACTATGGGACTATCATGAGGATTTATTTCCACATAAAATTATAGCAGAATCTAGAAAAGTCTAGCATAAACATACATAAAATCTCCGTAAAAGACCCTGGAGAAATTCCAATTTAAATCTTTGGAAAGCTCTTAGCACTTAAAAGATTTGTAAAGGAATCCCAGGATAAATACTTAAAGCATTTCATAGATAAATTTGTGGAAGAATCTCCAGATAAACGTTTCGTGTAAAATATGGAGAAATTCATGTTACTTAAAAAGTTTTTGAGTTAAAAAAATGGCTATGCGCTGGAAGAAATCATGGAATAGTATATGAAGTAGTTGGTGAAATTATCTCTGGAATAATGTCTGCAGGTATCTTGGAAAACTTCTCCAGGAATTTTGGAAGGAATTTCACCACTAAAAAATCATATAGCGATCCTTTTAAAATTCCGTAAATTTATTTAAGTAACTCTTGAAAAACAAAGATCAGTTAACTACTTTGATATGCTTGTGAAGCAAAACTTGAAAAAACTCTAGGGATATCCTTAAATAGAAACCTCTGAAAAAAGTTTCTGGGCATAAATCGAGTGAAATTTTTAGTGAACTTTCTGGTGGATTTTTTTAAAATCTTCTGATCGAATACTTGAACAATTTCTTAAAGGAACTGCTACAGGAAATCTTGGAGGAAGCTCTGTACAGGAATCACTAGAAGTATATCTGCATGAATTCTTGGAAGGGATTCCTAGAAAAAAATAGTAAATTTTAAGGAAAATTCATGATAGAATCCCTAGAAATAAGCATAGGAATTTAAAACAATTTTAGTTGTTGTTACGGTAACTCGCACTGAACCCCATGTGGTCGGTGTAGAGGCCGAACCCGGTGATGAGCGAAATGACAATAGGAGAAATGTGTTGACAGAAGTTTGATGCAAGGGATGAACGATGAGGGAAAACGACACTATTGTTGTGAAAAGGGATCGCTAAGATTGATTTGTTCCATGAGGTATTATAGAAAGTTTATAAAATTAGTTTAATCTATATCTTATTTGTGAATTTCTCTCTATTGATTTGAGTAAGTACTTGGAGATTTGTTATTGAAAAATGAATTAATAATAATGTCGAAATTGTATTCTAGTTTACGGTGGTCGCTGATAAGCGTAAACACGCAGGGTAGTGAAACCCAAGTTTGATACTTACAAGTGTTATGAAACAAAGTTGAAATTGTATAATCTAATGTTTAAACTATTGCAGTCAGCTATAAGGAATTGATTAGGACTTTGCTGGGGAGAGTCGAGAGCTTTTCGGAGTAAGGATAGACCAATGTAAGTGAAAGATACGATTCAGTTTGTTACGATTCTAACACATATTATGAATACAGCTTTTAGCGTTCGTTCGTGACATCACAGCGTGCTCAAAAGACTTTCGTTTACTCCTTCCCCAACAGTTGTATTGATAGAAGAAATGCCAGATGGATCCCTAAAAAAACGACCAAATTTGTTGAATTTCTGAAAAAAAAAATCCTTGAGACTTGCAGGTTTTTAAGAACGCTTCGTTGAAGAAATATTGGATAAACCGCTGGAAATATTTCAGAAGACGTCAAAAAAAAAATTGGGAAACATTCTCGATGGAAGCCGTAGAGGAAATCCTGGAGAAATTTAAGGAGAAATTCCTCAAAAATCTTCTAAAGAATTTCTATAATATTCACTGTAGAAACTTCTAAAGTAATGCTTTAATACTTTCTGCTTCATATGAAAATTAGTTCATATTATATATTTTATTTGAATTGGATATCTGTTGGGCGTGAAAACTCAAAATCAGCGGCGTGATGCTGATCAGCGTATGGCGCGCCGCTGATACCTCAAACGGCGGCGACGGCGCAAGGGTCTGTCATCGATATGTACAGTCTGTGTATGCTATGCTATGCGATGCTCTGTAGCATCCAAAATTCTGGGGGAAGGGCCGGCCCACCTTGCCCTTCCTGTTCCTACGCCAATGTTTGTAGCTATCGAGCACATGTAAAAGGGTTACCTTTAGATGCATTGCATGCATTACCAAAATCTTCATTGTCCTTCAAAAAAAATACAAGTTATTCCGTTCTGACCGACTCATGCTCATTAGTGTGGGACAAAATTTAGATTCTCGCTCCAGTCCACTTTTTGGATTGCATATAGGTCCCATAACTACTTTGCAAAATTTCAACTCGATCGGTGAAACTATATCTTAGCGCCAGCCGTTCAAAGTTTGTATGGGATTTACTATGGGAAAACTTACTTTTGCAAAGAAAAATCGCCAGAGGTCGCCCATTGACCTCTATAAAAATTCTGAACACATATTTCGATAGGTATTTTTACGAGAATCTAAATTTTTCATATAACCGTGTCCCAGGCTAATGCTCATGCTCTAGTAGTCCAATCCAAACTCCGGCTGTTCGCACTTTTCCAATGATCCCTTCCAACGAGCATTCGATGAATGACGAGATCACTGCCCAAATCGACCACAACTCCCCTGACAACAATGACGAGCTGCTTAAGCAAATTGTTTCGATATGTACAATTAAACTCTGTGAAACGTCGGTAATGAGGACCTCCCTCTTCGGCCGGAATCGCTGCTGCCACCTCCACCACATTGCTGAATGAAGGAACGAGATTGATGTACAATGGTGGCGTTTGATTTCTTCCCAGCCGAGTGAGTTCATGGTTCACACATACGCTTATTTTAGGGGATGGAAAGGAGGAGGCCTCGGCTCGATGGAGTGGTAAATCGATTCCTCCTCGGGCACGGGTTGTCGTCCGTCGTCGTCGGGTTCGGTCGGCGCGCTGTTGAATGAAATTCCGACCCTCGTGGCCGCCCATTATCTCGTCCCACTCACTTTCGCACACAAAAACATCGGCATCCATCGCATGTGCGTCGTCGCCTTCGTTGGAATCGCCGAGTGCGAGTGAGTGAGTGGTGGCCAAGCGAAAAGGGGGGCAGGCATTTTCTACCGAAAAACCACCAAAACTTTCCAGCCCTCCTTTCGGTATTGTGGGCTCATTGAGGTCCAGCACACAACAAGCAACCACCACGACCACTAATGCGCATTTGCCTTTCTTTTATGTTGTAGCGAGAAAAGTGCAAACAAGTGGGAAAAAGGGGTTTCGTGTGCTGCGAAAATCGGCGAGGGGAGCGGAGAAATCACTGACTGAACTGAGCTGAGGCTCGTTTCAAGCTCTCCTCCTCTCGTTACGGTCGGTGGTGGTTCGTGCTAATGCTGTTGGGGGTATTTGCTCTTCTTTTCTTTTGTGTGCCTTCGAGTACAGACCATACTATTACAAAAGATTCGGAAGGCGATGTGGTTTCCAACATTTTCATCACTATCAATTTGCTCGTTAAATTTAATATAATTTTCCGAGGGCAGATTATAACTATTATCGTCCTTAATGTGGAAGCCACTGGTGAAGTAAGTGAGAGAGTCAAATGAGAGGTTACAGGCTAACTTTCGCATTAAGGCTTCCGAGCAGTGTGCCAGTGTAGTTTAAAGTTTTTGTGACATCATTTATCATTTAGTTCGCTTAACTGATTCCGATTATACGATGGTTTTTTATAATAATATGACAACTCATAAAGGAAAATTGATTTAAATGAAGTAGGGCAAAGACAACCCTTAATCTTGACCAATTTCAGGTCGTAAAAATCGGACCCCGGTCTTTACGCCATGCTCTCCTCATAACATCTTCTAGTGCAATATTGAACAACAGGCACGAGAGTCCATCAACTTGTCATCTGAAATCTTCACACAATTTGACACATCTTCTATCGTTGATCTTATCAGTCTCGTGAGCTTCCCGCGAAAGCTGCTTTCGTCCATGATTTTCCAAAGCTCTACGCAGTCGTATGCCGCCTTGAAATCGATGAAAAGTGATGCGTTGGGTCTTGTTATTCAAGAAAATTTTGGAGGATTTGTCATACAGTAAAGATCTGGTCCGTTATAAATCGGCCGCCAACGGAGCCGGCTTGATAATTTCCCGCGAACTCGCTTACTTACACTTTCAAAAGTCTCACAATGCCCAAATGTACACAATCCATTAATTAATTCGAGTCAACAAATCATCAATCAACCAAATATCACTTCTTGCTGCATAACGACGATGACGACCACGACGTGATACAGATAAAAGAACATATCAGGAACAAAAAGACAAACAACAATCGCCACCATATCGAGAGAAATAGAATTCTCATTGTGGGGCACACGCTAGGCTTTTATTTGCTGGAAATGTAAGTAATTCTCTTCTACACACCATATCAAACAATCAATTTTCGAGTCCTTTTTTTCGGCCCGGGGTCGAATCGCGCGGAGAGCGCACAATGGGAGCATTTCAGAAAAAAAGACGATCAAAATTTCCAAGAGGTCTTTGATGGCGGTATAACGTGTCGGTGTTTACAGAGAATATGCTCAAAATGTGTGCCTTCATAAAATTTCTTCTTCTTCTTCTTGGCATTACGTCCTTACTAGGACAAAACCTGCTTCTCAGCTTAGTGTTCAATGAACACTTCCACGGTTATTAACTAAAAGCTTTATTTGCCACGGTTGCCATTTTAGCATTCGTATATCGTGTGGCAGGTACGATGATACTCTATGCCCAGGGAAGTCAAGGAAATTTCCATAACGAAAAGATCCTGGACCGACCGGGAATCAAACCCAGATACCTTCAGCATGGCTTTGCTTTGTAGCCGCGGACTTTAACCACTCGGCTAAAGAAGGCCCCTAAAGGAATACTTGGAGAACTACACGTATTGAAAAATTGGTGAAAATGCGGCACTCAAAACAAGGAAAAAAGGTCATGATTTTGGGAGGAAGGTGTATTTTAATGTTATGAAAATACACCAAGACCAAAAGCCATGAAATCATGAATCATTTTACCGTAACGCCAACTGTATGTTACATTTTCAAAGTGTCAATTTAGATAATCAAACCATAATGTTTGCTGAAACCATGAATAATATCCCTGAAAACATAAACACTATTTATGGATTTAGTTATCTGTCATTTATGATTCCTATTTTTGATATTAAATGTGGCAATTGTGGTCATGAAATCATGAAGCAGGATCTAGAATCATGAATATAGTTCATGAAAACATAAGCACTGTTCATGAATTCATATACCATTTATGATTCCAGTTTTGGTGATGAAAATTGGAAATATGAGTCATGAAATCATGAAGCAGGATCTTGAAATCATGAACTAATTTCATGCAAACATACAAACGCAGTATATTTTTTAAATGTAAACAAATAACATGTACATGGGTCGTTCCGGTTTTTGTGCCGGTAGTCTCGAAATAAACTGTAAGAAGAGTCAACGAGTTCCACATCTTTAGCAGGAACGCGGACATCCGTAGGATAGGTTTGTACGCAAAATGTTATTTCAAACATCAGTTGAATTGGCACATCGGCCCTGGGCTGCAAAAAGCTGGTGGATTCAATGTGGGTCAATCATTGCCCGGTACTGCATAATCAGGGTGGAAGCTTGCAATTACATTTTCGAACATCCAATAGCACCAGCAGTTTAATTAGATCATCAGGAATGTCATCGATAAGATGGCAAAGTTCTGACGAGCATGGTCTTCAAATTAAGCTCTTCCACAAACAAAATTTATTTATAATTTCACTGGACCACACTACCGATCGCAAAAAACGTGCTGACTATGATGAAAAAGTGACAGTTAGATCTAAGTAACGCCTTCGGTTCATTACTTGTAGTCATGATATTATGGAATATAAAATTTTATGATTTGATGACTTTTTGTTCATGATTCCGGCTTGGAAAACCCCTGGAGAAATCTCCCGAGAGATTTCGGATAATTCGTGGATAAAACCCTGAAACAGATCCTGAAGGAATCATTGGTGAAATTTCTGGAAGAATACCTGGAATTACTGATAAAGAATTACTGAAGAATTACTGGATAAATCTATGAAAAAATCAGTGTACTGAAGGCATTCTTGCAGAAAATCTGAAGGAATCCCTGCAGATATTTTCGTGCATGAATTCTTAGAGGAATTGCTGAAGCCCTATCGGAACCAGTCTAAAATGTATCACGGCAAACAAAAGTTCTTCCTGGAGGAATCTCTGGCAAAAGCCCTAGTGGAAATATAGCTGTATGGATTACGGTGGAGATTATCTTGGCGGATTTTCTGGGAAAATTCCCTGAAGAATATTCAAAAAAAATCCTTTATGGAATAGTCTATTTCGAGAGAATTTTAAGAAGAAATCTCTTGAGGTTTTTCTGAAGGAATTGCGATTGCTGTCAAAAGCTATAATTCGTCAGCAATAAAATCTACACTGTTACTTCAATAGGGCCTAACAGACATTAGCTCTTCTCTTCATCGATCTTCTCTTTCGCTCTTTGGATAAATCTGTAATATTCCTTGTTAATGAAGCAAGATATAGTGATTCTTCATCCTATAGCACAACAATATGTTACGAAAAGAGAATAAGTTTTCTGCAATTGAAGAATATACAATACTGATATCGGAGGATGTTGGTAATCTGTGATGTGAACGCAGTTTGACCATTGCAAACTTTAAATGATTGTTATTTTCCAAGAAATTGTTCAGTCAAAGTGAACCAAATCACTGCTCTTTAGTTCAGTCAGAGTAGACCAAGTGCACTTAGTCTCCACTAATCGATGTTACTTGAGAGGTAAATTTCTCTCCATAACTTCTATTTTTTTAACTCCATAACATATATTTTAAAATCATTCGTATTTGGAAAACTTCTTCAAATTCTTGTTCGGAGGTGAAAAATAACTTGTAAGTAAAAAAAAAGTTGAAAAGAATGAGATTTGAAAAAAATGTCAGTAAAAACAACGTGGTTTTTCGAGCATTTAAAAAATAAATAATAGTTTGTAAATTATTATCAACAAAATAAAATTGCTTTTTTACAGAAGTGATCATATATGTATTGAAAATACAGGAATTTGCTTCTCCGATTTTGGGATTTTTTGTGTCAGTATATTCTATAACTCGATAATTCTATAAGTCGATGGTATCTTGAATATTGAGTTATGGAGAGTCGACTGTAGTGCTATCAAAATTTGTTATAATTCTGTTTATTATCATACAAAATTTAAGTTATGATTTTTGTTAACTTATGATATTGAGTTATGATATCACAACATTATATTGGAAGTCAGCTAGAACGGTATCTAAACCCCTTAGAAGTTTTGACCGTCTTTTAATATAAAACGATCCCATTGTGCAGAGCGCCGAGGAGCGTTTCCAATCGAACAATGGACCAGCTCTCGATTCTCGGCAGACTTTCGGTGGTGGTCTTTTCCTCTGGCTGGATGCGAGCTAAGATCCATCAGGTTTGTGTGAAGAAGTTGTGGCTGCGGCTCCGAAGAACTCCCGCAGTGACTTTATGAATGGAAGCGTAAATAGCGCAACGGCGCAACAATTTCTTCACGTGGAGCTTCGCCGTCGAAGTCGAGATTCAATCAGCCTTTTTTGACACATTTCCAAAGATCCGTACACGGGAAAGGGAACCCGGTAATGATTGTGATTTTTAGCAGTTTAACCCTTTTGAAAAGTGTTTTCTTCTCCGGAGGTTTCAATCCCCGCCGATGAAGGGATTGTTTAACATTGTGGATTATTAATTCGACAGGATAATATGGCACAAATTGACGATATCAGCTGGAGGTGACTCAACCTTAGGTTCAATTGTTTGTCAATAAATCAGCGTGTGGCCGTCGGATTTTTAACGGAAAAGTTACCCTACGAGGTACATTAGGAAGTACAAACGGCTTCGAAGTTTGTCCAATGCTATTCAACCCTACGGAACGTGATAATTTCGAAACAAAAGACACATGTTGGACTGTCGACTGCAGTCTGGAACTGCTTCGGGATAAGGAGTAGGTATACGAATACAACACGACAACCCGATATGAGTGCAGAAGTTCCACTCTATACGGTCTCTCGGTGTGGAAACAAGCAGTTAATGCATTCTACTCGAAGCGAAATTTTCGTTTTCCAACAATCCATAAATCATCATCGATCCGAGCTGCACCCTGCTGGGACCAGTTAATACCGCAGAGGGAAAATGCTTTCTCTGCCATCGTATATCATCATTGCTGGGAGATATGGGATAGGTATTTATGTTCGTTTGGACTGTTCACCACTATTTAGTAATGACAAAGTTCGTATGAGGAGAAAACATACTGTAACCCTACATTCGATAATTTGATTGAAAGTGTTGAAGTTGGCTGTTTCATTGTTTTCGGAAACTTGCGGTATTAGATTTAACCTAACATGAATTTATAAGGTTTTGATAATGTTTTTCGACATTTGTTTCAATGCTCAAACATTAGATATCCAATGCAATTCATTAGTACTGTTCACCGCAGCAGCAGCACTAGGTTCAGCGGCTCCGAATCACAGAAACGATTGATACGACGGCGAATGCGAGAGTTGAATAATTATAATTATAATTAGAAGAATACAGCATGGGCGAGAATGCTGTAACACCGCATGATAGTAAACGAGGCACGGTATAAACAGGCACGGAACAGACAAAACCAAGGGGTGAGTCGCCTGGAACAGTGTGCCGAGCACACTATGAACGCATCGTATAGCACACTGTGGCACAATTTTGACAACTTAACTCTGTTACGATGGCATCGCTGCCTAAATTTTCAAAAACATCATCGATTCAGATCTCATTTATAAAGACCGCTTTTTTTTAATAATTGTTCGAAGTGGACCAAGCTGCAAGTAGACTTATGGTGCAATGTTCCAGAATAAACAAAATCCTTAAGCAAATCTTCAGCCCAGATTGACGCCAAGATTATTCAGCAAACATCAAAACCAACAAATAAAAAAGCCATCGAGTGTTTTTTGTAACCAAAACAGTAGCCAAACATACTCCCAACATTTCTTTCTTCGTGTTAATTACTTGATTTCCTGTAAAATGAACTCTTTATATTTTCACATCTCACAATTGATTTTTAAATTTTGTGTATGGAATCAACGTGTGTTGACTTTAGTTGATCCTCCTCGCTGATGGATTGTGCCACAAGCCGATATATGCAGAGACTCCGACGGAAATCTTCTCACGAACGAACGTGAGGTGGTCGCAAGATGGCGGCAGCACTACGACGAGCACCTCGATGGTGATGTAGCCAGTAGCGAAGGTGGCAAGGAAATAACTTTGGGAGCACGCGCGGACGACGAAAGACTTCTGCCTCCAGATCTCCAAGAGGCAGAAACGGAGATTAGACGGTTGAAAACAACAAAGCCGCCGGAGTGGACCAACTACCGAGCGAGTTGCTAAAATACGGTGTTGATGCACTGGCAAGAGCGCTGCACTGGGTTATTTCCAAGATTTGGGAGGAGGAAGTATTGCCGGAGAAGTGGCTGGAAGGTGTGGTGTGTCCCATCTACAAAAAGGGCGAAAAGTTGGATTGCGCCAATTATCGTGCGATCACAATTTTGAGCGCCGCCTTCAAGGTACACTCCCAAATTCTACGCCGCCGTCTATCACCAATTGCTAGAGAATTCGTTGGGCAATATCAGACAGGATTTATGGGCGAACGAGCAACAACAGACCAAATATTCGCCATCCACCAGTTGTTGCAGAAATGCCGCGAATACAATGTACCCACACATCATTTATTCAGCGATTTTAAATCGATCGATAAAAACTATGACAGATTATGCACGAATACGGTTTCCCGGACAAACTGATAAGATTGATCAAGGCGACGATGGAGCGAGTGATGTGCGTAGTCCGAGTATTAGTCCCTTCGAATCTCACAGAAGGTTACGGCAAGGTGGTGGCTTTTCGTGTTTACTGTTAACATTGCGTTAGAGGGTGTGATAAGAAGATCAGGGATTGACACGAGTGACACGATCTTCAGAATTTCCGTTCAGCTACTTGATTTCGCCGACGACATTGATAGTTTAGCATGCAACTTTGAGACGATAGCAAATACGCACATCTGACTAAGGGCTGAAGCTAGGAGAACGGACTGAACATCAACGTTTCGAAGATGAAGTGCATGATAGCTAGGGGCAGAAGAGAAGACACTACACGCCCCCCCTCCTCGAGTTCATATTGACAGTGATGAAATCGAGGTTGTCGAAGAATTCGTGTACTTGGGCTCACTGGTGACCGCCGACAACGACACCAGCAGAGAAATCCAGAGACGCATCGTTGTTGGAAATCGTGCCTTCTTTGAACTCCACAGAACTCTTCGATCGAGCGAAGTTCGCCATCGCACGTAGTTAACCATCTGCAAGACGCAGATTAGACCGCTACTCCTACACGTAACATGAACCCTATCTACAAAGGATCAACGCGTCCTTGATGTATTCAAACGGAAGGTGTTGCGGACCATCTACGGCAAAGAGCAGGTGGAGGACAGAACATGAACCATGAATTGCACCAGCTGCTGGGAGAACCAACCATCGCCGCCTCGCAAAAATTGGGGAGGTTGCGATTGGCAGGGTATATCACCAGAATGTCGGATAACAATTTGGTGAAAATGGTTCTCGAAAACAATACGACCGGCACAAGACGACGTGGTGCACAGCTAGCAAGATGGATCGATCAAATTGAAGATGATCTGTGGACGCTCCGCAGAATACGTAGCTGGCGACTGGCAGCCATGGGCTCAGTCGAATGAAGACATCTACTACGTACAGGAGAGGCCATTCAGGCCTTAGCCTGACTGGTAAGATAAGTAAGCAATGCATTGTGATTACAGGAGTTAACAAAAGGTGAGTTAAGCATTTTTTCCAAAACTTTCTGTGCCATTTTGGCAGCTTCGTGTAGTAAACTGCTCAAAATCATAAAATTTTGAATTGATGAGTTGAATTTTTTTTTATTTAATCATTTATTTATTAGGCTCATGCGCCATTAGGCATTACGGAGCCGAGATCTTTGATTTTATTTACAAATTCATGGTGTTTTCTTAGTTTTCTATGTTATGCTTTGGGGAACCGAAAAACTCGCGGTTATGTCGAGGTTAGGGGTAACAATAATTTCAAGGAAGAGATAGGACAATGGGATCGTCCCGTTGACATTCAGCAGCTTTAAGTTGTGACTTGTTTGCTTTGCTGCTGGTCGAACGTTGAGTGGACAATAACAACCTGTAACGATACAAAAAGACGGGTTTCGAAGGGACACAAGGTAGACAAGTGGACCGACAAGAAGAGGACTCAAACAATGATAAGGAGTGTATCGATAAGTAGTCGCAAACATTTAAAACGGTATATCTCAGAGCATAGTTTATCTTTTAAAAGCTTTTTTTCACGCAAATCTTCATCATGTCATCAAGTATTGAAGCAACTAAAAATAACAAGGTTTATGAAGCATAGCAAATAAAATCTTGCACAAAATTACATTTTGAAGTGTCTTCTGAAGATTCGATGGCTTGTATTGAACTAAATTTATATCAAACAAAATAGGATGAAAAGCTTATTCTATCGATATAGATATGTTTACTTCGTAACGGATTTCAAATAATCAAATTATTAATTAGCTCAATTATTGGAATAAGGTCGGCTTTAGAAAGTCACCTTTGTATAACCTCTTTTGAAGCTCTGTCATATACAGCGGTAATTACAAAGAGTACCATTTTTTGCTTACGTTACTTCTTAAATATGCAAAGAAACATTTCCAATTAAAAACATTTTTTTATTCATTCCAATCGTTCGATATTACCATTAACGTGTAGAAAGAAAAAATCAAAACACGAGGGTTTTAAAAATCGTCCTTTTTAGATTTTTGTATTTGCTCCCAAATGCTTGTATTAGTTATTTATGCAACAAGTTGCAAAATTATGATTTTTTCAGCAAGAGTCGTACATTTATCCAACGAGGCTTGCCGATTCTTCGATTGTTCTTGAAATATGTTGATTCTTGGAGAATCAACATATTTCAAGAACACCCACATGGACTGTCACAAATTTTCACATTTCCATTGCTCATTCAATTTTCATAGAAAGGTAAGACGCCGTACCGTGATGCATCAATATCCGAACGTTTAAGCTGACACAAATTTTCAAACTCTTATTTAAGCATGTTTTGTAAGAATATTCTTGCAGTTTAGTTATTTTCCACAATTCTGTGCACCAGATCTTGATGTAAGTGAAGAATTTTGCAATATTAGTTGTGTTTTTACTAGAAAATTAACAAAATAAGAGAGCGTGTCTTGTTCTTAAATCCGGACACTTGATGCTAGTAATGTTTTTAAATCCGGACACTTTTGGATCGAAATCCGGACAACTGTGTTATAATATGAAACATTTGTATATTTTAAACATAAATCAAATCAAACCACAATCAAATATCAATATTGATTCGATACATTGTTTGTATTTGTCCTACAATGCTGGAGAGAGTAGAATGTAATAAATAAGAGTGTTTTGAATACCTGGACTGACGGGTGACTTGCTTGAACTCAAGTACATGCAGCTTGGGTTGTAACAATGAAATAAATGTGCAATTTATCCCACAATGAATCGATTTCTAATAACACATGACGCTTTGTATAATCACTATTTAAGTTTTCTTTTATTTTATCTTACACATAATTCACTTTCACTAGTTTAAATTGGACATCTCATATGATGTCCGGAATAATTATCACTAGTTCGTAGTCCCTGACAGTCTCTTCACACAACATAAAACACTTTGTTTCTTCAAAATTTACAATGGTAACAATGGTAACGGCAACGAGCATTCGAAGTACATTCTTCGTAAAAGATTATGCTAGAAACGCATCTTAAAAATTAGCATCACACACTTTTTCCTCAACCAAACCTTGTAATGCCTTGTTTGTGCGTTTATTGATCGTTAACCTGAGTTCCAGCTTGTTTATTTTTAATTTTATCAATTTTTGCAGTGGTAACTAGATTCAAACTTACAGTAAAATGATCAACAATGGTAAAAGTAAAGAGTACGACTGAAAACCTATTAAAATAATATTAGAATTAAGCTTTATATGGTGAGTATAATCAGAGTGTCCGGATATTGGTACCGTCCGGATTTCGATTCACCTCGGTATACAATTTCCAGCTATATTATTAGTCATTCGTGTGCTGAATTGTCTTTGAATACGTATACTGGAATCGCCCCATAAAACTGCTGTTTGTTTTTGTACTGAACCTACATATTCTACTGCCTCCTCTACTTTCTGTTTCAACTCAGAATCCCTCAGTCAACTAGCTCCTGATTCTACATACGAATTTACGACTCAAATCCGACTCAATTCGGTTCGTCAAACGGATGTAGAATCAGAACCTAGTTGACTAAGTCATTACAAAATTCAGAACAATTGATTAAATGACGTATGGATGCAATTCCATGTCATTTGGATAACTCCCAAAACAGTACTGAAAAGTGCTACTTTTCGATACTGATATTAGTGCTGAAACGTAGCACTTTTCAGCACTGATTCTTTCGGTAGGAAAAGTAGGCCTTTATGTTATCCATTCTCACGAGAAAAAGTAGGGTGATTTGCAACGGAATCGCAATAATGTATTTTTCAATATATTTTTCACACTATGTCATGAGAGTAGTGGCACAGAATATATTAGCATAAACAAAATACATTTTTTCTTAAAATTTAACACATTTTTCAACATACCAATTTTTACAGAGGTGTGCAAGATTTTCATTGCCATCGCGTAATTTGAAAAATTATCATACAAAATGACACTTTATCGAAACAATATAACCGCATGATAATTTCTAAATATATTGTAAAGTATTTCTGATCAAAAAATTGTGTGTGGGTTCAATCCTATACTACGCATCTGCAGTGATTGCTATCTGTGAGTCCTATTCGATAGAAATAAGAGCCTAGAGAGTAGTTGTTGGACATAAGTCGACATATTACCTTAATAAAGTCTCAACTTAAGTCCAACCGCTTGAACCACGGCTTCTTCGATACCTACGAGAGAATGGAATGTAACCACCTGCCCAATTCTCCGGCATCTCATTTTTTTGCCAGCTGATCAATGCATGTTGACGAGCAATTGAAAAAAACATCATTGAAAGCGATTTGTCGGTCATAAATATCCGCCCACCTCTGCGAGCGAGTCCGCTTTCTCATTGCCCGGGATCGAGCAATGTGAAGGGACCCAAACCAAGGCGATAGTATATGAATCATTCGAGAGAGCACTCAATTTAGATCGTATTTCATTAATTAAGTTGAATTTTATACACAATTTGCAAACATTTCGTCGAAAAAAAAGTTTTCAGAAGTCAAAGCAATATACATTTTTTGTATATTTTAACATTTTTTGCATAATTAATCGATATTTTAGTTACAGCATGTCAAATAATGAACATTCAACTTCATAATAAATCACAGTACTTTATGAAAATAGATTTCATTAACTGTGATTTCGAGTCAAAACGTCACAGATAGCTATGAAAGGGAACATTCAAAACTGTGTTTCGCCAGGAACATTCAAAATGAAAACGATTCCACTGATGACTGGTCCCTTGATAACCGCTCGAGCATTTCTAGTACTGGCAAGGACCGAAGCAATCATCGACATAGGAAGAGATATCGAGATGTAACTCTTCGAGATCTTCGCAAAGCTTCATTGTAAACCTTTATGTAACCATTTTAAAATCTCTTGTAGTTCCTTGGTGGCCCTGGTTATCCTCTAGAAACCTTGAAATCAATAGAGTACACTTTTTCACAAATCTATTACAATTACACTTGAAAAAGCAATATGTTAGAAACTGTTCATTTGCTGCAATACCGCGTTCAAGGCAGAATACGAAAATCGATTACCATCGAAGATTAATTTTTGTACAAAGTGACCGAAACATCCCTCGCCTATTTACATACACGAGTTGTAAATTGATATCCTTTCTTTCGCTGTCGGCTCCCATCCAAAGTCTCGTTGATCTATTTCTCGGCAAACGAAAGTAAAAGTAGTCCTGTTGCAGCTATGCTCCTTTTGTCTCATCCCGAACGGCTGGTCAGCTAGAATGAAAAACGAACTCCCGAAAGTGCTATAAATTAGAGCAAAAATAAAATCGAAAGAAAAATCACCCAAGCGTCTGGCTGCAACGTCGTAGAGTAGATATAACCTAAACTGATGCCGAAGGACCCCCGCAGTTTGCCGACAAACGAACCCTCGTCGACCGAGAGTGATGATCTTCTATCATGGAAAGGCAGCATCCCTTCTTCCAAAGCAAGTTGCTATAGTGGAAATTCTACACCTCTGCGAGGGCGCAGAAGATCTCGGTTGTTGTTTTACTTGTAGGATCGTAGCAAATTTTGCACTTGTTTTTTGGGTCAACCGACGAAAGGGACCAACCGAGTGACATATATTCTGAGGTCGGTCGGTAAATTGGGCTTGTTCAAATGATGCTCGGTGGGATAAAAAAAACAAGAGAGTCAACGAGGACGGGATTTGTTGATTGGAAATGATTGTATTTTACACAGGTTATGGCAGATAAATCAACGAAACGGCATCAGATAAGCGAAATATCCCGGTTATCGGCGCTTTCATGCCTGAAGGCGTTTCAATACGTGAGCAGAAAAGTTAACAAAAATCGTGTTTAACACAATAATTTTGAGATACGAAAGGATATGCCGACCTTCATAAATTGCCGCTCGGTTCGGCCTCTTTCAGGTTGTGTAACAGTAACAAAAGGACCTCAAACCGCAGGATTCTTGGAAATTTCGTCGGGATTTGCTTGTGAAGTTCCACGACAGTTTTAGAACCACAGGTGACTCTCGCAAATCAGAGCGGATCGGTTGAACAGCTGGGTCTACAATAGAGGTGGCGCTAAGCTTTCTCGTGGGAAATTTAGAAACGGAACTTTCTAACCTCTGTGCCGAAACAACTGTTGTCACACGTAGGCGGTTCCAGATAACTGTCACACGCAATAAAATTGTTTGACGAAAGTGAGTTCATTTCTGTTCTTTGAAGATGCGCTTCTGATTTGGATCATACCGTTAGGTCTAGTTGCATGGAAAGGTTTTTGAGGATCATTAGTCTTCAGGTAAAAAGTGGATTGAAAATAAAAACTGTTGGGTACATGTTACTTCCTACTTCTGCTGCTTCAACTGAACATTGTAAAATCCTTTGAATTAGGGCTTTCGATAACTGCAAGGTCTAAATTGTACTTTGTGACATGGTGAGAGCCTTTAAACGCAACAGTTGCAAGCCGTTTTTTTTTCTTCTCAGTTAAATCTTTTTCTCTTAGATTTCTCTTAATCTACATCTTAAACGCGTTCATACTAATCACAAGAATCCACAATGATTATGTAACCTATGGACCGATGCACGAAATACACTACGCTGAGCGGTGCCAAATTCACTCGTTACCATGAGCACATAAATAACACGGCACAGCTCAAACGTCAAATAGTGAACACGTGCTTACATTAGAGTGAACTGGGGCAAAAGTTCGAGTGGGGACGGACCTGGTGTAGGGGTTAGAACAGACGCCTCTCACGCCGAGGACCTGGGATCGAATCCCATCCCCGACATAGTCATTTATAGCGTAAGAGTTATAGTGACGACTTCCTTCGGAAGGGAAGTAAAGCCGTTGGTCCCGAGATGAACTAGCCCAGGGTTAAAAATCTCGTTAATAAAGATAGAAAAAAAAAGTTCGAGTGGGGCAAGAGTTTCTTTTCAAGATTTCTAACTCAATTCAAAACAAAACTTATAAATGTTATGGTGGTTCGAATGCCGTTCAAGTATGAGACATTCACTCCAAATTATATTAAAATCGATTGAGATTTGGAAAAGTTATGACTATTTGTTGTTTTTCGACGCAAATATTGTAATTTTTGGTCAAACTTTCGTTGCATGGAATCAAATAGAAATAAAATCTTTTTAAATATTTTATGTAAGGGCGTTTCTAGGACTACAATAAAGATGCTTTGAGGTGTATTAGTTTTTGCATAAATGCTTGGAATCAATTTTTGGCTCATAGTGGGGCAAAAGTTCGAATCAGCGGGGCAAAAGTTCGACCTATGTATAAACTCACGGAAAAGAATTCAAATTGCTGAAAATCCACATCTTCTTCTTCTTTTCTGGCGTTGCGTCCTCACTGAGACAGAACCTGCTTCTCAGCTTAGTGTTCTTATGAGGACTTCCACAGTTATTAACTGAGAGCTTACTATGCCAATGACCATTTTTGCATGTGTATATCGTGTGGCAGGTACGAAGATACTCTATGCCCTGGGAAGTCGAGAAAATTTCCAACCCGAAAAGATCCTCGAACGGTGGGATTCGATCCCATGACCCTCAGCTTGGTCTTGCTGAATAGCTGCGCGTTTACCACTACGGCTATCCGAGCCCCCTGAAAATCCACATATTATTTTCAAATTTAACGTAATTTGTCTGATAAAGGGAAGCAGCGAGCGAGAGCCCCAAAGAGAGAGCGATGATAAAATCCATTTTTCTCGCTTGCTTACCGTTGAAGATAGGTTTTTTTCTTTACTGGCACGATGAACAATCCACGAACTTCCAATAGCAATAGTGTCCCCCAGGCTTGGAGCATGTTTAGAGGGGTTTTATCATGCACTACTATCCCCCCAATCTGATCGAAGTTGTAGCAGCAGTAGCGTAGCTAGGGGGGTGAGGTAGGTGCGGTCTGCAACGGGCCCCGAGTTCATAGGGGCCCCCAAATCGTGGTAAGAGTTTCATTTACTATAATGAATTTGATTTCTAGAGAACTAACAGGTTAAAAGCAGATGAAAACTTGTTTGAAGGTGACGTTGATCATCAATGTGTAGGGCCCCATAATCAATTGTATTAGTGATTAGAAAAGCTTTAATACCTCAAAACTCATTCTCGATAACTCGGTTTAATTATATAATTTATACGGATATATCTAAACGTGCGGGGCCCATAATCGTATCTGAAACTGATTTAGAGGTATGACCTTGCCGTTATTCATTTCAATTATAATTTAGAATAGAAATCAGTTACCATCTTCGGGACTTGGTTTGTACACAATCAAGGTTGGTAGAAGATCTCTTTTTAGAAGCTTAGGTTCTATTTTTAAGATCTTGAAAGTTTCTATTTCAAGCAAATTTTTTCACAGGTTCTTTAGGAGTTTTTCTTTTCAGAAATTCTGATACCGTTTTAATTCATATTACGGACACTAAAAGCCTCAGTGAAGCATAAAGCATATAAAATGAATCATTCTTTATGATTCCTATGTGTTATCGAAACCTCAAAACACTTAACTTTCGAGCGATGACTGAAGGTTTTGATTCCGTAACATGAATAATTTTAAATAAATAGAAATATGAGCAATTCTCGCTGAAACCAGGCCGCCATCGGCACCCATCGTTAGAATTCCAATTTTATTTCACTGATCGCTAGTTTTAGATAAAACTTAAGGGTGGTCCTTTCTGTTTTCTCAAATTGGTGGACCCCTCGTACGCCAGCTAGCTGAACAGTTTGCGAAAAAGCCCATTTTTAGATAAATCTTGGGTATTTCTTCACGGGATATGTCTCATATTTCGCTTGGAACACAAAGCAAACTTAGTGGCATCGTATAGAGAAATGATATAGCTTTCATTTAAACTTGAAAAAAATTTGGCCATCTTGAATTTTGTTAGAAAAATCGATTTTTCACCATTAGCGCACCGCTAGTTTTGAATTCTGAGATCACCATCAGAAAGCTGAGGAAAAATTGCGTAAGATAGGCTACAGAAAACTAGGTGAGCAAAGGTATTTACCCTATGATATGAACGATTTTCTAAATCATGTTCTACTATTTTGACGTATATGGCGAGTGCAATCAATGCAAACATAATTTTTTGTACAACAAAGAAACAAGTTTTCAATCGTTGGTGTATTATTTGAGACAGATGAAGAATAGGAGTATTAATTTGAGTGAAAAAAATCTGGCGGCCATCTTGGATTTTGACGTCATCTTGGTTTTAAGTAGTAGAATGAGTTTTCACCTTGTTAGCACTCAACATGTTGAATTTCAATGCTACCGTTACACTTATTCTTCTTCTTGTTCTTCTTTTTCCTCACGTTACGTCTTTACTGGAACAGAGCCAGCCCTTCAGCTTAACTAGTTTTAAAAACAAATTATCAAATAGGATTTTTTAACGCTTATTTGCTACCTGAATGATTCTTCTGCATATCTTCGAGTTGTAAAATAGCATTATTTCTTTCATTTATTTGGTCTAAAACCATTGATACAAATGAAGAATCAGTTGAACAGCTGAGATAAGATAAGGTAGATAGAATCTGATTGTTTTTTTTTTACGGAGGCCTTATAATTCAACATGATGAGCACTGAGATGGTAAAAAATCATGCAACTGCTAAAAACTGCTAAAGTCTAACAGTTAGTTGTTGGATGTACCGATAACAAAGTTGGTTTAATTAGTTTTAGTATTGTTTTTACGCAAAAGAATGGAACAACATTTTGATTCAAATGCCGAACACTGTGTTAATTCTGTCTCATATTCCGAACACCTTGATTCAAATTCCGAACAGCACAGATAGAGTGCCTCTATCAGCGTGTACGAGTGCTAAATTCCAAAGGCTACGAGCACCAGCAACCGGCACCTTCGTCCAAGGTGGCTGGAAACATTCCAAAATCAACGAAGTTTAAGTTTGCAGCCAATATCTCTGCATCCTCCAGTTCTCCTTCGGAATATCCACTGTCGTGCTCTGACAATTGTTCTACGCAACTGTCCCGTATTCCTCGGGAAGGACGTATGCCTTCGCCGAGAATTCGTAACGTTATGGTTGGTTGTGCTGGAATTGTTTGGGCCATGGACACCAGGTGAAGAAATGGTCGTCGAAGTTCACGTGTCGTACGTGTCACGAGAAGCATCATTCGTTGCTGCACTACCCTGCTTTATCCAAGTCGTGTTCCGTCGTGGCATCATCTCCTTCTGTTCAACAACCGTCTCCGTCCACAAGCGTGGATACTCCGAGCTCCGCTCCTCCCAAGCTCATTATGGCAGTCCAAACTGCATGCAATACAGTACTGTTGGAAACGGTTGTCCTCGTGTAATTGATGACCACGGCCATGAGCACCAGGCAAGGGCCTTACTGGATTCGGCAATCAATATTTCCTCGTGGGATATCCCGAAGGTTGCGCTAGCCGTCCCTCGGTTCCACGTCCCATGAAGGATAGACCTTCCCAGACAATAAAAATGTGCGTATAACGAAATCATCTAGAGCCTTTGTATGTGCAAATGTTCACTTATAAGATGTCGCGAAAAGGCCTTCTACGTATAAAAGTGGAGGCGATATACGTGCATATATTATATGATGAATAATAGCATACAATGCGAGTATATAAATTTTATACCGAACTAAACTGTGATCTTATGCGACCTAATTTATGATAACAAATGTTGATTTGACAGCTGCTCTTGATTGATTCAACTTACTTTGTACGAGTGTTCGGGACGAAACAAAATGTACAATTGAACTCAGAAAAAAAAGCGTTTTATGCGAGGAAACTTATCAATCTGACGATTTTATCCACCGTGTTTTGCGAGTTTGATGTAATATGTATGAAGTAATGAGTTATTACCTGAACTTTCATGCGACTTCTGGTTGTCTGAGTGGTCATCGGAAGTGAGGCCTTCTGGGAGCTCCACAGTGGTAGGAAGATTCCATTAGGGAATAAACTTTCACTAAAACACCATTTGGATGGGCTGTCGCTGCGACTGCTGCAAGTCAGTACACTTGCATCCCTTGGATCTGTAACTTTTATACCTTTCTGATCCGTTAGAAACAACTCTCCAGAGATTCTGGGAAATCGAAACTATCTCCGACGGTCCAGCACGGTCTGTAGAAGAGAATCGCTGTGAAGAGCACTATTCAACCACAACTAATCAGCCTGGGTGGTATATTGTCAGTTTGTCTAGATCCGACAATCTGGAATTTGTCTTAGGAAACTCTAAGGAAATCGCAGATCACCGTATTCTGAGTGTCGAGCAGCAACTCGTACGTGATCCTGCCAACAAGGACGCGTACCACCGTTTTATGGATGAACACCTCCAGGTAGGCCACATGAAGACTCTTGACGAACCAATAGACGAAAATCAACCACACTGTTACATTCCACATCACGCCATCTTCATAGAGTCGAGTACGACAACCAAGGTCAGAGTTGTTTTCGAAGCATCGTGTAAGGCTTCATCCGGACATTAGTTGAACAACACGTTGTTCGTCCCGTCGTTCAGGAAGATCTTCACTCCATTGTTTCACACTTTCGAATACGTTATACTGCTCTTGTCGCCGACGTGGAGAAAATGTACCGGCAGATACTCCAAGAAGTGGGAATCAAATGTTCCAGAAGCTCTCGACGGTGTGCTATCGGAGGACTTAGCCCTGCAACCACTGCACGATCTTCAGGACGAGCAGGCAGTTTCCACTCTGGGTCTGATGTGGGAACCAAGTACTGACGCACTACGTTTTAAGGTCCAACTTCCGCCTCCGGCTGTAGTCCTCATGAAGCGAAAGGTGATGTCGTTTATAGCGCAAATATTCGAACCACTTGGTCTCGTTGGTCCCACCATCGTAGTGGCCATACTCTTCTTGCAGCGCTTGTGGGCGCTGAAGCAGAATGGAGTCGTTGAAGACATGTCCCTGGCGTCGATAACCCAGACAACCCAGGCAGACACCATTTCAAGAGGACTGCATCCAAACGATATCATCCAGTGTAAGCGCTGGTGGAACGGTTCAGACTGGTTGTCACTCCCTTCGGAATGCTGGCTGAATCTCATTCCAACCGACGAAGATACAAAAGCTGCCACCGAAAAAATGCGAAAGATTCCGCTAGTTTCAATGGGCGTCGTACAGAGTGATTTTCACGACAATTTGTTCGCCCGATACTCCAGCATTTCCATGCTTCGCCGTGTTACTGCGTTCTGCATGCGTTAATTCTGAACCTTGCAAGAACGTACCATGCTACGCCGTACAGATCCTGACAAGTACAACCAACTCACCCTCCACAATCAACCAAGTACTCCACTCAACACCGGAGAATTGCAAAGCGTCAAACTATAGTTGTGTCGTCTAGCGCAACGTCAGTCGTTTGCAGAAGAACTTTCTGATCTGGCAAGCGGATAATTAGTCCCTAAATAATCCACTTCGAAAGTTGTTGAAACCATTCATCGATCATGACGGCATTATACGTGTCGATGGCCGGCTACGGAACGCCGCTCTCTCCGACTTCGCGAAGCACCCCATCGCGCTTTCTACCAAACATCCGCTGTCGACTCTGCTGGCTAGATCCTTTCACTTAAAGCTACTTCACGGAGGTCCACAACTCCTGCTAGCCACACTCTCGGATTCTCGGCGGCAAAAATCTCTCAAAATCCGTCTTTCACCATTGTCACACTTGCTTCCGTAGCAAGTCCACACAAGTCCAGCAGATCTATCGGCATCCCGAGTCTCACGAACTCGCCTGTTTTCCGTTTGCGGAGTCGACTATTGCGGACCGTTCTTCATCAAGTCATCCGTCCGTAATCGTGCTTCAACGAAGGCTTTTGTAGCAATCTTCGTCTACGTCGCTACGAAGGCTGTGTACATCGAGCTTGTGCGCTTGCAGAGGAAGAATCGCTGAGCTGCACTCGGACAACGTTACAACCTTCAAGTATGCGTCACAAGCACTCAACCGTGTCCACCAAATGCTGAAGGTGGACAACAGCGATCGAAACAGAATCTTCAGCTGGTGCTCCGAAAACGACATTCGGTGGTAATTTATACCTCCACGAGCACTACATTTCGGAGGTCTGTGGGAGGCTGCTGTCACTCTCTTGGCTCAAGTCGAGATGTGTCTAAACTGCCGTCCGTTAATTAAATTAAAGTATAATTATTGTTTAGAAAAAGGCACCTTCAGAAATATTGTTTGGTAAGCTATTAGCTGACTAGGATTTCCGGTAAGTACCGACATCTTTGCTGAGTTATATACAAGGAGAAAAAAAAATGGTAAACACAACCAAATTTTAGTTATTTTCAAACTAAAGTTTGGGTTGAATTTTGCACAAACAAAATCTAAGTTTAATGCAATCTCTAACGGTGGTTGAAACAAACAAATTTATTGGTTGTTTTCACCTCAACTTTCCATCTAGATTCAACCAAAGTTTATTTAAAACAAACAAGAAAATGGTTGTTTCGTTTGACAGTTGTGAAAACAACCAACGATTTAGTTTGTTTTAAACAAGAAATACTCGTTTGAAGATGCCAATTTTTAGTTTGTTATAAATTGATCTTTTGTTTGAAACAAACAAACTTGTTGTTTGTTGTTAGGTTTATTGTTTTCCTTTCATTGATTTCAAGATTTAAAATAAGCTAAATATCTTACTTCTTTATTTAGATTAATAAATTGTAAGGTTTATCCGCATGTCTAAAATATAATTAACATCCGGCGCTGCTATATGCATAATATATTATGTTTTTGCTGTACATGGCCGCCAAAGCTCCTGATAACCGGGAAGGATTTTGACCCTACTTAGGCGCTCTGAAATTGAGTTTTTTAATGGATGGCGAACTGCAATCGAAGTTTAAAAATAGATACATATTAGATCATGGATAAGAGAGATGGTAATGTACAATATAAATACCATTCTATATTATGCATGGAATACAAGCGGATATTCTGGTCGTTTCTGTGAAATATGGCGTTGGTAGAAGCTTTGACCATTTCGTTTTTCTTGCTGTGAATAAGTGGTGAAAAACTCTGAAATAAAAATCTACTTGTATTAATTACACAAAACAACACATTGCGGTTTAACTTACTTGATTTACACTTTCAAACTGCGACAATAATTCACGAAAAATATACAATTTAAGTATCAATAACTAATGTAACAAACTGTCCTCAGCAAATTAACAAATTTCGTTAGTGGTGATGGAAACAATAACCCAGATTTTGTTTAAAGCAATGTAAATGTTTGTTAATAGTAGTTTACGAAACAAGTTGCAGAAAGATGATTTTTACAGCACGAGTCGTAAATTTATCCTACGAGGCTTGCCGAGTAGGATAATTACGACGAGTGCTGTAAAAATCGAGTTCTGCAACGAGTTACGTACAACATTTTTTGCAATTTCGTATAAGACCACTTGAGGGTATCCAAAATTATATCGGAATGCATTCACCATTATTTTACAATTTCTGTAAAATCGTTGTGTAATGATTCATTAAAAAACTCAAAACAGTTGCGTAATGAGAAAGCGTTGCGTAATGAACTATTACAGCACTGGTTTCAGTTGCGTAATGATTATTCCCGCACTGCATACTTCAGTGCAGGAAAGTAGGCCGTTTCATGACAGATTGACGTGATGAAAAACAGCCTATTACGATGAGAAATTGCAAAAAAACAAATAACGTGTTAGCTCAAAACAAACAAATTTCGATTAAAAACAAAATTGTTTCTTAGGTTGATGTTGACTAAATATTATGTTTGATTCAATAAAAAAATCAACTTTGCGTCAACAAAAATATAATTTGAAACAACCAAATTCTCAGTTTGAATTTCAACCAACGAAATAGTTGTTTCAAACTAATGCCATTTTTCTCCGTGAATAGTCGACTCTCCACATCTCGATATTGAAGGAACCATCGAGATGAATCGATGCACGAGTTCACTGATTTGACATTTGAGCGGTGCCGAATTCACACGTTGCTATGGTCACATAAATAATACGGCACCGCTAAAACGTCAAAACTCGTGTATTGATCCATGGACCTATGACGAGTTCACTATTTGACGTTTTAGCGGTGCCGTATTATTTATGTGACCATGAAAAAAAAATGAATTCGGCACCGCTCAAACGTCAATTTAGTGAACTCGTGCATCGATCCATAGGGAGAGATCAAGACATGAAACAAAAGTTCAATGAATACTATTTTGAAAATCACTCCGTTACCAGGGAAATTGAAAACAAACAGACATCATTTCGTCTTCGCAAAATTGTTTTGAGTCCCTAAAATCTAGTCTAGTAACCTTTTATGATGAGCATATCGACATACGGAGAGAAAATCTGGAATGAAAATCACATCGAAATAGGGAGATATCGAAATAGGGAGCATATCGAGATATGGAGAGTAAAAATGGTCGGGTATCCTTTGAATGCCGAATAAAAATTTTAAAAACATCTGATTCTTTTATAGAATTTTTCAATTAATTTGGGAGGGAGAACCCGATACGAAATTTCCGCACGTCATAGTGAGCCGAGATTCTGCTGTCATAAACTGTCACTGTGAGCCGAGATCTTGAACAATGGACAAACATGAAAAAAGAGCGCAATTGATCAAAACATAATTTTGCATTTCATCAAAGGTGACCAAAATCGAATGAGAATTAATTCAATCACATCCAAAAGTAAGTCACAAGAGTACCTTTTATTCTGATTGTATATTATGTATTTCAACACGCATTTTTTTACATTTTTCAATGAAAATGGATATTAAATAGATGAACAACTATGGCTCTTTTCGCATGATTGTCCAGAGAGATCGAATATACACAACTAAAGAAAACTAGCGATTTTAATCAAGTCTGCCTTGAACATCGTTGAAAATCTGAAGCTATCTAGCAGTTTGAAAAAAAACTTTGATTCACATTTCGTGTGGAGTATCTGTGCCTCCCTCCCGGGCCACAATCATCGATGCCCTGCCCAGTACAAATTTCAATGACGGCCTACTTCACCCTAAAATGAATGCTCGATGATGTCAAATAATTCACATTCCAACTTGAAATGCGATAGTTAGAAAACAGATTCAAATTGAGATATGTATCACCTATAGGCACTTGGAACATAGCGAGTAAGAAGAAGATTCAAAAACTGTACAACGGGGGAAACATCAGCTTGTGAAGTACTAATCTCATACATTATTCGTTCGAGCCCAGCACCATTGTCTAATCCGTTAATCCAATTACAGATCTTCCGTGCAAAACCAACAGACCACGGTGGAAAATTTGGTTTGTTCCTTATGCTAATCTGTGACCCTTTCCGTTTTTCGCATCGCATTGTAATTCGCATTTGTGTGAAATTTTTGTGGACTTTCACAACACTGGGTTCAACGTATCTCATCAAATTTAGCCGTATCTTCTGCGTGCCCTTCGATGCCACTGGCAAACATTTGGTAGTAGGTATGACTTTTTAAGCAGTTGATGGATAAGCCGTTGTAAATTATGGATTTTGTAGACGTAGCTTAGATCCCAGGAATAGTCGTTGATTATCAGTGAAAAGTCAAAACGAAAACCTTGTCCGAAACGCTCAGAAATAGTTAATCCAATTTTCAACTCTTGGATTACACATTCTTCATTCGTAATTCTTTGAGTTCGGGGGTGTCATAAATCCTGTTAGCAATGGTAGTTAATTCAATTATCGGAAAAGGTTGAGAACATCTTTCTCTGGTTGGAAGATATCTAAGAAAAACCCTAAATTAATGTCACTAAGGGACACTTGGGTGTGGAGAAGAAATCATCTCCAGCCATCAACGGCACTCCTTCAAAATACCATTAATCATTGCTTGCCCGGGTAGCAGCGACTGAAGAAAGAAATGATGATGGTTGACGATTTGCATTCACTCGAGCCCGTCTGCAATGGACATTTCATGCATAATTATCAGCTTTTTAACGCTTCTCACGATAAGCAACGTTCGCTCCGGAAATGGCTAGCACGTGTGTTTGTCACTCGTCATCTTTCTCCAAGAAGTTCAAAGAACATGAGTCCTAAAAGGTTTTTTTTTATTCGTTTCAAAACGTTGAATCAATTTTCAAACCGGATGGAATCTGATCATATGGCAAGATTAATAGAGAATCGTGTGATGTACGTTTCTCTTTCATACAAGCAGCGAAGATTTTGCTCTCATTCATAAAATTGTGAAATATAAACCTGCATCAGCAGCACCATTCAATTTGTACAGGTGAAATAGGTGAAATGAGTTATAAAAGAGCAGAGATAGTTTCCTTTTTTCGGGTTTCGTTCCACAGGATAAAATACTGAAGATCACATGTGGCGATAAAAGTGCCGGGTGTAGAATTCTGTCCGACAGACAGGACAAAACTATCGAATTTCGCTAATTTTCTCAGGACTGGTTCCTTCGCATACTTGTTCTATGGTGAGAAGCAATACTTTCACTTAAACAGAATTTATGGGAACTCGATTTCTGCGACAGTGCATCTCGATTATCTTTGAACGATTTTTTTTTTAATTCAGTACAACTCCATTTGAGTAGATACAGTAGGGAAGGGCGGGGCAAGATGAATAATTCAAGGCTACCAACCAAAACAGTCAAAAGTAGAGCAAACGAATTGATTTTACGGCAACAGACCCAGTAATGAAAAAAGGACGATTGGAAAGCCGGATTTTGGAACATGAAAACTTTGAATAAATCCGCGCGTGTTGGGCTCCTGCCTCGTGAACTGCGGAACCTCTAACGTATCCCGTCTATCGTAACACTGTGATCTAGGCGAGCCCTGTCGCGCTCGGCCCCGCTAGCATGTTCTTTGTCTTGGTCGCATTCACCACCAGTCCAACTTTTGCTGCCTCGCGGTTAGTGATGGGTGATTTTGAATCGATGTTGCAAACATCGATTTTTTCGTTTCGATTAATCGATTTTTTGAATCGATGTTAGGACAACTCAAAATCGAGTGATTCGATTTTCTTCATTCGATTTTTTGTTTCGGTTCAGAAGGATGAAATTGATTAGAATTTTTGATGAGATGTTGAACCATGAACCTAGTTATGAACTGGCTTCGAAGCGTTCAATGTATAATTTTCAATTTCAATCGTTTTTATATTGATGGAATTTAATAATTGAATTTCGTTTTATTTAAAGAGCTTGTTTTTGTACATTTTCATATGACCTTAAAAATCGAATCGATTCAAAAACATCGATTCAATTGATTCGATTAAATCGGTGAATCGATTCGACAAATCGAATCTGAATCGATTCAGTAACATCGATGTTCTGGTCAAATTTGCCCAACGCTACTCGCGGTTCAGGCGGGTGTACAGTAGGCTGGGACACGGTTATATGAAAAATTTAGATTCTCGCTCCAGTCCATTTTTTGGAATGCATTTAGGTCCCATTACAACTGTGCAAAATTTCAGCTCGATCGGAGAAACTATATTTTAGCGCCAGCCGTTCAAAGTTTGTATGGAATTTACAATGGGAAAACTTACTTTTGCAAAGAAAAATCGCCAGAGGTCGCCCATTGACCTCTATAAAAATTCTGAACATAGATCTCGATAGGTATTTCTACGATGAACAACATTGCCGAAGACCGCAAAGCAATCCGAAGCTTGTGAAAAAAGTTATTAAGCATAGACTATTCGAAAATTTTGCCCGTTTTTGTTATTATTGTTATTCCTTTACGTGTTAATCAACGTCGCCTTGCCAATAGGTTTTCATTAAATAACTTTTTTCACAAGTGTCGGATTGTTTCTCGGTCTTCGGCAATATTCTTCATCGTAAAAACACCTATCGAGGTCTGTGCTCAGAATTTTTATAGAGGTCAATAGGCGACCTCTGGCGATTTTTCTTTGCAAAAGTATGTTTTCCAATAGTAAATTCCATACAAACTTTGAACGGCTGGCGCTAAAATATAGTTTCTCCGATCGAGCTGAAATTTTGCACAGTTGTAATGGGACCTAAATTCAATCCAAAAAATGGACTGGAGCGAGAATCTAAATTTTTCATATAACCGTGTCCCAGCCTACTGTACACTCGCCTGAACCGCGAGTAGCGTTGGGCAACACTACACTACTGCTACATTTTAGTATTCGTATACTTAATTGCAACTAATGTCCTCAATGAGTCTCAGAATATCAAACATTTTTAATGTTTTTTTTTTTTTTGCTTTGGTCGCATATAATGTAGCAAAATATAACATGTAAAATTTGTTTGTATCGTTTCATCACTTACGACATGTGTCATTCAGTCATAACCAGAATTACGTCAACAGCAATTTTCATTATTTTTAGGAGAGTGGGTACATGCATTTGTCTTCCTGTGTTTTCATGCTTTCACAAATTAACACAATTTCATTGAAAATTTTGCGGAAAAATATGAAGTTTGTGCAATCCCACACTCTTAAAAAACTGTAGACGTGATTCACACCCAATAATAATGAAAATTACTGTGGACGTATTTCTGGTTATGACTGAATGACACACACTGTTAAAAATAATGAAGATTACACGTTATGTAAACTTCATTTTTGCGATGTAAACATGACGTCATGTGAAATTAAGTCTGAAATCATGTTAACACGTGTTTTATGTCATATAACCACTCAGAATCCAGCTGGATTTTTTTTCCTTTGTGGGGACATGACACTGCGACCATTAAGTTGATCTATTGTGGATCCTGCTGGATTACATGATATATAATTGAAGTTTACATGACATATCATGTAAATATCCATGATATTCCACGCTCCAATTATGTGCATTATATATCTCAGAAATTTACACGTTTCGTTCGAACTGTGCATGATAAAACGCCACAAAAACGTGTCCTTGAAGATGTATCGAACAAAAAATGTAATTTTACATGTTTAAGGACACGAAAACAATGTCAGTAGGGTCAGCATAGCCCAATAATACGCTATGATATGATTTAAAATGTAGCTTACGTCATTCGACTGGCTTAATTAATGTGTATCCAAAAAAAAAAATTTTTTTGGGAGTGTTCATATTGGAAATTAGGACATAACAGTTTATATATGAATGTTTAACACCCATAGCAATTACAAAACGTGATTTTTTTCTAGTTTACTGAACAAGAATCTAAGAATGACAAGTCTGTTGTTTTCACGAGTTTTAAAATTTTCTTATATATTCCGACAAGCTGATACTTCTACAGTACCGTAATCTGGGGCGCATTTGATCAGGCCGGTATTCACTAGCAATTCTTTCGAAGTATACTGAGTATCTCGTTTGCGTCAGACATTCAATGTTTTTTAGTTCATAGATGTCTAATGCTGGTTTTAATCAATTTTATTTTTCATAAGGTTAGTTTTGTACACAAATATTCAGCTTTAGTGCTAAATTCATATACATACCGTAATTCGGGGTGTAGTTGATCAGTGGGGAGAAGTTGATCATTCCCGTACCCACATGTATAAGCTGCTAAGAAAGCTATGATCCGTTTTCAATTATCACAATTTCTGTGATATCGCATTACCTGATAGCTTCTCTTGATGTTTATAAATTCGAATCGCCGTTCAATATAGTTGTACTATGGAAAAAACAGATTTTTAAGGAAATGTTCGATGAACTGTTGAAGGGTTCTACTCCAAAAATTCGACTATTGCCAAGGCTATATAAAGACACCATTTAAATAAACTGTTTCATACATTCCAGATATGTTCTGTGAACCCAGTTTTAAATTTGCATTGAGGATAAAAATTCATTGTCAGAGAAAAAAATGTTATTTTTGTGAGCGAGTTGCTAATTTCAAAGAAAATTGCATACCTTTAGGCGTTTAATGTGGTGTATTCTGAAATTCACAACATTCAATTCTGAAATTGACCGATTTTTCAACAAGTTGTAAGATTTTTGAGACTTGATTCAGGATCAGTGCCCCCCAAATTTAGTAAATAGCATGTCTCTTTATTTTAGGAAACCTGTCGCAGTAATTGATCAACTTCACCCCGGAATCAAAAATTCCACTTTTCTGAATTTCTGAAAAATGTTTTTGTTATGATGATAACATTTCGTAAAAATTTTGCATGTTCAATTCGATAAACATCCATCCAGTACAGGTTTTAAAAATATTTGGATAATAATACATGCATCCTACTAGGGATTATAGAATATAATCGCTCAAAAGTGATCAACTTCACCCCATTTTACGGTACTTTGAGAGTGTTAATTGTTTTGTAAGTTAAAATTTGAACTACTGAATTCGTATACTTTTCCAATCGTATAACCGTTTGTTCTAAAGAAAACGCGTGTGTTTTTAAACAGAATTAGCATGCGTTAAGGCTATTATGCTGGTTTCCAAAGTTCAAATTGGCAATTTTACGATTTTTAAGATTTTTGGTGTCATCTCCCAAATCAGGGCACCCTAGTTTAGTATATAAGATTTTTTTTATTTCTTAAGTTATTATAACAAAACATCAACCAATTTCGGCTCGGTGGATTTTTGTTTCAATTTTCATTATTCTAGCTAACTTATGGTACATTCATTGTTGTTGCATTAAAAAAAAAAAAAACAATTACGTACACCGAAAGAAATCAACGAAGAATTGCTTTGCCGAATTTTGGTTGACAATATCTCAATTCCTAAAGATCATATAACAAATAGTTTTGAAATAATGCTCATTTGACATTCCCCCGGATTACGATATGTCAAATGCTTTCGAAATAAAGTCAGGAAACAGAGAAAACCGTTACAATAATCTCAAGAACATGTCAAACCATGATGACATGAGGTAGTTTCCAAAGCAATTACCTTGCACAGTTCATATAACGATAGTCAATCAAGACATTAAACTATAAAAATCCCAATGAACTGGATTGCCACGGACGCCTGCTGGTGGCATACTTTGCATATGAGTAAATGTGAAGGTCCGAGTCAAAGCCCAAATCCAAAAACTGGGTTTTGTTCCTGATTAGCGACTTCGACCCCGGAGACAAAAGCCTACAGTCATAAAAGTGATATTTCACCTCAACAATGGCATTCCGTCACATTTGCTACCCCCGGCAAATTACCGTAATTTTAAATGGGTGGGGGGGTAGTAAAACTATCCTTTGTTCGACGCGCAGAAAACCGTTACAAAACTGGCGCAGAACCGTTCGGCGACCAGTTGGCGAGGCAGCCCAGGCACTTGTTGCCAATTTGATGTCCAGGTATTGGCAAGCTTCTGGGTTTGTGTGTTAGGGTGCGGCATATTTTTCGAAGGTTCTCAACACCAACAATTTGTGTGTCCTTCTGGACTCCTATAACCTGAAAAAAATTTAAAGTTTATGCCATAAAATCATGTTGAGATTTAAAGTGGCGCAAGCGCTAGCGATATAGTTACTTAAAGGTGAATTTTGTTATTGTTCTACTAATTATGGCACTTTTGCCATCAGATGACTCAAAACAAAATAAATCGAATTTGAATGGCTTAAAACGGTTTAAAATAACTTAAAATGGCTTGAAACAACATTGAATAGCTTCAATCGGCTTAAAATGCTTTGACACGGAATTGTATAGCTTAAAATGGTTTAAAATATGTAGGTAAAAACGGCTCAATATAGCTTAAAACGTTTTAGAAGGGCTTTAAACGATTTCAAATGGTTTAAAACGGCTTTAAATACAGTGCCCGTTTGATTTTGATACGATTCGCTTTTGGCACGGTTAGATTCAGGCAATTTTCACGTACGATTTTGGCACGATTCAACAACAAAATTGATTTCATTTAGGTCAAAGTTTTTCTTTTGTATGAATCCACAGACATATTATGGTTAGTTTAATATGTTATTCATTACTCAATACCAGTGCTGTTAAATATCAATATTTTTGAAAATTTAAAATGCTTATAGCACCCAACCAAATGAAATATCACATCAGAAAATATTGCCAACCAATACTAGTTGGGAAAAAGTCACCGGGATAAACAATTTCCGATGACTTTTTCCACGGGGAAGGATGATATTAGCAATATTCAATTGTCAAAGTCACATGATATTCATGACATTTTTGAAAATGACAACAGCTCTGCTCAATACCACTAAACTCAGGACAACGGTAATACATATACAAAAAAAAAATCTTTGATCAGTCATCGTTGAAAGTATAGAACCATAAGTTATGTTTTGGAGCCCGACCATTGTTTCCTAAATCCTAATATTTTAAGCTGTTTTGAGAATTATTGAAAAATCAGCCACACCCTAGTGTGTGTGAATTTTACCCCCTAAAATAAGGTTAATTTCGAGAACCACCTCGAGACTTCCTTCTACCCGCCGCCAAAAACTCAGTTCGATATGTTTACTCAAGTTGAACTTTGGATCCGTCCCTCGGTGTCAACCCCTTCTAGAATGAGCGGAAAGGATTTTCATTTGTCTCAGTCAAAGTTCCTCCGAATATTATTTATTTATTGCCTATATATGCAGGATGGAGGATGGTCGATTTGCACGGAGGACATAAAAATAACGGGGGAGTTTCCCGTGGGCAGTGACCGATTACTGATGGAGTTGTCATAATACAACAGCGTGGCCCGTTTTTGCATGCGTGTGTCGTCTTGGTCGTCGTCAACCCGAAATGGCCATGGGAAGAATTGACGCTGCGTGGTCAAAACTGCATATGTTGGAATTTATCATCTCGGAAATAGGGACCTTTGGAGTCATGTGTGAAGGGCTAGTGGGTGGAGATGGGAAGGGACAGATCACGTTTTGTGTGGGTTGCAATTTATTCGCTCAATTCGATGGTTGGGTCACGTGAAAATTATTTATCGACAACGGAAGGAATGCAATGAAAGTGCTTTGGGCAAAACTGGTAAAAAGAATAGTATTTTTAGTAATTTTTATTAGTTATTTTAACAACCTTATAATTAAAGTTTTGAAACAATAATATTTAGTATTTAGTTGCTAACTGAAATTAATGTTGGTGCAATTAATTTAATGAGAAGTACAAGTGATAGTTGATTGATTGTAGAGTTTCTAAACGAATAACAGGGATAATTTCTGAATTAATTCATGAAGGAAACTCCGGAGCAATTTTAGATTGAACTTATATATTCGTGCTTGGCACAAAATAGTCATTCGGCAAAGAAAGCTCTCTAGTTTAACACTGCGGAACTGCTCACTAAAACATTAGGCTGAAAAGCAGACTCTATTCCAGTTAGGACGTAACTCCACAAAGAAAAAGAAGTGAGTTAAATAATTAATCAAAATCATTTTCTGAACAGTGGCGTTTTAAAGGTAAGAATTGATATTTCACAACTTCAAATGTAAAGACCTTGAATCACTGAAGGATTGATTGAATAATTTTGTTACGTAATTTTGGAACTTTATGAATATTGAATGAATATTTTTAAAAGAAACCTTTAATTGCTTTAAGTGATTCCTGGAAGAATAACTAATAAAAATATTGCTCGTAATATTCTTTCCAGTCGAAACAATGTTTGTGTAGAATACTATATTCACAGACAAACAGACATAACACTGACGAAATTTCTATCGACCACGCATTGAACAAACATTTCAAATTTCCTTTGTTCCATACCTCACAACCAGAGGCGCGCGCATCGTTTTCATTCGTGTTTGACGTTTCACACATGCAGGGGCTGTTTTGGCACGTCAGGAGTTAATCATCAATGTCAACTTCCTTTTCCCGATCAGCCTAGATAGCCGCGTAGTGTCGGTAGCGGTTGTTTCAATTGGCTAAGAATTAACACTACGAACTGCCTTTTCCGGTGGTAAAAGTCCACCTCACAGGTGACCCCCAATAGGGTAACGACTGTTTATTTCGTTCATAACCGCTTACAGTTGGCGCCACCGGCAAAAAGTGCAGACAACAACCTTTCGAACATCCAGTTTCTCTCACTGGCCGCCGAGCAGCGACACAGATGTTTGTATTCCACTCTCTGATCGCGCTACGCTGGATTCTCAAATTTCTCAAGCTTCCAACACAAGCGCTTGGAAGAATGGTAGTCGAGAGCTGTCAAAACGTATAGAAAATAATGAAAAACGTAAATTACTAGCAATTAGGAAACTGGATCGAAAAGATAGTGATTAGAAATCAAGCGTAATGTGAATAGATAACTTTTTGTGTTCAGTTCATCTGCCATGGTGCTTTCTTTGCTTCAGGATTTCGATTTTACTACCAATGAAAAAGAGCCATCTATTGCCTTTTCAGTTTTGAATATCGCCCTATTCATGCGGCTTTAAGCTTACCGTGCCCAAGAATGAATGGTTAGGAGGGTCTAAATAAAACCTAACCGCAAACGGAGCCTGTGGAGCACCAGGGCGCCCTCTACAGTATTATGCCCTTCCTGTGCTACCCGGAGCAATGGTGCAGGTGACCTTGTGTTTCTCCGAGATAATTGGCTGCCCTTCTACAGTATCAAGCCTGAGGCTAAATAAGGGTGGATTAATACGTTGCAATTTAGTTTAAATTTCACCTCAATGGTTTCGCATTATGCGTATTACACAGTGTAGTCTGTGCTTTTCGCCTTTGGCGACTTTTAAGAGATACCGACCTGGTTTTTTCGCTGCTGGTCTTTTTCGTTCTGAGATTGCGAAAAGCTTAATCCTGCCTAGTTTTCGGTAGGGGCTACGGTTAGGATAGCTTAGTTAGACCAATCTTCAGCATACAATATCAGCAACGATCAATCTTTGTAGACTCATGCAAATGGTACAGTTCAAGTGGCGCTAGTTCAAAAAACTTACTTTTGTGAACTTTTTTCTAGGTAACCTTGTGGACCCAATTTTTGCTACTTTCAGAAATATGAAATGGCAAACTCGCGTTCCATGCCTCGTGCATGCGTGCTCGTTAATAAAGCAATCGTTGCTACACTCATTTCTGAGTTCTACCAGAGATGTATGTACTGTCACAATTGACGTTTCTGTTGGTGGCCTCAATAGGAAATACGTCTTTCGTTTTGTGGTATATTTACCACATGATGAACCATCTCTGATGATTTCAAACGAATTGTTGTTCACTGCCTATGAAAAGGCATTCTGCTGATTGTGGACAGGGATGCTGATGGAATGCTTAAGTAGTTTAATTGTTGGATTACTTATTATAGGAAATCTCACAACCTTCATGGTATCTGCTAGAGGAGAAGTGTTAGACATAACGTTCTGCTCGAATACATAGAATCAGTCACGAGTTGACGAATTGGCATGTATCAGATGATGAATCATTATCTGATCATCGCTACATCTCTATATGAACATATGAATGTAAATTCGCAGACTTTGCATTTATATAACAAATCACAAATCACAAACTGGGAATTGGTTATGACCAAACTCCATGGATTGTCTCCGTCCATTGGAAATGCTAGTGATTTGGATGTTTCCACTTCCGGTAAATTGGGACACAATAGGGTAACGACTGTTTATTTCGTTCATAACCACTAATAGTTGGCGCCAGCGGCAAAAAGTACAGACAACAACCTTTAGAACATTCAGTTTCTTCCACTGGCCGCCGAGCGACGACACTGTTGTTTGTATTCCTTCCACTGATCGCGGTACGCTGGATTCTCAAATTTCTCAAACTTTCAACACAAGCGCATGGAAGAATGGTAGTCGGTGAACTGTCAAAATGTATGGAAAATAATGAAAAACGTAAATTACTTGCAATTAGGAAACTGGATCGAAAAAGTAGTGATTACAAATCAAGCGTAATATGAATACATACATTTTTGTGTTTAGTTCATCTTCCATTGTGCTTTCTTTGCTTCAGGATTTCGTTTTTACTACCACTGAAAAAGATTTCAGTTTTGAATATCGCCCTATTGTCCTTGCTTCGAGTGATCTCACAAATACTTGTCACTTTGCTTATAGGAAATGTTCCTCACAACTCCCTTCACGGATCGAGTGGACGATTCCAATTACTTGGTAAACACTTATTAGGGTAAATTGGTATAATGCGCCCCACTTCATTTTCTATGGATTAAGTCTTATTTGACACGTAACTATGATTTCACACCTTGAATATCCGCGAAAAACTGATGTTGCGCATATAAGATCTTTGAGAAGTATAAACAATCTATAGAAATACCGAAAATATCGAAAATCAGCTTTTTGGCGTAACATTTTGGGTCCGATAGGAAAGCCTCGTTGTAAATGAAGCCCATCCTTTACTATTGTACTTATTACAAAAACTTTTACCGGAAGAAGACTGCTAATAGACCCTTTTAAGCATAGCAAGTGGTGGAATTCTCCTTCAAAACATTTCTACAGCGCTGCGGAACTTTTTCTAAGGAAGGGGCATATTGCCCGGTTTGTTTTGAAACGTCAAGATTTGGACCGTTTACAGAAAACGTCTTGTACTCTTTTACCTGGCAAGAGAAAGTTGCATGCAGAGCATGACCAACTAAGTGAACAACACTTTGACACCAATAACAATAGAAGTAATCCATTTTCCACTGCGATAGAGCATTTTTTCGTTAGGGGGGCGTATTATACCTGTTTACCCTAAGCGAAACCATGGAGATCATGACATTCTGTTATTCTCTACCAGCTATGGAAATAAGCTATATGCTCTCTTTACGCTCATGCATTTTGCAGTGCCATCTGTGATTCGAAATTCGAATCAGCTGTCAAAAATTCAAAGCTTGAATGCCAAAGACGGTATTTTTATCTTCTTATTCTTATTCTTGACTTAATTCTGCGAAAAATAAAATGTGGACGCAATTAAAGTGCAAGGTCTTTTTTTATCGATACTATTATTTAAATTATTGGTTCTTTATGGGTGAATTAAACAGTTCTCGTTTATTATCGGATTAACAATCTATTGCTGCAACCATGTCTTCATAATACCGGCGTGCAAGTTGATTTTGGACCACTATTTTTACAGCAAACTAAATCCAAAATAATGAAACCATGAATGAATGAAACGTTGAAAATAGTCACTAGGTTAGATTGGCTTCTTAATGTTTATACTTTTCGTGAGATAGATCGCACCCCAAAGTCACTCTTAAGCCCAATGTAACTCCGCAGGGCAGTACTTTTAGGGTCGATTTCTTCACCCTCGCTTAGGCCTTAAACCTAGTTTAACTATATGGGTAAGCGTGGTTTACGGCTTAAGCGAAGGTGAAGAAATCGGCCCTTAATCCTATAAATCTACTTATACAAGATATATTCACTAGACAACGAAAAATAAACATGAACATCCAATATAATGAAGATGGTATGATAAACTGTTCAAATGAGTCGTTATTGGATCTTCGTCAGAAGTTTTATCATTTGTTTTCTATTGGGGTTACATAAATTTTCAAAACAATTGGGATTTTGCTTGCACAAACAGATAGTTTGAATTTGTAAAGCCTATGACACATCAAAATTCAAATTTTTGAGACATAAAGAGTAAACTCAGACAACTAGAAGTCGCTTAACAGTTAACGTAAGAACTCGTTTATTCATTAACACTTCAGTCGTCGCGCTGTTGTATTTTGTACAACACTGTTGAAAAAACCTCGCTTTTCGTTCACAACAGTAGCGTAGTGGTTCTGACGGTGGCAAACCGCGCGACTACTGGTAGGTTAAAATTCATTCATCACACCAGTGGTGGAAAGAATCATGTCGTTTACGCAAAATGAACCAATATTAAGCAGGATCTACGCTCACACGCTCACGAACCAACAGCGACCGATTTGATCACAGATTCTTGCATCGGAGAACCAGAACAAAACAAATGTAAAAAGAGCATGATTGCTGGATGAGCAGAGTCTGCTCACAGCCGTTCTTTTTTCCTTTCATAGCTAATTTTGTGAATAATTGGATGGATTATGATTTTAATAGATAGATTACAAACTAATGTACGACAGTATTGAGAAAATTGACCAATATGTGGTGTTATTGTAGAAATATCACAGGGAATCGGACGCGTGATTGCATATCAAAATAAAATGATGCGATGCCCTTTACTGTATATGTGTTCGGGCGATCGTGAGCAAAGAAAGCAAGCACGCAATCGCACAAAATGAACCACCGATGCGGTGGCCTTTTTCTGGTGTGCATGAACAGACTCTGTTCACCGTTTTACAGCACAGTGAAAATTGAAATTTGAAACAATGAAATTATCTGAACGATGAGTTTCCGCCTAAAAAACGGTGCAGTTTCTACCAAGTGAGTAAAACTGATTCAGCCTTAGCTCACGAGAATATACTCCTGCACCAGCTCTACCTTCTAGAAGGGAGCCATCAGTGTAACATACTATATTGTTTGACATACTTCTTTCCAAATAGCTAGACGTCCACTCTAACCGTGAAGGGAATTGTGTGGTAAATGTCCTGTAAGGAAAGTTAAAAGCAATTGTGAGATCACTTGGAGCAAGGACAATTTTGTTCCAATTCATCAAAAGTGGAAACAACGAAGTGTGTGTAGATCTAAGATTTACTGGATTTTCCCCCAGTAGATCCAGTACCCATAAACGGTAAGAGCAAGAAAGTGCTTCTTGTTTAAGATATATGTGTAGTGGCGCAACGTCGAAAATGGTCTCAAGCGCTGCTGTGGGAGTTGTAGAGAACGCACCAGACATCGCCATCAAGCACATCCTTTGAAGATGGCCCAATTTTGATTGGATTGTTCTCACTTCGCCCTTTTGCAACCACACAAGACATCCATATGCCAATATTGGTCGAACAACTGTTGTGTAAATCCATTTGATATATTTGGGTTTGAGGCCCCAAGTTTTACCAAAGGTTCGCCGGCATTGACCGAAGGCCATGCAAGCTTTTTTGACTCTGAAATCAATGTGAGGTGTCCATGAAAGTTTGGAATCTAGAATGACTCCGACATACTTTACTTGATCAGTCACATTAATCTCAGTGCCAAAAAGTCGTAAAGGTCGATTTCCATCGCGGTTTCGTCTTTCCGTAAAAAAGAACAATAGATGTTTTATTCGGGTTAACCGTGTTACAGTTAAGGTCCTTTACCCTATGAGAGAGGCTCTAGTTGGTAGAGAAGGTGAGCGCCCCAAGCGAGTACCCAACACTATGAAACAGCGAACATCTCTCATACTGCTGTTCGTCAAGAACTCTTAGAGAGAAACAATCTAGATTACTATTGAGATCGTAAATTGATTGTGATTATATTATTGTTCTCAAAAATAGTTCAGATTATGCTTAATCCACTGTAAAAAAATATATGTTTAGCTATTCCAAACCTTATATATGTATTTATGATAGAAGCCTTTGATTAAGACACTCAAACTCCAGATAAAGAAACGGTCAAGTTGAATGCACCAAAATTATATTACACCCACTAGGCATACACTTAAGATACACATATCTGGATCGGGGAATAAAAGGAAAATGGACAAATCGGGATCAAGAAAGGGAAAGAAAAGGATTTTTTCGGGAAAAAGGGAAAAGGGGAGGTTTGCTACCGGTCCGAATCCACTCGAGAGGTCTTTTCCACTTAAACCGTCAAGGAGTTAAGAAGTCCAGCCTAATCAGTGACACTTTATAAACTCACGTTAGATAGTTGTGCTTTGGCCAAAGAAAGTGTCAGCATAAAAAGAAGAGTGGAAGAAGAGACTAAGTGTAGACCAGAAGAAGAATCAGGTATGAGAATTGAGTGTGGATTCGGTAGCAAAACCCATTGGGATTAATTCCTCGACGCCTTCGCCACCCAAGGCCGCCGCTGGGTTCCCAGTGTTTGCGATTGCCCGTGAACCGGGGCAAACACGTGCCACCCGCCCACCTTGGAACGGCTAACGATTACAACCATTAGGATCGAGCGAACACCCAGCAACCGCTCGCCTATCCGCCTGTGAGTGCCCAGAATCGTGTCCCGCATCATCGCTGCTGAGAAGCCCGGTGCGCGCCTCCGACCGCATGCCCCCTCGTGGTTGAGAACGCCACCCAACGCCGTCACCAAGCCAGGCACCGTCCGTCAGCTCCCGTCGTCACCGCCCGATCCCCGCCCACCATCGCTTTCCCCAAACGATCCTCGCCGGCCGGCCCCCCATACACACACAAGACTCTTGTAAGTAGTAGTAGTAAAGAAATAAATAGAGCAGTGTAGTAGAGTAGGAGACCTCGTGTTTTGCCTTCTTGATCGATTTTCCCACGTTCATGCCGACCCTGAGAGAAAGAGAGAGAGAGTATCTCGAGAGGGAGTCGAGAGGGTAACAAATGGCGCCCAACCACTAAGTAACGATACTGATCAAGATTGCAAAACCAAAAATCTGGAGTGGATAGGAAGGTTAGAGGTTAGAGAGCTCTTTATCAGTGAAAAGCTAATTTCAGAAGGTGAAGTACTGGACACGAGTGACTGCTTACCCGAGATTCCTCAGTAGCTCATATTGTTCGAATCGTTTGCCCTTACTAGTGCGCGTACACTCGCGATAGTAAGCAAACTGTTTTGATAATTTACCAAATTTCGGTAAATCTAAACTGATCGGTCAAATGTGGATTTATCATTTAATGGGTCTTGATTCTACCTAGGAACAAATAATTGGTGTTAATATCAACGCATTTGAAGCTATTGTTCAATTCGAAGCTATTAGGTTATACAATTTTGCAATTGTTTTTTGGCTATTCTTTCGAATATTGTATCGTAGCAATGGATTTACAGTCGATGTACAAAGGTATGGACGTTTCACACCTATCGATTGATGAAGTTGAACATGAACTATTGGCTCGTAACATATTGTTTAATATTGGCGAACACGAGAGTATTAAACGACGAAAGCTTAAGGACCAAATGAAAAAAGAGAAGGCGATGGATAATGTGTCGGTTGTTCACTCGCCTGTGTGGAGGGACATGGTTGAGGAAATAGCGATAATAAGATCAAAGTTAACAGTGATAGGAGGTCTTTTAGAGAATCCAAAAACGGACAGCCGCCAACGTGAGAAGCTCAAGACACGCTTGGTCCATTATAGGGTGAGATGCTACCTACTCTCTCGAGCTTCTCGAGCTTATAAACATATGAAGGAAATTCAAGAGATTAGTATGTGTGCGATAAAGTTGCTGCAGGAGCATTTTCCTGAGGCAAACTATCAGAAAGAGAAACAAGAATCGAAAGAATTAGAACAAAATGTGAATGACGCTCTGAAAGAAATAAGGAATGAAATAGAAATTCTCAATGAATCTGCTTGCGCTGGGAATCTTGATCAAGATGATGGACAAGATGAAGCAAGTGGTGGAAACGAGTCAAGCATAAAAGCGAAGGAATTAGATTTGAACAAATCAATGCTGAAATCGGAAGCAATACTGAAAAAGTTATCGGAATATGAGAAGGGTGACAATGTTAATGCCGCTGACTTAATTCAGCATTTCAAAAATTTTGTCATCCAGTCGACCGAAGAGGAAAGAAATCGAAGAGAAATGGAAATTGAACAAGAAAAACAGCGAATCAGAGAAGCTGAGGAAAATTTGGAAAGGAAACGTCGCCTCGAAAAGCTTCTACTGACACTGAATAATAAAATACAAACAGAACCAAAACTGAATAAACTTGAATTCCCAACACACGAAACCACGGAGAATGAGAAAGAACCCGAAAAAAAAGAATTGATAAATGTACCGAAACTGAAATTGAACTTGCGAGAAATGAGATCGGAAAGCTCAGAATCGGAGAGTAGATCGGTTAGCTCTTCAGAAAAGGAAACAGGAGGAAGGGACAGAGAATGGAGAGGTCATAGAGTAAAGAGAGCGTCGAAAAATCCGAAAAAGAAGCATTCTTCGACTTCTCACAAGAAAAAGAGCAAGAGAATGAGTTCCTCATCAGATACTCTGGAGGATTCGTATTCTCAGAGCTCTCGATCTTCGAAATCATCTTTTGAGAGTTCAGATTCTAGCGATAGGAATGATAGGAGAAGAAGGAGAAGTGATAGGAAACACTATCAAAAGCCACTGAAAAGAGTTCCAATTTCAGATTGGAGGCTAAAATATGATGGCAAAGACAATGGTCGCAGATTAGGAGAATTTTTAAAGGAAGTTAAAATGAGAAGTAAAGCTGAAGATATCTCTGACCGTGAGCTTTTCAGAGGGGCTATCCATTTATTCACAGGAAGAGCCAAAGATTGGCTAATGGACGGATTGGAAAATAGGGATTTTCGAACGTGGTCCCAATTGAAGTCAGAGCTGAAGCGAGAGTTTCTTCCTCCAGATCTGGATTTCCAATTGGAGATACAAGCCACAAACAGAAGACAGGCTAGAGGAGAACGATTTGTTGATTTTTTTCACGATATGCTTAAGATTTTCCAATCCATGACTCGACCGATGTCGGAAAAACGCAAGTTTGAGATTGTGTGGCGAAACTTACGTTTTGATTACAAGAATGCTATGACCGGGGCAAGAATTAAATCGCTTTCAACTTTGAAGCGATATGGCAGGATTGTAGACGAAAACAATTGGGTTAATTTTCAGAAAAGTGGTGATAATGTTGTGCGCACTAGAACCACACATGTGAATGAAGTCACAGATTCACAGAAAGTCAGCAAAAGCTCGAAAGGTTCGCTCAAAGTAGAGAAATCGCAGAAAGAGCTACCTGCAAATAAATCGAAGAATGAATCAGATAAGCCTAAACTGGAGGGAGAAAAGAAACATGCACAACAAAACACGGGTTGGAATGCCATGGAGGGATCGACTGGTAGCACTATGCAACAACTCGTCGATCAATACAAGCGTCCAGCTATAGGTGTGTGCTACAATTGCAGAAAACAGGGTCATCATTACGGTGAGTGCTCAGATGATCGACGAAAGTTTTGTCGTATCTGTGGCTTTCCTGATGTACTCACAAAAACATGCCCTTTTTGCGCAAAAAACGCGGAGAGTTCGGCTTAGAGGAGGAAGCCGGAGAAATCTCTGAAATTCCTCCTATCCTAGACAACATTGAAGAATCTTTGCTGCAAAACGGCTTTGAGCCAGTAACAGCTGAAGATTATGATAGCGACCATTCGATTGAAGAAATCCTAGTTAAGGTCAACGGAGACGCACGACCTTTTGTAAAAGTAACCGTTCTCGGGAAGGAAATTCTTGGACTTCTTGATAGTGGTGCTCAACGCACTGTACTCGGTATAGGTGCTTAGAAATTAGTAAAAGAGCTCAAATTAAAAATTTATCCCTCGGATGTGAATATTAAAACTGCCTCAGGTGCCGAAATTGAAATTGAAGGGTACGTGAACTTACCCATAACTTTCAATAACGAGTGCCAGCTTTGATTGCTCCAAAATTGACCCGCCGATTAATTCTGGGTTACGATGATTTTTGGAAAGCTTTCAAGCTTAAGCCATCAGTTTTGAACGAGGCAGAGCTTTTTGAGCTCTGCACAGTAGAGGAAGAAAAACAGGATGAAAGGAAAATGGGAGACGAGTTGAGTGAAACTGAAAGAAAAATGCTGGAAGAAGTGAAGGGATTATTTAAACGATCAACGGAGGGGGAAGTGCTCGAAACCACTCCGTTAATTTCGCACAAAATTGAGTTCAAGGAGGAGTTTATTGATGCTCCACCAATTCGAATTAATCCCTATCCTACCTCGCCAGAAATGCAGGTGAAAATAAATAATGAACTGGACAAGATGCTTACCCAAGGGGTAATCGAAAAATGTAAAAGCGATTGGGCTCTAAGTACGGTACCAGTAATCAAGCCTACAGGTGAGGTACGATTATGTTTAGATGCTCGTCGTTTGAACGAACGAACAAAATGAGACGCCTATCCTCTCCCGCACCAGGACAGAATACTGAGTAGGTTGGGGTCTTGCAAATTTTTGTCAACGATTGACCTTACGAAAGCCTTTCTGCAAATACCGCTAGATCCCTACTCACGAAAGTATACGGCCTTCTCGGTGCTAGGGAGAGGATTGTTCCAATTCACCAGATTGCCATTTGGACTCATCAATAGTCCGGCTACACTGTCCAGGCTAATGGATGAGGTTCTTGGCTATGGTGAATTGGAACCGGGTGTTTTCGTTTACCTCGACGATATAGTCGTGGTGAGCGAAACATTTGAGGCACATTTGAAAAGCTTGCGAGAGGTTGCTGAGCGCTTGAAAAGAGCGAATCTCTCAGTAAACATGGACAAATCAAAGTTTTGTCTAACAGAACTCCCATACTTAGGCTACCTACTCTCAATTGAAGGTCTCAGGCCGAATCCGGAGCGGATCGAAGCGATAATAAATTATGAGAGGCCTAATTCAATTCGTTCGCTTCGTAGATTTTTGGGAATGGCCAATTACTACAGGCGCTTCATTCCTCTATTTAGCGAATACACAGCACCGTTAACCAACCTGCTTCGGAAAAAGGCAAAATCTATCAGATGGAATGACGACGCTGAAGAAGCTTTTGCCAGGATTAAAGAATGTTTGATCACTGCGCCAGTTTTAAGCAGCCCAGATTTCAACTTGCCGTTTGTAATACAATCTGACGCAAGCGACTGCGCCATAGCGGCTGTTTTAACGCAAGAACAGTCAGAAGGAGAGAAAATCATAGCATACTTTTCACAGAAGCTTACCCCTGCCCAGCAATCATATGCTGCTTCTGAAAAGGAAGGGCTTGCGGTACTTTCTGCAATAGAAAAGTTTAGACCATATATTGATGGCACGCACTTCACTGTTGTGACAGATGCTTCGGCCTTAACTCATATTATGAGAGGCAAATGGAGAACTTCGTCAAGGCTTAGTCGCTGGAGCATACAGCTCCAAGGGTATGACATGGATATTCGTCACCGCCGTGGAAGGGATAACATAGTACCCGATGCTCTATCTCGAGCGGTGGAAGTTATAGAGGTGGACGACAAATGGTACTCTGAATTGCTAGAGAAAGTACAAACTAACCCAGATGAGCATATGGATTTTAAAGCAGAGAATGGGAAACTCTTTAAGGTGATTATAAAACGAAGCCAAACTTCGAATTTTCAAGTGCACAAGACTGGAGAATCTGACAACAGTTCGCGATGAAAATCAATCAAATTACTTGCTTGCTGGTGGTGACCAATGGGATAAATTTTCAACGTGGAGCGCTGTTTGGTTCTCATGTCTTGTGCTCTTGAAAATTTGAGGTGTGGCCTCGTTCTATAATCTCCTTAAATATGTTCCCTCTAAAACCGAATGTCTAGATTATGTATTTGAGTGGAAGCTTTGTGTGCCCGAAGGTTCTCGTGAGAGAATTCTCCGAGCGGAACACGATAGTGCTTTTCATGTAGGATACGACAAATTACTCGATAAAGTGAGATTAAAATACTTCTGGCCCCGAATGGCTTCAACCGTTCGGAAATTTGTCGACAGATGTGAGATCTGTAAAATGTGTAAGCCTTGTAGTACCTCTCAACACCCAGAGATGGGAAAACAAAGAATTACAAGCAAACCATTTCAGATCTTGGCCATAGACTTCATCCAATCACTGCCGAGAAGTAAGAGCGGAAACACTCATCTCCTTGTGTTGTTGGATTTATACTCAAAATGGTCTTTACTCTTCCCAGTTAAGAAGATTAGCTCGAGCGTAGTCACAAAGATTATAGAGGAGCATTGGTTCCGCAGGTACTCAGTACCCGAAATCTTAATTAGTGACAACGCTAGCTGCTTCCTTAGCAAAGATTTCAAAGATTTTTTGGGTCGCTATGGGGTTGTGCATTGGGCCAATGCCCGACACCATAGCCAGGCCAACCCTGTAGAGAGATTGAACCGAACAATTCATTCTTGTATCCGGACTTACGTCAAGTCCGATCAAAAGACTTGGGATTGTAACCTCTCCGAGCTTCCAACCTAAAATAATTAATTTGATGATAGCTTTGCAAAAAAATATACATATATTCAATTGTCAGTAAATGTAAATGACATGCAGAGAAATGTTTGAGTTATATAACAAGTACCAACGACGAGTTTGAATTTTCCCATCTCATTAATCTCGCCTGAGATACCCCACTTCGAAAACTAGATAGGTAGCTCAACCGACTCAACTGCTCGAACGATAAAGCTTCAACCTGTACCAAAACTCAACTGCTCGATCACCCGAAGCGCGCAAAAGCCGAATGCTGTTGGGGGGCACGTGATTATACGAGGGGGTGGAGGAGCCGATCACCCGACGAAACCGAATCTGCGCCCGCTGAGCTATAAAAGCAGCCCCATAGCACCTATAAGCTCTCTTTGATCCTGTGAAGGCGAAAGTTATAGTTCGGCAAATTTTGGAGAAAATTTAGTGCTCAAAGTTAAGGAGTGATTACTCGCACGATTGGACAGTTGAAGTGTAAGGCTAATCGTTAAGGAGCAGTGGCTCGCATAGCTCAAGTGTCCGGTAATTAAATCGCGATAGGTAAAACGACTAATTTTGAAGATAGTGTTTCCCTCGCGTTTACCGCCTTCATAGAGGCCGAATCGAACCGTCCGTCACCATACGGTTCTAGTGAATTTGACCGTTCGTCACCATACGGTTTAGTGAATCTCGTGAAGATTTCGACCCAGTCCAGTGCGGGTACCACGTGTCAGCCCGAGCCTCCCAAACCCCCGTCGATCCGGTGTTGGCGCTGGAATCCCCATTTCCGGCTCAGTCCTAGGAGAACCCCTATTCCGGCAAGCACGTGCTGGAATCCCTGCAGCGACAACTGAACAGGCCGTTCGGTACTCCATCGAGCATCAAAAGCGTGAGTTGAGTGAAGCCCAAAATTTCAGTGAGCAAATTTCAATAAAAGTTTCATAGTGAAAAATTACATTCATTTCCTTTAGTCGCGTACTTTCTTTGCATGCATCAACTTAATTTGCAGGTTGAGAATATTTAAATACAAAAGGGTAAGTGTTCTTTAGTGCGGGTTGCTAGCGGCCCTGAGATCAAAAAAGAGGTGAGCTGGCCTAGGGCGTACGGACGTCCACGCCACAGACGCATGGGCGTCGTCGGTAGTTACAGGATACAAAGATATCCGAAGTAGAACATACCTTGAACAACACCATTCACACATCAACCGGTTTTACGCCATACCGTATCTTATTCGGACATGAAATTGTGTCTCGAGGCGATGACCACCAAATTGACGTTGTCACGAAAGATCTCTCAGAGATTGAGAGGCAAGAGCAGAGACTCAGAGTAGATAAGGACGTTTATGACACAGTTTTGAAAAATCTAAGAAAAGCTCACGAGCGAAGCACCAATAATTACAATTTGCGTTTTCGTAAACCGGCCCCAATTTACAGAATCGGCCAGAAAGTTTATCGTAGGAGCTTTACTCAATCTTCTGCAGGGGATAATTTCAATGCGAAGCTAGGCCCTGCATACATACCATGCAAAATCATAGCTAAGCGTGGTACGAGTTCTTATGAGCTCGAAGATGAATCCGGGAAGAACTTAGGTATATTTTCAGCGGCAGATCTGAAGCCAGGGGTCCCAGACTGTTGAAAGAGGGTACCACTGTTTAAATTGATAATTACTAGATTAAGCATACACTTTAACTTCAGAATTAAGTATTTACAACTAGATTAACGTAGGTAAATAGATAGAGCCACAGTCAAAGTCACAGTCGAAGTCGCAGCAAGAGTGAGCAAATGATGCACAATGGTGTCGTCAGGAGTTTGATCAGGACACGCAGTTAAACAACCAACACATTTTCCTTTCTCTAGTTTCGCAATAGATTATTATGTTTCGTAGACCGTAATTAGCGTCATTGGAATAACACCGACAAATGACTAAAACTTCGCAATGCCCATTTCCAACAGTCGCGCAGCAGAATCTTTTTAGAACTAGTTCAATCTGCGTTACGTTCCTAGAAAATGCCACTATTGCTATCCACCACACCAAAGTACATTGAACCAAGCGATCACTATAAAGAAGCAAGTTGCCGTATAAATTGAAAAATAGCCAAGAAAACTACACGTCCATCCGTCAGCTCTGACCAAGCACGATTGAATAACAGCTTCATATGAGAAACTCACCAAGTAGAAGATTTTGATTCTTTTCCTCTGAGCACACTGAGCGAGCTGAGATCCCTGGGAGAAGTAAGATCTATTAAACGATTCGATTAAATGTAAATCGCCAATAGACTGCACATATGAATATGAAGTGCAACTCAAGAATTTGGTATTTTAGCAGACAGATGCTCATTATTTCGAAAGTCGAGTTAGCTTGAAGATAAATATCCCAAACCTGGGGGTAGACAATTCGAAGATTTGTAAATAGAAAAATAAATCAAAAATTGCATTTCCAATTTATTTTTAGAGGAACGGTAGGGTAGTGTTACAGTTAAGGTCCTTTACCCTATGAGAGAGGCTCTAGTTGGTAGAGAAGGTGAGCGCCCCAAGCGAGTACCCAACACTATGAAACAGCGAACATCTCTCATACTGCTGTTCGTCAAGAACTCTTAGAGAGAAACAATCTAGATTACTATTGAGATCGTAAATTGATTGTGATTATATTATTGTTCTCAAAAATAGTTCAGATTATGCTTAATCCACTGTAAAAAAATATATGTTTAGCTATTCCAAACCTTATATATGTATTTATGATAGAAGCCTTTGATTAAGACACTCAAACTCCAGATAAAGAAACGGTCAAGTTGAATGCACCAAAATTATATTACACCCACTAGGCATACACTTAAGATACACATATCTGGATCGGGGAATAAAAGGAAAATGGACAAATCGGGATCAAGAAAGGGAAAGAAAAGGATTTTTTCGGGAAAAAGGGAAAAGGGGAGGTTTGCTACCGGTCCGAATCCACTCGAGAGGTCTTTTCCACTTAAACCGTCAAGGAGTTAAGAAGTCCAGCCTAATCAGTGACACTTTATAAACTCACGTTAGATAGTTGTGCTTTGGCCAAAGAAAGTGTGTCAGCATAAAAAGAAGAGTGGAAGAAGAGACTAAGTGTAGACCAGAAGAAGAATCAGGTATGAGAATTGAGTGTGGATTCGGTAGCAAAACCCTATAAGAGACCCTCTTTCCGGCTTCCACGTGTAGGACCCATTGGGATTAATTCCTCGACGCCTTCGCCACCCAAGGCCGCCGCTGGGTTCCCAGTGTTTGCGATTGCCCGTGAACCGGGGCAAACACGTGCCACCCGCCCACCTTGGAACGGCTAACGATTACAACCATTAGGATCGAGCGAACACCCAGCAACCGCTCGCCTATCCGCCTGTGAGTGCCCAGAATCGTGTCCCGCATCATCGCTGCTGAGAAGCCCGGTGCGCGCCTCCGACCGCATGCCCCCTCGTGGTTGAGAACGCCACCCAACGCCGTCACCAAGCCAGGCACCGTCCGTCAGCTCCCGTCGTCACCGCCCGATCCCCGCCCACCATCGCTTTCCCCAAACGATCCTCGCCGGCCGGCCCCCCATACACACACACAAGACTCTTGTAAGTAGTAGTAGTAAAGAAATAAATAGAGCAGTGTAGTAGAGAAGGAGACCTAGTGTTTTGCCTTCTTGATCGATTTTCCCACGTTCATGCCGACCCTGAGAGAAAGAGAGAGAGAGTATCTCGAGAGGGAGTCGAGAGGGTAACAACCGAAAGGCCATATTGGCGACATCAACTCTCGACTACCTGAAGAGCACTTTGCATCAGGTCGAATAGGGTGCTTATGCACATACCAACTATCAGAGCTAGATAGTCGTCGGCAAATCCATAAGTTGGAAAACCGCAATTATTGAGTTGCCTCAATAGCGTATCTGCTACGAGATTCCACAAAAGTGGTGACAAGACTCCCCCTTGGGGGCATCCGCAAACACTCAATTTTCAAATCGCTGCTTGACGCAATTGGTAATCATTGTAGGTAGCCCATGGTTTCGTGCGGCTTCCAATATGGCATCGAAAGACACGTTATCAAAGGCACCCTCAATATCCAAGAAAACACCAAAGCAGGATTGCTTCTGAGCGAATGCTTTCTCGATATCATATACAACTTTGTGTAAAAGAGTCACAGTGGACTTTCCAGATTGGTAAGCATGTTGATTCACATGAAGAGGCATGTTTGCCAAATTAACATCACGGATGTGATGATCGATAATGCGTTCCAGACATTTCAGAAGAAAAGAGTTCAGACTGATTGATCTAATACTCTTCGCTTCTTCATACGACGCACGTCCTCCTTCCGGGATAAACTTTACAGTAATATCACGCCAGTATCTGGGAATGTACCCGGTAGCAAAACTGCTTACAAGTAGCTTTTTCAAAACATATTTGATAAACTTAAATCCCTTTTGGAGCCGAACAGGATAAATCCCATCCGCTCCTGGAGATTTGAAAGGAGCAAAACTATTAAGTGCCCATTGAATCGATTCAGTAGTTACGATACTGCGAGCCGAGGCCAGAGACTCGTAACTACATGAAAAGACATTTGGTTCATCCGTAGGTGCTATGTCCACACATCCGGGAAAGTGTGTATTGAATAAACATTCTAAAACTTCTTCATCAGAAGAAGTAAAGTCACCATTAGGTAAGCGAATTCCGTTCACTTGGAAATCCTTAGATTTTGCAAGGATTTTGTTTAGCCGACTGACTTCACTCAAACTGGAAACATTTGTACGAAGGTTTTTCCCGGATTGTACCCCATTACCACGAATCCCATTACCCCGAATGCCATTAACCCGAACGCCATAACCCCGAATTCCAAAACCCCGAACGACCCATCACCCCAAATGACATTACCCCGAATTCCAATATCATAGGGAAATGTCATCAATATTCTCATGTCAAGATAACTTTCATTTCGGGGAAAGAGCATTCGGGGTGATGGAATTCGGGATAATGGTACATTAGGGGAAATGGCATTCAGGGTAATGGGGTAGAATCATCTTGTAGTCTTTACAGACCGCAGAGGACATGCTTCTTCAAAAGCTTCCATAATGTAGGATGATATAGTATCAACGGCATCATCCAGATCACTTGGATTTTCAATGGACGGAGAATATCTATGAAATTTGGTCGCAACCAACTCAATATAGAGTTCCCAGTTTGTTGATCGGGGATTCCTAAAACGCAAAGTCTGCGCAGTTACATTCGAATGTTCAAAAAAGATGTAGCGATGATCAGATAATGATTCTTTATCTGATATATGCCAATTCGTCAACTCGTGACTAATTCTATAAGAGCAGAGCGTTAAGTCTAACACTTTTCTCTATTAGATGCCTTGAAGGTTGGGTGATTGCCTATGTTAAGTAATCCAAGATTTGTACTACTTAAGTATTCCATCAGACTGGAGCCTCTCAAATTGATATCTGAGCTGCCCCAGATGATGTGATGAGCATTGGCCTCACTGCCCACAATCAGCGGAAGGCCTTTTGTTAAGCAGTGTACGACAGCTCGTTTAGAATCATCCGTTGAGGATGGTTCATCATGTGGAACAAGACGTATTTCCTGTTGAGGTCACCAACAGAAACATCGTTTGTGACAGCACATACATCTCTGGTAGTTAACTCAGAAATGAGTGTAGCCACGATAGCTTTATTAACGAGCGCGGGGTATGGAGCACGAGTTTGCCATTTCAGGTTTGCTGAAAGTAGCAAGATTACCTATATAGAAGTTCCCTCTTCGAAAGTAGGGTTCTTAATCCAGTACCACTTGGGCTGTACTATTTTGCATGAGTCTGCAAATATTGATCGTTGCTGTTCTTTCATGTTGAAGATTGATCTGAGCTAACCTAACCGTAGCCACTACCCAAACTAGGCAGGATTAAGCTTTTTGCAATCTCAGCACAAAAAAGACCAGCAGCGAAAAAACCAGATCGGTATTTATTGAAAGTCACCAAAGGCGAGGAAGCACAGAATACACTGCGTAGAACGCATAAATGCGAATCCATATAGGTGATAATTTGAATTAAATAGCAACATACTCATAATCCCACCCTTATTCAGCCTCACGCTAGAGACTGAAGAAGGGCAGCCGATTGTCTCGGAGAAACACTAGGTCACCTGCGCCATTGCTCCGGATAGCGCAGGAAGAGCACAGGCGCCGTTAGCGGTTAGGATTTATTTAGGCCCTCCTAACCAATGTTAATTCTTAGCCAATTGAAATAATCGCTACCGACACTACGCGGCTATCTTGGCTGCTCGGGAAAAGGAAGCTAATATTGATGATTAACTCCTGACGTGCCCAAGCAGCCGCCCAAATAGTTAACAAAATTCGTTTTAATCAATAGACGTATTAGAAATTAGACCGCTATTGTCGCTGCTAATCTTGTGACCAACATCTAGTATGCGCACTTTGAAGGTGGTACTCAAAGTGTCAAATTGTCTTCAACTTATCCACAGCAACCTGATTTCGAAATCTAAACATTGATTCTGTCACGTTTCTACCCTTCGCCCGAGCGTGTTGGATGGGAAAGTCTTTCGTGTGATTTCTCATACATTCTCGTCTAGATTTGTCATTGCACTAAGGTGACCAGACGTCCCGCGTTCCGCGGTACAGCGCAATGTTCAACATGATATTACTGCGTCAAATTCAATTGTTTCAGTAAACTGAGCAATTAGATCATGATTCAGACCTAAAATGTTTGTAGAGCACACATCCAATACGAATAATGTATAATTGGGAATGAGATCTGACAGAGTGTCCCGCGTTTCGCATTGCACTGATTCGTTTTAAGGCCTTTTGGTGCGTCATCACAAAATGGCTTCTTCCAAAATCATTAACATATTGTTATGATAGTATTGGTATTTGCAACATCGATGAAATATAACTGCTTATCACCTGATTTAATGGATAATTTATGCGAAGAAAAATGCTTCAGGTGGTATTTCAATATTTAATGAACACTTTCAGGTACAGCATTATCAATTTAGCGACAATATACATGAGATTTATATTCTCAAAAAAAATCTCCGATTTTATGCCGCATTTCATTGCCTCACACAACTACACTTGTAAATAGAAGGTGCTTACCTTTTCCATTGTAATTCTGCAGCAAACATTTGTGTTTTGGATTTCATATTGCGTTCACTACACTTCCACTAAACAAATCTTTCATTCACTTCCCTTAAAGGAACACATTTCAAACGGGAATCAAATATTTATAAAGTTTTATCAACCGCAACACACAAAACTATTATGGCGGTGGTTTTCACTTGCTGCGAATCGACGCCGCCACCGCACACTGAGACATGCCTGTGTTTATAGTCTAAAATATCCAACTTTTTTCTGTTGTATTAATTTTCAGTGCGAATAGGTTGGGCAAAGCATAAAAACTTGAAATTCATAAGTTGTTTGTTTTTCGATTCTCTCAAATTACAAAAAAACATCTCTACGAAGCATAAAATCATACCAAGAGTTTATCAATTTGGACCACCCAAAATAATTGGAAAGCTCCACAGTGCGATGCGTCGGGACGCGTCTATCGTGTGTGCATAATCATCGCGATCATTGAGCGCAGTGATGTCAGAGTTGCTATCTGTAAAATCATAGCATTTAATGTGAATTGATCACAAAAATCATTGAAATTTTATTAAATCAGTGATCTTGTGATGGAAAACTATTTGCAAAATGATAAGTTTTTATGATATGCAGCAAATGTTCCGAAAACAAGCATTTAACAATTGCTAGAAAAATCTGTCACCAATCACCTGGCAACACCGTCATCCCTTGCAAACATAAACCGTACCGATGCATAACAAAAATATGCGATAAATCCAATTAAAAACAGAGAAATTCCGTTGCCCTTCATTAAATTGTAATGTTTTCTTTTGATATGTACGATTGAAGAGTTGATTTTGATTTCCAATACTCGTCAATCTACTAAATTTCCCATGTGTTTACATAAAAATAAGCTTAACACAAATGTTATATTTTTTGTTTGTTTGTTTTGAAAATATACATGGAAAGGCGACACTACTACTATTACATCAATGATGATTCTAATGATTCTTTGACTTACACGCCGCTTCACCTTAAATGAAGAAACCAAAAATACATTGCTGAGCTGCTGCCTGATTACACATTTAATGAAGGCCTCTCAAGGGATGATGGATTTTAAGTATCCAAACCGAAATTAAACTAAGTAAAGATATGCTCTCCCGACACACTTCAACCTGCAGCATCAAGAGCGTTAAAGTAATACCTAAAAAAAAGTAAAGTAATTTAGTCGTCCCTTTATCTGAATTTATCGTACAAAATTTTTACATTTTCCATAGAATAAGCGTTACGGAGGGGGGGGGGGGGGGGGGGGGTGGAGGTGTTCAAAAATTTCCAATTTTAGCGTTATGTAATAAATGGATGCTGCCTAAGCTGTCCCAGAGATGACACTTTTCACTTCCTTTTCAACATCAGAATATTTTCAACATTTCAGACAAACAAGCGATTTGACACTTTGAGTACCGGCAGACCGCGCCAATAAAAAATCAAGACTGCTGTGGTTAGTTCATCTGCATCACAGCCATTGTATGGAAGAAACTGCGCCTCTAGCGTTCTAATTCTAATATTTCTATTTTTTAATCTGACATAATCTAATAAACAGTTCTAGTTTATTATTGAGGTTTTGTCCGACCTTTGTATGAGGGCCCGCCACTGTGCAACGGTTTCAAAAAAAAACCCATAAAACCATAATCAGGAATGCTTTGGGAAAATACTGTTAGAAATGAATCAGGAGTATCTTAAATTTCCAGTTTTATGTCTTCGCGTTTCTTTTGATACTCACGCCCTTGTTAAATATATATCTCCCAAATTAACCACGCATTTTGGCGCCCTGGCCAACCGCACGCTGCGGCACTGATTGTTGATATCTATTTTAATTGAAAATCATTGACGTTTTTCTAATAAAAATTCTTTTTTTTTTAAGGTATCTCATTGGAGTTACACATATGTATTTTTTTTTTTTTATATATAATTTACACTGCCCATACTTGCATAACAGTCCCATTTATATAGGAAATCCCATAGAATATGGGACTGTTATGCGAGCATGTGCATTATAGTCTCATATTGCCTTTTTTTAGATAACACCAAACAAAGGATGTAACTAATACAAACAAACTTTTCGAAGTCCGATTAGTTTAATCTAAAGCCCAAAATGCATCTCTCCGTGTAAAACTAGTTTCTGGAGCACTGTGTAATATTAAAATCGCCTGAGAAGTTTTGATTACAAATATTAAAAAAAAATACAAAGGTTTTATAAGTTAATAAAAAAACAAATAAAACCTGATATTTTCGAGAAATTCATTTTAAAAACAAAGAAGCAGAAAACATTCCAAAGTTATTTTCAATTCAAATTTTGAAAACTGTTCTTGTTTCATCTCGTGAAGTATTAAACAGCATTGAATTTGGATACAACTTCTGAATTGAAAAACCTCAGATATATTTTTAATAGTTTAGATTATTTTCATTGCTTTGAAAATATTTTTCAAATTTTGAAAATGTCACAGTTACTAGGCCTGGTCTAAACATTTCTAAATTCTATACACATAGAAATAAGCATATTGTTTCAAAAATTAAAAAAAGAAGAAACAAACTATCATGATTTAAAGTCAACCTTTTTTTAAGAACTTAAGGCCGAATTTAAAGAAATAAATACAGTTTAATGTGGATCGAAGCGTAGTAAAACATAGATGACAGAGGTAAGGTATCAAAACTTCCTTTGTTATTTGTATCACCCCTTTCTGCCATGTGGTCATGGACATAAAAGAAAATAAATATTTGATTCAGCCTAATTTGAGCTTGTGAAGAGCATAAATTCACTTCTGCTGATCGATAGTGTATAACTTTTTCTAAGCGTGCATGCTCTCCGGAACAGTGTTTCTGTTGACATTTTTTTAGCATGTCAACAGTCTGCCATCTTTCGGCAACTAAGCGAAGCAGCAGCAAATTGCTCTGAACGTCACAAACGTGGAAAGATTTTCATTCAGAGTCTGAGTTTAATCTTAGACAAAAATTAATGTTGTGTTATGACTCAAAAATAAACCAAAAGCTTTCAGTATCAGGCGTAACTGCAATGATCGATTTCTCTTCATCGGCCGGGCAACTGCTTATCACTGCTTTTTTCGATTCAGTAGAAAGAACTCATAGTCCTTGGGCATGTTACATCGAAAAAAAATTTGTTACCAATATCGATTGACTTTCGTGTAGCAGTCCAAAGAGAAAATCGACGAAGAGAAATCGATCACTGCAGATACGCCTGTATGATACTAAACGCGAGATATGCATTTTTGATTGAAAAAAAAGCAAAGAACGAAAAATGTGTTATTTTTTAGTGTGATCGAACTCAGGTTTTGAGTTGAAATCTTCTAGGGTGCAAGCGTTACATGCATGATGCCCAAACCAAAACATAGCAGATTGCATAAACTTAGGCGATTTTCCACCACCGTGCACAGTAATACGGACTTTGCTTTTATTATTATGCAGATCACAACCACACCAAGAAATTGTTACTAACCATCAATTCAATAAGTTGAATCCATTGCTTTCAATTATTTATAAGTACGACGACAACTTGTTGTTGACAAGTTCTTCTACGTCCATATATTGAAAGTGATCGGCTGGAAAGGCGACTTCTCCCTGAGCATTTATTAGAGTGTGTAACCAGAATCCCTGTGATCAATGTTGCATAAACTACGGCGTAATGCTCAACTGTTCTACAAAGACGTTTATTGAAAATTGTGCATATTGGGAATTTCTTTATCCAATTTCGTTGATTATTTTTATGTTGCGTTTCGACGTGAAATGTGAAAATGGATTTGACTTGGTACAGTCATCCTACAGTTATGATCAACTAAGAGTCATTTTTCAGAACAAAATACAGTGAAACCTCCATGAGTCGATATTGAAGGGACCATCGACTCATGGAAATATCGAGCAATGGAACAGCAATCCTTTGGGAAGCTGCTTCTAGGAGCCATCATAGTAACCATGAAATTTTGTTTTTAGTATGGTTCCATGAGTCGATATCGAGTCATGGAACATCGACTCATGGAGGTATCACTGTATGACTAGAAATCATGGATACGCAATACAAATAAAATTATCTCGCTTACAGTGCAGAATATACAGTCAGGTCTTCTATTAGACACTACCACCCATTTTACGCCCAACGCAATTTCTCAGCCGTCCTCCAATCGATTCAGATGAAATTCGGTACCGTAAAACGGGGTAATTTTCATAGTTTTTTCGAAGAAGATTTGAATATTTATGCATGCTGTTTCAAAGAATAATAATTTATATTTTTAAAACAAGTACTGATATCCTAGCTATCCATTGCAGTTGATAGATTGCCAAAAGATTTATTCTAAATGGGTATATAATTTTTCATACAATCGAAGGTCGGTTTTCTGTTTTGGGGTAACTTTGATAATGGAGTAAATATAAATCGAACAAAATTGAATGATTTACGGAACATTTATAGGGCATTGCATACCTCTAGGCGTTTAACGCTATATGGAAATTTCTGACTTAGATTACAAAAATGGTCCCAGTTTGTGAAAATAGTTTTCGCTAAGAGATTTGAGACTGAATTCACGTTCTACTATAACTAGGCTGTCAAGCATAAGTGACGAACTCATTATGACTTCATGAAATAGTGATCGTAGAACAGATTGTTTGTGAGCGTTTCAAAAATGCTAAAGTCTTTTTTTATATTTGCATATATATCCTCAAATGTACTTGATTCCAACGAAAATAGCTTTGATATGAAGTTTCATACTAATACTCTTTACTTTTGCATTCGTTTTGCTTAACTGATTAACAGAAACATTGTTGTTTCGTTTAGTATGTTGTGGGTCTCGCACTATCAAAGTTACCCGCATTATCAAAGTTAAACCGTTTACGGTAGGTATGAAGCTCATAGTATGTGTTAGGAACCAAGCACAATGTGAACGGCAACGCGGTACAACGGCAAAACGGCATGCCCATCTTGATCTACACTTTACCTATCAATCCCATGTTGATGGGAGCTCAAGATGGGCTTGCCGTTTTGCCGTTGTACCGCGCTGCCGCTCACATTGTGCTTGGGGCTTTAGCCACAAACAAAAAATCTATGGGATACATGCATGCCCTGATTCGCTACTCGCCAAATAGTAACGCACATGCGCTAGTGTCTATGCACGAAAAATCACTAAAAGGTAACGCGAAAAATATTTGCATGGCGAAATGCATCTAACGAATTATTTCTCAAAATTGGGTACTGTTTTCGAAAAAATATTTGGTACCGGTTGTGCGTAATGGCGTGATAGCCTGTCAAATATGTTTTCGATTAAAGCTTCCATTCAGAAGACATTTGAGGTTAGATGGCTTTCCCCATACAAAATAAAACGAGAAAACCTCTACTGATCTACTGTGGACAAGAACAAAGCAGGTAATCTATTGCTGAAGGTATTTTTAGAGAAATCTCTTGTTGCAATCTCATATAAATTTCCATAGACAGAAAATCCCTAATAATTCTTGGAGGCATTTCTGGAGAAGTTTTCGATTGAATTTTAGAAGATGTTTTGACCGGAATGTCTCATGGAAATAAATGGAATATTGTCCCAGGAAAATAAATGGATTAATCACTGGACAAAATCTTAGAGGAATTAGGACTTTCTTAAAAAAAATTACAAAGAATTTTTGGAGGAATTCTGATGATTCCTGAAACAATCTTTGGAGAAATTCCCTTTATGTACTTCTCCCAGATCTACGGCTATCTGGGTAAACGCACAGCTATTCAGCAAGACCAAGCTGAGGGTCGTGGGTTCGAATCCCACCGTTCGAGGATCTTTTCGGGTTGGAAATTTTCTCGACTTCCCAGGGCATAGATTATCTTCGTACCTGCCACACGATATACGCATTGAAAAATGGTCATTGGCACAGTAAGCTCTCAGTTAATAACTGTGGAAGTGCTCATAAGAACACTAAGCTGAGAAGCAGGCTCTGTCCCAGTGGGGACGTAATACCAGAAAGAAGAAGAAGAGAAGTACTTCTCCTTGGGTAAATCCAGGTTGAATTCTTGAGGCATCCCAAAAACGTTCTTGGAGAAATTCTCTAGGAAAATTCGTTAAACTCCTCAATGCATTACACAGCGTAACAAAAATGACATTTTTGCGTGTCTCTAGGATCAAATTATGTGTCTCTAGTAGTTTTGGGGTTGCTGAATCTGTTGCCATTCTCAGAAATTTTCCAGCACGTCACAATTTTTAGCAACAGGTCGCCAAAGTTGTATAAAACACTGGTTTTCTTGATGTTTACATACAATTTAAAGTATAATTTATCAAACTTTTTTGTGATCTAATCCACTAAGCATGCGAAATAGGACCTGAACTTTCAATTTGGATATAATTTGGTTGAAATTGCACGGTTTAATTTAGTTTAAACCGATTTTTTCAACATGTTTGCTGTCTCCATACAAAATTCTTGGTTTCTCTTATAAGGGAAAATACAATACTTCTTCAAATCATCAAAAAATAACTTTTCCGCATCGAAAGTTTTAAAAACTTTACTAAGGCGGCATCCACAAATTACGTAACGCTCTAGGGGGAGGGGGGAGTAGGCTCAAGCGTTACGGCTCATACAAAAATTTAAACTTTTCATACAAAAAGCGTTACGGAGGGGGGGAGGGGGTCAAAAATTTCCAATTTTAGCGTTACGTAATAAATGTAGGCGGCGTCCATTAAGCATTGTTATACACATAAAGTTTAAGTTCTGTGGCAAATTAGGCAAATAAATTGCCTTACAAGCCGGCAAACTTGCATGCAAGTTGGCTCAAATAGGCAATTTTTGCATTTTCAACAGCCAATATCTCAAAAACCAAACGTGCTATGATATTTTTGAAAACGGCACTGGATTCAGCAACCCTTAATCAAGTAAATAGCGGTATTTTGGTACTTGAGACAAAAACGTGTTCCGCAGTGTTATTCATCAAGGTTTGATAAACTGTATGCAATCTGTATCGCATATGAATTGTTTGAGGGTAGAAATATAATCTTTTGCTTTAACTGTCCTTTGAAATTTGGTTTTGAATTTTTCTCACTTTCAAATTGGGATGAAGCAAGCCGGTAAAATAATCGCTAAATTTGTGTTTTTATATATTTAAATTCAGATTATCTCAGAGTATTTCACGCAAACAAAATAGAGCTTCAAATATTCTGTCAGGTTTCAATTCGTTTGAAAGTCAAATGTGTATTTTAGATTTCGTCACAATGATTATTTCCCGATTGAAAATACTAAGATCATATAGGTCAAAGGATACACACTAGGCCGTCCCTTATTTTTCGAAAATGCGAAATGTTATAACTTCGTCATTGTAAACTGCTCGTTTTGGTAAGAAAAATCAGGTAAAAATTTGAAGTCCGTACGTGGACGCTAAGTGGTCCCCCAACGACTCTAAAGGTATAAGGTGTAGATGACCCCCATGCGCCAAATCGAGCTCGCTACTCTAGTGTATGCAACATGAGTTCGAAACAAATTGATAATCAGCATTGAATTGTAAAGTAATATTTTATACTGCACACAGCAAACTGGATTATCGAATTTCATACATTTTGCCTTATGTAAGGTGGAGCGATTATTGCAATAAGAACGCTTTATGTATCGTTTTAGCATCACTCCATAATCAAGGCGACGATAGGCGCATGGTGCACGCTCGGGCCTATCGATCGCAAGGTTCTTGGTTCGATTCCAGGTTGCCGCGTAAACGTTTTTTGTTTTCAAATTGTGGTTTCATAAGGCAAATTTATGAATTTCAACCCGATTTCTTGTGGCGAATTTTCATAAGGGGTTCCTATGTTTATCGATAGTCCATTTGCCTGAGTGTGTGGATTCTTCATAACACTGCACGCTGACATAAAATTCAGAACTACAAATTGGGATCGTTCAAATATTACGTAACGCAACAGGGGGAGGGAGGGGATCTTCCGTAGTGTCACGGTCCATACGAAAATTTTAAATTTTTCATACAAAAGCTGTTACGTGGGGGAGGGAAGGGGTCTAAAATTGGCAAATTTTGCGTTACGTAATATTTTGAACATCCCAAAGAAAACAAACTTCTATGCTGATTATCAACGCGCGCAGGACAATTTATTACTGGTGGCTTTTCGTACTCATGCTGCGTGCACAAGAGCAGCGAGCTCGATTTTGCGAACAGGGTCATCTACGCCTAATACATTCAGGGCCGTTGCACCCACGTACGGACTTCAAATTTTTACCTGATTTTTTCGAACCAAAACGAGCACTTTACAATGACGAACTTATAATATTTTGCATTGAGCATGAGCATGAGCATGAGCATGATTGACCGCCCGCAGATGCTACTCCGTTATTGCAAGAACAGCTGTACTTACACAGGGGACCAACAGACACTACTCGGGATCAGTAGCATCCTCAATGTGTCCTGGTGCTCTCATTATTATAACAAACAATAACGGCGCCGGCTGCGTCCGAATGCAGGTCAATTTGGGGATGGGAGGGAAATGTTGACGTGTTACTTGCTTTATGGAAGCCGAGGAGTCCTCTGCATTTCTACAAGTAGACACTGGGAGTTTGGATATGGGGAAGGTTTGAGTAAAGGATTCGCTTTGGTAAACGATAAATATATAATTTGAAATGAATGCGCCTAACCGGATTCTCGATATTATTCTATAAGAGCATTGAACGCCGAACAAGTGTTCGTCGCTCGCCCCACAGGAACAAGCGACAAGATGTGTTGTTGTTCAATTGGTTGAATGTTTGTTCTTTTACCGCTTTCGGAATTATTTAGTTTATCGTGGAAATTGTGTCCATTAACTCTTGTAACTAATGTATAACCACGGATCAGACTAAGCTACAGTTTTTGCGTCATCAACGTTCGGGAATATATCCGTTTTGACGTTAAAAAAGTTATATTTCTTAAATCGACGAAACTGCCATGGAGTGCAAAAAGTGCCTTGCTCGAGTAGCAACAAAAGAAGAACGTTTCGTCTATTGCAACGGTCTGTGTGCTGCGCTGTTCCATGCTGATTGTGTTGGATTGAACAAAACTGACCTGGCCGCTGTGTCACCTCCTAAGAGAAATAGCCTATGGTTGTGTGACGATTGTTTGATCGAATTCGTGCATTGGAGAGCAGAACGAAACGCGAAGGATAAAGAATCGATCGTCCAAATAGGCGTTGAGCCGAAGTCCAAACTTCAACGTGACGTCGATGAGCTAAAGGAAAATGTTGCTTCCATATTGACCCTATTAACAACGAAATCAAGCAGCTCCTTGGCCACTTTGATACATCATTCAACGCCAAGTTCTTCACGGCAACTTGATGACGTCATACGGGAAGCAGAACCTTGCAGTGAAACTTCATGCGTAGCCGGTGTATCGGAACGATCGGAGCTGTTTTCCAATACAACTGCCAGAGATGAGAACTTCGCTTTGTTGTTATCGAATATCGACAGTAGCGTTTCTGAGCATGAAGTTCAAACGATGGTTTCTCGATGTTCAGGCGCCTGTGATGCTGAATGCCAACGTGTTAAGAAGCTAGTTCCGCAGTGGGCCGATACCATAGTACTTTGGACTACATATCTTTCAAAATTGTTTTGAACCGCAAAAAATAAGTCTCTTGCTATGGAATCGTCTACATGGCCTACGAATGTTAGATTCCGAGAGTTTAGAAAAAGACAATGCACATGGAAACCTAATTAATTGTAGTTTTGTTATTTTAAATGATTGTCATTTGTATTTAAATTTAAAGAGTTTTGTCTTTTTTTTTCATTTTGTTTGTTGATTTTGTGTTATTATATATAATGTTATATGTATTTGAGTCGCTTTTTTAGTAATAAGTATATATTCAATTAGACTGCAATAAGTCCGTTGAATTATTCCAATAAAAGATAAAGATAGAGATTTTCAAGATCAAAGGATCAAACACTACTAACGCGATCCGCGATACTATTCCACCGTGGTACGCGAACGACGCGCGACATGTTTGATCCTGCCCTCGTCGCTCGCCCCCGCAAGAGCAAGCAACCAGGTCGAAGGATCAAACACTACTCTTTACAATGACGAACTTATAATATTTCGCATTTTCGAAAAATAAGGGACGGTCTAATACACACTCAACTGGAATTCCAATTCCTGGTGTGGCTTCGGTCTATCTTTACCTTAAAGTATTGCTTAACATAAGTGTTTCACGAGTTTTCGGCATGGAATGAGTTGCTCCCAAGCAATGTATTCAGTTAAAATGTTTATTTTTCCTTGTACGGACTGCCGACATCAGCCCCTCAGAGCTGCTTTGCACTACAATACACTTACACACCGGCCGTGTTTAGTAATTCGTCTGTTATACTCCCGCGGTTGATACTACGATCAACCCAAATCACAATCACTAAACACACATTCTACAAACTAGCTTGAATTGTTGTTAAATTAGTAATTATCAATTAGTGCATAGTGTTGTTACTCCTGTTTGTTTGAATTATTAATGCTACTAATCCCATTGACTGTTGTATGGTTGTGAAGTAGTACCGTAGTGGGATATAATATGTACCACAACAAACGATCAAGTTATAGACTTCCTTCCATGCTTGCCTCTAAATACTATAACTGGCAAAATTAGTAATTATGTAACGCATAAACTGTTTTGTCTGGTTTTGTCGTAACTTTCTTGGAACTGCCAGCAGAAAAAACACATTCACACTAGTGTAGTTAGTTATAGTTGGTATGCAGATAGGGCTTAACATCGCACTATCATGGTGTTTGAGACGAGAACGCGGAAAAGTAGTGGTTTATGGTGGTCGCACATTGGTTGCTCTATCCTATATATGAAAATTGTCTGTCTCTCCATCTAAATACAAATCTCTACTAACAAGGCCAAATTCGGGTTTCTAAAAGTCTTTCGGTGTGATTCGGTGTCCTACTCATTTGTGGTAAAGTTTGCCATTCTTGATGGGAGATGAGGTTTTTGGGGCGCATAAGTGGGACACGTGTCTATGTTAACTTCTTTACATTGCTTCTACTTTTGTTTCGAGTGGGAAATTCCGAGGTTTGAATATTCCTATATGATTAATGCTGTTTGTTACAGTAAATTCTAGATTTTTCCAATGTGTCAGTATGTGAATCGTGTGTAATGCCTTACTCTATTTAGCAGTTCAATCGATACTTTCAATCAGCTCCTTTTCGAAGGCCGTCTCTTTAACTTGATTTTGTATTTTGTTTTTTCTCTTTCTCTATTACAACATTACAAACTAGACCACATTAACACTAGCAGAATATGGTATGTAATTTAATATGATGCTTACAAGAGTTCCTTTTAGAACTGAAGAAGATGCATTCAACTCTTTTTTACCAGTGAGAAAAGAATATTCAAAGGATTTGCTTAGTTTGATGATACTTTCAACGAGTGCTCGGTGTTTTGTTTGTTTGGTTATCACAATTTTGCTACAGTTAGTATGCTTTCAAAATCCTTCTCCTTGTTTAAGAGAACATAAATTTTCTTCATCTTACTAAATATACATTCAACAGATCGATCTATCTAAAGCATAAAAGAATTACAAAAATAACTCATTAGAACTACTTAAAGCATTTCGCCTTTCTCGCTTTTTTGTTTTTGTATGTATGGTTTTGAACTCATTCCCGATTAAAGATCCTTTGCGCCAGGCTGGCAACGGATCCTAACTTTGAGCACGTTCTGTTCCACTATTCTGTTGCATCTCTTCTGTTTCATCATTAGTTTAAAATAATCGCTAATCAGATTGATTATCTCCTTCGTAAAACAAACAGAACGGAAATCATTGATATCATTTATCACTTGTCTAGACGTTTAAAACTTAAACACTAAAAACACTAAAATTACTTTCGTGGGTGTTTTTCTACTAAAAAATAAACCTTAACGCAACTAATCTGGTTTTGGGCGCCGTGCGGCACTCTACTTGGAGTAAACCGCTTGGGTGGCGCGCAGCTTGGCACGCGCATTCAGATACTCCGGGTTGATGGAATCCGGCTGATCCTGTTGGGAGCCGGCGGCCGCTGCGGCGAGGTTCTTCTGTTCGAGACGTGCCGCCCGCTGCATTATCACCCGGCCGAGCTCGTTGGAGATGGTGTGCTCCTGGGCTTGCTGTTTGGCGAGGTTCTGGGCGGCTAGCACCTGGCGCTCCTTTTGCTTCTCGAGCGCCTGTTGTAGCTCCGACTTCTGATTCAGCACGCTTTTGCCCCTGGAATGGTAAATGGAGGGAAGGGATATTAGTGTGACTTGAAAATCATGCTAGATGTCATTGACTATTACTGAATCGTTCGATTGTCATGTAGTGCATCGTTGGTAGCAACTAAAAAGGATCTTAAGAGACCTCATGTTTAAAGAAAAGAAACCCAAAAGAGACCAAACAGTAATTGAAGAGGCCAAGCAGGACCAAAATGTAATCAAAAAGGAATCAAGAAAACAAAACAAAAATCAAACGAAATCTGCCAATCTGCTAACAAACTCAAACAAAATTATGTGATAACAATTTTCGAAAGGATTTGAAAGGATTTATCAGAAAATCTGAATAAACGTTCAACTATTTCTTTTTATTAGTTCCTTTAGGCGTGACTACAAACATTACCCCAGAGTATGTATTTCGTTCAAGATACCTTCAAGATTACATCCTGATATTTTCCTTGGGTTAACCGTAGTGGCGAACTTACTAAGGATGAAAAGCCACGGTTATTAAGAAACATAATAATGAACTTAGGATAAACCCTGGAAATTACTACTTACAAAGATTATTATTATTTTTCCACCGTTTTCAGCCAAAGGCTGCACAGACTGGACAATCACGAACATTATGCAATGGACAACACAGAACACCGAGTAGCCCAGTGATGAATTTTTCGTTTGACGAAAAGTTTCCACCGCCTGGAGCGGGAATCGAACCCACGCTTCGTGGCACAATACGCCTCAACGTCTGACGCCGCTAACCGCACGCCACCAATCAGTAGTTCCTCCATAGACTATTTTTGAAATATCGATTGGAGGTTCTGAGTCCTCCACACACTTAATCGCAGAATTTCATTTCGGTAAACTTAAATGACGAATTCAATCGGTAAAACATATTTTTACTGAAATCTCGTTCAAGTTTGACACATGAGCGATATTGACAGATGCAGGTTGACGAAAATCGGTAGTTTACATAAATAACTGAGACTCGGTAATCTATTTTGCCACAACAATCAGCAAACAAATATTTTTACTGAATTTCGGCAAAGTGCATCTGTCAAATTGAGCTACGGAAACCAACATGTGCTTGAAATTTTTCAAAATGTTTTTGGAAGGAAAAGCTTGAGGAGAGCGCCTACATGTAAGTATTCCGACAATTTATTGTATTATGGCAAATAGTTTTTGCACATAAATGAATCATTCAGTTGAGTCGGCAATAGTAACAGCTTTTTTATTACTTTTTAGGTATATTCCTTGGATTCTTCTCCTCGCAATGAAGTACAGCAAAAAATGGTCGTGCTGCTTTACTATTTGCTTCAACCGTGAATGCACAACATGCTGTCATATTCAGTGAAAAATTGAATATTTACAGTGGTGGTAGCTCATTTTTAAATGCCATAGTGTATTTAGTTAAATAAAATGGTTTTTCTAATTGAAATTTATGTGTAGTTTTTTTTCTTCTTTTTCTTCTTCCAGCCAAGAAAATAAACGGTTTGCCGAATTTCGGTAATGGTGTGCCGATATTTTCGGCAATGGATTACCGATCTCTTCGTCAGATTTTGACAGCTGGGTTGAATTAACATTTTACAGCACAATCGGCACTTTGAACTTTTACCGAGATTTTTGACGAAATCTTAGCTGTTGGGTTCTCGGCGATTATTTTTGCCGGCCTCGGCAAAATAAATTAAGTGTGCAGGAATTCATCCAATGATTCTTTCAACCAAGATTGTCGGTTAGGCCGAGGCTTTATTAAAGAATTCAACTACACTCCAATCTCTTTTTACGACCACTTTTCTACGACCGAAATTCCGATTGTAGATTGCTTTTATGAATGATCAATATCTTGAAACGAAATCAAAATAGAGGGTCATGATGTTCAGAATTATTTTTCAGTAGATTAAGGGCTAACATGAAGTGGTCATTGAAATGCAAATTTCTGCCACTAGGCGGCGCTAAAGAGCATCGACATTTGTTTTTTTCTGATATCTCATGATCCTGACTACTTGGAAAGCTAGCGTCTACGGTAAAGTTGCTCAGCGGCTCAAGCTCTATCAATATTGAAGCCACTAGATTCGAATTTTAACCACCAGGCGGCACTGGTGAGTATGAAACTATTATTTTGCGTTTGTCTCAGGATCATGACCGCTTAGAAAGATGGCGTCTTCGATGAAGTGGTTTAGATTGATGTTTCATAAAGTTTCATGCACACTAGCGCCGCCTGGTGGAAACATCTAAAATCTCTTCACTAAAATAATAAAAGTCCATGAGCTACTGAACAACTTTGTCGAAGACGCCATCTTTCCAACTGCTCCTGAGATATCCGCAAAACAAAAGATTCATTCATTTCATTTATTTAGTTAACACTGAATCAACAATTTCACGCCACAATACTCGGTTCGTGGTCGCATCTCTCCATCCTCGGTTCTGCCCCACGCTCGCACAAATCGATACGCACTTGATCCGCCCACCTCCACGCCTTCTTGTATCAACCGGATCCGAAGCGAACACCATCATTGCAGGGTTGCTGTCCGGCATTCTTGCAACATGCCCTGTCCATCGTATCCTTCCAGCTTTGGCCACCTTCTGGATACTGGGTTCGCCGTAGAGTTGGGCGAGCTCGTGGTTCATCCTTCGCCGCCACACACCGTTTTCCTGCACACCGCCGAAGATCGTCCTAAGCACCCGACGTACGAAGACTCCAAGTGCTTGCAGGTCCTCCTCGAGCATCGCCCACGTTTCAGGCCCCCGGCCTTATGAGCGTTTTGTGCATGGTACATTTGGTGCGGGCGTGAATCTTTTTTGACCGCAGCTTCTTCTGGAGGCCATAGTAGGCCCGACTTCCACTGATGATGCGCCTGCGTATTTCACAGCTAACGTTATTGTGGGGCCCAGATAGCCGTAGCGGTAAACGCGCAGCTATTCAGCAAGACCAAGCTGAGGGTCGTGGGTTCGAATCCCACCGGTCGAGGATCTTTTCGGGTTGGAAATTTTCTCGACTTCCCAGGGCATAAAGTATCATCGTACCTGCCACACGATATACGCATGCAAAAATGGCCATTGGCATAGTAAGCTCTCAGTTAAAAACTTTCGAAGTGCTTATAAGAACACTAAGCTGAGAAGCAGGCTCTGTCCCAGTGGGGACGTTACGCCAGAAAGAAGAAGAAGTTATTGTCAGCCGTCAGCAAGGATCCAAGGTAGACGAACTCGTCGACCACCTCGAACGTATACCCGTCTATCGTAACACTGCTACCTAGGCGAGCCCTGTCGCGCTCGGCTCCACCAGCTAGCATGTACTTTGTCTTGGACGCACTCACCACCAGTCCAACTTTTGCTGCCTCGCGTTTCAGGCGGGTGTACAGGTCTGCCACCTTTTCAAATGTTCGGCCGATAATGTCCATATCATCCGCGAAGCAAACAAACTGACTGGATCTCGTAAAAATCGTATCCCGGCTGTTGAGCCCGGCGCTCCGCATAACACCTTCTAGCACAATATTGAACAACAGGCACGAAAGTCCATCACCTTGTCGTAGTCCCCGGCGGGATCCAAACGAACTGGTATGTTCGCCTGGAACCTTTACACAATTTTGCACACCCTCCATCCCGTCGCTCTTATCAGTCTCGTGAACTTCCCGGGAAAGCTGTTCTCGTCCTCGTCGTGCTTGATAACGTCCCACGAACTCGTTTACAACAGGTGACAGACGACGGAAGATGATCTGGGATAATACTTTGTAGGCCGCATTTAGAATGATGATCGCTCGAAAGTTCTCCCAATCTAACTTGTCGCCTTTCTTGTAGATGGGGCATATTACCCCTACCTTCCACTCCTCCGGTAGCATTTCTGTTTCCCAGATAGTGCCTATCAGCCGGTGCAGACAAATGGCCAGCCACTCCGGGCCCATCTTTATGAGTTCAGCTCCGATACCATCTTTACCAGCAGCTTTGTTGTTCTTGAGCTGGTGAATGGCATCCTTAATCTCCCTCAAAGTGGGGGCTGGTTGGTTTCCATCCTTCGCACAATTGACGAAGGCATTTCCTGCATTGTCTCGACCTTCATTGCCTGTGCTTTCAGCGCCATTCAGGTGCTCGTCGAAGTGCTACTTCCACCTTTCGATCACCTCACGCTTGTCCGAAAACGCTTCTATCCTTATCCCTGCACATCTCTGCTCGCGGCACGAAGCCGTTGCGGGATGCGTTGAGCTTCTGATAGAACTTACGCGTTTCTTGAAACCGACACAGCTGTTCCATCTTCTCGTACTTCGTCTCCTCCAGGCGGCGTTTTTTCTCCCGAAAGAGGCGGGTCTGCTGTTGCCGTTTCCGTCTACAACATTCCACGTTCTACCGGGTCCTTGCTGCAGCATGACCACCCGCGCTGCATTCTTCTCCTCCATAATCTGCCTACATTCCTCGTCGAACCAATCGTTCCGTCGACTCCGTCCCACGTACCCGACGTTGCTCTCAGCTGCATAGTTGATGGCTGCTTTCACTGTTCTCCAGCATTCCTCAAGAGGGGCTTCATTCATCTCACTCTCTTCCGGTAATGCAGCCTCGAGGTGCTGCGCGTATGCAGCTGCGACATCCGGTTGCTTAAGGTCATGCCGGGGCGGCCGTCGGTACCGTCACCAGATAGTGGTCAGAGTCGATGTTAGCGCCACGATAGGTCCTGACGTCGATAATGTCGGAGAAGTGCCGTCCATCAATCAGAACGTGGTCGATTTGTGATTCTGTCTGCTGTGGTGATCTCCAGGTGTATCGGTATGGAAGGCTGTACTGGAAGTAGGTGCTACGAATGGCCATATTCTAGGAGGCGGCGAAATCAATTAGTCGTAAGCCGTACTCGTTCGTCAGCCGGTGGGCGCTGAGCTTTCCAATAGTCGGTCTGAATTCCTCCTCCTGGCCAACCTGAGCGTTTAGATCTCCTATGATGATTTTGACGTCGTGGCTTGGGCAGCTGTCGTACTCGCGCTAGCGGCAGTTGTTCAGCAAGACCATATTGAGAGTGATGGATTCGAATTCCTCCGGTCCGGACTATTATTTAATTAACATTTTGTTTGTCTTCGCTGAGCATAGAGACACAAATACAAAACTGATTAATTGACAAGAAATGCTCTCAGTCAATAACTGTGAAAATGTTAAATGATCTGAGACACAGTCCCTGTTCCAGAAAAAAGTAGAAGATAGTTGTAAACAGGATATTTCGAATGAAAAGCAGAGATATGGATGAAGGGAAAATATACGATGACATTTTTGGAGATGCATTCATGAAAGGTCAATCTTTTATTACAACAAGATACTGTACTATATTACATACTATTTGGGGTTATGGCCAATTCGATTTCAGGAGAAGGAAAGAAGCAGGAAAGAGAAAGCTGATTAAACGTCAGAGAGAAATACTTGCGCAGAACAAGACATCCTTGTAATAATTAAATCCCGGCGATCGAGGATCTTCTCGTAAAGGGAATTTTCTAGACTTCCCTAGGCATAGAATATCTTCGTACCTTGTTTTGGTTGCATGCAAGCTTTTAGCTGTCAGTTTTTGGAAAAGAAAACTCTTAGTTAATAACTGTGGAAGTACTCATAAGAAATCTAAGCTGAGAACAAGGCTGTTAAGTATCATGACTGGCTTGCGACACTAACGGAACAAGTCTTTTCACTGTCACTAGTCGAAACTATATTTCATGTGCTCACTTCGTCAAGTCGCAATGACGGAGCTCTCACGAGAGCAACTTAAATGTTGTTTTGCTATTAAATTGTTTATCTCATTTTGGACAGTTTGGGGAGGTAAATGTGTCTGATACGTTATGTCGATATCTTTCCATGATTCTAGCAATACATTCATAATTTGAAAGTATGAATGTATTTTGCATAATATTTAAACGACATATAGATATATCACAATTTGGTCTCGCATATACTGCCCATAGAGGTATAACTGTCCCATATGAAAAATAGCGCTCGAAGTTTGAAACTTGTCTTCCTATAAAATGTTCATAATTTTCTAGTACATGTCTTCATGCAATAATCAGTTGACAAAACCGCACAGATGACTCATTTTTCTTCTATTGATTAGCAAAAAATATACACTTGAACATAATTTACGTTTTGGAGTTGCTATTTGAGTCAAAAGTTTATATAGATACTGTTATGCCTTTATTTTTCAATATAGGACTGCACCACTTTCATATTTTCTACAACATTTTCAAACAAACTGTATTATTTTCATACGCATAGTAAGGCGCCGTCCGCAAATTAAGCTCGTAAAAATTTGAAAGTTTTTTATATAAAAAGCGTCAAGGAGGGGGGTCCAAATTTGCCAATTTCGGAGTTACGTAATAAATTGATGCTGCCTTAAGTATATATTTGAATATGTATGTTGCGACCAAAATAGTTGTGACTCTAAATACTTTCATCTTACCGATTTTGTCGTTCATAGTATCAAACATGCAATAAAAATAAGTAGAATGAATTTTCGGAATATTATATAAAAGGTGTTATTTTTCATCATCATGGAGTGGTCTTTGGAAGGACGTCTTGCAGGCTAACAGAAACTTAAATTACTCAATTATTGTTAATTTTAGACGAGAATCGTTGCATTGTCACTCTAATTACTTAATATATTTATTTTAGGTTCATTGAAAATTGATTTTTTTTCTCTTATAAGCAAGTGAATTCAATTCGCAAAGCAATTAACATGTTGTTTCTATTTTGTTGCTTTGCGAATTGAATTAACTTGCTTATAAGAGAAAAAAAATAGCTTAATTCAGTTCCAAATTAGGAAGACACTCTCTTAAAAAAAAGTTACACATAATCGGGATTTTCTGAACCAACACACCAGTGTGTAATTCGTCCCCTTGATGCTGCAACTAGATAACTCGAAATTTAAAATTTTTGACTTCAATATGTCAAAACATTTTTCTTAATTAGATCTGCAAAATATCCACAGGTCTTAAGCGTGTGATTCAAAATACACAAGTTAAAGATTATTTTTAAATCATAATCACTGCGGTTAACCATCACCTTGTTAAACGGTCATACTTTCAAAGTTGCACATCTCAAAATTTTGATTTTCGAGTTATCTAGTTGTAGCATTAAGGGGACGAATTATAACGCATGCTGAAGCGGAGATTCTTGATGTGTCATATACTGCCCATACTCGCATAACAGTCCCATTTGAATTTTCATCACTTTTGATATTTCTTCGTGAATCATGTTTATTATAAGTGTACTTCTAGATATCATGCCTAAAATCGTATTTTTGTATGGACGAAATGCGAAAAAAAATATCAAATCAGGTGCGTCCCATATTGAAAGTACCCGCATAACAGCCCCACTAGTAGTTTACGATGAAATTCAAGTAAACCTCTTCTTGTTATGATTTCTTTAATCTTGGCTCGTAATTTTCATCTTCTAAGAAAAATAAATACTACAAATTACAGTATTTTGAATCATCTTTATTCCATAAAAAATATTGTTATTGCTTGAAATAACTTATGATGCGATAAATGATAAAAAAAATATCTCAATGTTAATCCTTATGAGAGTCTAAACTAAAAATAAGATAAAACGCTACCCTTCAAGTCAAACCTACAGCTGTCATTGCTCTCGTCTTCTGACCAATTATCAACGAAATCTTCGGTAGGTTCATCTTCCTAAGATATGGAGGGGAAGACTTTTTGGGCCAACGTGGGAATACGCAAATTACCACTACAGCGCACTGGTATCGTCAACTGGTCAAACTATGCATGAGCCATATCCAATGCTGACAAATTAATAGATCCAATAAGAAGGTAGCATTATGGGTTTCTAAGAAATGTCGAATAGATCTGCCGAAATGAAGCTAAATAATACTTGCCCGCCTAGGTACCGTAAAATCGGGTGTAATTGATCAGAAGGGTGAAATTGATCATCGTATCACACGATTTTATTTATGCGTAATGGAGCACAAATATCAATGTGAGCTGGAGTAAATGAACGTTGTTTGTTGTAACTATTGTCGAATTGTGTGTTGCGAAGTTTTTTGCGTTGAAGAATGTTTATTACTATAAAAATAATGTAAAATTTCAAAATCATGCACGGTACAGTATTGACAAACACTTATAAACTTCTATTTCTAAGCAAGGATTTGAACATGGTATTAACCTGAAAGTTTGTGACGATGCTTGAGATATATCCGCAAACTAGATTTCATCACCAAAACTCGTACCAATTAGCTCAAATGATTGAAATAATTGAATTTCTGTTAGATATCATTGATTTCCTTATGAAATTGCATACATTTAGGCGTTTCCCGCGTAATTCTTGAAAATTAACTATTCGTTATTTATATAAATATGGCATTGTTAAGATTTCGACAAGCATATTCGGATTCAGGGAGCTCAAATTTATCATGTAAGGTACCCCGGGGCAAGTGAGAATCTGGGGTAAGTGGGGCGTTTCGTCATAGCTCAACTAGGAAAAGTTAAGGAATGTATTTAGTACTAAACATATTGTTATTTTTATTACCATGTTGTTCATGTAACAGTTGTCAGTTCAGCGCCATTTTCAACTTGCATGACAAATTGTGACACGTTTCACGTCTTGCATTGACTCGCAAAAAATAAATGTGTTTTAAATCAAATTTCCATCAGTAAGCTATAATTTTTAGTATTATTACAAGCTGCTAACGATAAACCAGTATTTTGTTTTCATTTCATATGAAATTTTCGATGGTCTATCTTACCCTAAAATATAGTTGTACCTCGGGTAAGTGGGACCTATCAAAACAAAAACCAGCATCAAAACTTTTCGTACACGTTTCATACATTTTGCTAGAGAGTAGCACAAAAACATTCAAACAAATGATTTTTATCAAAAAAGATCAACCTCAAATTACGTAATTGCATAAGAGGGAGAAGAGAAGTGTTATTATTCTTTATTTTTTAATTATTTTTTTATTTTTGAAATACGACTTCAAAATTGAACAAACACAAAGTTGAAATTTGAAATGCATCATGAGAACGATTACTTTTCTATTTTAATTTAACTTAATTTATTATTTCTACCAAATTAAGTAGTGATGGAAAACAATTCCATCCCATAAGGTGGTTTTCTGCCATGCATATAAATAATAACAAAACATATTTATAATTTCGTCAATTATTGATTGTTTATGTGCTACATTTTAATTAACAACTTATAAATGATATATTTTGAACATGTTTAATTCCTCTTTACGCTTTTATTGAGGAATTTTCAGTTAATATTAAATGTGAGGTGACATACTACACAGAAAAAAATATTTAATTTTCAATGTGATGTAAACTGAGATTTACTGTAAAAATAATTCAAATTCGTGTGTTATTACAGCATCATGTAAATTTAAACGAATATACATTCAATTTTCAACTAAAAATGGTTGAAAATTATATGATCGCGTAAATTTAAAGTGAATTCAATTGAAAAATAATGGATTGGTCGTTGAAATTTACGTTTATTTTGATGCTCCAAATATGTGCATGAAAATAAACTTAAATTTACAACATATTTTAAACTGTGTATTAAATAAAGGGTTTCTTCCTAAAACGTAACGTATTTTATGGTTGATCCCTTATGAACATCAAATATGTACTTAAAATTAAAAATCTATGACTTATCAATCCTATTATTGTAATGGTTGACTTACTGATGTGGATTGACGCATGAAACTGGATGTGTCCCACTTGCCCCGCTTAGCGAGGTAACTGCGTCCATTGGCTCATTCTAAAACTTTCTTCTAAGGTTTTCACAATTTTGAAATTATTCGATCAGTTTCATGCACACACCAGCAAATATGTTGCCAAAACGTGATTGTGTTGTTGGATTTGAAAAATATTGACATTTGAAAATTTTATTGAACAATTTGTTTGAACTATCGTTTTTTTCGTTCCCACTTGCCCCGCGGTACCTTAGAGTTGTTTTGAAAACTAACAATAATGGCATTGACAAGTGATCAATTTCACCCCGAAATGAGATCCCCTGATTTTTTTATTTTGGAGATATTTTTTAACACTAAAATTACATTTGTTAGAAAATTTCGGAACATGAATCGATGAGGCTCACCTTTGGACTTGTTTTCCTGCATTTAGTTGTTTGGCAATGTTGACATTATAGAAAACAGACTAAAAAAACCGTGAAAACTGATCAATTTCACCCGAAATTACGGTATCTGTGTTTCAAATCCAATATAAATGTGCTGCAGGTGAAACCAGAGTACCTTTCGTATCGGCCAGCCGCAACGCTTTCATCAAATCCAGGAATGTATTCAGGATTGTCACTATCTACCGTTTAGTTTAATATTTTTCAAGAAGTATTGCAACTAGAAGATGAGAGCACTAATAGTAGCAAAAGTAAAAGTGCCTTGGAATCTATAGTAAACTTGGCTTTGAATGTGTCAAGGTGCGCGATAACAAAGTAAGCGAGTCCTAAGTAATGGGACTGGTATGAGCCATTTTACGAAGCAGGTCAAATGACAGGAGACCTGAGATTTCGTCAGTTTTCGCGATGATGATGGTTGATGACTGTGCGCATTTCTAGCATAGCTTTTCATACAGGCGAAAACTTGAATTAAGAAAATATATTAAAATATGTCTGATCACAAAAGTGCCTTTTTATGTGCAATATGGGTAACAAAGAGGTAGCTGATACAATGACTAGGTGTAATGTTGCAGTAACGAACATTTTTGGATCTCTTTTTTGTCATTTTCTCCATGTCACCGTTTGGTAAGATGAGGCGTTGTTGAAAATCACGCTGGATTTAATCCCAGGTCTCCTGTCAGTTGACACCGTTGCGGCGATCAGCTGTTCCGAAACGTCTCGTAAAATGGCTCATTCGGGTATATTTGAATATGATGAGAAAAGTACCGTAATCCGGGGTAACATTGATCAGTTTTTAGAATATTTCTTGAATATTTAATTCAAAAATGCAAATGTTCTGATTTTTATTTTTCTAAAACAAGTACTGCCACCCATAGCTCGTGACTATATACTGTATTTTGGTTTTTGAAAGATTTAAGCATGTTTAAAAAATGTTTTATGTGACTTTTTCATTTAGCTGATATGGGGTAACATTGATCATCTATGTAAACAACGTTCGGTAATAATGAAAATGTCGTTACTTACTTAAATCAGTGCCCCTGAAGCCGAATATGATGTCCAAACGCTTACATCTAATTTACTTTTTGAGTTATTTTAAAATTAAAAACACCTCGAACAGCGGAATACGCCTAAAAGTAGGCAATTTCCTAAGGGAATTCTACATTCTAAACAGTAATTCGTTAATGTTGCCTAATTGAGCATACTTATAAAAGTTTTGACAGCGGAATCGTTTTTGGCGATGCCATTTTTAGTGAGAACCGCATTTTCCTTGCTCATATCGCTTGCAGAACTTATTTGAGACATGAATCTTCGGTAGTGTCATCCTTAACCATTGAAATCATTGTTTCGCAAACTTGACAAATTTACGCATAAAGTTAACGCAAATTTTGCAAAAATCTTAATTTTTAATAGTTCATAAATATAAGAAAGAGAAGCAACATTCATGCTTTTGAAATGTTTCATCAATAAATGATGATACCAACTTATTACGAGATGAGTCATTCCGATCAATGTTACCCCGCTGATCAATGATACCCCGGTTTACGGTACTCGGATAACGAGTCCCACTTGCAAGTATCTTGGATTTGTACATAAAAACAAACGTATTAACAATATTTTGGTTGTTGATCATTTTCTTATACTCTAATGATAATGTGTTGAGGGATGCCACTCAAATTTTCTGCTGCGGGCAGCGGCGTTATGATTTTTTTTTTGCAATAATGTTCAGTTGCGTTTTTCTCGACATGATGATTTTCCCAATGGGACTGTATTGCGAGTATGGGCAGTATACTTTGTGAAAAAGAGGAATAGATTAGCGCAGGAGCTATTTTTGAGAATGTGTTACAATTACCCACACATTGTGTTGGTCCAGAAGAGCTTGATTTTGTGCGAATCGTATTGTAGGGTGCCCAGAAAGTATGGGCAGGACTTTTAGGCGATTTATTTCACTATAAATTTATAGATAGCATAATATATTTCAGCAGCATATCTTATCAGTTTTGCACAAATCGCGCTATTTTTGAGAGACTGCTTTTGATCAATTTGTGCTAGATCAGAAGGTACGTACAATAAAAATCAGAGAAAATATATTTATCAGTGCCGATATGATTATAGATCAGGCCCTGGCGTATTTCGATTGACATTTTAAACTTGAGTACCTGTATATAATTTGAGTAGATACAAAAAATCAGCAGTGGTCGATTTAAAAATGTTCAAAAACAAATCCGCATATTTACGTTAAAACAGGTTTAAATCTAAAGTTTATGTTACCTCTCCAAAAGTCTATAAATCTGAAAAGTATTATTTTAATTCCTGTTTATACAATCGGAAAGAATCAATTTTTTTTATTCCTATCGATAAAATCAGAAATAATGTGTGGAGAGAAAAACAAGTGCTTTTTTCGAATTACAATTCTGTCAAGAGTTCTCTAGCAATGCCAAACCAAATTTTATACAAAAATTCATGTGAAGCGTCTTTGATGGTTTCAATGCTAGTAATGGACCCCTTACAGGGTGGCCAGTGAAAAGTCAATTTAAAATTCCCGGTTTTCTCCCGGTTTTTTCCCGGTATTTCAAAAATTTTCCCGGTTTGATGATATGCTAAGAAACATTATTGCGATTTTTTTACCATTTAAAAAGATTTTTAAGTACGAGTTTTTTGGTCATAAACCAAAGCATTTCTATTAGGGGTAGACGGAAATCAGATATTTTGCTGTGCATTCAAATTTTCTGGGCTTATACTAATTCTGCTAAATTTCAGTTTGATATAATAGATCCGGCAGAAATAAGGACAAATCTTTTTTTTAATTATTATTTTGTCAATCTTCAAACGTCTAATATTTCAATAGCGCGCTGTGTTCATAAACATCGTAAGAATGCAGCGCCACATTAAAAAACTGATTTCGAAAAGCGGCGACTTGAGGTGCGTCGCGAGTCTCACTGGCGCGATCCGGATGGGTGGTGACGCGACAATATATGAAACGATATTTTACGTCGATCACTTTAAGTAATCGTGGAATTTGTCATAAAAAAGTTCAGTGTTAAAAAAGTTTGACCCTTTTTTATATGATGGGATCGAGTCAATCTTTGAATGAATCATAGTTTCAAACGGTCACAGATTTGGTAGACATAAAAATGAATTTATCAATTGTTCAACGAAATCCATGGTCATCAGCATAGAATTTGTTGTTATGTTTGATCCCCAGAAATCTGGAAAATCAGGGCAATTATTTTTAATAAAAAATAACAGTCATAATTCTGAAATGAATTAGAATTTTACCAAGTTTTAAAGTCAGTAAGCATCGAAGCGTCCTGTATTTTGCCTAGCTTCGCTACTCTACCCTTTTGCAGTAGAGAAGCTAGGCAAAATACAGGACGCTTTGATGCTTATTGACTTTAAAATGGCTTGCTCAACTTTCACCACCTAATTAAATTTCAATCTTGTCGCTCCCTTGCGACGCCTATCCACCTATTCATTTCCATCATTTGCTTCTATAGACTCCCTTTAGCTTTGAGTCGCATGACCGCTACAGCCATGAAACAAAATAATATACAGTGACCCCACGCAGTTGAATCACCCACAGTTTATGAATCAGCTGATTTAAAAAGACAAAATTATTATCAAACTTGTCACAAAACATCACAGAATTATTTTCACACATAGTTTCTTATCAGTAAAAATAATTCTGTGATGCGAAATATACATTTGGAAAACTGTTGTTCGAATGCCTATTATAGGGTCCATAATAGGAATGTTTACAAATCTGCCGTTTTCTATTATGGACCCTCCATTTGATTCCCATGTAATCCGGTTCGCTGCCGACGTGTCTATTATGAACCCACCTGGAAATGCGTATTATGGACCCTCTTGTGTGGTTTCCTAAACTGCTGGCTTACAATGCAATCGAAGTTCGCCCGGTGGATTTTCATAGGAATAACGTTGCTTTGAGTGTTAATTTTATGGTTTTATGTAGGGGGTCCATAATACGCAAAGGGTCCATAACCGGCATCGACCCCCTACTTGAATCCATCACGTGGAAAACTTTTGATAAAAATCATGTTTACTAGTTGTATTTACACAGAGCATAAAAATAAGGTCTGTGCTGGCCGGGTAAGAACTAATTTTCTTAAACTCAAATTGTTAATGTAAAAATATATATAATCAATCGAAATTATCACAGGTAGTGCTTAAAATATCCTTAATGAAAATACAAATATATAAAAATGTTTGTTTGTTCAAAAAATACTAGGATTCTTATTAATACAGTCATGCCCATACTTTCTGGGACACCCTATACTTCGTTCAAGTGGGTAGTGCTTCCTAACACCTAGATATAAAAAAGAATGTAATGTTTAAAATGATACCAATAAAAAAGTTTATGTTGCACGAAACATGGTCTACGTGGACTTATAAGATGCTTTTAATTTAATAATTCTTACTTCGAGCCAATTGATAGAGTTTAAGTTGTGTTGAAGTAGTTCCTAGTCTTGAAAGGGAGTCCTGAAACCTCGGAAAACCACTGGATTAAATTATGGAATCGCTTCACCTTCACCAAGCATTGCAACACCTGTTTAAAATATTTCAACATCCTCCCAAAAGATTACTAACTTTTCAACAGCTAATTATGATCAGCAATGAGCCTCAACTTTTTTGGGTATTGCAATATTGAAATTGTGTGTTGTAATACTCGGTTAAGTCATTTCATACTTCAGGTGGGTAGGATACGTTTAAATTATAAATGAGAATGAGAATAATTAAATTATCAAAAAAAAAAACACTTCTGGGAAACTAAAATCTTAAATAATCATATTAAAAAAAATGGTAAAATCTTGCCGATATCGCTGTTTTTGAACGTTGATACCATACTGCTAATCTACGTTGCAAACATTGCTTATTTCGTAGCTTTTGTTTTGGTCAGTCTCTTTACGACCACCCCAAACATCTTCATTCCTATTTCACAATCTGGTACATCATTGCGAGTATTAGTGGCATCAACCCGGTGTGCTATCCGAATTTTCGCTTCTCATTCCCATGCCGGGCACGCAAACGCAAAACGCCAAGCACTCAGTTCCAGTTTGATTTTGTCGCGCATCAGTCGTCTTCCAACGCGCTGTGACTGACGCCGAAGTGTTAATTTTCAAAGTGCCCTTGGGAGCAATTCAAACGAATAAACATAGAAAAATCAACATGGTGCCTCTTCTGATGCTGATATCACTGCTGGTCTCGGCTCTGATATGGGTTCTGAGTGCACTAGTGAAAAATTTGCTCGTTTACCGAGAGCTACAACGCAAGCTGCCGAATTTTGTGAGCACACCTACGGTCCTACTGCTAGGTAATTCACATCTATTCAAGAAAGATCCAACGCCTCCGGGTATCTTCGCAACCTTTACCCAGTTACACCGCACCTACGGTAATGATCTAATCGTACAAGGTTTGCTTAATCGACCCGAGCTGCAGATTTCCTCTGCACCGGTAGTCGAGCAGGTACTACAAGCACGAACGATTAAAAAGTCCATTATCTACGAGTTTATGCGCCCCTGGCTCAATGAGGGATTGATAACTTCACTCGGCAAGAAGTGGGCCCAACGGAGGAAAATCATTACGCCGGCGTTCCATTTTAAAATTTTGGAGGAATTTCTGGCAATATTCAACGAGAGGACAGAGGTTTTCGTGGACAAGATTAAGGACCAGGTCGGAAAGGGGGATTTCAACATCTACGAGCACGTTACGCTCTGCACGCTGGATATCATCTCCGAATCGGCCATGGGCGTGAAGCTGAACGCGCAGGATGACCCTAACTCTTCGTATGTGCAGGCTGTCAAAGAGTGAGTATGGCACAGATGACGAATTCCATCCAGAATGAGTAGACATTTTCAGGAATCGAACTCGGCAATCAAATACGGATTAAATTTTGGACATGTTTTCGGTATAAATTTATATAATTCTGTATAAATGTTTTTCATGGTCATTTCAACTCCAGAGTAGCTTCAAAAAAGGGGCATACGAGTATTTGCATACGATAGACCTCGTAGTGAGTCACTTTTTAGTGACAGTCACTATTTGAAAGAAGAAATCACTAAACTCATCTATCTAATACAATACAATACAATTTTGGACATGTTTTCGGTAGACTAGTATAAAATAGTACAGTTATTAAGTGGTATGAATAAAAACCGCTTAATGCAGCATCCACTCAAAAACAAAGTCCACAAACTTTATTACACTTTTTGGTATGAATAAAACACTCTTTTCAAACATGAGCAGTGACTGATGCTGTACGTTAAGAAAAATCCATTCAGAGTGTAGCGTAAAATCAAAAAAATCATGCAAATGAAGGGAATGCCAAATTTGTCGCTTATTCACGCGACAAATCATGTGAAAATATGAATATTACTACATTCACGCTATACATCACGTAATCGAGCATAGACACAAATTCATGTAGGTTATGTAATTTTACACGATTTGTAGTGTAAATTTGCGATAAATCTGTGCATGTGAATTTTATAATGATTTGACATCGAAGATTTTTCTGAGAATTTTGAAATTTTAGCTATAAATCTGTATCCCATGAAGATCTTGAGATTACAGCAACATAAAATTATTGAATTACTATTTTTTTAGATTTCAGTACTGGTATTCTGATTTAAAATTCAAAAATCTCACAGATTCTTACAGAAATTTTCAATATATTTACAAGAATCACAGAATTTTTATAACAAATATAGAATGTCTAAACTAATTTCAGAATTTCTTCACGATTTCCGGACTTCCAAAGGCAATCCGAGAATCTTGTATATCACAAGTCTCGTGTTCCACATATGGTGATGTGCTAGTATCCCTCGTATTAAGCATTGATCAGTGAGAACTGCAATTTTCCCAGTATTGCAGTGAATGATGCTGACACAAACCGATGCCAAACAATTCTTTCTCAAAACGGCTTTAGCATTGTACAATAACATTTTGATAAATCTTGATCTCTTTTTGGAAATAATGCAAAGAAAATGCATCTTACCATATTCTCAGTCCGTCGTATCGTTTTCAACTCCGTCGCAATCAGTTTCACGGTGTGTATTGAATGGTTGAAACACAACATATCAACGCTATAATAAAATGTTTCACTAGAATATATAGATCTACTGGCATCTCCCACCATTCCTTCAGCATGATGGAATATACTAATATCCTTTCAAATTCATTGTTCGTTATCAAAATTCAGCCCGAACATATGAACACAATTCCTTTTGACCGTACAATTATGGCATTTGCTCACAGCACAGCGAAAACAACACAATCAAAGAAACCGTATTTTTACATCGAGCGTCGCGCACACATTGATGCGCACAAGCTTTTTTTCTCAGTACGACGGATTAAACTTTGTTTACATTCTCAATTATACGCGGCGGTTGAGGAAATTTCGTAAAATTTGATGATTTATTTTAGTTTTACGGCGTGTGATTGGAATGAAATCCTTCAGTGAAGAAGTACGAAGGTTTTCCATAGTGAAAATAAGTGCCCGGCGAAGTAAGTCACCCACGGGGGCGGGAAGAAACTTGTGTTGGAAAGTGGTGTGGCTCAGTCGATCGCTAAGCATTTCTCTCAAATCGTGTTCGTCCATGCGATTTCGGTGAAAAAGTGCAAATAACTGAAGTTATTTACCGAAATACAGTAGTTCTATTGCATTTTTGGTGTACAAGTGTACAAACCATAACAGCTTTCACAAAATTACACTTGGATAATGAATCTATGTTGCAGGTAAGTTTGAATATCCGCCGTAGTAGAACATTTAAAGTTTGATACGACGAATAGTAGCGCTTACGACGAAGAAGAACAAAACCCTATGACGAATTCCATCCAGAATGAGTCGAATAAAATAAAAATCAAGCTCGATAGTCTTCGATTTAAAAAAAAAAAATGCATATTTTTTTGGTATGGTAAAAGAAGTGTTTTCCATAGAAAAATTGATCATTTTGACTCAAGTGTAACTTTTGAAAATGGCCTATAAATTTTTACATGCAACTTATTTGAAAAAAATCTAACTCCGAAACTGTTGATTTTAGAGAAAAATGTTCTATGAAGAAGTTGTAGTGAACCGTTTGGACTATAAGAAAAAATATACACTGAAAAAATATTTTATTTATTTTTATCAAAAATTCAAAAATAAAACTTAAATTTTAAATTACACAAAAACACCTTTTTTGATATTTTTTTACCAATCTTGATAGTAAAAAGATGTTTGGGACAAAGTTTCATGATGGAGAAATTTTTAATAAAAAAGTTTTTCTAAGAACAACTTTTGGTCGATTTTCAAAATATTGATTTATTTTTTGTCAAAATAAATACGTTCTGATGATTCAGTAAGCATATTGAAATGATTCTAAGCCATAATGATTATATGAAAAATTTCTCTAGAAGTAGCCATTTTCGAATTATATCGAGTTTAATTCATAAAATATTATTTAAATATTATTTAAATATTAAAATAGGCCTTTTTCATTAGTTGTTCGTGATTCTCCATCAAGGAAAATAAGTAAATGGAAACAAATATGGTCATTACTCCCGAAAACGTATTATAAATAATGAAAAAACGCGAATAACTTATAAAAATAGCCTATTTCAATATTTGAACAATATTTGTTGCGATAAACTCGATATAATTCGAAAAAGGCAACTTCTGGAGAAATTATTCATATAATCATTATGGCTCAGAATCATTCAAAGATGCTTACTGTATCATCAGAACGTATTTATTTGAACAAAAAAACTAAATTTTGAAAATCGACTAAAAGTTGTTCTTAGAAAAACTTTTTTATTAAAAATTTCTCCATCATGAAACTTTGTCCCAAACATCTTTTTACTATCAAGATTCTATGGTAAAAAAAAATAAAAATATTAAAAATGGTGTTTTTGTGTAATTAAAAAAATTAAGTTTTATTTTTGAATTTTTAATAAAAATAAATAAAATATTTATTCAGTGTATATTTTTTTCTTATAGCCCAAACGGTTCACTACAACTTCTTCATAGAACATTTTTCTCTAAAATCAACAGTTTCGGAGTTAGATGTTTTCAAATAAGTTGCATGCAAAAATTTATAGGCCATTTTCAAAAGTTACACTTGAGTCAAAATGATCAATTTTTCTATGGAAAACACTTATTTTATCATACCAAAAACATGTGCAAAATTTAATCCAAATCGAAGATAGTCGAGTTCTGTGACTGACCGATTTGACATGGAATCCGTCTTATGCAGCCAGAATGGTGTATGACAGGATTTTTATTTATTTATTCTTGAAGTACAGTCTCCCACAATTATGGATCAACAAAGTATCATTTTTCGGAAAAAAATATGGTTCAAAATCATGGTGATGTTGTACAAAACAAAACTACTTGCAATGGATAATACCGTAGTTTTTTTTTAAATACACCTCAAAATTCGTGATTATTTATGAAAAAGTGTCGATTTTAAAAGAAACTTCTCCGCTTTGTGAAAATTCTTACTTCGAGCCAATTGATAGAGTTTATGTTGTGTTGAAGTAGATTCCTAGTCTTGTAAGGGAGTCCTGAAACCTCGTAAAAACTACTAGATTAAATTATGGAATTGCTTCACCTTCACCAAGCATTGCAACACCTGTTTAAAATATTGCAACATCCTCCCAAAAGTTTACTAACTTTTCAACAGTTAATTATGAACAGCAATGAGCCTCAACTTTTTTGGGTAAGGTACCGCGGGGCAAGTGAGAATACGGGGTAAGTGGGGCGTTTCGTCATAGCTCAACTAGGAAAAGTTTTTCATGGGGGTATTCTTCTAGAAAGTTGAAGATACAATGACAAGGAATGTATTTAGTACTAAACATATTGTTATTTTTATTACCATGTGGTTCATGTAACAGTTGTCAGTTCAGCGCCATTTTCAACTTGCATGACAAATTGTGACACGTTCCACGTCTTGCATTGACTCGCAAAAAATAAATGTGTTTTAAATCGAATTTCCATCAGTATGCTATAATTTTGAGTATTATTACAAGCTGCTAACGATAAACCAGTATTTTGTTTTCATTTCATATGAAATTTTCGATGGTCTATCTTACCCTAGAATATATTTGTACCTGGGGTAAGTGGGACCTATCAAAACAAAAACCAGAATCAAAACTTTTCGTATACGTTTCATACATTCTCCTAGAGAGTAGCACTAAAACATTCAAACAAATGATTTTTATCAAAAAAGATCAACCTCAAATTACGTAATTGCATAGGAGGGAGAAGAAAAGTGTTATTATTCGTTATTTTTAAATTTATTTTTTATTTTTGAAATACGACTTCAAAATTGAACAAACACACAACTGAAATTTGAAATGCATCATGAGAACGATTACTTTTCTATTTTATTTGAACTTTATTTGTTATTTCTACCAAATTAAGTAGAGATGGAAAACAATATCACCCCATAAGGTGGTTTTCTGCCATGCATATATATAATAACAAAACATATTTATAATTTCGTCAATTATTGATTGTTTATGTTCTACATTTTAATGAACAACTCTTTAATGATATATTTTGAACATGTTTAATACCTCTTTACGCTTTTATTGAGGAATTTTCAGTTAACATTAAATGTGAGGTGACATACTATTAAATAAAGGGTTTCTTCCTAAAACGTAACGTATTTTATGGTTGATCCCTTATGTACATCAAATATGTACTTAAAATTAAAAATCTATGAATTATCAATCCTATTATTGTAATGGTTGACTTACTGATGTGGATTGACGCATGAAACTGGATGTGTCCCACTTGCCCCGCTTAGCGAGGCAAGTGGGGCCATTGGCTCATTCTAAAACTTTCTTCCAAGGTTTTCACAATTTCGAAATTATTCGATTAGTTTCATGCACGCACCAGCAAACATGTTGCCAAAACGTGATTGTGTTGTTGGATTTGAAAAATATTGACATTTGAAAATTTGATTGAACGATTTGTTTGAACTATCGTTTTTTTCGTTCCCACTTGCCCCGCGGTACCTTATTGCAATATTGAAATCGGGTGTTGTAATACTCGGCTAAGTCATTTCATACTTCAGGCGGGTAGGATACGTTTAAATTATAAATGAGAATGAGAATGAATAAATTATCAAAAAAAAAACACTTCTGGAAAACTAAAATCTTATATAATCATATTGAAAAAAAATGGTAAAATGTTGCCGATATCGCTGTTTTTGAACGTTGATACCATACTGCTAATCTACGTTGCAAACATTGTTCTTTTCGTAGCTTTTGTTTTGGTCAGTCTCTTTACGAGCCCCCCCAAACATCTTCATTCCTATTTCACAATCTGGTACATCATTGCGAGTATTAGTGGCATCAACCCGGTGTGCTATCTGAATTTTCGCTTCTCATTCCCATGCCGGGCACGCAAACGCAAAACGCCAAGCACTCAGTTCCAGTTTGATTCTGTCGCGCATCAGTCGTCTTCCAACGCGCTGTGACTGACGCCGAAGTGTTAATTTTCAAAGTGCCCTTGGGAGCAATTCAAACGAATAAACATAAAAAAATCAACATGGTGCCTCTTCTGATGCTGATATCGCTGCTGGCCTCGGCTCTGATATGGGTTCTGAGCGCACTAGTGAAAAATTTGCTCGTTTACCGAGAGCTACAACGTAAGCTGCCGAATTTTGTGAGCACACCTACGGTCCTACTGCTGGGTAATTCACATCTCTTCAAGAAAGATCCAACGCCTCCGGGTATCTTCGCAACCTTTACACAGTTTCACCGCATCTACGGTAATGATCTAATCGTACAAGGTTTGCTTAATCAGCCCGCGCTGCAGATTACCTCTGCATCGGTAGTCGAGCAGGTACTACAAGCACGAACGATTAAAAAGTCCATTATCTACGAGTTTATGCGACCCTGGCTCAATGAGGGACTGATAACTTCACTCGGCAAAAAGTGGGCCCAACGGAGGAAAATCATTACGCCGGCGTTCCATTTCAAAATTTTGGAGGAATTTCTGGCAATATTCAACGAGAGGACAGAGGTTTTCGTGGACAAGATTAAGGACCAGGTCGGAAAGGGGGATTTCAACATCTACGAGCACGTTACGCTCTGCACGCTGGATATCATTTCCGAATCGGCCATGGGCGTGAAGCTGAACGCTCAGGATGACCCTAACTCTTCATACGTGCAGGCTGTCAAAGAGTGAGTATGGCACAGATGACGAATTTCATCCAGAATGAGTAGACATTTTCAGGAATCAAACTCGGCAATCAAATACGGATTGAATTTTGGACATATTTTCGGTATAAATTTATATAATTCTGTATAAATGTTTTTCATGGTCATTTCAACTCCAGAGTAGCTTCAAAAAAGGGGCATACGAGTATTTGCATACGATAGACCTCGAAGTGAGTCACTTTTTAGTGACTTGGTCACTAAAAAGTCACTATTTGAAAGAAGAAGTCACTAAACTCATCTATATAATACAATACAATACACTTTTGGACATGTTTTCGGTAGGTTAGTATAAATTATTACAGTTATTAAGTGGTATGAATAAAAATCGCTTAATGCAGCATCTACTCAAAAACAAAGTCCACAAACTTTACTACACTTTTTGGTATGAATAAAACACTCTTTTCAAACATGACAGGGACTGATGCTGTACGTTAAGAAAAATCCATTCAGAGTGTAGCGTAAAATCAATAAAATCATGCAAATGAAGGGAATGCCAAATTTGTCGCTTATTCACACGACAAATGATGTGAAAATATGAATATTACTACATTCACGCTATGCATCACGTAATCGAGCATAGACACAAATTCATCTAGGTTATGTAATTTTACACGATTTGTAGTGTAAATTTGCGATAAATCTGTGCATGTGAATTTGACCACCTACACAGAAAAAAATATTTAAATTTGAATGTAGTGTAAATTGAAGACTACTGTAAAAATAAATCAAATTCGTGTATTGTTACAGCATCATGTAAACTTAAAAGAATATTAACTCAATTTTCAACCAAAAATACTTGAATGTTACATGATCGTGTAAATTTAAATTTAATTTGATTGAAAAATACAGGATCGGTCGTTTGAATTTAGGTTTATTTTGATGCTCCAAATATGTGCATGAAAATAAACTTAAATTTACATCATTTTTTTAGCTGTGTACCATATATTCGAATCAATCGTTAATGGACAGCGGTGAGAGTATGACGTCTCTTTGTCTGAGGAAATACCTTCTCAAAGATACCAAAATAAATTCAAAAGAAAATCCGAAAATCTTGGATACCACAAGTCTCGTGTAAATTTTGTTAGAAAATTCTTAAGCATTTCAATGCTCTTACGCTACTCTGAAAATTTTCCCAGTAATTATCCCAGAATTTTCTACTCTAGGGATTAATAAGACCTACAAGAATTCTTACGCCGATTTTTCCAGTTATTTTATAAAATATTTTATATGAATTCCTTTGAGAATTAATCCAAAGTTACTCCCAGGAACTGCTCCAAAAATGCCTACAAGAATTGTTCGAGCAAGTCTTTAGATTTTTTTTATGAATTCCTCAATAAATTCCATCAGGGATTCCTTATGAAGTCTCGCCATAAATTGCCCTACGAGTTAATCCAAACAATTCTCAAGTAAAAACGTCATAGACTCTTCAAAAGTTTATTTAAGGTTTCACATCAGTTTATACTACAGCAATTATTCCAGTACTTCCTCCGATCATTACAACATAAATTTCTTCAGATATTCAGTCCGATGTTTGTTAAGCATTTCATTCAAAAAATCCTGCAGGATATTATCCAGAAATACCTACGATTGACTTTTCTCAAATTATTAATCAATAAAACTTCAACAAAAATCCAAAAATTCTTCCAGAGATCCTTGTTGACGCTCATCAGGTGTTATTTTAGATTTTACACATGTTTTATCAAAGGTTAAGATTTTCTTTACAAATACCTCTCGGATTTTTTTTAATTTACTCGAAAAACTTATGAAAAAATGCTTTGATTCCCTTATGCCCTTCTCTGGGAGAATGGCTAGAAAAAAACCCCATGAAGATTTCCTTGAAAAAAAATTATGCAAGAAATTTCTGCAGAAAAACCGTGAAGGACTCTTAGAAAGATTCTTTGGCACATATCTTAAAGAAATTCTAAAGTACAATTTTGTATAAAATTCTATGACATTCCTGATGGCATCTCTGAAGAAATTACTGGTTGAATTCATGCGGAAGTTCTAAACGAGGATCTTTGAGAAGATTCTAGAGAAATCGATGGAAAAATCACTGGATAGTTTTCTGGAGGTGTGAGGACTTATATTGACAATTTCTGAATTTCTTTGGAGGAATAGCTGATCTAGTGTCAGAGATAGTGTCTATGGTTATCATTAGAAAAAATTCGGGTTAAAATCTTCAAGGTATCAGAAACGATATTCTTGTAGGATTTTTTTGGGAAGTCCGTAAGGAAACTACTGAATTAACTCCTGAAGAAATCTTCGCAGTAACTTCTGATTGAAACAAACTTTGAGCAAATACCTAAGGTTATTTCCGACAAAATTGTTGGAAAGTCATGAAAAGGGTCAAAATAATATCCTTTGAGAAAGAACTGACCAGATTCCATGAGGAATTAGACTCCAGACTTATAATCCACTGGATCATATTGATTTTATGATTCCTATTTGATCTCTTTCAGGCAAGAGGTCTCTGAAGTTCCTGTTTTCAAGACACTTTTTGCTACCAATATAGCACTAAGTGACTAAAAACAGACCTAACAGAAACAATTATACACTCCGAGAGTTTTAATAAGGTTTCTTCAGAGAACTTGATCAGGAATTTTTCGTAGTTTAATTTTAAGAGATTCTTTTTTATTGCTCGTGACTCGTATTTTAATCATAACTTAATTCAAGCATTTGTCCACAGTTTCATCCAGTTTTTCTACCATGAATTCTCCTAAAAATCCTGTAAGTTTTTCGTTCATAAAACCTTTACGAAACTAGTAACATATTTCCTCTAAACATAGGAAAATTTCTTAGAATATTTTTTTCAGGATTTTTTTTAAAGAACCTCCAAAAGTCTCTCAATATGATGGAGTTGGTGGTCTAATGGCTACCGATTCTGCTTCATAGGCAGAAGGTTATGGGTTCAATCTCAGGCCCGTCCCTTTCCTCGTATTTTGTAGTTGTATCTTTCACTTGCTTCTATCTTTCCATTCTTAATATATCACAGTTAATATATTCGTTCGTAGCATTTGGCTGAACCAGAGGCGGACAAAAAACCGTTTCCCTACGCTTCCACTCTTCCTATAGCACGCCTTTCTTTACGCCTGATACATAGGCAGTCTGCAAACCAAACAGCAAGCCTCTCTGCCATAACAATACCACCCCTCAACACCATTCCGCATGAACTGGCATAGACGCAGTGGTATATACGGTCTTTGTGGGAGCCAGTTTAATGCATCATCAATTCCTCCCCCTTCCCCTCATTGGTCAGCATTCTGATGTGGTAAGCGCCATTGTTGCCTAAAAATAGGAGATCATCAGCACTTATACATTGAGGGCGTCTTTTAAGGCCCAAGTAAAAATGGTGCAAAAGTCAAACCTGAAAAAGCAGTTTTCTCTTTTTAAATAGACAAATCGAAGAAAATAAAAACACACAGCTCTCCTATTTGTCAAATAAAAAGGCTGTGTGTTTTTATTTTCATCAATTTGTTGTTTTAAAAGAAGAGAACTGCTTTTCAACTCTGATTTTTGTGTCATTTTCTCTTGCGCCTTAATTCAAAACATTCATCCGGTTGGTTCCTTGTGTAAGTGCAGCTGATCTGGTCATACTGGCGTAGCAACCACGGGCGACCAATCAAGCTCAAGCTCAAGAACCTTCAAAAGTCTCTCAAAGTAGTCCCTAATTCTTCATCTAGAATTTATGATTCTACCAGGGATTTCCTCTAAGGTTTTCGTTTACTTATGCACTTAACTCGACCAATATAACCTGTTTTCCTTATAATTTCTCAAATATCTTTATTCAATAAATCGCCCAGATATTATTCCAATACCAACAAACATTATCCTAGACATTTTTTTGAAGAACTTTTCAATAATTCTTTCCGAGATTCTTGTAGAAATCTCTCAAGCAAGACCTCGATGACTTCCTCATGTTTTCATCCAGATTTTTCGTTTGAGAATTCATCGAAATTTTATTTTCTTTCAGAAAAACTCCAGGAACAACTCTGGAGCCTTGTTCTGAAAATTCTACAAAGATTATACCCAAACTTTCACAAGCAAGTCCTCGACGAATTTTCCATTTACACCACAATTAACAACATTCTCTACAAACTGGTCTCTACAAAATGTTCAATGATAATTTCTCTAGGCAAAACATATTTTCATTTAACCCTTAAAAGCCCGAGAAGAACCTAGAATTTTTGAATGATCACAATTCGTAGACCAGTTGATAAATTAATTTGAAATTTTGATGCAAATGCATTTAGTTGGTCTTCCAATCCTTGGGTAACACATCTCCCCTAATCGCTCCCCCTTTTTTGGTTATAGCGGGATAGTGGTTATAGCACGCGCCTCTTAGCCCGAGGACCTGAAATCAAATCCAATCCCCGAGAGTCACTTATGATTTTAAGGCTATAGTGACGAATCCTTCGGAATGGAAGTAAAGCCGTTAGTCCCAAGATGAACTAGCCCAGAGCTAAAAATCTCATTAATTAGGATTGAAATTATGCATGCAAGTATTTTAAAAATAATTTGTATGGAACGTTTCAAACCCCCTCCCTCATATACTTAATTAACGTTTCTAACCTAATAAATGTAATTTTAGTTACTTAGGGTTACGTTTTAAGATTTCAATCGCAATTCAAAAGTAATACAAAAAAATGTCAAGGTGATTCAAATGATTTCAAACTAATAGACTTTAATGCCAAAAAAAATATATACCGTAAGGACGCCATTTACCGTTCATTTAACAGCATTTCAACATGTTAAATTCTGTCAAACGTCGTGTTTTCGACATTTACAATTTGTTTGAGCAAGGCGCAATATAAAACATTAGTTTTTGCAGGTAAAAAATGTTGAAATGTAAAATATTTATAATTGTACCGAATAATATCTAAGGTACAGTGATACAGGTTTAGGGCACCATTCACAGCTCATCCTAAGTATGAGGCCCTATAGCCCCACTAGTTGGAATTACAATCAATGGTCACATTAACTATGTAAAACAATTATTCTATCATATCGTAAAACTTGTCTAAAATTTAATAAAAATCGAAAATAGTCGAGTTCGATGAGTGAAATTCGTCAGAATAAGCTTTCACACTATGCTAATGAACTGTTTCATTTCAGAATGTCGGAAATTATCTTCCAACGCCTGTTCAGCTTGCTGCGAACGCACAAACTTTTCTTCCAAATGAGCGAGGCAGCTCAACGACAAAGAGCGGCGTTGAAAGTTCTGCACAAATTCACCGATTCCGTAATTCTTCAACGAAAAGACCAGCTTGACGATGAGCAAGCAAGGCAAGAATCTAAACAGAAGCTCGAAGAGACCGACATTTACGGAAAGCGTAAAATGACCCTACTGGAACTACTGCTGAACGTATCCGTAGAAGGGCATCACCTGAGCAACTCGGATATTCGCGAAGAGGTGGACACCTTCATGTTTGCTGGACACGACACAACCACATCTTGCATCAGCTTTTCCGCTTATCACATTGCCCGACATCCTGAGGTTCAGCAGAAATTGTACGACGAAATGGTACAAGTTATCGGCAAAGATTTCAAAAACGCAGAACTCAGCTATAGCACTCTACAAGAGCTGAAGTATTTGGAAATGACCATCAAGGAAGTCCTACGGATCCATCCATCCGTTCCAATCATTGGAAGGAAAACTACCGGCGACATGCGAATCGATGGAGAAACGGTCCCAGCCGGTGTTGACATAGCGGTTCTGATCTACGCAATGCACAACAACCCGGAGGTGTTCCCGGAACCGGAAAAGTTCGATCCGGAACGCTTCAACGAGGAAAACAGTGCCAAACGGCATCCGTACAGTTACATTCCGTTTAGTGCGGGACCGAGAAACTGCGTTGGGCAAAAGTATGCGCTGCTGGAGATTAAGGTGACGCTGGTCAAGCTGCTGGGCCATTACCGGTTGCTGCCTTGTGAGCCCGAAAATGAGGTTAAGGTTAAGTCCGACATAACGCTGCGTCCGGTGAATGGAACATTTGTGAAGATTGTGCCACGATAGACTGTTTTAATAAGAAATAAAAGTTCATTGGCCTATGTGTCACTTATTTTCTATCTTCACCAGAAACTGCCGAGGCATCTTTCTAGAGGGAACGATTGCTCTAGGTTGGTCTTAACCAGATTACTCTACAAACGACTAGAATACGAAACACGTTTCAAAATAGCTGCAATAAATTGTCAGAAACGATCAAGAATAAGAATATTTTTTTACGAATGTAACGTGGCAGGGGCTTCCTTAGCCGAGTGGTTAGAGTCCTCGGCTACAAAGCAAAGCCATGCTGAAGGTGACTGGTTTCGATTCCCGGTCAGTCCAGGATATTTTCGTAATGGAAATTTTCTTGACTTCCCTGGGCATAGAGTATCATCGTACCTGTCACGCGATTTATGAATGCGAAAATGGCAACTTTGGCAAAGATAACTCTCAGTTAATAACTGTGGAAATGCTCATTGAACACTACACTGAGAAGCAGGCTTTGTCCCAGTGAGGACGTTAATGCCAAGAAGAAGAAGAAGATTGGTCTTAACAAGATTACAAACACGTTTTAAAAGAGATGCTAATTGTAATAAAAAGTGTCAGAAAGAACCAATTAATTTTTGCGGATGTAACGTGGCAGACTTTGCCCACAGATATGACTTTACCGATTTGAAGAAGGCTTAACAATTTTACAGAATGCGGACAATGCGATTCACGCTCAGGTCAAATCCAACAGTCTACCAAGTTCTTTTCCACAGTTGAACTTTTCGAGGTTAGTTATTCGACAGCGGTCTTCGTAAGCCGGCAACCCGAGGAGGGACAAATAACTCGCAATAATAATTGCAAACATATTTTGGAATCATACCATAGTTAGGTATTTTTGATTGTTAAAACCACATTTTGGTATTATAATGGTATTGGAAAAAAAAATGTTATAAACAAATAAAAATAGTTCATTTTGTATTATTTAGGTATTACAATACCTGATTTAATTATCAGCTTGGTGTTTGTAGAATATGCTGAAGGTATTATTTGAGATATTTTACCTCTTATGCAGGGCTCATTTGTACCTCATTCAGGTTGTAAGATTGGAAATTATCTGGTATGGAATACCTCAGTTTGGTATTCAGTAGCACTGTTCTCGTGCTCGGGAAGACATGGTATACCATGTATTATAATGATAATTATAATTAAGCAGAAGGTCATGAATTTACTCCCAGCCCTGTCTTTTGAACGAAAAGTTCGAACGTTGATCAAATTTATTCTCCTGCTCATATTTTCCATGATGTCTATGAAAGGATGTATGTAAACTCTCGTAAATATAGGTACCCAATTTGTCATCTTTTCACATCTCAAGCTTTTGCAACGACATATAGCCAAGACTGCTCTTGACTGTTGAAGGATTTTTAAATCTTGTCTAAGAGCTAGACATTACTAGCCCCAAGTTTCTGTCTTTTGGTAAGAAAAGGGAAACGAGGCAACCTCATACAATGGTTTACGACTGTGCCACCTATGAATTTATATGACTAACTCAATAGTGATATAAACTTGCAATATGAGATTTCTTACGCACCACACAATTTTTTTTATTTTCATACAGAAAATCTTATCATGGGGGGAGGGGGGGTTGAAAAATCCCAAAAAGCGTCTTACGTAATAAGTTGACCACCCCCTAAGTGATAGGAAAAATAAAAATAAATTTCGAGCTCGCTTTGTAAGGGTCGAATGTGAAATTTTTGACTGTACTCTCCATGAAGTGTCACAAACGAAATTAAATTCCTATTTCAAGAATGAGATTATTTGTGCTACACACGACCTAACGCCAGTGTCACCTCTTTTTTTTTTTTTTTTTTTTTTTTTTTTTTTTTTTTTTTTTTTTTTTTTTTTTTTTTTTTTTTTTTTTTTTTTTTTGATTAACAATATGTTTCATACAGACAGATTTAAATACGTATTACATTACACAGAAAAATACGTGGAGTGCTTCGGGAAGCTCACGATTTTGCGCGTGTTCGCGTCGCTGGAGATTTTTTTTCACTGTTATGGAGCGTCTTGCTGGGTAGTGCTTCGTGAAGCCCAAGCAGGACAGTTCGAGTTTGCGTCGTCAGATAGGTTTTGCTCACGGTTTCGCGCGTGTTTTCGTCGCCGGAGAGTTTTTTTTACGCGTCTCGTTATTTTATACAATCCGATGACTCTGGAGGGATCGGCTTTGCTTTTTACTGGCTATTGAGCAAAAATATTACTGCACAATCGGCAAGCATTTCGCGAAATATTATTTATACTATAAATAAACTATTGTTTCCCCTTTTGATTGCCGGCATTCAAAAGATTAAATTGAAAACACTTAAACAACAAATGTTTATGGTCTATCGCCAGCTTTCTAGGCGAATCCTGACAATATACCTTCCCCAACCTCCAACTCCGTAGCACTTATGAGGGTGTCGCTGAGTCGGTGGCCTCTCATTAAGTAAGTGCTACATCAACATTTCCTTCCCCTATCCCAAGTTACGGTAAAGATGGGCGTGGCCGGGAATAGTGATATTCATGCTTTTAGTATTCTTATTTATGATTTGAACAAGGTATACTCCAATGCCTTGTTCCTGAAAGTAGTCAGGATGAGATTATTAAAAAGAAACATGAATGTTGCTAGTATCCAATCTACGAAGTATACCGTAACTACGCTAACGCTAACGCTACGCTAACTCGACCTACGCCAGTCACCGCTGTACATCAAACGGGCACCCGGGCACGCTCAGATGTTTGTCATTTGAAAATTTCCATTCGTCAAAATATAGATCGAACTGATTGATGGTCAGTGTAGTACATAGGCCTTTTCACAAGACGTTTCAAATCAGCTGATTCGGAAGCCCTATGACAGTTCTTTTATGGAAATGACAGTCCCGTGTTTGCACTGGTCCTTCACCGGTGTACCGAAGAAGATTTAGAAATACCGATATATACCAATATTGCGGAGAATTTTTTTTTCGTGAATGTATTGCATAAATTTGATGAAGCGATTAATGCGATTTGCGGATGTTGCTCAGTGCAAATCCACATCTCTGCTGAATGCCTACCTCAGCGAAGATGCAACGAAAGCGGCTCTGGATTAGTTTGTCGGATAGATAATCGATTTACTTGTTTATATCATTGAAGGAAGGCTTCTAGTACTTCTGTGATGATGTTCGGAGAGCTACAGGTCGAAGATTAAACCAAAGTTGAACGAAGAGAGCAAATTGACGCCAAGTGTTTCCTTAAACCTTTCTCTAAGATCTTCCACAGTTGGGAACACTAAAACTTGATTTTCTATGAACCATCTACAATTATAGAATTTATAACTGAAATACAGTTAACAGTATTTCAAATGCATATTTAACTGAAAAAATCCAAGATACTACATGTTTTAAATGAGTAGAATTAATTGGCGACGTATAATTTATTGTCAGGTTCCACAAATGTTAATAGATCCTGAGTAGCACTGCAAAAAGTGCCGATAACTATTCTCAGCTACTAAAGGGCTCATACTAGCAATAAACCCCTTCTATGAGATGAACCAGCTAACGTCAAATTGGTCAGAAACAAAACTCGACAGTAATGTGCAGTAAATCTTATCATTATCTTATTTTCCATAGATAAATCTGTCATTTTGACTCGAGAAAAAACTTTTGAAAATGACCTATTAATTTTTGTACGCAAATTATTAGAAGAATCTTAGTCTCGAAAGTGTTGATTTCAGAGGAAAATGTTATATGGAGAAGTTGTGGTGAATCACTTTGCCTACAAGAAAAAAAATAACACTGTAAACATATTTATTTTTCATCGTGGAAAATTAAAAAATAAAACATCAGAATCTTATTTTTTCACTATATATTCTTGACAGGAAACAGATGCTTGGGACAAGTTATTTTTGTCAAGTTATTTATGTCAAAATAAATACATCTGGTGAAAATTTAACCTTTCGTTTGTTGCGTGTATTTTTGTAACACGAGTAGTCGTGCGTTGTACTTTGTACAACACCCTTGGTTTTGCGAATATCTCAGGAGCCTGGCCACTTAGAAAGATGGCGCCTTCGCCAAAGTTGTTCAGTAATTCAAAGACTATCATTGTTCGAGCCAGTCGATTTAAAATGTTGCCACCAGGTGAGGTCAGTGAGCATGAAACATTTGTTTTGCAAAATTCTCAGGAGCCCGACCAATTAGAAAGATAAAGTCTTCGGCAACGTTTGTCAGTAGCTCAAATATTTTATTTGTTTAATCTTAAAATTCTAGATTGGCTAAAATAATAAGAGCCCTTGAGTTTTAGCTTTATCAAAGATGCCATCTTTCTAAAAGGTCAGAATCCTGAAGTATTCGCAAAACCATAATTTCATGTTCACTAGCGCATCCTGGTGGCAAAATCTGGCATTTCTTGGCTCAAATAATGATAGCCCTAGAGCTACTGAGCTACTTTTGGCAACGACACTATCTTTGTAAGTGGTCAGGAACGGGATTGGTGGTCTAATAACTACCGCTTCTGCCCAATAAGCAGAAGGCCATGGTTTCAATCCCAGGCCCGTCCCTTTCTTCGTACTTTGTAGTAGTACCTTTCACTTGCATCTACCACTCTTAATATATCACAGTTGATCTATAACAGTTCATAGCATTTGCTAGAACCAGAGACGCACAGAAATAAACCGTTTCCCTACGCTTCCATTCTTTCATTATTCTTACGCCTGATACATAGTCAGTCTGCTAACCAAACTAGCAAGCCTCTCTGCCATAAAAACTACCCCACCCCTTCACCCTTCCCGCATGAACAGGCGTAGACGCAGTGGTATATACGGTCTATCGTGGGAGCCAGTTGAATGCATCATCAACTCCTTCCCTTTCCCCTCATTGGTCTGCATTCTGACGTGGCAGGCACCATTGTTGCCTAAAATTAGAAGATCACCAGCAATTATACACGAGGGTGTATCTTAATCCCAAGCAGTCATCTGGTTGGTTCCTTGTGTAAGTGCAGCTGATCTGGCGATACTGGAGTAGCAACCACGGGCGGCCAATCAAGCTCAAGCTCAAGACACTATCTTTGTAAGTGGTCAGACTCCTGAGATATCTGGAAGTTTCATGCTCACTAGCACCGCCTAGTGGCAAAATTTGGAATAAAAGTAGCTCGTACAATAATAGTCCTTAACTTACTGAACAACTGTGCCGAAGATCGCCATGATCAGATCTGCAAAACAAAAGTAAAAATTCCATGCCCACTAGTGCCACCAAGCGGTCAAATTCCAAATTAAAAGAGGTACCATCAGATAGTGCTCCACCTCCAGAACATCTTTATTGAAGACCTCATGTTCTGGATTTTGGGATATATCGATTTCAAATAATGTATAGTGTGTTCATTATTATGTACATTTGTTGATTTCACCGCATTATAAAGGGCCATACTGTAATCAAAAACTATCATTGTTTGGTTCTTAAGAAGAATCTTGAGGAATACATTTTGGTTTGCTGTCGATAGATCTGTTTGTTACAAAATGATAACTTATAATTCACAACCGTTGTAAAAAGTACAACAACACGACATTTCGAAGGTTGAAAAGTATTAAAAATAGTTTTATTTTTTGATTTGGCATGAAAAAATGTATAAAATCTTTTTTTAGTATTTCGGTTTACTACAACTTCTTCGTAGAAATGTTAACTCCAAAATCAACAGTTTCGGAACTAGAATTTTTCAAATAAATTGCATGCAAAACTTATGGACCATTTTCAAAAGTAATTTTTGAGTCAAAATGATCGATTTATCTAAGGAATACCCTTATTCTACCATACTGAAAAATATGTAAAATTTAATCCAAATCAAAGATTATCGGGCACGATTTCTTTTTTTTTCACATATTCGTCTGCTCGGGCTGCAAATGGTCAAAATATTGATTGCCAATCTAAAAATGTACACAATGTACGGATCTCGGCTGATCATCGATCAGGGTGTCTACTGATTTACACAAATCTGAAGAATCCAATATTCGTTGGAAATTGGATCGATTGGTCGCTCGCTGGTTGTAACAAATTGATCAAGCTTTCAGCATAAAAGGATATTCGGTTCTCCTGATTCGTTCTATTGTGTATTTTTTGTATTTTTGCATAGATGATATCTTGGGGAAATTAGGACAGGTACTGACTGCCCGTCTTGAAAATAACTTTAGAGTTCCCTTACCTGAAAAAAAACAAACAACAAGAAATCTAGCTGGAACCACCACCTGTTTGATTCCTTATTTGAACAGACATATAACTGTTCGTTTTGCTGTATATTTCTTTCACATATTACTCCCAAGATTCTCATTTGGAGTTTTATTTATGATTTTCACAAACATTCAGAGTAATTCTTCCATACCTTCATGAACTCTATATAGTATTTTTCCAAGAACTTAGGATCCCTCCAAAGATCGTTTCATTTTTCAAGAAAATTCCAAGTTATCCTGAAATTTACACATTAATTTCCCTAGCACTTTCTCCAACATTCCCGTTTAGAGCATTTTCAAGAATTCAAAATCAAAATCAAATTCCTCTTTAAACTTCCCAAGGAATTATTTAATGATTCAATCTCCAGAAAATGTCAAGGTAATTTTCCAATTGCTTTTGAAAAAAGAATCGGAAGAATCCGCGCGGACGTTCTAAGGAAAATAAAGTAATCTAGAGTAATCCCTTAAGAAACATGTGTAAATTCTAAGTATGCCTTGATGATTTCCTACGATGATCTGTAAAAGAACTACTGGATTCTTGTTAAAACTATTTTTAGAATTTTCTTAATGAATTACAAAAATGGCTGAAAAACATTCAAATCACTGAATAATGCTCTACAAGAATTTTTGAAGAAAATCCTTGGAGAAATTCTAGCAGAATCCCTGCAGATATTTATAAATGAATGATCGGAGCAATAACCTGGAATAATCTTTCGAATTTTTTTCCAGAGTAAACTATATGTGTAAATTACTGGAGGACGTAGCTTTAAAATGATTTTCTTGACCAAGTTCTTACTAAATTCCTCTAAGCATCCCTTGAGAAACTGCTGGTAGTATGCCTAGAAAAGTTCCTGAAAGATTTTGAGAAAGAATGTCTAAAGAAATCATTAGAACTCCTGGAGTATTCCTCGGGATCTGACAAAAATATAAATAGTCGCATAAAAGTCTCCGGAGGTTTCTCTAAGGATCAGGATTCACTGTAAACGGATTGATGTAAAAAAGTGACCATTTTATTAAAATAGAGACCTTTTGAAAACTTGCATTAGAATAGTGATCTAGGCTTCAAACATACCTGAGAAATGTTCAATTTTTCAATGCCGTTGTAATTTTTGCTCTTTTCTTACAAAGTTTATTATATTTGTAGAATAGGAGAAAAACATTTTGGAATGTTCTCAATCTTGGGAACTGTACCAACTTGTCAATCTTAAGTTCTATTTCATTGTCTAAAAATGTTTTATGTTTATGTAAATATAAACGACTTAAAAAATAATTTGATGGTTTTCTGATAGAAATGATATTCCACATTGTATTACTACTTCAAAGTAATTTCCCTGATTGTGGCCTAAATTCCCTGAGAATTCCAGGTTGAATAAAATCCTTTGATAATTCCAGGTTTTCTAGGTTTTCCAGGTAGAATCAAGCCGAAAACCACCCTATTGGAACGCCCTGCGACCCTATTGAAACGTAATTCCAAGAAAATCATCTTGATGTTCCGTGGCCAAGAAAGATAGGTGAGTGTAAAAAACCGTCATAGAATATTTGCATTACATAACCTTGTCGTACCTTCAGTGCGAACTTTAGCCCTATAGAATACAAATTTTGGCCTTCACTGTGGGGTAAAAATTTGCATATGACTTGCAATACTAAATATTATATTTCTTGAAATACAAATGAAAATATAAAAGTCTAGTAATACGCTTTGAAGATAATTTGATAAGGCCTTACAATCCGGAGATCAAAAGCTTTCAATTCATTAAATATCTTCTTAGAAATTGCCATTGCCCCGCATTACTCTATGTATAATGATGTATCTGAAAAATACAACGATGAGATGAGGAAATACAACAGCAAGTTGAAGCATGGATTAAGAACCCTCCAAAATGTCCTTTTTTCTTTTTTCAAGTTTTGGCTTTCGATGGCAACACTGTTTGATTGTTAATGCTAAAAAGAACTGGTCAACTGGTTAAACATAATCATATAAAGTTCAAAATGTCAAATAAACAGCCTGATATAAAAAACAGAAGGTTCAGCAACGTAAGAATTCATTTCCAGTTTCATCCAATTTTGCATATAGGGTACAAAACTTGTCAATAGCAATGTTGCCCATTGCTCAAGTAGGATCAAAAAAGCTCAATACAGTCAACTCTCCACATCTCGATATTGAAGGGACCATCGAGTTATAGAACTCGAAACTAGTGCAAACCAAGGGATAATCAAGATAGCCATGAAAACCAACTTTTACTATGGTTTTCTAATTCGATATGGAGATACCGAGTATCGAGTAAGGGAGAATTGCTTAAGCTTTAAGGCTAAGTAGCCCGTCATTCGTTTTGGCAGTCATGATTACTTTTCAGCTTGCAATTTCAAAGTGATAAAACTCAGTCTTGATAGTTGATATTGACTTGAAAAAGTATCACTGTACGCCCTAACATGCATAAAGTATGCTGATACTTTTTCAGCTGTGTCAGTGCAAAACCAACTGATTTTCTTTGATTCGTAATCGTGAGATGAATTAGCAACAATCATCAACGACGCGTACAAATTTCAATGACGGCCTACTTTGCCTTAACGTTCAACGCTCCGTCCACGTAATCATCGTCATCATCGAAATTTCAAAAGCAGTTTTTCTGTTCAAATCTAAAAATTATTCGATGAAATTGTGTTCACTGTGATTCGTTTGGAGAATAGAATGCAGTGAACATATTTTTCTGTAGATTTTGTTGATTTTGAACGAAAAAACTGCTTTTGAAAATTCCGAAATCAATGACGGATCCTGCCATCTTAAGTTTCCGTAAAGCTATGCGTCGCAGTCGTTAATATGAATTTCGGTCGTAAAAAAAAGTGGCGGCCCTTGGTTGCTACTCCAGTATCCCCAGACCAGATGCACTTACAAAAGGAACCAACCAGATGACTTCTTGGGACTAACGGACAACCTCAGTGTATAAGTGCTGGTGATCTTCTATTTTTAGACAACAATGGCGCCTGCCACGTCAGAATGCAGACCAGTGAGGGGTAGGGGATGAAATAATGTTGCATTTGAAACTGGCCCACAGTAGACCGGATATACCCCTGCATCCACGGTAGTTAATGCGGGAAGGTATAGGGTTTAGGTAACTTTTTTATGACAGAGAGGCTTGCTTTTTATTTAGCAGACTACCTAAGAATCAGGCGTAAGGAAAGGTGACTATAATGATGAAAGAATGGAAGCGTAGGGAAACGGTTTCTTGTCCGTCTCTAGTTCTAGCGAATAAACGTATAGTTTAAGTGTGATAGATTTAGCACAGACAAACAGGCGTCACACTCTCATCATTGTCCATCGACCACATTTTTAACGGTCGATAAATAAATAAATTGTAGGTGGCCAATCCACCATCCGCAGTGCTTGCATCGTTTTTGTTCGCGTTTGACGTTTACATACTACCACCATCTATTGGCCAATCAGCCAAACACATCGATTTTAGTATTGGGCGTACATGTTCTCTCGACTATGATTTTGATCGCATTTTGTTCAAAGTGTTACGCCTGATTGTCTGTGGATTAAGAGTGGAAGATAGAAGCCGGGGAAAGATACAGCTAGAAACTACGATGAAAGGGACGTACGGATTAAACCCATGACCTTCTGCTTATGGAGCAGAAGCGGAAGGCATCAGACCACCAACCTCGTCATCCTGAATTTCGGTCGTAAAACGAACCATCGTAAAAAAGAACGGTCGCAAAAAGTAGAGATGGCCGGGTCTCGGCCCGACGGGTTCGGGTCGGGTTTGGGTTTGAAAATTTGAAAATTTTCGGGTTCGAGTTCGGGTCGGGTACGGGTCAGGTTGAGTCGGGTTTGGGTCGGGTTGGGTAAAAATTGTGAACAGAGTAACAACCTGAAAACTTGCCTATGCATCAGAAACAATGAATTTATCATCTTTTAAAACTCGGGTTTTATTCGGATTATTCTTACAACCATTTTTCAGGTTTCGGGTCGGGTTCAAACAACGAAATATTTTCGGGTCCTGGTTTGATTTTTATATATTGTCTCGGGTTCGGATCGGGTCCGGGTTTGAAGAAATAAAATAAGTCGGGTACGGGTCAGATTCGGGTTTGAAAAATGTGAAACCCGACCATGGCTAGTAAAAAGATATTGAAAGGTATAATATTGTCCTAATTATTGAGAGTATTCAAGATTTTTTTCTACATGGTAGTTTCATCGTTTTCAGTTATTCAAATATTTGTATAGAATATACTCACATCTTCTGGTTGAACATGAGCTCCCGGTGCAGGTTCTGTCGGTCCATCGATTCGAGGCAGGGGTTGGCCAGCTTCTTCGGCACGATCAACCCTTGCGAGTCGGTCATGACGCCCTGCGAATGGTTGATCGGTGGCATCATTCTAGGGTATGAATCCGCTTCGTGGTTCCGGTTCTGATACTGTCCACCACCACTCCCAGCACCAGCTCCTCTCGTGAAGCCGTACGATGAGTCGTTGCTGTTATCTGAGTATCTTCTTCTATGATGAAGCGGGTGCGAACGATAGTGGAACTCGTCGTCTAAGCTGCCATCTGTATCCGGATCGTCCGAAATGAAACGAAATGAAAAAACAAACGAAACGGCATTGATTAGATCTCACGTGTTAGGGTCTGCTTTTCAACGATTGCTACTTAAATGGATAGAAGCAACGTCGATGGGAAAGGTAAAAACAACTGAACTAGATACAGTGCGGGACAATACATTTGCAACTTTTTAGATTTTCCGTAGATAATGATCCACTTTGGTAGGCTAGACCTCAGTTAATTATGGACTGATTTGAATGATGTTTTCACAGAGCGTTAGACATAGAGTAAAGTGGGGCAAAAGTTCGAGTGGGGTAAGAGTTTCTTTTTAAGATTTCTAGCTCAATTCAAAACAAATCTTATAAATGTCATGGTGGTTCAATTGCTATTCAAGTAAGAGACTTTCACTCCAAATATCATAAAAATCGATTGAGATTTGGAAAAGTTATGGCTATTTGTTGTTTTTCGACGTGAATATTGTAATTTTTGGTCAAACTTTCGTTGCATGGAACCAATTGAAGATAAAATCTTTTTCAATATTTTATATAAGGGCGTTTCTAAGCCTATCAAAAGGTTGCTTTGAGGTGTATTAGTTTTTGCATAAATGCTTGAAAACAGTTTTTGGCCCATAGTGGGGCAAAAGTTCGAATCAGCGGGGCAAAAGTTCGACCCATGTATAAAATCACGGAAAAATTTGCAAATTGCCTAAAATCCACATATTATCTTCAAATTTAGTTAAATTCGTCTGATCGTGTGAAAATTGTCACCAAAATTTAACATTTCCACTTAGTTTTGCGAAAAACTGCTATTTTTGAGTATATTATAATTAACTCGGTTTTGGGCAATTTTTTGATATAAATTTAGTGTGTATTTTTCGTCAAACTTAAGTTTACGGCTGGTGTAAGGTATGCCTGTCATAAAAGGATCGATATTTTGTGTTTTAGCCAGCGAACTTTTGCCCCACACTTGTTTCGAACTCTTGCCCCACCGGTGGGGCAAAAGTTCGAATAAGACAATCAATTTTGAAACTGTTCTAACTGAAAATGGGTAAATCTTTTGACACAAGTTTGTTCAGCAAAATTATAGCCCATATGTTGAAGGTTCACTGTATGGTATTTGTTTTGTTTTAACTGCTATTGTTTTCCTGGAAACTTTGTTTATACCACTAAGGTCGAACTTTTGCCCCACCTTACTCTAAATTAAATTTCAACATATATTTTTGAGTCACGAGTTCAAAAATAGTAAGGATTTGACTATAGTGAAATTTTAGGCGAAAAGCTATAAACAATCTATCAGAATGTATGAAAATTCTACACAAAAAAATATTTTGAAGAACTGGGAAAATTCGAAGTTGACCATCTTTTGTGGACAATCGAAAAAGTTGCCAATGTATTGTCGAATACTGTGTGTATGTAGCGATAAATAGGGATGGAAAAACAACACTCTACAAATAGCGAAACAAGTGGGCGCTGATTTGATTAACGATGTTCGGCGAATAACTGAAACGTGTGTAGGCGATCAGCGCGGTTCTAATCTGAGCAGTGGGTTTAGTTTCCACGCTGATTCTGAGGTAGGAATCTTACCATGAAACTAAGAAATCTAGCCACGGTGTGTCTGAAACCGTTGTTTTCCAAAACGAATGACAATCCCTTCTGGATTGTTATTTATATTCGTTCAGAACGGCTTCTGGCACACTGTGATAGCATTACATCTACGATCCCCTCGTGGGGGAACAATGAATCAAACCTTGCTCGAAGAGCCGCATCTTTTCCCGAATGTTTTGGGACGGGTTCAGCTGTGGACGAAACATGGTTTCCCAGTCGGCGTAATGTTTTTTTTTTTTCTTCCGACTATTGGTGTAATTTACGCCCCAGACGACAAGTGGCCATTTAATTGGATACAATGAGTGCCACCTTCCTTAGACACCTCCTCCTCGTCCTCCTCCTTCACGGGTAGGCGAAGAAAATGGAAGAAATAAAGCCTATTACTATGCACACTGAACTTATGGCGGAAAGTAAACAGTATGTGTAGGAAAAAAAAGGCAACTATGACGGTCGCAGGAGAAAGATACACATAAAAAGCGCGCCAGATTATCGCATAAATTGGTTTCACTTTCCATTATGACACCGAACGAACAACGGCGAACTTGACTGAATGATGGATGGGGCGGACTTCAGTCACCGAAATTTGCCATACTTAATCACGTTTGTTCAACCTTCGGTTATAACTTTCCCTGCAATGAAGGCTGCGGGAACGGCTGGTGGCAAATCTGACGATCGCAACAGTAATTGTTGTGTAGCTCAGTAGTTTCATAGCCGCCCTCACGGTAGATAGTCTATCTTTCAGCCTCCATAGTTGATGCAGTCCTACCATCATATCTACCAATTATTGATGATCGCAAGCCGTATGATGTTCAAGTTCATTCAATATATTGCTTTGATTCGCTGCAGATGAAATGTATACACATTTAAATGATATTTTCGAATTCGATCCCGGGATAAAGTTTGGGGCCACCCCCTATAAAACATACAAAAGTGTTTCGTAGAATATCTCCGATTAAACGTCTATTTGAATACCTCTGAAAAGTTAACCTTACCACGTAAGTATTTCAATCAAAAGTATTTTGATGATAAATCTTAAAGCTGTTAAGTGTGTACCAAAAAATACATAAAAAACAAATTTTAAAAATGAACGAATACATTACTCACACGTTTGTTACGTTCCCTTTGTCTCTGTCTTCGAAAAAAAAAGTTCGAATGAATCCTCAAGACAATCCCATAAATATTTGTGTTTTTCTAAGATATATTGCTTTTATTTGACAGCTTATACGTTGCTGTTTTCATAGTTAAAGTTTGTTGTAGGCTTACTATTGTTACAGGGCCCACACTGAATCAATATCATCTAAATCAACAACGTGATGTCTGGGTTCGAACAGCATTAAATTGCAGAAACTAATATTTGTAGTTCTAACTTGGTCTTTTTATCAACCCTGTGTACTTTTGTAAGTTCTAGTTCATTACCTTCTAGGAGACCTAACATTATTTCGACATTTATTAGAATTAACACACATTCAACACTTAACCTTTCGTAGGAATAAATATAATCGGCACGCATGCTATTTTTTAAGCTTGATTGCTTTTAGTCGGTGACTTATCAGTTGCTGGCTTCATAGCTAAAACTTATTCAAGGTTTCTATTCCTACCGGGCGCTCTGAATGTAATTTATCTGTTGGACAACAACAACATGATCGCTGTGGTCGAAAGGTATTATACTTCACCAACACCAACTGCCCGAATAATTATAGTTTTAATTTGATTGTCTACTTTTCGGCTTCTCGACCACGTGACAAAGCATTAGATTTCCATTGGCGTACATATCTGCCCATAAGTGATATTTGTAAAAGTCGGTTTTCACTACAGAAAATATAAAAAAGTAAAAAAAATCATCAAGAATTTTTCAAAAGAACTGACGACAAATATCCCTTGTGATATTTCAACGATATTTTCATTCATGTTCTTTTAAGAGATTCCTCTCAGAATTCCCACGAAATTTTCTTCGTTAATTATTTCCTTACTTGTTCAGTGCTTTCTACAAGAACTTTTTTATCAGTTTTTAGTTCCTACTGGGATTCTAACGGGAAAACATTCCCAAGATTAGTAGTTAATTTTCAACAAATTTTTCCTGAAATTTCTTTAACTTTTTGATTCTACCAGAATTTTTTTCAAGAAATCTTTATTAAATTAGAGAAGAATGCATCAGAAGTTCTTTTGAACATTTTTCCTGGATGGTTCTCTATGTACCCACTTAAGAGATATAACTTTTAAATTTTAGTTTTGAAATATGATCCAATTGTTTACTGAGGATTTCTCCAAAATAAAAGTACAAGAAATTCTAGAAATCCCACTAAAATTGTCTTCAAGATTACCAAGCAACATCAAAAAAACAAATGAGATTCTATCCATAAATTGAGTTCACCAACAGTTTTTCCAACTTTACCTATGAGGTTTTTCTTCAGATTCCTTGAACATTTTATTAAGAAAATTTCTCGAAAATTTTTCAAGGATTGTTTGAAAAGTTAGCAGTAAAAATTATCCAGAACTTGCTTCAAAAAACATAAAATGATTCTTAGAGGTGTTATTCTAAGGATTCATTTAGTAAAATGTTCTTAGCGATTTTTCAGAGAAGTTTTCCGCAGGTCTAGCTGCAACTTTTTTTTGCAGAAATTTCTCTAAGTGTTAGAATTTCTCTATTAATCAAAACTCACTCAAAAAAATATTTGGAAATTGCTTCAAAAATGGCTCCCTAAGAAAATTAAAAAAAATTCCTATAAAGCTTCTAGCGCCTCAAACGTTCGAATGTTTTCAAAAACTCAGTTTGTTCAGGGATTTTTCAGAGAATTATATTATTGTTTCCTCTGGGAAGTCGTCCAATACAGAAAAAAATATTCAATTTTCAATGTGATGTAAACTGCAGTCTACCGTAAAAATAAATCAAATTCGTGTGTTGTTACAGCATCATTTAAATTTAAATGAATATTCATTCAATTTTCAACTAAAAAATGTTGAATATTACATGATCGTGTAAATATAAAAAAATCCGATTGAAAAATAATGGATTGGTCGTTTAAATTTAGGTTTATTTTGATGCTCCATATATGTGCATGAAAATAAACTTAAATTTACAACATTTTTTTAGCTGTGTAGGATTCTTGCGAAAAATTCACAAGAGATTCATCCATTTTTTTAAACAACACTAGCGACTCATCTGGGGATTTTTGCAAGGAAATTTTCTACAGTTTCACTAAAGAATTTTTCAATTCATTCTAGAACTTTGAGAAAAAAATATTCAAAAATCCATATTTTAGAAAATTCCTAATGTTTTTTTCTGAATACTGATTCCGGGATTATTCCATAAATAACATGAATGGACTCTCCATTGTTGGTTCAAAAACTACTCCAGAAATACCTCAATAATTTTACTATGGATTTCTTTACAAATAATTCTATTTATATAAGATTTAACAAATAACAGATACAAATAAAGTTTAAGAAAAAAAATCTAAAGAATTTGTTGGAAAATTTCAGCTTGAATTCAATTTGTTTAATTAACTAAATTCTTATCGGAATATTCAAGAATTTACCTTAACATTTATGAATCATTTTGATGAAATTCCATACAATATTCTCACAGAAAAGCTTAGGTGGTTTTTGTGTAATTTACAACAAACAATATTGTTCTTTTTTCTTCGACTTACAAAAAGGATAGTGATTGGCATTGAACGGATGGAATTAATACTGAAGGTATTTGTATCTTACATCTAACAAAATGTTTTGCATGAAATTCGAAGATTTATGATACAAATCGTTAACCATACGTATAAAACTTCTGTAATTTTTCAACACTGCTAGAATTTACCATTGGTTCTAGGTTCTTGAAAGTGTTTAAAGTTGTGCGAAGGATGGAGAAACAACAAAATGTAGAAGTAGATAGACAGCAAAATATCTAGAAGTAGATTGGTAATTAAAAGCTCTAATGAATAAAAAAATCTGAAGAAATTCCATCAAAATCTTCTTTACAACTTATCTTTGAAATCTGTCAAAACACCTTTCTTGACTTCTGGATTCCACAGAATTCTATATAAAATTATTTTTTGAAAATTATATATAACAAATAGTTTTTTAAAGGAAGGTCCTCATAAACTTCTTTATGAATATATTAATTAATCCCTTCCGCTTCCGAGTTATTTTGCTTAATGTTTCTCCTCAAATTAATTTACAGCTATTCTGATTTTAGAAACATTTTGTGTTTTTTATTTTCAAACATACACAACGAACACCATTATAAGTCAATATGAAGTGGTATAACAAGTTTTCGATTGATTTTAACCTTGCAATATTGAATCCAACATGAATCAAACGTTTTTGGCATATAAAAAGTAAATGTCGAACAAATCCGAATGATTTATTCAGAGGAAATTGGGCGTTGCATACCTCTAGGGGTTTAACATTATATGGAAATTTTCGACTGCAAAAACAAAAAGGGCCTCAATTTGTAAAAATGTCGCTTAGAGATTTGAGACCAGATTCATGCTCTATTATAACTGGGCTGTCAGAAATAAGCAACGAATTCTTTAAAATGTCATCAAATAGTGATCGTAGAACAGATTGTTTGTGAAGCAGAATTTCCAGAAAATAAAAGCCATTGAAGAATTTCTGACACAATTTGTAATATATTTTGGAAATATTTTTGAAAAACGTTTGATGAACTTCGCGAAAGAATTTGTAATGCTTTTTTTGTGATAACTATTTCATGGAATGCACTGAGAAATTTCCAGTAAATCTTTCAGCGAATTATATCAGCATTAGATCATGCAGAATATTTGATAGAATCAATGTTTTTAGGAGCAATTGCGAGCGCGTGATTCACCAAAGACAGAATCCCTAAATTTGAACTCGAAGTTCATTTTTATAAAATTACACTCTGAAAAGCATGGCCATTGAATCGGCCAGAATTTCAAATTATTGTGGCAATAAAATCATAATATTCTATTACTTCTAAGGATATTGACGGAAGGGAAAGGACATTTTGGCGGAAAAACTACCCATAATCAATAAAAAAAAGCAATTCTTATCATCGTGCAAAAGTTTGGGATCATCCCTCAGTATGATCTATCTTGAAAAAATTTGAGATCAGCTGAGATGCATGAAAATCATTTGTAACTTAAGATTTATATTTGATCCAATTCGAACATATGTTAGCATTATAATTTATAAATAATCGAATTCCATCCCCGAGTTAGTCACTTATAACGGAAACGATAGAGTGACGACTTCCTTCGGAAGGGAAATAAAGCCGTTGGTCTTGAAAAAAAAACTAGCCAGGGCTAAAAATCTCGTTAATAAAGATAAAAACAATATTCGATTGTACGTTTCAAAGATATAAATTTGAAGCGGAAAGTGTTAATGCGTAGCAGTGCTCAAGCGGATATTTCTCGATCGCGAGAAAGAAGACTGGTAGGTTTACCATTTCACTAAACTACAGGGGATAGGCAAAATGATTGAGATAGGCAAAATTTTGCCTAAATTCAAATGCTCATAACTTTATGAAAAATTGATGAAATTGGATGCATCCGGAAGCATCCGACGGCAAATTTGGTCTTCTTTCAGGAACTTGCTTGGCCATGCATATTGGCCACTGGACACCGGAGATGTTCCGGATTTTACGAGGTCATGTCTAAATGTCATTTTTTCTGTCGCTTGTATTTTTGTGCGGTGTAATGTTGGATAGATGTTTACTATTTTCCTAGAAACTAGAACTAATAGGAAGTTGAATGCCGCTGGACGCATTAAGATTGGTTGGAAATCTTCAGAAATATGAACATTTCCGTAAAATGGTTCCGGAAAACATGGTCAGTCATGTTTGTATTCCCAATTATGTAAATACTATCCGGAACTATATCCAAGTGGACACCAACCTTAAAAATGATGTTTCCAGCAGCATATTCAGAACCATCAGATGTATAGACCACTTTATAGAAGGTTCCAGGTGCCCTGGGGGAAGTGGTCAATTAGGAACATATCTGGAACCATATCAATATGCGCATCAAACTTCATGATTTTCAAAGGTTATGCTTTCCGAAGCATTTCCAGCACCACCATGACGACTCTATAGTAGGTTCCAGGTGCCCCCGGGGATGTGGGCAATTCAAAACATGCCCGAAAACACATTATTATGTGTATAAACATCAAGATTTTTGAAGGCTATGCTACTAGAAGCATTTACAGAGCAACATATTTATATAACCACTGTATAATAGTTTCCATGGGCCCTGGGGGATGTGGTCCGAATTGGCCACATCTCTAGGAGCCCATGGAATCTACTATAGAGTGGTTATTTCATCTTGTGATTCTGAAAATTCTCCACATCCTCCAAGTCACATGGATCCTACTGTTTATGGTAGAAGGTGATTCTTAACAGGTGAACGGCCGAATTTGCCAAATCCCCCGGGGCACCTGGAACCTACTATAAAGTAGTCATGACAGCCGGTGGTGCTGGAAATGCTTCGGATAGCATAACCTTTGAAAACCATGAAGTTTAATGAAAAAAACCGAATTTAGTACTATACCATTTAATTCCACTAGAGTTTGTATCCTTTGACAGATACGCGTATTTCGACCTCAACTGTAAGGCCGTCTTCAGTGTCGTGTACTAGAAGTCGAGTCTAGTACACGACACTGAAGACGGCCTTACAGTTGAGGTCGAAATACGCGTATCTGTCAAAGGATACAAACTCTAGTGGAATTAAATGGTATAATACTAAATTCGGTTTTTTTCATCTACTTATAGGTATTCTACTAAACAGCTCGAAGATTTATTATCATGAAGTTTAATGCCCATATTGATATGGTTCCAGATATGTTCCTAATTGACCACTTCCCCCAGGGCACCTGGAACCTTCTATAGAGCAGAGGCGTCTGGTCAGCCTGTTCAACCTGTTCATTGAACAGGTAGACCATTTGAATCAAAATCGTACAACTAATTTAAAAAAGTAAATCAAATTCAACAAATTTTAAAATAGCATGAGTGTGGGTTCATACGTACTACATAGAAAGTGTAGGATTTGTCCATTTTACACCTCCGCCTAGCCTTCACGGAACTTCACCGAACATCCAAATAATCACTCACTCAAACCAAAACCAAAAGCGCACCGAACTGGTCTCAATCACATTAGTCTCAAAACTGATCCTTTTCTCTTCTTCAACACCCCTTCCACTTTTCACATCGTACAAGCTTTTTCTTCCACTCGAGCAAGCTTTTAGTCTCGTTCTCTTTTGTTTCCTTTTTTCCAAAACTTTAGAGACTCCGCAGGTACTGCGCTTTCGCATGGTTTGTTTATATTCTCCTATTCAACACGCTTATTCAAAATGAATCATTAAAGTTTGTCTCATCAAATTTTATTATTGTTAAATATGAATAATTATTCTAATTTCATACACCTAAATCTCGTTAATTCATTCGTACTAATCATTTCATTCAGTCGCATAATAACATAATAATCTACACCCGATACCTACATCCACCTCCTTTTCTACTCTTTAAATGTGTAAATCATATTCATCATAACAGTGTAGCAAACAGACAAGTTATTTTTAATTGGTTGTGTTACATCTTATGTATTTGATAAACGTATTCAGCATGCTGATAGCACAATATGATAATAATCAGCCCATAGAGCGGTGCTTAGGTGGGATAAAATGAACAATAATTGATTTGTTGATATTTTTCGATATCTATTTCATTACACAAGAAGTTTCATGTAGGGCTCATTCATTATTAATTCTGACATAATCATATAAGCCATTATAGCAGAAAAATGCCCAATTTAACAGCTATGGAAATCCATAAAACAGCTTGAAATCCAAATTCAATGATGTATACCAAAACGTTGAAAACACATGGCAGATTGAACCAAAGACAAAATAAATAAACGATATTTAAATTAATTCCTATTTTAGCTTTGTGCACTAGTACTAAAAATAAAAATATCAACTTCGTTCATACCGCAGATAATATCTGTGTTCATACGTTCAGTATTTCTGCAGAGGCCATTGCAAGCAAAACTGAACTAGAAATAATGATGCAATGGGAAGCTTGCATATATTTTAACAACCAGATGCAGATAATGCAGATCGACTATTAGCATTTTTAATAGGTGAATATTTGAAGGCTATTTGATATTGTCTTCAAAATGGCGTCCATAACATATTTTTTCCTACGTGAGGCACAATGGTCGGGCTCCATATGAAAAACTGGTCAAAACTACTAAAATGAATTTGAAAGTTTCAGTTTTTATTTGTTTTAAACATTATATATTATATTCTTATGATCCTCTATAGAAATCGTACTAAAATTTAAATTTCGTCGTTGAATTGGCTAAAAAAAAATAAATAAAAGATGTGACATTGAAATAAATTGAAATTTTAAGATATTAGGATTAAAATAATTTCCTAATGCTATGCACCAGCACCATCTGAAAGCTTGTTTAATACTTTTATGGCACATCAGGATAAAGAAAAATATTTAATTGAAGTTTTTGTAATATTTTGATAAATTTCAACTTAAAAACAACTTATGTTGTTCTCATTTTAAATTGTACATACTTAAAGGCATTTTTAGATCGCATTAAAAATGTCTTTTTCCTTTGCGCTGAAAATTGCTCTTCGAGAAAAATAGTATTGTACATATTTTCTGACAAAATATTTCAAAATAAATTCATATAAATATGTAGACAAACCAGTCACCGGCTGAAAGTCTCGATAATAGAAATAAAAGTAATAAATTAAAAAAAAATACCGTTTATCTACTCTTCATACATTACGATGGTGTGGGCAGGATCAAACGGTCAGCAGCCCCATTCATTAATTCCCTGTGCAACGTCGATTGTTCTGGTCAATCACGGAGTAGCAACTACGAATTGTACGGTCATCTATGCTTATGCTTATGCTTATGCTTTTCTTGCTCAAGTTCTTTTGCCAACTCCGCTGCATCCTTGGTCGAGGCTCTGGTCGTTTTTCTGTCAAATTGAGAAAGTTAAGACTTATTTTACTATTGCATTGAATCATTTCTAGTCTTATGTAACAATGTCTTATCCTTTTTTTTCTTTAGGCTCTAATTTCCTTTAAACAAAATCGGGATTTCTCTTGAAGTCAATCGGGTCGAACGTCCACTACGGAACGCCGCAATCCGATCGAGGATTGGATTTCTCCTAGACCCAACCGGGTCAAACGTCCACTACGGAACGCACCAATCCGATCGAGGATTGGATTTCTCCTAGACCCAACCGGGTCGAACGTCCACTACGGAACGCACCAATCCGATCGAGGATTGGATTTCTCCTAGACCCAACCGGGTCGAACGTCCACTACGGAACGCACCAATCCGATCAAGGACTGGATTTCTTCTAGACCCAACCGGGTCGAACGTCCATTACGGAACGCACCAATCCGATCAAGGATTGGATTTCTCCTAGACCCAACCGGGTCGAACGTTCACTACGGAACGCACCAATCCGATCAAGGATTGGATTTCTCCTAGACCCAACCGGGTCGAACGTCCACTACGGAACGCACCAATCCGATCGAGGATTGGATTTCTCCTAGACCCAACCGGGTCGAACGTCCACTACGGAACGCACCAATCCGATCAAGGATTGGATTTCTTCTAGACCCAACCGGGTCGAACGTCCATTACGGAACGCACCAATCCGATCAAGGATTGGATTTCTCCTAGACCCAACCGGGTCGAACGTCCACTACGGAACGCACCAATCCGATCGAGGATTGGATTTCTCCTAGACCCAACCGGGTCGAACGTTCACTACGGAACGCACCAATCCGATCAAGGATTGGATTTCTTCTAGACCCAACCGGGTCGAACGTCCACTACGGAACGCACCAATCCGATCAAGGATTGAATTTCTCCTAGACCCAACCGGGTCGAACGTCCACTACGGAACGCACCAATCCGATCGAGGATTGGATTTCTCCTAGACCCAACCGGGTCGAACGTTCACTACGGAACGCACCAATCCGATCAAGGATTGGATTTCTTCTAGACCCAACCGGGTCGAACGTCCACTACGGAACGCACCAATCCGATCAAGGATTGGATTTCTCCTAGACCCAACCGGGTCGAACGTCCACTACGGAACGCACCAATCCGATCGAGGAATGGATTTTTCCTTGACCCAAGCGGGTCGAACGTCCACTATGGAACGTGTACATTCCTATAAATAATTCGATAACAAATAGTCACACTGGTTTACCTTGCACAATGGTCGAAAAAAAAAACTTCGGCCAAAACTGTTTTTCGTCTCTATTAAAAAATGTTGAATCTTAATGTTGCTCAGTGTTATAGAAGGGACTGTTCATATATTGCATAACTTTTTGAGTCGCATACTTATGTATTCGAAAGTTTATCAACAAATGTATGAAGAGTAGATAAACGGTATTTTTTTTTAATTTATTACTTTTATTTCTATTATCGAGACTTTCAGCCGGTGACTGGTTTGTCTACATATTTATATGAATTTATTTTGAAATATTTTGTCAGAAAATATGTACAATACTATTTTTCTCGAAGAGCAATTTTCAGCGCAAAGGAAAAAGACATTTTTAATGCGATCTAAAAATGCCTTTAAGTATGTACAATTTAAAATGAGAACAACATAAGTTGTTTTTAAGTTGAAATTTATCAAAATATTACAAAAACTTCAATTAAATATTTTTCTTTATCCTGATGTGCCATAAAAGTATTAAACAAGCTTTCAGATGGTGCTGGTGCATAGCATTAGGAAATTATTTTAATCCTAATATCTTAAAATTTCAATTTATTTCAATGTCACATCTTTTATTTATTTTTTTTTAGCCAATTCAACGACGAAATTTAAATTTTAGTACGATTTCTATAGAGGATCATAAGAATATAATATATAATGTTTAAAACAAATAAAAACTGAAACTTTCAAATTCATTTTAGTAGTTTTGACCAGTTTTTCATATGGAGCCCGACCATTGTGCCTCACGTAGGAAAAAATATGTTATGGACGCCATTTTGAAGACAATATCAAATAGCCTTCAAATATTCACCTATTAAAAATGCTAATAGTCGATCTGCATTATCTGCATCTGGTTGTTAAAATATATGCAAGCTTCCCATTGCATCATTATTTCTAGTTCAGTTTTGCTTGCAATCCAACACTAAATTAGTCCTCCATATTGAGCTCTGTTGGTCACCTAAAAAAATCGCCATTTTGTTTCCATTGATATTTTCTAATGGTTTTTTTTCTTATATCGTGGCCGAGTCTTAACAAAATATCAGTACTTACTTCCGAATGGGAGCGTTTTTGGTATCCCCGACCATGCCATTGTAGGATTTGTCCATTTTACACCTCCGCCTAGCCTTCACGGAACTTCACCGAACATCCAAATAATCACTCACTCAAACCAAAACCAAAAGCGCACCGAACTGGTCTCAATCACATTTTTCGTCGTTTATGCAGACGTTATGCTCACGGAGCCTTCGCAGCACTTCGTCTAGGTTTTCGTCATGTTCTGCTTTTGTCTTGCCGGACACAAGAATATCATCAAGATAGTTTCGAACTCCTTTGCACCCTGCTAGAACGATGGTCTGCATAATCTCCTGAAATATGTCTGGGGCGTTTGTCAAACCAAATGGGAGTCTTTGGAATCTGTACATTGCGTTTCCCGCGAAGAAATTTGTTAGGTGGCGCGAATTTTCGTCCAAAACGACATGGAAAAAGGCACTCTTCAAGTCTATCGTCGAAAACCATTTACAACCAGGTAAATCGGAGAGAATGGATTCTAATGTGGGCATCTTGAACGGTGTTCTAATAATTGCCTGATTAGGCCCCCTGAGATCAACCACTAGTCGAATATCATTTTTGCCCTTAGGCACCACCAAAAGGGATGAGCAATATGATTTATCCATTAAGTCCGTAACGCGTTCAATTATTCCTGAATTCAGTAGTTCGTCAATGCGCCGTTCTGTCTCAGCTCTAAAGGCCGGAGGGATATTTGTAAAAATCTTCCTCGACGGCGGCATAGTGTCATCGTATCTGAGGATGACAGGTGGGACATTAAATTTTGGAAACTTTTCGAATACGTTTAGTGAACGAATCTCTCCTGGAAAGTTTCCCTGTCCTGTTTGGATCGGAACACGTAGACCTAATTGCAGTACACTGTATCTAATTGCAGTATCCCTGCCTAATAGCGCACGTGCTTTGTTGATCACATAAAACTTTTCCATGTAGCTGGGTCGATCTTGGGATATTGTCAGTTCTGCCACGAATGTAGCGACTACATCAATCTTACCTGAAGATGCGTATGCTTTAAGTGGCTTATATGTACCATATTTTATGCACAGTAGTTCACCATATGATTCTCGCATTAATGTTTCGAATGTATCGCTGCCAATCGTGTTAACATCTGCGCCTGAATCAATTAGGAATGTGATTGGAGTCCCTGCAACTTTGCCCACGACTTCGCCATTTCTATTCAAATTCTCTGACTCACTCACGCTTGATATACATTCAGTCGTCTCCATATACGCAGTTCCTTTTTCAACTACGCCTTTGTCTTTATCATACGAGTATTCGATCGACGTCGCACCCTCATTCGAGAAACAGTCATGTTCATTATTTTGTGGTTTTTTGATCTTGTACTGGTTGTATGTGGCGCCAACATCATCAACTGCTTCCTTCTCGTCACGTTTAACGATAGCTAGCTTTTTCGATGACCCTACCCTATAGGTCACACATGTCAGAATCCAAACGATTCTGACATGTGTGACCTTAAGTATTCGGCGGCGCTTATTGCTCGCCGTCGCCGCCCACCACCCATTATCAAAAAAGGCCTTTCATTTGACATATCTCACCCGTATTATGCATATTATAGTAGGATTTTGGAGTATTATAGCATGCGTAGTAGGATTTTGGATTGATTTTTTCTACGTGTCGAGATCATCGTGATACAGTTTTCATCATTTTCAAGCGGTATACCGGTATAAAAGAAGGAAAACCAAGTTATCTCCGAAAATCCGCGGAGAATAAAGTCAACCGAGAGCTAGTAGACTCCGTAACTACCAGAAAGACGAAACCCAGAGGACAATTTAAGATCCGTGCAAATAATCATCCGCATAAGGTGTCGTAGGTATCGGGTCGTAGCGCAGTACCTGCGGAGTCTCTAAAGTTTTGGAAAAAAGGAAACAAAAGAGAACGAGACTAAAAGCTTGCTCGAGTGGAAGAAAAAGCTTGTACGATGTGAAAAGTGGAAGGGGTGTTGAAGAAGAGAAAAGGATCAGTTTTGAGACTAATGTGATTGAGACCAGTTCGGTGCGCTTTTGGTTTTGGTTTGAGTGAGTGATTATTTGGATGTTCGGTGAAGTTCCGTGAAGGCTAGGCGGAGGTGTAAAATGGACAAATCCTACAGAAAGTAGCATAACAATTGTCCCAAGGCACCAAGAACGATCGCGTAGTGTGCTGAGTTCACGCACCATGTAAAAAGCTCGCTTGACATCCACAGCACAAGCGTGGTATTTCACCAAAGACAGCAGCGCAAAAGTTGAAGAGAAACTACTGTGCCTGTTCAACTGCTGCTGTTGAACCAAAGCCCATATAACTAAGGTCCCACATACATTCACAGCTTAGTAATCTGTACACGCTCAAAAGCATACATGTGTGGAAACAACCCGTTCAACGAAAGAAGCTGAACAGGTTTTACTTTTTCTCCTTCCGAAATATTGGTGCACGCTAAGCAGTTTCCTAATAGAATGCATTTTGTTCGGAATAGATCGGATGTCCAATGTCCATCCAGACATATTTACATCAACTTAGAAGGATATCCACATTATAAAATGAGAGGTTTTAATAATTAAAATCAAATTTATAACAATTCGAATGCATACCAAGCATACGTAAATTCGATTAATCCAATCTTAATCTAATCATTTCTGGTCTTTGGTGAAGTTAGCGCAGTCAATATGAAAATAGAGTGTTCTTAGAGTGCAAATTGCATGCTTTACGGTGCTAACTTTCATGCAATACGAAATCGGTTTCTCTCGACAGGTTCAACCAGCCGATTTGAACAAGCTGAAGAAGATGATAAAAGCTCAGGAAGAATGTATTATCAATGGAATTAGCGCATTTATTTTTGCTCCGTAGACTGCTCCAATTTCCATATTTTAATAATAGATGATTCCATATCTGTTTTCTCTATAGTTTATTGTGGGATTCATGTTTGTTTTTAAAGAAGGATTAACCTTTCTAAAGGGATTTTCGGCTCGCCACCGAAGCGGACAGCGTACAAATCATTCGCGATGTGTTTTTACGCTGCATTCATACAATTCAAGTACCGCCGTGTGGGGTGACATTGGTCCTAGGGGGTGACTTTGACCGCCCTTTTCGATGCATCTCTTGAATTGCACGGGAGGCAAAAAACTAATCCATGACCATCTAGTGGTTATTTATAACGTATTCTTGAAGCTTGCCACATTGTTTTCATTATTCTGGTTATAGTTTGCTGTAAAAATTTTGGCCCAAAGTCACCCTTATGGACCAAAAACGACGGTATTGCTCATTTTAAATCCACATCCAGCGGCGGCGATAACGTGCAGATATGCGCGCAACGTCAACATTCAAGTAGGTTTGAATTTTTTCGTTCTTCAAGTACGCGAATGTTTGTAATTATCTGAATCTGAAACATTTGGTGATTTTTATTATCACTGCGACGATATACCACCATTTTCTGTTAATCGCATTCCGTGGATTTTTTTTTTGCAGAGCACAATATATTATTTTTTTTTTTTATTTTAAAAAGCTACTGAGCTCATATTCGGCCACAATATGCGTCGTATTGAACTGCTTCTTATTGCAAAGTTTCAGACAATTCGGCCGCGAAAAAAATCTATGCCAAGTGACCAAGTAGTTATTTTATTTACAATGCGCCCCTGTTACGCATTTATTATCAGGCATTTATCAGGATTTTTTTTTAAATTGGCAGTTAGTCAATTTCTTTGCTAGCGTTGTTCTTGTGTGAATATTTTTCAGGAATAACCTGAATCGATTTTTTACGACTTGGAAAATCGATAACTCAGTGGTGTACCGCACAAAAGTCACTAGAACTTATATATAACAATATCTCTCGTCAGTCCAAACGGTAATTTTTGAACCTACCAGAAAATATGAAAAATATGTTCTGAAGTTCAATTTACTACTTGGTAATACAAAAATAAACCTACAGGCACTGAGCTATAACACCAGAATGGCAACAAGCCCCTTTAATTCAAACCTAGTCTGAAAAACGTTGTTAATCGCTTGAGGAACCACATGTCGAAAAGACTTTATTACAATCGGTTGTTTGAAAAATCGAAAAATTGCAAATGACCAATTCTGCAGGTCAGATTTTACAGTTTTCAAATTATCTGTTTTGGGTTTTTTTTTTTTCAAAATAAGGATCTTATCCATTATTTACGATCGGGAAAATTTTTAAAATACCGGGAAATAACCGGGAGAAAACCGGGAATTTGAAATCAGAAATTCACTGGCCACCCTGATAGGCGTTATTTACCCAATTAAAAAATATATTTTTCTTGTTGTTGCACAGGTGGCTTATTTGAGCACGCGACGCCTCTGCTATAGAGTGGTCTATATATCTAATGGTTCTGAATATGCTGCTGGACACATTATTTTTAAGGTTGATGCTCACTTGGGTATAGTTCTGGTTAATATTTACATAATTGGAAATACACACATGACTGACCATGTTTTCCGGAACCATTTTACGGAAATTGTCATATTTCTGAAGATTTACAACCAATCATGATGCGTCCGGCGGCATTCAACTTCTTATTAGTTCTAGTTTCTAGGAAAATAGTAAACATCTATCCAACATTACACCGCACAAAAATACAAGCGACGGAAAAAATGACAATTAGACATGACCTCGGAAAATCCGGAACATCTCCGGTGTCCAGTGGCCAATATGCATGGCCAAGCAAGTTCCTGAAACTAGACCAAATTTGCCGTCGACTGCACCCAGATGCATCCAATTTCATCAATTTTTCATAAAGTTATGAGCATTTGAATTTAGGCAAAATTTTGCCTATCTCAATCATTTTGCCTATCCCCTGTAAACACTCCATTTAGTTTCAATACTTACACTTTATTTCAGCTATATCAAGATAACTAGCTGCCGTCACATACTTTATGCTTCAATCAAACACTACTTGACTTGTTGGCTGGATGAAATTTAACTGTTCAGTTTGTCCCGATTGGTGCGCCCCTTTTATAGTTCACTCGATGGCTTCTAGAACATTCTATACCTTTCTAGAATAGAATGTTCCAGAAGCATCCGTGTAGCCGTCCGCATTTTCGTGCAATGTAACTCACGAATCACTCACAATACTCATCCACGGTGAGAGTCATCGAGATCGAGATGACATGCACTTACTGGTGGCTATCATTAGTATTCCTACATTTGAAAAGGTTCCATTTCCATTTATTTTGATGAAATATTGCTTCTTTTGCCACATCCATTTTCTTCCGTTGGATCTCCTTTGTACAGAATAATAAGAAACTGCATCTACTGGAGGGGTTGATTTGGCGTAGATTTTTAATACTATATAAAGCAATAAAACTGTACTTATCAGTACTACAAAAACAGTAATATTCTTATACCTATTGATTCCATTCCGATCCTTCTTGGAATCAATACCTCTAGGCTTACCAGAAGCTTGTTGAAAACGTGTCCTCCCGACCTCCTGTTTTAAGTTTTCTGATTATTTATTCGTTAGAATACATATCTGTAGTCATTACGTTATTTAGTCATTGGCATTACGTCCTCACTGGGACAAAGTCTGCTTCTCAACTTAGAGCATATATCAATTTAAGTAATTTTCCAGAGTATTCGTGGTCGCCATACACATTAGTATACAAATGCGAAAGCGGTCAAAAGACTAAGAAATTTGTCAGCAAATAACTGTTGAAATGCTGTTAGCAACCGGCTATTTGGCTGTGCAAAATCGTGCTCTTGCAAACTTAAGGTTTAGCTGTGTCCCTTCTCCTGCTTAATGTAAAGATGAATCACAACTCAAATTTCCAAGAGCACAACTCTGGGTAACCAGATATCCGTTCAAAATGAAAACTTGTTCGATTGGTACTCGCTGGTGGTGAGGTGACTTGTTATCAGTTGTCTGGATCTTCAGATCTGGCTTCGATCCATTCTTCACAAACACTAATAGTAAAAAACAAAATAACGTCGAAGCATGGATCTCGAATCGCTAAGAAGAATGAATTTCTCACCAAACTATCAGAAAAACCAAGATGATTACGGGGTTACCCTCCGATGTAGGTAGATTATGAATGAATTATTAATAGCACGATCGTGAAAGTACATTCAATGTTAATCGAAGCATTGTTAACCAAAATTTCTCCATATCAAAACACACACCCTCGGGGATTTGACTTGACTGGATGACACACTGCAGCTTTGACAACGCTGAAGACTCAAGAAGTAAAACAACGAGAGTGCGGTCCTGCGGAGGAGAAATTATAATTGACTGGCATTGATTACCACGATGCGGAATACCAAATGAGAACCGTCGCTTATATGGATCCGTCGATACCTACAGTGGTGGACAATACATTTGGAACAGTTTCGATTTTCCATACGAAAATATCAAATTTAGAGGGTTAGATATGCGTAATTTATGGACCGATTTGAGTGATATTTTCATAGTTCTTCAGACAGGCTAAAGTGAAAAAAGTTGAATTTTTGATACAGAATTAGAAAAGATTTATCTGAAAACATGAAAATCCTACATGAAGACTGAGTTAAACAAGTTAAGTTCATTTCGTCTAAATCTACCAGATACCTTGAAGCTATTCCTTAAGTTAGGTCAATTATTGAAATTTGTCCAAAAAATCTATCCAGGCAAACCATTATTATACTTTTGAATTCATGATTGTGAATTTTGAAATTCAAGTTTGGTCTGAAGAACTGTCATATTTTCCTTCAAATCGGTCCATAAATAACTCAGATCTAACTCTAAGTTGGCCATTTTGTATGAAACATGTAAAAACCTTGTTCAATACTGTACATTATCATCGGGCGCGCCAGTACATAGCTCTGAGTGTGCATTTGTGCCGTCGATGATGAATACTAAATGTCCCTCTGTCTTCGAAGGGGTCACTTTGTTGCAATCTTACCGTGATGTTTACTCAATGATCTATTTGAAAGTCTAACCACGTCCCCAAGGGGATATGTTAATGCTCTGGTTATGGACAACTGTGGTGTCGCGCGCGCGGTTCACCTCTGAAGTACCATCCTTGGCCATTGAGTAAGCACATGCTAAGTGAGCTAGGTGCAGTTTCTCACTCATGTAACCAAATTTGATGCATTGGTAAAGGATGTGTAAGACTGTTCGTGCCCATAACGGTTGCTTCTTTGGGTGTGAACAATTTGTGTTAATGTAAATCGGCTATTGTTCGGTTACATTGTTGTTATTGGTTGCGAGAATGAATTCTTTAACTAAGCTTCAGTCAATTGTAACGATACTTGTCCGAAAGGTCAAGAGTCAAATTTAACTGGTTACAATTATGGTTCATAGCGAATCTTAAAACTAGGATCGTCGTACGGATCTTAGAATTTCAGTGAAGATTGTAGTGTGTATTGCAGGATTTCAATGTGGATACCAGTGTAGATCTCAGAACTCCAGTGTGGATTCTGATGTGGATCCCTTTATTCCAGTATGAATCCTGGGATTGTTGTGTAGATGGTAGGATTTAAGAGTGGATCCAGTGACTGTGATGTCGATCGTAGGGCGATCCTTGGTGGAGTGTGTGGATCCTTGGATTCCAGTGCGCATCAGTGATGGAAAGTGGCGAACGCTTCATCTGAACTGGAACAAAAACAAAACCAAACGCTCCCGAGCGTCAGAGCGCTGGCTTACTCGCATCTGCCGACTCCCGAGTAACTGAAGCTAAAAGTGATTCGCGAACGTGTTCGGAGCTGCTCAGAGTCATATTGTGCTTTTGGGAAAAAAAACTGCTTACCCTCCGAGATTTATGGTTTTCAAGGGCTTTTGACTACAAACTAGTAGTTTACTGTCGATATGATGGTTATACAATTAATTTGTCTGTCAAAACCATAATAAATCACACCTTGCTCGGTTACTCGCGAGTAAACATTCGCGAGCTTGTTGCTACTTCTTTTGACATGTTCTCCCGAGCAGACGGGTGCGGGCTTACTCACACCTAGCTAGATCCCGAGTCTGTGATGTTTGTTATGCGTTAGTATACACTCGTGAGCTGCTTCGTGATGCGAACTTTTCCAGCACTGGTGCGCATATTGGAATTCAAGTGGTATTCTGATGAGGATTCTGTCATTCCACTGGGAATTCACATTGCAGACAATCAACTAGTTTGGTGTTGTAGTATATGATTGGTAATTTTCCCTGAAATTCACCAACTTTCCTTGACTTTTCAGATCAACAATTGAATTCCCTGACATTTTCTGACATTCCCTGCCTTTCCAGGTTTTCCAGGTAGTCGACCCTGAAAAACTTCGAATTATGTCAAAATCCCACAAGAATCAAGTGAGAATTCTCAGGGAACTTTGTGCGAGACCTTTAGGTATTCAGTGGAAATTGTGAAGAAATACTGCGGTAATTTTAAAATCCTATGGCAATCCCGTGTGATTTTTATGATTATCCTTGGGAAATTCCAATGGAAATTCTGTGGGAATTTGATGGATATTCTTTGAGAATCCTGTGGAAATACTGAGGGCATACTTTTAGATTCCTATTGGAGTTCTGTGGGAAATCTTCAAGCGTCCTGTGGGAAAAAATATGTAAATACCTTGTTTATCCTGCTGCACCCTCAGTGGTTTTCATCACGACAAAAAAGTACCATTTTCGTGGAAATTTTATAAGTATGTGTACCTAAACCATAAGAAACTAACGAACCTTGAGTAAATTAAGAGAGATGAATGGGTCACCATATACTTCGTTTTGTAGATCATGCGAAATCTACATACATTATAAATCGATATTCGTGACTTTACGAATATCATTATAATTTCTTTTCAGACTGCTCTGTAATAAAATCCGATAAAAACTGACAGTTTTTTCAGAAATCTTCCAAAAACTCATTCAGAAATTTCTGGATATTTTATAATTTCTCGTGTTTCTAAGGTATTCTAAGAGATATCTCTTATAATACCTTAGAAACACGAGAAATTCTAAAATATCCAGAAATATCGTGAAATTCCGTAGAATTTTTGAGAATCTTAGAAGTAATTTCATAAAACCATCAAAGAGATTTGGGTACTATCGAATCAATCTTTGTAGGTTTCATGAAGGAATCATTGGACTAATTTCTAGAACAATCCCTGGATTATTTCCAACATGTGATCTTAAAGTTTTGAATTCATGGAGGAATCCTGGAAAAGCAAATATAGAACACTAGGGAAATTTCTAGAGGTATTATTTGATAAATTCCTTTAGCAATCTAATGTGTAAATATTATTGAAATTAAAATAAAAAAGTCCCAGAGTTGATTCCGTTAAAATTCAATCCGTATAAAACAAATATGTACCTAGTATTTTCATTTGGAATCGACAGAACGTATCTAAGAGGTGTCCTTAGGAATTTATATATGACTTCGGCTAGAAAAAAAAATCTTGCAGATAATAAAGGAGAAATTGAATGATTTTTAATCAAATTTAGATAATTTTTACAACACATAGTTGTCATTTGTTAGCCATTAGATTATTTGGGAAAAATCTTTAAATAATCTTGGGGAAATTGATTAGAGTATTTGTTCGTGTTTTTTAAGCAATTTCTTCATGAATTTCTGGATCATTCAGTAACAAAACTATTTGTCTTTTTTTTTTTTCAAAAAATCTAGTGGTTGAAATAATTGATTCGATAATTCTTAAGAAAACTCTTAAAGAAATCTTTTACACTCTTTAAAGAATTCCTCTTAAATATTCCTGAAAAAATTGCGGATGTATTCCCAGAAAGTTTGAGGGAGAAATCGAAGAATTTCCAAACAGATTTTTTTTTAAATAATTAAGAGTATGGCTGGCAACCTTGGCCAGAAACCTAGAGAGAATTATAATAGATTTCCGATGGATTCTTTGCAAGAATATGATAGAGTCCTGACAAAACCTACGGAGGACTTACGATCCACTCAGAATACTATCTTTAAACTACTAATTAAAATCGAAAATCTCATGATTTACAACTTTTTCCCACAACCAGGCATAACTGCCTTGTCAAGGCCATCCTCGAACGAAAAAGTAGATCACATCGCACTAACTTCGCAATAGCCCATAAAGTCATGATGTCGATGATCCATCAGGCATCTACGCCACTTACCATAAACCGTCATCATTCATCGGCTGGCTATGGCCCATAAAACAAACTAACACACAATTGTCACTCTTTTCATCTATTGACGGATGACTCTTCTTTCGGTAGCAAAACACAGAGACCCCCACCGTCTTCCGTTCTCCGTGCTCCACCATCGAAGGGATTTGATGGCAACGATGGTTTCTGCTGCAGGCAGTGAATCAATTGTCACCCAACACGCAGTAACAAAGACATTGTCACCTCCTATTCTTGTTGCAACAATTTTATTCCGCAACATCAGTTTATCATCACTTGAACAGAATATGACAAAGATTGATCATTACGTGCGTAGCGATTTTCTGTGCTTCGCATTGCAATTTTCGAGAACTTTCTTCGTGTTGGTAAACATTGACACATTATCAAACAGCATCCATAAAACAAATTTGGTTTTGTGTTTAAAATAACTAACTAATTGCGAGTTGAAAAGTTTGCAACAATGTTGCGCTCTGTGATTGTCATGACAATTTTGCTCTTGATTGTGTCCTTATCCGAAATAGTTACGACAAACGGTTGTGAGCGAGCTTGTTTTGTTGTTTGTTTTTTGTCTATTTTGATGATAATTTGATTCACTGGCTGCAGGTGGCCCCGGCTACAAGTGTGTATTTGCGCGAGATGGTGAAAATTCTCGAATAAGTTTTCAGGCAGACTTATCTCTGAAAAGTTAACAAACATAGATTATTGATTCATCGTATTCCACAGACAAAACTCTGTACATTACACTTTGAACCTAATCATTCTTCACTTTTAAAACAAAACGACGTAACTTTTGAAACCAAATCACTACTTACACCGCATCGTTATGTAGAAAGACAAAACGACGCAACAACGATGAAGTTGTTGTGAAAAACATAGAAAAATCTCAATGCACGCGAGCTGTTTCCATATAAAGTTTATATGATGTGCACGATGAAAAATGTTAAAAAGGGGATTCCTTTAAACAGTTTTATGAGAAAGGTGTAAATTCTTATAAATTAATCTTCTCATAATCGTATAGTATATACGTTGATTGGAAAAAGTAATCGAGAATTATGTCGTCGTCGTCGTTGTTGCCTCTGTCGTAATCGGTTGCAACTCTGTCATCTCGTCTTCCTCCTTCGTAGGCCATGGGGCTCCGTCTGTCAACTACACCCGGTTTCGCGTTGCCTTCTTTTGAATAGCTTTTCTTTTTTACGTTTTTACGCTTTTGAGGTATCGCGCCATCGCCATCTAGTAGACGCCGGCGTATGAAAATTGCCTTTAAATACCCGCCAAGAGTTATATCATTCCCTGCAATGTCAGCCATTCGCCCAGCGCAAGAAATCCATTGCTTCAAAGGTTTTGAAAACAAAACTGGAATGCGATAAAATGATGATTGCAAATGCACTGGGAAATGCGATTCTCTGTTTCGTAGTTTTGTGTGAAAAGTACCGGTAACGAACGACAGTTCAATTATCTTAAATCTTCTGTAACGAGCTCCAAGCGGTTTGGGATATTGCGTGTCTTCTTGTCATTCACTGAGTGCTCGATCAGTTCCACTCTTTGTGGGTCTTATTTCACAGTAATTGATGATACCGTCGATGGGGGTGACAATGGGTCTGGGGGGTGAGATTGGGTCAAAACGGAAAATTATGATTTATGAAATATTTCAGCTAATAACGCTGATATTACTAAAATTAATAATTCATATGTTAGGAAACATATTATTACACGTAATTCATCACAATATACATTTTTAGAAATAGTAGTTTTCGTTTACTTTACCAATAAACTTGTATGTTGAAACTAGATAAAATTTAACACATTAAATTTCTCCTGTGCAAAGTATCACGCACGTAATTTAACCTCTATCGTTATTTCAGTAGAAGGTTGAAAGTCTTTTCATTGCACTTCACACGTATTTTCCGGAATCTATTTGATTTTTCCACAAAAAAATATTTTTTTCGGTACGGTGTCTTAAACATCAAAAATGGGGGTGACATTGGGTCAAGCAAGAACGATAGTAAATGAAATTGCAAGTCCACTTTTTTGACATTTTACGGTGCCGTTATCTCTTTTTTCATTAAGAAGGGTTTATTCTTTCTAAATACAGCATCTCTGAAACATCAAACAAGTCTACTTGAGTATTCCGTGCATTGAATAACAATGCAGCGCATTTTGACAACTTCTCAAACCAGCATCTGTGTTTCGTGCGCAGCAACATCGTAAAATTTTATCAAGTGGATGTTTTTTTTTTTGAAATTTAATTATTTACCAGTGTTTTCATATTATAGAAACATCTCACGGAAGTACAAATGAGTTGATTCGCTGAAATACTGGGATAATGACGTCAACATCTGCCTGGAATGTATTGATCGTGGAATGTCGCACCGAAATTTAACTATTTGCAAAGGTTTAAAATAATCACTGTTTCAGTACACCTTTGGGGAAACTGAATAGGCTTTATGGCAATGGGGATGAGACTTTGAAGACAATTTGAGGAAAAAAAAAAGAAAATTTATGTAAACTTGACGATAAATGTTGGGATACTTTTTCTCATAGTTCTTCAATTTTTTGGTATAATCGTCCTTTTAAGTGAGTTTGTCATACTTGTGAAACGTCTTAGATATCTTTTCGTCTTGTTTGCATCGTATTCCATCAATATTTTTCAGCTATGAATGGATTTGCAGTCATATTCTCAAAAACAAGTTATTTCAATTACAGTGACCCAATGTCACCCCCTCTATGGGGTGAGATTGGGTCATTTTTCATTTACTTGTGGTGCCGCTGTGAATAAATCTTTTTCTTTAATTTTTTGAACGGTTATTAATGTACCGTCAAAGTACATACACACCAAATTTGAAATTTATTGGAGTTAAATTGCGATAGTTATTCAATAAATAAATCGTACATATCCCTTTTTGACCCATTGTCACCCCCAACGACGGTACGCTAATAATTTGGTTTTCAGGTTGAATTCATCCAACTAAACGAGATAAGCAATACCAATGACAACGGCCTAACTATGAAGCACGATGATAGACTTCATCTTCATCATAATCATCATCATCATGGGATGGACTTTAAATGTGCCATTTCAAAGCGTTCAATTGAGGTATGAAGCAGAACCTAGGGTAGGTACAGCATACCTATAGCTTGAAGCGCAGATGAAAATTTAATTTTGATGGCTCGTCTTTTTGATTCAATTTCCGGTCTCCGATGCTCATCCGGCTGGAATGCTTCCGATGAACTGGATTCCGAATTAAGGTAGATAGCTGCAAGCGAGTAATCCATTTCTCATTTACTCAGCTGTTACCCGGGTTCTGATTGAATCAAATGCTGTATGTCTAGATGTAATGACGGTCCATATTCTAGTTGAATTCTCTGTCAGAGTTTGTGATATTTTCCTCTTCTTTTTACCACTGTACCCTAATCAGGACAGAGTCCGCTCTTCTACTTTGCGTTCTACTAAACCTTCCATCATTGACACGAGCATTTACATTGTTTGTGATACAGTACAAGAACTCTTCTTTACTACTATTATTGTGTGATCTTAAGAGAAACTGGTCAATATGAAAAGGGAAAAAACATTCTCCAAGGTAGATGCATTTATTTAAAGGCATACAAGAAAATTTTGTTTTGGTTTCTCGTAATTCTCGTAATTCCGCCACCAGGCAGTGCTAGTGTACCTGAACTTTTTTTGCGAATATCTCATTTTCTCAATTCCTGACCACTTAGAAAGATGACGTCTTCGACAAAGTTGTACAGTAGTTTAACCTTTCGGTTGTCGCACGTTGTACTTTGTACAACACCAATATAATATTAACAATATGAGTTACTCTCATTTACTTCTGGCAACCCCCTTTTTTGTGATTGTAACGCCACACAAGGAAAACGTAGCAACTACTACACTCCAAACATTTGAGCTCATCGAAGTGATACTTCATATCATATTCAGAGTAACATATCAAAAGCACCCAGCTGAAATATGAATGAATTTCTGCAGAGTTTCAAATTCATTTATTCAAATACGATTGAAGACCATTTTGTAATATCTACAAAATTATTTGCTGAAACATTGCACAAACTTTGAAAATGGTAAAAATGAACAATCAAATTAGGTACTACGTCATTTAGGCACCATGCTTCATGAGAGTTTGTAAATAACCACCTCAAGGACCAAAATAGCTCTATTTATTTGATTCGAGGTCGCTAAACCATTTGCCGTTATCAAAAATGTCATAGCAAGTCCGGTTTAGAGATATTAATGCGACCAGACGAGGACACACCAGCCGATCAGCGAGTCGATCGATGCCAACGGTGACATCTTTGCCGCCGGCGAGGATACCAGAGAGTGTAGAACCTCAGTCGCCGATCAACGCGTCGATCGGTAGTACTGCAGTTATTGGTCAAAGAGGCGATCAGTCGGGGAAATTCCGCCGATAAGCGAGAGGATTGGTACAAACCGCGACATTCTTGCTGCCCGCAAGAATACTAAAGGAGTGAGAGGCATCTACCGATCTGTGAGGCGATCGGTAATAACGAAGCCTTCTACTGATCAACGAGGGTATCAGTAGAAGCAGACCTCTTCTTCTTCTTTCTGGCGTTACGTCCCAACTGAGACAAAGCCTGCTTCTCAGATTAGTGTTCTTATAAGCACTTCCACAGTATTAAAAGAAAGCTCTCAGTTCTTTGCCGATTGACCATTTTTGCATGTGTATATCGTGTGGCAGGTACGAAGATACTCTATGCCCTGGGAATCGAGAAAATTTCCTTTACGAAAAGATACTCGACCAGCGGGATTTGAACCCACGACCCTCAGCATGGTCATACTGAATAGCTGCGCGTTTACCGCTACGGGTATCTGGGTCGCTCGTTTCTCTAGATAACAAGGCGTGCAGTAGATACGGCATCCGTGTACCGTGGTCAACAAGGTGACCATTCGAGAAATTCCAACTAGTCTATGAGTCGACTGACAGTGAGGAATCCCGGTCAATCTACCCCATGAGCTGAGACACCCCGTATGGATGAGATTCAAAAACATATCCATCTACACGACCAAGTCACCCGCAAGGTCACGTACCTGGAGGAGGCGAAGGATGACCCATCCAAGACGAGATCATCCCTGCAACGAGCGTTCGAGAAAAAGCTGGATATGTACTATCGAGAGTACACGAGCCTTCAACAGGAGATCCTGAAACAGATTCCTGCGGCGGAGTTCGAAGAGCATGACGAGACACAAATTACGTTCGACCAGCTTCATACCGAAGCGCTGCTGAGGATCGAGCAGCAATCCGTGAGCCTGGCTGGTAAGTTGGAAAGCTTTAAAAATAGGCAGTGGTCAGTGTACGGGCAGAAGAAGCGCTCTGACACGTCCAGTGTGGAAACGCCACATCACGTTGCGACAACCGAAAAGCGATTGGAGACCAAGCACTCTCATTCGTCTAGCAGAAAGGAACTCTACAGCACTAGAATTCCTTGTAAGCCACCAGCTGAAACGCGAGTTAGACTGCTGTCAGAGTCCGCTCAGAGAGAACTCTCTGACACACCAAGAGCAAAGACGCCTACATTTCTGCGAAACCTGAGATCCTGTCGGAGTATAATCCGCAGCAACTCGTCAAGCCGTCCAGCGTGCGCACGTTCGTCGAGTCTACAGCAAGCGAAGATCATGTTAGGGATAGGATCCGAAATTGTTGCCTGGACTCTGCTCAGAGAGGGTGCTCCAACACGTCTTGCGCAGATGTGCTGAGTAAAGCAGTGGCACCTGCTCGAGTAGCCAAGTCCCACGCTAGTGAAGTATCTCGACTTCCAAAGGCATTCCGGATTCATCGTCTGCCAGTGCCCACCGAAGAAGAGGTCTCCGAATCATGCAGGGCCGACTCACTCGAAGGCGAACGACATCGAACCGAAGAAAGCTCAAGAGGAGCAAGTATTCTCCGATTCGCTCAGAGTAGAGTCACCGAAATGTACTGTGACGTCCAACATGTCTACAATCAGGAAACATCTGCGAAGTGATTGCCCTCAACACCGTCAGGATCCAACTCGAAAGAAAACGTCCGAACAACCAGGTGTGGATTCATCGATCAGTGGCATGTGCCGACTAAGTGGGACCGCACATTCCAAAGAAGAGCAATCGCACCATTCAGCCGCTGGGACAGTGATAGCTGCAACCATGGTAAATACGGAGTCCACTTTGAGCTCTCTGGCTCGTCCAGTGTGATACAACTCTTCCACGCTGCGACTTCCGTCGATAAAATGTACTTCACTCTGAGAGAGTACAGCAGACTCAAGCAATACAAATGATGCCAATGTATTCCTATATGGTTACCTGATTACCAACGAGTTTTCCAAGAATGTAGGTATTAGTCTGTTCGGGAGGAACTTTCTGATCAATCCTGTGCGACCCAACTTCGTTACGAGGGGACATCTGCTATACAACCGGAGTTCGACCATGAAGAGTGTCTAGTCTAGTGGAAATCAGAGGGATGGAACTGTGACCAATCACATGGAGCCCATTCCGGAGGAGTACTATAGGTTGCCGTATGTAAAGCCATTGTGTATTACGACAGCTACCAACCAATTCGAGTTCGCTCAGGATAGGCTCTGCAGGCTGTTGTTTGTAAAGTCATTGTGTGTAGCAACAGCTACCAACAAAATGAAGCTCGCTCACCACGTCGGCTGATGCTTTTCAGTCATCCGAGATTCGATGTAGTGGCCCGTACTCGTCGAACCATAAAGGAGTTCCCTATTTTTGAACATTTGTAATTGAATGCTGACACTTCCAAATCTGTTGAGTTCCTGGAAAGAAGTTGCAACGCTTCGGATGGGGTTCCGGGTCACTCTCAACCAAGGACAACGAGAAAATGACACATCAAACCGCGAAACCACCACCGACGGCTATTAGGAGCTATACGAGATCTGCAAAGCATATGGTATTGCCATTGGCGTAAATACGGGGGGTCTAGGGGGGGCCCCCCCTAGAATCATTCAAGCCGCTCCTAGAGTTTTTAATTTTCAGTCCAAATATATCTGTACTATTATTGTATGTATCGAGAAAAGCTAAATAAAATTAGTCAGTATTGGCTCATATTGAATTTTAGATGGATGAAAAAACTTACATATTGATACTTTTGATTATACAGGTTTGTTATGAATAGGTGCATGAAAAAACAAGAGTGTGTTAATTCACAACCGGATATTTTTTCCGTGTTGGTTTTGAATATGTACATAAATGAATAAGAGTGTATTGTTTTGACGTTTATTTATTTGCGCTAAACAAATCGTATCTGTTGTGCAAACGGCTTACATGTCAAATTAATTTCTAAACGTTTTCGAGTGGAGATTGTTCTGACTTTTGTCTGATTTTGTCTGGGACAGGTAACTTGACTTATTTCATGGGAAATTTACTGAATAACATCTAAAATGTATCTGTATTATAGATTATAGAGATGAAGAAGGTCGCAAAGGATATCCGTCAGTTTTTTAAGCCCGCTTCAAAAGTTGGTTTGGAGCATTCGGATGAGCATATTCCCTCCTGCTCAGAATCGACGCAAGCGGCCACAAGTTTATCCTTTCACGACAATCCTGCAGGCTCGAGTAAGACTGTTGCGCCGCATTCAAACACTGCGGAATCCACAGCTAAGGGCATGGATTTAGGAACACTGCAAACTGGTCCAAGTCAGCCGAAACTGGAAGTCTATCCGAAAACTCACGATGGGAGGCAGCTTCGTGGATTTTCATCGAAATATTTCTCCTCGCATCAGTGGTTGGAATACAGCGTAAGTAGAGACGCTGTATTTTGTTACCCATGCAGAATATTTTCTGTTGACTGTGAGGTTCGCGAGCAACGAGAAAAATTTATCACATCCGGTTTTAACAAGTGGAAGAAGCTTAGTGAAGCACTTTCATCTCATGAAGAATCTAGTTTGCACAAAAAATGTACTGAGAAATACGTGGCCTTTAAAATCAAGTCAAGCTCTGTAGCTGATCAAGTATTTGTACAACATCAGCTCCAAGAATTGTACAACATCAGCTCCAAAAAGGTACAATGGCATACCTCACGAAATTGTTTGACATTGTACTTTACTTGGGTCGACAAGGTTTACCATTTCGTGGGCACAGGGAAGGGCACGAATCGTCGAACAAGGGAAATAATTTGGAACTTTGTGAATTGTTCAGCAACCATGATAGCTTTTTCCAAAAACATTTTAACCGAAAAATCAACTATACTAGCCCAAAACTCCAGAATGAAATGATTTCATCCGTTGCAACTGTAATGACGAACGAAATTAGTAAGCGAATTCGGAGTGCCGGCATGTTTTCGGTGATTGTTGATGAAGCACGATGTTTTAAGGAAGAGCAAATGTCAATAGTAATTCGCTATGTGGAGGATCATCAACCAAAAGAAAGGTTCATCAAATTTATCAACTGTTCTGAAGCCCGAGATGCATCTAGTCTTGCAGCGGAGATTATAAACGTATTTAAAAGCCTTAACATTCATGATTTGTAGCTCGTTGCACAATCATACGATGGCGCTTCTGTAATGCAGGGAAAGCACAATGGGGTCCAAATGAAAATCAAAGAACATTTTCCGGAGGCTGAGTATGTGCACTGTATGGCTCATCGGATCAATTTGGTAATTGTTGATTCTTGCAAAATTATCCCGAAGGCGTATTCATTTTTCAGTGTTATTGAATCTATTTACATCCATTTTAACAAACCAAGCAGCCATGCAAAGTATGTTCAAGTTCAGAAATTATTGGGTGTAAAACAAAAGGAAGTTGGAAGTCTGAGCACCACTAGATGGAACTGCAGATATAGAACTGCCGATGTTTGATTGAGAATTACAAAGCCATAATCGAAACTCTTTCGGAAGAAAGTCAACATCGAAAAGATAAAGACGCTATAACAGCTAACGGCATACTTGCATCTGTTTCGAAACCTGAGTTCGTGGTTTGCTTGTTCGTCATGGAATTCATTTTATCTCTGATGAATGTTCTGTCGACTTATTTTCAAAAGCAAGACGCTACGCTTGGAGGCTCCGCTACACTCGTAGCTGCAACATTGGACACGTTGAAGGAAAAGCGAATTGAGTTCAATGATGTTTGGGCTGCTATGCAGCGTTTTGCTGATGAACATGATCTATCACTGGAAGCACCAAGGGCATCAAAAAAGCGTAAAGCGATCCGGAATACAGCACTGAAGCATTTCATCGTGGATTGTGCAGTAAGACCAGGTTTTGAAGTCGCAGATGAAGATATGACTGACAAAGAATATTGGCGTTCGAATATCTACGAAATGTCTATTGATGCAGTAGTAAATGCGATGGAGAAAAGATTCAACAATTTGGACCTAGCTAAAAGCATCGATTGCTTCCAGAAGCTAAATATGGATGGAGGCAGACTGTTTATCGATACATACAAAAAAGAAGCTGGGATCGACATGAACGAGTTGAATGCAGAATTACAAGTTTACAAAAATTTCCTGAGAAAAATCAAAACCGAAGTTGAATGGGACGCAGAATTTATTCGCAGTAATGTGAATGAGAATCTTATGCCCAATTTGTCTAAAGCGTTGAAACTTGCTGTAACTATCCCCGTTGGCTCTGCGACGGCAGAAAGAAGTTTGTCGGCAATGCGGAGAATTAAAACATGGCTAAGATCTACCATGGAGCAGGATCGATTCTCATCGCTTTCGCTTTTACACATCGAAGCAGACTTATTGAAGCAGATTGAAAAAGAAAAAGTCATCGAACAGTTTGCTTCTAAAAATCGCAAGTTAACCTTTTGAAAGAAAGTATTCAAAATCGACGATATTTGAAGAAATAATTTGATTTGCTTTTGTTTTACCTTTAACCATTTTTAACAACTATGATTTCCTAATTTTTAAACATATGCGACATGATCACGAAAAATAAAGAAGAGATGGACATGAAAAACAAGCTTTCTATTTATTTCATTAACTTTATATAGAAGAAAATATAGAGGGACTTGAGCCCCCCCTAAGAAAATGTGCTAGTTCCGCCAATGGGTATTGCCCAACCGGCTTGTCCAAGAGATCCTACGAGAGGAATGCTTCAGTATGCGTCTCCAAGAACCCCTCAATTAGTGGAGCAACGTGTCGATCAGATTGAGTCTGATGAACAGTGACACGACTCCTTCCAAGCAGACAGCTCTTCGTTGCCAAAGAGGAGGCAACAGCCAAAGAGGAAAGCGAAATTATGTGCTTGCGTTGACGGAGAAATCAACCTCAGTTCATCTCAAAAGAAATAATGAGGTGTTTGCAGATCTTCGCAGTCAGCAAGAGTGGTCAAATGGAAGATGTGCATTTGGTTAGTTGTTCCAACTTTTCTCTTCACTCTCTTAGCCACGAATTAGTCAATGGACATTGAATGCTGACTATAATTGTTGTGAGCAGTGTAGTGAAAAACTCAATTTCTCATAACTCACGCTTGAGATTATTCATGCGTGAGTTGTCTATCACGCTTCTCAGCAGTCAAAAAATCATGGATGAGTTGTCTCACCTTTTTGAATCATTGTCTTGTATTTTCATAGTTTACTCACACACGGCAATAATTTCTTGTTCTTTAGGTAAAATTATAGTAATCCTTTCTAACGTAAAGAACAACATTCAGGTTTCACGAGTTTTTGACGGGTTTTGCAACTGAATCATTTTTTTACGGTTTGAGTTGATTAAGTGATTTTGCATCAAAATCTCAAGCGTGAGATTTGCGAAGCAGAACTCTAATGATTTTGCTCTCACGGGAGAGCGTGTTGATTGAGAATTGAGTGTGAGTCTATCGACACTGGTTGTGAGCGTACTAGTTTGCTCCATCTATCAGATCAAGAAAAGCACAGCAAAGCATGATGAGGAGAAACGTCAAATGCGGGAGCAACATCATCACCAGCAGCATCCAACCCACCCGCAGACAGCAGCAGTACGCGGTCACTCAATTATATCAACAATCACTCACGAGTGACGCGCGCGCTCGCAACTGCCGTCAAAGGGAGCTCGACGCCATCATCATCATCACCGTCATTGCACGCAATGGGTTGAGGCAGCGTGAGCAACAGTGTACCCAGATTTCCGAATGTGCCAATCTGGAGAAGAATGAAATGTTCTTGATGCCTTCGGGAAGGGTATAGAAAGCGAGTGGATACGTCGCTTCAGGGCAGTGTTTTGAAAAACTCAATTTCTCATAACTCACGCTTGATATTTTTCATGCGTGAGTTGTCAATCACGCAACTCAGCAGTAAAAAAATCATGGATGAGTTGGCTCACCTTTTTGACTGATTGTCTTATATTTCCACAGTTTACTCACACATGGCAATAATTTCTTGTTAGTCTGGTATAATTATATTAATCCTTTCTAACGTAAACAACAAAATTCGGGTTTCACGAGTTTTTGACGGATTTTGCGACTGAATCATTTTTTACGGTTTTTAGAGTGATTTTGCATCAAAATCTCAAGCGTGGGATTCGCGAAGCAGATCTCTTATGAGTTTGCTCTAACGAGAGAGCGTATTGATTTGAGATTTGAGTGTGAGTCTATCAACACTGCTTCAGGGAACAGTATAATTTGACCCGGCTAACGGTCAAGGTGTGTAAGTGAGTAAAATAGTAAAGTGAGCAGGCTAAAGCTCTGTTAGTGAAGTGAAATAAAATGTTAGTGGAACAGTAATTCCACTCGTGTGTTTTTCTTTCTTGCGAGAAAGAAAGTCCCGCTTGAGGTACTGTGGCGCCACAACACTGATCACATATAAATATGACGTTGGCGTGAACATGGAACTGTAATTTCCAGTACATTCCTTACCTTGGACATACTTCGACAGTGCTGTAAGTTTTGTTTTACGAAATATTGCAAGTTTTTTCTCATGAAATTCCTCCAAGAATCGCAATACGAACTTATATAGGGATTCCACAAGCGATTTGTTGATGAACTACTTCGGGAATTTGCCCAAGGCAGCAGTTTTCAAATCGTGCTCAACAGAACACTTAGCGCACTGAGAAATATAGCAAAGTTCTCAGCGGCACTAATAAACATTTATACAGATATTCTTGATATCTGGAATGTTTGCCTGTATACACTATTTGCTTAAGAATGGAATTCATAAGTTGACTGGGGGGATATTTTGATTTATTTCGCAATAAATTTCCGAGCTGTTTAGTGGAATACCTATAGGGATTCGATCTACTTCGTCGCAAGCGCCATTATTCGTCGTATCAAACTTAAAATGTTCCACTACGGCGGATTTGCAAACTTACCTGCAACATATATCTAGTTTAATTTTGTAAAAACTGTTATTTTTCGTCCACTTGTACACAAAAACTGCATTTCAATACACAACTTCAGTTCAATTATCCACTTTGTACTTGTTCACCGAAATCGCATGGACGAAGACGTACCGAATGAAATCTGATTGCCACACCACATTACGATCCGAATTTCTTTCCGCCCTCTTTCCTTACTTCACCAGGTACTGTTACGCTATGGAAAACTTTCGTACATCTTCACTGAAGGGTTTCATTCCAATCAGTTGCCGTAAATTTTTTATGATTCACAAAATTTTATGAAATTCCCTCAATTACTGTGAGAGATTGGGAATGTAAACAAAGTTTTTCATTCGTCCGCACTGAAAAAAAACTTGTGCACATCTATGTGTGCGTTATGTTCGGCTTAGAAAACGATTCCTTTGATTGTGTTTGTTTTCGCTGCACTGTGAGCCGTCATGCATTTGTTCGGTCAAAAGTAATTGTGCCTATATTTTTGAGCTATGTTTTGATGAGGCCAATGAGTTTTATGGGAAATCCACATATTTCATCATGCTGTGCGAATTGAGAGGAATGCCCGAAGATCTGAATTATCTAGTTAAACATTATATTATAACGTTGAAGTGGTGTATTTTGACCATTCACTATATCACAGAGAGCCGTTAGTTGTGAGACGACTCAAAACTGATTACGATCGATATGAAAATTGATACGATGAATGTAGGCAACGGTTAGTGATAATTTCATTGCATTATTTCCAATAAACGATCAAGATTTATCAAAATTTTATTGCACAATGCGAAAGCCGTCTAGGGGAAGAATGGTTTGAAATCGGTTTGTATCTGAACGATTTACTTCTCTACTAAGAAAATTGCAGGTTCTCGCCAATAAAAGCTTAATACGACGGATATTAGCAGATCGCCCTATGTGTTTGGGAATTCTTCGTCTTTCTATATATTTAGAAGTACTGTGTGAATCAAATGATCAAGCTTCTTACTTCAACTTTGCTGAAAACTGAACAGGTTTTAATTCACCTTTTAAATCACAGAAAGTCGATGGATTCACAAAAAAGCTGACCTACTAAATTGAAAATATCTTGAGTTGTTCTTATGCAATCAATCTTCCAAATACTATTAGATAAGTCTAGATTAAACTTATGATAGGGTTAAATTTATGAACACTTATTGTAACTCATTCAGTTATGCAAATCAAGCGTTAAGTTAAACGCATGGGGCGGCTTTAACAATAGAGCCGAAAAACTCAACCATATTGTACTTAATAATTACGTAATGCTAATTCCATCTTTGAACTAGATCCAACCATATCAACCATACGTAGTTGATCTATTCACCCTCCGTTCCCATTGGCAAAGCGACTCATCAGCATCAACTATGCGCCTCAACATAAGGCCCGATGAGTCGACGATGGCCGCCGGTTGATACGATGCCCACAACTTGACTTCGTGATGATGACGTGGGGGAGAAGTACCCCCAAACAACGGCGGAAAAATGAGCAAAATGATCTCCATAGACGTTGCCCCGGCCGGTTGATGATGATGGTGCTCAAAAGTGGGTTGGTTGGTCACTTTGCCTTTCCTCGCCCCTCATTTGTGGCGCTGAGTGAGACTGCTCGCTGCATTTGTTCGCGCATATGCGGTCGATGCGTATACACAACCGGCACCGCACAATGGGACCGTTTCGGAAAAAAACACGATCAAAACGAAGTCAAAGCATACTGGCATCTACAGGAAAGTTGCTTGGAATTGGACATTCTGTTCAACTTTACTGGAGAAGCTAACACTAAAAACATTGTTTGAAAAATAATTTTACGGTGGATTAGAAGTTTTGATCGCCTTTTTCTGGAGCGGTCCCATTGTGCACCGTCTGCTGGTTGGCTTGTTTGTTATGCAAAACAGAAACACCTCGGACAGACACGGACAAGTCAGCTAACAACCCACCAACGATCGAACGGACGGACACACATATATTGGGACGCGCGCGGAGATGTTGCGCCGACGGTTTGTAACGCACGCCGCCGTATTGTGAAGTGCATGTTTTATACTCTCTATCTCCCCGAGAGCACTGTGTTCGATTTCTTTTCACTAGATTATGGCCGAATCTAGATCAGTCAATCGGTTGACCGTTGGTTTTTTTCTCGATTTTGTTTTCGGTTGCAGAATTTGTTGTAGGAAGTCGTTTTACACTAGTTGCGAGAGGTTATTGACTCCATAAGAGAAGAGGTAATATAAGATTTTAGCTCCATTCGATACCAATGGGATTGTACCTATGGGATTCAATTGAAAAATGGAAAAAATCGTCATATCATAAGGAAATGAAACATTGAATCACGAAAACCAATTACAATCACTAAATGGTATCCTGTTTCTTTAGCAGGCCTCTGGAAACTTGTCGTTGAAATAGTGATTACCTGCCAATCGTTTATTTCACCGCCTTCGCCATTTCACCGACACTAATAGGTGCAGTTGGTGGCAATCACTTTCACACCGCAATGATTCGCTTTGCTCCGGCATGACTGGCTGCTGCTGTGGCAGCTTTCTGTCATTCCAGTGCCACAAGCTGTTCCTAACTTTCGTGAATTTGCAAATTGACGGCATTACCTGCCGTCCATACAGTTAATCAATTCCGACATATTGGATAAGCATAGGAAAAAAACATCATGTCATTTTACTTCGTTGTGTTTAAGAAACATGACATTCGTCAAAGATGTTATAAGTTAACTAATTGTCAACTCAGTTATTTTTATTCACAGTTATTTTATTATTATTATTTTAATTTCTTGATTAGTATTAGTAACATTCATTTCTTGTATCCAAGTGTTCTGTGTTAGAAACTACTATCATCCTAATTTGGTAAAACTGAATTGGGCTATTATTAACATTTTGTTAACAACATTTTACATTTAATTTGCCGTAGCAGTTCAGAACTTTTACAGTAGAATTAAATTGATCTTTTATAAGAGATAAACATCGCTTTTGAACAGCTTAACCTAACTTAACCTAAACATGTAACGCATTATTCGTGGCAATAGAAGATTGTAGTGCATTTTAACTAATATTACTAATCATTTTATTCGTCATTTGTTCCAACATTGGATATTCTGTGTAACTCTTTAGAGGGAGCTTCAGAAACATTTTCAAAATTTTCTTCTGAATCCTCTGCAGAGCTTTCTTCCTGGTATTACAACAGCTAGTCCATATTGGTACAGCATACAAGATGGCTGGCCTTATTTTCTTTTTTTGAAGGTCAAAAGCTTGTTATTAAAACAAAGTTTTGATTTTCTGTCAATAAGTGGATAAAGACATTTTACATATTTGTAACATTTGGCTTGATTGCCCTCAATGTGATTTTGAAGTTATAAGCATGAGCCCTAGATACTTAACTTCATCTGACCAATTTATTGGAACCCCTCTCATCGTGACAACATGTCTACTTGAAGGTTTCAAATAAAGAGCTTTTGGTTTATGTGGAAATATTATAAGTCGAGTTTTGGAAGCATTAGGAGAAATCTTCCATTTTTGCAAGTATGAAGAAAAACTATCCAAGCTTTTTTGCAATCTACTACAGATGACACGCAGGCTTTGTACTTTGGCGGAAAGGCCTGTGTCATGCGCAAACAAAAATTTTTGACATCCCTGAGGTAACACAGGTAAGTCAGATGTGAAAAAATTGTATAATATTGGTCCTAAAATGCTGTCTTGAGGAGCATCAGCTCTTACATGATCAGATTTGGATTTCTGATAATTAACCTGAAGTGTATGATTTGACAGATAACTTTGAATTATTCTAACAATGTATGTTGGAAAATTGAAGTTTTTTAATTTTACAATCAAGCACTGTCGAATGCTTCTTCTATATCTAGAAGAGCAAGACCAGTAGAATAATTTGTTGAAACGGATCAAATTTGTTACACGTAAAAGTTGATGAGTGGTCGAATGTCCATGGCGGAATCCAAACTGTCCATTGCAAAAATTGAATTTTCGTTGATGTGGGCCATCATTCTGTTCAAAATAACCTTTTCAAATAGTTTACTGATCGAGGAAAGCAAACTGATTGGACGATAGCGAGAAGCTTCAGCAGGATTTTTGTCTGGTTTTAAAATTGGAACAACCTTAGCATTTTTCCATTTGTCAGGAAAATATGCTAATTGAAAACATTTGTTATATATATCAACTAAAAATGATAAGCTACTTTCTGGAAGTTTCTTGATAAGGATGTAGAAAATTTCATCATCTCCAGGAGCTTTCATATTTTTGAATTTTTTAATAATAGTTCTCACTTCTTCCAAATCAGTCTGCCAGGAATTTTCGAAAATGTTCTCTTGATTGAGAATATTTTCGAAGTCCTGAGTAACTTGATTTTCAATTGGACTAGTAGTCCTAAATTAAAATTATGCGCGCTTTCAAACTGCATAGCAAGTTTTTTTTTTTTGCCTTTTCGCAATTAGTTCGTAATAATTTGTTTTCCTCTTTCAAGACCGGAATTGGCTTCTGAGGTTTTTTATTCTAATTTTTTGATAATTTCCAGAAAGGCTAAGATAAAATCAAGATTATTTTTTTCAAAATTTGTGTTTCCTAATGAAAGAAAAAAAAAACGGTTTTAAAATTCTTTTTGCAGATCCTGTTTACAGCAGGATCGCGAGTACTTGAAATTGCCTTCTTCTCACGTTTTTAAGACGAATCAAGAGTTCATGATCATCATATAAAATCACGGATTAGAATTTTACTTCACATGTTGGTATTGCAATACCTCTTGCTTCAACAATAGAATTAGTTACGAGAGCATTGTCAATTAAGTTTTGTTTGCGAAAAAATGCTAACATCAAGATCAACTATCGATGTTTCATATGTTTTCCAGTCGGCTCGAAAATAATTGAAAGTGGAGCTGATAGGATTGAGAATCACTTCATGGGATATTTAAAATGTAACAGGGACATGATTAGAATCAAAATCAGCATGAGTAACCAGTTGGCTACGAAGGTGACTAGAGCCGGTTAAGATCAAATCAATCATAAAAGGGTTTTCAGCAAAGGAAACACGAGTATGGTTATCAGGGTATTGACTTGAGAAATATCCTGAAGAGCACTCATCAAATAAAATTCTGCCGTTGGAATTACTTTGAGAATTATTCCATGACCGATGTTTTGCATTAAAGTCACCAATGACAAAAAGAAATGACTTATTGAGAGTCAATTTTCGCAAATCAGTTTGGAGCGAATAAGCTTGCTGCCCAGAGCATTGGAAAGTCAAATAGGCAGTATGAAAGCATATTTACAAAGCTGTGTTTCAACAGAAACACCTAAAGTTTCAAAAACTTCAGTTTCAAATGACGAAAACAGTTGATGTTTTATACGCCTATGCATGATTATTGCAACTCCCCCACAAGCCCCATCAATTCGATCATTACGATACACAAAATAGTTAGGATCTTTTTTAAGTTTGGATCCAAGTTTCAAATACGTTTCAGTAATAACTGCTAAATGCACGTTATTAGTTTTAAAAAAATTAAACAGCTCGTCCTCTTTACCATTCAAAGAACGAGCATTCCAATTTAAAATATTTAAATAACTGTTTATTGGATCCATTAGAAAAACGTAATCCAATAACAATTTGATTCGTAAATTTTACACCAACTTGGACTGCTTCAGTCATAGTGGTGGCTTTGAACATTGCATCAATCATTAGATTCAATTGTTCAGTTAGAAAATTAAAATCTGAGGCAGATATATCACTTGAAGTGGGAACATTATCTGATGATTTTCCGTTAGAATTTCTGGTAGACGAAGAGGCGGAGTAGAAGTTTTCTGTGGCGGCAGGATTTTTTTTCATTTGATTTGAAACAATTAGAATGGGTACTCATAGTATGAAAAGGGGAGGAGTACAAATTACCTGCTACGATATCGGCATAGGATTTACCTTCGGTAGATACATTCGAAATTAAAAGATTCGAATGGCTACCCGATGGATTTAAATTAGTTTGTGAATGAGCATGATTATGATCTATCTGATGGGTATGATTCCTAATCAAGCGATCGTTAAATGAGAAATGAGCATTGTTCGATACTCTACCAAACAAATTCCGGAAACGACCGTTATCGTAACGGATATTACTGTTCATCTGCCTGGCACGAGCCTCGACGACTCGCCTACACGAAGAGCAAGCCCAAAAAATTGACTTGATTACCCCCGCAATTCGAGCATATAAACTTTTTGGTATTTTCCTTCACTGGACAGACGTCCTTAGCGAGAAAAGAACCTCCGCAGATCATGCATTTAGCATCCATGCGGCAATGTTTTGTTCCATGACCCCACTTTTGGCACCGCCGGCACTGTGTGGGATTCTGAAAATTTCCTCCAGGTTTCTGGAAATGTTCCCATGTCACACGGACATCGAACATAAGTCTTGCTTTTCTAAAGCTTTAATATGATTTAGATCACTTTTGTTGAAAAGAACGGAATAATATTCTCCAGAAAGCCCTTTCAGAAGAATGCCAGATTGGGTTCTCTTTTTCATGATGATTATTTGGACCGGAGAAAATCCAAGTAAATCATTTATTCCATTTTTGGATCCCATCAGGTGACTTTGAGTCACTTGAGAGACATCTCAAGACGACTTTGAACAAACGTTCGGTTTTGTCTTCATAAGTAGAAAAATGTGCTTTTTTTCCTTCAAAGTTGTTGAATATAAGTTCACGATCTTCATGAGTTTCCGGCAGAACGCGACAGTCTCCTTTCCTTGCGATTTGGAAGGAAACCTTGATTCTGTTAAGTACTGCTTTTGTAACACTGTAGTATCAAAACTCGCGTAAGCAGACTGAGTTTATGTGCACACAGCACGAGAGTATGATCCGCAGTGAACGTTTGTAATTAATTGTTATTATATCTCTGACAAGCATATATAATTTTAAATATTGGCATTTATTATTGCAAATTACTAGACCAACCCCCGGTAATGTTAAATCAATTACATAATAATTTGCAGGACTATGTGTCAAAATCGTCAATTTACTACGAAAACCATAACAGCTTCACAGTTGATCACGAAGCGAGCGACCATAAAAACATGACACATTGGTCACAACATGTTAAATGAGACACTATAATGGAGTGCGCACTTACTCACTCGGAAAGACGCAACAACAATAACACTGTGGCAATACCGCACGCACATAAAACCATAAGTCGTACGACTCTGTGCATAAAACCATCCCGAATGACGCACAAGTTACAAGTTACAACAGGGCAGCCCATCTGGACCGGGGCAAGTTGTGTTGTGAATCGCATCGCATTTCACTCATTCCGCGTGTCGGATTTTAATGCTCAAATGGTGTAAACACATGGTGGCAGGACGGGATGTCACTTCAACATGGGCTGCCCCTTGCCTTTCACTGAGCACTGACTGCTAAAGCCATTGGCGTTTTATGAGACGGAATAGAAAATTGAAATTCGAATAGGGAAGGTGTACCAGTATTCGCCACCCCAAAGGAAAAAAATCCCTAAAAGTCAATCAAAAGACTCTTTAAAACTGCCAATACCTTAAACGAAAGTTTTCAATTCATGTCCAGTAGGAAAAATATAAGAGCAAGAGGTGGCGAATACTGGATCACCTGAGCTAATTCGTCAGTTTTTTACTTCGGTTCCTGAATTCACCATATAGGCCAGGTGTACCAGTTATGGCCATGACCATACATGATAACTTGAATGTCTCCTAATTTTGTGTAGTAAAACGGTATACAATTCAGGATGACAAATACTAGTATAACGGCGAATACCGGTACACCTACCCTAGGAAACAACAGCAGCAGGAACTGTGCTGCAAAAACACAGAGCGAGAAACGTAAGTATAAACGCGTGCCCAAACCGCTATAAAATACTTAACAACTGGTGGTAGGTTGGTCAGTACTTGCGGTTGTCCCCACATCAACCCAAGTGCGCGAGAGCACGCGGAAATGGAAGTGAAAAGGTTCGTATTCTTTTTCGCGCTTGGTACTGCATAAGTTGCCTGTACAGACAAGCGGACGTAACGGTTACAGAATCGTTGCTCTTTTGCAACTCAATAGTTATTTTGTGGGCAGCAGTATATGACACCGCTGATATATCTAACAATTTTTTTTTCATAATTTTCAACATTTTTGTGAGTTGATCAAAGCGAACAAAAGAAATGAGGAACACATAATGTCGATTTTGTAAAAGTATCTCATATAACTAAAACAATGCTGCCAGAATATCTATTGTGTGTATTGAGAAACATTTACTGGGACATTTAACTACAATTTACGCGTTCTTTATATTGTTTATCAAAACGAATCGTTTCCCATATCCAAACTCCCAGTGTTTTCTCGTGGAAGTGCAGATGACGCAACGGCTTCCTTAAAGCAAGAAACACGTGTACATTTACCTCTCATCCCTAAATTTCGCATTCGGACGCAGCCAGCGCCGTTATTGTTTGTTATAATGATGAGAGCACCAGTACTTACACATTGAAGATGCTACTGATCCTGAGTACAGCTGGTCTTGCAATAACGGAGTAGCAACTGTTGGTGGTCAATCATGCTCATGCTCATGATCAAGTTCAATTTACACGATCATTATTTGCCTTAATTGATGACTAAACACATGAGTTTAGTTTTGGATAAAACTCCGACATTTCAGATAAATGGCTTATTTTGTAATCTATCAAAAATAAAACTTGTCGCCTGGAGAAATATTTTCAAGGTTCCTAGGAAGTTTACCAGCCTAATGGTGAGATTCTAGAACGATTGATAAGCCGATGACTACCGAGCATTGGTGGCTGATTACTTCAAGACAGTTAAAGGATTCTATATGTTATCCTTGGAAGCATGTCTGGGAGATTCTTGGTGATTACTATTGACCCTCTGTAGGTTTATGAACAAATATAATACCCATATTTGTATCATGTATCATATGTGAAATATGTTCAAATAAATTTTGAGTTCAACGAAAGAAGTTCACTCAGAAACTAGCCTGTGTGTATGAGATTAATCTAGTTCTGGCACTTCAAGATCATCCAATAGCTTCTTTGAGTATTGATCTTCGAATCTACAAGGGTAACACCAATGATCATTAAAAGGTGCAAGAACAACTTTCACACTATAAATATGTGGAATCTTATTAAACACATAGGATTTTCTTCTTTTCGGAACAACGTAAGAGTCTGCTTCTCAACTTATTGTGCATTACCACAGTTATTACCCTTTACAGTACTGGGTGCCAACATCAAAGTTTCAAAATTCTGTATCTTCTTACTTCTTCATCCTTCGATCGATTTTATGAAATCTTCAGGAAAGATCAAAAATGATTTATACTTTTGATTCATGCATTAAACATTTTGAATTCAGTGATGGTTCCGGATTGAGGTTCACATTTATTTGGGTACCTAGGATATTTCAAAATGAAATTTGATAATACATATCACCTATTTTAGTTTGGGAACATGGTCACCGATTATCGGTTCCGATAAGAACCGGTAACTTGCAGAATCATGATCCCTCTGATACCTTTCGACGGTTAAAAATTCATGATTTTTACTTAGATGTAACTAATTATGTCATGAATTATAAAGAGGTTCTGGAGCCTCTTCTGATGTTGTTCTAGTTTCCGTCTCGAGAGGGATTCTACTCACCGGTGGTCTGCTACAGTGTCACCGGTCGTAATCCGATTGACAGCGTGACGAGGGTCTCTATACAATCCTTAGGGTAGCCGATTGAACCCTCGACCTTATCTAATTGGCTTTGGCTTGCGAGACTGAGGCACTTCACTTTTTGGTGGCACTACCCGATCGCGTCTACGCGCTTTCCACAGAACGTTATCTACACGCAAATAAATCCGTTCCGATATACGTGAACAAAATGTCATAGGAAACGGAACGGACTACGTATGCCGATTCATGATTTAGTTCCCGTAAGCGTGATTTAGCACATCTCATTTCCATGAACTTTTTCACTGGTTTGAGAACAAACTTCTTGGCTCCAAACTGGCATCTTCGGATCGTAACGCTTCCAATACCATGATTCTGAAATCACGATATTGAAAACCTCTAAATTCATATTTGTGATTTAGTTCCAGCCTGTTCCAGCTAGCGCGAACTCTGTTCACGCGCGCTGTCAATAATAATAACGTATGCGCAGTTGCACTCAACAAAACAGACTCAGAGAGTGAAGATGCCATTCATTTTCTGGCAAAATCTTTTCGTTTTCCAGCAGATTGTTTAGTTGCAAGTGAATTTTAATTGAATTGGTCGCCTATCCCGACGTTGCTTCTGCTAAAAATGAAGCCTGCTGCTGAAATGGACTGAATATGCAACTGATAGCCGATATTTTTCCTCGAGAGCGTAGCTGCTTCTACAACGGGGCGAACGATGGGAGTTTTTCTTTTGCAACTCAACCAAATTTTGCAGTTTTCGGGGAGGTTTTCAGATGTGCAACTTGTAAATTCACTGCTATGTTGCCTTAATGAAAACATACAATGACTTCTCTTATTTCGGAAGAAAATTCCCCAAAACTTTTCTTGAGAAAGTGGACCAAATGATGGGTTTTAAAGTTGTCATTATAATCAAAGATATACAGAACGCGATCCAGAACAGTGTTCTTGTATACGTGAAAAGAGTTCTCGTTAACCAGAACAAATATCACGTTTCCATGATTTCTCTGAGCTGTCAGTGATCAGGGAGCAGGCGTTACGCACGATTTGTGGAACTTAGTTCCCGGATTCGTGATTTCTATTCATGGTGTATTTTCGTAAAGCGAAAATCAGCTTGTTCCAGAGTTCATGACTGATAGTGCTCATTTTTAGGAACGGTTTTATTTGCGTGTACTGATTTCGTAGCAGAGATACGGTTTAATAAGGACTTGTGACTTGCTTACTGGTTCAAGCGATCATGATCCCCGGCTTTCTTTCGACATCCACCTCAACCTCCTAAAAAATCTCCCCTTTTCTCCGCTATATTTCTATCCTCCTCTTTCCCGGATCCAGTGTTGTGGCGATATCCAAGAATCTAGTGGTGAATTTACCGTCTGCTTTCCATAAATAGTTTTAGTACAACGGTGTTTCAATTCAGGAACTAAGGACTGTTCATTAAAGAAAGCGGACACGTATTTTTTAAAGCAAACTGTTTATTTTCGAACAAATTCATGATTTCTCTTGAAATACATGGAAATCAGAGTAATCTCGACCTAATTCACATAAGTTTGAATATTTATTGAGCATTCCTGGATAATGATCTGACTTTTCTCTTGATGCCTCCCATCGAATTCTGCACAACTTTCTTCGTAACTTTTCTTTGTGTTGCTTACCACATTTTTTAAGATGTTGTTTGATTATTGCCCAATATTTCAAAATGGGGCATAGTTATGGGCAATTCGGTAGAATCTGCCATGTTTTAACAAATTCGACTTTTTCCTTCTTGATCATCTCTAAAGTAGCTGAAGCATAGTGAGTCGATGCCAGGCCTGGCCAAAACAATGGAGGCTTGTTATACTTTCGGTAGATGGGCAGAAGACGTTTTCAAATGCATTCAGTTCTGTAATTTTCGCCGTTGATTGAACCCGTTGTGAAAAATGTAGTACTTTTCATACCGCAGGAGCAAATTGCTTGCCATAAAAAAACTTTTTTCCCAAATTTTTCTGTTCGGATGTATTGCACGTCGTCATAAGCATCTGTTTTCGAAACAGTGTTGAAAAATTGGAATTTGGACACTTCGCGATTTAAGCCAAACCTCGGAACGACAGCTTTTCTGAACACCATTTGTGCAGAATAAATCTGCGTGTCGCCATGTTAAACCGACCTATCGCTTGGAATTTACAACTGTTCGATGTCAACTTTCTTCTGCTGTCAAAATAAACACTTGAGTACACACTGAAACAAAATTTGAATTTTTTCCTTGGAATTTTTACACCAAAATGTTAACAATCAGGTGTCCACTTTCTTTCTCTCCTCCACTACTGTGAATGAAAGAGGAGGGTGGATGATCTACATAGTGTTACGTGTTCGTGACACCATTCCATTTGTATTTATAGAAAATAAATAACTATGAGAAGTACCAAAGCTGTTTCCAAATCCAATCATTACTTCATTTATCAAAAGGCACATCTATTTGTCTTATTATTCTCAAATGGAACTTCAGTTTGCCAACGTTTCTTAACTTGCTTTACCTCGCGGCCATAACACCTTTACGGGTCAGCCAGTTGCAATTGGAAATTCGCCATACACTAGTTTATAGCCAACCTGTACTAGAACATCCATGAATCTCAGTTTTCCCATCAACTGGTTGATGTCAACTAGCGGAGGTAGTTAAATTATCGTTCATTATCAGATTCTCTAGCCGACGGCGACGGCGGGAATGAATAAACTATGCGACGCTATCGTGCTAACCGATTGCGAAGACAGATTATTTGATGAGCTGTTGATGCGCACAGCTCAGTTCCCTCCAATCTGCAGGCCGTATTATCTGGGCCATAACAGTTCGCACACCAACCAGTCTGGTGGAAAATTGATAATGTTCGGATGCGCTGCTTGCAGTGAAGCCCTTGTGCCATAAATGAGTAATTAAGTTTGCTGGGAAATTAATTTTAACGATCGTTTTGCCTATATGGTCATGCAGACATGCAGGCTCCCAACCTTTGCCTGATCTCAGGACTGGTAGCGACTATGTGTCTTGAAAATGGGAACTTTAGAGACTTTGTGCCGGAAAAAGAGGCCGAACAGAAATTCTGGGCGAATTCCAGGAGGAGTCTTTGCATGTACTCTAGAAGAAATCTTTGGAGAAAATCCTATAGCTTTTCTTCGAGGAATCTGTGAAGAAATTCTGAAAGAAACTGCGAAATAGTATCAGACGATTCATCTGAAGCCTCTTATTTGTGCCCAATGATTCAATGCAAACATGGAAAAAATGACTTTAGACACCATTTCGATTAAAAAAGAGACTTTAGAGACTTCACATTGAAAATAAAGGCTTGCATTAAAATAATGGCCAAGTCTCTAAGAGGACCCCTGCTACCAGCCCTGTATCTTCTCTAAACGAGGATATTTTTAGCCACGATTTCCAAGGACAACGGGCTATTCCCTGCCCCTTACAAACGTTGTCCTTTTCAACAAGTCTTTTCATCGTCGTGGGTATCAAACCGTTTGTGTCCAATCATCGACTGGCTGGCTGTTCGTGCTAGCCGGCGACGATAAAAGGATTATTCGGCTGCACCCTCCTCGGCTCGGGCAGTCTATTTTTATAATCGGCTTTCCACGAGCATGTTCGCGATGGCGTCCAACCGGTCTTTCAATATACAGTGTTGGTGAAGAAATTTGCGAGCTATTTTGATTTTCCACACAAAATAATCAACTTTGGTAGGCTAGATCTCAATTCATAGAACGATTTGAATGATTTTTTCACAGTAAGTTTGGTATAACTTGAATAACAACATACAGTTTTATCTATTTTTTCAATAACGAGATCAAAAGTAATGACGATTCGACTAAATTGAAATTTTGAATGATTTTTTTACGATTTTCCTGAAAATATGAAAGCTCTACATAAAAACTATCTTTGGGAAACTTGTTCATCTTGTCCTGTTTTTTTTGGGTTATGTCAATTGTCAAAATTTGACAAAAAAAATCACTTCAGTGAAACCGTTAATACTTTTAAATTCGTGATAAGAGAAATCTTTCTAAAATATAAGTTCAATCCATGTTATGTTTGGAGAACCGTAAAAACTTCATACAAATCGATTCATAAATAACTCTGATTCAACCCTCTAAAGATGACCATTTTGTAAAATAGTCTAACAAATCACAAATGTATGTCCAACACTGTATGGCGCTTGGAACGAATCCGTAACGTCCTTGTCACCTTCGTTTGCGGAGCACTTTAGAGGCATCGAAACATCGGAATCCTCGCACCCCGCAGGAAGGAAGAAGCAACAAATTTCTTATCCGCTTAAGGTTCGCGTTATCGTGCCGATATCCAGTGCTATTTTTATAGGTTTTGGAATGATGCCAGGCTTGGTGCCACCACCCTCGAGTAGGAGCATTGGCGTGTGTCAATATATAGTATCCTTAAAGGCCAATGTCATGCCCTTTCAGTAGGGGTGAGGCAAAGCTGAAGGATATAGATATAAGATTATGGATGGTAATGAAGGGAATTTATCGAAATTTGCACACTTACCAACCATCATCCGGAGTTGTTACATTGATCAATGAAATCCTGAGGAGAATTTTCAATGAAATCCTAAAAAGATTCCCATCGGAATCCTAAAACGGATTACCATCGAAATCCTGAAGCGGATTCCCAATGGAATCCTGAAAAGTATTCCCAACGGAATCCTGAAGAGGATTCCCAACGGAAACCTGGAGAAGATTCCCAACGGAATTCTGAAGAACATTACCAACGGAATCATGAAGAGGATTCCCTATGGAACCTGAAGAGGATTTCCTATGGCATCCTGAAAAGGATTGCCAACGGAATCCTGGAGATGATTCAAAACGGAATCATGAGGAGGATTCACAATTGGATCCTGATCCTTCCCAACGGAATTCTAAAAAGGATTCCCATCTAGATCATGAAGAGGATTCCCATCGGAATCCTATGGAGGATTCCCAACGGATTCCTGGGGAGGATTCCCAACGGATTCCTTGGGAGGATTCCCAACGGAATCCTGAAGAGGATTCTTAACGGAAACCTGGAGAAGATTCCCAACGAAATTCTGAAGAAGATTACCAACGGAATCATGAAGAGGATTCCCTATAGAATCCTGAAGAGGATTTCCTATGGCATCCTGAAGAGGATTGCCAACGGAATCAATCCTGGAGATGATTCAAAACGGAACCATGAGGAGGATTCCCAATTGGATCCTGAAGAGGATTTCCAACGAAATTCTAAAAAGGATTCCCATCTAGATCATGAAGAGGATTCCCAACGGAATTCTAAGGAGGATTCTCAACGGATTCCTGGGAATAATTCCTAACAGAATCCTGAAGGGGATTTCCAATGCAATCCTGAAGAGAATTCTCTATGGAATCCTGAAGATGAAGTCCTATGGCATTCTGAAAAGGATTGCCAACGGAATCCTGAAGAGGATTCCCAATGGAACCATGAGAAGGATTCCCAACGGAATCCTGAAGAGGTTCCCCAACGAAAACCTGAAGAGGATTTCCAACAGAATCCTGAAGAGAATTCTCAACTAAATCCTAAAGAGAATTCCCAACGGAATTCTGAAGAGGATAACCAACGGAATCCTGAAGAGTATTCCCATCTAGCTCATGAAGAGAATTCCCATCGGAATCCTAAAGAGGATTCCCTACGGATTCCTGAGAAGATTTCCTAACAGAATTCTGAAGGGGATTTCCAATGGGATTCTAAAGAGGATTTCCAACGGAAACCCGAAGAGGTTTCCCAACAAAATCCTGAAGAGGATTCCCAACAAAATCCTGAAGAGGATTCTCAAAAGAATCCTAAAAATAATTCCCAACGGAATCCTGAAGAGGATTTTAAACGGAATCCTGAATAAGATTTCCAACGGAATCCTGGAGAGGATTCGAAACGGAATCCTGGAGAGGATTCCCATCGGAATTCTGAAGACCATTACCAACGGAATCCTGAAGTGGATTTCCTATGGCATCTTGAAGAGGATTGCCAACGGAATCCTGAAGAGGATTCCCAACGGAATTCTAAAAAGGATTCCCATCTAGATCTTGAAGAGGGTTCCCATCGGAATCCTATGGAGGATTCCCAACGAATTCCTGGGGATGATTCTCAACGGATTCCTTGAGAGGATTCCCAACGGAATCCTGAAGAGGATTCCCAACAGAATCCTAAAGAGAATTTCCAACGGAATTCTGAAGAGGATTACCAACGGAATCATGAAGAGTATTCCCATCTATCTCATGAAGAGGATTCCCATCTATCTCATGAAGAGGATTCCCATCGGAATCCTAAGGCGGATTCCCAACGGATTCCTGAGAAGAATTCCTAACAGAATCCTGAAGGGATTTCCAATGGGATACTAAAGAGGATTTCCAACGGAAACCCGGAGAGGTTTCCCAACAGCATCCTGAAGAGGATTCTCAACGGAATCCTGAAGAGGATTTCCAACGAAATCCAGAAGAGGATTCCCAACCGAATTCTAAAGATGATTTCCAACTGGATCCTGAAGAGGATTTCCAACGGAATTCTAAAAAGGATTCCCCCTGGGGAGGATTCCCAACGGATTCCTTGGGAGGATTCCCACCGAAATCCTGAAGAGGATTCACAAAAGAATCCTGAAGAAGATTCCCAACGGAATCCTGAAAAGGATTTTCAACGGAATCCTGAAAAGGATTCGAAACGGAATCCTGAAAAGGATTCTCAACGGAATCCTGAAAAGGATTCTCAACGTAATCCTGAAAAGGATTCTCAACGGAATCCTGAAAAGGATTCTCAACGGAATCCTGAAAAGGATTCGAAACGGAATCCTGAAAAGGATTCGAAACGGAATCCTGAAAAGGATTCGAAACGGAATCCTGAAAAGGATTCGAAACGGAATCCTGGAGAGGATTTCCATCGGAATTCTGAAGAGCATTACCAACGGAATCCTGAAGAGGATTTCCTATGGCATCCTGAAGAGGATTGCCAACGGAATCCTGAAGAGGATTCCAAACGGAACCCTGAAGATGATTCCCAACGGAATTCTAAAGATGATTCCCAACTGGATCCTGCAGAGGATTTCCAATGGAATTCTAAAAAGGATTCCCATCTAGATCATGAAGAGGATTCGCAACGGAATCCTGAAGAGTATTTCCATCTGGATCATGAAGAGGATTCCCATCGGAATTCTAAGGAGGATTCCCAACGGATTCCTGGGAATAATTCCTAACAGAATCCTGAAGGGAATTTCCAATGCAATCCTGAAGAGAATTCTCTATGGAATCATGAAGAGGAAGTCCTATGGCATTCTAAAAAGGATTGCCAACGGAATCCTTGAGAGAATTCCCAACGGAACCATGAGAAGGATTCCCAACGGAATCCAGAAGAGGTTCCCCAACGAAATCCTGAAGAGAATTACCAACGGAATCCTGAAGAGTATTTCCATCTGAATCATGAAGAGGATTCCTATCGGAATTCTAAGGAGGATTCTTAACGGATTCCTGTGAATAATTCCTAACAGAATCCTGAAGGGGATTTCCCATGGAATCCTGAAGAGGTTTCTCTATGGAATCCTGAGGAGGATTTCCTGTGGCATTCTGAAGAGGATTCCCAACGGAAGCCTGGAGAGGATTCCCCGAATGATCTTGAATATGATTCCCAACGGAATCCTGAAGAGTATTTTATACAGAATATTGAACAGGGTGAACCCTGAACAGAGTTCTTAAAAGAATCCTATGGTGGATTCCCAACGGAATTTTGAGGAGGATTCCCAACGGAATTTAGAAAAGAATTCCCAAAGGTATTCCCAGAATCCAGATATCTTCTTCTTCTTCTTCTTCTTTGCATTAACGTCCTCACAGGTACAGAGTCTGCTCCTCAGCTTTGTGTTCTTATGAGCACTTCCACATTTATTAACTGATCCATAACGAAAAGATCCTGGACCGACCGAGAATCGAACCCAGACACCTTCAGTATGGCTTTGCTTTGTAGCCGCGGACTCTAACCACACGGTTAAGGAAGGCTTCCATCACGATATAATTTTTGTTATTATAACTTAAACCAAGCCAAAATTACAACATGTTTTGATAAAAAAAAACATGGTAAGTTACAAAAATTTGGTACAACTCTACAGGTCGCGTACGTTTATCTCTGCCTGTGGTTAGGAAGATTCAGCGCAACTTAGCTAGTAAGACTGGCTGATTTCCTCCTGTTGGTAACTGGTCGGAACTCCGTCCCTCCTCAGTGTACTTTAGCGTAATGTCACTTACGATCCTCCTCTTTGAAAAAGATAAATCCCAGACACGCACAACCTAAACAACGCGCACGCGCATCCGCTAGCATTGGATATGACACCATGGGTGGTATTGGATATCGTGCCGATATGTGATAAAACGAAAATAGATGAGCTTGTTTTCATCATTGAAACGGGTTTCGAATGCGGAATCTTCAGGCGTGCGAAGACAAAGTAAGCTCAATAATTATGCTCAAGGTATATGTCTTGATAACTATCAGCAATTTAAAATAAATCCTCCTTTTAAAGTCCACCTTAGCTCTGAAGAATACGCTTTAGAATACAAAATAGCTTCAGAACTCATCTAACTATAGTTTAGTTTTTGTCCTGTCTTCTACTCACCGTTTGACGCCTTTTAGTTTACATGTCATCCAGTTCAAGCTATTGGTATGTGTGATCCAAAGCCGCCGAAGGAATGTACGCGCTGGCAAGGGTTGCCAACAGAAACTATTTCGACGAATCGCAAAGTAAGCGTCGAATATTTACTGTCCACCGTCAGCAGTGGATTAAAGTCAGGACCATTTAGTCAAATCCAAACATCTCGGACCGCGACTATGGCCAAAAGGTTCGGTGCTGCGCGCAGTACCGTACAATGGATTCGTCTTCGGATATTGAAGCCTCCGATCGTACCATGTCTGAAGACTACCAAATATTAGAGAAATGTGGCCAGATTCCGTACCATGAAGATGTTTGATCAAATTTTGACGAATTTTAAGGATTTTTTCATTATGAGTGATACTCACCTAATTGAAACCAATTCAGTCTAAAGCTAAGTATGCTGTTCCGCTCAAGTAAAAATTTCTGCCCAAGAAATGGTGAGCTCCATTTGAAATTACATTTCTTTACAACTGCGTACTGCGATCAAACAAAAATGCTTTTCTTGAGCATTTTTTTTTTTTTTTTTTTTTTTTTTTTTTTTTTTTTTTTTTTTTTTTTTTTTTTTTTAAGGCATTCCGTGCTCGAGGCCACTACTGCGCCGGAATCAGTTTTATCTGTATCTTCCTTACCGATACAGTTCTATTTTTAGCTAATCTATATTTACATCTGCTTTCACTCTCTTCTGCTCTTTTGCTCTCACACCGAGCAGGTAGGAGAGTGCTCTGCTGTTGGTCCAATCGATTTCCATAAGCCATAGTCAATTGCTCTTGCGGTGGTTCGTTTTGCCGTGTTTCTGAGTCGTTTGAGGCTAGCTGCCTGCGAAGTGGGTCAGTTTGTCTCAGTCACCATTTGATACTGACGGAGGATGGATGTGGTCCCCTAAGCACGGTCCTCCGTGCGGCGTCTTCTGGTGGTTGGACGGGTTATTTTTTTGGAGGGGCTGGGAATTGAATCCATGACCTTCCGCTTATGAAGCGAAAGCGTTACCTCAAGGCTACGGACCCCCCATTTCTTGAGCATTTCTTGCAAGAAATTTCCCACGCATCGAGATAGGCGATTACTTTTCTGTTGAAGTGCATACTTCGCTTAATTTAGAGATTTTGGGCTATTATGAAGCGGAAGCTAATGGCGAATGGAGGTATCGCCAAAACATCGACGAACTGTAAACTAAATGGGATGAACTTGTCCAAAATATGTAAGTAAATAAGTAAGTATGTGCGCCAATTAATGAACCGTATTCCGGGAAAGTCCGACAGTTTCTTGTAAAAGAGGATGAATATTTGTTTATTATTTTTCCTTTGAAGCTTACATGTAATGCAACATTTCAGCTAAAACAAAATTCATTTTTGTTGAATTATATATATATATTATATTATAAATTTTTCCAATTTGTGTATGTTCCAATTCAAAATAGGCCTCGCCTTAGTAGTGCTGAGAAGCAAACTGTGTCTCGTGGGGTCGTAATACCAAAAATAAATATTGGAAGAAGCCATATAAAAGGTTGGTGTCTTCGATCAAGTCATTTGTTAAATAAGGACCTTCCCGTTGATATAATTTGAGTACAACAAGTGTTGTAGGTCATCCAAGAACTCTCTGGAATATAGACCTTGAATCTATAGACGTAATCAGTGATCTATTTTTGAATACTGGAAAACCGCAAAGTTCCACAAAAGCTATGATAAACTGAGAAAAATGTTATCGGGGAGCCCCCGTAATGTATTATTGAATCCAATTTTGCATTGCATTGGACCGATCATTCGGAAATCAATCAAGCGTGTATCACGACGCGTGACCACCGTGACATTTTTCATTGTCATCCAATGCCGCCGCACACGGTCGAGTAGTTTCCGATGGGGAGTGAGGACCATCCCGTTTCCCCCCCTGTCCATGCGATATCAATGGAAACATGTTTAAATAGTCTCGGCAAGGTCGAGTATTTAAATATATGTATCAACTGGGTTGACAGGGTAGATGAACCAGTATCCGCCATAATACAAGTATTCGCCACCCCAAAGTATATACTGTTTTACACAGGCTTGACAGAAACTCCTCTGTGATGCCTAAATGAGGCGATTCCGAGGATTTCTGAGTACAAATTGAACTCAAAATTGATAACACGAATCCTAAAACGATTCGAGTGAGAGTGCATCAAAATGCGAAGTACTGGTACTTTCTCTTGCTTCTATGCTCACCCTTACTCACATTTTAGAAGAACGCGTCTCTCATTTCTCATTGCCTCTCTGCATAGTATTTTTTTGCTCCCTCACAGCGAGGCAAAGACAGTACGCTGCTCTAGAGCATGCTATCGAACTCTGGTTATGTTGAGAAGTATCATCAAGCCTGGATTTACGATGCAAATAGACGTACATTGTTTAGTGTTCATTGAATCACTTTAAAATGATGTGCCAACATCATTTAAAACTTCAAAAATTCTTGCGAAAACAATGGAAAAAAAAATCTTTACAATTTTAACTCTCTTGCCCCTTATTTCACTGTGGTGTTCCTAAATTCGCCACCTTTTATAAATCAATGTAGGCGACAGATTCAAAATAAGGCGAATACTGGTCCAGGTACAGTGTTCGCCACCCTAATTTTACAAAACCCCAAATACAACAACAAAGTTTCTGACCTGTTATTTTTTGTTACTAACTATGGATTGGAAGATGCTGGGTCATACGGTTGAAGTACATTAGACCAAAGTTCGTTAAGCCGAGCGAAGTACGTTAGGCCGATTGAATCATTAGGCCGAACGTGTCATTAGGCAGAACGTGTGACCGAATGAGTTAAAAACTAAGAAAGAATAGCCTATAATAAAAGAAGGTGATCAATTTTGGTCCCTGTTAAATTTTGAATGTACTTGTTAAATGTACTTCGGCCTAATGACCTGACATCGGATTGAAAACTTCTGTTTAACATATTGACTATTTATTTAAAAAAAAAAAGTTCCTCAGGGTTGCCAATACAGGCACACCTACCCTAGCCCTTTTACTGTTGCACCAGTTTCTCCATACTGCTCCACATCTTTCAATTCCCTTTTGGATTCATTGCGATAATAGCAGAGAACGCTGGGCGGGATGCGTTTTTGTATAAAATTATCAACATTTTTTTCAAAGTGGGGTTTCGCCCTCGACGAATTCGATATTGTGCATCCAAATCTAATTAAATAGAGTTTTTTTGGTTGGTTGGTTTGACTTTATTAACGAGATTTTTAGCCCTGGGCTAGTTCATCTCGGGACCAACGGCTTTACTTCCCTTCCGAAGGAAGTCGTCACTATAACTTTTTACGTCATAAGTGACTATGTCGGGGATGGGATTCGATCCCAGGTCCTCGGCGTGAGAGGCGAGTGTTCTAACCACTACACCGGGTCCGTCCCCAGTTTTTTTTTGGTCAAGTGTGAATGTTTTTTTTTCTGACTAAGTTAATCAATTCCTTGTCCATCCAGTTGAAAATGTACAGTATAAGACTTTGTAACAAGCCATTTTAGCTTAAAGTAAGACTAGATACTTAAGAACACATTTAGACTTCAAATTTAAAAAAATGTGGACTTCTGTAATATTTCAAACAAATTCCATTCAAAGCGCATTTTACCTGTCGTTCCCCAGTCCAAAGCGCATAGCGAAGAAGGTCACACACATTCGTGTGCTCGGTTTGGTCCGAATACGGGCCGGACCGAGACACCTGTCGGTAGCAAACCCTCCGCATAAGCCAATTAGGTTCGATTATTTTGCATAAATTAAAAACCGACACGAAAACAAGCCATAATCGATACCCGATGCGGAGTTTTGTTTTTCTGTAGACACACGTCAACGTGTAACCTCTGTAATACGCTTTGAAGGTAGATGACGAGCTACTGAGCTGCACTGTTTGATGGTCAAATACAGACGGTAGTCGTAGATGACTCGTTTTGGGGCTTCAACAGATGATTTCGTTGGTTACTACTCAGTCAACCCGTTTCTGAAGGCAAACCTCATATTCTTGTGACAAACATCAACCTAGAATCGTAGTTTTCAAAACCACAAATAGGGAGCCGGATCCTATTCCTGGCACTTTTGATTCACTTCGGCAGTGGTATTTTTTTAAAGTTACTAAGCTCATATTTGGCCACAATAAGCGTCGTATTAAAGTGCTTCTTCGTTCAAAGTTTTAGAAAATTCGGCCGAGAAAAACCCCCCATGCCAAAGTGAATCATGGAAGTGCCCAAGTAGCTATGCACCCTACCAGCTTTTCGTTGTATCTTTTGCTGCAACCAATTCGATGCTGAATGTTAAATTGTTGACTTCCAGAAAATTAACAAATCGAGGAATGGGTGAGCGTGTGATCATCGATAGAAAGGTTACAGAAGCATTTTTATGAACACATGAATAGCACAATGAGCACAGTTGAGAGGACGATGGAAACCACCACGAATACAGTTTTAATGGGATTTAAAGGTGACATTATACAGCTCATTCTGAGTTGAGCATGAACATCCCGACTGGACTCTTCTTAAGCTTTGCAGGATTCTGCTGTGAATCCTCTTAAGGTTTCTTTTGTGAATCTTTTTCAGTATTCCTTTGGGAATCCTCTTCAGGATTCCGTTGGGAATCCTCTTCAGGAGGAATCCTTCTCAAGATTCCGTTGTAAATCCTCTTCAGGATTCCGATGAGAATCTTCTTCAGGATCCCGTTTGGAATCCTTTTTGAAATTCCAGAATTTTGTTGGAAATCCTTCTCAAGATTCCGTAGTGAATCCTCTTCAGGATTCCGTTGGGAATCCTCTTCAGGACTCCGATGGGAATCCTCTTCAGGAGGAATCCTTCAAGATTTCGTAGTCAATCCTCTTCAGGTTCCTATTGTAAATTCTTTTCAGGATTCCTTTGGGAAACCTCGTCAGGATTCCGTTGGACATCCTCTTCAAGACTCCGTTGAGAATCCTCTTCAGGAGGAATCTTTCTCAAGGTTCCGTTGTGAATCCACATCAGGAATCCGTTGGAAATCTTCTTCAGGATTCCGTTTGGAATCCTTTTCAAAATTCCGTTGCGAATCCTCAGGATTCCGTTGAAAATCTTCCTCGGGATTTCGTTAAAAATTCTTATCGAGATTCCGTTGGGAATACTCCGCAGGATTTGGTTGGGAACCTTCTACAGGATTTGGTGGGAATCCTAAGAAGGATTGGAGTCCTCCTCAGGTTTTCATTAAGAATCCTTCTCAGGATACCGTTATAAACCCTCTTTAGGATTCCGTTAGCAATCTTCTCTAGGTTCCCGTTTGAAATCCTTTTCAAAATTCCGTTGGGAATCCTCCTCATGATTTTTTTGGAAATCCTCTTCAGGATTCCTTTGAGAATCCTCCTCAGGATTCCGTTGGAAATCCTGCTCAGTGTTCCGATGGGAATCTTGCTCAGTTTTCCAATGGGAATCCTGCTCAGGATTCCGTTGGGAATCCTTCTCCTCAGGATTTCGTTAGAAATACTCTTCAGGAGTCCTTTGGCAATCATCCTCGGCATTCTTTTGGGAATCCTCTTTAGGATTCCTTTGGAAATTATCCTCAGAATCCCGTTGCGATTGATTCTCAGGATTCCGTTGGCAATCCTCTTTAGGATTCCGTTTAGAATCCTCAAGATTATGTTGGGAATCCTCCTCAGGATTCCGTTGGAAATCCTCTTCAGGATTTCGTTTGAATCCTCTTCAGGATTTCGTTTGAAACCTCTTCAGGATTTCGTTTTGATTCTTCCACAGGATTCCGTAGGGCATCTTTCTCAGGATTCCGTAGGGAATCCTCTTCAGGATTTCGGTTGGAATCTTCCACAGGATTCCGTTGGAAATCCTCCTCAGGATTCCGTTAGGAATCCCCCTTCAGGATTCCGTTGGGAATCTTCCCCTAGTTTATCCTCCTATGATTCCATTAGAAATCCTCTCCAGAACTCTGTAAAGAATCCTCCTCTGAATCCTGAGAAACCACTTCAGGATTTCGTTTGAATCCTCTTCAGGATTTCGTTTTGATTCTTCCACGGGATTCCGTCGGGAATCCTCCTCAGAATCCCGTTGGGAATCCTTCTCAGGAATCCGTTGGGAATCCTCTTCAGGATTTCGTAGGGAATTTTCTTCAGGATTTCGTTTGGAATTCCGTTGGAAATCCTCCTCAGGATTCCGTAAGGAATCCCCCTCAGGATCCCGTTGGGAATCCTCTTCAGGATTTCGTTTGGTATCCTCCCCAGGATTTGGTTGGGAATCCTCCTTCAGGATTCCATTGTGCATCCTCCTCGGGATTCTATTGGGAATCCTACTCAGGATTCCGTGGTGAATCCTCAGAAAAATTCCGGTGGGAATCTTCCTCAGAATTCTGTTATGAATCCTCCTTAAATTCCGTTGGGAATTCTTCTCAGAATTTGGTCACGATGTCATTGGGAGTCTTCTTCATAATCCCGTCGAGAATCCTCTTTAGGATTCCTTTGGGAATCCTTCTCAGGATTCCGTTGGGAATCCTACTAAGATTCCGTTGGGAATCCTACTCAAGATTCGGTTGAGAATTTTCCTCAGGATTCCGTTGAGAATTCTCTTAAGGATTCCGTTGGTAATCCTCCTCAGAATTCCGTTGTGAATCCTCTTCAAGAATCCGTTGTGAATCTTCATAAGAATTCCGGTGAGAATCCTACTCAGAATACTGTTGAGAAGCCTCCTTAAAATTCAGTTGGGAATCCTTTGTTTGGTCGAGAATCCTCCTCAGGATTTCATTGGGAATCTTCTTCATGATCCCGTTGGAAATCCTTTTTAGGATTGCGTTGAGAATCCTTCTTAGAATTCCGTTTGGAATTCTTCTCAGGATTCCGTTGGGAATCCTACTCAGAATTCCGTTGAGAATCCTACTCAGGATTCCGTTGAGAATTCTCGCCAGTATTCCGTTGAGAATCCTTCTCAGGAATATATTGAACAACTTCCTCAGAATTCCGTTGGGAATCCTTCTCTAGATTCCGTAGGGAACCCTCCTCTAGAAATTGACAATTGAATAAAAAAGGTCTATAAAAAGATACCTGCTACCAGCAGTATAAGCACCTTTGCCAAACGCCGCTAGCAACAAAAGCACTCCAAATCGCGGAATCAAAAATCAATAGCCAAGGTTTATTTTTATACATCTTACATACATCGCCTAATGCCGCTCACCATACCACATCGCAGTCTGGTTGCCAGCTGGCCCCAATCAAACATTAGCATCCAACGAAGACGACGGAGACGCCACGCGAAGAATGTGCATACATGATGTATGCTCGGAAGGCTACATATAGGACCCGAACATCCATTACCAGTGTATCCAGCGAGAAGAAATTGATGCTGTCTGCTGCCCTGCCTCAACGTCTTTATGAGTATCCTATCCTACTTATCCCCGCATAGACAACGCGCTTCTTCAGATATCACAATAATGCTTTCACGGTGGAGTTTCCTCGGGTGCACTGAGCACAGTCGACCGGGTATACATGTACAGTATTGGACGATACATTTGGAACTCGATTTCCCGTACAAAATCAACAACTTTGGTAGATTAGAACTCAGTTATTCATAAACAGATTTGAATGAAATTTTCACAGCACGTCAGACACAACTTTTGTTAAACATATGATTTTGAATAATTTTTCCAATAACCTGTTCAAAAGTATAACAATAATAATAACAATTAATAACAATTTGACTAAAATGAAACTTGTAACGAAATAATGTAAACGCTAACCAGCCGAGTAGAAGTCTTAAGAACTACCAAAAAACTAAACATTATTATTGAGCCGAAATCGAATTCAGGTTAATTTCTACATACATAAGTACTCTCGCGGCATGGTGGTGTCGCGCCCTATCTAGCGAATTGGAAGTCGTCAGTTCGATTCCTGGGGACGATAAGACGTGTAAATTTTTCGCAAATTTCATTTCAATTTGTCCAGTTTATCCGATTGCGAGGTGAATTGAAATTTATCAAAAAATTCGATTCAACCAAACCATTATTGCTATTGAGCAAGTGATTGGGAAAATTACCCAAAAATAGATGTTGAATTTCAAGTTAGGTATGAAGAACTGTAAAAGTTCATACAAATTGATCCATAAAAAACTCAGATCTAACCCTATAAAGTTGACTATTTTGTATGGAACATCGAGCAAGTAGAAAATCTTTTGTCCAATACTGTACGCGGATAGGTATTGTATGGTAATTTATCCGATATTTTCGCGCTCGGGTTGAATAACTCTTGGCCACATGTCCCGGGTCGGGGTCTGCAAGCCATCATTCGATCGATCTGAGTTTGTTATTGTGTGCTGCGGTGCTGTGGCTTCTCCTTCCGTCGTTTTCGTCGTCATCGGCGATGTTTGTGTGAAAACACAAAAAGGAAAACTGGAAAGTGTTTTTGCTGTGCTCATTTTATGCACGTGGAACTCATGTGGAAGAGACTGTTCGACGGTTGCCAAAACGTTCTGCGAAAATCAATAATCAAATTGCGACCGAAGTTTCATTCTCGGGCAAGTTTTCAAGTTCATGTTCGCCAGATGGGAACCTTGGCCTTTGAACTTTCACGATTCCGGAGTCGTACGATGCGATGTAGCGACGTTCCATCCTCATTTCTGACTATAAGACTCTTCCCAAGTTCATTATTCGTGACTTGCAGAGATATTTCTTTTTTGTCAGAAATACGTCTGCTTCATGAGCAAGGAACGACTTTTGTTGGCAAAACTTACATCCACAGCTCCACAGAGATGAGGACTCCGAAAAAAAACCTGTTCTTTGCCAGTATGGTTGGTATTGTGGAAAAGTGTAGTCATTGCATGACTCATCGAAGGTGCCTTTGGGAGTTGTGGCTACTTTTACGGATTACAAATTCGGCATGGGAATTATTCGTTGATTGACTATATGCTGATCAAACAGTTGTATGAAAAGATTGTGGAATTCGTACTCTATTGTAATAGTTTCCAGTTATGTCATAGGGCTGCTAACGACTCAATGTCTAAATAAAAGGAACATTGGAGGTTATATTCCTAAAAAAGTAACGAAAAAGAGCCAGGAGAATCTGGAACCAAATCCGAGACTAATCTACTCAGGGAAAATTTCAGAAGTAGTTTTAAGAAGATTTTAAAAAAAATCTTTAGAGATTCCAATCAAACATTTCTTTTTTATCAAAAATAAGAACTTTTTTAGAAATTTCTTGTAACTTTTTTAGAAATTTCTTGTAACATTAAATTTTGTTAGAATCTTATTTGAAGTTTTTTTCAGGGAGTGCTTCGGAAACGCCAAGCAAGACTGAAGAAGTTTTTTTTTCGTTTTTGTGCGTTTTGTAAGGTTGAGTTTGATCCGTTGGTTCTGTTGCATGCTCCTGTGAGAAGAGCGACGGATTTACGATCAATTGTGTTCGGTTCGCATAGTGCGAGCGTCAGGATGAATTACCAACTGGTGAGCTCGTTTTATGTTTATGATAACACATTTTTATCGTTTTAGCGTTACATGTAATTGTTATTTCCAAACAATTTTGAATGTAGACGTGTTTTTAAATCTTCTACAAACAACTTTTCATCACGAGACAAAACTGCACTAGTTTTAAGTAAGAGTCTATTTTTCCTTCTTATCCATGGATCGCATCACCGAACAAAGGTGTCTCCCAGATCTTTTTCCTCTCTCACTAATAACAACCCTTTCCGTGATGCTCGTGGATATGCAGAGGTATTCTCGTTCTCTAGAAGCAACAATGACACACTACCATTCCTTTCCTATCCCAACTTACTGTAAGGACTTGGCCGGCACCGATATCGATCAATTATTATTGAAGGAAGCTGCTGAATTGTGCACATCGAGAGTAAGCGGAAAGCCCGGCCTTTATTCATTTGGATCGATGTGTAATTCTTACCCGTTCCGATCAATCACGGAGTAGCAACTATTGACATGTACAATCGGTTTATGGACAAAAGGTCGAAAGACAAAAGGTCGAAAGGACAAAAGGTCGAAAGACAAGAGGTCGAAAGGACAAAAGGTCGAAAGTGAAAAAGTGAATTTTTTCCTTCTTTGAAAAAAAGATTTTCGACCTTTTGTCCCTTCTTTTTTGTACTTCGACCTTTTGTCCTTTCAACCTTTTGTCTATTCGACCTTTTGTCTTTCGACCTTTTGTCATAGATTCTGTACAATCAGTCTATACTATGCTATTAGCACAAAACTTTCGAATTTTATCACGTATTTCTCTGGTAATTCCTCTAAGATTTTCGTTAACAATACCAGTTTAACCAGGATTGCTTCTAAGGACATCTCCAGAAACCACTACAAAGATTCGTTCAAATATTATTTCTAAAATTTCTTAAGTAAATCCTTAGATTAAATCGATAATTCGGTTAAGGTAAAACAGTTTTGAATTAAACGTCTAAGATTGCACTAAAACTACTGAAGCACTAATCTCACGAAGAAACCATCCAACAACAGTGCCCTTTTTATTTTGGCTTTGTACACAAGCAGAAAACTTAAAATAAGTAGATCAGAAACGTTTGGCAACTATTTCTCCTGTTTAGTGACTTTAAAAACGTGAGTAGGGGTACAAGTTGGCCAACTTTGGATTCCGAGATGCTTTACCTCTAGCGATTTCTTATATTTCTCAAGGCTGTTCTCAATAAAAGTCTTTTCAGGAATTGAACCAGAGATTCTTCCATGGATTTTCCAAGATTTAAGACAAGATTGAAACCAATAATTTCTCTATCTTCAGAAGATTCCTCTAAGAATCTTTTTATGAATTACCCTTGAAGTTTTTCCAGAAATCATCTAATAAATTTTCTAGGATTCATCTTTTAGACTTCTTAGCAAATTTATTCATTGAATCTCCAACGGAGGTTTTGAGAATGTTCTCCAAAAGTTTTATTCAGGATTTTCTATCAAATTTCAACCTGGAAGCTCTCTAAGTATACACGATTGAAGAGATTCATTTGAGGATTGTTTCAGATTCTTTTTTAGGAATTCCTTCTGAAATTCGTCCAAAAATTTCCCAATGACACACTCAAGAATTTCTAAAGAAATTCTTTGAGTACGAAAATAACGTCAAGAAAACTAAAAAAAAGAAATACAGTGAAAAAAATTATTCCGAAGGAAATCTCTGATGAAAGTCCTTGAGAAATATCTGATGAACTTCTCTCATGAAACTTCTAAACTCTTGACAAAATTTTGAGAGGTACTAGATACATTAATGGAAACATTACGCTTAAACGATGTTAAAAAAATTGAGCACGATTCACACATAATCGGGCTCTCCTGGACCAACAGATCAGTAGGTGAATTCCGGCGAACAATTTCTTCGAAGAGAAGAAATTTTCTTCCATTACTCACCAGCAAGAAAATTTTCTTTTCTTCGAAGAAAATACGCGCCGGAATTTGCCTACAGGTGTGTAATTTTAGCACACGCTGAAAATCCTACTGGTTTAATGGCTACTACTTCTGCTTTATAAGCAGAAGGTAATGAGTTCAATCCCAGGCCCGATCTCTCTTTCGTACATTTGTAGTTCTATCTTTCACTCGCTTCTATCTTGCACTCTTGAGCTATCAAACTCAACAAAACTATTCGTTCAGTGCAATCGCTAATCCCAGAGATTGAGAAGAAACCGTTTCCCTAAGCTTCCATCATTCCATCATTATAGCGCGGTTCCTTGTCTGATACAGAGCCAGTCTGCTAACCAAAAAGCAAGCTTTTCTGCCATAAAATTACCTTACTCCTATACCTTCCCGCATTAACTGGCGTAGATGCAGGGGTATTTTCGGTATAATGTGGGCCAGTTTCAAATGCAACATCAATTCTTCCCCTTTCCCTTATTGGTCAGCACTTGGCAGGCGCCATTGTTGCAAAAAATAGAAGATCAACAGCACTTATACACTGAGGGCGTCTGTTAGTCCTCAGCAGTCATCTGATTGGTTCCTTGTGCAAGTGCAGATGATCTAGAGTGGCAATCATGCTCAAGCTCAAGCCAGACCGCTTTCAGAGGTTGTTTCTAAGAATATCTTTGGGAATTGGGAATCGTGACATTATACAATGTATTACCCTACGAATGCCCAAGAAGTTTCAAAAGAATGCATTTGCTAAGAATTTCTTTCAGGTATTAGGTCAAAGATTTTTCCAGAAAATTAACTACCTTATAGAATTAAATCATGATTATTTTTCAAGCATATCTCCAGATATAACTATAGGGATTCTTCTAGAAACGCATTCAGAGATTCGTTCAGGAATCTATCTAAAAAATTAGGAAATTTCACAAAAAAGTTCAGGAATTCATCCTAGGATTGCCTGCAAGATTTCGTCTAAAAATCAACTAGTCATTCTCTAAGCGTATCTTAGGAAATTAATCCAGAGGCTCTCCCGAGAATTTCTAGAGATTTCCTCTAAAATTTCGTTCAGATTTTCTAGAGAATATCAACTAGAAATTTTCGGAATACCTTCAGGAAATAATCAAGAGATTCCTTAAGAAATTTTTACAACGATTTTTCAAAGAACTTGTCAAAGAGTTGCTTCTAAAGTAATAAAAACGAAACCCATGGTGAAATATATGATGATCTTTTTGAGGAGAAAACTTGATGGAGCTTAAGGATCTTTCAGGAAGTTTCAGATGATCTTTCAGAAAAGGCTTGAAAAAGAATACCAAATAAAGCCTTATCCTGTAGGATTTCGTGAAAGTATCCTTGAGAAAACTCAGCGTAATCCTTGAAGCTAATTATGTGGAAGTAATTGAAAGAACTGCAAGGATTAAAAGCTGTAGCATTTACTGATGAAGTCCTTAATTTTCAAAGAATCAATAGACAATATACTTGAGAAATTGTTCGATAAATTTGTAAGAAAAAGACTGCAGGATTAATTCCTGGGTGAAATGCAGGAGATATTCTTAGAGAAACATCTGGAGTAGATTCTTGGAAAAACTTCATAAGAAATCCCTGGTCGAATTTGTTTAGGAACTCATGGAAGAAATCCTCTTTGTGTAAAATCCCAGGAGGAATAATATATAAATACCCAGGACGATCTTATGTTATTATTAACAATGCTAAAACTTGGTGCTTTTCTAACATGTTGAGGTACAATTTTCTCAAAGGGTAAGTGATATTTCGAAATATTCCCTATGAAAGTTACTGAATGTATCAGTATTTGGGCTGTTGAAGGACTTCCTTGAACAAACTCTGAAGGAACTAATCTAAGAACCCCTTTCCTTGAGAAATCACCAGGGGAATTTCTGGGCAAATTCCTGTGAGAACAACTGGAGGGATCAGAAGGAGCCTCAGACAGTATTCCTGAACAAATCTCTGAAGACTGATTCAAGCGTTTCTTTGAGAATTCTGTAAAGGAATCGACTTGTAAACTAAAACTTACATTTTTTTAGGGTAGATGCAAGGAATTTCTGAAAAAACTGAGTAGTAGTCCCATAGTAATCTCTGGGGCCTCAACAATTCACACAAATACAGTGAGAAAAAGGAAAAATTGACTTCAGAATCCATATTTCATGACCCTCGAAAGGCGAGGACGACTTTTTTGCACACGTTTGTGCATAATTTTACCGGTTTTGTGCAGATAATTAGTTGCACCTCCAAATGCATCTACAATTATTTGATGCTCATGAATATCCTGGAAGGATTCTAGTAAGAATTCTCGAAAGTTTCTGATGAACACATTCTCTCTCTCCTCTCAGGATTCACATCAGAACCGTTTTAGAATTCTCATAAGAATCATCTCAGAATCATCTGACGATTATCATTAGAATCCTCTCAGATTTCGCATCAGAAACTAATCAGGATTCCTATTAAAATCTTTGCGGGAATCTCATCAGAATATTCTCAGCATTTTTTTCCGAATTCTTTCAAATCTGTCATCAGAATCTTGTTTTGCAGGATTCTCATCAAAAAGCAGGATTTTCACCAAAATCGTTTCAAAATTCTCTTCAGGTTTCTTTTAAGAAATGTTCCAAAATTCTCATCATCAACCTTCTAAGATTCTCATCAGGATTATTATGTGAGCTATGTATGGCCTCCTATATCTGAACATGTTACATGGTCAAGCGATTATTGTGGTTAAAAAAATGTTCCAGATCGCAACACTTAAAACAAACTATATTCATATTCGTTTACGCAAACACATTCGAAATACATTGAAGTGGGATAGGTGTGGGGTTTTCGGCTGTATATACGAATTAGCTACCCGTATACAAATCTATATGGATGTATTTGGAGGTGGAATAAATCCTCTGCACAAAACCATTAAAATTTTGATAATTTTGATTTTGAAAGTGCAAAAAAGTTGTCCACCCGTAAATACGCAGGACAATCTTATTTCACTAAAAATGTTAGAAAACCACCGATAACGGATCTATAATGGTTTTCTAACCTTTTTGAATATAATTTCCTTCAAATTCATTCATAAGTTATGGATATGACCATTTCGGTAGAGCCTGTAGAGCTCAACTTCAAAATATATTGAATGACTTGAAGCATCAAGAAAAATACAAAGATATTGTCAACTGTATGCTGAGAATAAGCATGCACAAAATTTTAGATTTTGTTAGTATGGTGCAGAACTACTTGGTCACTTCCATGATTCACTTTGGCAGGGGGGTTTCTCGGTTGCATCGTCTGAAACTTTGCAATACGAAGCACTTCAATTCGAAGCATATTGTGGCCAAATATGAGCTCACTAGCCTTCAAAAAACTCACTACCGAAGTGAATCAAAAGTGCCAAGAATAGGATCCGGCTCCATGAAAATTTAGAAAATACCTTCAAAATGTTTTGAAGGTCTTTTGAGCAACAAATCTTACATTGCCACAACAGACAGACAATACTTGTTGCATAGCTTCCTCGCGGAGACACGGCTCGCGGGATTAGCTCAGCTGGAGCCATATCTAAGAGCATTGACTCTGTATTCCAGCGCATTCTCTTCTCCAAACCTGCATTTCATTGCATCCATCCAGCCATCCATCGGTGTCGCGAGCGCGAATCAGTTGCTGGAATGTCCGCCTCGACACATTCGACAACCGACGAAACGGTACCTCTAAACCCCCAATGGTGGATGGATAATGATGATATGCACGTGCACAAAACTCGTTTGCCGGTCGTCATGCAGTTGCAAGAGACAGCGCACACGACCTACACGCCAGTCTCGAGGCACACGGCAAAAAATAAATTGTTGCATTACGGCATTTTGGATGTACATCAGTTCCGTCGTAAATATGGTGTAGAATTAGATTTTCAATACGTATAAAATCAGCTGGCGACTGCTGAAATTCGAGTTTTAGCAACCCACAAAACAGATAGGAGAAGTTGTAAATGTAAAATTTTGCCAGGGATTTGAACTCTGGTCTAGCGAGTGACAGTAACGTCCTATACCTCTCGGTAATTCCACCACGCTGAGAGATGAGAGCAAAATTTGCTACACGCTTCAAGTTTCTACTCGAAATAAATTTCTTGGCAGTTCTGTTGATGGAATCTGATTACGTTTTGAGAGGAATATTGTTGGAAAATGGATGTCACCCCTCGATTCTTCATCCATAGCCGTTAGTACGTCGGTCGATTTCAATTTTTTTTTTTTGCAGTGCAGTGGAAAAGCCTCGACAGCCAATCCAGACGAACCCACCAGTACCATTACGTTCGCTCTCCGGGCTTACCAAAACGCTGCGTTGTTGCAGAACGAAGAACTGCAGCATGCAAAACTGGTTTCGTTCCCTGTAGAGTTCACAGCACTCAAGATTGCTTTTCCTGGTAGCGGACGTACGACCCAGAGCACGGATGGTACAACTGTTTATTTTCTTTACACAAGAGATGCAGGATTCAATTGATTCGAATGCACGTGATGGCGAGAAAAGGAGTAAAAACAGACTGGATGCATACCTGTACATTGTATGATTTTCTGCCAGAGGTAAACTAATGTTTAGGTAGTTATTGGCTCATGGTAGCAATAGAACGGACTAAGATGTAGTAGGATTGATATTCCGTTATACGCTTTAACCTCAATTCACGGCCACTTTTTCACGACCGAAATCCAAATAGTTTTGATATTCAATTAGATTCCTTGAGAAGACTTTCCAAACTTATATTCAGAAACCAAGCTACTTTAAAGAACAATATTTAAAATTTCTGTTAATACTTCAGGGATATTGTAAGAAATTTGATCATATATTCCTTTGGGAATCTTCAATTATTCTTTCAGTATTATCTAAAGGAGTCCAGATCCAGACAATCATTCTAACGAGGATTCCAACAAAAACTATTTTTTCACAAATGAACAAACTTCAATTCTTCGAAAGTCTCCAAAGTTTTTAAATTTCTCCAAATGTAATTTCTTCTGAAGTGGCAGGGAACGGCCTTCTGATGCTCACAATTTCCCAAGCATTCTCAAGACTTAGAAAAAGCATTCACTATTGTTTGACATGTAGGCATGATTTTAAATTTAAAAAAAAACTAATTAATGATCATACATTGTTAAAAAAATCCAAAGTTATCTATCAAATCGTACACCTGTTAATTATCAGCACTCCAAGTCTGACTTCCTGTAAGAGTTGATGCTCCTCAAGGCAGCATTTTGGGGCCAATATTATACAATATTTTCACATCTGACTTACCTGAATTATCTCAGAGATGTCAAAAACCTTTGTTTGCGGATGACACAGGCCTATCCCCTAAAGGACTAAGGCTGCATGTCATCTGGAGTGGATTGCAAAAAAGTTTGGATATTTTTTCTTCATACTTCATACATGCTTCCAAAACTCAACCTGTAAAAAATCCCACATAAACCAAAAGCTCTTTATTTGAAACCTTTAAGTAGACATGTTGTCACGATGAGGAGGGTTCCAATAAATTGGTCAGCAGAGATTGTAAATACTCATGTTAGATACAAATTTAACTTTCAAAAATCACATTGGGGGTATTCAAGCCAAATGTAACAAATATATAAAATGTCTGTATCCACTTATTAACAAATAATCAAAACTTTGTCTTGACAAAACGCTTTTTTCGTTGAACTGTAAAAAAAACTATCCCAAAATATTAGGTTTCTTGCTTATGCAGTAAAACCTCCGAGTCGATGTTCCATGGCTCGATATCGACTCATGGAACCATACGAGAAACAAAATTTCATGGTTACTATGATGTTCCCCTCAAACAGCTTTCTAAAGAAAATCTGTTCCATTAGTTGATATTTCCTTGAGTCGATGGTCCCTTCAGATATCGACTCATGGAAGTTTCACTGTATTTTCAAAAGCTCTAGTTTAGCTCTCAAAGCAAAAGCACCCAACAATTAACCGTCGGTAGCCTCCTCACTTTATGATTGTGGTACATACAATAAACCGAATCAGGCAACGTTATCTACAACCATCGAGCATCGCTCATTTGTAGATCGTATATCGTGTTAACAGGTTTATCTTGAAAATAAACTTGTTCACACGCAACCTGTCCAGCCAACTTCATTGTCCGGTAATCAAAACACATGTAACCGCTTCGCGTGTGCTTTCTTGCTGCAAAGATAACAAAAACCAATCAAATTCCGTATCACTCACTTCGGTGTGTTTATAAAAGAGCTAATTACACGCAACACTGATTTTCTTTTGGCCTGAAAAGGCCACCCTCAACTTGGTCGGACTTGGATGGACCTAATCGGAAGTTCCATGGCTTGACACACCGGTGTGCTTCATTATGCCCATAAATGGTCATCGTTACATCGACGCGGCGCGTCGTCTTAAACCTTTTCCTTGGCAGCTTCCCTTACGACAGCAAGATGGAGTCAAACGAGAGTGAATAAAAGCTTGGCGCTGGAAGAAAAAACTTGACACTGTGTGGCCGCGTAACCGAGCGCGACGACCAGCTTTGGAAAACGCTTTCCTGCGCATTTGAGGAGCAAGCATTGTGGTCTTTTCCTGATCCTCAACAACGGACCGGTGGCCGATGATGGTGTTTTCACTCTCCGCCATTGCCTTACTTGGAAAAGTTTGCCATTATGGAAAGGTCGTGAATTCACCGCAAAATTGGGGTTTATGAGGGTACATACGGTAAGTCGACACTTTTAGCGTCGAAGCATTCAAAGGTGTTTTTTTATATAATGATAAAAATAGTATAAAAGGAAATGTATGAGGTTTCAACTATTATGTAAAACATGTACAAGAGTTTATGTCGACACTTATAGTGACGAACTGTTTATATTTTGTGAATCAATTCATATAAGCAACATTCCGTTGTCAACACAAAAATACGTTTCAAAATATATTGTACAGTCAAAATAAAAACATGAAACGAGCTCACCAAATTTATCATCCACCCTTGACTGAGTAGCCGTAAACTGCTTTAATCAACATGCTCATTGCACAAAAACATCACTCCGGCGGCGATGCGAAAACCCGAACTCGATTGCTAAGGCCATCGAGAAGCACACGTTTTTTTTTGCGACGACGAAAAAAATAAACGAAATTTTGGCCTGTGCAGTAGGGCAGTTAAACACGTGCAAATTTAATTGAGAAAAATAAAACAACTATCTGCTTGGGCTTTAACGAAGCACTGCCCAGCAGAACACGTGCAAAACTGAATCGAAAAAAACGACTACGACGCGAAAAAACGAACTTTCTGCTTGTGATTTTCAACGAAGCACTACCCAGCAGAACACGTGCAAACTCTTTATTGATTAATCGTGATTTAGAGGTACAAAAAGTCTGAAAAATATGTTGTTGTGATAAAAAATGTCAAGCTACCGTGGAAACAAAATTTAAAAATTCTGAAAATTCAAAAGCCCATTTGATTGGAATAAAAACTAGTAAAGTTGAGTTTCCTTCTCTCGGTAGTGGAAAATGTTTGTGACACTGTACTACACTACACAAGCCAAATAAACTGTCAGATAGTGTAGCCAAATGAGCATGACGTCATGAATGCAATTGACCATGGATGGTGTGACGTCATATTTGTTCAGAACACACTAGAAATATATCACTCAACCTATAGAACATACTAAAACAGATTATTGGTTTTGAATAAAGATAGCATTTGATTCACTACAAATATACTAGTAGTTTGCTTTGAAATTTTCACAGAACATAACTTGAATTTTACCATATATTTTTGAATATTTTTTCCAATCACGAGTTTTTAAGTTATAACAGTTTATCTCAAGTGTAATTTTCGACGAAAAATGCAAAACTATTTATCTTAAATGAAATAGCCCTACACAAAATCTGCAAACTTGTTCATCTCGTTAAATCTCTACAACCATGCTGAAGATACCATGGAGCTATTCCTTTAATATGTTTAGTTATGTCATTTTTAAAAAAAATCGTAAAAAAATCACTTTAGTCAAACCGTTACTGCTTTCGAACTTGTGATTGTAAAAATCACTCAAAAATATATGTTAAAATTCAAGTTATGTCTGATGTTCTGCCAAAATTTCATTCAAATCGGTCCATAAATAACTGAGATCTAGCTTACCAAAGTTGGTCATTTTAACTGGAAAATCGAAAAAGTTGCAAATGTTTGGTCCAATACTGTATACTATAAATATATTGCATAGAGCATGCTGCCTAAATACAGTTGTAGTGTTCATGCCATGAGAAATTTTATCGTAGTGCTCCTATAGCGCTACTGACAGACAGATAAATTTTTAGATTTTGTGTCAAAAGTGAGGTTAGGATGCGAAAGTTTTTCAAATTGAAATGAATATTTACGGTTTCCTGTGTCTTAAATTGCAAGAAATTTAAATTAAGATGCACTAATCCCTATTCTAGAAGAGCGCCATCTACGCATTTTAGCTTTGCGTTAGATCACCAATTTGTTACATACCGTTCTCAACAGACAAAAGGTAGCGTGAGTCCCGAACGCTCCCTTACATGAACTGTCAGCAGCACGACGGGAACAATAAGCCATTTTACGAGACGTCTCGGAACAGCTGATCGCCGCAACGGCGTCAATTGACAGGAGACCTGGGATTAAACCCAGCGTGATTTTTAACAACGCCTCATCTTACCAAACGAGGACATGGAGAAAATGACCAAAATGAGATCCAAAAATGTTCATTACTGCAACATCACACCTAGTTGTAACAGCTACCTCTTTGTTACCCATATTGCACATAAGAAGGCACTTTTGTGATCAGAAATATTTTAATATTTTTTCTCCATTTATGTTTTCGCCATGTTTAGTTAATAAACGAAAGAAGACGTGACCTTCGAGAGGTTTTTTCCCAAGACGGTGTCCAAGAAGGATTACCACCGCTAGCTTTCGCCAACGGGTCCAACGAAAAATCGAAGGCACGGGTCCAAACAAGGATCGTAAAGGGATCAATAGTAGAAAAAATAGTACTGAAAAGTACTGTTTTAGTAGCTCTGAAAAGTACCGTTTTTAATTTTAGCACTGAGAAGTACTGTTTTTGTAGCACTGAAAAGTACTGTTTTATTGCTTTAGGTAGTTTTTAAGAAAACTTCCAAGAGCAGAGAGAATTCGTGTACGCACAGCACGGAGGTACGATGCGCACTGAACGCTCCCGAGCTTGTTGCTACTTCTTTTGACATGTTCTCCCGAGCAGACGGGTGCGGACTTACTCACACCTAGCCAGTTCCCGAGTATGTGATGTTTGTTATGCGTTGGTATACACTCGTGAGCTGCTTCGTGATGCGAACTTTTCCAGCACTGCTCTCTGCTTAATATTTTTTCGCTACCGAAGTCTGGTAATGTTGAGGAGTATTACCAAGCCTGGTATCGGCTAATGTAGTGTTGCTACAGAACATCCTATTTTGAATGACAAAATCGTTTAGCTTTTTTGATCTGATCAACGAATCACGTTTGATTTTAATACATCCATATTGTAGACGGATAAAACGTAAGAAAATACCGAATCCATTAACCCTTTCTCAAACCAACTCGTAACATACACACATCCCTTTTTTGGATTTCCCGTGTACCGTCTGGAATTCCAGGGTTTTTTCATTATGGAAATATATTCAAATTGCCGTCTTTTTCACGTTTTTCAAGTTTTTCCCAGTTTGGTGGCCACTCTGGATTGTTGATATTCCGAAGTGTTCGGATTGTTACACGCTCAAAAAAGAGTTCTGGAAAACGTGAACTGTCAAAAATACACCATGAACTACCATCATGTTTACACATAAACATGATCTAGTTCACGGTGTATTTTTGCTTGTTGACGAGTTCATTACTGCTGTTCACGGATACGAGAACGGATTTTTTTCTGTGTAGAAAAGAATTCTGAAATTCCGGTGTGATTTTGGTTTTTTTGCGAGAATTTTGGCATTGCGATAACAATTTTATGATTTTCGTAGAAATTCTTGGATTTCTATCAGAATCCAGACAATTTTATTTACAGTTTACCCTAAAACAAAATCTCTGTTTTTGTAATCACATTACAAAATACGTATTCTATAATCTTTATGTTACAGTGTATGAGAAAGGCATTGTTATCACCATTAGGTGAAACATTCAGGATTTTCTCGTTTATTTTTATTCAACACTACACTGGGTAAACCGTGATTGATGGGTAGCGAAAATCAGTGCGAAAAAAGCGGACAACACTTGACATATCAGCTAAAGGAACCGAGCGGTGAGAGCACGGAAAATTCCAAACTCGATCATAAGAAAAATGGGTGCATTTGATTCGCGATTCGTCGCGGGCGGCAACTGTACGCCGGTTGAGAGTGACAGATAGATAGATGACGGAGCTTTGAGGAAGCGCGCACTTTTAGCTTGTGATTCAGACTTTTACGGGCGCGGTCTGACGATATTATCGATTCCATGGTGTGGCGTTGTCATACGACATCAAGACCCAGTGGAAAGCAAGGTTGATACAATGTGTTGCTTCAGGACTTTAGGACGGACAGTGCGGAAAGCTGCTATGGGTTTATAGAGCACTAGTATTTACTGCAGTCTTGTGTATCAAGTCAAATTATGATGGTATTATGACCACCTTGGTAGTCAACTTCAATTATAACCACATTATGCACTTTACACAGTGTATTCTGCACTTTTCCACCATTAACACCTTTCAATGGATACGAATTGGAAAATAACGCCAGAAAGAAAAAAAAATAAATTGATAGGTGATGATCAACTTCTTCTTTTACTTTCTGGCGTCATTTTACAATTAATATCCATTGAAAGGTGCTAATGGTGAAAAAGTACAGAACACACTGTATGAAGTACATAATGTGGTTATAATTGAAGTTGACTACCAAGGTGGTCATTTTGGGATTGATAGGTGATTTTGATAGGTGATGTTGTTTAAAAAAATCTATAGATATATAGTTCTGTTGTAACCGTTGTTCCAAAACGTGACCGAATCGAGCGTTATGCGAGCTAGCGCCCAAGATAACGTTTATCTTTATCGTTCCTTCATAATCATCACCAAATAATAAATACTATGTATGTCACGATTAGCTTTGATTTCAACAGCCCACTTGAGAGATAAGCTATCAGCAAAGCCCAAGGCCGCATTCTTTGGGCAACATTTTTTCTTCAACTCCGGGAGCGATATAACGGAAAACCACATTCTATGCTCGCCAGGCAGCACTATGTAGAATCATCAATTACCACCTACTCATGCCCCCTTTCATCTGGTGCAACATTCCTGGTGTAATTTACGGTGTCTTCGAAACGAGTTCTAAATCGATGAAGATGTATAAAGAGCAGCTAAATAAATGTTGTTCAGTGCAGATGTTTTTAGCACCTTGCATGTAGTACCCATTATCTACTATTATTGGATAATATCAAAATCGTGACCAGTTGTTGCCTTGCGTCTTCATTAGAATTTCATCCTGAACTAGATTGCTCTTGTAAACTTCGAGTACACTCAAGTCTGGCTTTTGAGAGCTCTCACTCCAGATCTGTGGTCAACTCTTACCGTTACACGATTATTTCGAAGCGTTCGATAGAAATAGAACCATAATCAATAATCTATTCTTTCGATGAAAGTTTTCGCCTCGGACACGAACTCTTCTGCCACGAAAAACTTCTCCGCCAGAGAGGAAGATAAATTATATTGAAAGAAAACTCTACCATCATCGGTGTCAAGTGTGCGACGTTCACTTGAGCTTTCAAGATCTCCAACGCTTCTCTCGCTCAGTTCAAGTTTATCTGTGTCCTCCTGCGCTGTGGTAGGGTACTGCTTTAAGTCCTATGCACGCGATAATCAGCGAAGATATAGCGGCGTTCGACAGCCACATGAGAAATGCTAACATCTTCATTTGGGTGGCCCATAATCATCAAACTACACGAATCTTGATTTACACCCCCAAATTTATTGATTTGTACCCCAGAAACTGACGGAATCTGTCAACTCAAGGAGAAGGCTAAATGAGCTTTAAGCTTGCATGAATGAATTTTCGACCATATGTGGCGCTATAATCGATAAATTTCTTGCATTATTCGTAACCCATAAATTTGGCCGTTTTTCTCCGTACAAACTTTAAGCTCGTTTAGCTCCCTCTAGGAGATGACAGATTCACAGAAGCTTCTGAGGGCCCAAATGAACAAATTTTAGGGATGTAACATAAGATTCTTACAAGTTGATCGTTTCAATAAAAAAAATGGGCCACCTTATTCTTCATAAAGAGAAACAACAAACGTCTCTGTGTACTTACCACACTAATGAGCGAACTGCGGGCGCTCTTTTTGATGGGAGGGTGTACTTGAGGGATGTTATCAGTTTATTCGGAGCCGTGGGACGTAGAATCTGTAATCGAAACAAAAGAGGAAAAATGATTGAACGGGCTTTGGCTCTCTGCGATTGACGCCACGAAGACGCTAGGTGTTTGCTCATATTGTATAACTCTGATGTGGGTATGATGGATTGATCTTGAGCAGATTCAAGTTTTAGGAAACAAAAGATTGGAACCCTGCTCAGCTTTAAGAATTGTAGACTTAATTCAGGGAAACGACAATTAAAAATTATTTGTTAGAGTAAAACACCTACCCTCAATGGTAAACGAGCAAGAAAAATGAGACTTATCATCGCTCTCTTTTTGGGGCTCTCCTTCGCTGCCGCTATTTTTCAAGCTTGTTACAACGTGCGGAACATTGCCGATCATGGACCGATCCAGATGCGATGTTTTTTTTTCGCTTGCTTCGATCGTGCTTCGAAATCAATTGAGAAAAGTCTCTGTAATTCCTGGACATGATAACAATTAATTTAAAAAAAAAATAGCATGTGACATTAGGGCAATTCAAATTTTAAAAATGTTTGAAAATCCAATCTCCCATATGCTCCTTACCATCCTTACCATAAAAATAGTGTTCTGTAAAATTTTCAGCTTTCTAGGTGGTGATTTAAAGGTAGCCAAAGACAATATAGGTTTATATGGAAATTACTATGGAGAAATTTAGAGAAATGTTCCAAGCACTCTAGTACTGTAATGTAAGTAGAAACTTTTCATCTCATATTGAAAACTCATTCTTCAAACCTTAATGAAGGATGTTGCTGAAGAAACCCTTTTGAGCTAATTTTGTTTGGGATTTTTGTACATGTTTGCAGGGCTATAATCCTATATTAAGCTAAATAATAGCAAACAAATTCATGGATATCTCTTCTGCTATCCTTCGGATTGAATTTCTCTCTTCAGCAAATTTCTTCATTATGGTTTGAAGGACGAGTTTTCAATATGGGATAATTAGTTTGTATTAATATTACAGAACTACCGTGTTTGGAACATATTCCAATATGTCTCCATAGTAATTTCCATACAAATCTATATTGTCTTTGGGCCACCTTTCAATCACCACCTAGAAAGCTGAAAATTTCACAGAACACTATTTTTATGGTAAGGATGGTAAGGAGCATATGGGAGATTGGATTTTCAAACATTTTTAAATTTTGATCCGCCCTAATGTGACATCAAGCTTAGAAGGGATTAATTTTAGATATCTGATCGCAAAAAACGATTGTGTCTTTTGTAACGTCTAACCATGTTCACAACTTTTTGAGTAAAATAGGTGTTTCAGGTTAGGTACCCCATGAAGTACCATGTCAACCCTAGCATGGCTCATGGCAAAGATTACCATGGGCTACAACGTTCAGTAGCAGGGTTCTGAATTTTCGTATCAATGATACGAAGTCTACGATTTTTCGCACGTAAGGAGAATGCTTTTTTGCTTCCTCGCGTGAACATCTTTTCCCACTCACATTTATTTTCCCAAGATGAAGGATAGCCGAAAATCATTCCACTCTGGAAATAATTTCTTTTTCCTTCTACTATATTTTTGTTCATCAACTGCTCCCGAGAATTATCACTATGTGGATAAATAAAAACTAGTGCTGGCGACGGGATTCAAACCTAGAACATTACTAAAAACAACCGCGATGCGTGCACGCTAACCATGCTACCACACCAACTTGGCGAAAATACGGGATAATTTGGTGAATAAAAGGAACTGCTGCTCGTGGCGATGGATACAGGAAAAGTTCTCCATGGACAGGAGAAAGAGAAAACAAACTTCTCACAGCTGGGGAAATGTGCAATTATCAATTTTCGCTTTGTTTTGTGGACGGATAAAATCGCAAAGCAGCTTTCGTTGAAAATTGCAGTGAGTGATAAATCCATTATCGTGAGAGTGAGTGAGATTTCGGAACCTTGGTCAGTAGCACAGCAGGAGACACCAGCAAGCAGCAGGGCGATACAAGGTGTGAATTCTAGACTCCAAGCAGGACTAGCGTTTCAAAGCCATCGTTCACACCGAAATCGAGCAACAGCATTTTCCAGGAAGGCCTAACGGGGAATTCGAAGTTGTTGGAGGTCAAAAGAAGGTCAATGAACTCTACGAGTACATGAAGGACAGGACTAATGTGCATCACAAGATTAGGAATCTAGTAAAGAGCCTACAATTCATTATAAACGCTACCGAAAACGAACAGAAAGCACTAAAAATGAGAGCTGAGGCAGCCGAAAAGGTACTACAAAATGCTAAGGAACAAACAGTTGCTGACGCGCCCATAACCCCTAAGGCACATGCCAACAAGCCATCAAAGAAGCGTGACAGAAACTCGCCAGGAGAAGAAAAAAAAAACAGAAAAACGAACAGGGTAACTACCTGCTGAACCGAGCAAAAAACTATGAAGAATGGTAAACCGTCAGGAGTCAGAAGAATACGGTGAAGGAAGAGCAAAGAAAAAGGAGGGTACGAAGAAAGAGACTAGCCGCATGCGGCGTGAGTGGTCGAAGGGGGACGCCTTCGTCATACTAGTTAAGGCAAACGATCAAACCACGAACGCAGCGATTCTTCATAAGGTCAGAGATGATCCAAAGGTAAAAGACCTTGGGGAGGACGTGGTCAGAACGAGGCGCACACAGGCTAGGAGAAATGCTCTTCGAGCTGAAGAACGATCGGGTGATCAAGAGCTCGGCCTACCAGGAGTTGATTGCTGAGTCGTTGGCCAACGAGGCAAGCGTAAAAGCTTCAACTCAGGAGGCAGTGGTTGAGTGCAGATATCTGGACAAGATCACATCCAATGATGATCTGCAACAGGAGTTGCGATCATAGTGCGATATTTGAGATGTGGCCATGACAATCCGACTTTCAAATTCGTACGATGGTACACAGTTAACTACGATTCGGCTACCAGTGGCCGCAGCCAACAAACTAGTGGAGAAGGAAGAGGTGAAAATTGGATGGTCGGTTTGTCCGCTGAGACTCGTCTCCTGAGCCGAGAGGCCACTGATGAGGCGCTTTAAGTGCATGGATTTCGGACATCAGGCGGCAATCTGTAACGGTCCCGACAGATCCGAGTTGTGCAGGAAATGCGGGGAGAAAGGGCACTTCGGTAAAGATTGCACAAAGCGACCAAAGTGTTTACTCTGTAAACCGGAGGAAGGAAACGCCCATGCAACGGGCGGTTTTAAGTTCCCTGTGTATAAGAAGGCGATCGCATCACGCTAACATCGACCTAGAGCGGCTCAAGCAACCGGATGTCGTAACTACGTACGCACAGCACCTCGATGCTGCATTACCGGAAGAGGGACTGCTGGAGTGAAAGCAGTGAAAGCAGTAATCAGCAATTCAGCTGAGACAACGTGTGGTACGTGGGATGGAGTCGACGGAACGATTGGTTCGACGAGGTGTAGGCAGATTCTGGAGGAGAAGAATGCAGTGCGGGCGATCATGCTGCAGCAAGGGACCCGACAAAACGTGGAACGTTATAGACGGACACGGCAACAGTAGACCCGCCTCTTTCGGGACAAAAACGCCACCAGAAGGAGTCGGAGTGCGAGGAGATGGAACAGCTGTGCCGGTCTCAAGAAACACGAACGTTCTATCAGAAGCTCAACGCATCCCGCAACGGCGTCGTGCCGCGAGCCAAGATGTGCAGTAGACCTATTCGTATTTTCAAAAATGTCTGGAAACTCCCCAGTCAACCAATACTTTTATTTATCATTGCGAAATGAACTTCTGGCCAAAATTTCACTTAATTTAGAGTAAATTTAGGTGTGCTTCAAATCAATTATGTGTTTTTGAGCTATTTTCAAGCTTTAAAAAATCATAACTACCGAACGAAACATCAAAGTTTATTGGAAATACCTCTACATAGTAGTTTATCCAATTCTACGAACTTTTGCCGAACACGGTTTTAAGATTGGAGCAAGTTTTAACATAGTTTGGTTGAGGTTTGTATCTCGAGGTTCTTGAAAATCTCTTTTTTCGGGAAGTGTTTTCACTGAAATGCATGCCTGCATGAACATTTCGGATTTTTAATTTCCAGGCATGATGACTATGCATATCTTAAAGTCAATCCCGTTCAAAGTTACCATTTATCTTACGAACATAAATTGTAAAAAAATAGTAATTGTGAAGCACATTTGTAAATCCACTGTGGGTGAGCCAAGAGCACCACCGAGAGCTTCAAAGAACACAAAAAATGAACGCGTTAGCACTGCCTTTTCTCAGTCGATGATGATGATTGTTTTCAAATCGTTCTAAATGATCAGTGAAATGCGATCAAAACAATCATCACTCGGAAAGAAAAAGCAATGCTAACTTGTTGAATTCATTCGTTTTCGGTACATGTGTCATGCATGATTTAATTATCATCAGGTTGCGATGCAGTGGTCGATCTTTAGGCATTTATTGTAATTTATTGCCTTGAGCAACATGTAAGCTGTTTATGGTCATTGAAGTAATAAATGTATTATGTTCGATTCCCGTTGACAAGGGCATGAAAAAATAATTTTATTGGGTGTTTTATATACCATGTATATTGCGAAAACTGTAATTTCTGGGTACTGTGGAGAACAAATTTGGATCAAACAATGTTAAAACTCAATTTAATCTTACTAGCGTGTTCGACAAACTTTAACAGAATAGAAATTGCTTTCAAATAGTGGTAATAGCATGTGGTTTTGATTTTCCACATGCTAGTTATGATTTTTTAAACCTTGAAATAAGCCCAAAAACACATTTTCAACTTGAAGCATACCGAAATCTTTATCAAATGAGCTGAAAATTTGACCAGACATTGTTCTTGGCATGAGAATTCCGAATACTGCTTGACCGATAGATTTCCAGACATTTTTTCAAATATGAACAGGTCTAATGTGCAGGGATAAGGATAGGAGCATTTTGACGGACGAGCGTGAGGTGGTCGCAAAGTGGAAGCAGCACTTCGTTGAACACCTGAATAGCGCTGAGAGCACAGGCAATAAAGAACGGGACAACGAAGGAAATGCCTTCATCTGTACTGAGGACGACGGAAATCAACCAGCCCATACTCCGAGGGAGAATGAGGATGCCATTCACCAGCTCAAGAACAATAAAGCTGCTGGTAAGGATGGTATCGGAGCTAAACTCATATAGCTGGGCCCGGAGAGGCTGGCCATTTGTCTGCACCGGCTGATAGGCACAATCTGACAAACAGAACAGCTACCAGCGAAGTGGAAGGAAGGGGTGATATGCCCCATCAACAAAAAAGGCGACAAGTTAGATTGTGAGAACTTTTGAGCGATCACCATTCGAAATGCGGCCTACAGATCATCTTCCGTCGTCTGTTACCTATAGTAAACGAGTTCGTGGTAAGTTATCAAGCCGGCTTCGTTGACGGCCGATCGACAACGGACCAGATCTTTACTGTATGTCCTTTTCATCGATTTCAAGGCGCCATACGATAGTAGGGTAAATTGGTATAATGCGCCCCAACCGGGCAACACACTTCATTTTCAAGAGATTGAGGCTTCTTTAACACGTGAATATATAAAGACAAAGACAATTTACACCGTCTTCAGTCATAAGGCTGCACAGACTGAACATAACTTACATTAGACAACGGACACACGGAACGACCAGTGGACCAATGAAGAATTTTTCGTTTGACGAAAAGTTTTCTCCGACTGGGGCGGGAATCGAACCCACACTCTGTAGCACAATACGCCTAAACGACTGACGCCGCTAACCGCACGGCTACACAGCCCACATGATTACATATCTTAAATATCTACTAAAAAAATGATTTTGCGCATATTAGATCCTTGGGAAATGAAATACCAAAAATATCGAAAATCAGCTTTTTGGCGTAAAATATTGGGTCCGATAGGCAGGCCTCGTTGTAAATGAAGCCCATCCTTTACTATTGTAATTATTTCAAAAAAACTTTTACCGGAAGATGACTGCTAATGGACCCTTTTAAGCTTAGCAAGTGGTGGAATTCTCATTGGAAACATTTCTACAACGCTGCGGAACTTTTTCTACAGGAGGGGCATGTTGCCCGGTTTGTTTTGAAACGTCTAGATTTGGACCGTTTACAGAAAACGTCTCGTACTCATTTTAGAAGCTACCTGGCAAGAGAAAGTTGCATGCAGAACATGACCAACTAAGTAAATAAATTTTTGACACCAAAAACTATAGAAGTAATGCATTTTCCACTGTGATAAAGCAGTTTTTTTCTTAGGGGCGTATTATACCTGTTTACCCTATCAACCGCGTAGAGCTAAGGAAAATCATGGACGAGAACAGCTTTCCAGGGAAGCTCACGGCTGACAATAACTTTAGCCGTGAAATACGGAGGCGCATCATTAGTGGAAGTCGGGCCTACTATGGCCTCCACAAGAAGCCGCGGTCAAAAAAGATTCACACCCACACCAAATGTACTATGCACAAAACGCTTATAAGGCCGGTAGTCTTCTACAGGCATGAAACGTGGATAATGCTCGAGGAGGACTTGCAAGCACTTGGAGTCCTCGAACGTCGGGTGCATAGGACGATCTTTGGCGGTGTGCAGGAAAACGGTGTGTGGCGGCAATAGATGAACCACGAGCTCGCCCAACTCTACGGCGATTGGTTGTTCTCAACTAGCGGATTGTTCAGCTGGTAGCGATACTGTGAAGCTACTCCATTCGTTAATATTAAAGCGCATCGTTCTGTTATTTCTGGAAAACGTGACGCTGGATAGCCGTGTCGAATGTCAGCTATAGCGAAATAATAATCCGAGTAAATATTAGAACCTCGAAAGGTCCTGACATTTATGACATCTGAGAAATGCCGCCCATCAACCAGCACGCGGTCTGTTTGGAAGCAGACATCACCACTCGTGCGTCGCCAGATGGCATCCCGGGAGCCGATGGTATCCCGAATGTTGCCTTAAAAGCGGCATTGAATGCGAATCCTGACTTCAGAAGCACGATGCAACGCTGTATCTTCCCGGATGTATGGAAGCGACAGAAATTGGTGCTCATACCAAAGTGCGGGGAAACCACCAGGTGTTCCGTTGCCGTATAGGCCTATCTGTCTACTAGATACGACAGGCAAGTTGTTGGAGTGGTTGGTGCTCAACAGGCTAGTACCGCAATACGTATACGGAGAGTGCGGACGGCCTGTCCAACAACCAGTTTGGATTCAGGAAAGGTAAATCTACTCTGGACGCCATCCAGTCGGTCGTTCAAACAGCTGAGGTGGCAATCGAGCATAAAAGGAGCGCCATCCTTTACTGCGTGGTTGTCACTCTGGATGTGAAGAATGCGTTCAACAGCGCAAGCTGGGAAACAATAACACACGCACTTTACCGCCTTAAGGTACCGATGTAGTTGTGTAAGCTTCTAGAAAGCTATTTTGATGGTAGGATTCTATTGTATGACACAGAGGAGGGGCAGAAAAGCGTTCGAATTACCGCGGGAGTACCTCAAGGTTCACTCCTGGGCCCGCTGTTATGGAATGCGATGTACGATAACGTACTGAGGCTGCCCCTTCCGACGGGTGTTAGTACTGTTGGCTTCGCCGACGATATCACCCTATAGGGTCTATGGTGAATCGATGGAGGAAGTAGAGTTGACAGCAGCGCAAGTTAAATTTTCACGGATGGAAGTTTCTTTTAAAAAAAAGCTACTTAACTACCCTAGAGCCGAAATCGAACTAACTGGTTTATTCAATATCGAAATTAATTACACATTTAATGCTTGCACTTGCACTTTCCGTCGTCGTCGTCGCCGTACACCGAAACTGCCAAGTCGCTCGATGTTGCCATCCGCTCCAATGCCGTCGTCAGCGTTCTGCACTGCCCTCGTTCTGGCGGCCCGTTGCCAACTCGCTGCAATGAGGGCGTCAGCTTTTCTTACCACCGCCCGGGTAGCTCCGTTGCTAACTCGTCCCTTCCTGAGAGTTGAGGCTCCGTCCGAATCACGTCCATCAAAGTCAAGGATCTAATCCTGGGTTGAAGTTCTACCACTGGTTCCTGATTGGTTGTGGCTTTAGATGTTTGTATCCTTACTGTAGCTTGTCTGTGGGAGAAAATTTTCAAAAGAATCGCAAAACCGATAATCGTGAAGGGTAATGAGAAGATTCCTCCAAATAGAGGCCAAGATGGCCATTCGATGCTTGTGTTGTTTAGCCGGATGTAATCCATTTCCTTCCTCATCTCCAGGTGCAAATTATGCAAATGCTCAAGACTCAGGTTTGCTATGGTGAATTGTTTCTGTATATTGAGGCCGTCTAAAGGTAGTTGTATTAGGTTTCCAGCCATGTTCCGAATGATGTTTGAATAACTGATGTTCTTGATGATCATTTCACAATCATGAAACGATATAAGAAATGTTCCAGTTAGGGTACGGTTGTTGATTCCACAATTCGATGTAAAGGTAATATTTCCATCGGTGTTCAAAATAATGTTTTCATTATTTATGATGATGATTTCTTCATCAGGTGGGTTCAGGGTGTAATTGCAACTAGCTTGCTGTCCGGAGAGAAGGTTTGGTACACATCTAGAGTTATCGAACTCCGTTTCCTGGATTTTGTATATGTTTTCCGTCAATGAGCTTACAATGTAGCTACCGGTCTCGTGATTCAGATAATTTCTCTTAGTCAAATGAATTTGTTTATGGTTTGATGTAACAGGGAAGACGTGAATCTTGTTGAAAATTCTCTTATCCAAAATAGGTGTCTTGATTAGTAGAGTCAACTCCTTGGTGTTGGTGGCGATCGTTGTATCCGCAAAACTTAGTGCTTCCAGTGCATTGTGAAGTGTAATATTCTGTTTCATTAAATCTTGATATAGAATCCCTATTTCGTCCTGACTAAGTATATTTTGGTTAAGAATTCCTACTTTAGCGAGAGAAATACTGTCAACAATCTGTCCTAATTTATCTGCTAGATATTTTAAATTGAGAAATATGTTTATCGAATATATTTCCATGGATTTTGAATTTGCTAACTCTATTGCGTCTTTTGTTTTGTATACTAATTCTTTCATTTGCAGATTAAGTGCTCTGTTAATTCTGATTTGTTGATTATTGTTACTTACAAGTTCATTAATGGAGGAATTTATTAATTTTAAGTCGTTTGCATCTGGACTACCTGCAATAAATTTCCAGCCTGTTCCTAATTTATCCCAACGTTTATGTCTTTTAAATGGATTTAAATTGCTAAGTATTTGCTGAATTTCGTCAAATTTTTGCGAAGTGAGTTTTGTAAATTGATTGAATTTTAGCTGTTCAAATTGGTTTCTCAGACTGTCTACATGATTGTTAAGGGAGGTAATGTTGAAATGATGGATATAGATATGAGAGGTAAGTTGTATCCTAGCAGTACCTGAGTGAAAAGCAACAATTGGTAAGTGATCTATTCTCCTAACGTTTATCTTTTCACCTATCGTTATACTTAGATACATGAGGGTTCTGAAAAAAGAGAGTATAATAAAAGGAGAGTTAAATCTTCCTAACCTTGATATCGTTTTTAAGTACTTTCCTCCCATCATCCATAGTTACTGTACTTTTGTTAACCTGTCTGATTTTATTCTTTTTGAATCGGGGTTTGTGTTTAATTCTTTGTCTTGCATTTTCGTATATTTCTTGGTTAGATTCAAGTTCTGTTGTTTTTTTTGATTTATTATGGTATTTCAGGTCCTTTTTCTGTTTTTCTGTAAGATTTTTAAATACTTTTTCGATAATTTCTGGGGTTCTGGGAGAAGGAAGTATAATTTCTAAAGGAGTATGTTTTGTACTACTATGGATGGGATAAAAGTATTAAATCGTGAACGGGTTTTCCTGGGTTTTCCTGTTTTGTCATTCTATAAATTTCCAAAATTGTGGAATGGAAACGTTCTACAACACCATTCATTTCGCTACGACCGGTTGCGGTAATGTAGGGTTCGATATGATGGGTGTTGTAAAAGTTTACCAGTTCTCCTGTCATGAACGATTTTTCACCGTCCATAACTAATGTTTCTGGTGGATTATATTTTAATAGGATCTCCTTTACGGCGGGAACAATATCGACAGCGGCTCTGGAATCAATATGTTTAATCTGAGCGAATTTGGAAAATTTGTCGATATAGGTAAGGAAGTGGTCATTTTCAAGGAAGAGGATATCGATATGAGCGATTTTGAAAGGAGCGTTTGGAATTGGGGTTGCTTGAAGGGGATATTTTATAGGATTGCGGTTGTACTTGTTCTCGTGACAAGTTTGACAATTTGTAATGAAATCTTTAAGCTTTTGAGAAAGTTTAGGGAAATAAAACTTCCTCAAAATCTGTAATTTGTTTTCTTCAGCTCCACGATGTGCTCTGCAATGTTCTTGTCGGATGACATTCCATTGTTCGTCCTCCTGTTGTATATCTTGAAGAATTGTCTGGCTGAAACGAATTTTTAACGATCTCTTGGAGCCAAAATGTTGTTTATATATCTCTTGAATTTTGCCCATCAAATGTTCGGTCGTTAATAATCCGTTAACCTTAGACAAGTCAAAATGATTTTTGAGAATCTGTAAAATTGAATGTTCATTAAAGTTGGTTTTTGAAATTTCTACTCTAGTATGATTTGGAAATGGGTTGGTTACCGTTACTTTGTCTGGACCTTCTTTTAGAATGACTTGGTGTTTGAAAGCATTGATAGGTGCTTCCGTGGATTCAATGTAAAAGTCGTCGCTATTTTCGGCAGAATGCTGGGTTGCTGTCATGGAACATATAATTCTGCTCAGAGCGTCGGCGACTACATTTGTTTTTCCAGGTTTGTATATTATCTCGTAGTCATGTTCCTCAAGATAGGCCTTCCATCGTTTCAGTTTAGCATTCGTATTTTTTGGAGATAGTGCGAAAGTGAGGGGTTGATGATCCGTCAATATTTTAAACTTTGCCCCATACAGGTAATTTCTAAAAGTCTGAAGTGACCAGTGGATAGCCAGCATTTCTTTTTCGGGCACTGAACATCTTTCCTCCGTTTTAGATAGAGTTCTGGATGCAAAGTGTATAGGTCGGTCCTTCCCTAACTCACCTTGAGATAAGACAGCACCGATTGCAAAATCGGAGGCATCTGTCGTCAAGATGAAAGGTTTGTTGAAATCAGGATAAATCAATATGTCGGACGATGATAGTAAGCTTTTCATCTTTTGGAAACATTGTTTTTCTTTATCACTCAACGAAATCTTTTTGTTAGACATAGGACTTCTCTCCCCTCTTAGAAGGATTGTCAGAGGTTTTGCAATTTTTGCAAAATCTTTGACAAATCTACGATAGTAGCCCATCATTCCCAAAAATCCTCGAAGTTCTTTCAGATTTTTAGGTTCTGGGTACTGATTAGTAGATTCGATTTTTTTCTGATTCGGTTTAATTCCTTCTGAGCATATGACATAGCCCAGGAATTCAACCTCTTGGTGAAGAAATTCTGATTTATCCAACTGAATTTTTAATCCAGCATTATTCAAAGTTCTGAAAATTGTATCAAGGTTTTTCAAATGTTCATCAAGGTCTTTTCCAAAAACGATTACATCATCGATGTAAACGTAACAAATTTTGCCGATGTGGTCTCTGAGAACGTCATCAATTGCCCTTTGAAAAGTTGCGGGCGCATTCTTCAGTCCGAATGGCATTCTAGTAAATTCATACTTGCCATTATTGATAGAGAATGCTGTTTTTTCAATATCGCTGGTTTTCATTCGAATTTGGTGAAAACCAGACGCAAGATCTAATGTCGAGAAATATTTTTGTCCTTTCAATTGGTCAATCACATAACCAATCTCGGGCATTGGGTAGCGATCGGAAATGGTCTTTTCGTTCAGTTTCCTGTAGTCAATGACCATTCTGAACTTTTTTTCACCGGATGCATCTGTCTTTTTTGGCACTATCCATACCGGTGATGTCCATGCAGACCGAGAAGGGCGAATTATGCCGTCAGCTAAAAGCTTATCGACTTGCTTCCGAACTTCTTCTGTATAGGCTGCAGGATACGGGTACACTTTCTGATGTATTGGTACGTCATCAGTGGTGTTAATAGAGCATTCGACTGTCGTACCACAAGTCAATTTTGTATCTGGCTGGTGAAACACATCTTTATGTGCACTTAAAATTTTATGGAGCTCTTCCTTTTCGTCCGTCAACAAATGAGAAGTTCTGAACAAATTGTTTGATGTTGGGTTTGAGGGTTTATATCGTGAAAGTTGGGTGCTTAAAGTTTTATTACCTTTTTTCAGATGTAACATGTTATTTTCAAGGTCGACTACTGCATTCAAGGAATGTAGAATGCCTGTTCCAATAATTCCTTTGAAAAAAGGGTGGAATTTATGAAGTAAAAATTGTGCAGAATGATTTATTTTAGGATAAAAGAATTCTATGTCTATGGCTGATGTTGCTTCAAATCTGCCACTAGCGCTTGAAATATCATCTGCTTTAAAATCATAGGGCTTAGCACCTTTATATTTGTAAGCCAATTTCGGGTCGATTATGTTAATATTTGCCCCTGTATCTACGAGAAAAGCGAATTCTCCGATATTGGTTTTTAATGTAATGTATGGAAGAGTTGGACCTACCAACTCGGCTTCCATTCTAAAAAATTAGTTTGGGATGAAGTTGATGGTTGAGGATCCTCCTCTTGATTTATCAGAGAAGCTTCCGATGTGGGTGTATCATTCTGAAGAGATTCTGGTTGAGGTTGTTCCTCTTGCGGATCGTATTGATAATCCATATCGTCGTATTCTGGGATGTAATCTGGGTAAAAATAATAGGGATCGTAGGAATAATCATATTGCAATGGGTGAGCCATTCGTTTGAAATGTTGAGGTTGGTTGAAAGATTGGTGGGGTCTTTTTATTCCCATTTGGGGTCTGTTACTATAGTTAATATTCCTGGACCGAATGCTTGGGTCCACGTCCATAGGCTCTGGATTAGGAAGAGGTCTATTGGTTTGAGGGAACGGATTGTTTTGGAATCTTGGTTGTTGGAAAGCATGAGGTTGGTGGAAAGGATTATTCTGGAATTTTGGTTGTGGGAAAGGATGATTAAACATTGGTCGGGCTTGATGGAAGACAGGTTGATGATTTCTTGGAGGTATGGTGGGATGAAGTGGCTGCCTTCTTGGTGGGAGTCTCGGGGGTTCAAGGTCTCTTGGTCTCGGAATGTTAGAGGTATGTTCATTTCGATATGGAGCAGACCGTGTGTCCATATTAAAATACTCTAGACAAAACTGGTAGGCATGGTTTAACGTTTTTGGGTTGTAGGTTTTTAAAAGTTGGCATAAGGGTTTTTCTAGCCCCCTAATAAAAGAATCAATTGCCTTTTCTCGAAAGTAATCAATGTGTGAATTTGCATGTAGGAAAAATTTTGGTTCTGTCTGAATTTGAGCGATAATTGACGATAGTAGCTCATTAACACGAGAATAATAACTCCCTAAGCTTTCATTAGGTGCTTTTTTGATGGATGTTAACTCAAAATCTAGGGTTTTTAAATCCCTTTTATCTTTATAGTACAGCAAAAGTGTACTTTTGATATTGTTCCAATTGTGCATGATATTATTTGCATTAAGAATGTCGGCGGCTTCGCCTTTAATTTTTCTTCGAACAGAACGTCCGATAAGCTCAAGTTGAGCATCGGTTGCACCGTGTTCACGATACATATCGATTACACCTTGAATGTCGGCTAACCAATTAATTAATTCGGTTGGTCGACCGTCAAAGGGTTGTAGGTCACGCAGAAAATCTGGTAACTTCCCTAACTCAATAAATTGCTGCATGGTTAGCGGTGGGATAACCGGCTCTCCATTGATAGCGGCGTGTGGATTAGCCATTATTGTTTGATTCTAATGTAGCAAAACTATGAGACACTAAAAGCTAAATCTACTGTATCGTTTGATTCACTGTATTCACTCAGATTTAAAAATTGATTGCACTTATAGAAATAATCACTATTTGATAATTCGATTTGATTTCATCAATAAATTGCACTTTCTCTTATTAAAAAAATACTCCTTTAGTCGGTTTATAATAAAAAATGGAAAAACTTACATAAAGGACCGTGTCCTGAGTCCGGCCAACATTGGATCGTTGGTCTTTTGGTGGCTGTCGTCCTCACACTCGGGGGATCCGCAGGCAGGCGAGTTCGGATTATCCTTTTTGCTGGAGCGCTACTGGGGTCCTGGCACGCCAATCGGGTGATCCACGGTGTCCTGCGGGTCGCTTTGTGATATATTGAAGGTGTGGCTCTTGGAACCACTTAGAAGAATTTTTCAAAGATTTTTACACTTCACTTATATCACTTATACTGTTCCCGAGATGGAGGATCTCGCCGGAGCCTCCAGTTAAATTTTCACGGATGGAAGTTTCTTTTTAAAAAAAGCTACTTAACTACCCTAGAGCCGAAATCGAACTAACTGGTTTATTCAATATCGAAATTAATTACACATTTAATGCTTGCACTTGCACTTTCCGTCGTCGTCGTCGCCGTACACCGAAACTGCCAAGTCGCTCGATGTTGCCATCCGCTCCAATGCCGTCGTCAGCGTTCTGCACTGCCCTCGTTCTGGCGGCCCGTTGCCAACTCGCTGCAATGAGGGCGTCAGCTTTTCTTACCACCGCCCGGGTAGCTCCGTTGCTAACTCGCACTCTATTTCCATAGTTGAGGAATGGATGAAGTCTAGGAAACTAGGATTGGACCGTCACAAGACTGGGGTGGTAATGATCAACAACCGCAAGTCCGAGCAACGGAAGCTTATCTCGCTAGGTGATTGCACCATATAGTCCAAGCGAACCCCTTAGGCATCTTGGGGTAATGATCGATGACAAGCTCAGCTTCGCTAGCCACGTTGAATATGCCTGAATCAGGGCATCTACGGCTATAGCGGCGCTTTCGAGGATGATGTCTAACAGCTCTGTTGTAATTGCCAGCAAACGCAAACTACTGGCAAGCGTGTGTGAGGTCGCATGCTCGCTACATGCGGAGGGGACACGTCCCCCGACAATATAATAGTGAGAATGTGTACGGATGCCGAGTGCTGGAATGCAGTAACTACGGCTGTCACTCACATTATGTTAGAATTGCAGCGCCTATGGCGCGCTGACCAAAAGTTGGCTGCAGAGGATTAGCCGAGGCTGGTCTCTTGTAACATTGTTTAAGTCGGCTAGCAGAAGTAGTGCCTAGGCTACTTAAAAAGAAAAAAAGACAATTTACACCGTCTTCAGCACATAGGCTGCACAGACTGAACGATTACTAACATTAGGCAACGGACAACATGAAACACCCAGTAGCCCAGCGATGAATTTTTCGTTTGACGAAAAGTTTTCACCGACTGGAGCGGGAATCGAACCCACACCCCGTGGCACAATACGCCTAGACGACTGACACCGCTAACCGCAAGGCCACGAAGCCCACAACAAAATATTTGCATGCAATACCCAGTGGCATGAATACTTCTGCTACATTTTTTTTTTGTTTTTTACAAGGGGGAAATCTGCAAACAGATCCCCTGAGAAGGTAACTCAGGGAATACGGGGATGACGCACCAACGACGACCCGCTAAAACCAGCCTATGCACTGTGCTTGAGCAATTCTTTTAGAAACTTACTTCTGCTACATGTGTTGTGCTATATGCACTGGCCCCTCCCCGAATAAATACCGTAAGGTGGTTCCAGGGAGATAAGGGTCTGAGGCCAAGGGTCATGTCGATGCACTGTACACCTCTTGAGCATTTCAAAAATAATTGCTCAAGTACGGTGCATGGGTACGGGTCGTCGTTGGTGTGTCATCCCCGCACTCTCTGAGTTACGTTCTCAGGGAGTCTGTTTGCAGATTTACCCCTTGTAAAAACAAAAAAAAAAGGAATAACCATCAAACCATCAACCTTTATCAAGTCCTTGGACCTGTAGCTGTGGATGTGCCATTAGGGCGATTCAAAATTTAAAAATGTTTGAAAATCTTATCTCCTATATCGTTCTTACCATCCTTATCATAAAAATAGTGTTCTGTGAATTTTTCAGCTTTCTAGATAGTGGTTTAAAGGTGGCCCAAAGACAATGTAGGTTTGTATGGAAATTACTATGGAGAAATTTTGAGAAATGTCCCAAAAAAATTGAGAAATGTTCCAAACAAGTGTTCCGTCAGATTGAATTGCTCTCTTCAGCAAATTTATTTATTTTGATATGAAGAACGAGTTTTTACTATGGGATGGTAAATTTGCACTTACATTCCAGTACTAACGAGTTTGGAACATTTTTCAAAATTTCTCCATAGTAATTTCCATACAAACCTACATCGTCTTTGGGCTACCTTCAAATCACCACCTAGATAGCTGAAAATTTCACAGAACACTATTTTTATGGTGAGGATAGTAAGGTAGATATGGGAGATGGCATTTTTAAAGTACCTTAAATTTTGAACAGCCAGAATGCCCCATCTTGGTCTGGAAGTCTTAACTAGCAGTGCTCCTACTAAGGCAAAACATGATAAACCACATCTACCGTTGGCGATTAAAAACCAGCAAAACTATTATGTGCCCATTGAATCGATCGTAGAGGTTGTACAATCTTCACCTAAAGGTGTCATTCAGGACATTACAAAATGCTCATCATCAATATTGAGGAATAAATGTAACAAGGTGCATTTTAGCCCGAAAACCTTGCACCATTGCCTACAATCGACACCCCATCGGCACCTAAGACCTAGAGACGTTGCATAAGCCCATTTTTGAGTTCAACAACAAAAATTAATGTGCAGGCACGCCTACCTCAGGCCACTAAGTAGAGTCTGACTTGTGCCTTCCCTTTGCTCGACGAAAACTACTACTGTGGGCACAACCCAACACCGTCGACCGTTGGCGTCAGACAGAAATATGTTTATGCAGCTGAATTAGCCAAAGAAGTTCAAACGTGCACGATGAAGAAATCAAGGTCTCGTTTACATCAAAAGTACCCTTCGCCGTGCCATCTCACGCAGCTTCAATATACATAATAAGACGATCATCATCATAAATTGTTATTTTTATTCTACAACAAAACATAGCCATCAGAAGATAATTGTTCCGTCGCCTCGAGGCGAGCAATCCAACTCTAGCTGCGTCATAATTGGACTCGCCTCCGTGAGGCCACCGCCCTCTAAGAATCTTCATCGGCTCCTTCTGGCTGAATTCACATCAGCCCACCGCAACGACGAACGCGTGCCTTGGCAAAATTTAATAAATAATCGCCTGCCAAGCCCCTTCGAATTGCAATCAGAAATTCCGAGTGGCAATGGAGCTCCATCCGATTATCAACGCGGGATCTTATGAAGGTGCTGTGGAAAGCTAGAAATGTATTTCAACTCGAAAAACTTTTTATAAATAAGAGACCTGGTAGTAGAGACTTCATAATAGAGATCTCTACTGCAAGACTGGTAGAAAAAAAGAAAATTAGGAAAATAGTGACTTTTAAGACCATCTAGGTTGAAAACGAGACTTATGAGACCTTCGTTCAAAAATAGTAGAGACTAGCATTAAGATAGAGCCCAAGTCTCAAAAAAGAGTCCTGCTCTCAACGCTGTTTGATGAAATAGTAAGGCATCGTGTTTCAAATGGTTTTTTAGGTTTGAAAAATGTAAAAACATTTTCTTTTTACTTTTTGGTCCTGGTGATAGAGACGCCTCCTAGGCTCTTCTCATATTTCATTCGGTGCAAATATCTGGCTTCACCAATGGAGTCAAGTAATTCCAAATGCAGGTTAACGAATAATTAACACGTTCGGACTACGCGTGCTCGCCGCACTGATTTCGATATCAACTAATTGAGCCAGGCTAGTAAAGTGATACATCGTCAATGCTCGTTTGTAGGTGTCCGAAATATTGCCAATGATGGCGTGAAAATACGGTTTACACACCCCAAACAAAATGGTTTGGGTTAATTGCGACCGAATGAATTACCAACCGCCTACGACCGACACATGTGCGCCGGGGAGAACAGTAATTTGTTGCATTTGCTTGTACGCATTTCTGTCGGCGCGGCGTTGTAACAAACGATTCAATTTAGAATGAAACGAGCAAGGTATCAAAAACGCGCGGCGCCGTGTGCAGTGTAGAAATGCGTATTTTTCTCGGTCGGTGCAGCAAACAAGACGATATAGTGAGAGGGCAGCTTTTTTCGTCGAGGGGAAATCTGGTTAATTTGAGCAGAACACGTGCAATCGCTAATTGCCGATGTCGAGATCGGATTTCAGCTTCGATTGGAAATGTGCCTTTTTTGCGTGTTGCCGCTCGCTCAGAGGCCTAGAAGAATCTTTCGCGAAATTGTCTTCGATGAGCGTGAAGGATGTGAACAATGGCGCCTTTCTCAACTAACGACCGTGGCTACAAATCGAAGTCACGCTGAAGGTAACTTTCACTTGATTCTTTTATTCTGGTTGAGATAAACTAAGATCAATATTTTAGGTAACACTTAGCGTTAACTTTATGAAAAAAAGATTTAACAATATCAACTGTTTTCTGTCTGTCCGTTTTGTGTCGTCGTTCTGAACGTCGGATGCAACCGAAGATTTGCTCCAAAATTTGAACCGCGATTGCAATCGCGGTACAAATAGACCGGAGTTCAAGCCGGTGTGCAAACCGATGTTCACTTTACACATGTTTGTGCTTAGGTTTAGATTCGTGCATTTCGGTTTGAAGACGAGAAGATAGTACAAGGAGAGTACGAAACCTGTTCGTTTGGGAAGACTGTTTATTAGGTATCGAAAGACAACACACTAATCGCTAACGACGTGCTGGCTAAGATTTGTATAGTGCGGGCTCCGGGAAGTTCAACCCTAAACGCTTGTCGGTAGACCTTTTTCAAGGTCCAGGTATAGATTAACCGTGTGTCTTCTATAGATTGCTGACTACGGTACTACCTCGCTACATACCAGCGGCGTCCTGCATACTGGTGGAACGACAGACTCAGCACCATTCGCGCAGCCTGCTTGAGAGTCAGAAGACGCGTGCAGAGAGCTAGATCCGAAGCCAGCATAGAAGAGCGTAAAGCGCCCTACCTGGCGGCCAGAGCCGCGTTCAAACGGGAGATAGCGACGAGTAAAACGAACTGCTACAAGGAGTTGATCCGGGAAGCTGACGCAAATCCCTGGGGCAACGCCTATCGAGTAGTGATGGCGAAGATTAAGGGCCCAGTTATCCCAGCTGAAATGTGCCTCTACAAACTGAAGGCGATAGTGAACGGTCTCTTTCCTACGCATGCTCCCACCGCGTGGCAGCCCACACCGTACGCTGACGTAGATGAAGAAAATGCCGGTCCAAGTGTATAACGCCGAGCTGATAACGATTGCGTAAGGATTGAAGCTGAACAAAGCTCCCGGACCAGACGGTATCCCTAACGTAGCGCTAAGGGCAGCAATCTTAGCGTTCCCAGACATATTCAGGACAGTGTTGCAAAGTGTCTAGCGGAAGCCTGCTTCCCAGAAAGATGGAAAGTTTAGAAGCTGGTGTAACTGCCAAAACCGGGAAAACCGCCAGGAGATCCTGCTTCATATAGACCAATATTCTTGCTGGATACTCTTGGCAAATTCAGGGTGTTTCAGGGTTACCCAATTTTGAAAATAAAATTCCCTGACTTTCCCTGACCTTCCAGTCGTTTTCCAGAAAAATTCCAGACCATGTTGATTTATTTTTTCGGTAGAGTTTATGTTTTAGGTCGCATGAATAAACTGAGCAATAGTTTCTTCAAGTTGATATGATAAAACTGAGTACTTGGGCATGCACTTTTCAAACTTGATAATTTGTGTCAATAAAGCGGTAAAAGCTGAGTAGTAGCTAAGTAAACTCTGAATCATCTACTGATCATATGGAAATCTTCAAGCGCAAAAGTTACGTTTAAAATTGTAGAAAACGATGTATTCGGATATTGAACTACCTCCGATATAATTTCACAAGTTTCAGGCATAAAGGACAATTTTGGACACCTTCCGCAAGCTGATCACACCATTTTTATACATAAGACGTCACTATATTAAGATCATTTCTATGCTTTTTTTATTGGAAGGACTTTCTTCCTGAAATTTGGCTACCATAATCCGGGGTAACATTGATAATTTTTTTTTGTTTGAATATTTATTAAATATTTTGTTTCAAAATGCAAATGTTGCAAATTTTATATTTTTAAAACAAGTACTGCCACCCATAGTTCGTGACTATATGCTGTATTTTGTTTTTTGAAAGATTGAAGGATGTTTTAAAAAATGTTTTAAGTGATTTTTTGATTTAGTTGATATGGGGTAACATTGATCACCTATGTAAACAACGTTCGGTTATATTGAAAATGTCGTTACTTACTTAAACCCTGGCTTCGGAAGCCGGATATGAAGACCAAATGCTTACAAGTGATTTACTTTTTGAGTTATTTTATAAGCTCTTGAAAATAAGAAAGAGAAGCACCATTCGTGATTTGGAAATGTTCCAACAATAAATGATGATACGAATTTTTTACGGGATGAGTTATTCCGATCAATGTTACCCCGCTGATCAATGATAACCCGAATTACGGTACTTCTTTTTCAGATAAAATTATAGCCACTGTCAAAAAACTTTCCTTAAAAAAATTCATCAAGGAATTCAACAAAAAATTCTCAGAAATTCCAATTTAAATTCTTAAATGTATATTTCCAAATATTCCTCCAATACTTCTTTCTCCAGAAACTCCTCTAATATTTCTCCCAGAACCTCCTCAAATGTTTTATCCAATGACTTCATTATCACAAAGAATTATGTTTTAAGAACTCTTACGTTATTCCTCCATAAACTAGTACAAAGTTTTTCCACTAGTTTAAGAGTTTTATAATTACACCTCCAGTAGGCGAATTCCGGCGCGTATTTTCTTTGAAGAAAAGAAAATTTTCTTGCTGGTGAATAATGGAAGAAAATATTCTCTCTTTTTACCGGAATTCACCTACAGAAATCTCTAAAACATATTGAAGAATTTATTTCAGTCATGATTTTTTGTCCTAGAAATTAATTTAGAATTCACAAGAATATTACAGAAATACTTCAAAAAATATTTAGGGATCGCATAGACACTTTTTTATTGTATTATTATGTATTCATTTTTTCTTAAAATTCTTCACCATGATTCTTTACAGGTAATTTGTGTTAGTTAATTTTTAGAATTCCGATTTTTTTTTATTCAAGCAATTGTTCTCCCCAGAAATATTTTTAACGGAATGAATTCTGGAATTGGATAACGCGCTAATAATTAGTTTTCAGATGTTCGTTTTAATGTGTCGTGCCTCCAACAATCCTTGATTTGACTGCACTAAGAATAAGTACTCAATGAATATCTTCCAAGAACTTTTTTCGGGGGTTTATGCTAACGTAAGAACTTCATGTACACTCACAGAACGCGACACGAGAACGGACATAACACATATTGTTCTTACAAACAATTAAAAAAGTATTTAAATCTACCTTTTTATTCGACCGGTTCAAGCTCGATCTAGCCCATCTACGGGAAGAGTAACGCTTGGAATTCACAATGTTTCCATAAAATCCTGGAAAATTGAAATTGAAAAATCATAATTGAAATAAATAGCAAAATGGACAAATATCAGCATTAGAGCACTTTATGGTATTATCTTTATTGATTCCAGAAACGACATGATAAAAAATTTGGGAATTATGTCTTGCAGATTTGTGCTCTTGAAATTTTGAGATACAGTTTTCATGTTCACCTAAATACGAGAATCTTCATTGGTTGTTCTCTATATTTCGTTTTATCAGTTTAACTTGGATATCTTGGGCAAACTTGTAAAGATTGACATGATTTGATGAAGTGAATTCCATTTTTTCCTCAAGATTTTGAAGAGACGACAATGATTTGATCTAGCAAACTTTAGAACTAAATATTAATAAAGCAAGCTACGCCAACTTTGAAGAAATTGTTCAGAGAGCATGCTTTTCATTTCAGAAAATTTTGGATTCTAAGAATAAGTATAGGTAGTAAAGTACAGCTCACTATCATACAACATCAAGTAGTATTGATTATTTTTCCCTGACCTTTAGTGAAATTCCCTGACTTTCCAGGTCAAAAATCGAATTCCCTGACATTCCCTGACTTTCCAGGTTTTTCCAGGTAGTCGACACCCTGAAATTTCTGGAGAAGGTCATCCTCGGCAGGCTGACGATCTACACGGAAGGCGAGAACCAGTGAATCAATTGACAAAGATCGATCACCACATGCGCAGCGATTTTCTGGGCTTCGCATTGCAATTTTCGAGAACTTTCTTCATGTTGGTAAACATTGACACATTATCAAACAGCATTTAAAAACAAATTTGGTTTTGTGTTTGAAATAACTGATTAATCGCGAGTTGAAAAGGTTGCAACAATGTTGCGCTCTGTGATTGTCATGACAATTTTGCTTTTGATTGTGTCCTTATCCGCAACAGTTGCGACAAACGGTTGTGAGCGAGCTTGCTTTGTTGTTTGTTTTTCGTCTATTTTGATAATAATTTGATTCACTGGCGAGAACGGATTGTCGAAAAGGCAGTTCGGATTCCGTAAAAAGACTTCGACGGTGGGTGCTGTTCGGACAGTCATCGCGAGCGCGGAGAAAGCGTCCAAGGAGAAGAGGAAAGGCAATCGATACTGCGCAGTGGTAACGATTGACGTAACACTTCAGTCGTCGCGCTGTTCTATTTTGTACAACACTGCTGAAAAAAGCTCGCTTTTCGTTCTCAACAACAGCGAGGTGGTTCTGACGGTGGCAAACCATGCGACGACTGGAAGGTTAAGAACGCGTTCAACAGTCGTCGCAGCCCTACACAGAATGCGGGTTCCGGAATATCTGGGTAAAGTTCTGTAAAGCTACTTTTAGAACCGGATACTGGTTTACAACACAAACCAGCGACGGATGTCAACGAAAGTAACGGCGGGAGTTCCACAGAGATCCATACTTGGTCCAACACTGTGAAACATGATGTACGACGGAGTTCTAACCGTGTCACTGCCGAATGGAGTCGGGATCGTCGGGTTCGCAGATAACGTCGTTCTTGCGATAACTGGGGAGACTGCGGAAGAGGTGGAGACTCTGACTGGTGCTGGTCAGCAATTTGGAGGCGGTTCAGTAGTTAGAGATCAACGTCGGATGTCACGCAATCCCATCGAAACGCTCTCCAAAGCACTTTGGAGTAATGGTCGACGACAGGCTAAACTTCAACAGCCACGTAGACTATGCCTACGAAAAGGCAGCGAAAGCTGCTAACACTGTAGCTAGGATCATGCCCAACAATGGAGGACCAAGACGCCTCTTCTGGCGACCGTATCATCGTCCATACTAGGACACGGAGTCCAGGCCTGGGCTGCAGCGTTGTCAACCAAACGCAATCGAAATAAGCTGGCAGGTACGTTCCGGCTTATGGCTATACGGGTGGCGAGTGCCTACCGCACTATATCGTCGGAGGCAGTGTGAGTTATCGTCGGAATGAACCCCATCTGCATCACTCTAGCTGAGGACATCGCATGCTACCAGCAAAGGGACACCAGGAATGTGAGGAATACCATTAGGTTGGATACAATGGCCAAGTGGCAGCAGGAATGGAATAACTCGGAGAAAGGAAGGTGAACCAACAGGTTCATTCCTAACGTGTCGGTTTGGACGACCAGAAAACATGGGGAAGTTACCTTCTTCCTGGCCCAGTTTCTGCAAGGCCGTAGATGCTTCCGGAAATATCTGCACAGATTCGGACACGTAGAGTCTCCACATTGTGCGGCTTGTCTAATCGAAGAGGCACCGGAGCATGTTATATTCGACTGCCCTCGATTCAGGGATATACGAAGCGAGATGATGCCAGAAACCGCAAGTATCCTAAATTCGGACAACATCGTGCAGAGCATGTGCCAGCATGAAAGCACTTGGAATGCGGTGAACAGGGGAATAACGGCGATTATGTCGTTACTGCAAAAGAGATGGTGTGAAGACCAGACAGCTCCGGGTCGCGATCGGAGTAGGCTAGATTAGCGTTGGGCGATTTTGAATCGGTTTTTCCAAAATCGATGTTTTCATTCCGATTAATCGATTTTTTGAATCGATGTTTGGAGCATCTAAAATTTGGTGAATCGATTTTCTTCGTTCGATTTTTCGATTCGATTCAATTTGTTGAAATCGATAAATATTTCTTAATGAGTTGATGAAAAAGAAGCCTAATTATAAACTAGCATTGAAGTATCAAACCTATTCTATTGAATTTCAAAACTAAAATAGGTGAAACATGGTAAAATCGAAAGCAAATGCATTGGTCTTATTTCAATCTTTATAAGGCTGATACAAATATTAAATTTCTCTTATGTCCGAGACCACTTGGAAGGTACGAGGGGGGGGATAAAAATAAATAAGGAGCAAAAAAAACAAAAAAGGAAAAAAAAGTTATTTTTTCGAATTTTTATTTTTAACGATAATTGTTAAACTTTTATCAAACGTCCTCTGGTTAATTATTTTACTTGTTTTTAACTATAAAAATTGAAAAAACCTAAATGATGTCAAAAAAATGATGAATCTTTTTTTTTTCTCCCCTTCAAAATTTTCGGATTTTTGAAGGGGGGGGGGGTGACATAAAAGATAATTAATATTTGTGTCAGCCTAAATTTGAAGTCAAAATCGATTCGAATCGATTCAAAAACATCGATTCAGAGGATTCGATTAAATCGGTGAATCGATTCGGCAGCTCAAATTTGAATCGATTCAGTAACATCGATGTTACAGGAAAATTTGCCCAACGCTAGGCTAGATCCTCCGTCGGGGACTAGACCGAGTAGAGCGAGCGTAGCGTAGTGATAAGTCGTCGAGGCGCCTGTGAACCGGAAGTCATCCTCCAACCGGAATAGCAGCTTCGAAGTAGGCTAACTCCACCGCCGGGGACTAGTTGAGTAGATCGCATTGTTGCACCGGCAAATGATCGTCAGGGCGCCTGTGAACCGGAAGTCTCCCTCCACCGGAATCGCAGGACCAACCTTGGCATCTGCCCGGATAGCATCGGTTCGGGAGATCTTCCGCCGCCGGGGAAATCTTCGTCGGAGTAGGATGGATTCACCGCCGGGGACTACTGTGAGTAGTACGTAGCGTATCACCGGCTTGAATCATCGGAGCGCCAGTGAACCGGAAGTCATCCTCCAACCGGAATCGCTGAACTGGTCAACCAGGAGAGCTCGACTAGCAGCAGTCGTCGTAGAGCAATAAAGTGCACATGAACGTCCAGAAGAAGTTCAACAAGGCTCTGACACGAGGCAAGCCCAACGGAAGTATGCGTCATCGCACAGAAAGCTGTTCAAAGACCCGTCGAGATCTTCAACCGCCAATTGGGCAAAACGAGTAGTCGCAGAGACACCGTAGAAATGTCGTAATGAGTAGCGTTTTTGACGACGAGCTCCAACAGCGAACTAGCATAGCAGCTAGAGGCTGAGATTGACGAAGTGCACAGCCCTCCCCCGATGAAGTTGCTTGATGTAGTTCCGGGGGGGGATCGAGGCACAGGAGCAGTAGGGAAAGTTTTTTTAGTGGTTAAGCACGCCTAACGTGAGTCCCACACCATGTCAACACACAACAGGCCAGGTTTTTTTTGTACCCTACTATAAATAATCTCCTATAGGTCCTAGAACAATGACCGAAAACAAAAGGGTTCTAAATTGCATCGCCCAGCTTTAATTCATTTATTAGAACAACAATGTTTGACAAAAAAAAAAGAAAAAAAAGCTTACGAAGTCGAAATTCACTTCTAACAAACTACTCCTTGCATTCCTGAAATTCTTCCAAACATCCCTTCCCGAATTTGCCCGGGACTGAATGCAGCATTTTCTTCAAAGTTCAGCAGCTGTATTCTGGTTTATTTTAAGAAATACTTGAAAAAATATGAATTTCCCGAGTAAAGAAACCCAGAATTAATTTCAAAAGCATTTCTAAGAATTTCTGAGAACATTCAAATCGATTTTTTTAGATATTTCTTCCAGTATTTATTTTCAATTTCTCTGAGGAATCAAGCCAGAAATCAATCAAAATATTTCAAGCCTCCTTAAGAAGGGTGTCCATTCAAAATCAGTTTTTGAATTCCCGGATTTTTTCCGGACGCCCAAACAATCCCAATCACAAACGGCCGAATACATTCTATCCTACCACAAAAGACCGAATCACAAAAGGACAAATTACAGAAGGCAGAATCACGAAAGGCTAAATCACAAAAGGCCGAATCTCACAAAAAGCCGGATCACAAAAGGCCGAATCACAGAAGGCCGAAATAAAGTTTAAAGTTACAAACCTAAAGAATAAAGCTTGAATATGAAAAAAAGCTCACGCTTTTTTAAATGCAGTAATGTCAGTAAACAGTGTAAAATATACATGCGGCAGACGGCCGTCGAAGTCTCCGATATCCGAAGGGTGTGCATAGCATCCATTCGATGTCATGCAAACAGCAAATCCAGGCATTTGCACGATAGAATGCCAACATAGTCTTTTACGCAACAAGCAGGAGAATGATTTCTGAGATACAGTGTAACAAGTGTTTTTTTTTAAGGCACTTTGTGCTCGTGGCCACTTCTGTGCCGGAATCAGTTGATCTGTAGCTTCTTTGCCGACGCAGATCTATTTGATTTTCAACTTATCTATATCTATTCACTCTCTCCTACTCTTTTACTCTCACACCGAGCAGGTAGGAGAGAGAGCTCTGCTGTTAGTGAGGCTAGCTGCCTGCGAAGAGGGTCAGTTTGTCTCAGTCACCATCTGATACTGACGGAGGATGGATGTGCTTCCCAAAGCACGGTCCTCCGTGAGGCGTCTTCTGGTGGCTGGACGGGTTTTTTTTTGTGGAGGGGCTGGGAATCGAATCCATGACCTTCCGCTTATGAAGCGAAAGCGTAACCTCAAGGCTACAGACCCCCCTAATGTAACAAGTGTTTAAGTGATCATAAAAATAAGAAAACAACCGTAAATTTTACAACGTATATACCCTTCCTTGTGTTGTACAAAAAACAACAGCGCGACTACTTACGCTCAAATTATAGAAAATCAAAGGGGTCTATTATTAGCTGACACGCCCAAAAACCACCAACCATATTTCAGCTGGATAAATTCTTATTCTCTAGTAATGTTACTTGTGCATCTTGTCCCGCCTTACCATACTGTAAAAATATCCATAATATTGCTGAAAAATGTGTTTGTTTATGGCTTTCACTAAAATTTAGGTTTTCTGTGATTCCAAATTTGTTCTTAGGCCTTCTGTGATTCGGCCTTTTGTGATTCGGCCTTTTTGGTAGACCCTTTTTTCCATACAAAATGATGAAATTTTGAGAACTCATTTATAAATTATTTTTACTGTGAACTCAGAACGGTTGAACTATTTGTTGAAATATCTAAAGCAGATCTTGAAATTATATGAACAACTTTTGCTCTGTTTCTAAATTTACAATATATTTTCACAAAAAGCCAAAGTTGAATAGCCAATCCGTTATCTTCTAACGATACCTGTTGCACGTAGCCCATAGCTGGCTCCTGAAGAAATTCTTCTAGTGAAACTTATGTTATATGTCAAACATTTGAATAAGAATCTTGTCAAGAACTCAACAAATATGCCCAATAATACCTTAACGACCTCGCTATGTGTTCATCCATTGAAAATTTTCCCAATTTGTCGAATATTCAATGTAAATTTGCAGAAATCTATACAAAATTTTGTTAGGAGCCTCATACCAACTCTGTCATAAATTACGGACTATTCAAACTAATAATACAGGCAAGGCTTCATCAAGAATCAGTATCATCGGTAACTCCAGAAACCATTAAACGGGATTCTTAATCAATTTGCTCAAATTTTCAATAGGTCTCCTTTGTAGCCTCATGCTGATTTTGATTCCGATGCTTTCTCTGTTACATTTTAAATATCCCATGAAGCGATTCTCAATCTTACCAGCTCCACTTTCAATTATTTTCGAGCCGACTGGAATATAGATGAAACATATATTGACTCTGATCTTGATGTTAACATTTCTTTACAAACAAAACTTGATATTGACAATGTTATTGAAACTTTAACAAATTCTAATGTTGAAGCCAGGAGCATTGCAATTCCAAAATTTGAATCCATGATTATAGACGATGATCTTAAACTCTTGATCCGTCTTAAAAACGTGAGGAGAAGGCAATTTCAAGGCACTCGCAATCCTGCTATGAAAATTATATGGCAGGATTTAGAGTAAGAAATCAATAAACTTTTTCACAATTAAGAAACACAAATTTTGAAAATAAAATTTCCAAATTGACCCTGGCTCTAAGCCCTTTTGGAAATTATCTAAAATTTTGAAAAAACCTCAACAAATTATCACTAACTATTTGCGAAAAAGCTAAAAATATTGCTATGCAGTTTGAAAGTGCGCACAACTTTAATTTAGGACTCAGGTGCCCAAAAGAAAATCAAGTTACTCAGGATTGCAAAAACATTCTCAATCAAGAGAACGTTTTCGAAAATTACTGAGAGACTGATTTTGAAGAAGTGAGAACCATTATCAAAATAAAATCAAAACTATGAAAACCCCTGGCGATGATGGAATTTTCTACATCCTCATCAAGAAACTTCCAGAAAATAGCTTATCATTCATCTGGAATCAAATGGAAAAATGCCAAAATTGTACCAATTTTAACAACAGTCAAAAAGCCTGCAGAAGCTTCCAGCTATCGTTCAATCAGCTTGCTTTCCTTCATCAGTAAACTTTTTGAGAACGTTATTTTTCACATTCGACTTATCTGAGTTACCTCAGCGATGTCAAAAATCTTTGTTTGCGGATGACACGGGCCTCTTCACCAAAGGACGAACCCTGCGTGTCATTTGTAGTAGATTGCTGAAAAGATTGTTAATTTCCAATTTTCTCAATTTAGTACTCCAAACAAATGTCGGTCTTGAATCTCTAATGTTTCCTCCAACGGCAACCACATATGCTCTTGACCCACAAGGAAAGTGACGATTTCTCATAAGTTTCACATTAATCATTTAACCTTGACTCGGGTCCATAAACGTCAATAGTCGTTATTATCATTATTTTTTTGTTCGACTGTTCATCTCAATCAGCAGCAACTCACATCAAGTGCAGGAACTTACGCATTGCACCACCTCCTGTAGTCCGCTCAATCGCCAAACATACCCCAGTAAAATAAAAAAAAATGCTCGTTGATGGGCGATGAAGCGTTCAATTGCGAAAATTTTGAAACTTCCCGCTTCCACACGGCCATATCTCCACTCGAAACCACAATTTTCAAGGTCCACGAAGGCGCCTGCCAGAGGCGTCCAACCGCTACACTTGACCGACTCGTCTCGTTAATCCAACCAAAACCATATCACCGTCGATCACCAAGTGGAGTCGAACTTCCTAACCCGAGCAGTGGATTAGAGCAAAATTATGTCAAAATTTGTTAAAAACAAGAAACTTTGTTTCAGTTTCGTTAGATGCACTCTGAATTTGTGAAGTAAATTATGACACAATTGAGACATTACAACAGATGTAATAAAAGCTGAATCAAATTTGGTTCAATTGATAACAAAATTAAAAAAAAAAACAATTTGTTATAGCTTACGCAAAACCATTTGTATTTTTCTCATGAAAATTAAAAATGTTATATTTCATTCATGGAAAATAACACAACGAGCAAAATTTGTTTTTGATTTATATCATGGTAAGTAATATTTTTGTTCGAATTATAACATTTTGTTTCAATTTCATTCATTTTAGAGGAAATATTGTTTTGATTGTGCGATATTTGCCAGAAAACCATTCGCCAGAAAACTATTCGCCAGAATCACATCCGCCAGAAAGTACCATTCGCCAGAAAACCGTTCGCCAGAATGTACCATTCCCCAGAATGGACCAACCCCTAGATTTTTTTTTTTTTTCTTCAGATGGATCAAGTTTGCAATTTTAGGAGAAATAATCGAGCCAGAGCGTTAAAACGTTTTGTGGGATTATTTTTGTTAGTATACTCAAAAAAAAAAATACAGGGTCTTTTGGACACTAGTTGACTTAGTGAGCCAGTTTCGAATATACGTTTTGGGGATTGTGGTTCTAGTATTCTAATTGTTGGACTAGGTACACATGGCTTCCTCATGGTTAAAAAATATCGATTTTTCGAGCATTCAATGATCAACATCATCATTTGAAGCTTTATATATATGAATTGAAAAGACTGCACTTAATCCTGAGGGATTATGAAACAGAAAGCAGAAAACATACAATAGAATAACAGTTGCATTCATTAAAAGCTGCTCCACAATGTATGCTTACTATGTAACGATTTTATATTCAGCATAACGGATAATAAAGTAGGGGAAGAGGCGGTAAAATGAACACATTAAGGATATCATCTTGTTTCTGATAGAAAAACGAGGAATTTGTGAAATTCTATCGAACATCATTAAAATTAGGGATGTCATCTATAGCAGCAACATGAATTCAGACTAAAATAGCAAAATTTTCACATATTTTTATCGCTAGCAAAAAACGGTGCAAATGTTCATTTTACCTGCACTATGTGGGTAAAATGAACATCGTGCAAAAAACGTGAGCAAAACATATATTTCTGAAAATTTTCATCTCGTTACCGAAAATATATCCATTAATGATTGTAACCCATTCAAAAAGAATTCTAAAGGTATCAGATTTGACATCATATCACAACGATATTCACCTCACTGAAAAACCTCAAGACACCCAAGCTAAAAGTTACGTCGGTCCTAATTTTCAAACGTGGTTTTCTAAAATCTTAGTTTGCGTTGATATTTTCACTTCAATTGACCTCCGTATCAACCCGAACACTCCGATTTATGCTTCAAATCGTCCGTGCGTTTTATCACGCACACATTCATATAAATTTGTTTTTTTTTTCTCGATAAAAGGCACCGTGTTCATTTTACCACCCCTGTTCATTTTACCACCCCTTCCCCTAAGTTTTTTTTTAATATATTGTCCCTGTAAAATCAGATTATGGTTTGGAAGACTTCACAAGAGATTCGCCCTTCTTTTCAGCATAGGCTGTTCTTAAAAGTTTTGATTCTTTTTATCGACTAATTCATTGAATAATTACGAGATTTCAATATACGCTGCAACTTTTGTTATACAAATGTTATAGCATGAAATAATGTTATTTTATAATTAGTAAATTCCATACGATTTTCTTTCTGAATTTTTCAGTTTCAATTAAATGTTTTTTTTTATACTATTAAGTTTTATAGGAAATTATGGTTTGGAATATTTGACAAGTAGTTTTCTCTTCTTTTCATCATAAGCTGTTCTTCAAAGTTGTGTTGCCTCTTAAGGGCTAGTTCATTGGAAATTTAAAAGATTTCGATATACGTTGAAACTACTTGTGCCGACTGTTCGATGAAGTAAATAATGCCTCCACTCGCAAACCAAAGTTACATTTCCTATAACAATTTTCAGGAGCTTTCAGACAATTGAAAACAATTTTAAAATTAATAAGAATATCCTATATATGAAGAATGAAAAATTCTTATTTTCACCAAACCATACCAAGTAGCGATAGGCAATGATTCTTTTTTGAATACTTTTTCGTGTACCGAAATTTAGGTGACCATTATCACTAAAAACCTTTTGGTCTATTATTACCCGAATGTTGTTCCCTCGAATATCATTTCCTCGAACGCCAGTTACACGAATGACACTTTTCCCCGCAATCCATTCTCCCGAATGGCCCGAAATTTGAATGGAACGTGGTATTAGGATAGAACCACCTTCTTCTACCCCCTTGAACGACCACGTGGTTTATGGGCGGCCCCAAAATAGATCCAGTTCAATATGAAGAAACAATCTTCAGAGACAGAGTGGTGAACTAGAAAGAATGCTGAGTTTGGAGAAACTTTAAAGAACCGCTGATCAAAAGAGAAGGATGCATATCATATGAACCGTTTAGCACCCTGAAATATACAATAAGTTATGATAATTATGAGTGCCAGAACATTTTCGAGAAAATAGGCCACTTGAGCAAACGGGATATTCAGGGCATTTGCGGAACTAGTGTTTGGCGAAACGACATTCGGGATATCGATATTTGGTAGAAAGTAGCACAATCCCAATAAACTGTCAATTGAAAAGCAAAAATTATCGAGAAATTATGTACAATACAATATTCTGATGAAGAACAGATCGCGGTGAAAGGAAATGCATTTTCTCGAAGTTAAAACTAGGTAAAACAGCTTAGAATATTGTATTAAAACCTTATAGGCAAAAATCTCGCAAGAGATGTAGAATAACATTGTTATATTGTCTCTGCTCTGTGCACTAGTAGAAAGCTTAAAATGAGAAGAACGAGATTATTACAATACTGTTAGTTCAATTTAGTGCTCTTGAAGATGTGAAAAAGGCACAATTCGAATATTGTGACGGCCATCTTTGGATTCCGAGATATTTCACCCTGCATTAATTGATCAAAATCGACAATAAAAATAATTCTGGGGAATGGTACTTTCTGGCGAATGGTACATTCTGGCAAATGGTTTTCTGGTAAATGGTACATTCTGGCGAATGGTTTTCTGGCAGATGTCATTCTGGCGAATAGTTTTCTGGCGAATGGTTTTCTGGCAAATATCGCACAATCATTGTTTTAAATCTTGTTATTCAACAACTAACAAGCCAAATTCTTTGTTAGGAAAATCTGAGTAACAATATCTATTACAAATTTGTTGAAATCCACTGTTCGGGAAAACACAACGGATGTGTAATCATCATGCCGAACATGCGATGACTACTTTCGGATGTTTCCTAAGTTTCATGGTGCGCCAAGAAAATCATCTTTTGTAGATGCGCTCGAAAGCATGACCCAGCGGGTTCGATCTTGAACTGTGCGCGATGAGATCCGTCTATCGTATATTTGGGATAGATTTTTATGATGGTATGTTTCAAGAGCAGCGCCGTTTTACTCGGAAATGGGGAACTTATGGTGAAATAGAAATCTGCCATAACGGAAACCACCCGGGACGTGATTGATCGGTTCAACTTTGGCAGAGATCGATCGAATTATGGATTTTTGTCTTGAAATTTATGAGGATGGAAAATTATGGAAACTGAATTAAACTAGAGATGGTTTCGACGGATTCGGGTCGGGTTCGGGTTTGATTTTTTTTTAATCCTAGATAATTTCAAAAACTTGTTTTGGGAAAATTTGTAGAAAAGAAACTGATAAGAAGGCAAAACAATTTTTCCGGAGAAATTTGTAGGGATTTTTTTGTGTAAGAATTATCTTTATTCATTTATTTAAGGAGAAGGGAAAAAGCCCGTTTGAGTAGAGCTATAATACCATAGTATAGTTCTCTCCAATGGGCGCAAGATTTTCTCGTTTTTTCCATCACCAGCATTATTCAAATATATCGAAAAATATCACTAAAAGTTCTCTTAACTGCTGAACGAGACAAGTTGAAATCGAAGACATGGTAACATTTAAACAATAAATGAGACATGTTGGAAATAGGTTCATTGTGTCCATAATTAGTACGTGAGATTGGTAGACGAAGAAACTGATAAGAACGTGAAGTGCTCCAGTGAATATCAATGTTCAATGAACTCAAACTCCATGGACAATCAATATGAAATGTGACACATCAGCAATGAAACATGCTACGGAGATGTAATGCCTGTTTTCGTTCAATAAACACCGAAATTCGGAAAACTGGCATTCAGGGAACTGGCGTTCGGGGAACCGACATTCGGGTAAAAGTAGCACAACCCGACCAGAACAACATAACAAGATTATAACACATTCCTATCAGCAGCAGTTAAAAATAACAGAAGTTGATATAATTTTGTTATCAAGATGACTTTGTTCTCAACTTGTTATGTTTTTAGTAACACATTCACAACAACTTTTATTATATTTTTGACATCCTATTTATAAGTTTGTTGCAAATAAAATCCGATGTCATGAACAGTAACATAATTTGTTATAATTTAGTTATTTTGTAACACCCTTGCAACACATTCTGTAATAACTTAGGTAGACTTTTTGTTATTTTAACTACTAACGGTAGGGTCGGTGTTCCCTTAGTAAACAGTCGCCTATAGTCGCACTAGTAACTTATCACGGCCGTTAGGCTTTAAATCAACGCAAAATATTTTTTGACATGAAGGTCAGCAACTATTTTTCTAAGTACCATCGATACACAGCGCGATTTTGTTCAAAACATGATTAAAATAAATAGTTTGCTTAAAATTTAAGCCTCCTTACGCCTATAGTGAACTTATTGTTCCTATAGTAGCACTACTAAAAGAAACTATTTTTAATTTAACAAAATAATTGACGAATTAAGAACTTTTTTACATCAAACGAAAGCTTTTGATCGACACTTTGAAGGAAAAATATAAAAGTTTAGTAAAAATACGCTTTTGATTTGAGTTTAGCCCACGCCGTGAAGCTAGTGCTACTATAGGAATAGAAATTAGAAACAGTGCTACTATAGGCACATGTGTTCCTATAGTGGCGCAAGCGATAATAAATACAAAAATATGGGTTTTCGTAGGTTTCACATGCTTTCCACAAAGCCAAGATAAAAAGCTTTTAGATAATGTAAAAGTTATGTCGCTAGCTTTATTTTTCGATTTTATATGAATATTTGTTCTTAGATATGCGGCTATTGGTACCGTTTGAATCATTTTCCGAACACTTAAGGCCAATAGTGACTTCAAATGCATCTGAATGGCATATATCTGCCAATTTATGCCATTCAGATGCATTTGAAGTCACTATTGGCCTGTAATCGTGTAAATTTTAATTTCATCGCAAAGCCTAACTGTTAGCTGTTGGGTGTACCGATAATAATGTTGATTCAATTTGTTTTAGTATTGTTTTTACTTCAAAGTGTAGAACAACATCGCCATTGCTGATGTTAGCAAAGATTGACTAAACTTTGATGATGATAATTGGATTTCGGCTTTCAGTCACGAATTAAGCGTTGATTATTTTAAATCATTGCCAACGTTTCGATCCAGTTGTTGGGATCTTCTTCAGGGCCTGTTGTTTATAGTGTAAATAAAAAAAAAGTAGTGTCGTGTTACATGGATTTGTGTTTCTTCTACTCACTCGATATGAATCAATTTGTCGTTCATTCGTGTAGCGCACACGGTGTTTGTCTCGATTGGGTATCGCACGGGTCTTACTGAAGGGTCATAATGGCTATTAGGATTTGGTTTTGTATTATAATTGGGTTGGGCTAGCTTACTTCATCACCAGCACCCTATATTGGATGGTGGGTGGGTGGTACGGAACAAGAATTTTACACTAGAAAATTTGGCGAAATACAACACTGTGCCTGTTGTCTATTGCCGTCTGCTAATCACTGTGGGGTATGCATATTCAGTGTAGTTTGGGTGGTGGTGTGTGTATGTGTTTGTGAAGTAGGCTGACCATACGTACCGTATTTTACGGGACAGTACCGTTTTCACCACCTTGACGAGCTGTCCCGTCGTTTCATTGAAAATACTCAAATTGTCCCGTATTTTCGGAACTGAGGATGTTCCCCTCAAAAAGGCAATGTATAACAGCAGTAAAGTAAAAAGATTCAAATTATGTTTGCAAGTTTTTATCATATTCATCCATTATTCTAGTAGTTAACAGATGCTGATTCAGAGTCAAACTTGATTTGTAATCAACAAATGACTTGACTAATGTTTTACCTTTTCATGCTCTAGCGAAGAATTTATCAATTAAGTTACAATTCGTATGAATAAAGCTACAAAAATTAATTCATACTCAAATTTATGCAAATTTTTAATCAATTTTTCAAAACATGGTTTTATTTTATTAAATTTCATATAAGACCAGCTTTCCCGGGAAGCTCACAAGATTGATCAGAGCAACGATGGACGGTGTGCAAAACTTCGTGAAGATCTCGGGCGAACACTCCAGTTCGTTCGAGTCTCGGCGGGGACTACGACAGGGCGACCGACTTTCGTGCCTGTTGTTCAATATTGCGCTTGAAGGTGTCATGCGGAGAGCCGGACTTAACAGTCGAGGCACGATTTTCACGAGATCCGGACAATTTGTTTGCTTCGCGGACGACATGGATATTATTGGGAGAAAATTTGAAACGGTGGCAGATTTGTTCACCCGCGCGAAGCAACAAGAGTCGGGCTAATGGTGAATGCGTCGAAAACAAAGTACATGCTGGTTGGCGGAACTGAGCGCGACAGGGCCCGCCTAGGAAGCAGTGTTACGATAGACGGGGATACCTTCGAGGTGGTGGACGAGTTCGTCTACCTCGGATCCTTGTTGACGGCTGACAACAATGTTAGTCGGGAAATACGAAGGCGCATCATCAGCGGAAGTCGTGCCTACTATGGGCTCCAGAAGAAACTGCGGTCAAGAAAGATTCACCCCCGCACCAAATGCACGATGTACTAAACGCTCATAAGACCGGTAGTCCTCTATGGGCATGAGGCGTGGACTATGCTCGAGGAGGACTTGCAAGCTCTTGGGCAGTGTTGATAGACTCACACTCAAAATCTCAATCAATACGCTCTCCCGTGAGAGCAAACTCATTAGAGATCTGCTTCGCAAATCTCACGCTTGAGATTTTGATGCAAAATCAACTCAATCAACTCAAACCGTAAAAAATGATTCAGTCGCAAAACCCGGCAAAAACTCGTGAAACCCGAATGTTGTTGTTTACGTTAGAAAGGATTAACATAATTTTACTAGACTAACAAGAAATTATTGCCGTGTGTGAGTAAACTGTGGAAATACGAGACAATGAGTTAAAAAGGTGAGCCAACTCATCCATGATTTTTTGACTTCTGAGTTGCATGAAAAATCTCAAGCGTGAGTTGTGAGAAATTGAGTTTTTCACAACACTGCTCTTGGGGTTTTCGAACGCCGAGTGCTAAGGACGATCTTCGGCGGCGTGCAGGAGAACGGCGTGTGGCGGCGAAGGATGAACCACGAGCTCGCTCAACTCTACGGCGAACCCAGTATCGTGAAGGTAGCTAAAGCTGGAAGGATACGCTGGGCAGGGCATGTTGCAAGAATGTCGGACAACAACCCTGTAAAGATGGTGTTCGCCACGAATCCGGTCGGAACAAGAAGGCGTGGGGCGCAGCGAGCTAGGTGGATTGACCAGGTACACCAGGACCTGGAGAGCGTGGGTCACAGTCGAGGATGGAGAGAAGCGGCCATGAACCGAGGGAATTGACGAAATATTGTTGGCGAGGCTTTATCAAGATAATTGATGTAAAGCCAAATAAGTAAGTGAGTAAGTACCTATAATAATCCCGATTCATTAAAAAAAATGAAATATTTTAATGAAAATTGTAAATATTCTGAAATCTGACCTAAATTTAAGGCTAATTTCTAAAATTTGGAAAAAAAACATTTTTTTAGATAAGTCCAGCAATCTAATCTATTCTCAATCTCCAACCAGATTTTCCACCTCCTACGAACTTGACGATTCTCAGTTTGGATTACTGAGATCCTTTAATACAGCCAAACCTCCATGAGTCGATATCTCAAGGGACCATCGACTCATGCAAATATGTAATGGAACAGGAATTACTAGGAAAGCTGTTTGAGGGGACCATCATAGCAATCATGATTTCTTCTTTTTAGTATGGTTCCATGAGTCGATATCGAGTAAAGGAACATCGACTCATGGAGGTTTTACTGTATTACGGTCCAATCTTGGGACTCTCAAAATTTATGTAGATTTATAACACCCTATTGGATATGGGAGCGTCCATTATTAAGCAACGTTAAAATTGAAATTTGTGACCCTTCCCAAATTTTTGTATGAGCCGTAACGCTTGAGCTGACTCCCTCCTCCTTCAAGAGCGTTACGTAATTTGTGCCTATTTATATAAATAAAAATGGAAGGGTGTTTGTATGTCACGAATTGACTCGAGAACTGGTTATTGGATTTGCGTGATACTTTCACTGTTGAATTTATCCAGGACTCCAACGTGATTGTGCGTAGAAAAAAAAATGAAAGTCTACGAAATGGTCGTAAAAACGGGAGAAAACTAATCTATAATTTTGTATGGAGATCGAATATTATTTTATTATATTTGGGTTTCTACATATCAAGGTTGTATTTTTGGTATTCTGGTAGCATTTCTGCAATTCTGATAATATCTCTGGATTTTTTCCAGGATTAATCATTATGGAGCGGTGCGTGGAATCTTGAAAAATTCAAAGATAATTTGTGAAATTCTGATAGAAATTTCAAGATTTCAGTTAGATTCCTGGATTTCTTGAAAGAAAAGAAGCTTGATTTTTCGGATTTCAAATCCCAGGACTCCTATGGAAGGCTTTGCGATTACTCTTACAAATTTCGAAGACTCCTACAGATATTCGCAAGGTTCATGCAAAAATCGCAAAAGTTTCGTAGGGGACGGACCTGGTGTAGTGGTTAGAACACTCGCCTCTCACGCCGAGGACCTGGGATCAAATCCCATCCCCGACATAGTCACTTATGACGTAAAAAGTTATGGTGACGACTTCCTTCGGAAGGGAAGTAAAGCCGTTGGTCCCGAGATGAACTAGCCTAGGGCTAAAAATCTCGATAATAAAGTCAAACCAACCAACCAAAAGTTTCATTTGGATTTTTAAACGTTTCACCAGAATTCAAAGATTTAGGAAGATTGTCATCGAAATTAGTGTTCATAATTTGTTACGAATTGCGAAGGATAAAAACGAAGTTGTCTGAACCAGCCTGGATGATCTTTTCATTTTAATTTGAAGTTCACAAATGACTTGTAATCCAGATTTTGAAATCTAATTTAAAATTTTTAAAATAGTTCCAAAGCTTAATAATCTCAACACCCTCAAAACATCTACTGTAACTCATGATTGATCATCATAACGAAAACATTAAATTATTGCACTAACACCAAATAAACATGTTTTCGTAAGTTCCAAAAAGCTTAAAATTGTTAAAAAAATTTCTTAAAACTTCCAAAAGAACGCTATTTATAAATTTTAAAAATTGTCCCGATTTTGTTCTTTTTTTTTTGTCCCGTTGTTATCCTTTTACCTTATGGTCAGCCTATTATGAAGTGTCAATATGATTCTGGTTATGTCTGCTATAACGATTTGTTGACGACGCATTTCTCTCCTCTCTTCGATTCTTAATCGATACGAGGAGGTGAGCGTACGCACAGCTTAAGTTGTCGGAGTCTGTCCTACGGTTGACCGTATTGGAGGTGGTCGCTATGTGACACATCTCCAACACTTGCAGAGCCTGTTTCGTATATGTTATATCGACGATGGAAGGGTTGATGATGTTGAACTGGTGATGGTGCGTGATACAGTGGTCCATTAATGCAGTTTTTTCGCGAAGCTGATCTATTTCTGGATCCGTGTAAAGATGGCCCTCAGACAGACATTTCTCCAGCGTATTCACGTGTGTTTGATGTCCGTACATTCGGTTTTTGAGTTTGTTTATGGTCATACCGCCGTGCGGGGTGACATTGGGCCTAGGGGGTGACTTTGACCGCCCTTTTCGATGCATCTCATGACTAGTACGGAAGTCAAAAAACTATTCCATGACCATCCAGTGGCTATTTATAACGTATTCTTGAAGCTTGCAACATTGTTTTCATTATTCTGGTTTTAGTTTGCTGTAAAAATCTTGGCCCAAAGTTACCCTTATGGCCTAATGTCACCCCGCACGACGGTACCGATGTATTTACTTGGACAATCTTGACAGTCGATTCTGTAGATTTTGTTGCTTTTGCTGAGGTGGGGTACCGGATCCTTGGCATTCTTGTAGTGATGTCCCACTGTGTTTCTATAGTTGTGTGAGACTCCTATGTCTGTGTTGCTGTGTATTATTCTCTTTATGCTGGGAGTCAGACCATTGATGTATGGGATTGATCGATAGATGGTGGGTTTCGGTGGGTTGTCTGTACGAAGTGGTTGATGCAAAAGTCGGTTGATGAGAGTGTGGGGGTAATCATTCTTGCTAAGGTGTTGGTGGATGAGTAGACTGGCCCAGCTCAGTATGGGAGAAAAATAAAGTTGTATGATTCCACGGGGCACCCCCCAGGATTATTTCTTGGGGTTATACGAAGTCTTTCTGAAAAATTCAGCTCATTTGGTCGTTCCATGGGCTGGCGCATTTGAATTGAAGTTAATATGGGATTTTCAGCTCAAACATATGAGCAACAGCACATCATCTACTGTTTGGTTCAGGAAAATTGATGATTGCGTTCAATTGGACCCAGAATGTCAAAAACACTACTTGATGTAATAGCGAAGAATATTGTAGAAGGTTGTATCATGATCAAAATTAATAAAGTTGGTGTTTTAACCATCTGAAGTTATATCATGCAACACTGCTTGTATTCCTTCAACATAGCTTGGAGGTAGCCACTAAGCGCATCATAGCCACCTAAGACGCTGGGCGAGCTGAGGCACATGTCGCATGCATACAGTATTGGACAAAACATTTGCAACTTTTTCGATTTTCCATACAAAATGACCAACTTTGGTAAGTTATATCTCAGTTATTTATGGACCGATTCGAATGAAAATTTTACAGAACATCAGATGTAACTTGAATTTTAACATATATTTTTGAATAATTTTTCCAATCACGAGTTTATAAGTAATAACGATTTGACTAAAGTATAATTTTCGACGAAAAATCAAAACTTTTTATCTCAAAATCTGATAGCCTTACACAAAAACTGCCTTCAGCAAACTTATTCATTTCGTCAAAATCTACAACTTTGCTGAACATACGATGAAGCTTTTCCTTCAATATGTTAAGTTATGTCAATTATGAAAAATCGTCAAAAAATTCACTTTAGTATAACCGTTACTGCTTTTCAACTTGTGATTGGAAAAATCACTCAAAAATATATGTTAAAGTTCAAGTTATGTCTGATATTCTGTGAAAATTTCATTCAAATCGGACCATTAATAACTGAGACATAGTTTATCAAAGTTGGTCATTTTGTATGGAAAATCGAAAAAGTTGCAAATGTTTTGTCCAATACTGTATAAGTGACTGTACGGGAGTGGTGATCTAAGTCTAACTTTCAACAACTGAAAGAGTAATGAAAATGAGATTAAATCCAGATACAACCTTCTGCAATTATGTTCATTAGGGTATCAACTAGTGTATTTGTCATTCTGGGCTTAGTTGAACGCGAACAATTAGTATACGGAACGAAACAGTGACATAGGATCAATTTTCAATATATTTGAGACGAATATCCTATACAAACTTCAAATCGAATGCGCCAGCTGGTGAAGCAACCAATTGAGTTGAAATTTTGAGAGAGCGTTTTTCCTACCCTAAGGCTCATATCTAAGGGGTGCCCTGTTGAGTTTTACAACTTTTTTGTTTAAGGGCCAGTCTAGTGGATGAGTTGTACTTGCTCTTCGCTACTTCGAGTGGTGCTCAATTTACGGACGCGATCAATGAAATTGTTGACTATCGCAAGTTTTTGATCATTGGGATGGGAAGAGAAATAGTTGAGGATCCTGCCTGATGATATTGGTTTGGCGTACCAATCGGTTTTAACGCTTCCGTCTTCGTTCCGCATTACCAGTAGATCAAGGAATGGCAATTGTCTATTCTCTTCGACTTCACATGTAAATGTTCTGGGGTTGTAAAGGGTTCTGGGAATTGAATGTGGCCAGAACCATATTAATGTTGTCTTTATGTAACACCAAAAATAGGTCATTCACATATTTGCGGATATACAGCGGTGAAATGTTGGTCAACTTAATTGCTCTGGTTAATATATTTACCATCACAATATCGGCAAGAATGGGAGAAAGTGGGCTTCCCATTGCTGTTCCTGATATTTGGACGAAATATTTTTGCCGAAAACAAAAAAAAAACTCGCACTAATGCAAAATTCGACGATTTTAAGGAAGAGATCCAAATTTATGCTTGTGTTATCTCTTATGTAATCCCACATTGAAATTATGTCGTGGATAACTACATCCTTGGTCACATTTGTGAAAAGTGACACCACGTCGAATGACACCAGCACGTGGTCGGGTGGTATTGTTAGCTGATTAACGTGTTCGCAGAACGTATTAGAGTCCACGGCGTTGTACTGGCTTTTGAATGATTTTCGGTGTATATCGGCAATGTACTTACACAAATGGTACGTTGGAGAAGTTGTGTTGGGAACTACTGGTCGGAGAGGCAAGTTTGGTCTGTGTGCCTTCGGTTGACCATATATACGGGGACAGACGGCGTTGTAGCTTGTGAGCTTGTGTTTGGTTCTGGTGTCTATTAGTTTTAGAGCATGAAGTCTTTGCACAATGTTGTTGTTTTTCCGTTCGTATCGGAGAGTCGGATCCGAGCTCACCCGTTGGTATGTGGTGGTGTCTCCGATCAGCTGTTCGATCTTACTATCGTAATCTGCTAGACTCATTATGACGGTACGGTTGCCTTTATCCGCTTCGGTGATTAAAATATCCGGATTTGTTTTGATGAATTTCTTGGTGATGTTGATAGCAGATTTGCAGAATTTTGAAAGTGGATTGCTAGTTAGGGAGTCGTTTCTGTTGATGAAGTTCTGCATCTTGTTGACAACCTGACATCGAACCTGGTCACGGATTGTTGGCGCATCATGGGCAGATAGAGCACTTTCTACCTCAGCTATCAGGTGAAACCATGGTACCTGTGCTATATCGATGTACGGTAGTGCGAATTTTGGGCCGAGGCTAAGAAGGATCAGTGTTTCACTTTTGTTTTCTATTTCGGCCAAACGGCATTCGGCCAAATGGCGTTCGGCCAAATGACCCTTTTGGCCAAATGGCGTTCGGCCAAACGGCATTCGGCCAAATGTCCCGGAACCTATGCAAAACGACCATTATGCCAAACGACTTTATGCCAAATGACCATTGTGCCAAACGACTTTATACCAAACGGCTTTATGCCAAATGACCTACCACCCCTATAGTAACAGCTGGAGAAATCAGTGGAAAATTTGTGAGTCGAAATACATCCGCAGAAAACAATGGAAAGACTCTCCTTGTGAAAACTACAGGAGGTAGATACGTTCTTCCTGGAGCAAATTTTTAAGAAATTTCTCTAAGCATCCTATGAAACGCCACTGGAAGAATTTGTGGTGCAATCACTAGAAGAATTTCTGCACGGAGATCTGGAGTAGTCCCTGGAAGTACCGTTTTTACTCATATTCCGAACACTTAAGGCCAACAATGACTTCAAATGCATCGGATAGTCATAAATTATCTGATATTTGTGAAAATTTTAATTTGTTCGCAAAACATAACTGTTAGCTGTTGGGTGTGCCGATAAAAATGTTGATTTAATTTGGTTTAGTATTGTTTCTGCGTAAAAGTATGTAACATTTTGATTCAAATGCCGAACACTGTGTTCATTCTGTCTCATATTCCGAACACCTTCATTCAAATTCCAAACAGCACGATCAAATCGTATTCAAATGAATAATTTTGCAAATAAATCTATCTGAGCTAGTTTTACTGGTCTTGAACTAGAGAATCATCACTACTCCCGAGGTATAAAATAAAGTGGAAGACGTTAAAATTGAATTGCAATTGATTGCCATTTCCTTGTAATTTGATGATATATTTCAATGAAACATTTCAACCTAATCGCCATACAAAACCCGAGTGTTCGGAATATGAGTCTGTTCGGAATTTGAGACAAAACGGTATTCCATTAAAAATATTTGTGATGTTCGCCATTATTACTAGAATAATTCCGGATGCTTTTCTTCTAGGAATCGGAGAAGAAATTTCTGAAGACATGTAAAGAGTTCGCGGAATAGTCTCTGGAGGTTTCTCTGAAACAAATAGAAAATGCAGTAGGATTCATTGCAACTGCAAGCAGTAAGAAAAAGACTTTAGAGACCTTCTGTTAGAAATAGAGGCTTGCATTAAAATGAGACCAAGTATCTGCTACTAAAACAATTTTAAGAATGTATCTGAGTAATTTCCAGACATCACCTTTTGGATTCTTCAAGTAGTCAATCCAAGCACTAAATCAACGATTCATGCAGCAATTTCTTCAGGGATTCTTTAACAATTTTATTTTACCACAAATTTCTTCAAGAATCCATCCTCAACTAGCCCGTAAATTTTGCGACGCAGATTTTTATTTTGTTGAAGATATATTTCCTGTTAAATCAAAGAATTGTGTAGCACTTAATTAGGATTTTTTGTCAAACTTGCGCCGTATATTTTTGTAGGTCGTGTGGCAAGCACGATGTGATTATTTATGCCCAGGAAAGTTAGGAAAAGTTGTAGAAACCAGAAATCTCTAGTTCATACGTGCAAACGTTACCACTAGACCTCTAATTTGGGACGTTATACCCACAAATAGAAATAACATCCTATTCAGATGGGAACATATTTACATGCCAAACTTTCACCAAAAAAAAACTCAAATCCCGCACAGTGATACCTCCCCGGTACGCTCTAATTTGATTGCCCCTTTAAAACAACACAGTTCTGTGTTTGAATCCAATCCAGTCTAGTTGTGTGTTTACAAACGCATGCACACGACCCGTAAGCCAGCACTTTACCTCGACATACAGTACTGGGGAAAATAAAGTACACATAGGTCGATTTTCATACAAAGTGGTCAAATTTGGAAACCTGTATCGCAGCTTCTAGCAATCCGATTATCATTAATTTGAAAATTTTATCGGTAAGTAATAAATGTAATGCTGCTGAAACTATTTAAAAAAAATATTTTGAGAAAAACGACATAAAAAATCATATTGAAATATTTTGAAATGTAATTTAAAACTTTGTGGAAAATAATATTTACCCTAAATATTGTTTTTTTTTTGGCAAAATGGCCGGTATTTAGTAAGCTACAAATTGTTGAATATAATTTCAAGATTCATTCACAAATCATATTTGAATCAATCAAACTGATAGAAGCAGATATACATCGTCTCCCAACTAGATCATTTTGTAAGAAAATCGACCTATGTGCACTTTATTCTTGCCAGTACTGTATTTTGCCGGGCTCTCCGGGGCTAAAAACGCGCTGAGGCAGCCTTAGTTTGTTTACTGAACAAATTGTTTAGATAAGGCAAAGACAATCGGTCCCATTCATGACACACATATAAACGCGTACGTCATCTTCACCGTTTCCCGGCTTCGGTAGATTCTAGTTCGCGCCTTAACTTGGAGCACTATAAGTTGACTTATTAACCACAAAGTCGAGTTCAGCAGACCAGAAGATGCACCTCGTATATACGAGCATAGATTCGCTCGAAATAATTCGTTTCATGAAACATTAACGATGACGACGTAAAAGTGAATGAATGTTTGCATTGTCGCCATAGAAAACACAAGTGGATTGTGTTTGGTCCTGGATGGTGAATGCGCCCAGTTCTATCTTACGTTGGCACAATTTCCCAAGCACACTTGCCTGCGCGCGTATTGTCACAGTAAACTCGGTTAACGGCTTCTCGAGTATCAGCCAAACAGCGCGATGATACACTGTTTGCATTTATGTGGTTACGTTTCGGAGCATAATTAGGGGCACTTCAACCGCCCCCACCACAGAAGGGAGTGTTTCCTTGGCGGGTGATGACATACGACGTGCTAGAAAGTCAAACCTCTACCGCACGTACCGGGAGTCTCCTCCTCATGAGCACTACACTCGAAATGTAATAAAATTTGCAGCAGTAAAATGATTGAACGTGTTACTTTCTACGAATGTCGTTTCTCCGAATGGCATTTAACCGAATGCCAGTTCCCCGAATGACTTTTTTCTCGAATACCTTTTTCCTGAATGATCCGTTCCCTCGAAAGGCGACCTCTTGCTTGGAAAAAAGACCAATCTAGAAACAAAAAGAGACCAAACTGGAACTTAAAAGATACCATACGGGAACCAGAAAATAGAGCATAACAAGATTTTTTTTCAGAGGAGCTGACAAGATATTTCGTTATAAATAATCCTTTTTTAAATCGAGGCAAGCATTGGGGTGACCAGGGATTGAATCCTGAGGAAAATGAGAGTGCTTTTCACTTATCGCTCTCTGTAAAAATCATGATCAGCGACACATCATGAGAGCATGTTGATTATCTTCTGCTACAGTTCTCAGTAGATCGTGGGGATAACATTGCATAATAAAACCCATCTCAACTAGCTCCAAACCTGGGGGATACTTGTGCCAGTGAAATAAAACACCTACCTTCTTCTTCTTCTTCTTTCTGGCGTTACGTCCCCACTGGGACAGAGCCTGCTTCTCAGCTTAGTGTTCTTATGAGCACTTCCACAGTTATTAACTGAGAGCTTTCTTTGCCGATTGACCATTTTTGCATGTGTATATCGTGTGGCAGGTACGAAGATACTCTATGCCCTGGGAATCGAGAAAATTTCCTTTACGAAAAGATCCTCGACCAGCGGGATTCGAACCCACGACCCTCAGCATGGTCATGCTGAATAGCTGCGCGTTTACCGCTACGGCTATCTGGGCCCCCCCAAACACCCAAACACCTACCTCCAATGGTAAATAAGCGAGAAAAATGAGTTTTATCATCGCTCTCTCTTTGGGGCTCTCGTTCGCTGTCGTCATTTATCAAGTTTGTTACAACTTGCGAAACATTTCCGATCATGGACCGATACCGATGGGATGCTTTTCTTCACTTGCTTTGATCGTGTTTCGAAATCAAATAAGAAAGAATTTTGCAATGCACAGTGGTCCGAATCGACAATTTAGCAGGAAAAAGTGTTTTCTCTGTTCTCTTCGCTTTTAGATGAATGATGTCGTCTTGGAAAAAAGGTGAATCCTTGATAAGATTTTAATTTTAAACCTAACTTTTTCATTTGAAGAAATTTTTGGTTGTGTTCTTCAGCAAACTTTTAGAAAATGTTATTATGAACAACTTTTCTGAATATACTTGTGATATAACTCTCTATTTGAGCTAAATTGATTCTGGAACTTTTAACATAGGGTGGACTCAAATTTCTCACGAAAATCGTATGTTTTCCAGATGTTCACGAAGTGATTTTTCTACCAATTTCATCAGTATTTTGTTCAAGATTTCCGTTCAGAACAATTTTATGAATTCAACTAGTAATTTCTCCAGTTATTTGACTGATTCGAAATTCTTCCAGGATGTCTTCCAGAAAATTATCTGGAAAAATTAATTAAAAACACAAGGAAATTATCGAGAAATGTTTCCGGGGTTGTCTCTAGGGCATTATAGAGTTTTTTTTTTCAAAAATTGTAGTACAAATTCTTTGAAAAATCTGGGAGACATTTCTGAAACAAATCCTATAGTAATCTCTGATGAAACTTCTGTAGAAATTCTGGATGAACACTTGAAAGGATTTCTGAAAAGCCACCATTATTTCTGACTCAGTTATGGTGGGTTTTCTGGATAAATTGATAAAGTATTTATTGAAAAAAATATATATCTAACCCTTTAATAATGTCCAATGGAACATTCTGAAAGAATTTCTAGGGAAAAGAAATCCAACGCAATCCCGTATGATATTTGAATTATCGGAATTAATGCTTAAGTGTTTGCAGGTATAAAACCATAAATCAATCAAATACCATGGAATCATCCACGAAGATTTTAAATTTGAAAAATTACTTGAGAGATGTTTGGAAGAACTGCAAGAGCAACGAAATGTTCATGGAAAAAATTTTGGAGGAACTGATTTTGTTAACTCTAGACGAATTTTTTGGGAGTAATTGGAAGAGCTCTTAAAAGATTATCTGGAATAATCTCTGGAGCACTTTTGACTAAAAGAAGATCTGAAAACATCGTCGTACGAACGATTGTACGACATTTCCCAGAATGACGTTCCCCAGAACGCCTTTCCCCAGAATGGGACATTCCCCAGAAATCTATTCCCCAGAATGGGACATTCCCCAGAAAAAAGATATATTTGGGGTGTTAAAATCCAGTTAAATGGTTAATAGTAAATAGTGAACGCATTTAACTGCAAAATTCTAGGAAACCAAATTATAGTTTTCATAGGTAAAACATTTTCGTATTTTTTTTTTTTCAACGACAGGTTTGTTGCAGTCTTTTATTTTTTGACTGGAGAATCTTCAAATCAAAAATTCTGGAATTCATCAAATACAGCGCCACCTATGGTCAATTCGAACCGTTTGGACAATTTTTATATATTTTTGACGATTTTCTCCTTACAAACTTCAAGCACGTTTAGTCCCTCCTTAGAGTTGATGAAATCTGTTCAAATGTTTACAGTATTTTATTGTAGTCTGATTAATATGGTCCACCCTCGTGCACAAAGACTATGATCTTTTGTAGCTTTAGTTTTGCTATGAAAAGAAATTACCAAAGTCAAGAGAAATTCTCTAGTGTAATTGTATTCCATTAATCTACATAATTACGAAGACAATAAACCTAGGAAGAACAGCATATGTTCAAAAGAAGGAAGAATATTCTATGAAAGCAGAAAAACAAATTCCATCAATTTATTTTGTATACAAATTACCCCTTGAAAATACCTTGAGATCCACAATAATGATTTTGACAAAATAATATTTTGGCTGATTTGACGTCTGTGTCCGGAATTCGAAGCTTCTGGGAATTCGAATCAATTCAGTAGGTACATTATTTAATGACAAAAAAAAAACGGAATAATCAATTTTTTTCCACTCTTTAAAAACGTATAAAAACGATTCTGGGGAATGTCCCATTCTGGGGAATGGTTTTCTGGGGAATGTCCCATTCTGGGGAATGGATTTCTGGGAAATGTCCCATACTGGGGAATGGGTTTCTGGGGAACGTCATTCTGGGGAATGTCGTTCTGGAGTTTGACTTTCTGGGAAATGTCCTACAACCCGTACGAACTCCTCGAGGTATTCTTGTGGAGTGTCCTGAAAAATCTCCTAACGAATTTTTTGACAATCTGTAGAATGAATTTTTGAAGATTTTCTTGTAAGGATTTAATGTATATATTAAAAATCTTTGGAGGAAATCTGGAAATAGTATTTGGAAAAATTTCGAAAGTAATTCCTGTTGAAATTACTGGAGGTAATTGCTCTAGATTTACTAGAGCAAGTTCCTTGGCAAGTTCTGAATAGTTTCTTCAATTGGTCCTTGAAAAATCTCTGGAAGTTTTTGTACAAATTTCTAGAACGTTTATGGGAAAAATCTAAAGAAATTTCTGGAGGGATGTCTTTATGAACTCATGGAAGTATTTCCATAAGACATAAAAAATACGTTCTCACAGTTTTTGCACCAAAATGGCCTTTTGAACGCCGCAAGTTGTTCATAATAACATTTTTTTTTAAATATGCTGAAGAACACAACCACAAATTTCCTTTGATAAAATAATTCGATTCAAAGCTGAAACCTAAATGAGGGCTACACTATTTAACTGTTTTCTTAGAAGATGCAAAACTCAATTACGAACAACTTCTCCAAAGACATCAAACATCAAAGATCAACGAGAACAGAGGAAACACTTTTTCTAGCAAAATGGTCGATTGTTTGATCATTGTGCAATGCCTGCTCGTGACATTACGACAAGTGTTACTGTATGCATATTTGAAGATTGTTTTCAGGAATTACTTCAGAAACTAATTAAAGTTAAGGTCCAAAGTCTTACTTCGAAGATTTCTTTAGGAATTCATCTACTTTTTTAACGACCAACAAGAATTTCCTCAAAACTCTCTTTAGGAATTCCACCTGGATATATTTTAAGGTTTGACTCTAGAAATTACTTCAGAGATTTCTCCGTTTATTTTTTCAAGAATTAGGTATTCCAATGTTTTTTTTTTTTCATAAAGAAAAATCTCTAGAAAATCCTTTGAAGTTTCGGAAGTGATTTTACTATCCATTTCGTCAGTTTATTTATCCAAGAATCAGGACATTTATTCAACTAGTATTTTCTCCAGTGATTTGACTGATTAGTTAAAATTTCTTCCGTTCATTCCTTCTGAAATTCTTAAAGAAAATCTTTGAAAAATTGCTCAAAAACGTATTCAAAGAGTTTATTTAGGCATAGCTCCTAGAATTTTCTAAGGATTATTTTTGGTTGGATAAATTCCTGGAAAAATCTGGGAGGCATTCCTAAAACAAATCCTATAGTAATCTCTAACAAAAAAACATCTGTAGATTTTCCAAATAAACTCTCGAAAGTAACAAGACCAGTTCGAAAAATGTGTGAGGAACCTGCCACACGATATACGAATGCGGAAATGGCAACTTTGGCAAAGAAAGCTCTCAGTTGAAAACTGTGGAAGTGCTCATAAGAACATAAAAAAAATGGAGGCAGTTAATATGGCATCCCTAGTCGAATTTAGTTGGATTTCCTGGAATAATGCCTGGAGGAGTTTTTGAGTAATTCTAAGATATGAAAATGACTGAAATAAGTACTGAACAAAACGTCGTAGAAACTCCAACAGGAATTCTCGTAGGGTTTCCTGAATAAATCTCCCAATATTTTTCCAAAAACTCTAGAATGAGGAATTTTTTGTAGGAACAGCTTTAGAAGATCTACTCGAGTAAATTGTAATTTTCCCTTTAAAAAAACTGTGGAGAAAATTCTAGAAGATTTCTAGAAGAGATCACAGAGAATTCTGGAATCTTTTCCCTGAGACTCTCTAAATATTTCTCTGGAGCTTCTAGAGTTGTGCACCAGGATTTACTACGAGGATTAAGAGGAAAACAGTGGCTTTGAGATTCAGAGAGATTGAGAAATCATTTTGGTTAAAAAAGGGACGTTAGAAGCCTTCCTTCTAAAATAGAGACTTCTATTACAATAAAGACCAAGTCTCTAAAAAAAGGATCTGCTACCAGCCCTGAGAAGGAGATATTTAAACATCTCGAAAGAAGGAAGAGATATTGAAACTCGATTGAACTACCAATCAAATAAAGAAGGGTGCACATTTTTTGAAAATCCAATCTCCCATATCTTCCTTACCATCCTAACCATAGAAATAGTGTTCTGTGAAATTTTCAGCCTTCTAGGTTGTAATTTGAAGATGGCCCAAGGATAATGTAGGTTAATATGGAAATTACCATGGAGAAATTTTGAAAAATTATTTGTTTGAGTTTGTTGGCCATTATTTAGCTTCATATGGGATTATAGCCCTGCAAACATCTTTGAAAATTCCAAACCAATTAAGCTCAAAAAGGATTTGTTTCTTCAGTAACATCCTTCATCAAGTTTTGAATAATGAGTTTTTACTAGTTTATACTAACATGTTTGTAATTTGAGAGGGGCCCAAATAGCCGTAGCGGTAAACGCGCAGCTATTCAGCAAGACCAAGCTGAGGGTCGTGGGTTCGAATCCCACCGGTCGAGGATCTTTTCGGGTTCGAAGTTTTCTCGACTTCCCAGGGCATAGAGTATCTTCGTACCTGCCACACGATATACGCATGCAAAAATGGTCATTGGCATAGTAAGCTCTCAGTTAATAACTGTGAAAGTGCTCATAAGAACACTAAGCTGAGAAGCTGGCTCTGTCCCAGTGGGGACGTAACGCCAGAAAAGAAGAAGAAGATGTTTGTAATTTTTTCCAAATTTCTCCATAGTTATTTCCATATAAATCTACATCGTCTTTGAGCCACCTTTAAATCATCACCAAGAAAGCTGAAAATTTTATAGAACTCGATTTTGATGGTAAGAAAGATATGAGAGATTGGATTTACAAACAGTACTAAATTTTGGATCGACCTAGTGTATATCATTCAGCACCTAAAAATGTAGAAAGTTATGACAATGATGACTGCCCAAAACTTTTCGAGGAAACGTGGTATTCTGGAAAAAGGCATTCAGGGAACTGGCATTCGGGTAAACGACATTCGGAGAAAAGTGGCACACCCCTAGATAAAAAGACTACGGCGCGCTACCAATCCAAACCAAACGTCTTTGCATTCGTCGGGGGTAAATCATAAAGTTATTAGCTACTGAATTTCTGTGTCTCTGTGCCGCGCCTCGTCGTCGTCATTCGATTGCAAACTAGGGCTCTATGGAAAGGGGCGTCCATTGTTCGGGGCGGAACAATACTCAAAACATGTGTTTCATAATCGCAGTTTATGAATTTCGCACGTTTCGACGATACTTACTGGTGCACTTTTGCAATCAACCGTTTGTTTGAGCTGGTTTTTGTATACAAATGAAATGTTGTTGCATCTATCACATTCTCTTAGAAACACAAACTTCAAATCAGACATTTCCTTCATAATGTTATAATGTCAGTTCAATGCAATTGGAGCGAAAATGGGACATTTGGTATAATGAGAATTATATGCCTTATTTAAGAAGCTAGTTGTGCTTGTATGAAACTGCTTCATGTGAAGCGTCCATTATGCCTAACGTCCTTATGCGAAATAGACCATCCCTGCGCCGAATGCCATCACCCTAAATTCAATGACCCTGTATGTACCAGTATACCCTGTATTGCAATAACTAACCTCTTGCGTTGGCCGAAAAAAGAACTTTAATAGCAACCCGTACAGAATTATAATGAAGAGGATTTAAAAAGATGATTTGAATATTGTATCTTCAAATATTTCAATTCACCCTGAGTTTTACTTAATTTATCTTATTTATCCATAGAGTTTCTTCAATTGTTTCTAGAATTGGTTCCGCTATTGAACATTGAAAGTTTCTCTTCGTTAAATTTTTCTTTCACTAACAGCTAAGCCAGATTTACGTTCTGTTCGATGTAGAGCTTCCTATTAAATACATCGAAGTAAAAACCATTACAAATTAGTGAATCTATCGGTTATCACCCTCAAATAAAAAATACATTAGGAAACAACCATAAAATAGGAATTTTAAGACCACTTATCTGTTTGATCTACACCGAAACACAGCGCACTTTATCGGCAGTCTCCAATCACAACATTAAACTGACGGAATTCTAAGCCCGCTCACACAAGAGTGGCCTTAGATTTTTTCCTAGGTCATCTCCGTCTCCCACCTCTTCGAAAGAACCCCTAATCCTATTAGATCCAATTTTCAATCCCATCAACGAAATAGAATTGCCGCCAGGTCCATCCGGGCGGTTATTACCGTTGGATACACATCTAGAAACCTACACACAATTTTATCATCCCACTTTCGTACGGTCGGTCGGTCGGTGGTTGATCTGTCAGGTCTTCCAGCTTGGTAGGTGGCAAAAGAATCTCTCACACGGGGTTCGTCCACCACCCATAGAATAATATTATGATGCTGTGACAGATTCAATCTAAACCCCAAAGTGCCATCCTAACCGCCAACACACCTTCATTCAACCTTTGCCGCGGTCAAAGTGTCATCGTCCGAGTCCCAAACCAGATTGCGACGGGGAATCAAATTGAAAAGCATAACGTATACCGGAGGCCATCGAGCATCAGATTGGTCACATCCGGAATCTCTGTGTGTGCCCTCTGCCATCAGCCATCAGCCGGGCATTTCCAGCTCAAAAGGCAAATCAAAATGAGATTTTAGGACTAAAAATTTTTGAATGTAAATTAAACATTGCGCAAGTATTAGTAGCTACCATACATCGTAGGACATTTCTTAAAAAAAATCAATATTCCTTGTCATAGTAAATCAGTGGAATTTGATTAAGGAGTCAATTTTGAACGAATAATCTGAAAATGAAATAATCTCAACACCCCACAAAACCCTATTACGGAGCAGTAACTTAGCAAGTTTTTCAGTGGTTCTTACAATAATATTATTCTGAGTAGTGTTTTCTTTTTAATTTTTAGATCCCTAAATAATTGGGCTTTCCTTAGCCGAGTGGTTAGAGTCTGCAACTACAAAGCAAAGCCATGCTGAAGGTGTCTGAGTTTGATTCCCGGTCGGTCCAGGACCTTTTCGTAATTGAAATTTCCTTGACTTCTCTGGGCATAGAGTGTCATCGTACCTGCCACACGATATACGAATGCAAAAATGGCAACTTTGGCAAAGAAAGCTTAATAACTGTGGAAATGCTCATAAGAACACTAAGCTGGGAAGCAGGCTTTGTCCCAGTGAGGACGTAATGCCAAGAAGAAGAAGAACCTCTAAGTAGTTGAGATTGATGACCTACAATTCGTAGTTCTATTCCGTGATTAAAAATCAAACATGAAAAAAATTTAACATGAAAAACTTTAAAAAAAATCGTTTTCTCGTGTTTTGAAGGCCTCGGAATTAAAGAAGCTATTGCTATTCTCATTTTTTCTTGAAAGTTCAGAAAATTTTACGTTAACTGTCAAATTTTCAGCGATGTATGATTTTTAGTTTTTGAGATATATTTTTTTGAAAATAAAAAATCAGTCATTTTTTATTGGCACACACTGGTAGTCTCAGGGCATTAGATTTTTTATTTAAAAAAAATTATAACTTTTGAACAGCTCAACCGATTTCCAATCTTTTTCATGGAATGAAAGCTCAAAATTTCAACTTTTCAGAAAAAAATATAAAACCGAAAAAAAATTCCTAAAACACTAGATATTTTATTTTTTTCATGTATTTTTTTTTTGTAGTTTTATATTGTTTTTGAAATGTTGAAATTTTAAGCTGAACATAAAAAAATGGAAATCATTTAAACCTCTAAGTAGTTGAGCATGAGCATTAATGACCTACAATTCGTAGTTCTATTATTTTTTATTATTTTTTCTTTTAAAAATCAAATTTTGTGGAATTATTTTTTTTCTTGAAAAGTCAAAATTTCTAGCTTTCATTTCGTCCATCGGTCAAGCGATTCGAAAATTATGATTTTTTAACAAATAAAAGTTATGCAAAATCGCGAAACACGTGAATCCTTATTTCGGATAAGGAACAAAATAGCCAATTTTCAGGTTTTTCATGGAATGGCTGTATTGTAATAAATTTTATGGTTTTCATCTAAAATTAAAAGAAAATCAATTTAAATTATGCAAAAACCCAATTTTAAATATTTTTTTATTGCTATTTAATATTGATAGGAAAAAGGTGTTTGGAACAAAATATTGAGATGAAGACGTTTTTAATAAATAAATTTTTCTAAGAACAACTTTTGGTCGATTTTCATTTTTTTTTAAATAAGTATATCTTTAAATTATTTCGAACCACAATAATTATCATGATTGCTTCTTTAGAAATTTTCGAGTTGTTTCAAGTTTAATGACAATTTATTAATTAAATAATAAAGTAGGACATTTTAATTAGTAATTTGTGTTTCTCTATAAAGAAGAATAAGTCAGTAGAGTGAAAATTGACCTGTACTCTCGAAAACCTATTATTTTTAATGAAAAATCGGGAATAATCAAACTTAGTAAAATGGCATATTTCATTATTAAATTAATAAATTTCTGCACTAAACTCGAAAATGACAACTTTCTAGAGAATTCATCATGATAATCATTTTGGTTCTGAAAAATTTCAAGATTCTTATGATGTCATCAAACCGTATTTATTTTAACAAAACACAAAAACCAACACAAATTTTTAAAATCGACCAAAAGTTGTGCCTTAAAAAACTTTTTACACTCCAATCTCTTTTTACGACCTTTCTTTTTACGACGGTTCTTTTTCAAACCCGTAGCTCAGATCAACGATTAACAATTAGCATTTTTATAAATGATCAATATCATGCGCAATAAAAGGGCTACCATGCGGTGTTTATTGAGATGCAGAATTCCACCACCAGGCGGCGCTAGTGAGCATCGAATTTTGTTCCTATAATATCTTAAGATCCTCACTACTTAAAGAAATGGCGCCTCCGGCAAAGTTGTTTAGCAGCTCAACTGCCCATAACTGCATATTAGTAACATTCGACAAAAGTAGGCATTGAGTAAATGGAATACCAAGTATGCATTTTATTGCAGTATGGGAGGAAACTAAAATTTCAAAAAAATACCAGGAACTCAAAAATGCTTATATGAGGCTGATATTTTGTACAACGTATATCGCATACTAGATGAATAGTCAGAAAATAATTCTGATAGAAATTTCATTGCTATTACATTATGAGGCACATTTACAATCTCAATGTGACTGTTATGCGGTTGTAATTACCAATGTGACAAAACAACTTGGTATTTTTTTCGATTTTTTTAGAACAATCTCACAGATTTCATTGAGCTGATCGAAAGTATTTACCATTTGATGACTCTCCATGGTATTAACTCCAATTTGTAAAAAATGTCGAATGTGACTGTTATGCAGTTATGGGCAGTCAAGCTCAAGCTCAAGCCACGAGATTCGGAATATCGCCACCAGGCGGCGTTATTAAGCATGAATCTTTTGTTTTGCGGATAGCTCAGGATCCTGACTACTTAGAAAGATGACGTCTTCGGAAAAAGTTGTTCAGCAGCTCAAGCGCTACATTAATAAAAGCCATACGATTAGAAATTTCACCAGAAGGCGCTACAAATAAGTTTGTTTAGAATTTATGAAGGTAGGAAAAAATGGGTTCTTTCTATATCAATATGTTCACTATAGTATCATGACTCTTCGAAGTTAATACAAAATATTATCTAATATTTAAGGTACAAATACTTTCAGTAAAAATTCCATCCGTTTTAACAATAATTATTTTCTATTATAAAAATCGAAGAAAAAAGAACAAGAATATTTGTAGTCAATCCTACAAGATCCAATTAAGCTTTTCTGACGTGTTCTTGAATTTTAAGACAGGAATTCAGCAAATTTTCCCGAACTATATTTAAGCTTCGATTATTAAAAACATAACCAACAAATTTCATTCAAACCTTTTTTGTATGTGTTTCACCAAAAACAGTCTTAAAAACAAATCCAAAAAAAATGTTAGTGTGGTTTAAAGAAAAAAAAAAACCCCTGAAGAATACTTAGATGAATCTCTGGTATTTTTTTCGGGAAAATCCTAGGCAAACAATAACATAATTCTCAAAAAAAAAATCCCTGAACAAATTACTCGGGAAATCTTTAAGTATTTTCACGGAAGAATATTTGCAAGAACAGTTGCACGTATTCCACTAAGAACTTAATAGGAATGTTAGAATTCTTTAAGCATTCCTTAATTAGGCATTTTTTATTGCTCGTGGAATTATTGTGGAATATTACGAGGAATCCTTAAGGTAATACCTGAAAAAATCCTTATTTTTTTTGCGGGAAATCTGTATAATTTTTGCTTTGATTTTTTCAAACAATCCTAGAGACACAGTTTAGGAAGAACTTCAAAAGCAAAGTTGGAAAACCTGTTGGCGAACTCTCTGAAGAATTCGTGGGATGAATCCTTGCTTGGATATCTTGAAGACATTTTTGATGAGACTCCTACAATTTTGTGTACTATTTTTTGGAGAAATCCTGAAGCAAATCCTAAGCAAATTATTAATGAACAATTGGAGGATACTTTTGACTAACAATTGGATTTTTTTTTGTAATAAGTACGTAGATGAGCTTCCAGGAGACACGATTAAAAGAAGAGATGTTTTTAAGCAATTCGATATTCTTCGAGAAATCTGGTGAGATCTGAAAGTCAGAGGAATGATTTTCCGTGGGAATCTCAGGACGAACTCAGTGAAAATTGGTGAAAGATTTCTTGAAGAAAGCACTGAAAGCTACGAAAATAATTCATGAAGAAATTCCCGTATGAATTCTCAGAGGAATCTCTTCAAATCGCATGGATGAATTCCTGAATAAATCGTCTGAGAATAACAAAGAACATTTCTTGTGAGTTTTTTTTGCTAGAATTCTTGGAGGATTTTTGACTGGATTACAAAAAGAATGAATCTTTTCCGTAGTGAAAAAGAAATTAACAAATATCACTGATGTGCCGCGAAATGAGACAGAATAACAAATGAGCAATTCTCGCTGAAACCATTTTATGTCACTGATCGCTAGTTTTCGATACAACTTAAGGGTGGTCCTTTCGGTTTTCTCAAATTCATGGACCCCTCGTACGCCAGCTGGCTAAACAGTTTGCGAAAAAGCCCAGTTTTTTATAAATCTTTCGTATTTCTTCACGTGATATGTCTCATATTTCCCTTTGAACACACTAGCAGTACTGAGAGAAACTATTTTTTATTATACAAAATAATTAATGAATAAAGAACTTTTTTTTACATCAAACGAAAGCTTTTCATCCACATTTTGAAGGAAAAATATAGAAGCTTTGTAAAAATACGGTTTGATTAGTATTTTGCCAACGCCGTGATGCTAGTGCTACTATAGGAACAGAAATTAGAAGTCGTGCTACTATAGGCACATCTATTCCTTTAGTGGCACAAGCGATAATAAATACAACCATATGAGTTTTTTTCTTCATGTTTTCCCAAAAAACCAAGATAAAAAGCTTTCAGAATACGTAAAAATAATGACGCTAGCGTTATTTTTCGATTTTATACGAATAATTGTTCTTAGCTGTGCGGCTATTGGTACATCGACCCTAGTCCAAACGCAACAGATTCAGAGCTAAAAATATTCAAATAAATCGCATGCAAAGACTTTAAGGGCATTTCAGAAGTTTTTCTTGAGTCAAAATGATCGATTTATTAATGGAAAACATTTGTTAAAAATGTGTAAAATGTAATGATGGTCGAGTTCCGTGACTGACCGATTTGACATGTAATTCGTCATCAAGGGGCTTCTGTTAGTAGGAAGGGTTCAAAAGTTACATAATATAGATAAATATCGTCACCAGATTTCGAACCATTAGAAGTTGTTTGTAACAACAAAAACAAAAGTAGCGGTATGTTTCTTTCAGTATGTGTTGAGTAAAACACAAATTAGAATATGCCGATACACAGACGATATAACGAATCAATCAATGTTTTTTTTAATAATAACATAGCATTAACACCATTGCCACAATGAATATGTGTGTTTGCATGTATTACTCATTTGAAGAATGACGATGAAAAGCATGAAACGAGCTCACCAATTGATAATCCATCGCCGACAAGTATAAAATAATCGAAGCGTATGATTTTAAGAAATTCAGTTTCATAATCATATGTGGATGCCCTATATTTTTTTTTTTCAATTTATTTATTCTTCGTCTAGTGCTTGTTAGTTACTAAAACTTATTTAAAGACATCATGTGAATCAAAGGCACCACTTCAAGGTTACAATTATAAAAATCTTTTATTTCATAAGCTTCTTTCAAAACGTAGTCCAGGAAATTTAAAAAAATCTATGGGAAATATCATATTGGATAACCTCTACTAGGGTAGCTAGGATCTACCCGATTTGCGTTATGAACTGGAATGGCTCAGCCATCATCCAGGCCAGGAGGGAGGCAAAATTCCCACAAATAATCACCGAACCCAGCCAGCACACATGTCAGTGAACGACCGTTTCACTTTAACGCGAGTTGTGTAGAAAAGAAAAAACAGTTTGTGTTCATGAAATAAAGGCAACCTCCAAACCACATTAGCTTATGCACTTGGTTCGGTACTAGGTATAGCGTAGTTGCGCTGCCAAAGCAGAAAAAACAACAAGTGCAAGTGCAGGGCTGGTGGCGACGGATTATCTTGAACGATTCCAACAGAAATAAATCCATAGATTTCCCTAGGACTTCGTCCGAGATTCCCATCTAGGACTCGACTAGTTATTTCTCTAGCGATGCCTTCAAATTCCAGTATTTTACCCAAAAAAAGTTTTCAATCTAGAATTCTTGTAAGGATAGTACTGGAATTACTCCAGAGATTCCTCCTAAGATTCTTTCGGGAATTCCTGCAGAAATGCTTTAGAAAATTTCCCAATAAAGACATTAAAGTTGTTCACCAGGCATCTTCAAAGGAGGTCGTCAGGGAAATGTCAAGACATTTTTTCAGAAATTAGTGATGGAAGAAATGCCCAACAGATATTTCTAAAGAGTCCCAAAAAATCTCTGACAAAACTGGTGTAAGCTCTAAAGTAAAAAATCCCTGAAAAAAAATCTGCGCCATTCAGAAAGTTTTAGAGATTTCAACATACAAAACAAAACCTATTACAAACATTGTTTGATATATTACGTATACAGAAAATGTCAGATTTTTTTACAGAAAATGTAATATTTCAATACAAATTCGGTATAAGAACCTTACATTGTTTGTATATGCAATATCGTTGCAGTATTTGTAAGACTTTTATGCATAATTGTATTGAAATCTTGCTTGTTTGGTGTACATAAAGCTGGGCTAATTAAATCAAATCAATCGAATCTCTTGATAATATCCTGCAGGATTTTATGAAGGAATGGCTTGAAAAACATCGGGCGGAATTCCTAAAAAAAACCATTTCAATGCTGAAGAAGTTCAAAAGGATTCTCAAGTCAAATTAATTGTATTGCATAATATCAGTTTGATTGCAATCCCTGAAAGAGTTCTTAGTAGATTTACTCGAATAATCTCTGAAAATTTTTATGGAACAATGCCTGGAAGAATAGCAGGAAAAAAAATATTCTTCCAAAAAACTTCTTTATTTTTCTATGGAAGATCTTCTAGAAAAACAACGGGAGAAATCGATGGAATAATTCCTACGAAGATTGATGGGAAATTTTTAGAGTAATTTCTGAAGAAAATCCTGAAGGAGTCCCTGAAAATATTCCAAAAAAAGATTTCTAGAGAAATCACTAGATAAATTACTTGAGCTTCTCTTCGAGGAATCTGAGAAAAAAATCGTTTAAAAGGTGTGGAATAGTCACGTAATAGTCTCTCTGGAGATATCTCTGGATTCTTCAGAATGTCACACCATGATTCAATGCAAGCATAATAGCTTAGCTTAGCTTAGCTTAGACTGACTACACATATCAATGGTTGCTATTCCGTGATTGACCGAAGTCAGTGAAAATGCACAAAGAATCAACTAGAAGTTCGGCTGGGATTGGCCATAATCTTCTTCAGTGTGCATAATTCAGTGCCTCTATTTATACAGGGTCAATAACGGCGCCGGCCACGTCCTTGCAGTCAGGTGGGATTGGGGGAAGGAATGTTAGTGTGTAACCTTTGCTATTTGGAGACCGTGTTTGCCTCTGCATCTCCACAAAGGTTACTGGGAAGGATGTTTGTTAATGGGGAGGATCGTTGGGTCAAAGGATTCACTTTGATAAGTGATTAGACCATGATAAATAGTTTTTTGTCAAATATAAATATGCTTTTATGAAAATATAATATTTTCATTTGATATGAACAATTTCTATGTAAAGGAAAATTATGCCGACACTTGAGGTGACGAACCATTCAAAGTTTGTTGAACAAATATCTAAATGTAACATTCCTACAGCTGTCAGGACGAAAGCATGTGTTTTTATATTTTACTTATTTGAAAAGAAACAAAAACTCGATTGGCTGGAACATCATAGAACACTCTTATTCTTATGCCGACACTTACAGTGACGAACCATTCAAAGTTTGTTGAATAAAGTGAACCTTTCGCAAGTCTACACTTGTAGTGTCGAACCATTCAAAGTTTTTTTATAATTACAAAAATAAAGATTAAAAGAAAGGGGTGTTTTGAAAACAAAAAAATGTTAAACATAAATAATTCATGAATTAGAGTTTATGTCGACACTCACAGTGACGAACCATTCATAGTTTGTTGAAAAATCATATTTACGTCCTACCGTTGTATCGATTAAATGTGCAGTCATACATATTTTATAGATTAGAAATAGTAGCATGAAACGAGCTCACCAATTGATCCGTCATCCTTGACTGAGCAGCAACAATCCACATTCAGCTTAACTCGTTTGCTCGGCTATATAAAAGCACTCAGAGAAAATAGGCGCACGACCCGAGAGGGAAAACAACTGACGACTGCTCGGGCTTTCTTGACGTACTGCCAAGGAGCAATCGTCAAGGTCGAAGATCAAACAGAACTAACCGATCGCGGAACTTTTTCACTTCACTCGACCGACGGGCGACATGTTTGATCCTGCCCTCGTCACTCGCTCCCGCAGAAGCAAGCGTCAGGGTCGAAAGATCAAACAGAACTCATGATTCAATGCAAGCATAATAGAGCAAAAAGTTACTCTAGAGACCATTTTTATTGAAATACTTCAGAGACCTGCTACCAGCCCTGCAACTGCACAAGACGACAACGATGGGAATTGGCCTCCAGGAAAGTGAAACGAAGCAAAATATAAGACAACCGGCAACTATTAGACGGGAAAGTTCAAACGACGACTAAGACGGTCACAGAGAGCAACGATACGGATGAACCGAGATATGGACGAAAGAATAAAATATGATGCAGCGTATCTCCTATTTGGAGGCATCAAAAAGCGAAAGCCCGAAGAAGAGATAGCATCATGGGATGGGATCGGATGGGAAGAAAATTCAAAACACGTAACCAACCGTTGGAATTTGAGAGATAGGTTGAGATGAACTTGAGATGAAATTGTGTGCAGAACAACTCACTTCGTCTTTTGAACGGTGCTGGGCCTTGACAGATGTTTTACATGTTCTAACATGATGAATGAAAGTCCGATGAATGGCAACAACGTACGGATGGGATGACGGAAATTCTTTGAATTCGGTAATCGCCGGGTTCTCAGGAACGAAAAAAATCGATAAAATGGGAAACAAGTCAGTAACGATTATTGAGAACACAAAATTTGAAACTACAAAAACTTGATCATTACACATGTTTCTACATTAAAAGCTGCAGAAGTTTTGTAGTGAGCTTTCAAATTGTGCAAGCACTTTCAAGATTTCTAGTTTTTTACTTGACTTGTTTGGGAATAAATTATAATGGAAGAAACTATCTTTGTTTTTGTAAAAAAAAAAAGAAAGTTCAACCTTTTTGGAAATAGCAAGGTGAATCCTTTCCTATTTTGTTGACTGATGAGTTTGAGACAATTTAGGAAAAAAACCTTGATGGTAAAATTAATCATAGAGATGTACAAGTGGTCATTTACCCTAAAAAAGTAAATGTTGTTTTTTCTGGGAATTTCTACAATATGTCATTGATTATCATACATTAAAAGATAATACATTTGTCAAAATTATGTCCAAATTTATTTAGCAATCCAAAAAACATGAATATAGGATCGGCAAAACTTGGCAAAAATAGAAAACTGTTACACACCTCCTTGGCCTCGGATTCTCAATTATTAGATATAATCTGAATATTCCATAATTCAATCACGAAAACAGCTCACCTGGAAAAGAAACAATAGAACAGTGATTAGTGTACAAATATTTACAGGATTCTTATTAAAACTATTTTAAACGAAATCTCAACCAACACCTTGACAGTATACCAATTTATATATACACTGTCCATATCATTCGCGAAACAATCAAATTGACTGGATCTGTTGAAAATCGTTCCCTGGTTATTACGCGCAATATTGAAAATCTTAAAACTGTCAAAGCTGTACCGTAATCCGGGGTATCATTGATCAGCGGGGTAACATTGATCGGAATGACTCATCTCGTAAAAAGTTCGTATCATCATTTATTGATGAAATATTTCCAAAGCATGAATTGCGCTTCTCTTTCTTATCCCCAGCAACACACATGTTATAATTGTGTATTATTAACTGATATATGACCAAAATGAGTCATATATTAGTTGATAATACACAATTATAACATGTGTGTTGCTCGGGTATACTCATGAGCTAATGAAAATTGAGATGTTTGCAAAAATTGCATTTAGTTCATGCGTAAATTTAACAACTTTTTGAAACAACGATTTAAATGGTTAAGGATGACACTATCGAAGATTCATGTCTCACATAAGTTGTGCAAGCGATATGAGAAGGGAAATTGTGATTTTTACTAAAAATGGCATCTCCAAAAACGATTCCGTTGTCAAAACTTTCATAAGAATGTTCAATTAGGCAACTTTAACGAATTACTGTTATGAATGTAGAATTTCCTTAGGTAATTGCCTACCTTTAGGCGTATTACGCGGTTCGAGGGGTTTTAAATTTTAAAATAACCCAAAAAGTGAATGACTTGTAAGCATTTGGACGTCATATTCGGCTTCAGAAGCCGTGATTTAAGTAAGTAAAGACAATTTTAATATTACCGAACGTTGTTTACATAAGTGATTAATGTTACCCCAATCAGCTAAATCAAAAAATCGCCTAAAACATTTTTATAAACATGCTTAAATCTTTCAAGAAACAAAATGCAGTATATGGTCACAAACTATTGATGGTAATACTTGTTTTAAAAATATAAAACATGCAACATTTGCATTTTCAGATGAAATATTTAAGAAATATCCTAAAAACTGATCAATGTTACCCCGGATTACGGTACCAGGAATCTAACAAAGATTAGAGAAAAACAGAGGTAAGTCGTGGCTATATTTGAGTTAACCGAAAATATAAACTTTGCCCGCTTTGCGGCACCCTGACCAACATAACTAAAATTCAATCCATCTAATACGCGTTTGCAAAATTTGAAATTAACGTTTACAACATACATTCCTCTGGTATTTCAATAAGCATTCATTAAACTGCCTTTGTGATTTGATGTGTTAATAAAGTCTTCCCAGAATTAACCTTTTCGAGAAACTCGGCGAAATTGCCACTATTCGACCGCTTCAAATTTGGGACTGCAGGTCGGCCTGCTCTGCCTCTTGCCCACTATTATTAGCTAATTAATTGCCTTTCGTGATTTCTATTATTCGCAGGCCTCTTTCTCGCAGACCTCCATCGAATCACACATATGCCAATCTATGATACTACTGAACGAGTAACCTTCATTCTTTTTTTTCAATTTCTCGTCTTCTTCAGCAATGCTGAACGATGGTGGTTAAATTAAAAAAAAAACGCCTCATAGCTTCCACTTCTTTACCGTCTCATCCAAAAGCGGGGACTAATCTTCGGCGAAGAGGCCCGCGGTAGGCAATAGTGCAAAATAATCGTTTATTTTGCTAATTACACACATTTCACCGGGCGGGCGTTACGTAAGGGCTTCCCCAGACCCGGTGCGGTGGACTCCGGTTCGATGCATCTTTGGGCACGGTTGGTTAGTAGAAATTTTAAATTTAAATTGACGAAAAATGAACATAAATTCCCGCGTTCGCCCAAGTGCACTATGGGCCAGATATCAAAGTTTTTGCGACCAAAGTTCAAAAAACTTTTACTATAAAATGAATAATAAAAATTGAAAATTGAGAATATCTCTCACTTATCGCTCTCTGTAACAATCATGATTCTCAATACATCAAGAGAGTCTGTTTATCGTCTACTGATACAGCTCTGATTAAATCAAGAGGATAACAGTGCATGATAAAACAGATCTAAACAAGCTTCAAATGTGGGAGACACTATGCCAATAGATGTTTTGGACTATTTATCATGCCAGTAGAGTAAAACATCTACCTCACATGGCTAATAAGCGAGAAAATGGGTTTTATCATCGCTCTCCTTCGCTGCTGTTATTTATCAAGCTTTGTGCTAAGTTTTTGGAAAGTAAACTAAGTTCTTCTTCTTCTTCTTTCTGGCATTACGTCCCAACTGGGACAAAGCCTGCTTCTCAGATTAGTGTTCTTATGAGCACTTCCACAGTTATTAACTGAGAGCTTTCTTTGCCGATTGACCATTTTTGCATGTGTATATCGTGTGGCAGGTACGAAGATACTCTATACCCTGGGAATCGAGAAAATTTCCTTCACGAAAAGATCCTCGACCAGCGGGATTCGAACCCACGACCCTCAGCATGGTCATGCTGAATAGCTGCGCGTTTACCACTACGGCTATCTGGGCCCCCTAAGTATACTTTACATATCTGATAAACCTTTTCAGGGTGTCTATTCGTTTACTGAAACGAAATTCCCTGATATTTTCAGGTTTTACAAAATAAGGTCAGGTTCAAGAAATACTCTAATTTCATATGACCAAAACAAACTAATGACATTTTATAAGTGTTTTTGATTCAATAGCTACTCACGCTTCATTTTATTTTCAAATCAATGTTTTTAATAATGATGGTGTCTCTTATTTCGTTTGTAAGAGCTCTGTAATTACTGTATTACCGCACAGACCATGGATTACCAAGTCCTCGTTTAGATTCCTTTAAACCTGTATTACATTTGAATGTGTTAATTTAGATAAATAATGGTTTCTTTGCATTTCATTCGAAAAGTTCAAGAGTTCTAAATCAATCATGATTGTTACGAAATTTTAAATTAAGAGATGCTTAAATTCCAGATTCCAGATAACTATTTTCAAAATTATGCATGAAGCAGGGTTGGTAGCGACTGAGGAAAATAGGAAAAATAGAAACATTTTGCTTGAAAAAAGAGACCAAACAATAATCAAAAACAAAACGAAGCCTAACAAGGACCATAAGAGTTTGATTCCTCATAGAATCAGACCAGACATTTCTTTGAAAATATTCCTAAAATTGTTTTTTTTTTAATTCATCGCGACATTACGACAAATAATACTGTTTGTATTACTGTATGCATTTTCAATAATTTTCTCAAGGAATTTCATCAGATATTTGCCCAAAGATTCAGATACAACTCCGAAGATTTCTTTAGGTTAGATAGATAGATATTTTTTTTTTTTGAGAGATTTGCATTTGTCCTCGGGAGTTCATTTAGTAGTTATTTCCCATTAAATCACTCCAAGAATTTGCCTAAGGAATTCCTTCAAGAATTTTGTTTTGATTATCTCAAAATACAAACTGGGTTTTTTTTTTAAACAGTAATTACATAAGGAATCCAACAACTTCATTTATAATATCAGATATTTTTCAATAAAGCTCTAAGTCTTCAAGGTTTATCTCCGGCGATTATTCCATTGGTTTTCGTAGAAAATTCTCCAAGACTCCCGTTTTAAACATGTTGGAATATTCAACCAGAAACTTCTCCAGCAATGCCTCCAGGAGTTTTCCGGATTTCGTACAAAATTGTCTTTCAATTTTTTTTACAATATTATATATGATTTCTCTAAGAATACCTTCAGGAATCACTCCAGAGATTGCTAAGAGATTTCTCACGGAAGTCTTCAAAGATTGTCCAAGCATTTTTCCAGGAGTTTTTAGTGATGAATTTCTAAAGCAAATCTTAGAGTAAACTCTTGGAAGTTCTTAAGTCACCCTTGATATACAAGGATTTCTAAGCCAAATTAAAAACAAAATCATTTCAATCTCTGTGAAGGATCTCCTTGAAACATCGAAAATTGCTGTAGTGGTGCGGAACCTTGAATAAACTTTTGAAGATTCCATGGGGATTTCTTTTAGAAATGTATTAAGAAATGTTTGGAAGAACTTCAATATTTTTTGGATGAAATTCATAGAAATAATTCGGGAGAAACTGGTCGAAACAAAGGCCTTATTATTTGTAATGTTCTTAATAGATTTACTCGAAAAATCCCTCGAGGAATTTTTGGAGCAATTCATTGAAGTGACCGTGCATGAAATGGCGTATAAAATCTTGTCGGGTCTTTGAAGAAGAAATATCTCAGAACAAATTTCATTAAAGGCTAATGAATTAACCTTTGCGGGTTTTTGTGGAAGAAATTCTGTGAGAATATTTGGAAGATCTCTCTAAGATAACTCTAAGATAACAGCTTAAGAATTCGGTTGAAAAGTTAGTAAAAAAAAATGTCTGGATGAATTCGAAGTAATGAATTTGAAAATCACTGAAGGTAGTAACGTTAAAATGCTCAAGGATTTCCTGTGCAAATTCTGGCGAAATTACTTCAAGCATTCTTTGAAAATTTGCTAGAGGAATTCAATTTCTAACGTGAACCCTGTATTAGTTCCTAAAAGTATTCCAGGTGAAAACTTTGCAGGAACCACTGAAGTTTTTTTTCTCGAAAATCATGAGAAGAAATACTTTAAAAAATCAGTTGAATAGTCTCGTAACAGTTTCTGGAAGCTTGTTAAGAAGGTTCTTCTGTATAATTTTGCATCAGAACTCGCTGCAAGCAAGATAAGGAAAAGAGATACTTTAGAAACTATTTTGGTTAAAATACACAGCTAAAAAAATGTTGTAAATTTAAGTTTATTTTCATGCACATATTTGGAGCATCAACATAAACCTAAATTTCAACGACCAATCTATTATTTTTCAATCGAATTCACTTTAAATTTACACGATCATGTAATATTTAAGCATGTTTAGTTGAGAATTGAATATATATTCATTTATATTTACATAATGCTGTAACAACACATGAATTTGATTTATTTTTACAGTAGACTTCAGTTTACATCATATTGAAAATTAAATATTTTTTCTGTGCAGATACCATCAAAAATAATAACTTTTTCTATAAAAATAGATACCAATTCTCTAAAAAGAATCCTAGACCAGCCCTACATATGCAAATCCCTTACTGATCAAATATACCGTTTTGTCTCGAAATTCAAATATGACTCATATTCGGAACACTCGATTTTTTACAGCGAGACATTTAGAAATGTAAGTTGTGTCGATTTGAAAGTAACGGTAAACTTTAGTTTTTGAACTGACTGACGCAAATTTTGAAGTTTTTGCTCCCCTATGATGAAAATCATTCTCCAAAAATGTGAAGTGATATGAAAGAAATTTGGTTGTGCACACGCCATTAGAAGTTTAAATGAATTTTACTAAGAAAAAGGCAAACCTTTATGTTCAGTCCTCTAACTGTTCGTCATAACACTGCTTTTTTGCTGTTGAACATACCGAAATCCAAACTCATTCCGAGACTCATATTCCGAGCACTCGATTTTTGTATGGCGATTTGGTTGAAATATTTCAGTGAAATTTGCAGTAATTTGGAATTTAATTTTACTGTCTTTTGATCTGTTGCATGATTAGACAATGATACTAAAAAGTGGTCTTCAGCAAAGTTGTCTAGGCCTCTTCCATAGTAATTACCATATAAACTTTAAATAGCGTGTGCATAGCCATTTATTTTCAAATAACTTCATACTTTGGTAGCATAATGTTTACCATAATTGACATCGATTAAGCATAGGGGAGCCAAAACTTCTTATTATGCATATGTCTAATCTAAATCTTTAGAGATTTACATGGATCTGTTTCCGGAATTTTTCTGGAGATCACTCCAGGGATTTTTCAACCGATTTCTTTTGATATTCCGCTAGAAAATCCTCCAAAAACTTTTTCATGGATTCCTCCAGAAAAATCTCTACAAGGATTCTTGCAAGGATATCTTTGATATTTCTCTCGTGATTTCTCCAGAATTTCCTCCAACGATACCTCCACGGATACATACAAAGATATCCCCAAATAATCCCCTCGATATTCCTCCAGGAATTATTCCGGAGATTTCTTCCGGGATTCCTCCACGGATCGTTCCAGAGATTCTACCAGGAATTCCTCCAGGTGCTCTACAACAGTGGTGCAGTGATTCTTCTTGAGATATCTCAAAGGATTCTCAAGGAATTCCTCTAGAGATGCTCCAGGAGTCCTTCAATAATTACCTTAGATAGTCCTACAGGAGTTTCTCTTCAGAGCCTCCTCCAGGGATCTCTCTAGAAAAATCTCTACTTGGATTCCTTTAGAGATTTCTCAAGCTTTTTCTTCAGGAATTTCTCCAAGGATTTCTCCAGAAAAATCTTGACATAGTTTCCGCTAGAAATTGTTCCAGGGATGAGCTGGTAGGGAATCAACAGTAAGTTTTAATGAAATATGCTTTTCGTCTACGTAGTCTTCATTCTTAGGAAGGCATTGGGAAAATAAAGGCTGTGTAGCCGAAAATCATATTTGATACTCCAGGGATTTCTTCAGGAATTCCTCCAGAGATTTCCTCGGGGTTCCCTCCATAGGCTCCTGCAATAATTACTCCAGGGATTCTTCCATGAATTTTATTGATGATTCCTCTTCATTTTTTTTATCTACAGGTTCCCTTAAGGATTTCTCCAGGAATCTCTACAAGAACTTATTCTGGGATCTCTAAAAAACCTTCTTTAGAAAGAGAGTTCCTGAAGGAACCTCTTAAAAAAAATCACGGGGGAAACCTTAAAGAAATTCTTATACTCTTTGATGAAATCCCTGGAGAAATTTCTAAGAAATTCTTGGAGGAATCTCCGGAGAATGCTTTTGTGGCCCAGAATTAATCTTTGGAGAAGTTTTAAGGGAAATTCCCGGAGGATTACCAGGAAAAATCCTTAGAATAATTCATGCAGCAATTTTTCTGGAGGTATCCATGGGAGAATTTCTGAAGGAACTCTTGAGAAATCCATCAAGTTATTTCTTGTAGCGTCCCTAAATGAATTTCTGGTGGAATCTCCGGAAGAATTCCTGGAACGATCCCTGAATAAAATAACAGGAATAATTCTTAGAGGAATTTGTGGAGAAATCACTGAAGATATATGTGAAGTAATACTTTAAAAAAAATGTTGTACTGTGTAACCTGGAGATAGCCTTGAAGACATCTCTGCAATAAATCACAGTAGAAATTTCCCCAACGAAATCCTTAGATGAGTCTCTGGAAAATTTGTTTTAGGAATATCAAAAGAAATCTCTGAAGGAGTCCTTGAAGTAATATCTGCAATAGTTCCGGAAAAAATTACCTGGGGAATCCTTGGAAAAATCCCTGTAAAAAATACTGGAGGAATCACAAAAGGCACTGCATGCACTCCTTCAGAAACACCTGGCGAAATCGATAGAATAATCTCTATATAAAAATCCCTGCGAAAATTTCTGGAATAATTCTTGTAGGAATTCCTGGAGGAGCCCCTAGCAACATTCCTGAACGGTAGGTATTTCTGTTGTGCTATTGGAACTAATCTAATCTAATCTAAGCGCTTGAACCGCCAATATTGAAGAGCATCCTGGAAATACTGGAATTTCTTCTAGTATTTTCTTGTCAGTATTAATGTTTGCAGCACATCGGTGATATGACACAAATATTAAAATGGCCAGGCCCACTGTGCAGACTTGTTTTTGAAAATGACCCAAAAATTAACGGCGATCAGATTATCCACTCATGAATAATATGATAGACGTAAATGTTTGAATTGTTTTAAGGAAGAAACGGGGACAACCGTACCAACCGTCTCAGTTTAGGGGGAAAGTTTAAATCGTTGGGAGTGGCGTGGCTAAGTAGGTTAATGCACACTCCATTGTTGTGGGTGCTTCCAGGGATGGGACACCAATTTCTGTAGTGCTATCGGAACTGATCTAAAAAATCTGGTAGCGAACAGGAATGAGGAATCTCTGGCAAAACCGCAACATTTCTAGAGAAAACTTCGAAAGAATTCCTGGAAGAGTCATTGGAGATTTTTCGAAAGGAATTTGAATCGATCCAGGACATCGATATTTTGATCAAATTTGCCCAATGCAAGTTGTAACAAATTATTGAATTCTAATCATTCAATATAATGAGGCTGTCCATTAATTACGTAAGACAATTGTGGCGGTTTTTAGAACCCATGGTAAGATTATTTATATGAATATAATCAATATTTTTGAATGCATTATCAACGAATAATGTAGTTAGTTCAAAAAACACATCACTCACTTCCCAAACACAACTTTTTCATTTATATTTGATTTTGTAATACTTTAAAGTTGATTTCTGTTTATTATGATAGTACTTGGAACGTTTGTCGCGTAATTTTAATTTCCGGCCCATAGTGCTGCGGCTGACTGCATATTTGGCCATGCCTGGTTAGTAGAAATTTGAAATTTAAGTCAACGAGAAATGCGCAAAAATGAATTCCCGCGTTCGCCCAAGCGATTTGCCGAAATTCGTTCGGATATTCGGAGAGACACTAGCCCCAAAAATCGAAAGTGAACCGATCAAGACAATTAACACAAGCTCGAAAACAGCGGCACAAAACACGAAACAAGCGTAATTGGAAAATGCGGTAGGTGGTGCGCGAACCGTTTAAATTGAATTCAAGAAATTACTTTTCTCCCAACCTCTGCTTAAAATTTCATACGTCAATCACACACAGTTCTTCATCTTTTTTCTTGTCTACTCTGTCTGTTCACTCGTTTTTTTTTGCATCGGTTAGTTTTGATGGCACATTTAAAAGTCGAGTGATTATTTTCTCGCTCTTCTTCCAAAAACTTGATCCCAAAGCGATAATTCTACCGTTGCGCGACAACCACAACAGCTGCACAATGAGACCCATTTTTTGTATTCCATGGAGCATAGAAATATTTGCTCCCAGTAAGATTGTGTCGTCATGAAACATGAAACAGCGCAGGGAACACATTGAAATGAATGGGAAAAGAGAGACTTGCGGGATAGATGATTTATGAATGAATTCAAAGAGGGGTCGCGAAATCAGATCGGAATCTGCACCGAGCTGTCTGGAGTTTGGAATCGCACAAGTGTTAAAGTGCAAATCGAGCAATAAGTTGGAAACAAAAAATGTGACTTGGAGCTGTCTGGCCCGCGACCATGGTGTGACAAGTCAACCCGTGGGAAACAAAGTTAGAGATTGTGGAAACAAATTGGGATCATCATACATATCCAGTTGTGTGTAACTGTAAAAGATTTGAAATATGTTTAAATCTCAAACAGTTGACATTCAATGCAACGTGGGGTAACAAAAATAATAAATCAAAGCATAGAGCAAATGTAGCACAGCTTACAATCATAATTTCAGACCAAATTTCTATTGTGGTTGAAATTGGTTATCGCTTCTGCTTACTAAGGAGACCTGCACATGCTGTCAGCGTTCATGTGTTCGTCGAAATACTATTTCCATCTTCCGTTTACATAATTATCACAGCATTTCGATTACATGATCCATGTACAATTACTTTCGACCAAATTTATTTCGACCAAGTCTTCTAAAGTCGATTTATTCTGTACTATTTCATGTATCAATAGTGCTATGCGCACGAAAATATCGAATACCACCAATTGATAAGACATAATATTCGATAGCTCGGTTTTGCTTGATTTCAACGAAATACAGGATAAATCTCAATTTCTTTTCAAAAAGATGTAAGTAACTTTCATACGGTTTTGAGCAAATTAATTAAGAACAATCCCAACATATCTTCGAATACTGTTTTAAAATGAACCGCCTTCACGCGTAACTTTTTTAAGAGGACCTATCTAACACATCTTTACTTTCTCTTCAATCAATAACTGAGCCACATTAACCTCTTCTGTCGCGTTTTTTTTTTTTTTTTTGTATGAAACGCTAGTCAAGGAGATTGGTTTGAGACATACGGTATTTCCAGATGTTGGGCTAGAGCTATCTGTCAACAATTCTTAGCTAACAATTCTCTATCTGTTTAATCTATTAGACGGTAAGCAATATGTCATGAATGGACAAAACTTTGGATTCACCTTTCAACGACCTTTTTGAGCAGATCGCATTGAAGTGTAATTGTAAGATACACACATTCACTGCAGCAAGATAATTGCAGTCTACTTATACTTGCACAACCCCATGAATACATGTAAATGCATAGTTACCCAAAAACAAGGCGCCTCACAACAGCAGAATATGCTGCTGATGCGAAGCATCATCTACCAACCAAAAAGAGTTTACTTTGCAAGAAAGCACACCAACGAAATAAAAAAAGCTTGCGCCGATGTAGAAACAACCGAAGACCGTTTTCTTAATTGCTTTGTAAATTAGTAAGTAAACCGTTCGTCAGCGTTGCTCTGCTCTTTCTCCTCCTCCTCCTCAGTGCAGCAAGCCCGACCCGACAACGACGATTACGTTAAACGGGTAAGGGGTCGTTGGGGGTGGATGCGCTCGCTCGCCGCTCGTCATATTTGATCGGCAGGTAGTTGTTCTTGCCATCCATAGGGTAAAGTGGGGGTAAAAGTTCGACTTTAGTGGAATAATCACCATTTTACAAAATAACATAACAATTGAAAAAAGATAAATACCACATGGTGGATCTGTTTAATCTGATCTAATCTGTTGGCTTCAATTTTGCTGAACAAACTTATATCAGAATATTATCCTTTTTAAGTTCTTCTTCTTTTTCTTCTGCTAGGCATTACATCCTTACTGAGACAGAGCCTGCTTCTCAGCGTAGTGTTCAATAAGCACTTCCACAGTTATTAACAGAGAGCTTTCTTTGGCAAAGTTGCCATTTTCGCATTCGTATATCGTGTGGCAGGTACGATTATACTTCTATGTCCGGGGAAGCCAAGGAAATTTCCATTACGAAAAGATCCTGGACCGAACCCAGACACCTTCAGCATAGCTTTGCTTTGTAGCCGCGGACTCTAACCATTCAGCAAAGGAAAGCCTTTTTTAAGTTATAAGTTTTAAAATACAAATTAACAAATTGTATTTTTGTTGTAATGTACTTTAATTGTAATTTCTGATGAGCTTCGATCCGAAACAAATGCACCTTTAAGGTGTAAAGTGCCGTAAATAGAGAAAAAAAATATCTAAAACGAACTTGGTGGGGCAAAAGTTAGCTGAGAAAAAAGGAAATATTGATATAGTTGTAATAGGTAATTGGGCCTCAACCAAGTAAAATTGGAGCAAATGTCAAACCTAAAAAAGCAGTTTTCTCTAAAACAGTCGACAGACGGAAAAAAAGTGAAAACACACAGCACTTTTATTTGCAATATAGCACTTTTATTATTGCAATTTTTTTATCGAAAAAATAAGTTTTCTCGGTAATAATTGAAAAATCGGAGAAAGTAAGAACACAAATTACTTTGTCGGTTATTATTGAGAAAACTGATTTTTCCGTTTTTACATTTGGTCCAATTTCACTTGATCCCTAAAACCACCATAAAAAACAAATGATTTTCGATCGGAAATTTGCAAAAAATGAATTAATTTTGATAGTACTACTAAAAAGCAAGTTTTTTTTGCAAAATAAAAATAAAACATGAAATTTTGATGGATTTCGAGCGTGATCAACAATATTCTCCTAAATTTAGAGATAATATGTATATTTTAGTCACTTTAGAAACCATTCCGTGAGATAATGGCTCGAACTTTTTGACCTACTCATTAGTGATTTTTGCCCCATTATTAACCAAAAACGGTTTCCAAACATTTTGCGTTTCGTTGGGCAGTAACGGAGTAGATTGCAGACCGAAAACTGTGGTTGAGGGGCATCCATTGATACCTAATTAATGAACAGTCCCTTAGTTACTTTAACAACCTTATCCCATTGAAAAACTATTTAAGAAGGAATAGCTGTCATATCGGAAGTTAGAGATGCAAAGCCATTATTTTTTTTCCTCCGTTACGAGGAAAGGATAGGAAAATGGTGATATGACACCTATTTGAAGAGAGGCCAGCGACTCACCGACGCCCAAACAGATGTCAAGGTGTTAGATGATGGGAAGAGTAATGGTCTAAGCGAGTTATGCGACCGGATTCAAATTTAGTGTATGTGTTTAATATAATATGCACGTTTGTCTTCCAGGGATGGGGAACATGTATATATACCTTATGTCCTAACTAATGAACTTTGGTTTAAGCGCCATAACTCGTTCTCTGAAACGAGAAGATTAATTGGCCTTTACCGCATGATACAAAAACAGTGCCCGAAAAATAAGTAGTTTAATAGGCCCAACTTACCATCACACAATACAGTTGTTATGGAAGCGATGTAGGTACGATAGGCAAACAGTTTCAACACTAAATAAATCGCACTCGCTCGCTCCGCGTGTGTAGGAACAAGAGATGGATGGATATTGGTTATGAAAAAGGGTCCGCGTGGTCTGTAGGGATTTGAATTCTAAACTTGTAACCAACTCAGTTATTGGGTCACCAAGTGGCTCGGTAGCTTAGTTGGTAAAGCGCTCGTCTAGCATACAAGAGTCCTGGGTTCAAATCCCAGCCGAGCACGTGGATTTTTTTCATAATTTCACCCATAATTTGTCCATCTTTACCACGCGTAATGAGTTAATTAATTTAATAACCATGCGGATTGGATTACCGAACAGCTCAATATAAGTGTCAGTTTACCATCATCATCAAAAAACATCAATTATTTTATTGGGATTTTTAATCCACAATAGGGTGCCGAAAATTTCACTTTGTTTGTCAGAAATCTTGGGAATACACTCTACGGCTCTCAAAAGATGAAATATCTTCAGGAGTTCCTCCAAGACACTACCAAGGATTCTTTATAAAAGTTCCATCATATATTCCTCAAATATTGGAGCAAATGTGTAATCCAGCAGGATCATGTGTGATTACATGACATATAACACATTCTCACATGATTTCAGACTTAAATTTACATGACGACATGTTTACTCGCATGAATGGAGTTTACATGACGTGTAATCTTCATTAATTTTAACTGTGTATCATATTTTGTACCCAAAAATTGCGTAATGCATTTTTATCGCTTTTGCCGATAAAAAATCATTTTTATCGCTTTTGCTGAGTGGATCGATTATTGATTTCAAAGCCTGTTGTTGGCCTGACTACTTTTATTGAATTAAGAATTGTGTTAACAGAAAATAAGAACAACAACTTGCTCATAACCAAAATAACCAAGTCACCAACTGTTTCGATTATTTTCGATAGTATGTACTATTAACTTAAGCTTTAATCGGAGTTTCGCACTCTGGTTAATTTCCTCTTAGTGCTATTTCGGAATTGTATCCAGGATTCCTGCAGCAAATTCACAGATCTTTTCCCCTTTCACATGCATAAGAAAAATATCGTCTAAGATACTGCAAAAACTTAAGGGTTGTCCTTTCGATTTTCTCAAATTAGTGGACCTCTCGTACGCCAGCTAGCTAAACAGTTTGCAAAAAAAAACGATTTTTTTACTATAAATCTTGGGTATTTCTTCACGTGATATGTCTCATATTTCCCTTGGAACACATAGCAAACTTAGTGGCATCGTATAGAGAAAGGATATAGCTTTCATTTGAAGTTAAAAAAAATTGGCGGCCATGTTAAATTTTGCTAGAAAAATCGTTTTTTCACCATTAGCGCACCGCTCGTTTTGAATTCTGAGATCACCATCAGAAAGCTGAGAAAAAAAATGCGTAAGATAGGCTACAAAAACTAGGTGAGCAATGGTATTCACTCTATGAAATGAGCGATTTTCTAAATCATGTTCTACGATTTTGACGTATTTGATAAGTGGTATTATTTTTTGTACAACAAATCGTAAGGACCACCCTTAAGTTTTATCGAAAACTTGCGATCAGTGCCATAACATTGGAATTCTAACGATGGGTGCCGATGGCGGCCTGGTTTCAGCGAGAATTGCTAAGAACTAAATCAAAGATTCTTTTAAGAGCCACTCTAAGAACTCCTCAAACATTGTTTTAGGGATACTTCAATATATTTCTTTAGATATCAATGTATCAATATTTCTTTAGGTAACACTCCAGGAGTTCTTCCAAAAAATGCTTAACGCGGTTCTTCAAGGATTCGTCTAAAAACTTCTCTTGGGAATCCGCAACAATTTCCTCTAAGACATGCTTTAAGAATTCATCCCACACCTCCTTCGGTTTGCTTCAGAACAACTTCCAAGCAAGTCTTTATTAGCACATAGATTGCTACCAACAAATTTTAAAAAGGTTCTTATTCTTCTCATGTTAACTTTGATAATTACTTCAAACATTCGTGCAAGAACTCTTCGAGGAGTTCTTTCAAAAGTCCAGCAAAACATGTCCAAAGATTCGTCTTACACATTTTTTTCTGGGATAAATGTTCATGCCTTCCTTGGGCATAAAGTACCATCGTACCATCACCACGAGACCAGAATACGAAAATGGCAACTTTGGCAAAGAAAGCTGTGTGGAAGTGTTTGTACGAAACTAAGCTAAGAGTAGGCTTTGTCGCAGTAGGAACGTTACGCCGGAAAAAAGAAGACAATTTCCATACATTTGATGCTCAATTTTCTCCACGCCGATGTACGCCGAAAATATTTCGGCGCTCGACCATGTTTTTCCTTGAAAAATTTACCATTTTTCCATAGGTAAACGACAATACTAGCGTCAAGAATTATACCCATTTTTAATGATATGTGTGAAATAAAAATATACAGTAATACCTCGATATAACGTAACCTCGATATAACGTAACCTCTTTATAACGTAACTCGATATAACGTAATGTTTACCTCGATATAACGTAACTTTTTTTTGGCTCCCATTTATTTGTCCAATTTTCATTAAAAACATGATTTATGAACTACAATAAATATTTTTCAAAATTCAAACTACAACAAATACGAAATCAAAGCAATGCAAAGGTTTACTATAACTGAATACAGTCATAAATCGATATCGAAGCTATAAGCTCAATGTTAAAACCAACATTTTGTCATTGCTGTACATTTGTATACATCATTCTAATTTATTTTTGTAACATTAACGCTGCCACTGGAACCAAGCCTGCTAATCACTTCATTTTTTATGAAAACTTTAATTATTATTGATTTAGACTTAGTGTTCAAAAAGACAAGATCAAACTAAAATTTGTAAATTTAGTTATTGCTTCAGGAATTCTTACAAATATTCTTCAAATGATTTCTCCAAGAATTCGTTATTTCTCCTGGAATTTTTCCATGGACTCTAGTTGAAGAATCATTCGGAGGATGCTTCCAGCGACTCCTCCAATAATTTCTTCACGGACTCATATTAAACTCTTCTAATATGCATGTGCAAAACTTAAAACATATCCTTAAAATAATTCCAACTGGCATCTCTCAGGAATTCCACTAGTTAATATTCATGATTAAAAACCTTTGAGATTTTCTTCTGAAAGGAAACCAGATTTTTTTTTTCAAATCGGTTTTAGAGATTCGTCCAAGAGATTCCAGGAACATTTGATCAGTATTGTCTTAACGAATACCCGTCTTAATTATTCCTTAAGAAATTGCATTAAAAAGTTCTCATTGGATTCCACCAAGAAACAGTTCAAATATTTCTTTATGAATTTCTACAGAATATGTCCAAGAACTGTTCCCAAAAAAATCCAGATTCTAGGATTAATCTTGATGTTATCGTCTATAAATTTGTCTATGTTTCTTGATTACAAAAATATATTCAGGGATTTGTTCAAAAACTGAGATCCCCCATAGAACTCCCTTAGCATACTGCCGATAATCCACCACGTACTCGTTCAAAAACTTTTCCATAGAAAATCCCTCAAGGATAGTTTTAGTTTTTAAAGGAGTTTTCTTGTGATTTCTTCATTAATTCTGAATAAAAAATTTCCAAGAATTCTTGGGACATTCATTTTATAATTCTGTCAAGAAATTACAAAATGATTTGTTTTAAGAGTTTTACCATGAGCTTAAACAAACAAAATGGAAAAAAAATCTTGGAGTTCCACAATTGCCTGCTTGAAATGTTCATAGACTGTTCAACATTATTTTTTTTAAGATCTCATTTATTAAATTTTTTTCTTGACCGCTACGGCCATAAAACAAAACTAATACAAAACAATCACGGTCAAAACCTTCTCGTATGTATATGAAATTTGGCTAATAAGAAAATGCAGTTCTAACTGGATCATGTGGTGACTGGCGGGAAGAGCACACATGATAGAGACAAATTCTCTGACTGCGTGTCAATTTCCCAATATCAGTCATCGATCGATTGAACCGTTCGGTTGATTGGAAATTGATTCTTTCTAGATAGCCGCGTAGTGTCGGTAGCGGTTGTTTCAACTGGCTAAGAATTAACACTACGGACTGCCTGTTCCGGTGGTAAAAGTCCACCTCACAGGTGACCCCTAATTTATGGTGTGATGCGTACCGTGCCTAGGAATGAATGGTTAGGGGGGTCTAAATAAAACCTAACCGCTAACGGAGCCTGTGGGGTACCAGGGCGCCCTCCACAGTATTGAGTCCTTCCTGTGCTACCCGGAGCAATGGTGCAGGTGACCTTGTGTTTCTCCGAGATAATCGGCTGCCCTTCTTCAGTCTCTATCCTGAGGCTTAATAAGGGTGGGATTATGAATATGTTGACATTTAATTTAAATTATCACCTATATGGATTCGCATTATGCGTTTTACACAGTGTTTTCTGTGCTCTTTCGCCTTTGGCGACTTTAAATAGATACCGATCTGGTTTTTTCGTTGCTGGTCTTTTTCGTGCTGAGATTGCAAAAAGCTTAATCCTGCCTAGTTTGGGTAGTGGCTACGGTTAGGTTAGCTCAGATCAATCTTCAGCATAAAAGAACAGCAACTATCAATCTTTGCAGACTCATGCAAAATGGTGCAGCCCAAGTGGCGCTAGTTCAAGAACCCTACTTTCGTAGAGGAAACTTCTATCTAGGTAACCTTGTGGACCCAGTTTTTGCTACTTTCAGCAAACTTGAAATGGCAAACTCGCGCTCCATGCCCCGCGCATGCGTGCTCGTTAATAAAGCAATCGTTGCTACACTCATTTCTGAGTTAACTACCAGAGATGTATGTGCTGTCACAATCGATGTTTCTGTTGGTGACCTTAACAGGAAATACGTCTATTGTTCGGTATATTTACCATATGATGAACCATCCCCAACGGATGACTTTAAACGAGTTGTCGTACACTGCGTAACAAAAGGCCTTCCGCTGATTGTGGGCAGTGATGCCAATGCTCATCACATCATCTGGGGCAGCTCGGATATCAATTTGAGAGGCTCAAGTCTGATGGAATACTTAAGTAGTACAGACCTTGGATTACTTAACATAGGCAATCGCCCAACCTTCATGGTTTCTAATAGAGAAGAAGTGTTAGACATAACGCTCTGCTCGAATAGAATCAGTCACGAGTTGACGAATTGGCATGTATCCGATGAGGAATCATTATCGGATCATCGCTACATCTTCTTTGAACATTCAAATGTAACTGCGCAGACTTTGCGTTTTAGGAATCCCCGGTCAACAAACTGGGAACTCTATATTGAATTGGTTGCGACCAAATTTCATGGATATTCTCCGTCCATTGAAAATCCAAGTGATCTGGATGATGCCGTTGATACTACAACATCCTACATTATGGAAGCTTTTGAAGAAGCATGTCCTCTGCGGTCTGTAAAGACTACAAGAGGGACCCCATGGTGGAATTCCGATCTGACTAGACTCAGGAAACAATGTAGAAGGAGTTGGAACAGACGCCGTTCAGCTGGATCAGAGTCGTTCAAGTCGGCTCGCAAGGCTTACAAGAAGGCTCTTCGTTCTGCTGAACGATTCGGCTGGAAAAACCTTTGTACAAATGTTTCCAGTTTGAGTGAAGTCAGTCGGCTGAACAAAATCCTTGCAAAGTCTAAGGATTTCCAAGTGAACGAAATTCGCTTACCTAATGGTGACTTTACTTCTTCCGATGAAGAAGTTTTAGAATGTTTATTCAATACACACTTCCCCGGTTGTGTGGACATAGCATCTACGAATGAACCAAATGTCTTTTCATGTAGTTACGAGTCTCTGGCCTCGGCTCGCAGTATCGTAACTACTGAATCGATTCAATGGGCACTTAATAGTTTTGCTCCTTTCAAATCTCCAGGAGCGGATGGGATTTATCCTGTTCTGCTCCAAAAGGGATTTGAGTTTATCAAACATGTTTTGAAAAAGCTACTTGTAAGCAGTTTTGCTACCGGGTACATTCCCAAATCCTGGCGTGATATTACTGTAAAGTTTATCCCAAAAGGAGGACGTGCGTCGTATGAGGAAGCGAAGAGTTTTAGACCAATCAGTCTGACCTCTTTTCTTCTGAAATGTCTGGAACGCATTATCGATCATCACATCCGTGATGTTTATTTGGCAAACATGCCTCTTCATGTGAATCAACATGCTTACCAATCTGGAAAGTCCACAGTGACTCTTTTACACAAAGTTGTATACGATATCGAGAAAGCATTCGCTCAGAAGCAATCCTGCTTGGGTGTTTTCTTGGATATTGAGGGTGCCTTTGATAACGTGTCTTTCGATGCCATATTGGAAGCCGCACGAAACCATGGGCTACCTACAATGATTACCAATTGGATTCATCAAATGCTCAAAAACCGACATCTCTTCTCGACATTGCGTCAAGCAGCGATTCGAAAATTGAGTGTTTGCGGATGCCCCCAAGGGGGAGTCTTGTCACCACTTTTGTGGAATCTCGTAGCAGATACGCTATTGAGGCAACTCAATAATAGCGGTTTTCCAACTTATGGATTTGCCGACGATTATCTAGCTCTGATAGTTGGTATGTGCATAAGCACCCTATTCGACCTGATGCAAAGTGCTCTTCAGGTAGTCGAGAGTTGGTGTCGCCAATATGGCCTTTCGGTTAACCCGAATAAAACATCTATTGTTCTTTTTACGGAAAGACGAAACCGCGATGGAATTCGACCTTTACGTCTTTTTGGCACTGAGATTAATGTGACTGATCAAGTAAAGTATGTCGGAGTCATTCTAGATTCCAAACTTTTATGGACAGCTCACATTGATTTCAGAGTCAAAAAAGCTTGCATGGCCTTCGGTCAATGCCGGCGAACCTTTGGTAAAACTTGGGGCCTCAAACCCAAATATATCAAATGGATTTACACAACAGTTGTTCGACCAATATTGGCATATGGATGTCTTGTGTGGTGGCAAAAGGGCGAAGTGAGAACAATCCAATCAAAATTGGGCCATCTCCAGAGGATGTGCTTGATGGCGATGTCTGGTGCGTTCTCTACAACTCCCACAGCAGCGCTTGAGGCCATTTTCAACGTTGCGCCACTACACATATATCTTAAACAAGAAGCACTTTCTTGCTCTTACCGTTTATGGGTACTGGATCTATTGGAGAAAAATCCAGTGAATCGTAGATCTACACACACTTCGTTGTTTCCACTTTTGGTGAATTGGGACAAAATTGTCCTTGCTCCAAGTGATCTCACAATTGCTTGTAACTTTCCTTACAGGACATTTACCACACAATTCCCTTCACGGGAAGAGTGGACGTCTGGCTATTTGGAAAGAAGTATATCAAACAATATAGTATGTTACACTGATGGCTCCCTTCTTGAAGGTAGAGCTGGTGCAGGAGTATATTCTCGTGAGCTAAGACTGAATCAGTTTTACTCACTTGGTAGAAACTGCACCGTTTTTCAGGCGGAAATATTTGCTCTTATGTGTGGAGTGCAATCAGCACTTCAACAGCGCGTAATGGGTAAAGTCATATACTTCTGTTCAGATAGTCAAGCTGCTATAAAAGCTCTCGCTTCGGCCAACTCAAGGTCGAAGCTTGTTATCGCATGTCGAACTCAAATTGAGGAACTGAATTCAGTCAACTCTGTAAACCTTGTATGGGTACCAGGCCATTCTTCCATCGCTGGAAATGAATTGGCTGATGAGCTAGCTCGCGATGGAGCATCGCATGACTTCATTGGCCCTGAGCCGGCTATTCCAATTTCGAAGTGCTGGGTGAAGCTTCAGATAAACTCTTGGGCGGCAACTCAGCACAAGCAATATTGGAATAGTTTGGAGTCATGTCGTCAAACAAAATTGTACATTACTGAGCCATCTCCAAGGGTGGCAAAGTATTTAACAAATCTGTCAAAGCAGAATTGCAGTCTCTTGGTCAGAGCGTTGACAGGCCACTGCCGACTCAACTATCACATGGCAAATATTCAGCGTGCTGACTCATTTGTGTGTGATAGTTGTGACTCCGATTATGGAACTTCGTATCACCTGATATGTAACTGTCCAGTTTTTTCGCAAATGCGATTCCAATTACTTGGTAAACACTTATTGAGTGAAACTGAATTCAGAAGCCTGAATCTTCAGGACATTCTGTTATTCTTAACCCGCTGTGGTAATGAGCTATAGGCTCTCTACGCTCATGCGTTTTGCAGTGCCCTTTTTAGGGCGCTGTTCGAACCTATTGTGGTATGGAGCTACATGCTCTCATTTCGCTTATGCGATTTTCCCTCTTCAAGGGACCCCACTCCTATTTCCTCCCATCTTTCCCTTCCCTTTCCTCTCCCATCGGGTAGATGATGAAATAGGCTCAAATATGGCGATGGCACAAATCTCCCAACTGGTGGGGAACGTGCCTTTGGAGCCGGCCTTCTGATACCTGATACCTGATGTATATGAAATTTGGCTAATAAGAAAATGCAGTTCTAACTGGATCATGTGGTGACTGGCGGGAAGAGCACACATGATAGAGACAAATTCTCTGACTGCGTGTCAATTTCCCAATATCAGTCATCGATCGATTGAACCGTTCGGTTGATTGGAAATTGATTCTTTTAGAATTCCTCTAAGCGTTCAAAGATTCCTCGAAAGATTTTACCTGAATACATTTCTTTAAGGATTACTGCAATAGAGCCGTAAAAATAAAAAAATGAATATAAGAAGAAAAATACAAAAAAAAACATGGAAAAATATCGAAAAAAATGTGTAGGAAAGATTGAAAATAACTGCTAGGTCAATAATATAAATTTAAGACCCATTCTCTCATCAAACAATACATGTTGAACGAAATTTAGAAATCAAAATATTTTGCTTCGAAAATAACGATACGAAAATAAGAATAACGTAACGAAAATAAAAATCGAGTTCGATATAACGTAAACTCGATATAACGTAACGAAAATAAAAATCAAATTACGTTATATCGAGGTATTACTGTACTGAAAATAAATCATTAATTTCAAACATTCCAAAAATCAGTGTGGATAAGCCTAATGCACATAGAGTACATGATTTTCCACAGAAAGTATAGACTCCGGTAGATACCAAACACTATGAAAATATTTTGAATTTTGCTACACTAGATATATTTTTTGATATTAGTCAAGAAATAGGACTTTTTTTCAAACATCTTAACGACGCAACCTCTAAGCGTCATTTATCAGAGTTCCCCCGTACAAAATTTTAATTGTAACATGCTTAGCTACTGGTTCGAGGTTGAGCCCCCAAGTTTTCTGACAAAGTGAAATTTTGAGACAGTCTAATTCACATCCTTTGGATGGTTTCCGTTTTCAATATAGGGAGTCGATGCCGGTTATGGACCCTTTGCGTATTATGGACCCCCTACAGAAAAACATAAAATTAACACTCAAAGCAACTTTATTCCTATGAAAATCCACCGGGGGAACTTCGATTACATTGTTAAACAGCAGTTTCATGCAAAATATTTGGTTTGAGACGCATAAATATTTGATATTTGAACAGTTTTGTAAATAAAACCACACAAGAGGGTCCATAATACGCATTTCCAGGTGGGTCCATAATAGGCTCGTCGGCAGCGAGCCGGATTACATGGGAATCAAATGAAGGGTCCATAATACGCAACGTCAAATTTGTAAACAATCCTATTATGGACCCCGGGAGGGTCCATAATAGGCAGTTTTTCAAATGCATATTTCGCTGGAAAAATCGAATGATTTTGTATGTTTCATATACGTACTATGAAGTAAAGACATAGAATTTGTTGTTAGACTCCACTAAACGTATATACGTCTGAGATATCATTGCGGAAAAGCGTCTAGAATGAATTTCAGCTACTAAGGGGTCCATTACTAGCATTGAAACCCTAACTTCGGAATTGGTACATAAATGACACTTTCGGTCGTCAAAACACACAGTAAGAGGAGCATAACTGTCCGTCCACTTCATTTTGGATAGACAATTTAAACTTTGCCTAGCACAATGGTCATCATCAAATGCAGTTTTTACACTTTAAATAGCTCTTTTTTTTTGCAATTTTTCAACGCTGTTCCTCATCACGCTAATCTGTCGTGAAATGGACTACTTTCCTACACTAAATTATGAAGTGTGGTAATAGTTATAAGGCAACTGAAATCAGTTGCTTAATGATTATTACGCAACGCTTTCTTAGAAAACAGTTGCGTAATGAATCATTACGCAACATTTTTCAAAAATTGTGAAATAATGGCGAATGCATCACAATATGATTTTTTATATCCCTAAGTGGACTTTTACGAAATTGCAAAAAATGTTGAACGCAATTTGTTTCAGAACCCGATTTTTAAAGCACTCGTCGTAGTTACCCAACTTGGCGAGCCTCATTGGATTCACGCAGCACACTGTAAATATAATATTTATTCGCAAAAAAAAAACGAAACGCACTTATCACTTTACAAAAAATGCTTCCATAGAATCTATGCCATGAGCTTTTGACCCAAAAACGGTTTCCAAAATTTTTTTCAAATGCTAATAGAGCAAGGTAGAGAAAAAAATCCGAGAACCAATAGCACACAGTCAACATACAACAATTTGGGTAATATTTTGAATAAAACTGTGCCGAAATGTTTATCCATTTTTAGCTATAACAGTCTAAAAATTGACTATCTCTTACCAACTGTTGCTCTACCGGCGGGGCAAAAGTTCGAAACTAGACTGATCGAAAGTACGCTGACTGGTACACAAAATATCGCTACTTTTTATTAGCTATACAATTATGTTTTGAAAAGAACACACACAAAATAAAAAATGCCCACGACTCTTGTAGTATAATTATCACTTCAGTCGTCGCGCTATTGTATCTTCTACAACACTACTGAGAAAACCTCGCTATTCGTTCACAACAACAGAGCGGTGGTTCTGATGGTGGCAAACCGCGCGACGACTGGAAGGTTAAAACTAGCAGTTTTTCGCAAAACTAAGATAAAACGCTTGGGATTTTGGTATCTTTACAAAATCGAAAAGGATTTTATTTTCATTTGATTCCATGAAATGGAAACATCGCATGGCCGCATGATTTTTTTACAATGAAAGTCTCTTAGTTGAATAGCATTTGAACCACCGTGAGATTTACAACATTTGTTTTGAATTGACCTAAAAGTCTAAAATTGCAATTTTGCCCCCCTTTACTCTACATACTTTCGCTGAATGACGTGTGCTGTAGGCTCGTTCTGGAAGAGTTTACTGCGGAAGATGTTGCTCAAATTGGTTTACGATCAGCTTGTTTGCAGAAGGGTGCGGTCGGATGGTGGTGAAGATCAGGTTCATTAGTTTTGAGTAATTGAATGTGGTCTTATTTAGACCGGCGGCCGGAATTCGTCTTCGAACGGTAGTTCGCGGAGTTGAGTGCGAGTGAGTCTAAAACTGAAGGTGTGTTGCCAGTGGCCGTCGATGCCGAAACCGGACTACCGAATGATGAAAATGCAACTTGTTGAGTTGCCAAACAATGGGGCATTTTTGCCCGATGGTCATTGTTTTGTGAATCGCTGTCGGTGTGTATGTATGTATGTATGAATGGTATGAATGTGATTTGTTTGCACCCTCTTTGGGTTTGTTTTCAGCTTTCGGAAGAAACAAGTGGCTCCTTGACTGAGGAAGCATGAAACATAATTGCTCCGTTGTAGGCGAGTGTTTGGTGAAGCCGGGGTTTCTAGTGGGAGCTTGCATTGTTTCAGGACCGGTGCGCGGTGAGAAATTTCACATAAACTATGGATAGATGAGACTTTTGAATGGTTTACCGGCATTGGAAGGCATATGAATTTTGTGCTTTGCCAAAGAGACAATGTATATCCAATGGATGTTTGCGAGCATTGCAAAGTGTAAACTTGATCACAAAAAAAAAAATACAAAATGTTATTCTGAATTCCCGCTTTTTTCGGTATTCTCGAATAAATTATCAATTTTATACGGGTTTTAGATTATGCTAATAATTCACCCATCATGAATCATTTGATTCTTCTTCATAAAATAATGGACGATTCTTGAAAACATAGAATTTCAATTACCAAAAATAGTGGGCCCAGCAAACTTTGTTTGTCTTGAAAAGTTCTTACATTTTTTGTACACACAAACACGTCGGAACACTTCATGAACCAAACTGTGAAAGGATCAAGTAAATCCATTATGCCGTTTTCATGCTAGTTTGTGAAATACACACACCATTCCATTTTTATTTATAAAGAAGTAGATAGATAAATTTAACACCGAATTCAAACTTTAAGAATACCGTTTTGTCTCAACTTCCGAACAGACTTTTATTCCGAACACTCGCTTTTTGTATGGCGATTCGGTTGAAATGTTTCGGAGTTCAAGGTTCTGAAGGGTCGAATCGGAATTTTCTGTCACGTTTATCTCGGTTCCGCGCTTTCGGATAGTGAACAACAGATTCGGCTGATGGTGCTATGCCACCTGAAAATTTTTTCGTGCTCTCGTTGTTCGCAATTACGCCGATATTAGCAGATGCAACGTTATCTGGATTGTAGTGCTTTATACAACGCTAAATAGCTGCAATAGAACTGGCTGGTTGTGCTGTAATCGAAGTGTATTTTTTAGCGAAGATTTTGAAGATGGCTTGTGGCGTGTAGACATGATCCCGTCGGTGCTACTCCACCCGGATTGGTTTTGTTTCGTTTGGGATAAGAGTGATTCTGACAAATTAAGAAGAAAAATCATACGGTTGTGAGATTTGCATAATTTTTAATGCTTATTTTTAATTAAATACTTTTAAAAATTGAATATATATTGAAAAACCTGTGTTAAGTGTGAAAACCGTATTCGATGATGATTATTGTGCTACGCAGAAATATTCAAACCATTCTCCATTTATTGTGTGACGAAAAGATGATGGGTACATTGCCATGCCGTTAAGTTCTATTGATATACGAAACCATTCAGAGGATATCGATTCAAATTCCCAATAGAATCATTCAAGTTTTTTGAGGAAACGGTTTTTAACTCGGCGTTTAGACATATGAATGTATTTGGTGAGTTTGTTCCGATTAGACCACATATATTAATGCAATCTGGGCTCTTTCTGTATCATGGGGACGGGCCAATTTATTTTCTCGTTTCAGAGAGCGAGTAATGGCGCTCAAACCAAAGCTTTTTAGCTAGGGCACTAGGTGGAAATACCTGTGTCCCATCCCTGGAAGACGAACGCGCATGGAGTGACATTAACTTCCTTAGCTGCGTCACTCCCAACGATGATGAAACCATTTCATTCACACTTACACCCAATTACAAAATATATACTAAACTACACCTACACTAAATTTCAATCCGGTCGCATCACTCGCTTATAGTGAATCCTAGACCATCACCTTTCCCTTCATCCAACTCCTTGACATCTATGAGGGCGTCGGTGAGTCGCTGGCCTCTCTTCAAGTAGGTGTCATATCATCATTTTCCTTTCCTTTCCTCGTAACGGAGAAGATGGGCGTGGCCGGCAATGGACATTGTCATGTCTTTTCATTTCTGACTTCCGATTGGACAGCTATTCCATCCAAAATAGTTCTCCATGAGCAATTGGAATAAGAGTGTTAAAGTAACTAACATGACAGTTTTCAGTATGCAATCTACGAAATACTCCGTTACCACGCAACGCAACGCAACGCAACGCGATTCGGTTGAAATGTTTCGCTGAAATATGTCATCGAATTACCAGGAAATGGCAGTCAATTGCAGTTTAATTTAAACATATTCCAATCTATTTAAGACCTTGGGAGTAATGATGATTCTCTAGTTAGAGGTCAGCAAAATCAGCTCAGATAAATTTATTTGCAGAATTTTTCATTTGAATACGATTTATTCGCGCTGTTGGGAATATGAATCAAGGTGTTGGGAATATGAGACAAAATGAACACAGTGTTTGGCATTTGAATCAAAATGTTGTTCCATACTTTTACATAAAAACAATACTAAACAAGCTTAAATGAACAACTAACAGTCAGACTTTACAAAGAAACTGAAATTTACACAAATATCATCTAAATTATGCTCATGCGATGCATTTGAAGTCACTGTTTGCCTAAAGTGTTCGGAATATGAGTCAAAACGGTACTTATCGACAAACTTCATAATACTTCCGATGCTCAAAAGTTATTTTTCAAGCTTTAGAAGAGTATTTTATTGTGCCATATAAAAGAAACAAAGAATTTTGTGTGGATAATGCAAGCATTATTATTGAACTTAAGAATTTTCCTAAACTTGCATGTTTAAAAAATCAATAATATTGAAGATTTCAATGCATTTTCTCCAACAAAATAATGTCAAACAATTTAATACCTAGTCCACTTTCAAATTTCGGCACCAAGTGCATTCGGAGATGCCGCTCAATTTGAACAATCGAGTTAATGGGACTCGATAGCACCGCCATAAAGCACCGAAACAAAACGGTCGGAATAATTGATGCCGTAAACAAACGCCCAACTTGTTGTGACTGTGCCGCCGACAATTTTCCAATTTTCCTGCGGCTGCCGACTATATTCATTTCGATTTCGATAGTGTGACTGACAATCGCGTGATGGATGACTGCGAATTTGGAGCATGTTTGTAGCGAAAATCTCAATCGATATCACATTTGTCAATATGCCGGTTCCAATTTTGGTGGCTTTTCACCAAACAGTGTAACTGGCGTAATCTATCAAACCCTCCGTCGGCATGGTCTGAATTTATGGGTTTAAATATGTCGCATGTTGTAGCTACAATGCAACTGCATCAGAACGATAGAAATCGAATGTCGACGTCATCATTCTGATTGCACACTGCTGATGTGTGTATAATATAAACAGTAGGAATATGGCTCACACTGGTTTCTATCGATTGCAAAATCTCAGTCATTTAAATAGAGCTCATGTTTGTCCTGAAGACACAACGCGATAGTGCATTCATTGTACTATTATCTAGTTCATTCAGTTGTTTTTTTTTTGTTTTTTGCACACTATGTTCTACAATTACGCCACTGGACGTTGATTACCTAAATGACAAGTACATCCACTGGAAGCAGTAACTTCTTGAGGATTTCTTCGAGGAATTTCTGAATGATTATCAAAAGAAATCCGATATAGAATCTTGGAGGAACTTCAGATGTTCGTTGAAAAAATTTTGAATTGTTTTCAAGCAGCTTGGCGAAAAGCTAGCTTGTTTTTTTTTGGGTAATGACTGGGAATCAAACCTATGACCATCTTCGAATAAAATGAACGTGTAACCAACTACGTCACGTAGAGCTCCAATCTATTTTTTAAATTTAATGCTTTCTCAACGCACGAAGGAGCTTCTCAGAGCTTATTAATACATACCGCAAGCCTTATCTCTCAAATCATCATAAACGTCCAAATACTGTAAATAAAAAATAGAAAAAAGAAATACATTAAAATTTGGCTCAAGGGCATTAGTTCTTAACATTTGAAATTCGATTAATCTTGCAAACATTCACCTACATCGTCAATTATGCAATTATGTCGTAACTCTGATAAACCACGTTACAGCGTCAGTCTAATCAATGTTTCCGTTCAACAACAGTAGGTAGTTACTACATCTGTTTTGTTTTCAATCGTAAAAAGCTCTCATCTACGCCCGGCAGCAAGACACCACCTACCTTCCTTACGCACAGCCATCATACATTAAGGTACAGGAAACGAAAAACTTTCGCTATCGAAATCATATCTCACCGCGCGGCCTCCAAGTTTGCCGTAGCGTGGCGGGGGAGATGTAACGCTGTGCATATTGATTCGGTTCATAATCATGCATAAACTAGCTACTCCCAAGCTCATGCCCTAATGTGAAAATCGACAGAAGACGGAGGAAAACAAAAACAAACCACCAACCAACGACTAGCTAGGTACGATGGTGTTGATGATTCATCTCGGAAGGAAAAAACTCAAATAAGTTTTCAAATAGACTTATTTCAGAAAAATTAACGAGCTTGGATTTTCGATTCATCGTATTCCGCGGACTAAATTCTACATCTTACACTTTGAACTTACTTGTAAACCGAGTAATTTCCGGATTTAAAAAGACGTAAGTAAGATTTTCAACTTTCGAGACCTAACTACTACTAACACCGTTCCATTATATGGAAAGACAAAACGACGTAAGTATCTAATCTAATCTAATCTAAGCGCTTGAATAGCCAATATTGAAAAGCATCCTGGAAATACCTAAAATTATTCAGATATTTTCTTGTCAGTGTTAATATTTGCAGAATATCAGCAATATGATACAAATATTAAAATGGCCAGGCCCACTGTGCAGACTTTGGAGTTGAAGACAATTGAAACGTTGCTAAGAAAGTTAATGCACACTCCATTGTTGTTCTCCTGGGTTGGGACATAGGCATTTCTTCCTCATGTCCTGGCTCAAGCGCCTTTGCTCGCTCTCTGAAACAAGATTAAAATTTATGTTGCCCCTTTCCCGCAATAAAGGAACCAAATATAAATCTTGATTCATCTGACAAAATATGAGACCATGTGTGCAATTTGAACAAAAGTTGAGTATTAAAAACGATCTCACCAAATTTCAGTAGTATACCGCCGTCTGGTGTGTTTGTACTCCTGAATTGTGGATCTCGCTGTTACCATCTGTTGCGGAAAAGTCAGCAAAAACAGCATTTTTCACTTCTAGGGGCCTTGGTCTATTGGTGCTTATTGTCGTCTGCTTTGAATATACTCGGACGCCAAGATTCACAATAAATTTTGCTTCTTGTTGATCCACAAGCCAACGCAACTTTCTTCGATTGAACTCGGGCTCACACATTGATGAAAGTTCGGCAGCAGGAAAAACAGCAGCGCTTGAAAAATCTTCTCACTTAGAACAATTTGTATCACTGCTTGATGCATACACTTCAATATTGGACTTCATTAGGTAATATTGCTGTTTGAGTTTGATGTGCAAATCCAGGTTAACTGAGCTTCAAATGCGGTAACACAAAGTAACCAAAGGATACATAGCAACCATGATGCATATCACCGCCAACCTAGCAAAGAAAATAAATTTTTGACTTCGCCTTCCTTGCTGAAAATCTTACCGCATTTGGTGTTCCCGCATTTGATATTTGCATTTCAAACGCACACAGCAATACATGCAGCAAACAACCAAATATTAAAAATTACAAAAAATTATTGAATTTGACGGACGGAAATTTTTTCGCGTCCTTTGTTGAGCACCGCACGCTTTGATCGAATCAAAAATACAAAACAACGTAAGTATGAATCAAAACAAAACACTACTTAATTCGGTCTTACACTAGTACTAAAACGTCGTTAGTAATTGAGAAAGAAGGGTGTTTCATTTCGTTATATTTTTTTTGTAGGAAGTTATAGAAAAATAATCAAATGTTTGAACGCGTGTTGACTTTATGCAATATGAGCGATGTACGAGACAAGAAAATGTTAGAAAAGTAATTTGATTTAAAACAATTTTAGAAGTAAGGTGTTGATGCATTTGAATTGATTTTACGTCAATTTGAAAAAGTAATCGAGAAAAGGGCTTCAATCCCAACTACGTAACATGATTGGTTTATTGACTGACTGATTGTTTTCTCAATTGAAATACCGAGAAATGAGCATATCTTCTATTGAAGGGCTCCGCGGGATGACCGTCCAACGATCGTCTAATTGGTCATTGACGCATGCGCGTGTCTCATCGACGACAGTGTGGGTCAGTACAAACGAAGGGTGAGTGATTTTGAAAGCTTTTATAGGGGTAAGATCTGGAAGCGATTGAGAGTAAAAAAAAGGAACTATAACCCCTCTTCCGGCAGCTTAATTCTTACTACAAAAAATATTCAAACAGTGATAATTTTTCGTTTTTTGATGTTATTGCACCATTTCTTAAAAAGCCCTCAAAAAGCTCTTCTATTTTAAGCATCCCTATCCATATTGATCATAGCTCATCTAGATCCGGAGATATTTGAATAAATTTCTTCTGTGACCAACGTTTTTCTATAACCTACTTAAATATTTCAGGCTACAGATTTTTCGGTCATTCGCTGTTCGAAACCATACTTCAATGAGAGTTCATTGTGAAAAAAAGAAACAAATTGGTGCAACCGTTTTGGAGTAATGGAAATTAATGTGTCTGGTACCAATCTGCCCGAATGAAGATCTTAGAAAAAAAAAACGTTGTTTTGTTACATTTGTTCAGCTCACATTTTAGTTTTTGGCGTCCAAAAAATTTTTGTATGGGGAATGACGGTACCCCAAGGAACATCTGAATATCTTCAAAACCATATGACCAATGATCAATATTGACGCAGACTCTAAAAATATAAGTTTTTTGAGGGCTTGTGAAAAAATGGTGCAATAACATCGAAAAAGGAAAAAATATCGCTGTTTGAATATTATTTTGTAGTAAAAATTAAGCTGCCGGAAGAGGGGTTAAAGTTCCTTTTTTAATAACAAAAAAGTTATTGATGTTTGAATATTTTTTGTGGTGAAAAAAGAAGTTGCCAGTAGAGAGACTAAAGGCCATATATTTGAAAAATGTGAATCGCAAAGAGATCAATCAGGAATCGAACATTCCAAGAGAAAAAAATATAAATATTCCTCAGAAAACCCGAACAGAGTTTCACTTCCAAAAATTTGATTTGGAATCCCTCATGACATAACACCAGGTATGTATTACACTAGGATATTTATTGATTTGTTCAGGAATTCCATGAGTGATCTAAAACTCTTCCATATTATTTGTTACAGAAATTCCTTTAGGGAATATTTAGAGACTTTTTCAGGATTTCCACAAAAATAAATGCTCGGAACATCTTCAAAATTTCAACCAGGCAGTTTTACAATGGCACTTTCAGATATTATCTCAGAGTAGCCTTCTAAAATTCCTTTTTACAAGAAAGAGTTATTTGGATGACTTGTAGAGAATTGTCTAAATTTTTGAATAAAATAAAAAAATAATTTTATTTGTAGCATAGACTGAAAACAAACGATTTTCAAAATTTAAGGTTGATTTAAAAACATAATAACCTATCTTCGGACAAAATTTAATTAAAATAAAATAATTCATTGTTTTTAAACAACCTTATATTTTGAAAATCTTCTTTTTTCCAGTGTATGACACAAATAAGACAATTTCTATATGAAATTCTTGGTTAATCAAAGTAAACTGATAGACAATATTGACTCGCTTATTGAGTTTCATTGAATTCTGAGATTATTGTGACTTTCACTTGTTTTTCAGTATTTTTATTCCAAAAATTTGACAATAAAATTATTTTGTAGGAGTTGCCAGTTTGCAATTACAATATTTTGTAAAAAAACGGATCAAACAGTTTAGCCCTTTTCAAATGATAGTCTAGACAAATTTTGGAAAAACTATGTACGCAAAAGTGGTCTATTTTGTCAAGGTCTACACATCCAGAAAATTTCATTGAAATCTGAGAGGGTGCTGCAAGCTAGGAATACGATTTGGCAAGAAATGCGTCCAAAAATTCCTTCGAAAAACTGTTTATATATGACTTAAACTTATATGAAACTTTTAGGGAATGTTCATAAACTAAGCGGCATTTTTATTTATTATTTGCAGATGCCTCCTTCCTGCTCGCAGTCTTTTGACCATGCAAAAAATTTAAAATGTGTATGGACCGTGGTCATTGGTCAGACCCTCCATCCCCAAAAAAAGACAACGTAGTTTATGGATGACCCCTGAAGTGAATCTAATGAAATGCAAATAAGAAATTTCTCATGAGCTCGTGCAGGATAACACCTCTGTAAGGTTCCATGGAAATTCCTTGAAAAACAATATCTTATATAACACTGTAGGTACGACCAATTATATTTTTCGAGGACATTTTTCGATTGTACAATTAGGATGTGCTCTTCTGAGCTCAAATCACATAAAAAGAGAAACTTCAAAGTTTGGACTAAAAATATTAAGATTTAGAGGTGGAGCAAGCGACTTGAGGGTGAGTTTTCAAGTCATAAAATATGACGTTCAGTTAAGTCTTCATAGTTTGTTTATTTTCCAATCAATTTTGAAGCTCTTAGCACCATTCTCTTCAAAATTAAATTTAAGAAAAGTTTGTAGACCAGCAAATTTGTCTAAAATCAAAACCAGTTTTAGTTAAAAGTAGTTTTTTTTTCAAATTTTTCCTTTTTTTTGCTAAATATTAATTTTTGTTTGACAATAACTTCATGAAAAATCACCCCCTTTTCAGATCTATTCACATGCTTTTGCGGCTAATATTGATTTTTTTTAACTGTGTTTTTCAACAAAATCTATCCAAAACATGATTTTTTAATATTATTTAATATTTAAGATTGCTTAACTTTTTGGCAGGAAATAACATTTTTACTTTTCAACTGAAGTTTATTAAGTTGATTAATGCATATATTTTATTAAAAATTTAAAAAAATATTTCTGTTACGAAATCTATAAAACAAATGTTTAAAGACTTTTTAAAGTATAACAAATGAGAATGACCAGTTTAAGCTTAAGTATTTACGTTTAACTGCCAAAATATGAGAAAATCGATATTTTCTGTTAAAACAAAATTTTTTAAGAATACAGTCGAAACTTGTTATAACGACATCGCAAGGGACCGTCGTAATAGGGGATTTTCACTATAGAGAATAGTTGTAACATGAAAATAATTTTCAAGGGACCAAAAATGTCGCTATAGAGAGTTTTTGTCACTATAAAAGTTCGACTGTGTAACTAAGTCAAAACAATTTTTTAGTTCAATGTGTTGTACCCAAAGTTTAAAACAATTCAATTCGCATTAAGAGCGTGTGAAGTATCCATAAAGTTGTGGTCAAAAAAAAGGATGTTTTAATGAAAAAATGGAAAAAATAAGACTAGTTTTGACTTTAAACAAACTTTAAGTTCTATAAAATTTTCATGAATTTGACTTCGAAAAGAATGATGTTAATAGCTTCAAAATTAATTGGTTAGAAAATAATAAAGTTATGAATACTATACTAAACGTCATATTTTATAACTTGAAAATTCACCTTTAAGTCACATGCGCCACCTCTACATCTTGATATTTTTGACTTAAACCTTGAGATTTATCTTTATATGTGATTTGAATTCAGAAGAGCACACGAATTTTCAGTGTTGAGAACTTTCGAAAAATAAGACGCACCCTACTGTACAGTCTACAAACCTTGGGATGACTCTTCTTAGTCATCGCCAACGTTTCGGTTCTTGTTAGGACCTTCTTCAGGATTTGTATAAATCCTGTATAAATTTCTGGAATAATTATTAGAAAAATCACTAAACCGCACTCTGAATAACATTTTAAAGGAATCCCTGAAAAAAACTGGAACACAACCTTTTAAGAAATGTGTATATGAATAATTGAGGCAATAACTACAATAATCACTGTAGCATTTTCAAATGGAAACCCTAAATGAAGGTTTTGAAGAATCCATGTAAAAGCTGGATGAAATGCTGGAAAATTTCAGGATTGATTTATGCAAAAAGTTCCAGAAGGATCTTTACGAGGGACCCATGAATGAAGATATTGACAAATTAAAGTATGAATCATTGAAATATTACTACTATACTCTTAATGGAATGGTTCCTTGAGGGTTTCTCGAAATAATTCAGAGGAAAATAACCTTGGTGAAAATACGAACTCCTGGAAGGATTCTAGTACGATTTCTTGGGGGATTTTCAGATTCCTATGGAGAAGTCAGTTGGGAAAATCATAGAGGGCAATTTGACAACAATACATGTGGAAATTACTAGATTTATCAGTTATCATGAAACATTCTTTGAATAATTATAAAGGAAATTCTGTACGAATTTTTAGATGCTTAGATGATTCTCTGAACATATCTCTAAAGGAATCTTTGGAGTGATAACTGGAAAAAATCTTGAAGTTCTTACTCGAGAAACTTGCGCAGCAATTATAGTTTCGTAAGAATCTCTACATGAGTTTCTAAAGATTAGACTAAAGACTAGAAGGAATGGCAAAACAAGAAGGAGACAAAAGGACTCATCACTTAAATTACTCAATTAAGAAATTAAAAAAGTGACCTTAGAGACTATATTGCTTAGAAAAGAGACTTGAGAGACACTTCAATAATAATAGAGACTATTTAGGGACTTGCATAAAAAGAGTATCTAAGTTTTAAGAGGCCTTGTTCCCAGCTCAGAGGAGTCCAACATTTATTTTAATATATTTTTGCAATCTCTCATCATAAAAGGCGGATTTTCATCACTCCAATCTGTCATGAAACGGCCTATTTTCCTGCACTGATGTATGCATGCGGCAATTGTCATTACGCAACTGAAACCAGTGCTTTAATGATTTATTAAGCAACGCTTTCTCATTACGTAATTGTTTAGAGTAAACTACTATTTTTACAAAACACCCTGTAATGCGTGATCAATCGAGTGTGTATGGTAATTTCTCCAACTTAACACATCAGTTCAGAGTTTGCTCACGACAGTCTGGCTGCAAGCATATTTTCAATGAAATAAATATGCTTAATATGCATAAGGACAGTTAATTAAAGAGTCAATTTCTTCAAAGCTTACGACTGCCCGTCATCTCCGTAGTCGATGCAGAAGACAAACTTCCACTGCAGCAGCAGACATAGTTAATAATTAATTCAATTAAGAACTGTACCAACTGGTGACTTCTGTCTGCCTATGGGAGATTGAAATTGCATCTGGTTGACTTCTGGTTGACCGACCGGTCGGGAAAATTTCTCTTTCATTGTCGGCTGCAATGAATGAAATTTATTCATTAGACTTCATTTGAATGCGGATAATTGTTGGGAGAGAATGAGAACGCTCCACGTTTAATTGAGGCCGATGGATGCCGATCATCATCATTTCGTGGAATCACATCACATCACCACATGCCGGACGATAATTTTCAATTGAACTGCAATAAGAGTGGAGAGCATGTTTTTCTTTCGATTTTTGATCGAATTAGGTTGTTCAGTGCCACAAATCAGGAAGACAGTGTTTTCCTATTTTTTTCTTGCATCGAAGCATCTGCTAGAAAAATTTTCTTTTGTATTTTATAGACCGATGAACACAAATAGAAAATGAACACAATTTCTTTCATGGCCACAATATGAAGCACGAAAAAAGACAGATGAATACAAGATTTCACAGATCAAGAGTAGTTTCAATAATGACATACACATTCACTTGTATTTAGCCGAATAGAAGCGCTAGTGAGAAATCAAATTACAAGTTGATTATAGTTTGGACCCGACATATGCAAAAATTTTGTTTTTTTTTTGTTTGTTTTTTCCTCGATAAAAGTATATCATACCAGATTATTTACAATACTTAGTACCTCAATACGCGCCTTGCATAAAAAGTAATGAATCTCAAATACTATGGGGCCTTCCTTAGAATAGTGGTTAGAGTCTCCAACTACAAAGCAAAGTCATGCAGAAGGTGTCTGGGTTCGATTCCCGGTCGATTCAGGATCTTTTCATAATATAAATTTTCTTGACTTCCCTGGGCATAGAATATCATCATATTTGCTACGCGATATAGGAATGCGAAAATGGCAACTTTTGCAAAGAAAGCTCTCAGTTGATAACTGTGGAAGTGCTCATAAGAACACTAAGCTGAGAAGCAGGCTCTGCCCCAGTGAGGACGTAATGCAAAGAAGAAGAAGAAATATAACGTCATAACAATCTCAAGTGTTTACTATTGCGGCGCTGCTGTGAGTTATCGAAGGTTACTCAATGTAGGTCAATCTCAGAATAAAAAGCAGTAGTCAAGATCCACTACAACACAGGTGATTGACTGACTAAAGGCATTCTTCATAGCGTTAGCGTAGTTCATTCTTCATTCTTCTCCTTTTCATACTGCTTCAAGTTCTACTTCCTCGTCGAGGGCGACACAATAAGTGGATTTTTGCGTCCGCATGCAAAAACAACATCTCACCTGGAGCACGTGTGCTGCATGTCAGTGAACGTATAAGAACACTACTTGAAAGTACGCCGCCACCGCAAGTCTCATCATCCGTTACTGCGCGAAAGAATTTGCCTTGTGTCTGTATGATGCTTTTGTTAACTTCAACACATAAATGTTTCCCTTCAGCAGAAGACACATCCAGAAACCGAAGAAACCGCTAAAGTGGATAAGACTTTTCAAATCTAAGGAAAGCTTATGACTAATGACTGACGGCTAGGGTGGTTCAAAATTCAAAGAAATTTGGAAACCTTGTAATGAAAATAATGTGTTGAATACTTCTTCTCTTATCCGTCAAATTGAATTTCTCTCTTCAAATACTTTTCGTATTAAGGTTTGAGGAATGAGTTTTCACTATGAGATGATAACTTTGTATTTATATCACAGTGTTATCGTGTTTGGAACATATTTAAAAAAATTTCCTTAGCAATTTCTAAACAAACTCAAACTTTGGGCGTTTAAGTCACCATCGCAGAAGCTGAAAATTCTACAGAACACTATTTTTTCCATAAGGATGATAAAAAAGATATGGGATTTTCAAACTTTTTGGAATTTTGAACCGGCCTACTGACGCCATACCGTTTGTTGGTTTACCACCAGAGAGAATGTTGTCGTGGAGAAAGATTTTTGTGTTGAAGCTGTGGTTAAATTTGCCTCGCACCCTTCCAATCAAACTGTCTCCCCTAGGCATGTTAATGGTGGATCAAGAAACCAGAATGACATAGGTATGCGAAAGCCTCACTCCGGCGACAGGTTAACCTAAAAGCTGTTACCGCATATCCGCCTCGGTTCAGTGCCCAAAGCTCGATAGAGATGGGATCCAATCATCATACTTCATTACCCGATTTCGGGTTGACTTGATATCACCTCAGCTTCTAATCCACACCTTCATTTAGCTATGCGAGAAATTTCAATTAAATTTTGATGTTGAATTCAATTCGCGCTAAATTTGAACCGCTGGATTGAAGTTTAGATGGGTGTGCAGGGCTGGTAACAACTGAGATTTCCTTTGATAAAAGATACCAAACAGGAACCAAATAGATTTTATAAAGGAATAAAAATAAAAATAATCTAAACAGAATCCAGGAGATGAGAATTTTGATTCAAACTTTTACTATAGATATTATATTACTTTAAATTACGACTCGTGATAACAAGTAAATATTACTGCCCCTATTACTTTATACATTTTTTCAAGACTTTTCCCAGGAATTTCATCAGAAACTTATTCAGATATTTGCCCAACGTTTCGTTTATTTAAGGTATTCCTCCAAATATTCTTTAAATTTCTCAAGAAAATGTTTGGAATGATTGTTTTTGCATTTCTGAAAATATTGATTATTCCATTGGCCCACCTTACTCTACACGTTAACAAAAAGGAAAAAATCTCTTCCCTTGAAATGGGATTCATATGGAAATAAGCAACGTACCCAGAATGTTTGTCTGGAAGGCGATTCGAAGATCTCTTCAGGAAATTTTTTTGTGATCTCTTCAGGAGTTCGTTTTAAGGTTTTCACGTACTTCCTGAGTAAGTCTGCAAGAATTTCGTTTGAGATTTCTTCAAGAAAAAACTCTGGAATTCATCTGAAGACAATCACAAAAATTACTACGGAGATTCCATCAGGAATCCCTTCGAAGACCGTTTCAGAAATTTGTCCATCGATTTTTCTAGGACTTCCTCCAACATTCCCGTTTAGAACTTTTTGAAAAACTGAAAATTCCTTCAGGAATCCTACGATTTTTTTTTAATGTTCCAAGGCCAACCAGTGTCAACCAGTGAGTGATTTTCGATAACGATCATTTTGAACCGTTGACGGTCGCCATTGCGGGACAAAAATCCATGAAGAAATTGTAACATTAGTCGCACGGGCTGATTCTATTGACAAGAAAAGTATTCGCTTATCTCGAGGCGTGGTAAATTTCTATCCAGAAACGATCAAGAAAATAGCATATCATTGACTACAGTACACAGTTGAGAAAAAGCGAAGTTTCAAATTAAGCTCTCTGTAGGAAATTTCTTGACCCATTCAGTCTATGAGCAAAACAGCATATTTCTGTTTTATTTGGTGAAAAATTTGAAAAAAAATGTAGGGATTTTCAAAAAAATATCCTTGTTGACTTCTAAGTATGCTTTGACGAATTTCTACAAGTATCTATCTCTCTATGAAATTCTTCCTACGATTTTCTTAGCAATTTATTTAAGATAACTGTAAAAAAATCGAATCTCTGTATAATGTCCTACAAAAATGTTTGAAGAAAATTGAAGAAATGAAATTTGGCAAATTGGCTAAACTAGATGCGATCTATCCACCAAAAATAGCGCATGTCGTTTTTATCGAAAAATGTACGTTTTACTCCATAGTCCAATCTACTGGTACATTACAACCATTGGTACCGGTACCCTAACTGAAGAAATTTATGTATGAATGATCAGAGCGAAAACAGTAATAATTGCTGTAGTATTGATTGGTGTGGAACCTTGAATGAAGTTTTGAAGAATCCATGGAGATTAGGAAATGTTATTTGAAAATTTATTGGAGAAATGTTTGAACTGGAGCAATTATACTTTGATGAAATACGGCAGAAATTCTGAGTGGAGCTTAATGGGAATACCAGCTCGGATTTATTGAGGATTTTTTTGGATAACATAAGTATAAGTGTCATAGAATTATGTCTGAAAGAATTTTTGGATCAATTTCTCAGAATAATCTTACATGATTTTCTATTAATCTTAACGAAAAATGAAAAAACAGCGTAAGAATTATTGTAGGGTTTTTGGGAAAAATGTAGAAACTGTTGATATTACTTTGTAGAGGAACACCTGTAGAATCTGTTGTAAATCCCCTCAACTGTAAAAACCCATAAAAATCAGTGGAAAAACTTAAAGGTAAGGAAATCTTGGAATAATCGCTAGAATCACAGAGTAATATTTGTGGAAATTACTGGAGATAGTGACGTTGGATTGCTCCAGTAATGACCAAATTCTTAAGAATTCTTCTAAGCATTACTTTAGAAAAAAAGCTGGTAACATCCCTGAACGAGTACCTGGAAGTATCCCATAAGGAATCTCTAGGGAAATCACTAGAGATGCTTAAGGATTTCTTGAGATTAGGGAAAAAAACTTATTAAGAACTTGTGGAATAGTCGTGTAATAGTCTCTGAAAGTTTCTCTGAAATTTTAAAAAAGAAAAAAAATGACAATATTAATTAGTGTTTTATTTTTATTGAAAATGTATAGTAACACATAAAGGACATATTCTACTATGTATTACTGATTCAGAATTATTTCCTTGATTTTGGCCGAAATTCCCTGAGAATTCCAGGTTTTTCCAGGTTAAATTAAATTCCCTGAGAATTCCAGGTTTTTTCCAGGTAGTAGACAAATTGTTAATTTGCCGTTTTGAGCAGCGGCCGATTTGAAAAAAAAAAGATTATTGGCCGTTTGAAAATCGGGTGTATAACGGTAAGTTTTATGATTATGATGGTATCGAAACCCGATTTGTTTACAATTTGGCTATTGGCATTTGAGAAATGTAGCGCGAGATTTCGCATAAAGCAGTTTCATGCTTGAATATGTAGCATTTTAAATAAGGCATATTATTATCTCATGCCAAATGTCCATTATGCGAAACGATTATCCATATTATTATGCGATACGCTCCGTCACTAGAATTCCGTTCGCTAGTTTTCTGTTTAGAAAATTCAAGCAGTATTTTCTCCCTAGTCATCTCCACTGATTTCATAGTATTTCAACCAAAATCGTTGTTCAGGGTTGTAACCAGGAATTTCTTTGATACCTTCAAAAATAATTCCAGAGGTTCTTCCTAAGATTCCATCTGGAAATACCCAAAAAGTTTCTTGAGAATTTTCCAAGGATGGTACTCAAAGATTTTATCCCTGGTTGTCCGCAGGGTATTGTCAAACCTATTTTTCAAATGTTCGGAAAATCCTTTATAAACTTTGATGGAATAAATTCATACAACTTTTTTTCATCCATTCAAATTTTCAGCTTGTCACCATGTTTAAAACCAAACGTTTGTGAATGCCTTTTACTTCCATATTAAACATGGTTTAGGAAAATGAGCAATTTTATAATTTAAACTTTTGTTAACACATAAAACTTCGCAAACTATAAATCAATAATAGTTGTGAACCTCTACGCTAACATTGTATAAATTACATTGATATTGGTACTCCAGTTGATATAAATGAAAGCGTTTGGCTCAATGACCAATTTCACTCCATTTTACGGTAATTATTGAATGAAATCATGATATTGAGAAGAATTTTTGAAGGAAATCTTTGAAAAACATCAAATCCTGAAGAAATAATTGCTGTAATATTTTTTTTAAATTGTTTCAAAGAATTGCAAGAGTAATGCAGAGGTGTGCTAATTGGTGGACCTAATGAGGTATCCCTGGGTTGAATTTATTCTGGGATTCCTGGAAAAGTTCCTGAAATAATCCATGGAAGAACTTTGGAGCACATCATGAGACGAACTGTAAACTAATTCAGTATAACTGAAATAGGAACCCCTTGAGGAAATTTTGTAGTATAGCAAACGGATTAATTTTACGGCAACGGACCCGGCAACGAATAAAGGACAGCGATTGGAAAGTCAGATCTTGGCACGTGAGAACTTTGAATGAACCCGCGCGTGTTGGGCTTCAGACTCGTGAATGTCGGCGTGAACGTGGCAGCTTTCCAGGAAATACGCTGGCCGAAAACCGTGGAACGCGAATTCCGAGCGGTGGATCCCATCGTCAACATTTAATATACTGCAGCGGCGGCGACAGAGTAGAACGTGGAGTTGGTTTCATAGTGATTGGAAAGCAGATGAAGCGATTTTTTCGGTGGAAACCGGTAAGCGACCGAATCTGTGTGTTGATAATGAAGGGCAAGTTCTTCAACTACAGCCCGATCAGCATATATGCGCCAAGGAACGATATGCCCAATGACATGAAGGATGAGTGCTATGAGAACCTAAATAAGCCCTACGAAGAGTGCCCAAAACAAGACGTCAAGATAGTCATCGGCGACGCAAATGCGCAGATCGGGAAAGAACCCGACCCGTCATTCGAACGGAAAGCCTCCATTCCGTTACCAAAGATAATGGGCTTGTAACCTTCGCTGCTGCTAGAGGGATGGCAACCAGCAGGACCTACTTTGCTCGCAAGAATATCTGCAAACACACCTGGCGACACCGGAGTGGTGATGTCTGCTTCCATATAAACCATGTGCTTGTGAATGGGCGATATTTCTCAGATATCATGGATGTCAGGGCCTTCTGAAACCCTAATATCGTCCCGGATTATTATCTCGTTTTAACTAAAATTCGAGTGCGGCTATCCAGGGTCACGAGTTCCAGAACTAACAGGACGCAGCGCTTTAATATCCAACGCTTGTCGACTGATGGATTAGCTGCACAGTACCGCCAGCAGCTAGACGAACAGTTGGGAAGAATCAACGTTTCTGGAGATATCGACAGCCTGAGGGACCCTAACCACGAAGCTGTGACAACAACGGCGCAGGACGTGATTGGCACTAATCAATGACGAAGACGAAACAACTGGTTCGATGAAGAGTGCCAGAGAGTGACAGACACGTAGAATGTCACCCGAAGCCGTAGGGCAGCGAGATCCGAAGATAAACGAATCCACCGCAGAAAGAAAAGCAGCACGATTAAGTATGGTAGCTGAAGCTTGAGATAGCATAGACCGGACTTTTATGTAACGGTTAATGACACGCGGCACAATACCGTACTAGAGACTGCCATGTGCAATGATCGAGTAGCCGCACAAAAACGAACCAGAACACCTTGTGAATGATTCTGGACCTGGAGGCCCTGAACGTTCGGGGCAACTGGAGAAGTATCGGCCAAGACCGACGAAGATGGAACTCTACAATACGCCCAGCAAGGTTAGGTACAACGTAAGTACCTGTGTGAATTCTTTGGATGCTTTGGATTCCTTGGAGCAAATTTTGGAGAATTTCCTCTGAACATCCTTCGAAAATCTCTGCAAAAATTTCTGGACGAAATCATGAACGAATTTGTGGGAAATCTTTATTGGATTTCATGGAAGAGTATTTGGAGGAGTCCTGGAAAGTATATCAAAAGAAATCTCTGGAGAAATCACTAAGCGAATTACTGAAGTTTTTCCTCAAAGAAATTCTTGAAGAGCAGTCGCGTACGAGTCTAATAATGTTTCTTTAAAGCACCTAGAGTTTAACAACAGAAATCAATGCAAGAAGAAAAATGAAAATAGTAACTTTAGAGAACATTTTGGTTAAAAGCAGATCTTTCATTAGAAATAGAGATTTTTTAGAGATTGACGTTGAAATTTGAGTCACTAGTTTCTAAAAAGAGACCTGTTACCAGCCCTGGCATATGAGATAATTAAAAGGCCCGTGAATGAACCATAGACACATCGTGATGACATGGTACGTTTTACAAACATTTTGCACTCTCCCACCATTCCTGCGACAGAGGGTGCTGGCTGGTTCCAAAACGCAAGCATTTTTCGGTGGGAGTCGAAAAAAAAACATCTCAGCACATTCGAAAGCTCTCAAAGTGCAGAGGATGGTGGAATAATTGCGTTTTAATGCGAGCAAAATTGAAATCGCACTGTGACGTGTGTGCGATCTTTGGGCACTCAGCGCTCAAATTGGTTTTTCTGCACCACTGTGAATTAGGCGCCGCTGCTCCATCATCACATCATCTAGCTAAAAAGCCAACGCAAGATTTTGTTTAGCAAAACCTCATATGTTTCGGTAAGCTGCTGGTCAACCGACCGACCCTAGAGCTAGAGGCCTATGAGATGACGATTGGAACTAGGAAGCACAGAGTGAGTTGGCTGTCGGGCAGGTGGAAAATGTAATACCCCTACATCGGAGGTTCCCAAACAGGGGATCAAAAATCGTATTTTTGCTTATGTTGTCGAATGCTTCTTCGAAACTTTTCAACTATTTCACAATAATAACCAGGACAAAAATATAAAGTTGTATGGATTTTAAAAAGGAAGCGAACATTTTGAGGATCTGTCATAATTATTTATGTGAAAGATTCAAAGATTCACAGATATTCAACATACTACTCGAAGAATTTTCATCTAGTTTTTAACAACTTTTTTAAAAAGTTGATATATAGGGTAAGTGTACCAGTTTTGGCCACCCTAAGGAAAAATATTGTTTATTTATAAATCAAAAGACCTTTGGTTACTGTCTGGACATTAAACGAAAGCTTTCAATCCATGCTCAGCAGGGAAAATATAAAAACTAATCAGAAACTTTGTTTTTGTATTAAAAATGGTGGTGGCGAATACTGGACCACTTGCACCAGTATTCGCCACGATTTTAATTTCGGTTCCTGAATTCGCCACTTACGTTGATTTCTTATGGAGGGTGGCGAATTCAGGAACAGGTGGCGAAAAATAGGTCCAAAGGAGCAAAAAGTTTAAGGAAAATGGTTTTTTTCTATTATTTTCTGAGAAAATTTTGCGGTTTCCAAGAATGTTTCCGTATCATCTCAAATCAATTTAGCAAACACTAAACAATTGGCAACCATATATGAAGTAAAACGGTATAAAATCTGGGGTGGCGAATAACTGGTACATGGCGAATACCGGTACACCTTCCCTATATGTTTTCCAACAATTATTTTTCATGTATAATTTGAAGTTTTCTTCAAAGAATTAAAATGTGAGTAATTTTCAGATATACATTCGGATCTATCTCTATTTGATAGTTAATTATCTACTTTTTTAGTATTTTGGGAAACTTTATTGTTTTTTCTATGGTGAGTCGAGATTGATGGCTAAGTGGCTCGTGCCTATGAACTGTTTGGGAACCTATGTCCTACATGAATATCTCTCGTTGCCGGTGATGCTGGTGATGATGATGATGATGATGTTATATGGCCTGTGGTTGTTGGCTATATTTGCACACTTGGAAACGACAAGGGGGGAAATGTTGAGTTTGTTTACTTGGCTGGGCTCCGCCGCCAGATGATGGATAGAGATTGTTAACCTCCTAAGCGGATGAGCAGCCATAACAGTGACAGTCGGTATATTATGCGAAATGAAATAATCCACGCTGGGTGGATGATGCAACGTTGGTATTTGTACACGGTTCTAAATAAAACTTCGGTGTCGTAGTTGGATACCGTTTCTGAATATGTATCAGGATTCAGATAATCTTGTAAGTGAATTCTAGCCGGTTATATTACGTTTTTGTTGCTCTATCTGACTGGGATATTTGCAAGTTTATTATAAATTCATTTTAGAGATCATCTCAAGTAACTTAACGTAACATAGCCTAAATATATAACATATTAATCGTGGCAATAAAAGATTGCAACGTATTGTGTCTTAAATTATTAATAATTTTATTCGACATTTATTCCAATGTTTCAACATTGTATGTTCTATGTAACTCATTAGTACAATACCAGGGAAAGAGCTCCAGATTTTTTTTTTCAAAATTACAACATGGCCTAAAATTTGTTTGAAAATCAAACGCTTATTAAAACAAAGTTTCGATTTTCTTTTATTAAGAAGATAGAGACATTTTATATATATGTCATATTCGCCTTGTATGCACTCAATGTGATTTTTGAAAGTTTTTTTTTTATCTAGCATGAGCCCTAGATTTTTAACTTCATGTGACCAGTTGTACCAAGTTTTGATTTTAGCATTGTTAGATATTTTTTGGGATTTTTTGATGCATGATTCATTGAGCTTTAGTTTGTTTCACATTAGTTGATCTTCATATTTTGCGTTTTCTCCTATTATTTTCTAGAGGATATTAGTTACCGAAAACACTTTAATGCGATAGGGCTTTATCGTTTGGCAGCACATTCCATTCCGCCCAAAAAGGAAATCACACTTTCATCGGGTGTTACGCTTTACAGCCAAAACCGACGCAGTGGAAACTAATACAGCAATTTCGCCTCCCAACATCCAAACATTACTTTTAATTTACAGCCAAATTAACTCATTTAGGCAAAACCACGCACTCCCCCCGACAAGACATTTCCCATATTCACACGAGTGCGTGACGCAGCGCGCAACACTACAGTATAGTAGTGTGCCTACTCTTGTGGAGATACTTCTTGATGAGCTCTATTTCCCCGTAACCCAGTGATCGCAAATTAGAGGAAAGTTTAGTTGGATGGTCCCCCACCAGGCACCTCTCAATGCATTGAGGAGCAGACACGGATCAAGACAAGTTTTGGATTTTGACTTTTCTCGACCGGAAAAGTGATAAATTCAGATGAAAATCCGGTTTTGATATTCAGTGCTGGTACAAATTGGTGTCTTCTTCTTGCGTCCTCACTGGGACAGAGCCTGCTTCGCAGCTTAGTGTTCTTATGAGCACTTCCACAGTTATTAACTGAGAGCTTTCTTTGCCAAAGTTGCCATATTTTTTGCATTCGTATATCGTGTGGCAGGTACGATGATACTGTATGTCCAGAGAAGAAAAATTCCATTTTGAAAAGATCCTGAACCGAACAGCAGTCGAGCCCGGACATCTTCAGCAGGGATTTGCTTTGTAGCCGCAAACTGTAACCTTTAGGCTAAGAAAGGTGTCTTAGGAATTTTAGAGACCTTAAAAAAGAGTCCAAACAGGAACCAAGCAAACAATAAGAAACCAAACAGGAATTGCATCCGCATAGAGAATTTGATCAGACATTTTTCTAAGAAGATTTATAATGCTTTTTAAATGAATTCTTGCTGAACTTTATTAAAGGATCTATGTAACAATGGGAGATTTCCTTCCAGTGTTGTTTGTAATTACGATAGTCGACACGTTTTCGTTGACATTCGACAGCCTTTGCTTGCAGCATTCACAACACGAGCGGTCAAACGAATGTACCGTAAAACGGGGTAAATAGAAAAAGTGGGGCGAATAGAAACAAAGCGACCTTCAGTTAAAAATGCGACTATTATGTAATGATAAACTTTAAAAACCTACTGAAATATATATTTTTTTTTTTTTTCATTAGTTCAATAACAACAGAGTATCGCTAGACTATTTTCAAATTAAAAATTTTGCTGCATTTCTCATAAAAAATTGGGAAGAAAATATTGAAATCTCAATCATTTTTTATAGCTTGAAACATCCGCCATTTTGGATGATTTCAAAAATGATCGAAAATTGAACTTAGTTTTAAAAATTTCACTAAGTAAATACATGTTGATATTTCTTCAAGATGCACTTAAAAATGTGTTTATTTTTCCATTAAAATGTAAAACGTATTGATATTTACTGAACAGTGTTTCTATTCACCCCATTGCGGGATGAATAGAAACATACAACATTTTCAAGAATCTTTGTACGATATAATTTTTATTTTTTAACAGCATTTGGGGTCTTAACAAAGGAAGACGCGACCTATATTTAAGGCTAATAAATTGGTTATTATCCACACGGTTTTAGTTGTACACATTCAAACATGTCAGAAAGTGATTCTATTCGCCCCATTTTACGGTACGAAAGAAAAATGTCAATTGAATGCAGCTGACCGCTGCAGTCGCCAGAAACGGTACGGTTTTGTTAACTTTAATCTTTTTCCGTTACAAGAGCTGCTTTCACTGGTTGTGTACATTCGACACAACAAGCGAGATTAAACTATTTTTGTTATTTATGATCGAATATTTCGGAAATCAATGTGAAATTTATGATTTATGAAAATGTAATCGCGTCAGGCGACATTCATTCCACAGTTTTTCTGGGTCCCGATGTTCATTCTACCGCTTGTGCTGTGTTTGAGAAGTGACGGTAGTGGATGAGTGTGGAAGAAATCATTTGACTGCTGACCATGGACTGTTTACTGAACTGCTCTCTCCTCTCCCGCTCTCTTTCGATCATAACAGCGCAATACTAAAGCTTTTGCGAAGTTTTACACTATAGATTGAAAGACAATACCTTGGCTAGAGTTTCATGAGCATTGATGACCTACAATTCATGATTGACCAGAATAGTCGGAATTGCCCAAGGAACCAACAGACGGAGCTTGGCCTATTTAGTGTATAATTTCGAGAACTCCAAATGTTATGAAGCCAATAACGGCGCCGGCCACGTCCTTACGGTCATCGGAGAATGGTAGAAATGTTAGTGTGTTACAACAGACAAACAGACGTCACACTCTCATCATTGTGCATCGACCACCCTTTTAACGGTCGCTTCAAAAATATGGTAGGTGGCCAATCCGCCACCTGCAGCGCTCGCATCGTTTTTGTTCACGTTTGACGTTTACACGCTACCGCCATCTGTTGGCCTGTCGGCCAAACACACTAATTTTAGCATTGGGGTTACATGTCCTCGTGACTATGATTTTAATCGAGATTTGTTCTAAATGTTACGTCTGTTTGTCTGTGGTGTTACTAAATACCGAGTATACCGCTGCATTTCATGATTGTTATGGGTGGAAGTTGTTGGTAGTGGAAAGGTTTAAGAAGCTACATAATTTGGAGTCACCTTGGTAAGTGATGCGATTCGTGTAAACTCATTTTAAAAAGTCATCTATTCATATAGTCTTATTTTCTGCTCTTCTGAACAAAAAATAAGTCGACACCACTGGAGACGAACTATTCAAAAAGTAGAGAACATTTGCGTAGGGCCATCCTTAGCCGAGTGGTTAGAGTCCGCGGCTACAGCGCACAGTCATGCTGAAGGTGTCAGGGTCCGACTCCCGGTCGGTGCAGGATCTTTTCGTAATGAAAATTTCCTTGACTTCCCTGGGCATAGAGTATAATCGTACCTACCACACGATATACGAATGCGAAGATGGCAACTTTGGCAAAGAAAGTTCTCAGTTAATAGCTGTGGAAGTAGGCTTTGTCCCAGTGAGACTTAATACCTGATAAGAATGTTTCATGTTTCACTCATTTGTAATAGAAGCATGGAACGAGCTCACCAATTGTTAATCCATCTTCGACATGGCAGCTCCAACTCACGTTAATTTCGTCACCAACACACCTGACGTATACGGGCAATTTGAATAACACACACAGCTTATATTTTACGAAGCACTGCCCAGAAGAAAGGTGAAAATCGAAAAACAAAACTCAGGCGACGCAAATGCGAATCGTCCTGCTTGCTTATGAAGCACTGCCACAACGTCCGGACGTTGGCAACGCGTCCATAGCTAGCGTTTTATATTTAAAATACGCAATAGACTAGTGATTTTTTACAGATTTCCCCAGGAAAGCGCCTAAGAATTTAATTTTAGATATCTCCAAGCAGAGGCGATAACTTCATAAAAATATTGAGGGTGCAATGTTTACTAGTCGAGATTGCAGAATATGTGTCTAATTCCGAAAATTTCAAGAGATTTTTTTTTGTTAAATGTGTTTGCTATTCCAGAGTTATTTGGCAAAAATTATCTTTTTCCCGAATCAAGCATAAACTTTCAGCAAAGCTTTCTTTCTTCCGTTTTTTTTCGGCTTAGTATAGGCGTTTCACAGTTCTAGAAAAAACTTCATATTCAATCATAGATTTTGAACGAACCTATACTGTTGGAAATTTTACTGTCCGAAATTTCCTAAACTTTGAACTAAATGTGTTCGTGGAATTATTACCATTAAATCCATGGAGCAAAGCATGATAGTTCATTAAATTTTACAGGAATGTAAAATCGAAATGTGGATCAAATGTTTTGTATTTTTTTCAATGCCTTTTCAATATTTCGTGCAGAATTTCCAAAAACCTAGTAGATTGCAAATTTGCATTAATATTCATAAAATAAACGCATCATACCGCTCAACATTAGACGATTAGATCGAAAATGAAGAGAACTAAACAGCTGGAAATAGTACAAGTTCTTTTTTTGTACTTCCTAGACTGAAAATTGATCCTCTACAAATGAGCAGGACCAGGACTTCACGAACATGGTAAGTTAGACGTTTGATACAAGCATAAAAAACTTTTAAGGCTCAAGAATTTAACATTCAATCATCACCAAACATCAAAAAATGAAATCCGATTTTTTTGTTCAAATTTGAAGAAATCCTAATGAAAATCAGTTCACTGCGTTCCAGATATCAATTTTCGTGAACATTGTTTCGGTTTTGAGCGTAAAAACTGGGTTAGAAAATTTGTAAAACGATGACCGTTATTTTCCTCATACCTTTCTTTCTCACGATTTTTAACGACCATTTCTATGCGAAAAAAGCGTTTTCTGGACAAACAATGTTGTAAATCGACAATATTTTTCGGTTAATACTTCAAAGGTATTTTTCAGTAATAAATTGATTATTGATTAAAAGTTTAACAATTAAAACCGTTAGTTGACTATTGGATTAATTCGAAGATTTATATTTTAGTAACTAATGCACAGTATTAACCTAATACGGGTTGTCTTAAATTGATTAAGCTAGAAAGAGGGTCTCTTTAATAGGAAAGAAAGGGTCAAGCATTAGCAATGAGTTTAAACAATCATTATAGGGGAAGGAAAATACTTTTCAGTTGGTTGTTTAATGATTGCTGCTTTCAAATTATACTCTGGAATTTTTCAAATGTCAACCTCAAAAACTACTTATTATTCTTCCAGGAAATTCTTCAAAAAATATTTCAGATTATTTTCAAGAAAGTTTGAAGCGCACTATAGGCGGTATCCATATAGACTAGCGGCTAAAAATATTGTTTCCGTCTCTTATCACATTTATGAGTTTTGTGAAATAAATTTGATATTTTGTTCAATAAACAAGTTTTCAAGACAATCTTTTGAAAAGGGCTTATAGTGAAAAATGCGCTTTTCACTAACGATACATATAGGCCACTTATGCAATTAACGTTGTTAAAACCATTTTGAATATTAAAACTTACATATTAATGATGGTATGAATCATTTAGTGGTATTCAATTATCTCCTGAAATAATCTTTAGCTGATATTAAAGAAAAATAATCAGAAAAGTCAATGAGTATTGAATAAAAAAAGTGCAAATATATGCTTCACGATCCTTCTTCTTCTTTCTGGTGTTACGTCCTCACTGGGACAGAGCCTGCTTCTCAACTTAGTGTTCTTATGAGCACTTCCACAGTTATTAACTGTGAGCTTACTATGCCAATGACCATTTTTGCATGTGTATATCGTGTGGCAGGTACGATTATACTGTATGCCCTGGGAGGTCGAGAAAATTTCCAACCCGAAAAGATTCTCGACCGGTGGGATTCGAACCCACGACCCTCAGCTTGGTCTTGCTGAATAGCTGCGCGTTTACCGCTACGGCTATCTGGGCTCCACGATCCTGTACTTTATATCTTCGAATAACCTTGGAAATACTTTTTAGCCTGGGACAACTTGGGACAAGAAAGTATTGGGTATGTAAAGTTTCGGTAAAAAATCGGATATGCTTTTTCCAGTGTAGTCCCCACATTTACCTGAACTAAAGTACGAATTTTTATTTCGTTTTATTTTTCTTAGATAGCTTTTTAAGTAAGCTGTTGAGCATTGTATAAAGATGTGTATGAAATATTACTATTATGCAGTATATTCCAACCAACGTATGCCTTGCATTTATACTGAATTCATTATTTTTCCTAAAACTTAAACCTTGGCATACTGTCTCAATGGAACTGTAAGAAAACGATTTTTTGTAGCCTACTAAAAGATTGGCCTTTTAGTAGGCTACAAAAAATCGTTTTTTTTTTTAATAAAATCGGAACAAAATCAGTCAATGTTTTTTTCTATTTAAAAAGATACTTGCAGCTTAGCACCTTCATTGAGAGTTTTTTACCATCTTGCTTTGAATTTTATGAGAATGTTGTATAGGACAACTACTCAGATAACTACTTTCAGAATCCAACCAGCCCCTAATAGTCCTTTCCAGGATTCTAAAAGAAACAAATCCTGTGTTTTTCGAGAGAGCTGTCCAAGATTTAGCATAGGATTAAATGAGAACTATGAGCTGGATTTTGTGAAAATTGTGCATAGTATTATGTCAGAATCTTGTTCAAGATTTGTATTGTAATCCTGTCCAGGATTATGTGAATGCCCTACTCATGATTATGTTCTAGATTCAGTGTTTATTTCATCGAGGATACTGCCAAAGAATTACACAAGTTTTCAATATAATTCATCTCAATGATTTTATGAGCATCACGCCTAAGATTTATCGAGAAATCTTCATAATATTTTCTATAATCCTGCCCAGGGTTTTGCATGAAATTTGCCCAGAATTGTGCAAAATTAACGTCAAGAATTTTGGGAGAGTGAGATTTTGTTTGACCAATTTGACCTACAACTTTTGTTGAAATTCGATAGAAAGTTCGAACTTCAAAACCTCAACCTAAAAAAAAATAAAAAAAAAGAAAAGGGAAAAATGAACTTGGTATGCTCTAATTTCAAGTTGGTAAAACATTCAACGGGCCAGTATGAGACAAATTTTCAAACACTTCGCGGGCCGCATAAAATGCCGTACGTTGGGCAGCCCTGCTATAAAGGATCTTACTCTAGTATTCCAGGAATATCTTGATATAAGTGTTTACTATGTACTGATGCACAAGAAGAACCTAACAGAACAAGTCATTTTTCCAATTATTGGCCACCTGGTCGCCCATAGTGAAGTGCTTTAGGAATTTACGATATGATTCTTCTGTCGAATTATATGAACAAAATCCAAAATCCCCGCTTAGAACATGTTTAAGAATTTTCCAAGGAAGCCTTCAAAGAATATTTCCAGGTATTATTTCAGGGAAAGGATCTACAAGGATCTCCGAAAGAATTCCTGGGCTCCTGCGGAAGTCGATGAATGGATAAATTGCTAAGGAAATTAAAAGAAAATATCGGTTGATACTCTCAATAATATCCTGCATGAGATCTTTAAAAATAACATTGATGAACTAAATAAACGATGAATCAAAAAAGATTTTACTTGAAAATTTACTTAAGAAATGTTTGAGAGCCACAAAAGCAATCCTTATATAAAATAAAATTTTCAGGCTTTGGGAAATTTAACGATCACTGACACACGAGCCATAATGTTATGCCATTTATCCGCCTGCTTTCACACAACACGCATAACATGTATCGTTCGTAGAAGATGTAGAGCCACGAATGAAAAAAGACAAACACACTCATTATGACAAAAAAAAGAGTCGAATATTTTCCATTTTAGGTGCTATTTTTGAAACCAAAGGATTGTTCGATGATCCAATAGGTAATCCTAATTAAGTTCTTTGAAATTATCGGCAGGCATTGCAAACACTCACTCGATTGTTGCGTTCTCTTCGCTCACTTCTATACACAATCAAGAGCGAGGTTGCCGTTTCTCCTACCAAGAGGAGTGTTTCAATTTCCAATGCACTTTTTACTTATTCGCCGAGTGACAAGTTAGACAAAAAGGGGAACAGAATGGTTCACTACTGACTTCATGTGCCGAAGGCAACCGATTGCAATAGCGAATGATTATTTTTATTCCAATTCCGCTGGAGTGGCATTCGTATTTGACTACTGATGAGCACTCACTGACTGGAAACACACCCGGCGGAATGATTCAGTGAACGCGAAACCCGTCCATTCAGTTGAATGCATTCAGTGATTAAATGGTGAACGCGTTATCGTGTGTCTCCCAGTTGAGAGCGGATTGGTTCTCTCTCCGCTCCATGAGTCTTTTGATTTTAAGGTTATCTCAATCGTTTGCGGTTCGTCGGGATTGCGCTCACCCTAGTAGCGTTCGGCTGCCACTGAACTCTTGGTGGTAGCAGTTAGCAAATACTTTGCTATTTCTTATCGGTAGCGTTCGGGTGAGTGAGTGAATTTTCCCATGCTTGATTATCAGAAAATATAAAAGTTGTTACAAATTCTATACAAAACATTAGAGATGGGCGAAGCAGCTCATGTTAGTGAACGGATCCGATCCGAATCATTCATTTTAGTGAACCGGATCTTTTGAACGGTTCAGCGGCTCGCAAAGGAAGAGCGAACTGAACCGAACGAACGGAAAAAGAGCGGTTCACTCCCTGTTGCGCGACATGCGTCGTATCTTTCGCTCTCAAACTCACGATACACACGACCGATTTCCCCTAACCGAATTATTCGTGTGGGCCGTTTTTTTCTACTCTTTCATGCCTGTGTGCAAGTGAGCGGATCAAATTAGTTGTTTGTCTGTGTATGCTGAGAGTGCGGAGCTGCAGCAAGCTGTGTTTTCATGTGTGTCATAGCGCGCAAAGCAAGGCACTTGTCAAGCGTAATAATGAAGCCGAAAAACGAATGAAAGAAAATAGGGCAATCGATTCGTTCGTTTTCTGAGTTACTTTTTGTTTGCTCCGTGCTGATCAAATGAAACGATTCTCGCCAAAAAAGAACCACGGCTCCAATTATTTTTGCCCATCTCTAAAACATAAATCACTCGAACGGCTCAATACTGTTGTAGATTGTGAGAGTTGCTGCTCCCCCTACAGCATCCCATGATGCATTTCTCGAGGAATTCATGGAAAAGTTCTCAATAGATTTCCTCGAATTATCCCTGGATGAGTTTTGGTTGTATTTTCTGGGAGTAAATTTTTGAAGAAATCCACATGAAAATGTAGAAAAAATAATTGAAAAAATCTGTTTTGAAGGATTCCATACAAAAATTCCTAAAAAATTCCTTCAAGAACTCTGAAATAAACGTGGGTTTCCTTGGAAGATCTCTGGTGCGAAGCTTTGAAACATATCTTAAAGTAACAACTGGGAAAAGGTAGAGGAAATCCTGGGATAGTCTGCAATTTTTGGAGTGATTCCTGTGGAAATTACTAAAGATTGGAGTGTTCAAGAATGTTTTGAATTCTAGAGAAACTCTTCTAGGCATCTCTTGAAATAATGCTGGGAGAATCGGTGGAGAAAACTCTAGACAAGTTTCTGGAGCAATCGCTGTAGAAGTCTCTGAAAGTATTCCAGAAGAAATCACTAGAAGAATCCCTGCAGCTTTTTTTTGGAATTTGAGAAAAAACAAATCCTGAGAATTCTGTGAAACAGTCATAAAAACTTCTCTGCAGCCTGTAGAATATAGAAACTGGATGCACCTGCATACTGGAGGTGTCTGAGTTCGATTCCCATTCGGTCAAGGATCTTTTGGTAAAAGAAATTTTCTTTGGCTTTCCTAGGCATAGAGTATTATCGTACCTGCCACACGATATACGAATGCGAAAATAGCAACTTTGGCAAAGAAAGTTTTCAGTTAATAACTGTGGAAGTGCTCATTGAATACTAAGCTGAAGACATGCTATGTCCCAGTGGGAACGTAATGCAAAGAAAAAGGCCAATAAAAATAGAGATTAAAATAGTAACCACGTTTCTGAAAAGAGACCTACTATCAGCCCTTTAATATGTAGGGTCTAAGGGTCGACTCTGGTCAATGTTTTGTCTGGTCAACTGGTCAAAAGTGATTTACGGTTTCGAACTATCGTTACAAACTTTTGTCCTTTCAACTTTTTGTTTTTCGAAGTTTTTTTTTGTTTTTTCCACGTTTTGTGTTTCGCCATTTTTTGTCATAGCTTCGGTTGAACTATTCTAATTTCGGATAAGCTCTGCATAACCACTACCTTAGTTGAATTATTCAGGATTTTATCTGTAGTTCAACGCCGCACCCATTCAATTGCTCAATTTCACTTGTTGCCGGCTGCTGCTGGTGCTGCGTAAGTTTGTCGGAAGGTCGGTTTTTGCTGCTGGAAATGCTCTTGCTTTCGCACCATTCAATACAAAGCATAATTAAATCTGAAACCAGTTGAAGCCATAAAACCACAAAAAATAACACTGAAGCTCAACCAAAAACGAGGAAACGCACAGTTTGGTGTGTGTGTTTTCTCAATTTTTTTTCCTATCTTCTGTTATTGCTCGGGGCACAGAGTCTCATTAGACGAAATTTGCGTTGGAGCATCTTCGGGGCTTTGGGAGCGAAAAATAGCCAAACAAAACGGTATCAAAATCGGTGGAAAGTTGATTGTTTTGACGGAATATTTTGGTTTCTGGGGTACGGATTAAAGTTATGTGCCGCACCGGGTTCGTCGTCTTGAGTTAGCCAAGGCGATGTTTGCCAAAAAAAAAGCTAATCAATCACCAAACAGTAATAAACGTTGAAAAATCCAATTTGTAGGCCATTTTTTCCCCTGCTGAAGAAGGGAAATAAGTTTCTCGTTTTGGTTTTGCAATTTCCATTTCGGTAACTTTTTTTGTTTGATTTTATTGCCGCGGGGCGTGAGTGTGTTGCATTTGGTGCAATAAAAGCTCAAATTATGTCAAACGTGTCAAACATGGTCCACTTTCGTAGAAAAAACGATTAGCTGTCCACTCTATTGGCATGGCACTATCACATGCCATAAGATAAGAGCGAATAGTTAGCAGTCTGACACATTTTACCCAGTTTCACTATCGAGTTTATGCTTAATCACTCTTGCACCTGCAATCGCACGAAGGAAAGTTTATTTCTGCTTCGTTTAGCAAAATGTCACGGCGGCTGAAGATAGTGGGTTGTAAAATTTCTGGAATCGAGGTTTAGCAAGTGGACTTATTTGAACCAGTTTTAGAGCCAATTAATACGCGTTACGTATTGACAGTACGTAAGGTAGAGGATTGCATAAACATTATTTAACATGCTAAGAACTTACGGAATTAAGGGACATGATAAGTGGGAATCGTCATCAATTGAAAAAAAAGAAACATGTTCCAATTGCATTGTGAACATTATGAAATTGTTGGAATTTACGCAATGTAACATTATTATTTTTTAGTTGGTGTTTCATGATTAACTAATGCTTCCAGTATTGAATATAAACTCATGTGGCTTCAAGCCTTTCAATTTGAATGCCTAAATAAACTTTTACACAGTGATTGATTGGATTTCGAACATTTCCAGTCTAATCTGCACTCTTAAAAATAATGAAAATTACTTTGGACGTAATTCTGAATATGACTGAATGACTCGTGATGTAAGTGATGGAACGACAAAAAAACGTGTCCTTGAAAATGTATTGGACAAAAACTGTAACTTTACATTTGAAGAACACGTAAACGGTAGAACTGCGATCGGTATTTCCAGAATCAGACACTAACGTAATTAAAATTCGTCACAAATTCAAGTCATTCAGCTCGCTTCTTTTATGTGCATCTTAAAAAACGTAAATCATATGATTTTTTGGGAGTGTTATGTTCGATATTACCGCAATAGATACAGTTATACCTTGAATTACCACACAAGCCCCAACGCCACTAGGCCTGTATGTGTCTGCACCTGCAACCATGTACTATTACTAAGCAGAATTGATCAAGTGCGTCATCGGTGCCATGCTCTTCGGGGGAATGAATCTACTTCCTTTTGGCTGTTGGGTTGGTTAAAGAGGCTGTCCTTACAGCCGAGGAACATATGCGATCAGATATTGATAAGTGTCGTTCCACAAATCTGTTTTCAAATTCTCCTAAAAAATGAGGAGATTAAAATTATCGTTTTAAACTCACGTGATTTAACAACCCCTCGCCCTCACGAAATTGGTTTACCTAACATATATTGAAAGACAACTCCATGGACAAATTTTTAGAGGTAATTGAAAAGATTTCAATAAAAATCCAGTAAAGAATTTCCCGAGAGTTTGGGATATTTCATGCAAAGATATCTATAAGAACTTTGAATTTGTTGATCGAGAACGAAATCAGGATCGTGTCCGGAACCGAAATCGCACAATCGGTGGAATCGCTCATCCGTTTGCTCACGTATTCATTTCAAATTATATCTTTGTCTTTTACCAAAAACGAATCCTTTCCCATATCTAATTTTTCAGTGTTCTCTTGTGGAAGTGCAGAGGACTTCGCGGCTTTCATAAAGCAAGTAACACGTCAACATTCCTCTCTCATCCCCAAATTGACCTGCATTCGGACGCAGCAGGCGTCGTTATTGTTTGTTATAATAATGAGAGCATTAATACTTACACATTGAAGATACTTCCTTAGCCGAGTGGTTAGAGTCCAAGGCTACAAAACAAAGCCATGCTGAAGGTGACTGGGTTCGATTCCCGGTCGGTCCAGGATCTTTTCGTAAAAAAATTTCCTTAACTTCCCAGGGCATAGAGTATCATCGTATTTGCCACACGATACACGAATGCTCTCAGGTAATAACTGGGTAAAGCCGAGCATCAGGCTCTGTCCCAGTGAGGACGTAATGCCAATAAGAAGAAGAAGATGTTACTGATCCTGAGTAGCGTGGTTTGTAGGAAGGAAGATTCACTTTTAAGCTCCTCTTTTCGTTTAAGAAAACGAAGTACCAAAACATGACAGTTTGATTCTTCATTTGAACAGATATTTCTCTAACTGCATTACTGCTCGTTTTACTGTAATTTTTTTCACATGTTTCTTCAAAGACCTCTTCAGGAGTCTGTTTTTTTATTTTCACGTACTTCTGAAGTAATTCTTCCTTTAATTTTTTTTTTTTTTTTTTGTCAGTAGCGATAGGGGTAGTACTGGGACTCTTAATCTGCCCTAAGCTCTTTCCCAGCATTTGCTTTTATAAGCCTCTATTGCGTTCATCACACAGACGTTCCTAAGCAATGTTGCTCAAATGGTCACTGTGTACGCTAGCAGCAATCAGCCCTTGCCGTAGTTTTGCAGTCTAGTAGTTCAGACTACTATCAAACTATGATAAGGCCTGAAATGCTACAAGAGTGGTTAAAGTGAAGAACGAAATAGTTTAATTAAAAGGTCTTCATTCCCCATTTCATTTCATCACTCTCTATCGTCACTTTTATTTTCGACACTATCACGTATATCACCGATTATCACTCATCAACTTTCGTAATACACTTCAGATACACTTTCCATTATATCACTTTTCACATCACACCATTTTCATATAAATTCATTGTTATCACCATTTACCATCTGTTAGCATTATTAAAAAAATCAAAAGATATTCAATTTAAATGTATCATTATTTTTATTGCTGTAGAGTCATTACTTCTCAAACTACGATTTAGCACTATGATCAAGAAAGTTACAGTAAAAAAAAATCACTTTGATCCATTCTTCTGCACTCGCTGTCATTATTAACACTTTTATCATGGACGTTTGAAGAACTAGGCAATAAAGTTTATATTCAGAGAAATTATTGCACAATGTATTATTAAAACAGTAAAGTTCACATCATTATTATAATATTTCTAACAAAACTATTAGAATCACTTACACTTTCATTTTCAAATTTTCATCGCCATAAATTTTATTATAAAATCACTATTAGCACCTTCACAATCACTAAATTTAATAACGACGAGTGTAACGCACAGTTCCACCAAACACCCATTTTTTTGCATTATAAAACGATTGATCACACGTTGGCTTCGAAACTTAACCTTAGTTAGATACTGGGGTCATAATGACCCAAAATCGAATTTCAACCTGCAATATCTCTGTTGTTATCAAACGGATCTTTCTGAAATTCCCTGACTTTTAATATTTTGTGGAAACGAAGCGCAAGACCAAAAAAAATTTTCTTAAGGTGATTCTAAGATGGCGCCACAAAAAAACAACTTAATAAGATACTGGGGTTATTATGACCCAGAAATGTATACCCCTATAAATCAGCGAAATACCAACCGAATAATGAAATTTATGCCGCATTCGAAAGATATACTCCTCTAGATTCTAATCACTACCTGGAATACCGGTTCCGGATCCAGTGGCCACCGGGAATCGGCTACGAAGGGGACCATGTTGGCCACGTGGAATTTCAGTACACCCAGTCCAGAAATCTGCAGTCATCACCAAATTGTATAAGATGCAGGCCATATAGGAATGTACTGTCTTCAGCAAACTTGCTTTGGGGACCAAGAACTTCCACATGGGATACAATTTAGTTCAGAACTTGACCACCGCGTGGCGCTAGCGTCGATACGAACTTCCGGTGGAGGCTAATTATGCGATAACTCGAGATTGCGAACACATAGAAGGATGCTGTCTTCGGCAAAGTTGCTCAGGAAGATAAGCACTTCCTCATGAGATACAATTTAGTTCAGAACTCGACCGCTGCGTGGCGCTAGCGTCGATATGAACTTCCGGTAGGAGCTAATTATGCGATAACTCGAGATTGCGAGCACATAGAAAGATGCAGTCTTCGACAAAGTTGTTCAGGAGGACAAGCACTTCCATATGAGATACAATTTAGTTCAGAACTCGACCGCTGCGTGGCGTTAGCGTCGATTTGAACTTCCGGTAGGGGCTAATTATGCGATAACTCGAGATTGCGAGCACATAGAAGGATGCTGTCTTCGGCAAAGTTGCTCAGGAGGATAAGGACTTCCTCATGAGATACAATTTAGTTCAGAACTCGACCGCTGCGTGGCGTTGGCGTTGCTATGAACTTCCGGTAGGGGCTAATTATGAAATAACTCGAGATTGCAAGCATATAGAAGAATGCTGTCTTCGACAAAGTTGTTCAGGAGGACAAGCACTTCCACATAATATACAATTTAGTTCAGAACTCGACCACCACGTGGCGCTAGCGTCGATATGAACTTCCGGTAGAGGCTAATTATGCGATAACACGAGATTGCGAGTACATAGAAGGATGCTGTCGTCGGCAAAGTTTCTCAGGAGGATGAGGACTTCCACATAAGACACAATTTAGTTTAGAACTCGACCACCACGTGGCTAATTTTTTATGAAAACAAAGAAATAAATTACTGAAAGAAATTCGTGAGAAACTCCAAAAAGACCTAAACAGTAGGTAATTTAAGGAGTAATTTTTAAAATCATTGGATAAATAAATAAATTGATAAACTTACGCCTTGAGGAGTACTGGGGGTGTCTCTCCTAGGAAATAATTTATAAAGATGTCCCCGAAAAAAATTCTGTGGCGTATCCCTAGAAGAAATAAGAGATAGAATTCCGAAAGAAACTCTTGAGCATATTTCATTAGAAACTTCCTACATTTTCTTACCCCTACTTAAAAAAGTGCACGTCATAAACTTTAATTTGAACGTAATCTTCTGCTTGAGTTGTGATTATCTAATCACCTACACTATTCTTCGCAAGTTAGAGTAAGTAGATTTGCGAGCATGACTTGAAGTATAAAGATGTGAATGTGTTCGGAAAGTGATAATTATCAATATTATTATTAAGATAATTAAAAGTTTATAGTACAGTTAAACCTCCATGAGTTGATATTGAAGGGACCATCGACTCATGGAAATATCGAGTCATGGAACAGCATTCCTTTGGATAGCTGCTTCTAGGGACCATCATAGTAACCATGAAAGTTTGTTTCTACTATGGTCCCATGAGTCGATATCGAGTCATGGAACATCGACTCATGGAGATATCACTGTAAAATTAATAGAGTGTGTGAATTTGATTTAACGTAAAATTTAGTGCTGAAGTAGTTGATTTGATTCAGAATCAATTATTTTTGCGTAAGTAAAAATAATTAACAGGATAGCAACGCCAACATAAAACATTCTTCTCCGTTAACTTCTGGACATTTCTTTAGAATCAGCTTCTGCAGAAATTTCAACAAGAATTTGCATAAAGGTTTTGTATGATAACAATATTGGCAGGAAGAACTCAGAAAAACTTCGTTAGATTATCTTGAAAAAAGATTTGTAAAAAAAAAATTAAGCAATATCGCAAACACCAATGAAAAAATCTTAAAAATCAAAATTTCTCGTAGAATTCTATAATAAAGGATTAAAAGAATCAAATTAGACTCATGTAGAACTTCGAGGAGACCTTCAGTAGATTTCTGGAACAATTGAATAAATGACCGTGGAGGAATTCATACATTAACTCGAACGAATGTTGGAAATATCTTATGGACTAATACTAGAAAGAACAGCTGGAGGAATTCCAAAAATAGCTTCATTAGGACGCATTATTAAAAAGTACTCTGAAGTGTTTTAAAAAAATCCTCTTGAGAAAATTCAAAATTATCCTTTAGAAAAAAAAAATCAGACTATTATTCCGTCAAATCCAAAAATAATAACTTGAGAAATACCGAAAACAATTTTAAAATCCGATCGTAGAAGAATTCAATAAAAAAAGACCTGTGAGGGAATTGTAAAACTCTGAAGAATTCACTCCAGATAGATTTCTCCGGGAATTGATCCATCCTCATGGAACTTTTCCAGGAATTATTGCATAGATTACTTCAAGCATTTCTCCAGCGATTCTTCCAAAGATTCTTCAAGCGATTTCTCCTGACATTCCTCTAATAAAAAATAAGAGATTCCCCTAAGGATTCCTCCAAGAAGATCTCTACAGAGATTTTAGCAGAATGTCAGAGGTTTCTCTAAGTAACATTTCTTCAAGGATTACTTAAAATATTTCCACAGTGAATTCTCCAGACATTCCGCTGGTAGTCCTCTCAAGATTCCTCTAGGATTTATTCCTAAGATTTCCTCCAGGGACCGTTCCAGGAATTCTATAACGAATTATTCCAGAGATTCTACCATTCAATTGGGGATTTTACAAGAAATTATTTTATGAGTTCTTATAGGGATCGCTGGAGAAATTATTGCAAGAGCCCAAGAAGGGATTCTCGAGGAAAGCTCTGGAGGAATTCCTTACAAAAATCCACGGAATATCATATATGCTTTTCAGTTACGCAGTCTTTATTTTTTCAACGTTCTATTTATAATGAAGACTGCGTAGACGAAACTCATATTTCATTTATATATACAGTCAAATCTCTACCAGTTCATTCCTGAAACGATATCTACAGGAAACCATGTAGTGATTTATCTGAATCGATCCTTGGAGAAATTCCTGAAGAAAAAGCTGGAGAAATCTCTGCAGGAATTCCTGTAAAGATTTGCATAAAGAAATCTCTGTAGGAGTCTTTGGATAGACTCCTGTATTGCCCATAAATATGCAGTTTTAACATTCGACAAAAGTAGGCATTGAGTAAATGGAATATCAAGAGTACATTTCATGGCAGTATGGGAGGAAACTAAAATTTCTAAAAATTACCAGAAACTCAATAGTGTTTATTTGCGGCTGATATTTTGTACAACTCATATCGCATACTAGGTGAATAGTCAGAAAATAATTCTGGTAGAAATTTCATTGCTGTTACATTACGAGGCTCATTTATAATCTCAATGTTACTGTTATGCGGTTAAAATTACCAATGTGACAAAACAACTTGGTATTTTTTTCGAATTTTCTAGAAAAATCTCACATATTTCAGTAAGTTGATCGAAAGTATTTATCATTTGATGACTCTCCATTAGACCTGTTCATATTTAAAAAAAATGTCTGGAAATCTACCGGTCAAGCAGTATTCGTAATTCTCATGCCAAGAACAATGTCTGGTCAAATTTTCAGCTCATTTGATAAAGATTTCAGTATGCTTCAAGTTGAAAATGTGTTTTTGGGCTTATTTCAAGTTTGAAAAATCATAACTAGCATGTAGAAAATCAAAACCACTTGCTATTACCACTATTTGAATGCTAATTCTATTTTGTTAAAGTTTGTCGAACACGCTAATAAGATTAAATAGAATTTTAACATTGTTTGATTCAAATTTGTTCTCCACAGTACCCAGAAATTTCAGTTTTCTCGATATACATGGTATATAAAACACCCATAGGCATTATTTTTCTAGGCTCTAGTCAACGGGAATCAAACATAATACATTTATGAATTCATTGACTATCAACAGCTTACATGTTGCCTAAGGCAAAAATTACAATAAATGCCCAAAGATCGACACCGCATCGCAACCTGATGATAGTTAAATCATGAATGACACATGTACCGAAAACGAATGAATTGAACAAGTTAGCATTGCTTTTTCTTTCCGAGTGATGATTGTTTTAATCGCATTTCACTGATCATTTAGAACGATTTGAAAACAATCATCATCATCGACTGAGAAAAGGCAGTGCTAACGTGTTCATTTTTTGTATTCTTTGAAGCTCACGGTGGTGCTCTTGGCTCACCCACAGTGGATTTACAAATGTGCTTCATAATTACCTATTTTTTACTATTTATTTTCGTAAGATAAATGGTAACATTGAACGGGATTGTCTTTTAAATATGCATAGTCATCATTTCTGGAAATAAAAATCCGAAATTTTCATGCAGGCATGCTTTTTAGGGAAAACACTTCCCGAAAAACGAGATTTTCAAGAACCTCGAAATACAAACCTCAACCAAACTATGTTAAAACTTGCTCATATCATAAAACCGTGTTCGGCAAAAGTTCATAGAACTTGATAAACTACTATGTAGAGGTATTTCCGATAAATTTTGATGTTTCGTTCGGTAGTTATGATTTTTTAAAGCTTGAAAAAAGCCCAAAAACACATAATTGCTTTGAAGCACAACTAAATTTACTCTAAATTGAGTGAAATTTTGGCCAGAAGTTCATTTTGCAATGAAAAATCAAAGTATTGGTTGACTGGAGAGTTTCCAGACATTTTTGAAAATATGAATAGGTCTACTCTCCATGGTATTAACTTTAATTTGTCAAAAATGTCGAATGTCACAAATATGCAGTTATGGGCAGTGTAGGCATCCATGAAGGACTCTTGGAGACATCTTTGGAGGAATCACTGATGAATGGAGGTATCCCAGGAAGAATCGATGTAGAAATTTTGCTGGTGGAATCGCTAGAGAAATCCCTGGAAAAACCCCCTGTAGATTTTTTGCTGGAAAAACCCCTGTAGATTTTTGTTGGATAAATCCCCGAAAGAATCCTTATAGGAATATTTAAATAGAAAAATTTCTCGAAAAATCCAAGGAGAAATATCTAAAGAAATCCATGAATAGATTTTCAAAAAAAAAAAAAGTTGTAGAGATTTAACTGTAGGATATGTAGAGATTTTTTTTTTAATGAAATCCATGGAGAAATTTTTAGCATAAGTTCTGATAATATTCTAGCAGGAATTAATGGGAGAATCTCTAAATAAATTTCAAGAAGAACTCTTGGGGGAATCCATGGAGTATTATTGAAGACCCAGTACGAATCCCTGGAGAAATTCTTGGGGAATCCCTGGAAGATTATCTTGAGAAATTCTTGAGGCGTTTCATGTAATTTCCTTGAGGAATTCGTGAGTTTTAGAACATCTGCAGAAATTCCTTGTGGAATCCTTGTAGTACTTCCTCGTAGAATCATCCCTGGAGGAATCCCGGAATAATTTCTGAACGAATCTCGAGAGAACTGCTTGGGGATATTTTTGTATGTATCCGTGGAGGAATCATCGGAAAAAATTTTGAAGATATCACTAGAGAAACATCTTTAGTAATCCTTGAAGAAATTGTTTTAAGTGTTACTCCTGGAGGAATTCCTTGAAGATATCTGTGCAAGAATCCTTGAAGACACTTTCCTGGAGAAATCCTTGCAAAAGTCTGTGGAAAATTTTATAGAGAAATACCAGAAGAAATAACTTAAAAAATCCCTGGAGAAATCTCCGGAGAAATTTCGAAGTATTCCTGAAACGAATCCTTGGAAAAAATCCTGAGATAATCCCAATAAAGATTTTTTCTGGAGGAATCTACGAAGGAATCACTTAAGACATTTCTGCTGGAAACCTTTGCGAAATCTCTACAGAAATCCTTATACATATTTTTTTCTTGTAGGAATCCTTGTAAAAATTCCATGTCAACTCCCTGGAGGAAGCTATTTCATGCATGGCGAACAAATGTTCTTCCTGAAAGAATCTCTGGCAAAAGTCCTAGGGAACCCCAGAAGAAATCATTGTAGAGATTAAGGTACAGAATAGCTTGGATTATTTTCTAGTAAAATCCTTGGAGGAATCTTCGAAAGATTTCATGGAAAAATCTTTGGAGGAGTCTCTGGAGATATTTCGAGAGGATGAGGACAGAAGGGCATGGGTTTGTATTCCATCGGATGAGCTCTCGGTAAATAACTGTAGAATCCATCATACAAATCATTTAAGGTTACTGGACTATATCCTTTGAATAACTCCGATGTGAACTACTTCTTGAGATCCAGATAACTTTTTGGAGGAAATCCAGAAGGTATAAAGTCATAAGATTCCTCCGGATCCAAATAAAAACTAAAGTGCACAGTTACCGCAACAACTTCTAAAGAAAACTAGAAGTAATTTTTTTTTGCAACTTCATGACGTTATCAGTATCTGAACTCTTGTTGGAATTTTAGAAGTGACTATAATTTAGTTCATATCATATCATAGAGCTCATTTTATATTACAGTCATACCTCGATATAACGTAACCTCGATATAACGTAACTTCTTTATAACGTAACTCGATATAATGTAACTTTTACCTCGATATAACGTAACTTTTTTTTTTTTTGGTTCCCATTTATTTGTCTATTTTTAATTGTAAACATCATTCATGAACTACAATAAACATTTGGCATTGCTGTACATTTGTAAACATAATTTTTCTTTATCTTTGTGGAATTTACATTCCCACTGGAACAAAGCCTGCTACTCATTTCAGTTTTCAGGCTTCTTAAAGTTTTGCTTAAGAAAGTTCTTTCTGATTTTTTCAGTGAGTTCTCCAAGTTATTTAAGTATTCGTATTTAGAGATTTTTCAACGGATTTTTTTTATCACAAAAAATTATGCAGAGATTCCTCCAAAATCTGAACAATTTCCCTTGATCCCTCAAAGAATTCTCCTTGAATACCAGAATAATCCCAACAGGTATTCGTTTAGAAACTTTATGTTGGAAAATCTCTCAAGGATAGTTCTGCTTTTGGGTGAAGTTTTACATTAATTTCGTCATGAATACTCTCATCCATTGTGCTGAATAATTTTTACTTAAGAATTTTACCATAAATTTCTAATAATAAATCTCTTAAAGTTCCATAATTGCCTGCAATAAATGTTGCTAACCATGACTTTTTTTTGTAGATTCCTAAAAGATCTCTTCTATGAAATTCTCTTGGAGTTTTTCCGAATGTTCAAGAATCCATCCAAAGATTTTTCAGGCGTACATTTCTTTAAGGATTACTCTAATTGAAACGTAATAATTAAAATAAAAAATAAAAATATATGAAAAGCTAACAAAAAAAAGGGAAAAATATTGAAAAAAATTGTAAGAAGAACTGAAAATACATGCTAGGTGAAAAATATCAATTTTAGATTTATTTTACCATAAAAAATACAACTTGAACGAAACTTAGAAAAAAAAAAAATTTGCTTCGATATAACGTAACCTCGATATAACGTAACGAAAGTAAAAATCGAGTTACGTTATTTCGAGGTATTACTGTATATACAATCGACTCTCCACAACTCGATATTCTATACCCGATATACCCGGTTCCTTCAAATTTCCATACATTGTGCTCTCCATAAGTCGATATTTCTGTAACTCGATATCTCCACAAGTTGATGTTACGTGAGATGTGAATTTCTCTCCATAACTTGATATCTATTTTATTTTTTTTCTTTTTTGGAGAAACGTGATCTAATTTTTGTTTGAAGGTGAATTAAGTATTTATTGTAATGACATGAAAATTATAAAAACTATTGTCAGTAAAAATAACGTGATTTTTCGAGCACTTCGAAAAATGTTTTCAAATAATAGTTTGTAAAATACTATCAACAAAGTAATATTGCTTTCTTACAAAAATGATAATAAAAATATTGGAAATACAGAAATTTGTTCCTTCGATTTTGTGTCGGTATATTCTACTATACCATAATTCTATATGTCGATGGTCCTTTGAATATCGAGTTATGGAGAGTCGACTGTAGTTTATATCGTAACATAAATTTCATGTCAGATCGTGTAGTTCATATCATATAAGAGCAATATCATGACGAGCGTCACGCGTAATTTACTACGCAGAATTAAAAAAAACTGAACAACTTTGCTGAAGATAAAACCTTCAAAAAAGAGCTCCTTCTGGAAATACATAAAGACGCCAGCACCACATGCTGGTTAAATTTTGAACGTATGTTCATGACTAATTCCTTATTCTCTCGAACAATTTTACCACAAACAGCATCCTTCTATAAGTCGGGTCTCGGGTTTTCAAACCCGAACTCGAATGGTTCGGGTCGGATTTGAAGGCTAGGAATTTTTTTTCGAGTACGTCGGAATCGGGCTTGTAAAAATTCGGATTTAGGTGGACTTTAGTAAGAGTTATGGTAAGAGTAACAACCAGAAAGCTTCCTTATGCATCAGAAACGATGAATTTATCTATTTTTAAAACTCGGTCTTTTCTTACAAAAAATGTTTAGGTTTCAAGTCAGATTCGGATTTGAACAGCGGATTTTTTTTTCAGGTTCGGGTCAGGTCTGAGAAAGGGTCGGGTCCGGGTTTAAAAAAAAAAAATAAAGTAAGTCGGGTACGGGTCGTGTTTGGGCTCAAAAAATGTGAAACCCCCCTCTAATAATTAACCTCTATCGGATATACAAATCGACGTCAAATCCACCGGGTGGTCGAGCAACTTTGTGGAAGACAGCATCCTTCTAAATGACCCATAACGCGGGTACGTCACAGTTTCGTGGTGCGTTATGGAGAAAAGATATACCAGTGAACCCTAGTCCTGACTGCTTCAAACGAAGAGAACAGGATGTTCGAGTAATGAAAGGAACACTTATTAGTCCTTGTTACATTTTAAATCTTGTTGAAAGTGACAAGTCTCGGTTTTCTCAGTTGCAGAGAATGATCTGACAATAATCGAGACAAGGAACAAAATGAAGTCGAATTGAACTATTTGTTTCATAATCCTTCATTCATTTGATTCTCTAGTTTAAAGAAGTAGGGACTATGATTCTGATGCAAGGACAATATCTGTGTAATTTCTACCGAAAGTCCATATCGACGCTAGCGCCACGCGGTGGTCGAGTTCTAAACTGAATTTTATCTCATTTGGAAGTCCTTATCCTCCTGAACAACTTTGCCGAAGACTTCATCTTTCTATGTGTGTGCAATCTCGAGTTATCACATAATTAGCCCCTACCGGAAGATCATATCGACGCTAGCGCCACACAGTGGTAGAGTTCTGAACTAAATTGTATCTCATGTGGAAGTGCTTATCCTCCTGAGCAACTTTGCCGAAGACTGCATCCTTCTATGTGCTCGCAATCTCGAGTTATCGCATAATTAGCACCTACCGAAAGTTCATATCGACGCTAGCGCCACGTGGTGATCGAGTTCTGAACTAAATTGTATCTCATGTGAAAGTCCTTATCCTCCTGAACAACTTTGCCGAAGACAGCATCCTTCTATGTGCGCGCAATCTCGAGTTATCGCATAATTAGCCCCTACCGGAAGTTCATAGCAACGCCAACGTCACGCAGCGGTCGAGATCTGAACTAAATTGTATCTCATGTGGAAGTCCTTATCCTCCTGAGCAACTTTGCCGAAGACAGAATCCTTATATGTGCTCGCAATCTCGAGTTATCGCATAATTAGCCCCTACCGGAAGTTCATATCGAAGCTAGCGCCACGCAACGGTTTAGTTCTGAACTAAAGTGTATCTCATGTGGAAGTCCTTATCCTCCTGAGCAACTTTGCCGAAGACAGCATCCTTCTATGCAGTCTTCCCAAACGAACACCGAACACGTTGGTTCAGGCGGTTTCGGTACTCTCCTTGTACTCTGTTTTCGTGTGCAAATCGAAACGCTCGAAACTGAACCTAAACCCAAACATGTGTAAAGTGAACATGGGTGCAAACGCCGGTTCGAAAACCGGTCCATTTGTACCTCGACACAAACGGAGAGACAGAAAATTGTTGATATCCACGCTTATCAATTTCTACTTATCGTGTCTTGTTGTTTGATATAGTAAAATCCTTGGTTTTTTCATAAAGTTACCACTGAATGTTATTCAAAGTATTGATCTCAATAGATCTGCTTAAATGAAACATTTATTCAAGCCTTAAGGGTCTTGCGATTTAAACCAAGAAGTTCCATATATGATCGTAGAAATTTATCCGCGTGGATTTCAACCGTTCTCTGTCTGCCTGCTTTGTGCCATTATTTGAACCCAAGTTTGAACCAAAGTTTGAACCGAAGTACGCATGTACCGGGTTCGGTTTGATACACTGGTACAGAGACAAAGCGCGTTTGTGGTTCAACACAAGTTGCAAGGTTCAAACCAAAGTTGCACATCGGTTCGGTTCATGGAAAGACTGCTTCTATGTGCTCGCAATCTCGAGTTATTGCATAATTAGCCTCTACCGGAAGTTCATATCGACGCTAGCGCCACGTGGTGATCGAGTTCTGAACTAAATTGAATCTCATGTGGAAGTGCTTATCCTCCTGAGCAACTTTGCCGAAGACAGAATCCTTCTATGTGCTCGCAATCTCGAGTTATCGCATAATTAGCACCTACCGGCAGTTCATGTCGACGCTAGCGCCACGTGGTGGTCGAGTTCTGAACTAAATTATTTCTCATGTGGAAGTTCTTATCCTCCTGAGCAACTTTGCTGAAGACTGCATCCTTCTATGTGCTCGCAATCTCGAGTTATCGCATAATTAGCACCTACCGGAAATTCATATCCACGCTAGCGCCACGCAGCGGTCGAGTTCTGAACTAAATTGTATCTCATGTGGAAGTCCTTATCCTCCTGAGCAACTTTGCCGAAGACAGCATCCATCTATGTGCTCGCAATCTCGAGTTATCGCATAATTAGCACCTACCGGAAGTTCATGTCGACGCTAGCGCCACGCAGCGGTCGAGACCTGAACTATATTGTATCTCATGTGGAAGTCCTTATCCTCCTGAGCAACTTTGCCGAAGACAGCATCCATCTATGTGCTCGCAATCTCGAGTTATCGCATAATTAGCACCTACCGGAAGTTCATGTCGACGCTAGCGCCACGCAGCGGTCGAGTTCTGAACTATATTGTATCTCATGTGGAAGTCCTTATCCTCCTGAGCAACTTTGCCGAAGACAGCATCCATCTATGTGCTCGGAATCTCGAGTTATCGCATAATTAGCCTCCACCGGAAGTTCGTATCGACGCTAGCGCCACGCGGTGGTCAAGTTCTGAACTAAATTGTATCCCATGTGGAAGTTCTTGGTCCCCGAAGCAAGTTTGCTGAAGAAAGTACATTCCTATATGGCCTGCATCTTACACAATTTGGTGATGACTGCAGATTTCTGGACTGAGTGTACTGAAATTCCACGTGGCCAACATGGTCCCCTTCGTAGCCGATTCCCGGTGGCCACTGGATCCGGAACCGGTATTCCAGGTAGTGATCAGAATCTTGAGGAGTATATCTTTCGAATGCGGCATAAATTTCATTATTCGGTTGATATTTCGCTGATTTATAGGGGTATACATTTCTGGGTCATAATGACCCCAGTATCTTATTAAGTTGTTTTTTTTAACATCCGCGGAAGGTTAACCACCATTGCTGATTAGTAGAAAGGATGCTACAGCTCGTGTAAACGAACTGAAACATCAAAAACCAGCACTGGTTTATAAGTAACTAATGAGCCCTGGCGGTCCCTCCGTTCGAAGAGGACCTGATAATATGCCGAAACATATTAACAGATCCTCCGCCTGAATGCAGCCGTTTCATGATAAATCATGAACCGTTGGAGGTGTGCCAAAGTATTGGGAAGGTGATATGTTTCACAGACGGGTATTATTATGGTGCACCTTCTACTTTGGCACCGTCAAACCCTGTGATCGTGACCAGGGAATTCTTCCTTTAATTTTAACTATAAGTAATTCTTAAGTAAGAATTTCCTTTCACAGCCAGGTCTCTTACTAAACGCTGTCACCAACTTTCCTCCCACGGCATTTTCTTAATCGTTTCTAATTGTTTTAAGTAGAGTTTTTGTTTGTGAATGCCACATAATATGAACTTATTGTCTACCGAATTTTAATAGAATCCATAGAACGGTGGCTAAGAAATTGCAGTGGGCGTAAAGTGGGTGGCATCGTCTTATAGGAGACCTGACTATTTATCTCTATATCTCTAATTTAATCAGGATTTTTTCTAAAAAAAAACACGCTTTTTCATAAGACTACACTCGTACATCTACCACAGATGGTTTTCTGCAGTTTTCTCAATACGAACCATGGGTTTAGTTCAAAAGATCATCATATAGGTTGGTTCTTTGTTATGACGATGAGACAACTTCGGAGATTCTATCAGACATAATTCAAGAAAGTCCCAAGTTCTCCAGAAATTTATCCATTGATTTCCCTAAGACTTCCTCTAATACTCCGTTAAGAGCATCTTCAAAAAATCAATTTTTTTTCAGGAATTCCTCCATTTTTTTCAATTTCTCTATAGAGTTTTCAATGAATTTCTCCAGGGAAATGTTAAGTTATTTTTTTAGATTTTTTTGGGAAAATCGAAATTTTTCGAGAATATTGTAATCCACGAGGAATTTCTAAAGAAAATCTTAGAGTAATTATGGAACTTGTATGAGTTCTAACTATACCCTAATTGATTCCTACGAGGGATCTTTGAAAGAACTCTTGGATTCTTGATGAAATAATTCCTAAGATGTTTTTGATAAATTGCTAAGATAATTGAAAAAAAAAACATCCGAAACTCTAAACAATGTCCTACATCGTTGAAGAAATTTATTTATAAATAATCGAAGCAATAACTGTAATAATTTCTATAGTATTGACTGCTGAGGAGCCTTGAATAAAGTTTTGATGATTAGAAATTTTTATTTTAAAAATTATTAGAGAAATGTTTGAACAGCAGCAATAATATATTGATGAAATGCTGGAACCATTTGTGGAGGAACTTAATGACGAATCCCAGGTGGAATTTTACAAGGAAATATTGGAAAAAATGTATGATAGTTTTCATTGAATAATGCCTTAAGTAATTTATAAGCAATCTCTAAACGTAATCGTGGGTGAATTTTGAACGAATCCATATAAAAAGGCCTGGAATAAATGAAAAAAAGCGTAGGAATTATTGTAGATTTTCTTGGGAAAATATCGAAATTTTTCGAAAACTCTGGAATAAACCTTTGTGAAAAACTTCTGAAGGACCTGCAGGAAATCTCCTAGAAGTAACACTTGGAGAAGTCAGCGAAAGAATCAGTGGAAAAACATCTGGAGGAAATCCTGGGATAATCGCTAGGCTTTTTTTCAGAGTAATATCTGTGAAAATTGAATTCTGGACCAAATTCCTCTACACATCTATTGAAAAATCGCTGGTAGCATCCCTGAGGAAGTTTCTTGAAGTTATTCCAGAACAAATCTCTGAATAAATCACTAAAATTTCTGATATCATTGAGAACTTGGAAATATAATACTAGAATAGGGGAGTGAATGTCTCTCAAGTTTTCTCTGGAGGTTTTAGAACAGTGATTCCCAAAGTGGGCGAATTTGCCCCCCAGGGGCGGTTTTCTGCCCAGGGTGGGCGAAAATTTGTAAATATGAATTTGGGGAATGAAAAAGCCAGAAAGTGAGCGAAAGTGATAGTATGAGAGAAATTGAAAAGAACGTTATAAGCCGTTGTAGATGAACTCATTTGAATGGAATGTTATTATCTTATGTATTTGAGAACAACTATCAATTTCACATATCTTTTTGATTATAACTCTACGCAATGGCGTTTCTAAATCAAAAATTAGGCATAATATGACGATTGGCAAAATCAAAATGTTTGTATTTGTGTTTTGCAAAACATCTGTATCAAATTCGCATCAAAATGATGATAATCGATTGAGTCAGCGCTAATGTATGTCTAGTATGTTTGGACACGAACCATATATGCTTTAAAATGAAAATGATTAACTTTTTAGTTACGTATGAAGCACTCCACCAGTAAATCAAATAGTTTGATAATTAATTTTGATTGAAATGTCAATGAAGATCATAACCAAAAATATAGATTTTTTAGAGACATGCATTAAAAGAGATCTGCTCATCTAAAACTGTACTATTTTCCGTAACTGTAGTATTTAAAAAAATGGAATGTTCTCAATGTTTCATGTGCTCATGAATGACACCCGACTGGAACTGGGAACTAAACTTGCCTTTACCAACTTGGCAATTTTGCTTCCTCGTCTAAACATGTTTTATGCTGAATGAATAGAGATCATTGAGAAAATAAAAAAACTGGACATCTGAAATAGCATTTTGATAGCGGCGTAGCCGAAAAATTTTCGTTATTGAAAAGAGTTTGTGCTACAGAAAGGACATATCAAATTATGTATGAGGCTGTCAAAATTTCCCTGAGTGTAGCCGAAATTTCCTGATAATTCCTGGTTTTTTTCAGGTAGTAGACACCCTGACTTCTTTATGCGAAATATCCTGACTTTCTTTTCTTCTCCTTTTTATTAACTTCCCATGCCGTCCATCAACTAACATTCCTCATCTTGCATCTATGCACTTGCATGAAATTACCAACATATTACATATAAACAAAATGAACCCGACCCTTCACTCGCTTACAGTGAATCTAAGACCATTCTCTTCTCTATCATAAAACCCTTTTGCATCTATAAGAGCGTCAGTCAGTCGCTGCCATCTCATGAAGTAGATCCCATATCATCATCATCAATTCCCTTCCTTATAAAGAAGAAGATGGGCTTCTTCTTCTTATTGGCACTACGTCCTCACGTGTGGCAAGTACGATGATACTCTATGCCCAGGGAAGTTAAGGAATCGAACCCAGACACCTTCAGCATGGCTTTGCTTTGTAGCCGCGGACTCTAACCACTTGGCTAAGGAGAAGATGGGCGTGACCGGCAATGAAAAATGTCATGCTTTTCTAGCTCCAACTATCAATTGGATAGCTATGCAATCCCAAATAATTGTTCATGGATCATTTGAAACATGACATCTTAAAGTACGCAATCTACGAAACACAGCGAAACCTCCATGAGTCTATGTTCAATGATTCGAGATCGACTCATGGAACCATACTAAAAACTAAATTTCATGGTTACTAGGATGGTCCCTTCAATCAGATGGTCCCCTCAATGCTTCTCAAAAGCATTTCTGTTCCATGAGTCGATGGTCCCTCAGATATGGAGGGTTGACTGTACTCCTTTACTACGCAACGCCATATAACATTGCATTGGCCTCATATCTATACATATGATTTTTCTTATAACAACAGAAAATGCGAACAAATTCTCATTTTTGGTAAGCTCAAAAAGTCCACAGCCTGCCAAGCATCATTAATTTTATAGTGAGGTGTTATTTAGTTTCCTTCACATCTAAAAATAATGCTTTGGGTTTGAATTGATCCATCGGAACTGGGTTAAGGTACAAGCCACAGCACGCCTTTCTTCAGCACAGACTTATTGACGCACGAAATTGATTATGAGCCACTGTTGAGCCCGCTTTTCCGCACAAAACATCTCTCATTGATTAATGGATCGGGCCCATACACACCGTTCGCATTGAGTATTGGCTCCAAGTTAATATCACGCAATGCAAATACACACATAAAAACGCCACATACACTGCCGGGCAAACGTTTGGGTCATCCCCCAAAAGAACATGTAAAAGTGTTTTCTTTATATCTCTGTGATTAAGCATCTAATTAAAACTATCTATGACTAACTCGAAAGCCAATGAGATAATTTTAGTAGAATTAATCTTACTTCGTAGATATTTTGACCAGACTGTTTCTAAAGTGAAAACATGTTTACTTTAAGTAACGATATTTCAAATTACACTTTAAAAACGTTGCCAATTTTCTGGGATCGACCAAAACTTTAAATCAATGCAACTTTAGAGCCTTAACAAAAAAAATAAATATTAATTTTAAATATTATTCAAAATCTTTAAAGCGCAAGTTTGGCGTCACTCTCATGGTATATGTATCGGGCAAAAGTTTGGGGTCACCTACGACGCATACAACTTATTTTTATCAATATCTCTACCCGTTTTTTGATAAATGTTATTAGTTAATAGCTTTTTTAAGTAAACAATGAGGAGTTGGTATAAGATTTTGAAGAATTATCGTTTTTAAGAAAGTTCTAGTGGCTTCTAACTATTGCATAATACACCATACTGTAGGTTGACTCCAATGTTGTGCACTGTGACTTGAATGACGGTTTCATTGATTGTAAATAGTTTTCTGATTTTCTTGTAGGTTTTTAAAAATACTCTTCAAAGAATATATAATTTTAGTTGAATATTTTATTCGCATTTTTTCAGTTCTGGTCGATTCAATGCCGCAAAGATTGCCCTGTTTTGACAGTGTAATTTTTGAAAAATGTCACGATTTCAAATAAAAATTGAATGAACAAATTTCAAAAAAATGTTTGGTCTAAATACCAACGAAGTAAGATTAACTCATTGCCTCTCGAATAAGCCACGAAGAGCCAAATTTTTTAGGTGGCCCAAACTTTTACACGGAAGTGTACAGTCTCATACAGTTCGCACCACGTGCGTTGTTTGACAATCTGGGCCAAGCATCTAAAAACTTGCGCCAATGTTGTGCAGTGATCGACATTATATGTCCGACATCAACAGCAGCGCGGTAGTGCAAATTTTCACAAAATTTTCCATCACTTTACGTCATCGCGGCATCATTGTGGCGGTTGTCTCTATTCAAACTAGAAAATTAAATGAAAACAATAACAAACCGAAAAATCGATTTCCCTGCCTCAGCTGATTGAGTTGAGATGGTGGTGGACCATCTAGTGTGGCCGGTTGTTACGCTTTTGGGGGGTTTCCTTTTCTTGTGCTAGAGGAGAGTTTGGGGTTTTTTGGGTACGGTGGACATCTACACCAATGTTGCTGATACATATTTATCGTTTTATGGACAAAAGGTCAAAAGACATAAGGTAGAAAATTATTAATGGGATTTGTTTTTCCTTTTTTGAACAAAAAAAATGATTGTCGATCTTCTATCCATTATTTATTTCTTCATCAAACTTTTGTCCTTTCGACCTTTTGGCTTTCGACCTTCTGTCCTTTCGATATTTTGTCTTTCGGCTTTTCGCCATAGATTCATATGTATCCAATACTTTTGGGGTTTTTGAATCAAATCATGATCTGAATGTCTCAGCAAATATTGAGAATTTTGAAGTATTATTTCAATGAATTATTCCTGTTACAATTCAATGTTTAACAATTACAGAAAACGCATGATGGTTTAAAATTTATTATTTATTATCTACTATTGATTTCCATTAATTATACGAAAAATAAAATAGTTTGCAGTTAAATTTTAAAAATAATATTATTTTTTAAATAGGGTTATGTACGACTTCGGCATAGCAAAACATTCTAATGCATATTAATATACATGATTGTTTGATATAGTTTTCAAGACTGAATAATGAATTTCGATTGAATAAACAGTTTGTCATGAACCAAAAATTGAATCTTCCATAAAAGTATAGAGATATCCAAAAATCAAAATTAAAAAAAAACGAAAACAAATAATCATACATTTTTATTTATGATCGTACATTTCCAATAACGCAGTGCTGGTAGCGACTGACTGTCTTTAAAAAAGGAACTGTAGATATCCAGATATCCTGGCCTGAAAATAGAGGCCAAACAGGGACCAAGAGAATAACGACAAGTTATGAGTTCTTTCGAATAATGACAATTCTTCATGTATAATGACAAGTATGTATTCTTTCGCGATTTCCCCAGGAATTGGTATATAATTCAGGTGTTTGTTTCAAGTTTTCTTAATTTTTTTTCCAAAGAAGTCTTCAGGATTTCTCTAATGATTTTTCTCAGACCTCCAAAAATTCGTTATAGACACTTTCAAGAATGGAACCAGGATTTTTTCTAAGGATAATCACATTTTTTTTTTAGAGATTTCGTCCAGTATTCTTCCGAAGATTATTTTAAAAGTGTTTCAAGACATCATTATTCCTCCAGGATTTCATCCAGTTTATCTTATTCCCTTAAGATTTTCTTATTCCCTCAAGATTTTCTTATTCCCTTAAGATGTTTTTTCGTTTAGAACATTTTTCAAAATCCCTCCAGGGATTTCTTATGGCTTCTCACAAATTTATCGTCAAGAACTTATGATCTTTTAAATTTTAACTAAAAATTATCTAAGAATACCAATAGGAATTACTCCAAAAGTTCTTAGAGAAATTTCCTACGAAAGTTTTCAGAGATTTTTTACTGATGTCCTCAGAGAAATGTGAAGGCCATTTTTGAAAAATAATTGGATTTTGTTTTTTGAATGCCTAAACCTGCGCAAGGATCACGGAAAGAACTTTTGGACTAGCGATGAAGTTTTAGAGAATTTCCTAACAGGGGTTTTCAGACCATGGTCCCCGAAGCACTTGATGCTCTGCGAAACTTATTCAAGGCTGTTCAGACGGCAGGAAATCCCTCAATAAGTAACGTTAGCGAATGTCTTCAGCACAATACTTTGAATATTAATCTTTGATAATCGAGTTTGAAACCTACTCGTATCGTACGCGTACAGCATAACTTCATTTGTCAGAATATAACAAGGTTGTAAAAGAATTCGGAATCTATTCAGATTAAATTTCTGTATATACTTATGAACCCCTGATTTTTAAAAGTTCTGGTACATGGTTTGAGCGCGTATCGCCCCGCGCATTGATTTGATTCCAAAAAGTGCTCCACGAACCATACTATCTGAAAACCCTTGTCAGGAAATTTGAATGAATAACCAACCTAATTAATGGACAATATCTTGCAGGATTTTCTGAAGACTTTTCTTGAAAAACATAGGACGAAACCTCTAAATAAATATGGAAGAAATACAAGAAAAAAAGCTAGAAAAATGCCTAGAGAATTTTTTGGAGGAATTCCATGAAGAAGCCAGATTGTATACATTGAGGAATTTCTTAGAATAATTTTTGCAAGCTTTTTGAAGAAATTCCTCGGAATTCATTCAGCTCGAGAAATCGATGGAGGTATCCATGAGTTCCTGGAGCAAATTATAAAAAAAATCTGTAAACATCTCTTCAACAATCTTTGGAAAATGTTGGGGCAGAATTTAAAGGAGAAATCTCTATAAAATATTCTGGAGGAGTCCCTGCCAATATTTCAGACCTTTGCAGAGAAATCATTCAAAGATTTCCAGAAGCTTTTCGACGAGTAATCTGAGAACAAATTCCTGGAAAACCAGTGGATTAAATACGCAATAATCTCTAAAGATTCCTCTCGAGCCTCAAGAAATGTACACTATGATTCACTGAAAAAGGAGAAATAAAGAAAAAAAAATGTGATCAAGCGACCAAGTCTCCAGCAAGATACATGTTACCAACCCTGATTCAAGACTTCCGAAAGCAAACAAAATTTAAAAAATAATAAAATTAATAATAATCAATAATAAATAATAATAATTAATAAAATAATAAAATTTAATCTGCTATATAAATAAAAAATGGAATGGTTATTTTATGTCAAGAGTTGGCTTGTAAACGAGTTCATGGATTTGAATACCGTTTTGATTCATATTACGGACACTTAAGGCCTCAATGAAGTATAACCCATCAGTAAGCATATAAAATAAATCAATCTGTATAACTCCTCGACGCTATCGAGCCTTCAAAACACTTAACTTCCGAATGGTGAGTAAAGATTTTGTTTCTGATACATGAATAATTTTAAATTAATGAAAAGTCCATGATTCTTATTCGGGACGCTTCCTAACTTTTGCCCCATATTCCGGACACTATGATTCAAATTCCGGACAGCTCATGAAAATCATGAAAAGACAAGTCAAATCATTATTTGAAATTGGCAAACCACTAAAGAGGCGTCTTACGCTGTTGAGTATTATAAATTTTCATAGATATCTATAGAAAATTTTGATTAAAATGAACCTCGAAAGTGTGAACTTTTGAACGACAAAAATTTAAACATTTCATGTGAAATGTTTCCCATACAACGTAGAGTGTCCGGAATAAGAAGCGTTATATGAATCAAAATTCATTAACAGTTGCATTCGCCAAGAACTCCGACTCGTTCGTGCGAAAAGAAATTTGAAATTTAGGAAAGTTAAAAATCGGGAGTACTCTAATCTGTCATTTTATATGGGATTTGTAATCGGCCTACTTTATGACAAGACGAAGTTTGCCGTGACCACTAGTCGTAAATAAGAAATAACATGAGTTTTACATGCTCTAAAACACCTTTTTCAAGAACGGAAATGTAACCATGATTTGGAAAACACATAAATACAGTACACATCGCCCCACATCTCGCTATATAAAGTGCCATGAAGAGTATCAGGATCGGTGACACTATACAATTCGTCAAACAATTGTCTCTGGAGGTGGTGTTGTGTGGTCGTTATTGAATCCGGATCCGGGCAATGAGGGTATGAAATGATACGATTATGGAAAGCCTAACATCATTGTTATGAAAACGTTTACACCACATCACGCGTTGGTTGTTTTGTTGTTGTTTTTTTAGGCAATGAGCATCATCTCCATTTTGGTCGTTATCTTGATTGATCATCTCAAAACGTGTTTGATTGACCACAGGCGACATACGCGGAAACAATCCCACAATTGTGGAACCAGGTGCAAAGACAGAAAAACGAAATCACATTTCAATCGTGTCGGTACCCGAGCAGGAGAGCATAACTCGCACCTATCTAAGGATACCTTATTTTGGTATTACACTAAAATAAGTATTTTTAGTTGTCCAGGTATTGTACACACTTCAATTTGGTATTATTATTATGGTTTTGAAAATATTGTTTGAAACAATTAAAACATCTCAATGAGGTATTCAAAAGCTATTGAAGACCTTTTGAACTACTTTTGAAATAGTAGTTCAAAAGAACTACTATTGAAAAAAAATTACAACTGTTTCAAAATTCGTCATGTATTTCCTAGGTATTGCAATACCTGATCCAATTATTATATGTAGAGTATGCACAAGATATTGTTTGAAGTATTTTATCTCTTATGCAGGGCTTGTTTATATCTTAGACGGGTAATAAATGGTATAGAATACCCTAGTTTGCCATTCTGCAGCAACATTCTTCTGCTCGGTTCATAGCTCCAAACACCAAGTGGCGCGTGACCACCATGAGAAAACAGAGAATTCAAATCAACTAGTGGTCGGTAATCGATTGCCAAGTTACTTTATCTAGTCAAAGATCATGGCTTACACTTTCATCACGCATAGCTGAACAGAGAAGCCTGTGTTGCAAGCAGACTCTCCTCCTCCATGGCGTAGGTTTGGTTGGACCGGTCTCGGTTCGTCCGGTGGAGGATTACCTTTTCATGTTTCTTGTTTTGCAACTGAGGTATGTATGTTGGTTATTGATGTTTTCCTCTTCGTAATGTAGCGGAAAGATACGATTCGAAATGAAGATGTGAAGGGCTTTAATAATCGTGATTTAATACAGTATCGATGAATGTTCGTTTCCGCATTTGTTTTAGTTCGAATTGAGGGTCTAAACTTGATCCACGTATGATTGAAGGTCATATGCGAAAATTTGATGCATGCATTTTGTTTGGGCAATTCTATTTCCAAAACTGCATCGTCGTTAAAGATCCTTTAGAAAGAGATCACTTTTCCACGCATAACGTATTTCCAATGAACGCTCAGTTAAGGAACAATTTCCTAGCTTCAATACTCATCCCTTTAACACTGCATATTTTCGTTCAAAAGGGTTGAATGAAACTTTATAATCGGTGCTGATGCAAAACTTACCCTTTACAATGCCGGCAGTTCAGACGCTCGATGTCACGTTCTTCCGGTGTGTGTAGAATGCGCAAAATCTATACCAACTGCAATGTATACTAGGCACAATAATCTTCACTACACACGTCCTTCCTTATCACGCTACTCTTCTTTTTTTGCACACGCGTTTTTGTTTTGACGACACACTTACGAGCCTCTGGTCGGATGCTGATTTAATGCTTTAACACACCAAGCACACTCTTCTCTGTGTTGTATACGGTCAACGTAAACCGGGTGGGCTACTTTTTCGCTTCTTCGCTATATCCACGCTCTTCTTCGGAGGGAACCCTTCTCGGATTCACCGCCGTATTCAAAACAACACACTCGGGAATGCACTCGGTCAGGTGTGCAGGATTCACACTAATACAGGCAGGCATGCACTCGCTAACTCCTCCGCCGCACACACTAACGAAATCCGTTCAGGTTGCAGCTCGTTGATCTCTCTTCAGGAGGGATGCGCCGCGCAAAAACTCGTTTTCGGACTCCCTTCGAATCTTCTCGGGTGGATTGTTTTGATAATCTTCACAGCATCCAGCAATAGCTATGGCGCGGTACCAACCAACCAACACACATGCACGTGGTCGGACGAAGCCTGGCTGGACAGCAATTCAGCAGCACAGGAGGCGACGCCTTGGAGCGGTGAGACGACGACGATACCGAAGAGATTGGTGTTGATAACCTTCCGGGGAGAACAGAAACAAAGAAGAGAAATAAACACATCATTCACTGATGGTGCAAGTAAGGTAGTTGGGAAAAGCACTCTCGCTAGGGTGTAACAGAAATAATCAATGTTCGAAAGAATTAAAGATATGGTTATTTTTATAGCATTTTTGTAGAACATACGAACCTTCTAAAAAAACTTTTAGAGACTCCGCCAGATATATCAAAAATGGAGATTTTTGGTTAGAAATTGTCATATTTTGAAGTTTTGTACAGATGCTTTTAAAGTGTACTAGTTTTTGAATATTTTTTTTTGTATACATAAAAAGTTCCATCAAAAGCCTGATAAAGTGAAGAATTTGGGCAAAATGAGTATAATAATGATCCGTGCTATTACCACTGTTACCACTCAGTTTCTCAAACTAAAATCAATTTGAAAACGTTATTTGAAGAGCTCAGCTTTCTTGTATATAGCATGAGAAATCCTACCAAATACCTTATAAAAAAGGGGAATTTGGGTGAAATGAACATGGTAACAACCGATTAGTTATAATTCCTGCTCCAACTTATTCAGACTATTATCGATTAAAAATGTTTTTTCAATACGTCATTATCAGTTCCCCTGCATATAGTGTGAGAAATCCTATCAGAAACCTGAAAACGTGAAGAATTCGGGTAAAATGAGCATGATACCGACCACGTAAAAAAATATTTCAATAGAATATAAACGATTTATTAATCATCTTTAAAATCTCCTTAATATCGCTAAAAGACGGTTGCTTGACCTGTTCAACTCATTCATGGAACACAACATTGTTCCACCTGAATGGAGACAGGTCAAAAAGGACAGGTCAAAAAGACAGGACTATTCAAAAGCCTGGGAAACCAGCGTCTGATCATAATTCGTACCGCCCGATCGCTATGTTATGCTTAAGGAAATTGTTAGAAAAAATGATCCTTTCCCGACTCGATCACTAAATCGATTCAAACTGCTTTCCAGTACTCAATTTGGCTTTCGCTAGGGCAAAAGAACAAACGATTGTCTAGCGTTGTTTTCATCAGCAACTGACTTAAGTCGTTCTGGATATTAAGAGCACTTTTGATTCAGTTTCCATAGAAATATTGTCAGAAAACTTGCACAATCGTGGACTACCTGGAATATTGAATGATTTCTTGTACAATCTGTTGTCAGAAAAACACATGAGCTTCACTCTCGGTCAACTGACAACTTCCAGAGTTAGCTATATGGGTCTTCCCCAAGGCTCATGCCTAAGTCCCTTGCTTTATAATTTTTATGTTAAAAATATTGACAACTATTTGGAAGAACCATGCACGCTGAGACAACTTGCAGATGATGCTGTGGTCTCTATGAAGGGTCCACGAGCGGAAATCCTGCAAAGACCATTGCAAAATTCCCTTTATAATCTATCCACTTGGGCTAGAAATTTAGGGTTCGAGTTTGCGCCGCAAAAAACTCAACTGGTTGTATTTTCTAGGAAGCGGAATCCTGCCCAACTGAAGCTTAAGCTTTTGGGAACAGACATCGACTAGTCTTTGACTTTAAAGTACCTTGGGGTCTGGTTTGATTCAAAAGGCACTTGGCGAACCCATATTAGGTATTAAACGGGAAAATGCCAACAAAGGATCAATTTTCTACGAACAATCACCGGAACATGGGGGGTGCTAACCCGGATGACCTCATAAAACTGTATAAAACAACCATTCACTCTGTTCTAGAGTATGGCTCTCTGTTTTCTCTCAGCAGCAAACTGACACCTGATTAAATTGGAACGAATTCAATATCGTTGTTTACGTATCGCCTTAGGGTGTTGTGATGTACATTTAGCGTGTAGGTGATCGGGCGAAATCCCGAATGATTCGTTAACCGAAAACCGATGTATAGGATCGTTGGAACGATATAAGAATCCGAAGAAAATGTAATAGAATAAGTCTTTACGAAAATCTCAACAAATCCACACCTTATTATTTAATCTTACCTCTCCGAAGTAAGCCCCGATTATCTAGTGTGAATCTGGTAGAGAGATCTAAAAGGTGTATGCACTCGACCTAGCGGTTCTGGCAGGGGTTTTACCACTACAGAACCGATTCTGGAAGTTCTCCCTAAGAATACTTATTAAGTGTGGAGTAAGCAACACACTCGTTATCGAAAACTTCGAAGAAATGCTCAAACTGAATACTCAATCAAAATTCATGAAAGTCTATCTCTACTTCATGTCATCTGACATAAGTCTTTTATGTTACAACCTTCCACGTGTACACTTCACCAATGACAGTTCCTCTGTTGAATAAGGCCTGTTCATTTAAGAAAGTGGACACGTGTTTTTTACAGTAAACTGTTTATTTTCGAACAAATTCATTAGTTTACCTAAAATACATGGAAATCAACGTAATTTCGACCAAATTCACATAAATTTGAACATTTATTGAGCATTGCTGGAGAATGCTCTTACTTTTCTCATGATACCTCCCATAAGGTTCTGCACAACTTTTTTCGGAAATTTTCGTTGTGCTGCTGTTCATTGTGACCACATTTTCTTGAAAAAATCGATGGAGCTTGCTTCTCTTCCATCCTTCTTAAGATGTCGTTTGATTATTGCCCAATATGTTTCAATGGGGCGTAGTTCTGAGCAATTTGATGGATTCGATCATTTTTCTACAAATTCGACTTTTTCCTTCCTGTGCATCTCCAAAGTAGCTGAAGCATAGTGAGCCGATGCTAAGTCTGGCAAAAACAATGGAGGCATGGTATGCTTTCAGTAAATGGGCAGAAGCAATTTTTTAATGCATTCAGTTCTGTAATTTTCGCTGTTGATTGAACCCGTGGTGAAATATGTAGTATTTTCATACTGCAGGAGCAAATTGCTTTCCATAACAAATCATTTTTCACAAATTTTTCTGTTGGGATGTATCGTACGTCGTCAGGAATATCTGTTTTGGCCAAAGCGTTGAAAAAAATCAATTTGGACACTTCGCGATTTTAGCCAAATCTCGGAACGACAGTTTTTCTGTAGACCATTTGTGCATAAAAAAATTGCGAGTCGCCATGTCAATTCGACCCATCGCTTGGAATTTATAATTTTTTTATGTCAAAATAAACACTTGGGTACACACTGAAACAAAATTTTATTTGTTTTTATAAAATTTTCACACCAAAATGTTAATATTTAGGTGTCCACTTACTTAAATGAACAGTCCTTACGATCTGACCATGGAACAAGCTATGCACGAAATTCCAGATCAACTTCGATGTATAACTATCCCACGTATTTTTAACGCAAAGTACCAGAATGTCGATTCCTACAGGAGATATTTCACTGACGGGTCCCGTATCAATGGATCCACTGGCTTCGGTGTCTTAAATGAAAACTCTTCCGCCTTCCGAAAACTTCGGAAACCTTGCACGGTTCATGTTGCTGAGCTGGCAGCAATCAACTTCGCTTTGGGGATGATCTCAAACATGCCCGCAGAAGAAAATAATTTAAAAAAGTATTAGTTTTGGAGCTTCTGAAATATCATCCTAAATACCTATTTTTCGACACTATGGGGCAAGTGTGCCACCCATATGGGGCAAGACGGCCACCGAATGAACATCGCAAGTAATGCTATTTGTAATGAAATTTTCTTTATTTCCTATTAATATCACTTACAAAGCAGACGCTAATCGATAGTTTAAAATATAATTTTAGGTTCACCGTAATAAGGGGATGCTTTATAACAAGGTTTAAAACATGCGTACCACCCTATTACTCAATTCAAATTACTAAAATCGTTATTTTTGTCTTAACTCAATACAATATTTGTATTACTCTTATATGACGGCGAATATGTATAATATTAAACTAGATGAGCACTAAATAACTGTTGAATATTGATGTAGGTATGTAGAACGGTACTTAATAGGCCGAAAAATTCCAAAATTCCTAGAGATTCCTTCCGAGCCTGGTGGAAAGGTTTGGACGTAAGTCAAGATTCCATTCGCGTTATGTCAAGACTTATGTCCAACCATTACTCGCTAGATGCACATATGCACAGGCAATATTTGTAATAGGTGTGGTTCCGGTTACGATGACATCGATCACGTAGTTTGGCAGTGCCCGGATATGGACGCCTCCAGAGCGCAACTTATTTTTTTCTTTTTTATCCTTTGGGTTGGATTGAGGATCCTGGCCATCCGGCAGACAAATACCGGCAAGAAATTGGTACCAACTTCATGACACGATAATAGAGCTACCACGGTATACCTCCCGGATGAACTGCAGAGAACCCTAAACCCAATCCTTACCATGTCCTTCCCTTTCAAAATTGTGACCATTAACCTCGAGTTGCCACGAGTACCCTGGCTACCCCCCCCCCCCCCGTACTAATTTTGGTACTGAAAAGTAAATAAATTATAAATACAAAAAATGAATTTCGGCTCCGTAAAGCGTTAAACGCGATTGAGCCTTATATAAACGAACTAGTGAAAAAACGATTTCCTGTGTATAATATGACACAGATTATGTGGAAAATCTGATAAAATGAATAAATAGTGTAAAATGGGAATAATTACGATCCCTGCGTTCAAGTAAAACTCCTGCACTCACATCTTTATACTTCTATCGTTTGAAAACCGATACATCAATAGCTCATGCACAACTTCTCTGCATATAATATGGAAAATCTTATCAGAACCTGAACAAAATAATAAATTAGGGAAAATGGTCCGTGCGGTCAATTCTAACTCCTGAACTCACTTTTTCAGACTGTTATCGCTTAGAAAGATTATTTCAATAAATCATGAACAGTATCCCTGCATATAATATGAGAAAACCTATCAAAACTTGATAAATAGGGGAACTCGTGTATGATGAGCTTGATACCGAACCAGGTCTAACTCCTGCACTCACATCTGCACTCCTGCCGTATGAAAAACGTTGTTTCAATAGCTCATACACAGTTTCCCTGTATATAATGTGAGAAATTCAACTAAAACCCTAATAAAAATGGGGAATTTGGATAAAATGGCCATGAGAACCACTTTCATGCAATTCCTTAGACAATTTTACAAAAGATGCAAGTATTTTCTCAAGGGCTACGCGTTGCGTTCACAAGATACAGAATTCTTCGTCGGTTTGCTACCTTCTTCCCAATGTGTGTTGGCAGAATCTTCTGAAATCTATCGGCAGGATTTTTGATGATTTTTTTTTTGTATCTGTAGTATACGCTGTACACTGTACTGTAAGCATTATTTCCTAATGTTTTCAAGAAACTTTTTTTTCTATCTTTATTAACGAGATTTTTAGCCCTGGGCTAGTTCATCTCGGGACCAAAGACTTTACTTCCCTTCCGAAGGAAGACGTCACTGAAATTTTTAGTGACTATCTCGGGGATGGGATTCGATCCCAGGTCCTCGGCGTGAAAGGCGTGTGTTCTAACCACTACACCGTCCCCTTTTTAAGAAATCTCTGGAGATATATCGGGAAAAATACTCAAAGTAAAAATTGGAGATAGATAACTCTTAGTAAATAACTGTAAAAATTCTCATATAAAAACTTATCTGAGAAGTAAGCTCTGTTCCGATTGCATATCTTTGATGTAAAGCTAAAAAAATAATTTTTGAGAGCATTTCAGTCATGAGTCATTTTTGACCCATGATGTGTCACTTTTTCTTAATGCATTAGGAAGATTAATGGCGTTTTCGGTTTTAAAGCTGGGGTCAGAGCTGACCCGACTCGCAATAAACGAACGAAAATGGATCCAGATTTGAGTCAAATTGACTGTGTCATTCCTACATTTGAACTGTCAGCCAAAAAATTTCATCAAAATTCACTTCTTTGAGTGCGAAAAGGCAAAAAAAGTCTCAATAATAATCTAATGAATAATGTTGAATGCTTTCGTAAACATCTCTTTTTACTAATTTATTCATATGATCGTTAACTTTGTAAAAAAATGTAAACAATCCATTTTTGACAGTTCGTCCCCGCTCAGGTTGGATCGCGAAATATCGGCAGAGCGAACCTCGTTGTGGTAGGGTTGAACCTGGGACGGATCCGACCCGGCCCCATAAAAAAACGTTTTGACTGCTAATAGTGCTGACCCAGGGCGAAACTTGGTTCACCCCAGCAATAAACGAAAACGCCATAAGTAAATGAGAAAAATATCATCTTTTTCCAATAACACCTTTTTAGAAACGCCATTTTGACAGTTGAATTGTCGAACAAAGGGTAAATCTCAGTTTATTCATAAACGTAACGGACTTCGCATATTTGTTCCATAAACTTTGTAATATTAGGAGATTTCTTAAGCGTCTGTTGTGGAGTTCTGCACTATTTCCCAGCAATCATTTCAATGTTTGTATTTGTACGCACCTTATGGTTTAGATTTTATTGAATTACTACAAACTAATTAGCGGAAAAGGACACTGCTTGGACTGTGAACAAAATTGAATATATTTCAAAAGCTAATAACGTACGATTGCACAAGATTACTCATAGAAAAAAATATAGAAAAATTGTAGGCTTTGAAAACATCTGCACAAAACGTGAAAATATCACAATTTTCATTAAAACAATTTTGTTCAGCAATTTTTCATAAACTAATCTGGCGGAACCTCTGAGACAGTTTTTATGTTCTATAAAAATGCTATAAATAACAGTATCTTTTAAACTAGTGTTGAGCCATGACTTTTCGGACATTCTTTTTTCTTATTCTGGAACACCCTAACTCTCACACACTTGTAAGCTGAAATTGGTATAGAGTAGGCTATATACGAGTGAGTGGTGAGGATTGCCTGCTGTCTGTAACACACATCAAAGGCGCCGGCGGCGAGGTGGCGTGGAAAAGCGGGTTTTCAATGGATGCTGCGATGGTGAAATGTGTATTTTCTTTTCTCTTTTTTTTGCGTGTATGGATTGTAACGAAAATTGGGTTCTTTGTACGCTTTTGGGGGTAAATTTTGCACTTTTCTATCTCTAATTGCTCGTAATCAGCTTTTTGAACAATTTATTAGAATTAGTAGCTATTGTTGTTGTAAAGTTTATTCTTCTGTATAAAAATCACTCCTGAAAGCGCTGTGAACCCACTTTTTGTGAGAGATTGTGCAAGCTAATTTAAGCGAGCATGTGAAATAGATTATATGGGTGGCAAACTTAGATCGAAACATATCCCACTATATCGAATCGACTCTATTGATACATATGTACATGTATCCAATATATTCTCATATATTTTTTATATTATTCTCATTCACTTATATATTATATATATACGTTTAATTTCTTAATATTCCATGTACTCTGATAGTGAAATCAGGGCTGGTAACTGCTAAGGGTCTTAAAATAGGAATTTCATAGACTTCTTCTTGGCATTACGTCCTCACTGGAACAGAACCTGCTTCTCAGAGCCCATGTTCAATAAGCACTACCACAGCTATTGACTGAGAGCTTTTTTGTCAAAGTTGCCATTTTCGCATTCGTATATCGTGTGGCAGGTACGATGATACCTTATGCACAGGGAAGTCAAGGGAATTTCCATTATGAAAAGATCCTGGATCGACCGGGAAATTCTTCTCAATTATTATTAATTTTAAAATATTTTCTAAAGTGAATCATAATGTAACGCTCTTCAATACATATAATTGAATTTTTATGAGAATATACTGGACACGGTCTACGTCATTTGATGATTCGATGTCAAATTTAACCACTCCGCCCTCTTTTCACATGTTCCGCTAGATGTGTGCAAATGTAGAAGCCAGATGATAAAACCCAGGGAAGCCCAAACCAATTGTTTCACCTCTTTCCACTTGTCTGCAACAAGAGCAGTGCAGTAAATCCGCTTCCCTTTTCTCCCTGCTCGAATCAACTTGTAACGCTTTTCGCAGACACTGCAACTCCAGCACAGCCTCAAACTCTAAAACTCCACTTTTTGGGGGGCACACACAAAAGCACCGTGTGTGTAAGTGAGCTGCAGCCTGTTGAGTGTATTTTTCGAAACACAGGCTTTTGTTGTCTTAAATTATTTTCAATTTGCTGCTCCACTCGAAGTAACACTGAAAAGCCTATAAAACAGAAACGGGCAGATATGATAATGATTTCCAAAATAAAGGCAAAAATGTTCGCGCAATTCTTTTATCTTTCTTGTGAAGTTGGCTCTCGGTCTGCTCTGCTCTGCTGCGAGTTCCCCTTTACTCAAACTCAACCAACAAAATTTCGGTCTTGGATTATGGAACGCATTGTTGTGCGAGAGACGCCCTCTCACGATTGCGAACAAGTCGATCATGTTAATCATCTAACGCTTTGTACTTGCTTTACTCACTTCTGGACATCCGTTATTTTTGGCGGTTGGAGTTATGCCACAGTTTTTGCACGAGAATCTTCATCCGAATTTGTAATAGAGTGTTGGTCGTAATAACGTGCTGTTTTGTATAGAATTCCAATCCGGATTGAGCCATACAGTTGAGGTTGTTGAAGTCCATTATTCATTAACCTTCTTCTTCTTTCTGGTGTTTAGTCCCTGCGACGTTACGAGTCTGCGTTTTTCAACTTAGAGTTCTATGAGCATTTCGATAGTTATACTTGAGAGTTTTTCTATTCCTTGACCATTTCGGTTTTGGATGAATCTTGTGTGGCGGGCACGAATATACTCTATGCCATATGAGTCGAGAAAATTTCCAACCCAAATAGATCTCTTCAACTGGTGAGATTCAAATCCAAGGTGTGGTTTTGCTGAATAGCTGCGCGTTTACCGCGACGGATATTTGGTTTCCAATAACAATAAGGCCCATCGAAATAAAAACAAACTGTGTTCAGATACTCATACACCCGATTGCAAAACAAATCAGTTCAAAAATCTAAAAACCGTGTGAAAAAGTAACACTATTGCTCGACGTTACATGCAAAAATAAGCTTTTGGCAAAAAAATTATTTGCGATTCTCTTCTGCCTTAAGCTAAAGGCCTCGAGTTGCTACGAGTTGAAATGTGCACGGATAAGAAAATGAGCAGCTTGACAGATGGACGCGAGGTGATCGAAAGGTGAAAGCGGCACTATGATGAACACCAAAATGGCGCAGAGAAAATAGGCAACAATTGAAGAATAAAAAAGCAATCGGTAAGGATGGTATTGAAACCGAACAATGTTTATACTTTCTAGATCATTTGTAGTATACATTACTACATTTAGATTTTTCACAAATCTACAATTTTTCCTTCGGGTTTCCCGGTCTATTCGATTATACAAACACGTAAATACAATAGTGAGAAAATTGTATAAATCATTTAACTCATTCTCAAGCTAACCCGTGAATTTTAAAGAGATATAAAAAAATATGATTAAAACAGAGTTGTTCATGGATCTAATTTGAATTCCAGTTTTGATTACCGGAAAATCGTAAATTTTACTGTGGCCCTGTTGATTAACTGCTGGTCTGCCTACCATAATATGGTTTGAATCCTACAGAAACTGAAGATTTCTTTGTAAACTTTTTTTATCGCAAACTGTGCTTGTAAAGTGAAAGCACACCAGCTGCTATGACCCTTCACCAAACGAAAAAAAATCATACTTGAAGCACTTGAGCCTATGAAAAAAAAAATCAGTTTATTGTGAAAAACATTTGTGGCATGACTGGTGCGCACAGATTTGATGGAGATTTTTTTCTGATAATAACGGTCAGGAGATCACCGTGGCGCGCCTTCAGAATTTTCGTGAGCCTACTACTAGCGCAGCACACTAGGATTCCGATGAGCAGTGAGACGGTTTGATTGGAGATTCGTAAGTATATTTATGCAGTATTGTGAAAAACTTAATTTCTCACAACTCACGCTTGAGATTTTTCATGAGTGAGTTGTCAATCATGCAACTCAGCAGTCAAAAAACCATGGATGAGTTAGCTCACCTTTTTGACTCATTGTCTCGTATTTCCACAGTTTACTCACACACGGCAATAATTTCTTGTTAGTCTGGTAAAATTATATTAATCCTTTCTAACGTAAACAACAACATTCGGGTTTCACGAGTTTGTGCCGGGTTTTGCGACTGAATCATTTGTTACGGTTTGAGTTGATTGAGTTGACTTTGCATCAAAATCTCAAGCGTGAGATTTGCGAAGCAGATCTCTAATGAGTTTGCTCTCACGAGAGAGCGTATTGATTGAGATTTTTAGTGTGAGTCTATCAACAGTGCATTTATGTACTCCTGAGAAATATGTAACTCTACTTTAAAAGGACCAGAATAACTATCCATTCATCCTTTTGGGAAAATACATCCAAACATAAAAAAACGTAAGGAATGGGTCACATGCATGGCCTGATTCGCTACTCACCACATAGTAACGCACATCCGCTAGTGTCTAAATCACTAAAAGGTAACGCGAAATACATTTGTATGGCGAAATGCATCTAACGAATTATTTCTCTAACTATTTCGGTTGTACGTAATGATAATGACTATCAGCCTACCAAATATTTTTTTTTGATGAACGCTTTCATTTACGAGAAATATGAAGATACAGTATTGGACAAAACATTTGCAACTTTTTCGATTTTCCATACAAAATGACCAACCAGCTAGATCTCAGTTATTTATGGACCGAATCGAACGAAATTTTCACAAAACATCAGATATAACTTGAATGTTGACATATATTTTTGAGTGTTTTTTTTCCAATCACGAGTTCATAAGTAATAACGGTTTAACTAAAGTGTAATTTTTGACGAAAAATTCAAAACTATTTATCTCAAAATCTAATAGCCCTACACAAAAACTGTTTTCAGCGAACTTATTTATCTCGTTAAAATATACAACTTAGCTGAAGATACCATAAAGCTATCCCTTATATATGTTTAGTTATTTCATTTATAAAAAATCATCAAAAAATTCACTTTAGTCAAACTGTTATTGCTTTTGAACTTGTGATTGGAAAAATCACTCAAAAATATATGTTAAAGTTCAAGTTATGACTTATGATCTGCCAAAATTTCATTCAAATCGGTCCATAAATAACTGAGATATATCTTGGTCTTTTTGTATGGAAAATCGAAAAAGTTGCAAATGTTTTGTCCAATACTGTAGATACCGTTTTGATTCATATTACGGACAGCTTCAAATTCCGGACGCTCTACTTCGTATGGGAAACATTTCACACGAAATGTTTCAATTTTTGCCGATCAAAAGTTCTCACTTTCGAGGCTTGTTTAATAAGCATTTTCCATAGATATCTATTGAAACTTGTAATGCCCAACTGCCTTCGACATCTCTTTAGTGGTTTAACAAATTCAATTTATCATTTGGCTGTTCTATCTACGTTTTACTTGAGCTGTCCGGAATTCGAATCAAAATGTCCGGAATATGAGGCAAACGTGAGGTGGCGTCCGGAATAAGAATCGTGAAAAGTCCACACATTTATATTTATTTTAAATTATTCATGTTGCGGAATCAAAATGTTCACCCACCAATCGAAAGTTAAGTGTTTCGATAGCTCGATAACGTGGAGGAATCTTACAGAATGATTTATGTTATATGCTTAATGATGAGTTTTACTTCACTGAGGCCTTAAGTGTCCGTTATATGAATCATTTCCCATACAAAATAAAACGCTGATCAACTTTGGACAAGAACAGAGCAGGTAACACTGCGGAACACGGTTTTGTCTCAAGCACCAAAATACCGCTATTAACTTAATTAAGGATTGCTGAATTCATTGCCATTTTCAGAAATATCATAGCACGTCTAGTTATTGAGATATTGGCTGTTGAAAATGCTAAATTTGACTATTTCAGCTAACTTGCATGCAAGTTGTCCAGCTTGTATGGCAATTTATTTGCCTAATTTGCATCAGAACTCAAACTTTATGTGTATAACAATACTTATAAACAAAGTTCATAATACTTCCGATGCTCAAACGTTATTTTTGTTGGTTTGGAAAAGTATTGTATTTTACCATACAAGAGAAACAAAGAATTTTGTATGGAGACTGCAAGTATGTTGAAACAATCGATTTAATCTAAATTTAACCGTGCAATTTCAACCAAATTATATCTGAAATGTAAGTTAAAGTCCTATTTTGCATGCTTGGTGGATTAGATCAGATCCCAAAAATTTATGATGAATCATTGTTTAATTTCTATGTAAACATCAATGAAACCAGTGTTTTATGCAACTTTGGCGACCTGTAGCTAAAAATTGTGACGTGCTGGAACATTTCTGAAAACGGCATCAGATTCAGCAGCCCCAAATTTACTAGAGACACATAATTTGATTCTTGAGACACGCAAAAATGTCATTTTTGTTACGCTGTGTAATCCATTGGCTTAGGGACTTTTATACGTTATCCAGTGTTTCAACGTAAATCAACAGAAATTCAAAAATTAACATTTATTGTAACAAAAAATAATCTTAACAGCCTTCGGTAAAGTTGTTCAGCAGAGCAAGAGCTATCCCAGACAACCAGAAATCGCATGAAAGTTCATGTTACAACTCGTTTATTCATACTAATTACATCAAACCCGCAAAACACCGTGGATAAACTCGTCAGATTGATGAGTTTCCTCGCATAAAACACTTCTATTCTGAGTTCATTTGTACACTTTGATTCGTCTCGTACACTCGTACAAAGTAAGTCGAATCAATCCGTAACAGCTGTCAAATCAACATTTGTTATCATAAGTTAAGTCGCATAAAATCACTGGTTAGTTCGGAAGGATATTTATACACTCGCATTGTATGTTATTATACATCACATAATATATGCACGCATATCGCCTCCACTTTTGTACGTAAAAGGCCTTTTTGCGACATCTCATAAGTGAAATTTTGTTGAATTGAACATTTGTTTGAGAAATCAGTCGCTTGATGGCGGCAGTAACAAATGTTATTTAATCGTCTGTATCTCAAGATCCTAGAAGGTTGGTGTCTTTGGCAAAGCTATTTAGCAAATCATGGGTTTTCTTGTGGTAGAAAATGTGTTTCGAAACACATCCGCTAGGTGGCCCAAACTATTGTAAAGATTTCCGCAAAGTTGTTCGACAGCTAGAGCTATCTGGCGATGAAAAATGTAACTGAGAATTCAGCCGCTAGGTGTCACTAGTAACGAATTTTATTCAATCTTTTCAGTTAGAAGGTTGGTGAAAAGCAGAAAAGAGCTATCGGGCGATACAAAATCTTATTATAAATCCATCCGATAGTTGAAGCTGATAAATTTTTTTAACATTCTGTACCTAACGATCTTGTGGCCAGAAGATTGATGTCGGCGGCAAAATTATTCTGCGTGGATCAAGGATTTCCTGACAGAAAAAAAAAATTGAAATACATCCGTAGCTTTAATAACTATTAATTTTACACTTATATATGTCAAGATTCTGATAAGCTAAAATATTGGTGTAAAAATGTTCAAATAAAAATTGTAGGGCGAACATTTTTGTATAAGGTACTGTTCATATTTTTCTTTCTTTACTTACATTTTTTCGGGATTGGTGTCAAATTCTTTTATTGTGCATTTCTTTCATCACTGGACTATCGCAGAAGTTTTTACAAGAGCAAGAACAAAGTGTTAAATAAAAGTGTGCGATTGCATCAAATCGAGTCGGTGTACTCAGCGGGGTTATTCATCTCAGTCCAAAGAATAAACCCTCTGCACCCACCAGCATGATTCGCATGATTGCAATCCCGCACTTTTATTCGCATTTTCACACTTATGACGCCGCACTTCGCAGTCCAGTAGTGAAAGAAATACATAATATTTAGTTACAAACGCTTACAAGTGTGTTACCCTCCTCCTTCTTTTTGTCTTAATCTTGAAACATCGCCACTGTGGCGCATGGCCGGACAAAACCTCAAATATTCATGTTTTCAAATCATTTGTAAATATTTTTTATAGACTTCTATATCATTTGGTGACGTTTCCTGAAAATTTGAGAGTAATCTGTTTTGTTTTCGATTTTTGGCAGCATCGTAAGTGCGGGAAAGTCAGCAAAATTGGACTGCTTACAATTTATCAATTATGGTTTACCTATCAAACTTCAAACAGCTGTATCTCAATGAAATCATAACCGATTTAAGCTCAATAAGTTTCATTTGAAAGTGTAGTTTTAAGCCATTGGTTGGACTTCAATTACATCATTTTTAACACATTGAGTTGTTATTTGTAGCAAAAAATGTTTATCACAATCTTCTTCTAAAATGTTGATAAATTTTCAAAGTTTCGTTCGTTTTATGTGAAGTGTTTCGGGTAAATGAGTCACTCACTATGAAGCAGCAAATTATCTCTACTTTCAGAGATGCAATAGTTTTTCTTGCCCCTTTTTGCCCCTGAAGTTAAAAAATCAATTTTCATTTTCCATTATAATTTATCTATTTCATGATTCAAATCAGTATGATGCGTCATAACCTGATTAAACCTTTACTGAATTTACTAAAAGGAACTTAAATATGTATCTCTATTCCAGGTTTATGCACAAATTTCTGCATTAAAACTTTTTTTTTGTAATAATAGCCTTTTTATTCGATTGGATGAAAAAAAAGAACAAATTTCACTTGAAAATCGAATTTTCAATTTGACAGTTATTTCCAACGGGATGATATCAGATATCCCAGTTAGCTAATAAATTACCATTATCAAGCGATTTTGGACGTATTTGAGGTTTTGTCCGACCTTTGTATGAAGGCCCGCCACTGTGCATCGTTTCAATTTAATAGCAGGCAAGCTTCCTTATCCCAACCATCTACTCCATCAACTATTAAGTATTTCTTGGAAGAAGACGAGAAAGAATTCAGAGTGTTGAAGTATTATTGGGATCAATTCTCTAAGTGTAGTCAAAAAACATTGATCATATTCACTACAATCTTATATCATGAAGTGTGTAGCGAAACGGACATGATTTAATGAGAAAAGCTTTGAATGAAAGTTTGACTAGTCGACTTCTTAGACCCGATTCAATTCAGTTGTCGAAGTTTACATAGGAAAACATTATTTTGGCGTTATCCAATACTCATTACTTCGTAATCTAGATAAACCTTTGAATGTGCATCGTTGGGCACATCTTCTAACTAGCAAAAAGCATTAGGCGACGGCAAAACTGTAGATAATGAACTGTGGGAAAGTTTAAAATCCCAACAATTAATTTCAAAACACGGTTTCCAGTTAAAAAGCAGTTGTCAAACGAGTACATGAATTCGCAATTGAACAATCGCGTGGAAACAAAATGGTAACCGGTCCATCTGGTCGGTCTTTCTCGGCGCATTATGGTTCGCCTTTTCAATCATCTCTGACCCATTATTTCGAATGTTCTCAAATGCGAAAAGTGTACAATAAAATCGCAATAATTTCATTACCCCCCTCACAGCCTACCCCCTTTTGTTTCTTCAACGGGGGCGAACAAGTTATTGCAGCTACATTGTGTTGCTCCTATTAATATCATCATCCGTGAAACGGCTACCTCTAAGGAAACCTGATTTCTAGCGCATCAATAGACCCCGACCGACCGACCAACTCGAGCTCTCCCGAATAATTATGTTCGAGAAGAGGAACGAGAGGGCGGGCAAAAAAGAGGCCTACCGGTTCTCCCAGAGCGCCTGCCAACAACCAACCGCCCACCGGGGGCTTCCAGCAATTCGAACATTGGCTCGCTCCACTGCTGCACAATGGTCTGAATAGACTCATGTGTCTTAATAATAGGAGCCAAAGTCTTCATGCTACAAAAGAAAAAACTAGACAAGAACCAAACACAGACCAAACAATATCCAATAACAAATAAATCCAAGCAAGAATCAAGAGTTTTCATAAGGATTTTCCAGAGAAATCAGGGTATTCTACCTGATTGTAATGATATTTCTGAGTTTTTTTAGATTACAATAAGTATTACTAATGACATTAAAGATATAAGTATTGCATGAATTATCCCTCGATGAAAAGCTGGAGAAATTTACAGAAAAGCTTTTGGAAAAGCAATTTAGGAATTTCTAGAAGTGTTGAGACATTCATAGAGCAAGTTCTGGAAGAAACCTGCAACCGTCGGCGTTAGAACACCTGGAGAGATCCTCTCAGGGTTTCAAGGAAACATAACTAGACGGATTTCTTTGAAAGCTGTGGTATAAACATTAGAGATTTTTTCGCAGATAACTCCGGTAAGAATAATTGGAATATCTATGAAAACTCTCTGAAGGAATTCCTAAAATAATCTCAGAGAAAGTTTCTGAGAGAATTGATAGGAAATCTGGAGGAATCTCTGAAAGAATAACAAAAAGAATTCCTGAGGCTTTTCCTAGGGGAATCTGAGCAAAAATGCCTGAATAACCTGAGGAATGATCGCGTAAGAGTTTCTGAAGGTTTTTCGGAATTCTCTAAAATTGTGCACCAGAATTCACTGCAAGGAAAGAATAAAAAAACTAATTCCCGGGACTATTTTGGTTAAAAAAAAAACTTTTAAAAACTTCCTTCAAAACTTTTTTGTTTGGAAAAAAAATTGTGGGTTCGTTTTACAGCAAACTTTTAGAAAATGTTATTATGAACAACTTTGAAGAATGCACTATTAATTTCCTCACATTTAGTTCTTTGTTTCACATTTCCCCTTACATTTTGAATCAAACTACTGTGTTTGAGGAATTTTGTGGGTAATTTCTAAAACTTTGCTGAAAGAGCAAGCATTTACAAATTTCCTGCTAAATTTTCGATTCGGATCATTGTGCACTGGCACCAATGCGCCACGTGCGTGCATTTCAAATTGCGGGAAGGCCAAGTGCATCCAACAAAGGCCTTTTCCACACAACAAAAGTGGGAACCTCAGCCAACAATAACAGCAAACTGCGCTTGTCTTGTCATTGAGATAAAAAAAAATGCCTCTTCTTAAGGTCTTTTAAGGTTTTCAGCGAGTACCTTAGGGGCACTTTGCAGAGACAAGATTTTACAAGGCGGGGATTAATAAGCATTGTACCCACAGCTACTGTGCAAATAATAGTTTAGAAAAGATTTCACTTTCCTCAACTCGGAGCCACGAGTACCAGCTATAATAAAAATGCGAGTGAATGCGTGAGATAAAACTTATCAAAACTTGTGTTTCCTCCACTCTATTGTCTCCGTCAAACGTTTGCGCTGCTCCGGATTGAATCCGGTGGGCTGGCTGACTGAGTGGAAAATCGCGTTGGAGGAAAACTGCCGTGCTCGCGTTTGAACTTTTGCTTTTCTTGTGGCCTTATAGTCGGCGTGTGCGAGGGAGTTTTCGAATTTAAAGTGCGCAATCAAAACAATTGGAGGAAAGTGCACTTTCATTTAGGAGATATCATGTTGTGTAATTTACAATTTAAATAAAAAAAATAACAACGGGCGGATGATAACGGGATTAAAAGAGGCACATTCATCTGTGTTATGGATGCTTGATTATTTAGTGATTGTTGAACTTCCCAAGAGTGAAATGTAACTCTAACAATGTTAACAATAATTGATAATTCAGTTTAACAGGGCTGGTTGCGACTGAGTGCGTAGAGCATAGAAACTGACACCTCAGTGCTGAAAAGGAGACCAAACAGGAATCAAAAAATACCCAAGAGAATTAATAAGCATTCCTCTGGGAATCTGACCATATAATTATTTCTTAGACTGCCTTCGGGACATTACGCCTAATATTACGCAGTTTTTTTTTCTTATAATTTCCTTTATGAATTTTCTCAGAAATTTATTCGAGTATTTGCCTAAAGTATCTCTTAAGTGTTACTACCTTCAAGTTTTCATCTAGTGATTCTTTCAAGGATTTCCCGAGGAACTCCTCCACAATTCAACCAGATTTTTTTTTAAATGCCTTAAGTGATTCCATCCGGAATTTCTTTGAAATATTTTTCAACAATTCTTCTAAAGATTCTCCTATGCATTTCTCTAATGATTCTTCCATTGATTTCCAAAGGGCTTCTTCGTAGATTTTCGTTTATAATGTTTTAAAGAACTCAAAAAGTATCCCCTTTTTTCCTATGGATCCCCCAAAAGTTAGTACAATCAACTCTCCCTTACTCCATATTTGGTTTCTCGATATCGAGTTAGAGAACCATAATAAATGTTGGTTTTTATGGATACCTCGATGGTCCCTTGGATCGCGTTTGCACTGGTCATGTTTTCTATAACTCAATACCTCCCCAACTCGATGGCAGGCTTGATAGAAACTCCTCTGCGAGGCAAAGAGGAGGCGATTTTGCCGTTTTTCTGAGGAGAAAAAAATAAACTCAAAATTTTCAACACAGATCCTCAAGCGATTCGAGTGAGAGTGCAGAAAAATGCGAGGATTTTTTCAGACACTCTCTCTCTCTCGTTGCGATGCTCACCATCACTCACACTTCAAACGAACTCTCGAGTCTGCCGCCCGAACAGACAGTCCTCGGGGAGTTGTGAGAGCACCCTTTTTTGATGGAATTTAACTCGGTTTTTTTTTGTGCTGCATCTTCCTCGCTCATTTTTCGTTGCCTCGCTGCTTAGCATTTTTTGGCTCCCTCGCAAAGAGGCACTGGCAGCACGCTGCTCTAGAGTATGTCACCGAACTCTGATGATGATGAGGAGAATTATCAAGCCTGCTCGATGGTCCCTTCAATATCGACTTAAAGAGAGTTGACTGTAGAATTATAAGCATAATTTGATTGATTACACTGCGGAACACATTTTTGTCGGCTTTAGGACATTTCGTCGAATGACATTTGGTCGAATGACATTTGGTCGAAAGTACATTTGGTCGAATAGACATTTGGTCGAATGGCTTTGGAAAATTTATTTTGGTCGAAGTTGAACGGAATCATTTTGTAAAATTGATTATTGTTTCCTAAGTTTTGCAAAGTTGATAAGATAACGTATTCTTTTAAAAAAGCTGACTTATTAACTGTTGTTGAATAAATAATGGGACATTTTATGTAGTCTTATTTTTAAATTCAATACACCTTTTTATTTGAAATTTGAAGCTATGCCAAAATCGAGGATTTCAATGACTATTGAAATGTACTTTTTAGTAGTTTTATTTGTACATTGACTGAAATATTTAGCTCTATTATTCTTTTAAAATATCATCATTCTTTGAAAAACTGCTCAACAAGTTATATTATTACACAACGATGTAAACATAATGTTTTCTTCATTCATTATTCTTTTGAAATATCATCGTTCTTCGTAATAAAGATCAGCTCATCTGATGGAAGCATTCGGAGAGAGTGCTCGGGATCTTTCTTTGAATGCCGGGTCTTGCAGCTCACGGACGTGGATAAGAATGCGGAAATCAGAACTCTACTTATGGTCAATTGGCTTATTGTGACTTCCAGCTTAATAACATTCTTCAAGCTGACAGTGTTGATGACCTCGGGTGAATAACAGAGTTTGCAGTAGAAGCTATGGATTATTAAAAATGAAAACTGTGCTAATTCTATGTTTCGGGTAAGAGAAGACGAGCTGGCTGAAGTGAACAAAGTTTTCTTGTTTCCATTTAAGATCAGCTTATCTCGAATCTCAGAATATGCCTGAACGAAAAAGCAGCATAAAACATAAAAAAACGCAAGATGTAGATTAACACCTTGGAAGAGCGTCCATCAAATCGAATATCAAAGTTTTGCTAATCGCATATAGATTGTTGGTAAAACGGCTGATACTTTTTCAATTTTTCAATCACTCTTATATTAGCGACAAAATGCTACATACTATTTAGACTCGCGTACTATTTTTCTCACGAAATGTCGGTTCGAACAAATATCGTTTGCTTTCTGCTTCAACTAAACCTTTTCGACCAAATGTCCATTCGACGAAATGTCCGTTCGACCAAATGTACTTTCGACCAAACGTCATTCGACTAAATGTCATTCGACCAAATGTCTTTCGACCAAATGTCATAGATTCATTTTTGTCTCAAACACCAAAATACCATTATTTACTTAACCTTCCTTGTGCATTGGGGTCATTTTTGGCCTATCGGCACGGTAAATGTGCTGTAACTTTGTAGAGAAAAGAGATAGAAATCTGAAATTTTCTGACTTTTCCTAACTTCTGAAATCGATTGTGCTAAAAGGAGCTCCCAGTGACCTCTAGGAAGCGGCGCTACAAAAGAAGTGACACATCATGCATTAAGAGTAAAAAATGACTCATGACTTTGAAACGCTCACTAAAATCCATTTTTGAACCGATTTTTTGTACTTCTAGCTTTATATGAGAGATATGAAACTCTAGAATGGAACCCTGGACATTATTTGTCAGTGTGGCCATTTTGGGCACAAGGGCACAAGGGAACCTGGAACCTGTTCCAGAAGGAACTGGCGTATATCATATTGAGCAGTTGGACGACGGTTCAAATTTCATCAAGAGGACCAACATTTAGATTTGACCGGTTTTTCGGAATATTCCGGTACCGGTTCCGCTAGGGTCCGATGTGGACATTTTCAGACCATCATATTGTTCCATCATGCGACATCATAGTTCCAAATGGACACCATGCCATATACCTGGCGTTACACCCCTACTGCTTCTCAGCTTAGTGTTCTTATGAGCACTTCCACAGTTATTAACGGAGAGGAATGCCTGGGAAGTCGAGAAAATTTCCAAACCGGAAAGATCCTCGACTGGTAGGATTCGAACTCATGCCCCTTAGTTTGGTCTAGCTGAAAAACTGCGTGTTTACCGGCCCAGCATAAAAATGTTATATTAGAATATCATTTCCGTTACAGCCAAATTATGAAAAAATGATCTAACAGTCAACTCTCCATAACTCGATATTGAAGGGACCATAGAGTAAGAGAGGTATACAGTTAAAGATAGAGTTACCTGACCAGTGCATTACAACAGAGTTGTAACAGATTTTGTTATTCAGTTGGCGCTTTTTTATTCTAACAAAGTATGTTATAATTTTGGCTTATTAGTAGATAAAATAACACAATTTCCTCTGCACTAAACAAAATTGAAACAAAATATGTTATAATTTAAACAAAAATGAAACAAAACACAAATTTTACTCATTTTGTCCATTATCCATAACTGAATTATAACAAAGTTTGTTATGTTATTTAAATAAATAAAAGTCCACATGTATAAGCAACTTCCCTCAGATTTTTTATTACGAATTGTGTTATAATTATGTTTGCAATTGAAACAAATTTGAAACAGCCTTTGTTATTAGAACTGATTTTGATTTAATTATGTAACAATGTCCATCATGTAATCCTTACAGCGATTTCTCGAAGGATTCCACAAGCGGTTTCCCTGAGATTCCTCCAAAAAACAAATCTCGATTACTTTTTCAAATCGACGTAAGTAACATTCATACTGTATTGAGAAAGTTAATTAAGAAGAATCACAACCTTTCTTCTAAAACTGTTTTAAAAATAAATCCTCTTTTTAACATTTTTTACCGTGTATATCGCTTGAATTTTCCCACAAAAAATGTATGACAAAATGATAAGCCGTTTCAATCAGTTACTTACGACGTTTTTGTACCAGTGTAAAATCGACTCAAGTAGTGTTTTGTTTTAATTCGTGGTTAAGTCACACTTTGTCTCCCATACAACGCAGCGGCGGAAGTAGCGGTTAGGTTGCGAAAGTGGAGAATTTTACTTTCATCGTTTTGTAAATCCGGAAATTAAACGTTCTAAAAGTTAAAAATCGAGTTGGTTTAGAGCGGAACGTGTAGAATTTCGTCTGCAAAACACGTAGGATTGATAAAGAAAGTTTGTTAACTTTTCTGACTTGAGTCTGTTTGAATAAGTCTTCGAGAAATTTTGTTTGCTACCAGACCGGTTCCGATAAGGCTTCAGAAATACCTTCTGAAATTTTGACAGGAGTTCCTCCAGGGATTATTCCAGGAATGTTTGCAGGGATATTCTACAGGGATTTCGCCAAGAGTTTCTGAAAGAGTTTCTGCCGGAATGTCTCCAGTGATTCCTCCATAGATTCCTCCAGTAAAATCTTTACTAGAATTTCTCCAGAAACTTCTTCAATGATTCCTCAGGGAACTTTTGCAGAAATTTCTTCTGGTACTTTTCCTGATATTCCTTCAAAATTTCTTTCAGATACCCGACCAGAATCACATAACAAGATTATTATATATTGCAACAAAAGCTGTTAAGAATAACAGAAGATTAAATAATTTTGTTATAAAGATGGCTTTGTTCTTAACTTAACACATTTTTTTGTAATAAATTTATTACAACATTTGTTATAGTTTTGACATTACATTTGTAATTTGATCGTAAATAACAGCTAAAGTGTTGAACAAAATTTGCTACAATGTTGTTATGTTGTAACATGTCTGTAACACGTTTCGTAATCATATTGCTATAGTTTTAAAAGGATTTGTTATGTTCTATATTTATTTTTTTATATATTAGTGTAAATTTTGTTAGATTTTTTGTTAATTTAACTACTAACGGTATATGTATTACAACATCTGGTTATATAATAAAATCATATCAGAGCAATACTTTGTTATGATCTTGTTTCTTCTGTCTGGACGGGGACTCTTCTAAGCATTCATCCAGGAATATTTCAACATGGATTTATGCAGAGATGTCGTTAAGGCTTTCTCCAAGTAACAATACAACAGTTTCTTCTAGGATTACTCTAGATATTTCTCCAGTTATTTCTCCAAAATATATTTTCTCTGGTAGTCTTCTCGAGATTGTTCTACAAATTATTTCGAAAATTTCCTCCTGGAGAAATTCATCTAGGGATTCTACAAGATATAACTTCATGAAGAGTGCGTCGAGAAAGTCCGAGAAGTCGTCAGTTTTTTTCCCTCTCGGGTGACGCGTTCTTTTCTGCCGGGCAGTGCGTCGAGAAAGTCCGAGAAGTCGTCAGTTTCTTCCCTCTCGGGTGACGCGTTCTTTTCTGCCGGGCAGTGCGTCGAGAAAGCCCGAGAAATCGTCATTATTTTTCCCTCTCGGGTGACGCGTTCTTTTCTGTCGGGCAGTGCGTCGAGAAAGCCCGAGAAGTCGTCAGTTTTTTTTTTCCTCTCAGGTGACGCGTTTTTTTTCTGAGTGCTTTTATATGGCCGAGCACACGAGTGAAGCTGAAAGTGTATTGTGGCTGCTCAATCAAGGATGAAGGATCAATCGGTGAGCTCGTTTCATGCTTTTTTTCAAGTCTATAAAATATGTATGACCGCACATTTAATCGTTACATATATATGATTTTTCAACAAACTATGAATGGTTCGTCACTGTAAGTGTCGGCATAAACTCTTATTCATAACTTTATTGTTTTATATTTTTTGTATTAAATCACTTACCTTTATTTTTATACATAAAAAAAAATGCTTTGAATGGTTTGGTCTGTGCTAGAAGTGTAGACTTGCAAAACGTTTATTTTATTCAAAAAACTTTGAATGGTTCGCCACTGTAAGTGTCGGCATAAGAATATTATGTGATGGTCTAGCCAATCGATTTTTTTTTTCAATTTGAGTAAAATATCCTGTAGGAATGTTGCTCTTAGCTATTTGTTCAACAAACTTTGAATGGTTCGTCACTTCAAGTAACGGCATTATTTTCTCATATTTGAAAATTTTTCATGTTAATCGATAATTTTATATTTCTAAGTATATTTATATCTCACAAATAATCGTTTATCATGGTCTAATCGCTTATCAAAGTGAATCCTGTGTCCCAACGATCCTCCCCATTAACAAACATCCCTCCCAATAACCTTTGCGGAGATGCAGAGGCAAACACGGTCTCCGAATAGCAAAGGTTACACACTAACATTCCTTCCCCCAATCCCACCTGACTGCAAGGACGTGGCCGGCGCCGTTATTGACCCTGTATAAATAGAGGCACTGAATTATGCACACTGAAGAAGATTATGGCCAATCCCAGCCGAACTTCTAGTTGATTCTTTGTGCATTTTCACTGACTTCGGTCAATCACGGAATAGCAACCATTGATATGTGTAGTCAGTCTAAGCTAAGCTAAGCTAAGCTAGGGATTCTACAAGATATAACTTCATGAATTCCGATAGGGACTCCAAAAGAGTTTATTTTAGGAGTTCTCTCAGGCGCATGCATCCAGGAAACCGCTACATGAATTCTTCTAAGGTTTTTTCAGGTAATCTCCCAGGGATTCCCCTTAAAATTTCTCCAGGGACTCGTTCTGGGCTTCCAAAAAATTTCATCGAAATGAATAAGAATTCATCCAGAGTTTCATCTGCGTTTTTTTAGAGATCCTTCTACAAACTCCTTTCCAAAGAAGTTTTTTGAAAAAAAAACCTGGATAAGCTTCTGAAGAGATTCCTGGAGAAACCTTAAAAAAGACACCTACACCTTTTGGCTACGTTCTTTTTTTTCAACGGCTTTTTTATAATAAAGAATGCGTTGACAAAAAGCATATTTCATTAAATATTGATTGTCTACCAACTCATCACTGGACAATTTGTAGAGGAAACCATTGAGAGATTTTTTTTTGAAGCAATCCTTTATGCAGTTCCTGATGAAAAGCTGAAGAAATCTCTGCAGGAATCGCTGTAGGGATTCTAATAGAGAAATTCCTGGATGAGCCTCTGAAGACACTCCTGTAGGAATTACTGAAGGGCTTCTGGAAGAATTTATGGAGAATCACTGTAGAGAATTGGCTATTAGAATTTGTAGAGAAATCCCTGGAAAAACCCCTGTAGAGAATTTTGTGGATAAATCCCTGGAAAAAATTCTCGGAGAAATCTCTGGAGGATTCAATGAAGAGATTTGCTAAAAAGAATTAACGGAGAGCATTTACTGGAAGAATTATTGTAGAGATTTTCCTAAAATAATCTCTGACGTAGTTCTTAGGATAATTTCTTACTAAATTCCTGCAGGAATTTATAGGAGAAACACTGAAGGAATTTCAAGACTTGGAGGAATCTCCGAAGAATTCGTTGGAAGCTCAGAACGAATCCCTGCTGAAATTCCTGGGTGATCCCTGGAGGATTATCTGGAGAAATCATTAAAATAATTCATGTCGCGATTTTTCTTCTGGTAACTCTGGGCGAATTCCTGCAAGAAATTCTTGAGGAATATATTAGTTGTGGAACACCTGCAGGGATTCCTGGTAAATTCCCTGTAGCGATCCGGGGAGGAATCCCGGAAGAGTCCTGAGAGGACTACTTGGGGATATCTTTGTATGTTTCCGTGGAGGAATCCTCGGAGGAAATTCTGATGAAATCACTAGATAAATATTTCGAGTAATCGTTGAAAAAAATGGTCCTAGTGTAGCTCCTGGAGGAAACATTGAAGATGTGAAAACCACTAATTGAACATTAACATACTCTAATAACCCCTCTAGAAATTAAAAAGAAGATTCTCTGCAAGAATCCTTGATTTTCTAGAGGAATCTCTGAAGGATTACCAGAAGAAATCGCTTGAAAATTCTGTGGTCAAATTCCGAAGCTTTCCTACAAGAATTCCTGAAACAGATCTTGGAGAATTTCTGGGAGGAATTTCTGGAAGAATTCCAGTAAAAATTTTACTGGAGAAATCACTACACACATTCATGCAGAAATTCCTTGCGAAATACCTAAAGGAATCCCCGTTAATATTGTTTGCTGGAATCCTAGAACGAATTCCTTATCGAATCCTTGTAAAAACTCTTGGAGGGATTGCTATGCTATTCATGGAGCCCTATCGGAACTGGTATAAAACGTATCATGAAGAAAAATAATTCTTCCTGGAGGAATCTTTGGCAAAAGCCCTAGTGAAGAAATGCTGTAAGGATTACGGAAGAGATTATCGTCGAAATAATTCCTGGAGAATTATCTGGAAGAGTCTCTGGAGCAGAGATGGGAAATGTACTGTAGCAAACATTTACAGCCTCGACATTCACATTTTTCTGCACGACCATCGAAATCCAAAGCAAACAATTTTCTGGACGAGTTTTTATATCTGTCATTATATGAGCTAATAGAACGAAAATCGTTTCAATAATGGATTTTTGATTTCTTTTTGATTTCTCAATTATGTCTTCAAAGATTTGTCCATTATTTCAGGGCATGTCTCAGAGATTTTCCAGACATGTCTCCATGGAAATGTCAAGGATATTTTCAGAATGAAACCTCCGATTAAACTTGTGTAAGTTCTAATGTCACCCTTGATGAATAAGGATTTCTGAAAGAATTCACGGACTCTTGAGGGAGTTCTAAAAGATTTCCTTGATAAATTGCTAAGATAATTGTAAAAAAATCAATCTAATCTCTGGATAATACTTCGCAGGTGTTTTCTGAAGGAAATCCTTGGAAAACATCGGACGAAATCCCAAAATAAATTTGTATAGGAATGAACGGAGAATTTCCTGGAAAAAATTGTCTTAGTGCTATTTAATATGGAACCTTAAATAGGCATTTGAAGATGTTTTTTTTTATGTTTGCTAGCATAAAAATTTTGGGGCCATTCTTGGGAGTAGCCGTGGATGGAAAGGCGTATACGGTGTATAAATTCCTATAGGAATTCATGTAGGGTTTATTGAAAAAAGAAATCCTAAACAAACTTCAAAAACTGGGATGAACATCCGTGGATTTTTTCGGAATATGTTTGTAGGTGTCTTTGGGATATCTTCTAGAGTAACATCTGGAAAATTTGGTCAAAGTATAAATGAAAAAAATATCTGGAGAATCCTAGGATACTGTTAGGGAAAAAAATCAAATAAATCGCTGAGTAAATTACTGGAGGTAGTAAATTGTGGGTAAGTTCCTCTAAGCATCCTTTGAACATCGCTGGAAGAATTTCTGGGATAGTTGGTAAAGAAATCTCTAGAAGAAATTGTGCTGAGATGCCTGTATGCTTCCCTGAAAATATTCCTGATTAAATCTCTGTAGAAATCACTAAACGCGTAATTGTCTCTGAAAGTTTCTCTAGAGCCTGTATAATTTTACAACAGAATTCATTCGAGCAAATCAACAAAAAATAGACTTTAGAGACCATTTTGGTTGAAATAGCGACTTTGTTATTATTTATTTATTTTAAAATAGAGACTTTGGAGACCGTTCATTAAATTTCCAGTCGTCGCGTTGTTGATAATCGCTAGAAGCACCACGCTGATGTTGTGTACGAAAAGCGAGGTTTTTTTTCCTTCAGGAATTACACCAAATATTTTCTCCATAATTTCCCCACAAAATTCTTTGAAAATGTCCAGAAATTCCTCCAAGAATTCCCACGGGAATTTACCCAGGAATTTTCTTTAGAAAATTCTCTCGAAAATCCCGCTAGAAGTTCCTCCTGAGAAACACTCAAGGTATTTTTAAGGGGATTTCTCCATAAATTCAGTTGTTTTTTTTTTTCGGAAGTTCCTTTAGAGTTTCCTTCGAAACTTCTTTCGTAGTTCCTTCGGATATTCTTTCGAAAGATTCTTCGGTATTTTCTTTGGAAGTTGCTTCGGATTATCCGTCGAAATTTCCTTTGGAAGTTCATTAAGGATTTCCTTCAATGTAACTACACTTGCGATAGAAATTTCCTCCTAAAGGAGCTTGCTGAAAGACTTTCTCGAAGGAACTTTTCTATGAGATTTCTATAAAAATCACTCAAAGTGGTTTTTCCTCTTCCATTTGTTTGTTAAATAAATAATAATAATAATAATAATCGTTATTGTGTAAAGCTTTCAGTTTTATATTATTCTATTTAAAAATGTCGTCAAAAATTAGACATTAGTCAAATCGTTATAACTTTTCAACTTGTGATTTCATGTGAAGATACCTACAGTATTGGACAAAACATATGCAACTTTTTCGATTTTCCATACAAAATGACCAACTTCGGTAAGCTAGATCTCAGTTATTTATGGACCGATTTGAATGAAATTTTCACAAAACATCAGACATAACTTGAATTTTGACATAAATTTTTGAGTGATTTTTCCAACCACCAGTTAAAAAGCAGTAACGGTTCGACTAAAGTCAATATTTTGACGATTTTTTATAATTCACATAACTAAGCACATTGAAGGAATAGCTTCAGGGTATCTTCAGCAAAGTAGTAGATTTTGACGAGATTAACAAGTTTGCTGAAGACAGTTTTTGTGCAGTGGCGACTCGTAACCTCACTTTCTACCTGTTCTACGATTCTAAAAGTGACTATTTCAGCAAATTTAGACTATAAATCAAAAAGCTAATGATTGAAATCGTCCTTTCTAACAAATCTCTACTCACTACATGCAAATTTGTTGCTCAAATTCAAGAATTTCTATTCGTGGAACAGGTAGATTTGAGGTTAGGGAATCGCCACTGTTTTTGTGTAGGGCTATCAGATTTTGAGATTAATAGTTTTGAATTTTTCATCGAAAATGTCACCTTAGTTAAATCGTTATTACATTTAAACTCGTGGTTGGAAAAATTGTTCAAAACTATATGTTAAAATTCAAGTTATGTCTGATGTTCTGTGAAAATTTCATTCGAATCGGTCCATAAATAACTGAGATCTAGCTTACCAAAGTTGGTCATTTTGTATGGGAAATCGAAAAAGTTGCAAATGTCTTGTCCAATACTGTATATCTCGCGGAACATTACTAAAGGACCTATCTAACATTGAGAGGCTCTCTTTGTTTACTTTCTCTTTCATTAATAAATGAGTCACATTAACCTCTTCTGATGCGTTTTTTGTATGAAGTGCTAGTCAAGGAAATTGACTTTCGATCTATAGTGAAAAACTTCCCAAAATCTTTAGTATTTCACTGTTATAATCGAAAGAGAACGAGAGAGGAGAGAATCTCTCATTTGTACATAGGTCCTTTAGTAATGTTCCGCGAGATGTGAAAATGTTAATGTCTTGTCCAATACATTTACGACCGTCTAATGGGTTACTAAATGTTGAATTGTTTTCAATTTCTATAAAATTTTATCGTTTTATCATGAAATAATATAGAGCAATTTCAAATATACATGCCCCAAACGGGTTCTTGAATAAGGTACCTCTTTCATGTGAATTCTTTAACCCATAATACCCTCTATGGATCAATGCACGAGTTCACTATTTGACGTTTTAGCGGTGCCGTGTTATTTATGTGACCATGGAAACCAGTGAATTTGGCACCGCTCAAACGTCAAATTAGTGAACTCGTGCATCGGTTCATAATATCCATGAACTTGTCCTTCTAGGCCTACTTGTATCATGTTCAATGTCAGTACAGCTGAACTTTAGCGAAATAGATGGTTAACCTTACCTGCAGCGTAATTCAAAATCTGATTCTAAATGCAATTAACGGAAACCCACAAAATGCCGATGTAATCCAGAACTAAAATCAAAACGAAACAACGAACATTGAACAGCCAAATAAACAGCATCAGCAGCAGCAGAGACAGACACAAAAGAACCACATCATCACAAGAAATGCGCAGCTTCTTCTTACGCGTCCTTGGCGTGGGGTTGTTTCAGTAGTGTTTCACTTCGCATCGCAGCATCCTTTGGAGCGAGAGATGCAAACCCCCACTTTTCCAACAACGCAATTTTATCCTTACAGGTACATTACAACTTGTTTTAGCACTAAATCAGGAACGATTCTTACACAAAGCCAACAATATATCGTAATCACCAATGCACAGAAGTACCAATGCTGATTATTCACCAACCAGTGAAACTCTTCCTTGAAAACACACGCGGCGGCGTTCCTTTTGTTGTGATTTTCGGTTTCGATCGATTCCCGGTAAAATTACACACCAGACTGTGGTGCCACTGCGGCGAGGTATGGAATTACGCTCTTGAATAACGACACTATGGACCGTTCAACGCGCACTTTCGAATGGTACTAACAGAGCACGGGGTTTTGGCGCTGGAAGATGCCACTCTGCTTGACCGTCGACCCACACTACAAGTGGGAAGTGGTGCCATAGCGTTTAATTATTGCTTCCATTTCAACTTATAATGTGGAATACGCATAGATTAAAAATAATACGATTGACTTAAACTGAAATTCTAAAAAAATCATACATTATAAAATTCATCCTCTTTCTAGATCTTAAAATTGATTGTTGAATATAAAAACTTCCATTTTTCCTTTGCTATTTGTGCTGATTATAATGGCAACATTGCAATGGCGACGCTGGAATTCTGCCGCGGTCTTGAAACGAATCTCGATGTGCTGAGCTGAGAGCGCTGAGAGAACACGCTAATTTTTCGAGAGAGGCGTCGCGGCGTCCGGCCGATCTACACGCTCGAACGAAGTTACACAAAATTGAAAACGATTCTGACTTACCTGAGTTACCTCAGGGATGTCAACAATCCTTGTTTGCCGGATGACACAGGCCTCTCCGCCAAAGGACGAAGTCTGCGTGTCATCTGTAGTCGATTGCAAAAAAGTTTGGATCTTTTTCAATTGAAGAAGATTCTTCTTGCTAAGTTTGCCTAAACGATACTTGTTTGAAAAAGTTGAAAGCCAAAAAACGTATGAAAAACAGCATTTTTATTAGAATTTTGCCCTATGACAACCCAAAAATTGTGACCAAAATAGAGTCTTCAACCCTAAATCATGTTCCAAAACACTTGTAATGGCTGAATATACCGTGACATGCTCTATTACCGTGAGGTTAAAAAAATTGAAGTTTCAATCGATTAGATAAAAATAACGTATGATTGTTTTCAAGTCTTTTATGTTTTATATAGTAGACCGTTTTATATACTTTGCATAAAAAATATGATTTGAACCATTTGGAAATTTTAACCATAGTTACAGTTGATGTTGTTAAACATACCAGTGTTCCAAATACCGTGCATCTGACCCCGACTGCTGAGTCACATTTTGAAACATCTCTCAATTGAACGAACGAAGCGCATCAAAAATAAAACTATTGTATCGAAGAACGTATTGAGGTTTGCATGATTGATTCGGGAAATAAAATATATATTTCACTTCGCCATTTTGGAATTATAACTGAAACACGGTATTTGGAACACATAAGCAACCGTACCCTAATACCGTGTATTGGCACCAGACGATTACATTCTAACATTATTTTTGCTTGTTTGTGTGTGCAACTTTAGTTCAAGTTTGTCATGGTTTTCTAAATACTACTTAATGTGCTAACGTTTGTGACAATCATTTAGAAAAATAAATAATATAATATGCTAGAAATCCACATAATTCCCAAATACACGGTATTAGGCAACACACGGAATTAGAGCAGTTCACGGTAGTAAAATATTGAGAATGCGAAATTTCTGCCACGGTTTTTCAAAACTGGACCGATGTGAGCCTGTATGAATCAAGTTGAGCATCAAAATGTGTGAAGCAACATTTCTAAATCAGCATTCCTGATCAAATCGGATTAGCATACAATGTACTATTTTGTGTTGACTGTTTTTAGCGTTAGGTAGAGATATTCTCTCTCTTCCACACGTTTGCACACGGAGAGGTGTTGAAATATTTCAACGAGCAACCGCGTCGACCCGCGCGTGAATTGTTGCAGCCAAACCGTGAACACGCGTCGGTGCTGATGTTGCACATTATGCCTTAATGTTAGCGATGATGGACCCAAACATGTGAGAGGTGATTCAATTTAAAATTTGCACGGTTTTGAAATAGAAGACGACATTCAGCAACGCTGTTGAATCGAACTGAAGGTCTGCGATCTCTCTTCTTGTTACGCCAAATCTAATTACATTCGACTGTTTCACCGTGATGGCCGTTTCGGTCGATCCAAACCCTGTTCACTTTAGTAGAATTCAAACACATTTCAATAAACTTTCGTATGGACCGCATAACCGAAACCACGGAGCAGGGGTTGTTTGGATTTTCCTTCCTGTGCAAGCTCGTAATGCGACGAAACGTAAGAATGCAATCGAAAGCCAATTAGCGAGCACATGTGCGAAGAGCAGAGCAGCATTACGACACTGTGAAACTGGATCAAATGCATTTCGGTTTCGGAAGCTGACCATTACATATTGAAAATTTGTCGCTTCTGATGCATAGAGATATGCCATGGACAATTGGCATTTCCCATTTGTCGCATCTCTCGTTACCAGTCGCAATGATTTGCAATGTGCAGTCAAAGACTTAATTTTTCCAATGTACATATCTATGTCAATATAATTTGTGGTGCACTGAACTCTTTCTTACTTGATATTGGAGGGACCATGGCGTAAGCTAGGATGTCGAGCAGAGGTAAATTGCACGATGTGACGGTCTGTTGCTTCTTGCTTGCCCAAGATACGGATGATCCTTCTTCTTCTTCTTCTTGGCATTACGTCCTCACTGGGACAGCTTCTCAACTTAGTGTTCTTAAGAGCATTTCCACAGTTATTAACAGAGAGCTTTCTTTGCCAAAGTTGTCATTTTCGCATTCGCATATCGTACGATGGTACTTTATGTCCACTTCCCTAGACATTTCCATTCCATCACGAAAAGATCCTGGACCGACCGGGAATCGAACCTAGACACCTTCAGCATGTAGCATTTGTAGCCGCGGACTCAAATTACTCGGCTAAGGAAGGCCCCGTTTGATTTTGTGTCTCTTTAGCGTTGTGAAATTTGGGAATGAGCCCAATATGTTAAGGTGTTAACTTAAATGATAACGAGGATCATTATTATCTTATTGAATTTCTTTCCAGCACAACAACACTCGAGACATTCTTATATCAGATTTTATTTTACAGACTTTTGTAGTACGAATTAACAAAAAAAAAACTATCGCTACACATCTTAGCCTTTCTGCTCTTCAATCTGACCGCTTCTGATTGTTATAAATTAGTTTAGTGTTCTTTTCCTAACGTAATTCGTACCGTATAAAATGTGTAACTAAGTATCACTGTTTCTCGATCCACCATCATCACACGATCATTAACTCGTTGAGGGGCATGATTAGCCGCGGACCCGTCTCCGACTGCTGCCCTGAAACGTGTCGTCCGGTTGTTGCGTGGTTAATGTTGTCTGCGTAGCGATGATTGAGATAACTATTGAAAATACTTCTACAATTGATAATAGGACCGAAGAAAGTATCCAGGAAAAATGGTTTAAAATACAAGACTAATTACAGCTAAAGCAGCAATCAGTCGCACACATTGTCCCACGTGCATTCACATTCACTCCGGTTTGATTTTTTCTGTGTTACTGTTAAGAATTTCAAACCTGTCGTAGCGCTAGTTGGCGTTTTTCTCTATTTTGGGTTTGTTAGCTCACCAAATTTTATGTAGATAATAATCAGGTAATAAGTATTATTACTCCGACACAATTATGTTTAATAGTTGTTAGTCTTATATGAGACAGGTTTTGCTACACTCAAACAATTGTCCAAAAAACGGGAAATTTCAGAAACAAATACCGGTTGAAGATTACATCAGGTGAATATACTTTTTTTCTCACTATCAGATTGAACTGGTTCTGGATGGATTAATCTAGAAAGAAAACGAAGGCCAAGAACCAAAAGACGAAATATAGAAACGTTCTTCGAAAGAATAAATGTGGTCTTAGCAAAGGAGAAGAATATCTGTGTTACAGCTGTTCCCAAACGTATGGAAACCCCCGAGGTTTCGTCTTCCGTCCATCGGTATTGGTTGTGCCTCTCTCTTGCTTTCGCCCTATTTACAATTCATCCTTCAGCAGTGTGTACCGCTTGTTCGAGGGTCCCAGGTTCTTGAAGGTGGACTCCGGAGGGGTGGTGGCTTTCTTCAAGTCCCCATTGATGACCACTTCGATGGTGTTGTCCTCGTTCCGTTCCGGACCGTAGTGGAATTCACTGACGGAGAGAAGATTGGAGAGTTAGATAGTTTTTAGTTGCTTACGATAAAACGATCTGTTACAGGTCTTAAAAAACAAAATCAGGACTGGTAGCGACTGAGTGGCTTAAAAATAAGAGGTTTAGAGAGCTCATGTCTGGAAAAAGAGACCAGAAAGGAAACAAAGAGAACAAAGAGGCCAAAAAGATACCAAACAAGAACCAAGAGAACAAAATGACATTACAACATGGTATTAGAGCAAGTTTTACCGCTCGTATTGCTATACGTATTTTACTTAATTTTTTGCTAGAAGTGTAAACAGAATCTAATTCAGATATTTGTCCGAAGTTTCTTTCAGGAGATAATCCCAAAAATTACTCCGGATTACCTGGAATTTTATCAGGAATTTCTTCAAAGATTTTTTACAAATTTCTCAAGAAAGCCCTAAGTAAGTTCACTGTTTTGTTCATTGATTGAAATTTCATTCAAGATTATTATTTAGCACTTCTTAAAGTATTTAATCATTAATTTCTCCAAATGTATCAATTTCTTAAAATTTACTTCAAAATTGTCTCTCAGGATTTCTTTACAGTGCTCGTGGTGACTGAATGCCTATAAAATAGGAGCTTTAGAGACCTTATCTTGAGAAAAAAGACCAGGCAAAAAAAACAAACAAACAAGACAAAAAAGAGACCAAGCAGGAAACAAAATGAGAACATGCAGGACACAAAACAAACAAAAACAATTCAAACAAAACTCAGGTGATTAAAGTTATTAGATTTTTTTCAGAAAATTCAGCCATACATGTCTTTTATAAGGTTCTCACAGCTTCCTATTTCCAGCAACAAGATCAAATGGAGTTTTTTGATTGTTGTTTTCATACGGAAATGGTTTTCGAAATGATCACCAACGTTGGGGGTGATATTGAGCAAAAAAGACTTAAGTTTTAAAGACACGGCCACGTTAATGCTTCCAGCTGACGATTTGCCCTTTGAAGGAAGCACCACACTAGACAACGGACTAGCATGAAACGCCCAGCTGCACAGTCGAAATACACTGCTGACGAAAAGTTTTTCGGACTGAAGCGGGAATCGAACCCACACCCCTTGACTCGATGCGGCTAAATGTTTGGTAACACTAATCGCACGGTCACGAAGCCCATTTTTAAACAACTTTTACAATTTGACTTGAATTCTGCTAAATATGAGAATACGTTCATGGGTTATGTATTTACAAATGCTGAATAAATAATTTCAATTCGTTTATTTTCCTTTGAATAGGATATGTATGAAAATAAACTAGAATTGATACGCAATTAGAATAAATCAAAAGAATCTTTTCCCACTAAAGTTTTCAAGAGCTTATTGAATATTGAAATTTCACCAAGAATACCTGGTGGAATAGGAGGTGTACACTACATTTCCTCCCGTATATCCTGATCGGCCACCGGTATCCAAATCTTTGTGGACGCATTTGGAGGTGCAACTAGTATCTCACACAAAACTGTTAAAATTTTGAGAATTGATCAATTGAGTCAAAAGATATGAGCCAAAGGGTGTAACAAAGTTGTCCACGCCTTTTAAGGGTTAAGAATATCCCTAAGGATAAGTTCAGAAATTACTCCAAAGATTCCTTCAATGATTACTTCAGAAAGGCTAGCAGAAATTCTTAGAGAAATTTCCCAAGGTTCTTTGTGAATGAATTTAACCAGGTTTTGTTTTCAGAAATGTCTCACAAAAATTGCCGAGGACATTTATCCAGAAATTAAAGGGGGAATCCTTGACAAGATCCGGAAAGTAATGCAATTAATCATCTAGCAATCTCTTATTAAATTTCTGTAAAAATTGCAGACGAAATCTTGCGAGGATATCCGAAAAACTCCCGAATTTCTGAGGGAGTCCTGGGGATTATCGAAATGTATTTCTAATACAATAAAAAAAAACCTTCTATAGATACGATAAGCAGTAGTGCGCGGGCGATAAAAACCGAGAAAAGCTTTATAGACAGCGTAGGTGCGCCATCATCAAAATCTGTAGACAGCATGTCGGACAAGATACACACATACACAACAACAAAACGCAACCTCGAAATCCCAGAAGAAGGTGAAATATACACCGAAACGTAGGAAAATAGATGAAAAAGGCGTTTTAGCTGCTTATCTAGACTGAAAGAGCCGAAAAACGTTAAAATAGTGGTGAATTACAGTAGAAAGCAAACCACAAAACTTCTATAAAAATATACTCAGGCCCTGTCTTTAGCGTTTCAGCCAGAAATTTCACTGAGGATACCTTCAGGAATAAATCCATATTCTTCCAGGAAATTCATTGACAAATTTCCAAAGGAAGTCCTTAAAAAATGTCCAGGATTTTTTTCAGTTTTTTTTCCAATTTGTGGCTCCGGAAAATCGTCAAAGAAATTTCTAGAAATTATTGGAGAAATTTCTGACATAAAAAGGAGGTGTTTCTAAAGTAATCTCTAATGAAATTTCTGTGGAAATTTTTGACGAACACTGGCAATGATGTACAGAACTATTGGACTCTATAGTGAATCTTGGTGAATATTCTTTTCTAGAACAATTGCGAAGATAATTATTGAACATATCGAATCCAGCAGAATTGACTGTAAGATTTCTGTTTCAGCCAAATAGCCAAGCCCCTTCCCTTCTCAGAGAGAGATGAATAGAAACGATAATTGAGAGATGAGAGATAAAACGATAAAATACTATGTAATGCTTAAACGAGTTTCTTCAAAAGGTCTGCAATAAATCTCTGAATATTTTTTTGGCAGAAATCCTTGAAAGAACTACTAACCTAGAAAAGATTGTCTCGAAAATTCTTTGAAAGTCTCTGGGAAAATTTTCAGGGTAATACCTGTGGAAATTACTGGGGATTAGTCCTGAGCAAATTTTGAAGAATTTCCTCAATGCCTCCCTTAAAAACGGTGAAGTTCCAGGAAGAATTGGTAAGCGATTTAAGAGAAATTCCTAAGGGTAGGTTTGGAGGAGTCTCTGAAAATATTTTAAAAGAAGTTGCATGCAGAATTCCTAAAGCATTTGCTCGTGAGTTTCCCCTACTACTCGGCTCAAACGGTATTATCTGCTCTGATTACTTTTGGTACTCGTCTGATCAACCTGTCGGTATTACCAGCATTTGCCCAAATAATTTGTAACGTTCTTCTCTGCTCCTCAAGCAACGGCTTTAGCGCCACCTTCGATTTCCGAAGGACCGTTACTCTGTCTAAGCCCGGTATGAGACCACCCTTCTCAGGGCAGGTCGCAAATAGTTCAATGCAGAAGCAAAAATTCCAAAATGGCACACACGAAAGGACAAATGAACGGAAATCTAAATAATTACTAAAAATAAACGCAAAAGAAAAGTAGAGTCGTTTTCAATCCGAACTCGAAATAATCATTAGAAACAAACATAAATATAAACGAATTTATTGGAAATAAAATTGAATTTGGAGAGTTATTTGCATAGGACCTATTCAAAACGTATGCAAGCTCTCAATTTATTGTGAACATTCAAATAAAACCTAGTAACTTATCTGGTGACGTCACGCATTTAACTCATTTAGCTTATTCTATATATACAGTTTTCGGATGCTATCAATCAGTTCAAAAGCTAGTGTGGATCTGACCTTAACTGCATCGGCGTGGTGCTCCAACGGCGATGGCTTATTCGTCCCTCGACGGCAGAAAAGCTTCGTCGGAATCAAATTCGAAACGTGTGCTAGCAGGTGGACTCGCGCGTGGGCACGATCATCAGGGTAGATGCGTCCCTGGAGGTTGGTGGAGTTAGAGCGGGTTGATTTTGCTCTACGCCTCACGCTTTGACGAAACGAGTCCGATAGTCGAAAAACTGCTCGATTTTGGACCAACGACTCGGGCACAAGCTCACGTCTGAACTTATCGATTCGGGGAAAAGCTGGATTGTTGGACGAGATTTTCCACCCACAATGGCCCACTAGTCGGAACAGTCTTCGATCACACGCAGGAAGGGACTTCGCACTTGAACACGTGGTACTCAGGTCAATCCAGGAAATCTTGCACCAGCCTAGACAAGCTGTCCACGTTGGATGGGCTGGACGATGCCTACACAACGTGATAATTTTCACTAACTAAAGTTCAATAATTATTCTCCACCAAAGGCTTACCTGAATAGTCACAATAAATCACTCACTGGCAATAATTATCTATTACAGGTCAAACTATCCGACTCTGTAAATTCAAACTGAAAAACACGATTATTTAAATTATTCGAGTAGTTACGGAAACTCGCGAACTTACTTCGAACTCGGATAAAAGTTCACAAATTTATAGTAAAGTTCACTTTGGAACTATGGCTTCACTTTTCGATAAAAGCTTCTACTTCGGAAAAATGATCCGTTCACTTTAACTGACTCCACCAGAATAAAATCGGTTCGCGCGCAATAGATTTGTTCGAACCTTTTTGCTGCGACGCAATTTCCACCTAATCGTGTACAGTCTTTTTTGTACCTTGTTTTTTATTGGTCAGCTCTGGAGGATTCAAAAAAGTCTCAAAACTTCCAACTGATCCGCTTTTCCCGATTGGTGGGTTTTCTAAATTCAAAGGACCAGGTACAAGTTAATTTGCGGAAAATTCCATAACTTATCGATTGTTTCTTAAGCGTCTAGCTCATTTGCCTTTGGTTATGCACCGTGCGCAACACTTACTTAAGCTTAAATCATCGGGCACAAAAGCTACTCTGAAAGCTTGCTGTTCTTTTGATTACGAACAAAAAGGAATATTCTTAGACTGGCACAAAACATTTAAGTGTTACAAATTCAGTTATTAATTCGTTAAAAGCTTTCTTAAGGAATACCTCCATTAAATTAGTACAAGATACCTGGCAAGGTGGGCTTCGTGGCCGTGCGGTTAGCGGCGTCAGTCGTTTAGGCGTATTGTGTCACGGAGTGTGGGTTCGATTCCCGCTCCGGTCGGTGGAAACTTTTCGTCAAACGAAAAATTTATCACCGGGCTACTGGGTGTTCCGTGTTGTCCGTTGCCTAATGTTAGTCATCGTTCAATCTATGCAGCCTTTGGTTGAAGACGGTGTAAATTGTCTCTTTTTACCTTTAATTTTAAGGACAATCCCAGAAATTACTCCAGAGACTCACCCATGAATTTCTCCAGGAATTACTTTAACGATTCTTCCATAAATTTTCCAAGAAAATCCTTCAGTTCTTCATTGATTTCTTTGGATTTTCTTATTTGAGAAATTTCTCAATAAAGTTTCAAGGAAATCATCCAGGATTGTTTCCAGAAAATCTTCTTCTTGTTCTTCTTGGCATTAACGTCCCCACTGGGACAGAGCCTGCTTCTCAGCTTAGTGTTCTTATGAGCACTTCCACAGTTATTAACTGAGAGCTTTTTATGCAAAAGTTGCCATATTCGCATTCGTATATCGTGTGGCAGGTACGATGATACTCTATGCCCAGGGAAGTCAAGGAAATTTCCATTACGAAAAGATTCTGGACCGACCGGGAATTGAACCAAGACACCTTCAGCATGGCTTTGCTTTGTAGCCGCGGACTCTAACCACTCGGCTAAGGAAGGCCCAGGAAATCATAAAGGACAATTTTAAAGCCAGTGTTGGAGAAACTGATGATGAAACTTCTGAAGAAATTCCTGATGAAACTTCTGAAGAAATTCCTGATGAACTCTTGCTTCTTCTTGGCATTTACGTCCTCACTGGGAGAGAGCCTGCTTCTCAGCTTAGTGTTCTTCTAGCGCTTCCACAGTTATTAACTGAGAGCTTTCTTTGCCTAAGTTGCCATTTTCGCTATCGTATATCGTGTGGCAGGTACGATTATACTCTATGCCCAGGGAAGTCAAGGAAATTTCCATTACGAAAAGATCCTGGACCGACCGGGAATCGAACCCAGACACCTTCAGCATGGCTTTGCTTAGTAATCGCGGACTCTAACCACTCGGCTAAGGAAGGCCCTCTTGCAAGGATCTCATAAAAACTCCCCAACTTCTGAGAAGTCTCGAGAGAATTAGAGAATTGTTAAGAAGAACTGCAAGAGTAATTTGTGGATCAAATGTTGGATAAATTTATAGATAAAGTTTTGGAGAAACTTAATGATGAATTTATAAAGAATTACTGGAAGAGTTCTTGAAAGATTTCCAGGAATAATCCCTAAAACAATTATGGAGTAATTCCTTAGATAAAGCTCAGATGAATTCACGAAGTAGTGCGTATAAAAATGGATAGAAAAATAATCAAATAAGTGGGCATATGAACTGCTTGATAAATTCTTGTTCGTGAAAAATAAACAAATTTCTTCAAAACATCTGGAATAAACTATTGGACATGTTCATAGCATAGCATGACTATACATGTCAATGGTAGCTATTTCGTGATTGATCGGAACTGGTACCTAAGAATTGCTTTTCGATTCAAATGAATAAGGGATGGGACTTTCCGCTTGCTCTTGAAGTGCACATTTTAGCAGCTCTCATATTATTGATTAATAATGGCGCCGGCCAAGTCCTTACAGCCAGTTTGGACTGGGAAGGGATGTTAGTGTGTAGTGATTGTTGCATCTAGAGACCGAGAATACCTCTGCATCTCCACAATCACCACGGGAAGTGTTCTTATTAGCGATGGAGGAAAAAATCGTCTTGTTCGGTGCTGCCATCCATAGATAATGAGGAAAAATACGATTCTGACCTTAAACCAGTTTTGGATTTCTGTCTCGTGGAGGAAAGAAATTGATAGAAAAATAAAAAAGTGCGTCGATATGACGAAAAAAGAAAGGTAAAGGTATGTGTATATGAAAATTATATGAAACAGGAATAAGAAATTACCGTAAAACGGGGTGAATAGAAAAAGTGGGGCGAATAGAAACAAAACGACCTTCGGTTAAAAATGCGACTATTGTGTAATGATAAACTTTAAAAACCTACTGATTTTTTTTTTCATTAGTTCAATAACAACAGAGTATCGCTAGACTATTTTCAAAATAAAAAAATTGCTACATTTATCATTTAAAAATTGAGAAGAAAATATTGAAATCTCAATTATTTTTGATAGCTTGAAACATCCGCCATTTTGGCTGATTTCAAAAATGATCAAAAATTGAACTCGGTTTAAAAAAAAAATTTCTTCACTAAGTAAATACATGTTGATAATTCTTCAAGCTCCACTTAAAAATGTGTTCATTTTTCCATTAAAATGAGAAAGTATTGATATTTACTGAACAGTGTTTCTATTCGCCCCATTGCGTGGTGAATAGAAACATACAACATTTTCATAAATATTTGTACGATATATTTTTTCTTTTTTTAACAGCAATGGGGGTCTTGCCAAAGGAAGACGCGACCCATATTTAAGGCTAATAAAAATGATTTTTATCCACACGGTTTAAGTTGTACACATTAAAACATGTTGGAAAGTGTTTCTATTCGTCCCATTTTACGGTATGTCGACACTTGTGACAAACCATCCATAGTTTGTTTGAAAATTACATAAACCTAACGTTCCATTGGACCTTCCTTAACCGAGTGGTTAGAGTCCGGGGCTACAAAGCAAAGCCATGCTGAAGGTGTCTGGATTCGATTTGGCAACTTTGGCAAAGAAAGCTCTCAGTTAATAACTGTGGAAGTGCTCATAAGAACACTAAACTAAGGAGCAGGCTCTGTCCCAGTGAGGACGTCATGCCAAGAAGATGAAGAACGTTCCATGTTGAAAATGTTTTATCATAAGCATGAAACGAGCTCACCAGTTTTCAATTCATGCTCGACTGAACATGAATACTATGGGCTTTAGAAGCACTGTCCAGCGCGGAACGAAACGATAAAAAAACATCTTCGTCGACCCACGGAAAATCGAACTGGCTTCCTTGGGTTTTTCGAAGCACTGCCTTTTGAGAACTTTCAATAAATATAGACTTGCATTAAATTTAAATTAATTAAATATAGACTTGCATTAAAATAGAAACCATGTCTCTAAAACGAACCTGCTATCAGTCCTGCATCGTCAAGGCTGGTAGCGAGTCACTTTTTAGTGACTTGGTCACTTTTTTTAAGCCAGTCACTTTAAAGTCTCTTTTTTGAAGCCATTTCAACTAAAGTCACTTTTTTCGTCAAAAAGTCACTTTTTTCAACTATTTTAAGCTAAATTTTCGGGACAAAATTTTGAATCGGCCTTTTTTAATTTAGGCTAAGTTTTAAGTTAGGTCATAACCTGGGAGGGAGGCACCGATATTTCACACGAAATATAACACGAAGTTATTTCGAATTGCAAGAAAACTCCAGCTTGCCAACGACAATCAAGGCAGACTTGATGAAAATCGCTAGTTTTCTTTTGTTGTGTTCCTTCGATCGTTCTGGACAAACATGGGAAAATGGTCAAAGTTTTCTGTGCATTTAAATTTCGTTTTTATTGGAAAAAGTATAATAATGCGTATTTGAACACTTTATATTAAATCAGGATAAAAGGTGTTATTGTGACATTACTTTTGAATAAGCATGGATAGCTTTTCAATCGATTTTTTGTCACATTTGATAAAATGCAAAAATACGTTTTAATCAATTACGCGCTTTTATCATGTTTGTCCATTGTTTTAGATCTGGGATCACAGTGACAGTTCGTGACAGCAGAATCTCGGCTCACCTTGACGTACATAAATTTCGTATTGGTTTCTCCCTTCCAGGTCATAACCAGAACAACTTCATGTCAGTATCAAAATATTGGTTCTTGGTTGTCTTGTGAAAAAAGGTTGGAAAAAAGCTAATATTTCATAGAGTTCCGCGTAATCTGTAATATTAGTATGGTGTAGGTTCATTGATAGAAAACTAGAAGTTTAAATGTTTAGTACTCATTTTGAATATCTTTTATGCATTCTCTTTTAGTAGAATTTTTAATACCTTGTGGTGGATAATAAGATGTTTATCTTCTATTGTCGAACACTACGTTTGTATCGTTATTATTCTCTTTGTTTTCCAAATTCATTTTATTAATCAATCCATCCTGGTATAAAGCACAATACTTCTTGAAAATTTTACAAAATCTATAATATAGATATTTAACACTTAAAACGCAAAACAAAGAATATTTTTTTAATATTCTATTTGAGAGTAAAACTTATCATACTTCTTAAAACAGATTCATTTATAATTTTTGAAATGGTCTATACTATAATGTGGCCACTTTTGAGAAACGTTTAATTTGGATAACCATGTGTCCTGCATTTGTTTAATAATTCAAATGACTATTTTCGGGTCCCCGAACGCCTCAAATTTACAATAAAGTAGCCATTTTGTTTCTAAAAATCTGTGATTACAGGAACGCATTTTAGTGATCTTCAGTTAACTCTCCCTTACTCGATATTCCGTATCTCGATATCGAATTAGAGAGCCATAGTAAAAGTTGGTTTTTATGACCAACTCGATGATCTCTTGGATCGCAGTTGCATTGGTTTTGTGTTCTGTAACTCGATACCTCCCTAACTCGATGGTCCCTTCAATATCGAGTAAGGGAGCGATGACTGTATTATGTTTGATCTATACTTTGAGAGAATTGAAACGGTTAAGCTTTTTTTAAGCGAGTAGCCTCATCCGGTACATTCTAAATGGTGAAAAACTCTTTATTTATAATGTTAAGTATCAGATCTTAATGATTTATGAAAATTGAAATGATTGCCATTGCATTGGTTTTTAACAGTATTTCAATCATAATCAATCTTCTATTATCATTTTTAATTTGAAATATTGATGAATGCCCAAGTACAGGTCGGACTCGATTATCCGGAGACTCGATTATCCGGGGACTCGATTATCCGGGATTCGATTATCCGGAATTTTAGACTCGATTATCCGGAATTTGTTTTTTGATGTTCATGTTTTTCAATTTTTATGCATAAATCTGAGATAATTTGGTATTGCATTATACAATATGAATGGTTTCGCAGTTTTGAACGTATTTAAGAAGAGTAGAGGTTTAAAAAGTGATTTTTTGTGTATGCTGATAAAAAAAATGTTTTTTCTTGTAAAGACCCCTACGGTTCGAAGAAATAATTTCTGGCTACGCCACCGCATCATATAGATAAAACATTGAAAAAAGATAATATTTAAGTTCTTTTATCGACGATTTCAATTTTTTTCTTAGTGATTCGATTATCCGGAGGATTCGATTATCCGGAGTGAAAAAAAAATCGATACTCCGGATAATCGAGTCCGACCTGTATTACATTTTCCGTAATCTTGATCTAATCACACAAAATATTGACCTTGATAGGTAGAAGCTTTAAAGTAGAATCTAATAAAGGTAAATAAAAAATATTGTTCTGTGAATATTACGTTTGACGGAACTTCATCTATACGCTTATAATTTTTCTAGACTGAATCTTAAATTCTTATCTATTTAAAGTCATGGAAAAGTTTTGGGATCTACACAGTTTAACGTTTTGTCTCAAATTTCGAACAATACTCATATCCCGCACAGTGGCGCTTATAAAGATTGAAATTAATATTTTCCATGCTTTTTAATATGGAGGACTTGAATTGAAAAAGAGTTGACATCCTGTCCCGATATTTTGAAGATTCATTTGAAAATGGTTGATTAATGTCGAGTGTTCGTAATATGCGTCATGTTCGGAATTAGAGACAAAACGGTACAATAAATTCAATTTTAGCGGTTTTATACGTGTATTTTTTTTTTTTTTGGAAATTTGGATAGAAATGTGAAATGAGATTGAGAACCTGGTAAAAAGGATTATTTAAATAAATGTTAATTTTTCTGTTTGAAAAAAAATATAGGCAACGTCTTGAAATTTGGGAAGTACAATAAAAATTTACAAACATGGTACTCAACTAGACCATCGACCTGCAGTAGATCCTATTGAAACAATTTTTCGTAGAACATTATACTAGAATTGAAATAAAACTGATTACGGTTTGATTTCAAGTCACTTTTAGTCACTTTTTCGAGAAACGAAAGTCACTTTTTAGTCACTTATTTCTGAAATCTGGTCACTAAAATAACTTTTTTCGGTGCCACTTTTTGCTACCAGCCCTGTGCATCGTGTACCTATAGAAAAATGCGCACAAGAAATCCACAAATCCAACTTACCGATGCAACTTTCCGCTGTACAGATCGCTCAAGAACTGCTTCAGCTTGCCCGGAGCGTACATATCCTTGAAGCTCGGGAACAGATACATATGCCGGAAGGAATCGATTGCGATCAGCGGCAGGTCCGATTGGCTCTTGCCAAGATGGTGCAACGGGTGAGCAAACCTCTTGCCATCGGCCGTCAGGAAATTGATGTTTTCTAAAACGAAATCGAATCCGTTAATTCTCCATCGGTTAGTAGCCTGTTGCAGCAAGCTAACGTTTTTCCGACATCAGCTGCGATTCGATTACGGCTTTGTAGTCCTTGATCGATTGGAAATCGTCCGGGGCGTGGAACAGAATCAGGAACGGCAGACCTTCCTCCGTCAGTTCTTCGGCGTTCTCGAAGGTGATTTCGCGCACCAGCGGCACGCACTTCTCCTGAACCCAAATGTTCAGCTCGTCAAAGTTGTTCATGTTGCCGGTGAACGTTTCGTCGTTCGCGTCCGAAACGGCCACATCCGGCCGGAACACGATGATGGGATGTCCTGCGAAGGGAACGGTAATGAACATTAGTAGACGTTTCTTTGCTTTCGATGCTACGCGATTCTATAACATTCCACGAAGTTCGTTCCTTTGAATGAATGAAACATTCCCTCAAAAACCTTTAGAAACTACAGAACTAGATAGTTTGCTCAATTACAAAATTTGCAATAAATGTTTTACAATCTGTAAGAAATGTTGCCTATCACCTACTACATTTAACAACATCCAAGCTTATTTTGCCCCGCTTACAATCTTCGGTTAGAGATAAGACATGTTTCAAAAAAATGTGAGATTCATTAGAGTGAGCGAAATTGGAGCATGCGCGAAATATGGGCGCATCACGATGAATAGTTTCCTGGGGAAAGGTACATTTTTGTGATTGATTTACTGTCCATAAACGCATATCAGTCCCATGTTTGCTGGATTTCCTATTCACATGGGACAATTATGTGTTTATGAAACTGCCCATAGGAGAATGACATTCTGGGAAATAAGATTCAGGGGAGTGTCATAGAATCAAACTACACCAATCAATTCTACAAAATTACTTTCATTATATCCTGTATCGTAGGTGAAAATGTAAGGAAATAAAAATTGAATTGTGTAATGAAACATTTCATAGAATTAAAAAAAAATATATACCTGGAGGATGCATAGCCGACACGGTGTCGCCGAACCCTGCATGGAACACACAGTCTTCCTTGAGATTCGTTGCCACCCGTCGGAACATGTTGTACTCAGGCATATCTCGCCGATCAAAGTATCCGACCACGACCCGCTTCTTGGTGTCCAGCTTCTCCAGATCCTTCAAATGGTGGAACTCCTTGATCGGATCTTCCAGCTGTTTCTTCACGAACTCGGTGAAGGCTTCCACGGTTCGCGCTCCGCGATATTCCCGCTTCGTCGGCTGTCCATTGCGGATGATCTTCAGCGTGGGGTACTTGGAGATGTGAAACCGAGACGCCACCGACGATTCCCGGTCGCAATCCACTTTACCCATGACGACCCGACCGCCATCGGGGAAGGCTTCTTTCACCTGTAGGAGATTAAATGTGAAGCATCACTGAGTTGCCAGAGCTGATAACGGCACAGCAGGAGATCAATCACACACTTACCTTATCTGCCGCTTCGTCGAATATTGGCTGCAGAATGTTGCTGAATCTACACCATTCGGCGTAGAAATTGATAAATACTAATTCATTAGAAGCTGTAAAAGTGGGAAGTAGGGTAGAGTTTGAGTTTATTCAGCGGGAAGAAATCGGAACCTACCTAAGGTCATATCAAGATTTTCACTGTTGAGTTGCACCGCTCCGCTGTCGGTGGGGTTGTAGAAAACATATACAACCTGGAAAGATAAGACAACAAAATTGTTTAGATGTCTGACCATATTTGTAATAGCGACAACTTCGTTGATAAAGAATTACATGTTGCCTTCACCCAAAAACAGAACATAAACTTTGGTAGTGGTTCTTTCAATCGGCTAAGAATTAATACTGCGGACTGCCTGTTCCGGTGGTAAAAGTCCATCTCACAGGTGACCCCTAATTTATGGTGTGATGCGTACCATGCCTAAGAATGAATGGTTAGGGAGGTCTAAATAAAACCTAATCGCTAACGGAGCTTGTGGAGTACCAGGGCGCCCTCTGCAGTATTGTGTCCTTCCTGTGTTACCCGGAGCAATGGCGCAGGTGACCTTGTGTTTCTCCGAGATAATCAGCTGCCCTTCTTCAGTCTCTGAGGCTAAGGGTGGGATTATGAATATGTTGCTTTTAAATTAAATTATCACCTATATGGTTTCGCATTACGCGTTTTTCTAAGTGTATGCTGTGCTTTTTCGCCTTCGATTTCAATAGATACTTATCTGTTTTTTTCAATGCTCGTCTTTTTCGTGCTGAGATTGCAAAAAGCTTAATCCTGCCTAGTTTGGGTAGTGGCTACGTTTAGGATAGCTCAGATAAGTCTTCAGCATAAAAGAACAGCAACGATCAATCTTTGCAGACTCATGCAAAATGGTACAGCCCAAGTGGCGCTAGTTCCAGAACCTTACTTTCGTATGGGGAACTTCTATCTAGGTAACCTTGTGGACCCAGTTTTCGCTACTTTCAGCAAACTTGAGATGGCAAACTCGCGTTCCATACCCCGCGCATGCGTGCTCGTTAATAAAGCAATCGTTGCTACACTCATTTCTGAGTTAACTACCAGAGATATATGTGCTGTCACAATCGATGTTGCTGTTGGTGACCTCAATAGGAAATACGTGTATTGTTCGGTATATTTACCACATGATGAACCCAACGGATGCATTCAGCACTTCAACAGCGCGTAATGGAAAAAAAATCGTATACCGTTTTGATTCATATTACGGACAGCTTCAAATTCCGGACACTCTCGTTTGTATGGGAAACATTTCACACGAAATGTTTCAATTTTCGCCATCCAAAAGTTCTCATTTTCGAGGCTCGTTTTATTAGTTTTTTTTTCCATAAATATCATTGCAAATTTAGAATGCCCAACTACCTTAGACGTCTCTTAAGTGGTTGAACGATTTCAATTGATGATTTGACTGTTCCATTTATGATTATCATGAGCTGTCCGTAATTCGAATCAAAGCGTCCGGAATATGAGGCAAAAGTGACGGAGCGTCCGGAATAAGAATCATGAAAAGGCCACACGTTTTGATTTATTTAAAATTATTCAAGTTGCGGAAGCGTATTCTTTACCCACCATCCAAAAGTTAAGGGCTTCCGACGCTCGATAACGCTAAAAAATCATACAGAATAATTTATTTTGTATGGTCCAAGTTGGGTTATACTTCACTGAGGCCTTAAGTGTCCGTAATATGAATCAAAACGGTACTTCTGTTCAGATAGTCAGGCTGCTATAAAAGCTCTTGCTGCGGCGAACTCAAGGTCGAAGCTTGTTATCGCAAGTCGAACTCAAATTGAGAAACTGAATTCAGTCAACTCTGTAAACCTTGTATATATACTTGGCCATTCTTCCATCGCTGGAAATGAATTGATTGATGAGCTAGCTCGCGATGGAGCATCGCATGACTTCATTGGCCCTGAGCCAGCTATTACGATTTTGAAGTGCTGGGTGAAGCTTCAGATAAATTCTTAGTCGGCAACTCAGCACAAGCAATATTGGAATAGTTTGGAGTCGTGTGGTCAAACAAAATTGTTCATTACTGAGCCTTCTCCGAGGGTAGCAAAGTATTTAACAAATCTGTCAAAGCAGAATTGCAGTCTTTTGATCAGAGCGTTGACATGTATGGACCTGTGCACGGGTTCACTATCAGACGTTTTAGCGGTGCCGTGTTATTTATGGGACCATGACAACCAGTGAATTCGGCACCGCTGAAACGTCAAATTAGTGAACTCGTGCATTGATCCATTAGCAGAGCGTATAACAAAAACTACTTGGCGCTACGGGTAGTAACAGTGGAATGAAAATTTATTAACTGTATACATTTACAGATTGCTGTGATCGCATGGTGAAATTTGAATTTCAAGTGGTTGCTTCGATTGTGCTGTTTCGGTATCTCAACACTCCTCCTCGAAACGCCCAGGAAGCACACCAGCCGTGGTTCGATGTTGAAGCGCTGTTGAACCGCTTAGCGATTGCTAAGTAGTAGCACCTCCGTTTTGTAGTTCGCTATCTTAAGCTTGGGGGGTGAATGGGCTATCCCGTTCTCGACCGTGCCCGTTGCCTCCGTGGCTAGCACTTCAACTTCCTAGGATCGCCGCTTTAAGTGCTTAATTAAGTATTCCATTCGGTCCGGGGGCTTTTTTCGTCACTGCTACAAGCTCGGATATCTGACAATCTTCAACGTTTGCTTTTTCCTCATCGACATACGGTGTCAGGTTATGCGTTGGGAAGAGCCCTCGACAATAACCTTCAGCTTTTCAGCACACGTTTCAACCGGTATTAATGGACCCTTAACTTTCGCTATGACCACTCGATAAACGTCCCTACAGGTGTTGGAGTCAGTTCGGCACAGCTCATTGTAGCACTCAGACTTGCTCAGCGTTGTCTCGCGTTTGAAAGCAGCTCTGGCTGCTTGGAATACGACATTTCGCTCCTCTTTGACTTCTACGTTCTTTTCTCTCTGGTAACGTCTCCTGGATTCAAGGCAAGCAGTGCGGAGGGCGTTGAGTGCCTCGCTCCACCAGTATGCGGGACGTCGATCGTTGTGGGGCTCCCGGTTTTCATGGCATTGTTGTATCACAAGCCTTTGCCTTCGCTTTTGTAAGCTCTACAGCATCAAAATTCAGGGCATTACTGTCGGTGCGAAGTGCCTCAACGAAGAGATCTTTGTCGAAAGCCGCAGTGTTCCGTTGGCCAATCCTAAAGCGTATCGCCTGGGAATCGCTATGGGTGTACTCTTCACTTATTCTTCAGTTCATGTTGCCCGCTAGTGAACTGGCAACCACTATCACTACTAGAAAACCTACCCGTCACTTGTATCGCTGTTGCGCCTGTACTATCCGCCACCTTATTGGTGTTGTTGGGTGGTACTTTTATCGCAACGTCGCACTTTGTTTCTGTTGTCGATTGCCACAACAGTTGCTGTGCGATGTCGCAGTGATTCAGGTTGATCTGCGTTACCTCCGATGCTGTTGGACTGCGATTGCCTTTTGGTACGCACGGTAATTGAAGCTGCTCGTCGAATGGGAGTTCCCTTCCTCCTATGAGCAGAACAAGCGCTTTGGTCGATTCTTGCGGTTTTGTTCTTCTTCTCCTTGGCATTAACGTCCCCACTGGGACAGAGCCGGCTACTCAGCTTAGTGTACTTATGAGCACTTCCACAGTTATTAACTGAGAGCTTTCTTTGCTAAAGTTGACATTTTCGCATTCGTATATCGTGTGGCAGGTACGATGATACTCTATGCCCAGGGAAGTCAAGGAAATTTCCATTACGAAAAGATTCTGGACCGACCGGGAATCGAACCCAGACACCTTCAGCATGGCTTTGCTTTGTAGCCGCGGGCTCTAACCACTCGGCTAAGGAAGGCCCCTTCTTGCGGTTTTGTCCGGACCATTATAGCTCGCCGCCGGGTGTCTGGAGTCCAGGCACTTGAAACATCGCATCGGTGGCCTATCTACTCGTTTGACGAGTCTCAGAGGAGATATCGACTAATCAATTATCATCTTGCCTTTCTCCACCAGTTTGATCGACGTGTCAACTGGTAGTAGTTGTCTCTTCCAGATATCTGCTTTCTGAGTAAGTGCTCTTACGTCCACCTCGTTCGCGAAAGATTTCGCGACTAGCTCCTGATGAGCCAAGCTCTTGATCGCTGGGTCACTCTTCAGCTCAAACAGCATCTCCCCTTTTTGGGTGCACCGCGGTCTAACTACATTTTCTCTGAGGTCCTTCAGGTTCGAATTGGCCTTAACTTTTCGAAGGATATTTGCGTACGTTGTTTGGACGCTTGCCTTAACAAGTATGACATCCCTCCACCTTCCCTTTCTGTTTCTTTTTTGTCTTTGACGTTAACGACGGTTAGCCATCCGTCATCGCTCCCGTCCTTTTCCGGCACACCTTTTCATTGTTCGTTGCGCTGCTTTTTTGGGTCTTCCTCTTCTCTTGGTGACTCTCTGTCTCGCTTCTTTGTAGGTTTTTCATCTCGGGGTCCTAAGCTTGGCAGCTGCTGCTTGCTCCGTAACCTTTTTTAGTGCCTTTTCGGCAAGCTCTGCTCTCATCACCAGCGTTTTTTGCTCGTTCATAGCAACGTTGACAGAGGATTTGATGTTCGTCAGCTTGCTCTTGATCGCGGTATGCACATTGTGCCGGTCCTTGTCGAACTGGATGAGTTCATCGACATTATTCTTCACCTCCGTCAACCTCGAGTTTTAAGGTTGTTGCCCCCTCGAGTAGCGTTGTTGCTCGAATTCGGTGTGTACACTGGACTCTGAATCCCTAATCATCCTTGTAGTCCTTGTGTCTCATATTGCTGCTCCGAGCTACTGCTATACGACGGTAGATTATCAGTGGTTAGCACCGGTGACCGTCGACTGACCCTGTTTCCACCAGATAAATTGGCGGGATTAGAACGTACTTGGAGGCCTGCCAAGGTTTTACCGGAACGGAGGCAACCGTACCATTAATCCACTCACCGTTTCAGGGAGGTCTCATCCATCCTTACTAAGAGTGTAGAATATGCTATGCTGCCAGTCTTCCATAATCAGAATCTCGCTGGCCTGGATCCTAATGCGCCTGGTGTTGCGCTAAAGTATTTTGAGTACGGTACGGGTCGCTTGTACGGAGACGTGCTTGCGGACCTGTGGGTTTTTGAAGGAGTTCAACAGAGCTCTTCAATGAACCCCAGCCACGTCCTAAGCAACCTCGCTTTGGGCTGACCGGTAAACCGGATCCAGGGCTCGATTAATCTAGTGACGAGGGAACAAGTCTCTAGCTCCCACCTCAGACTCGCTTTATGGGTTTGGTAATAGGGGTGAGTGTCGTCAAAGCACTCCGAACATACTGCCTGTCCTCTTTGTCGATGATGGCTCTTATCGTCCTTTCCTTGTATCCGTAAATTCTTACCGTCTCGAAAATATATCCCAGGTATTTCTACTAAGGTCTTTCCGTCTGCGCTGAGGGGTAGGGTCTGCACTCGGTGGACCATGCATTGCCATCTTATGCTGGAATGAATGATTCGATGTGTAGAGGATGACTCGCTGGGTGTTGGTAGGCTTCCTATTGATTGCGAAGTTGAACAATGAACTTTATTGCCTAATGGCAAGTAGATACAAAAACGGTAGTTTTCCCTACTTCTAGGTAGATCCTTCCGCTTGTTAACGCTGAAAATGTCGTCGACGTATCTCCACCAATTATCCGGTAATATTCCTGTTTCTTTAAATTTTCTTCAAGATTTGCCATGAGTAGCTCGGATAAAAACGTTGAGAGAGAATTTTCCATGGGGGCTTCTTTCGTCTGCTTGTAGAAGTTTCCTCGAAATTGTAAGAAATTCGCGTGCATGTACAATCTTGCCATGTATGTCCTGACCTTTCCTATCCATGCTGCATTCCATTGGCGTAATAACCAGTCCTCGAGAAGATTTAAGGAATCCTCTACTGGAACGCAGGAGAAAAGAGCCGCTAGGTCGAAACAAACCGTCAATTCTTCATCCTGGATGATTCCTGACCGTAATAGTTTCTGAGAGAACTTCAGTGTAATTTTACTGACTTAGTGCGGAAGGGATTCGGCATACTCCGGAAATCCTTTACTAACCATTTCGCCAGATTATGGGTGGGAGATCCGTCTGTCGAAATGATTTCTCGCCTTTCTTTTCCTGGTCTGTGAATTTTCGGAAGTCCTTTGAAACGCGGCAGAACGGGATTTGTCTCTTTCAAACGAGCCTCGCCAATGATCGCTTCGCAGTCCTTCGGGGTTTAGTCCGGGTAGTGGATCCATTCTCAAATATCGGTAGAGGCCTTTGTTTATCTTCAACAACTTCAAACAAGTCCTCAATTTGTAAGTACCTAAATTTCAACATCCCTAGTGATCCCATACATGCTACCATGTACTTTGTTTATATAGAATTTTTCGTCATCTGTTCATGGATTCGTAGGTCGTGTTCGACTCAGTGACGAAAATCTAGCTGTGGCAGGTAATATCTTTACATGAACTTGGAAAGCTGATTAAGCTGATAAATTCCAATCAAGTGTAACAATTGCATACGAGGTGGGAATATCGGTTTCACGGGGATGTGGTTGAAGGGCCTAGGAACACTTGTCACCTGTGGAAATGATGTTTCTCGTGTATCAAAAACACGTGTTCTTGCTGCGAAAGTGAATCAGTTTTCAATAATAATGCAATGAGAGCAACGAATGAAACATAATTGTCGATTTGCCCTGAACACACCGCTGATCATTGGCTCTCTAAACACATTGATTTAAGGACAGAAGCGATGACTATTATATGAATAAAATACGGCATACTTGAGTAAGATGGTCATTTAGTGCGAATGTCGGAAGAAGAAGATGCAACGAAGGTGGAGGTCAGCGGCTCCGTGGAAGACTTCCGCGTATGTTCATTCTGATATTGACGCAAGTGCACCAGAGCAACCAAAATATCCCGGATTTAACCCGTATGGGCCTGAGTGAAACCAAAAATTCTAAAACCCTCACTGCTCAGCGAATTCTTAATGGATTTTAATGATGTTTTGTCAGTATACTGGCACACATATCTAGTTTCTAGAGGAACGCGGAAATATTGCGGTGCTCGGAGTTATTCCGGTGGATCACTGGATCAGGTCGGGTGAGAAGGGTACTCTGCGTTTGTGCCCCTGGAGGTAAGCAAATTTCAAGTCACAGAAAATTTCCGGAATCTGTTATAATGTGGCCACTACATGACGGAATTTTAAGAAAATTGCATCAGTGGCGATTCCCTAACCTCAAATCTACCTGTTCCACGATTACAAATTCTGGATTATCAGCAACAAATTTGCATCTAACAAATAGAGCTTTGTTAGAAAGGAAGATTACAAAAATTCACTTTGTGTTTTATAAACTAAATTTGCCGAATTATCCATTTTTAGATTCGTAGAACAGGTAAAAAGTGAGGTTACGAGTCGCCTCTGCATCAGTGTAAACCTTTTGAGAAGCGATTGAATTGGATAACTATGAGTTTTGCATTTGATAAATCCTACAAATGACCATTTTCGGATCCCGGGACGCCTCAAACTTACAACAAAATGGCCAATTTATATCTGAACATCTGTGCCAAGCTTATGGGAACGCATTTTAAGTTACAATTATGTTTGATTTATACTTTTCGAGAATTGAAACGATTTAGTATCCAATAAATCCATAGCCGGTTCTTCCGGGCATTACATCCGATTGGTCACATCCGATATATTTTAAAGGGGAAAAACTCTTAATTTATAATGTTGAATATCAGATCTAAATGATTTACGCAAATTAAAATGATTGTCATTGCAAATAAATAAAGGTAACTTGGCATGTACCAAAAATTAGCCCTTTTTACCCGACTTGACCCAGTAACCCACCAGAATAACTCCGGTCACATGAATATTTCCGAGTTCCTCTGGTCACTTTTAGAAACTAGACATGTGGGCCAGTGAACTGTCAAAAAATCATTTGAATCCGATAAGAATTCTCTGAGCGGTGAAGGTTTCAGTATTTTTGCTTTCACTCAGTCCTATATGGGTTGGGTTAAACAAACGGTTGATACGTGCTGTACTGATCATAAATTTAATCACAATCAGCGATTAAAAATGTTGATTAATTTACTGTAAACAAGTACATAAGTTTTTTATGTACGATTTATCGTTAATCATGAGTAATATTCATCATAACCAAAATAGGTTATAATTTGCTGCACAGTTCAAAACGTGCAAAAAGTGCATACTTTTGTGCATTTAATCATTAGCCAATGAATGGTCGATCAGTCATCTATGATTCATCATAAAAACAGCGAAAATTTTATTGTTTATATGACTTTTTGATGTGATAAAAAGCTGATATTTGACAATTCAACTAAACTAGCTTTGTTTTTTAACAAAAAAAACACACATTTTTTTTTAAATATACGTTTTATTCGAAAGTCCTATCTACTGGTACATTCATAACCATTGGTATCGGTTTAATGAAGTTAAATCGTGCTTAGTATCACCAGTATTGGTACATTTACCCTATACAATATTATGTGATCCTGCTCATCACTGCGAATGCTTCGCTGCTCAAAACTGGATGACCTTTCTCGGTGAAAGTGGGTAGTGTTGGTAACAAGCGCCAATGCATGGGAATCACAGATGAAGAGAAACTATTCAAACAATAAACACAGTCGTTCACATTCATATTTTCGTGGAACAAATATCAATGGCAGATATGATCGTATTATAAGCTATACCATTATCGCAGATATGTAACGTTATGTTATGAATCCACATATGGTCATTATTGTTATGTGAGCCAGTGAGGTGCGATTTGTAGGTGGTTGGTAGTTGCAAGCAACTTCCACTTATCGAGTCACGCTCGACGACGTCACGTTGATTAGCGTATTGTACCAAGAACAATAATCCACTCTTGTGATAAGCTCGCTGTTCAGAAATCAGGAAGTTAGGTACCGTTGAATATTCAAACTAGAACGCGTAACACTTGCCAAACGCCCACCGATCGACTTAATGACGACATAATGCAGTTTTGATCTGTGTCGCCGCGTCCAATCGGAAGATCTTCAAGCTAAATGGCACTTACTCTGGAAACGATATATCATCAATCTAACAGAGTCAATTCTTCATCCTGGATGATTCCTGACCGTAATAGTTTCTGAGAGAACTTCAGTGTAATTTTACTGACTTAGTGCGGAAGGGATTCGGCATACTCCGGAAATCCTTTACTAACCATTTCGCCAGATTATGGGTGGGAGATCCGTCTGTCGAAATGATTTCTCGCCTTTCTTTTCCTGGTCTGTGAATTTTCGGAAGTCCTTTGAAACGCGGCAGAACGGGATTTGTCTCTTTCAAACGAGCCTCGCCAATGATCGCTTCGCAGTCCTTCGGGGTTTAGTCCGGGTAGTGGATCCATTCTCAAATATCGGTAGAGGCCTTTGTTTATCTTCAACAACTTCAAACAAGTCCTCAATTTGTAAGTACCTAAATTTCAACATCCCTAGTGATCCCATACATGCTACCATGTACTTTGTTTATATAGAATTTTTCGTCATCTGTTCATGGATTCGTAGGTCGTGTTCGACTCAGTGACGAAAATCTAGCTGTGGCAGGTAATATCTTTACATGAACTTGGAAAGCTGATTAAGCTGATAAATTCCAATCAAGTGTAACAATTGCATACGAGGTGGGAATATCGGTTTCACGGGGATGTGGTTGAAGGGCCTAGGAACACTTGTCACCTGTGGAAATGATGTTTCTCGTGTATCAAAAACACGTGTTCTTGCTGCGAAAGTGAATCAGTTTTCAATAATAATGCAATGAGAGCAACGAATGAAACATAATTGTCGATTTGCCCTGAACACACCGCTGATCATTGGCTCTCTAAACACATTGATTTAAGGACAGAAGCGATGACTATTATATGAATAAAATACGGCATACTTGAGTAAGATGGTCATTTAGTGCGAATGTCGGAAGAAGAAGATGCAACGAAGGTGGAGGTCAGCGGCTCCGTGGAAGACTTCCGCGTATGTTCATTCTGATATTGACGCAAGTGCACCAGAGCAACCAAAATATCCCGGATTTAACCCGTATGGGCCTGAGTGAAACCAAAAATTCTAAAACCCTCACTGCTCAGCGAATTCTTAATGGATTTTAATGATGTTTTGTCAGTATACTGGCACACATATCTAGTTTCTAGAGGAACGCGGAAATATTGCGGTGCTCGGAGTTATTCCGGTGGATCACTGGATCAGGTCGGGTGAGAAGGGTACTCTGCGTTTGTGCCCCTGGAGGTAAGCAAATTTCAAGTCACAGAAAATTTCCGGAATCTGTTATAATGTGGCCACTACATGACGGAATTTTAAGAAAATTGCATCAGTGGCGATTCCCTAACCTCAAATCTACCTGTTCCACGATTACAAATTCTGGATTATCAGCAACAAATTTGCATCTAACAAATAGAGCTTTGTTAGAAAGGAAGATTACAAAAATTCACTTTGTGTTTTATAAACTAAATTTGCCGAATTATCCATTTTTAGATTCGTAGAACAGGTAAAAAGTGAGGTTACGAGTCGCCTCTGCATCAGTGTAAACCTTTTGAGAAGCGATTGAATTGGATAACTATGAGTTTTGCATTTGATAAATCCTACAAATGACCATTTTCGGATCCCGGGACGCCTCAAACTTACAACAAAATGGCCAATTTATATCTGAACATCTGTGCCAAGCTTATGGGAACGCATTTTAAGTTACAATTATGTTTGATTTATACTTTTCGAGAATTGAAACGATTTAGTATCCAATAAATCCATAGCCGGTTCTTCCGGGCATTACATCCGATTGGTCACATCCGATATATTTTAAAGGGGAAAAACTCTTAATTTATAATGTTGAATATCAGATCTAAATGATTTACGCAAATTAAAATGATTGTCATTGCAAATAAATAAAGGTAACTTGGCATGTACCAAAAATTAGCCCTTTTTACCCGACTTGACCCAGTAACCCACCAGAATAACTCCGGTCACATGAATATTTCCGAGTTCCTCTGGTCACTTTTAGAAACTAGACATGTGGGCCAGTGAACTGTCAAAAAATCATTTGAATCCGATAAGAATTCTCTGAGCGGTGAAGGTTTCAGTATTTTTGCTTTCACTCAGTCCTATACGGGTTGGGTTAAACAAACGGTTGATACGTGCTGTACTGATCATAAATTTAATCACAATCAGCGATTAAAAATGTTGATTAATTTACTGTAAACAAGTACATAAGTTTTTTATGTACGATTTATCGTTAATCATGAGTAATATTCATCATAACCAAAATAGGTTATAATTTGCTGCACAGTTCAAAACGTGCAAAAAGTGCATACTTTTGTGCATTTAATCATTAGCCAATGAATGGTCGATCAGTCATCTATGATTCATCATAAAAACAGCGAAAATTTTATTGTTTATATGACTTTTTGATGTGATAAAAAGCTGATATTTGACAATTCAACTAAACTAGCTTTGTTTTTTAACAAAAAAAACACACATTTTTTTTTAAATATACGTTTTATTCGAAAGTCCTATCTACTGGTACATTCATAACCATTGGTATCGGTTTAATGAAGTTAAATCGTGCTTAGTATCACCAGTATTGGTACATTTACCCTATACAATATTATGTGATCCTGCTCATCACTGCGAATGCTTCGCTGCTCAAAACTGGATGACCTTTCTCGGTGAAAGTGGGTAGTGTTGGTAACAAGCGCCAATGCATGGGAATCACAGATGAAGAGAAACTATTCAAACCACCATTATCGCAGATATGTAACGTTATGTTATGAATCCACATATGGTCATTATTGTTATGTGAGCCAGTGAGGTGCGATTTGTAGGTGGTTGGTAGTTGCAAGCAACTTCCACTTATCGAGTCACGCTCGACGACGTCACGTTGATTAGCGTATTGTACCAAGAACAATAATCCACTCTTGTGATAAGCTCGCTGTTCAGAAATCAGGAAGTTAGGTACCGTTGAATATTCAAACTAGAACGCGTAACACTTGCCAAACGCCCACCGATCGACTTAATGACGACATAATGCAGTTTTGATCTGTGTCGCCGCGTCCAATCGGAAGATCTTCAAGCTAAATGGCACTTACTCTGGAAACGATATATCATCAATCTAACAGAGTCAAACAATTAATGTGGACGACCAAAGATAACAAAGAGCACGTAGCATTCCTGTACCCATCTTCGTACGGTGACAGACAACGCTTCCGGTGGTGGAGTGGAGCTGGTTTTTATCTTTCGCTACGCATCGCCAAAGTCGTGTCGCGGCGCGGCCCAGATAGTGCAGGGTTGGTAGCGACTGCGTGTCTTACATAAATCCTTTATTAGTAACATTTCAATCATTACCTTAAGGCGAAGTAGGCCGTCATTGAAATTTGTACGCGTTGTTAATGATTGTTGCTAACTCATCTCACGATTTCGATTCAAAGAAAATCAGTTGGTTCTGCACTGACACAGCTGAAAAAGTATCAGCATACTTTATGCAAGTTAGCGCGTACAGTGATACTTTTTCAAGTCAATATAAACTATCAAGACTAATTTTTAACACTTTGAAATGCAAGCTGAAAAGTCATCATTGTTGCCAAAACGAATGACGGGCTACTTAGCCTTAACCTGAATATATAAAGCACTTGTCGTCAATAGATGATTGCAACGATTTTTGTCAAATTTGTTGATAATTTTATTCGACGTTTGCTGCAATGGTTTAAAATTGGATATACTATAAGTAATTCATTGGTACTATACCAGGGAATGAGCTTCAGAATCATCTTCAAAATTGTATTTAGAATCCGATGTAGAGCTTTTTTCTTGGTATTACAACATCTAACCCATATTGGCACACCACACAACATGGCCGGCCTGAAAATTTATTTGAAAATCAGAAGCGTGTTCTTAAGGCAAAGAGTCGATTTTCTGTTAATAAGTGATACAGAAATTTTACATATTTGTTACATTTGGATTTAAGGACCTCAATGTGATGTTTTAAAAATTTAATGCTTATCAATCATGAGTCATAGATTAGAATCCCTCTCTACGTGACAACATGTCTACCTGAAGGTTTCAAATAAAGAGCTTTTGGTTTATGTGGAAATATTATTAGTTAAGTTTTGGAAGCATTAGGAGAAATCTTCTATTTTTGCAAGTATGAAGAAAAAATATCCAAACTTTTTTGCAATCTACTACAGATGACACGCAAGCTTCGGCCTTTGGCGGAGAGGCATGTGCCATCCGCAAACAAGGATTTTTGATATCCCTGAGGTAACTCAGGTAAGTCAGATGTAAAAATATTGTATAATATTGGTCCCAAAATGATGCCTTAAGGAACGCCAGCTCTTACAGATCGTGAGTTCTGATAATTAATCTGAAGTGTACGATTTGACAGATAACTTTGAATTATTCTAACAATGTATGTTGGAAAATTGAAGTTTTTTAATTTTACGATCAAACCTTCATACCAAACACTGTCGAATGCTTTTACTATGCCTAGAAGAGCAAGACAACTATAATAGCCTTCAGATTTGTAAGAACGGATCGCATTTGTTGATGAGTAGTCGAATGTCCATGGCGGAATCCGAACTGTTGATTGGCAAAAATTAAATTTTCGTTGATGTGGGCCATCATTCTGTTCAAAATAACCTTTTCAAAAAGTTTACTGATGGAGGAAAGCAAACTGATTGGACGACAGCTAGAAGCTTCTGCAGGATTTTTGTCTGGTTTTAAAATTGGAACAACCTTAGCATTTTTCCACTTGTCAGGAAAATATGCTAATTGAAAACATTTGTTGAATATATAAACAAAAAGCTACTTTCTAGAAGTTTATTGATGAGGATGTAGAAAATTCCATCATCGCCAGGAGCTTTCATATTTTTGAATTTTTTAATAATAGTTCTTACTTTTTCCAAATCTGTCTCCCAGGCATTTTCGAAAACGTTCTCTTGATTGAGAATATTTTCGAAGTCTTGAGTAACTTGATTTTCAATTGGACTAGTAAGTCCTAAATTAAAATTGTACGCGCTTTCAAACTGCATAGCAAGTTTTTGAGCTTTTTTGAAATTAGTTAGTAATAATTTGATTTCCTCTTTCAATGCCGGTATTGGCTTCTGAGTTTTTTTTTCAAAATTTTAGATAATTTCCAAAAGGGCTTAGAGCCAGGGTCCAATTGAGAAACCTTATTTCCAAAATTTTTGTTTCTTAATTGTGCAAAACGTTTCTTGATTTCATTCTGCAAATCCTGCCATATAATTCTCATAGCAGGATCGCGAGTGCGTTGAAATTGCCTTCTCCTCACGTTTTTAAGACGGATCAAGAGATTAAGATCATCGTCTATAATCACGGATTCAAATTTTACTTCACATTTTTTAAGCATTGCTATCCTGGCTTCAACAATGGAATTTGTTGAAGTTTCAAGAGCATTGTCAATATCAAGTTTTGTTTGTAAAGAAATGTTAACATCAAGATTAGAGTCAATATATGTTTCATATATATTCCTGTCGGCTCGAAAATAATTAAAAGTGGAGCTGATAGGATTGAGAGTCGCTTCATGGGATATTTGAAATGTAACAGGGAAATGATCAGAATCAAAAGCAGCATGAGAAATCAGTTGGCTACAAAGGTGACTAAAGTCGGTTAAGACCAAATCTATCGTAGATAGGTTTCTAGAAGAGGAAAAACATGTAGAGCTATCAGGGTAGGGTATTTAATTGAGATGTATCTTTAAGGAATTACTTCGGGAATTATTCCATGGCCGATGTTTGGCTTTACAGTCACCAATGACAAAAAAAATGACTCAATTTTCGCAAGTTTGGAGCAATTTAACTTGCTGCCCAGAGCATTGAAAAGGCAAATAGGCAGCTATAAAAGTATATTTACCAAGCTGTGTTTCAACAGAAACACCTAAAATTTCCAAAACTTTAGTTTCAAATGACGAAAACACTTGATGTTTTATAAGCCTACGAATGGTGATTGCAACTCCCCCACATGCTTCTTCAAGTCGATCATTACGATAAACAAATAAGTTAGGATCTCTCTTGAGTTTGGATCCAGGTTTTAAATATGGTTCAGTTATAACTGCAATATGTACGTTATTAGCTGTAAGAAAATTAAACAGCTCGTCCTCTTTACCATTCAGAGAACGAGCACTCCAATTTAAAATATTTAAATTATTATTTATTGGATCCTTTAGAAAAACGTAATCCAATAACAGTTTGATTAGTAAATTTTACACCAACTTGGACTTGTTTCACAAGTGTCGGATTGTTTCACGGTCTTCGGCAATATACTTCATCGTAAAAATACCTATCGAGGTATGTGTTCAGAATTTTTATAGAGGTAAATGGGCGACCTATGGCGATTTTTCTTTGCAAAAGTAAGTTTTCCCATAGTTAATCCCATGCAAACTTTGAACGGCTGGCGCTAAAATATAGTTTCTCCGATCGAGCTGAAATCTTGCACAGTTGGTATGGGACCTAACTGCAATCCAAAAAGTGGATTGGAGCAAGAATCGAAATTTTGTCCCACACTAATGAGCATGATTATAATCTTCCTGGTGGGTATGATTCTTAATCAAGCGATCTTTAACTGAAAAATGAGCATTGTTCGATACTCTACCAGGGGAATTCCGGAAACGACCGTTATCGTAACGGACATTACCGTTCATCAGCCTGGCACGAGCCTCGACGAAACGCCTACGCGAAGGGCAACCCCAAAAATTAGACTTATGATACTGCCGTGAATCGCAAGTCAGTCCCATCTGTAAAAAGTAGGCATTGAGAAAATGGGGTGTGAAGTTATCAAACTCGTTTTCCATACAAATATTCAAAAAATTCCAGAGGATTGGAACATGTTCAAATCTCAATGAAACTTTCACAATTTTCTTTTCACAACGATATCTTTCCGAGAAAAATATAAAAATGATCAGAAAACGGTTCATTTTTTGTGTTACACGGTGCGGAAATATGTAGTGGGACTGATATGCGGTTACTTTTCATAATGGGACAATTTGACTTGCTGTTTTTTCCTACTTTTTCCGAACAAATCTTATTATCTCATTAAGGCAGCTGAAAGAGTATTGGAAGATATGTTGAAAACTGAACTCAACTCAATTTTGACAAAAATGCAGATGGGACTGACTTGCGATTCACGGCAGGATAGCCCCCGCAATTGGCGCATATGAATTTATCGGTATCTTCCTTCACTGGACAGACGTCCTTAGCGTGAGAAGAACCTCCGCAAATCATGCATTTTCCATGCGGCAATTTTTTATACCATGACCCCACTTTTGACACCGACGGCACTGAGTGGGGTTCTGGTAATTTCCTCCAGGTTTCTGGAAATGTTCCCATGTCACACGGACATCGAACATAAGTATAGCCTTTTCTAAAGCTTTAATATTCTTGAGAAAGCCCTTTCCGAACAATGCCAGATTGGGTTCTCTTTTTCATAATGATTACTTGGACTGGGGAAAATCCAAGTAAATCATTTATTCCTTTTTGGATCTCTTCAGGTGACTTATAGTCACTTGAGAGACCTTTCAAGACAACTTTGAACAAACGTTCAGTTTTGTCGTCATTTCTTTGCTATTTGAAAGGAGACCTTGATTCCCCTAATGGAGTTCGAGATCTCCTGCCTAAATCCTCCATATTCGGAACAACTGACCACGATAGGCGGCACTCTTTGCTTCTTCACTTGAATCAAAAAGCCTGGGCTAGAGACTGCTTCGATTTGATGTTCGGAAAATTTGCCTAGAGCATGCTCCTTTCGATGCAATTATCAACATTATCCATTTCACCCTTGGAAGACAGTTTGCATTCCGGAGAAACGATCCTTTCTTCCATTCTTGCCACGTTTAGTGACAGTTTTAAATCCCACTTTTTTGGAAAGAAGTTCTGAATTCAGAGATTCACCCTTCCTTTTGTTTGTAGTTGCAACCATGTTTAGTGAATAAACGAAAGAACGTCTCCTAAGAGGTTTTTTTTTCCAATACGGTGTCCAAGAAGGATTACCACCGCTAGCTTTCGCCAACGGGTCCAACGAAAAATCGAAGGCACGGGTCCAAACAAGGATCTAAAGGGATCAATAGCAGAAAAAATAGTACTGAAAAGTACTGTTTTAGTAGCACTGAAAAGTACCGTTTTTAATTTTAGCACTGAAAAGTACTGTTTTATTGCTTTAGATAATTTTTAAGAAAACTTCCAAGAGCAGAGAGAATTCGTGCTCGCACAGCACGGAGGTACGATGCGCACTGATTGATTAATTATTAGTGTACAATAGTAGTTGTTGAAAAAAGTCGTGGAAGAAAACAGTATCAAAAGTTAATTTTCCAGTGATTCATTTCCATTGAATTTTTAAATGTAATTTCTGGAATAATTTCTATCAAAATTAGTATTTGTTTTTGAAATTCTGACAAACATTTTTGTTGTTATTACTAAGCGTCTCTGGATTATCTTCCGGAGGAGCTTTTATGAGGTTTCTTCAGAAGGCAGGATAAGATTCCTTCTATACTCATAGATTACTGCAGACAGTTCACTAGTAACTTATTCAGCAAGTCTGTCAGATATTGGTCCTGGTTTCCGCCAAATTTGTTCAAATATTTCAGCCAGAAAATTTAGCCCACAGCCGCTTCCTAAGTTTTGCTATAAAGGTTCCGAAACAATTTTTTTAATTTTCCTTTGGTAATGTGTACGAAAAATTCATCTGTGTCCTTCCAGGATTCCCTATCTTTCTTGACGCATTGATTTCCAAATCTTACTATACAGTACTGACCCGATTTTGTCAGCCCCCGATTTTGTCTGCCCCCGATTTTGTCAGCTTTTTGACCCGATTTTGTCAGCCTATTTAAAATTTTTCAAAAAATTGTGATCTTCATGTTTTACCACGTTTACATTAAAGTTAATGATGATGTTTGATGTCATGCACGCATGGGCGTAGCCAGAGGAGGCAATGGCAATGCCTTTTATTAAAAGTGAAGAAAATCGATATTACCAATATAAGGGAAGGGAGAGCCCCTGATAAAAAAAAATCTGGCTACGTCCATGTCCATTGCTCTCTTAAAAGTCCATGTAACCATGTAACACGTTAAAATTTAAAAAAACAGGAACAAAATAAAATGACCCGATTTTGTCAGGTTCCCCATTTTGTCAGCCTAAAATTCATCGAGGGGCTGACAAAATCGGGTCCTTACTGTACTTCGCTTTATAACAACAAATTTCTATTTCTTTCTGTTTGTGTTTGATAATCTGGCCCAGCTTCAAATTCCATCATCAAGATCATGGAAATAGTGACTTGAGTGAATTTCTGTTGTAAATAGTGACTTTTTAGTGGTTAGTGAACTGCTACCAGCCCTGTACAAGTAACAGAATGGACAAAATTTGATGTCGAAATTTTCATACAATTCTTGAAATTTTGGACGAAAGCGTGAAATTGTACAATGCACTCAATTAGGACACTTTGCGATACTGGCGTGAAACCTCAAATGAACTTTTAAAGAAATGATGGAAAACTTTCTAGTGAAAGTACTGGAGGAACTTCATGACCAATCCCTGGTCAATTTTATTGAGGAATTCCTGGAAAAGCTCTTTATAGATTTCCTCGAGTAATCCCTGGAAAACTTTTGTAGTAATTGCTGCGAGAAATTCAAGAAACACTAATGGAACTGACAGGAAGAATTCAAATAATTCGGTTTGAGAACTCTTGTAGTGATTCCCGGAAACATCCCTAAGTGTATTTCTCCGAAAAGCCTGGAATAAACCTTAGTGAATTTTCTTGGAAGAGCTCCTGTATGAATTTTTGGAAGATCTCCTAGTGAAATTACTGGAGAAATGAATAAGTGGAAAAAATGTGGAGGATGCCGGGCTAGACTCTAGCAAAATGATCAAAGTAAATTCTGTGGAAATTACTGGGGATAGTAGCGTCGAAGTGCTAAAGGGTTTTCTGGAAGAAAATTCCAATAAGCATCGGCTAAAAATTACTGGATTGATTTTTGGAGAATTGATATACTGCCCATAAACGCATACATGACCCATGTGATTAGGAAATCCAGCAAACATGGGACTGACATGCGTTTATGGGCAGTATTGGAGTCTCTAGAGGGATTTCAGGAAATTCGAGAAAAAAAAAACCTTAGAAGACATCACTAGAAACAATTCCTGAAGCTTTTTTTTTTCATCTCACAAATTTAGAAATAGTCTCTGAAGGTTTTTTTCAGGAGCCTTTAAAATTTAGCACCAAGATTCAGTGAAAGCAGAGTTAGTGATTGTAGAGATCATTCTGGTTAAAATAGAGACTTTAATGGAAGATCTATTGAAAATAGGGACTTTTAAGAGATTTGCATTAAGGCGACAATAAACCATACTTCAAATTTTCAGGAGCATAAATCTAGAGAACCAGCCATCGATTCAAGCTGAAAACTAGATCGATTAGTCACCACCACCGAGTGACCAGACGATCAAATTTTCAGCTTGAACCGATTCCTGGTTCTCTAGATTTGTGCTCTTAAAAATTTGTGGATCAATAATTAAGTGAATTCTCGCATAATTATTCATCTTCACCTTTAAATAATAACCAAGCCTTAAAAAAAACCTGCTACCAGCCCTGAAAGTGCGACAGGAAAAATGTCAAGCGCTGATTCGTCAGAACCGATGTTGTGTTGTGCGCTCGAGATTGGCTGAATGACCGACTAAGCGGCTAGTTTACCTATACCAATACCGGATAGACAACTCAACTCAACTCGGGTGGCCCTAATCTTGATAACTAGCATTCGAAGCTAGTGATGGTATTTCAATCGAACAATTTCCACTTTGCTATTCGGAATGGTTCCTGTTGAACAAGATTCATCCAAATTCCCAAATTAACCTATTCAACTACTCCGGAACCTCAGCTATAGCTGATGTGACAAAACATCGGGAGAATCTTCCTCCGCTTCAATCAGGTGTGGTCGTGTAAGGAAAGGGAGGCAACAGGAGACCTGGGACTTGGAGAAATGATTTCCCTTTTACCGATAAGCAAAACCTTTCTCATCTCCCACTCGGTACTCACCATAAAATAGCTGAATATCGCTGTCCTTGCACTACTGAGCGGGATCATCTTGGCCAGGCCAACACGGGGGAAAACCCGAAAATCTAGACACTAATTATAAACTACCCGAAAAAGAACACGCACGCCTCCTCCTCCAACCTGTCGTCTGGATTCCCTCTGATATCTGCTTCTTCTTGCCCAAAGCCGGAACACAATCTAACCACTGCTCACCGGACCGTTTAGTTTTCGGTTTACCGTGTTCCGGGTATGGTTTACGACGGAATTTTCGCGATCACTAAACTACACTTCGAGTTTACGGGAACAATCTTCGCAAGCTGCCGACGACGACACACGCAGACATTGAACCGCCAGCCAGACAGACAGCAAAAAATCCACGCACCACACTGTAAGACCAAAGTACCCTTTAATGGGTAAAAAAGTACCCTCTTTGAGAGAAACTAGTTTAACTCATAAAAAGAGTAAAGGGCCCTTACTCATTAAAGAGTAAACGGCTTGTACGTCAAATCAACGAGTGAATTTTACCCACTATCCAAAAAGTATTTTTAGAGAAACAGGGTAAAATTTACTCTTTTTCCGAACATCAAAATTCAATAAATTTTATTGTTTATTTTCGTGTATAAAACATAAACTATAACAACTTCTTAATATAAACAAACGTATTTTATTCAACATAATATTAAAAATTATTGTTCTGATGCAGTAGAATAATCTATTCATCAATAAGCCTAATGAATGGAGCAGCTGTTCCTGGTGGTTTTGCGCAGCGGGACATGCAACGGGATGTATTGGGCAGAAAATCCATTCTGTAAAATATTTGATTAATTGTTTAGATAGAGGACACAGCCACGAAAAATATGAAACCTACCTTTTACGTATCCGCACTTTTTAATTCTTATTTCTGATATAATAGTAACGAACTAATGAACATCAAACGCTGTTCCATGAATCTTAAATGACTATAGCTGCAAGATTTTTTTCACCCATTAAAGAGTAAATACGCGGAATATATAAATGTGCAAAAAATACCCATTATTTGAAAAAATGAAGTACCCTTTATTTTGACGTTTCCATATATAAGAAAATAATGGGTATTTTTCACACATTAAAGAGTAAAGCCGAGTTTACTGCAGCAGTTGCTGCAGCACCGAAAAGAAAACTTTCGTGTTTGACGTTTCTCGCTTCGGCTGTGAAATGCGCCAGGCTCATCAGTGCGTCGCCATTTTGGCAAACGTAACGCTTGTGATGCTCAAATCAAACAAGGAACGGTCGAAAATTACGTTTATTATAATTAGTAAGGCTTTGGAAATGACAATTTTGCTTTTGGGCCCATTCACAAATTGCATAACGCTGAAGGGGGTGGGTGGGTGTCCTCGTGCTGTTATGGCTCATACAAAATTTGTAAAATATTCATACAAAAAGCGTTACGAGGGGATGGGTGGGTGTCGAAAATGGCCATTTTTAGCGTTATGAAATTTGTAAACAAACCCTTTGATTATATCCTTATCCGCAACAATAGGGTCCTAAAGCCCTGTCCCAATTTTGGTGCCAAACGCTTAAGTTTAGGTCAAAAACATATGTTTACTCAATTTTCTAATGTTTTCCGATGGTTTAAGTCCAAAAAAACATTTTTTAAAGTTTTTTTTAATTTTGTCACACCCCTTGGTTTAAACTCAAATTTTGGGTGTATTTTGTTTTCCGTGTCCCTTCCAAAATGTCAGAAAGGAACAACCCCGGTGTTAAAAAGTTGAACCCCTGTGGCATTTTTGTCGACTAAGCGAACGTCAAACATGATCTCAAATGTCAAGGTTCATTTATGGATTTTTGAATTAAAGTTTTAATATGATATATCCGTTATTTGAGCGGGAAAAAATGCTAAAGTAGTTGCAGTAACATGCTCTTTCGTGATATTAAATGAAAACAAGATTCCATTAAACATTTTAGGACCCTATTGGGACAAACGGTTGTGAGCGAGCTAACTTTGTTGTTTGTTTTTCGTCTGTTTTGATGACAATTTGATTCACTGTCATTGACACATGAGCCAAATTTTCAGCCCATTTATCCGCCTGCATTCATACAACATGCATGAAATTTATCGTTCGTGGAAGATAACGAACCATGAACGAAAACAAGACAGACAAACACCACCCACTGTTTGGCCCCGATTACTGTGTGTCAACACTTGTAACATTCAAGGGTGGAGGGCGGCTGTCAACTGGGAGTAAAATTGAAAAGCCGCCAACCTAAGTCCAGAACCAGTTTTAAGGCTTAACGCGGAAAAGTTAAAATGATTCTTCGCAAAATTACAGGTTATCAATGCGCTTGAAAGAAATTGTTTGCAAGCAGTTATTTGCTACGTGCTACTGCAGTACGCTGTTGGCAAATCAATAAGGGTTTGTTCACAAATTTCATAACGTCGAAAATGGCCATTTTTGACACCCACCCACCCCCTCGTAACATTTTTTGTATGAATATTTTGAAAATTGTGTATGAGCTGTAACATTTTGTGGATACCCACCCACCCCCTACAGCGTTATGAAATTTGTGAACAGGCCCTAAGAAAATTCTGCTAAATTCCCAAAATAGATGTTTGCGAGAAAATTGATTACGCCTTCACCATTGTTTGGTCGTTATTTTGTATGGTTGTTTACATTTTAGAACCAGCGACATGTTGGGATAGCAAAATAGACATAATAAATTAGACCGCTAATGTCGCTGCAAATTTTGTTACCAACATCTAGTCAGCGTATTTTGGAGGTGATACTCAAAGTGTCAGATTCTCTTCAATATTACCATAGCAATCTGTTTTGGAAATCAAAACAATGACCTTGTCACAGCTCATGCTCACGCGTGCTGTATATTGTTGAAGCAATGGTTTCTTGCGTGTCCTGCAAAGTTGGAACTCTACAAACTGAAGAATGTTCCCTCTATATGTGTTGTTGTACAGGTAATTAATACTTCAAAATGCACGATCATCAAATACATGAGTGAACTTCTTTTAGGTTCCCCACAGATTCAAGTGATGGCCTCCGACTTCCAAAGTTAGGCTTTCAATTATTCAATCGCATTTTGCTCCCATGAATTTTTGTTCAATGAGAAAATTCTTAAACACGATTTTCACATCAATAAAGCAACGTTGTTTTATGTAGATAACAAATGCAAATTCCTAAGATGTATACAGTTTATGAAACATACATGGAACTAGCACTACAGATCACTAGAGTTAGCTGATAACAAGTTTCGCTTATAATCGTGGATCACCCAAGAGCTTCTAAAGAATGCAGTTGAACTGCAACGCGGTCTTCTCAATGAGGGTTCTAATCCATCACTTTTTCCAGGGACAATGCAACTTCACTTCCCGCATACTCGTGAACCATATCTGTACTGTTTCCGGTACTGTTCACAACCATTCACGACAATACCGTAACAGTTCCATATTACATGAAAAATAACAATAAACACACCAAACCAGAAACGGTTTTTACCGTTCCGCAAATAGTAATTGGGCAAATCATAATGTGGGGAATAGGCGGTTAAGTTATGTAACCATAAAAAAACACAGATTTTCCCGAACAAAATTTTTCGTTCACAATTCTTCAAACTGTTGACATACTATCCATTTTTGCCTAATTCACTATAGAACAAACAGTTGAAAAATAGTTGAACTATAAAATCACAAAGAGAACGAATAATGTTTGATTAATTGTTGATTTACGTTGCTGTATGGTATTTTAGTCATATACTGTACAGTTCTGTTACTGTAATATTGTACCGAAATAATTCCTAATTAAATGTTAATAAGAAACAATAAAATATAAATATAAATTATGTTTATTCATTATAAAATTTTGTTGTCGTTAGTTCCTCCAACTGCAAATTTAAATTTATTTATTTAAATTTATTTAAATTTATTTCTGCTCCATACTTGAACCCTCTAAATATCGGCTCTCGGAGGTTTGACTGTATGCAAAAGTTCACAAACAGTTCTGCCTCTTGGCCTCTGGGCCGCCGGCGACATCTTTGCTGATGGGTTAAACCCAGCAGCTTCACGACTTCACACTTCAGATACTGCTACGATTCCGGAAGGTATGACCAGTACAGCCTACAAGAAAAAAACACATAACAGTGGACAAAAACGTCGAGTCTTGATCATGCTTCAATTTTTTGTAGCTTACCTATTTTGTTGCACGTAAAGCCGTTAGCGAAGGTGGGTTCGGTTGCTCCGGATCCGGCCAAAATGTTCCAATTTGCAGTCCCATTTGCAGGTAATCCAAATCTTGCTATTTAAGGCGGTGGCGAGTTTCACTGATTTTTGCAGTCAACTATTTTTTCTTCATTGAACGCACCACTTCGGGAAATCGAATTTGCACAAGCAGCAAGGCGCTGCTGTACAGTTTTCGCGAACTTCCAAATTTCTGTTTTTTTTTCTTCAACTTTTGTTGACAGTCAAATGAGGTGTGCAGATACAAACACGCTAAAAAAATGCTATGTGACTGAATTAACCTCACACATATTATTTTCGCGTTTCTTCACCGTAATGTAAAATTATTTTTTTTTTCATTTCTCTAAATGAACCAAAATATGTTTGATTAAGTTGTGTGAAAACAAAATAATGTTTTATTTTGGTTTTATTGTTGCGTGAAAATTATTGACCATGTAAGTTATAGCCGTGTATAAAAATATAGCTCACAATTTACCAAACTGTAAAAGTAAGGTAATATATCCAGTTATCCGCGAGCGGGAATGGCTTCTTGTGGGTGCTGCTTGATAGTGGGTGAAAATAAAAATTTGACGTTTGTTGGAGGTCGTCAAAGCAACTGCACCTACCGAAGACAGCAGTCTTGCCACCCGACCCAGAGAAGAAGAAAAAAAGCAGAGAATTTCGATGGCTGTGGATTTAGAATTTCAGCTGTTTCAAATTGAAATATCGAACAAAAATGAATGTAAATATAATTCAAAAGGCGTTCCGGACACAGCATCGTTCCACAAATTTCCATCCTGACCCAGTTCTGAGTAAAATGATCAACACTGATTACTAGGATAGAAGCTGTTTCACGCAAAGTTGGTAAAACACTAGAAATTGCGAAAATGAAATTACCATGCGAATGTTGTTTTCATCACCCATGAAAAAGAACGTACTTCTCGAGCTATTTGAATGCTACGATCCTGCGGAACCATTTTTGTTTTTGAGGATTTTGATAGAGTACACGGAGAAAATCGAAAATACTAATTAGTATGAGATTTATTATTCTCCCAACATTATTCCCTTTTAATCATCGAGAAACTTTGAAATTAATCGTCGAAATATTTTGTTTTATACTTTTCCATGCTTAACCATGAATTATTTTTGGACGTGCATATGCGGTGAATCACGCTACTCTTGGGACTTAACCAAAATAATTTTGTCTTAGTTTGCTCTACAGTATCCTATTGCAATCCCGTTGCGTTTAAGAACTCCGGTGGTTTCCCGAATAGCACGCGTTCTGAGAAGTTTGATCTTAAATATTAAACTCATTGTCGAAGATCCTTCGCGTGAAAGTTATTTAAAGTAAAATAAGAATGTGGAAAAAGTTCCCTACACAATTTGCTCCATAGCAAACCATCCGCGACCGCCACCAGCGGCGGGGCCTCAACTTTAATAAATAAAAAAACGTAGTGGTAGCAATGAATATGAAGGTAAGTTCGTTTGTCTGAAGTATCTCGGTATTATTTAATAATTATGTCTAACTTTTTCAATTTAATTCTCCAGAAGAGCTCCATTGCGATCGTCGGGAGTTTTCCGGACAGATGTTTGGGAAGAACAGCTGCAAGCTTGTGGATAATGAATCTTGTTCGAAGCGGCGCAAAAGTGGAAGTGATCTGAATTAAAATCAACGATGATCATCAAATGCAATATAATGAGACCCTTATCACACACTTCTTCATGATTTGACTGAAAATAAATGCGCTTCATGCGAATATTAATTGTTGTTTCATTTTTGTTTGTTTTTGTTCACAACAAGAGAAAATGGTTAATTTTATTGATTGTACAGGATTATAGACCTTTATGCATGAGTTAAATAATTCACGAAAAATCATTTCCGGATATAAAATCTGTTTATACTAACCAAGCTTAATGCGTCAAAATGCATTACAATGAGTGAATAGACCGAATATGGTTTTAGAATGGTATTTAAGCCATCTAGTATAATTTTTTCTTAGCGTGTAGGTTCCGGAGAGTGTTACGTGTTATGGGAGGTACAGTGACCCCACGCAGTTGAATCACCCACAATTTATGAATCAGCTTACTTGAAAAGACAAAATTATTATCAAACTTGTCACAAAACATCACAGAATTATTTTTACTGATAAGAAACTATGTGTAAAAATAATTCTGTGATGTTTTGTGACAAGTTTGATAATAATGTTGTCTTTTGAAATCAGCTGATTCATAAATTGTGGGTGATTCAACTGCGTGGGGTCACTGTACTTGATGGGAAAGTTGTTGTTACAGCTTCCGAAAGCTTGATTTCTTCTGAATTGTTGGCTTGGTTGGGCCAACAGAAAGATAAAGAAATAATTTTTTTGGCAGCGTGCTCACTCTAGCAGATTGAATTTCATCAGCTTTTCTGAGGTGAAATTCGAGTTAAACTTCCATACAAACGTGCCGGTTTTCCATCTTGATATTTTGTAAACATCAATCATAGCGACGGCAAAATTCTCATTGGTAGGTGCGGTGCAGTTGCTTTGACGACCTCCAACAAACGTCAAACTTTGAATCCCACCCACCATCAAGCAGCACCCACAAGACGCCATTCCCGCTCGCGGATAACTGGATAGTGAAATATACATGTGTATTTGTTTTTGCATAAAAAATGCACAAATCATTTGGGAGAGGGTGGTCATACATTGCTACTATTTCTAACGATCTTTCATTCTCATATATTCCAACAAATTATGCACCTTTCGGTATATTGTTACAGTTTGGTATAGATTGAACAAATAAGTTTTTACAGTAAACAAAAATCAGACTCGTATTGTTCAACATAAAGCACACTGTTTGTGATACACTAACATTAACAGAAATCAGAAATATACTGTGCGGAAAGTATGACAAATTGTGTTTTTCTATGCGGGTTGCTTCGCCAATTTCACTCATTTTACTTCGAATTACGAGAAACAAAAACAAACCAATCTCATTGACACTTTGAGTACCAGTGCATCGTGCGAATATAAAAATAGGCTACTGTGGTTGGTTTATCCCCATCACAACCATTGTATGGAGGTAACAGCGCCCCTAGCGTTCTAAATCTAATATTTCTATTGGTAGCAATAAAGAGCCGCCAGTTCCACCCTTGGTAACATTCGCTGACTCACACTCATTCTGATCAAGAAACAAAGGCGAATATTTTTTAAATATTTTCTGTGCTATGTTTGCAACCAAAGGGGTGTTCAATGATCCAATAGATTATAATTAGGTTGTTAAAGGCTGCATTATCAGTTAATATGAAAGTTATTACCAATTTTATGCAAAACATAAATAACCCGAACGACTCGATACTGTTGCAGTCTGTGAGAGTTGTTGCTCTCGAACGCTCTTGTGTCGCGTATTAAACGAAAGAGTGAATGTTTACATTCATAGGGTTCTCCGAATGCGATGTGCCACGAACTGTTATGGTTCGCGAACTGTTACACTCTCCGAATATGGTTCGATCGGCTTATTCTGATCGAAATCCAAACACTGGGTTTGTTCATACATTTCATAACGCTAAAACTGGCCATTTTGTATGAACCGTAACAGCTTTTGGACACCCACCTACCCCCTCCAGCGTTGTGAAATTTGTGAATGGGCCCATGCAGTTTGTTTCTGAGCGAGTACAAAGGGAAAACCAGCGACATTATTCTTCTATGGTTTATTATTTCTATTATTATTGCCCATTGCACGGTGACGTCATCAGGAAATCAGTCTCTTTCCCTCCTCCGGAAAATCTGAAAACAACGGTGCCAGTACTTGTCAAAATTGACAGGTACTGGCACCATTGTTTTCAAGTTTCGTTGAAGAGCGAAAGAGAGAAAATTTTGCCGTGAAATGCCCAATTCAGCTGCTGTTTAGTGCTGATCCCAGCTGAGTTCAGTTTGCTATTTTTAGCGCATAGTGAGAAAATTTATATCAATGATGGTAACAAATAATGTTTGGGTATTGTTTATTTCTTTCACTACTGGACTGCGAAGTGCGGCCTCATAAGTGCGAAAGTGTGAATAAAAGTGCGAGATTGCATTGAATCCTGTTGGTGTCTTCAGAGCACTTATTAACTTATTACGAAGAATAAGTTCCCCGAAGACACCTATGGGGTCATCCAAAAATGACGTCCATCGTTTAGGGGAGGGGGGGGGTACTATGAAAGTGTGACAGTGTATGTATTAGGTATTGGAAAAAGCGTGACAGAGGGGGAAGGGGGGGTGTCTAGAAATCCCGAAAAACGATGGACGTAATGAGGCTGAAGCCGGTGAAGCATTCAGCGTACCGTGCACCCCCGATAATTTGAACGGTACCTCATGCAAACCATCGGAGGTCATTTTTAGTTTGAACATCTAGTCACTCTAGAACCGTGCTTCTGGTTACCCCTTTGGCTGTTTTGTTTTGATTCTGCATTCCGTTCCACAGCGTTCCATTTCACTTTACTCCGTTCTATGAGCTAAATGACGTTCGAACCATTTTTAATCTGAACGACGTGCAAATTAGCGGGGTTCAGATTAAAAAGTGTTCAGATTAAAAGTGGTCAAACCAACGGGGGTACCCGGTACTTCCTGAATGGAATACGCCAAGCATTGAGTGCTTTGTCAAATCGCTCTTACACTATTACCCTAGCTTGGGTCCCTTACCATTGCTCCATTCCGGGCAATGAGGAAGCGGACTCTCTGGCAAAGGTATGCGCCTCAAAAGGCGATGTTTACGACCGTCGAATCGCCTTCGATGTTTTTTTTCCATTAGCCCGTCGAGAGACCTTGATCAGCTGGCAACAGAAATGGAGAGACGGAGAAATGAGTAGATGGCTGCATTCCATATTTCCACAGGTGTCGAAAAAACCATGGTTTAAGGAGTTGGGCATGAGCCATGATTTCATTCGTGTCATGTGTCGGCTTAAGTCCAATCACTATTTGTTAAGCGCGCGTACCCACCGTATGGATCATTAAAATAACCAAAACGGCCGCTATGGAAAGCATAGATAGCGCCACCGTAGCCTTGTGTGTTTGACAGAACAGCAATGCTGTCACAATGTTAAATCCCATTTACAGTGGTGCCTTTATTTTGATGCGGTGAGCACTGACATACCCAACTAACATTCACTCATTTAACAAACACCATTATGGCAGTTTTATCCAGCATCATGTTTTATAACATTTTAATAATTTCCATGGCCAACCTTTGTTAAAGCATTGTTCACACAAATTTGGAGAAACTTTAAAGCATGTCGTTGAATACCAACTTTATTTTTCAGCTTTAAAAACGTTTTACAAGCATTTAGTTCAGCTTTTATACGGCTGGTCTAAAAATAATTAAATACTAATAAAAACAAAAAAATATTTTTCTAGGCACTTTATAAATGTAGTGTGCACTATTATTACGATAGTATAACAATCTTATTTAAAAATCGCATGTATACTGGATTCGAACTCGAGACCTTCCAATCGTCAGCGGTATGCCTTGCCATCTGCGCCATCCTAGAATTGATGATTATACCGTCCAGTGCAAAATATAAACTTTTCATAGCTGAATATTGACCATGTTCGAGCTTCTATTCGACAACGTCTAATCAACACATGGTACGCTAATCTACAACTGAACAAGAATATTATTCAGCTGCTGTTTAGTGCTGATCCAAGCTGAGTTCAGTCGGCTATTTTTAGCGCACAGTGAGAAAATTTATGTCGATGTTGGTCAAAGTAATGTTTATTTACACAAAATTAAAACAGTCTGAAATGATTAATCTAATTTCATAATAAATTTTAGTTTGTTCAAAAATGATTAATTAACTGAAATTATTTTATAAATTATAGTTTGATTATATTTTTATTTGTATTTTTCATAAACCTATTACATATGCATTGAAGTAAAATTTCTCTGTATGAATATATTTGAATCATTTTAGTCCTCAGAACCCACCTGAATAGAAAAATATTCGAATATCTTGATGCGATTTTTATTTTCGGTAATGGCCAAGTAAATCATTTTTCTCAGAGCGCAGTATTTATTCAGTTGTGAAGAAATGTCATTTCAAATGTAGCTGGCTATAGAAATTTATTTAATCAATTCTGTCAACGAAATTTCCATTTTTCTCGTACGGAAAAACATCCCGAGCAGGCGAAAAAAGCTAAGCAATAGAAAATATAATATGGATAGCTAAAAGTGATATTATCTTCATAGATATATGATATAAAATATCTGGAAATGATATCTAAAATAAACTACTAGAACAAAATTGGCATGTCCTATTTAGATTCTGCAAGATTTTACCATTAGCTGCGAGCTATTCATTAGATCTGCGTACATCAAATTTTTCATAGGTTTAGAAGTTCCAGGAACAACATTTTGATATTGTCTTCAGATATTTTATCTCTTATGTCAATCAAGTCAATATCACGCTTTGTTTGCAAGTACTTTGCTCCTACTTCGCAATAATTCTGCATTTCTGGAGACTGACCATGTTTATTTTCTGAACAGCTATTTCAAAAGTTTAAGAAAGCATAATTTATGAGCTTTGAAATGCATTCGGAACTCAACACGAATTTCGGATATTTTGTCCATTTTATGAAATTTAGCTATAGTGTGATCGCTTTTACAAGGCTTATTTATTGCTGAACAATGTGTTTGTTAATCGTCATTTTGGCCTCCATTGGATCAACTGTTCTTATAATATACTGAAGCTGAATTAGGATTTTGTAAGATACTTATTCAGCTCTTATTCATGCTTATGTTAAACATGTGGGAATAGCTGAAGTGCGACGCAAGTAAAACGTTAGTTCGTCTTCTGAATATCCTTTTATACATATACATTTGTTTAGTGGAATATTGGCTTTTTAATTGGGGGAAACATGTCTTGTTCAGCTTATTTGTAGAACAATCTTGACTAGTTGAATGAGAATCTTTGGAAACGTTTAATAAGTGGCGATTCAACTTTTGTTCATTCTAATGCATAACGTTGAACATTGATCTAAGTTTGTGTTAAAAAAGCACCTTCTCAGCTCTTTATAGAGCAAATTTTTTATTCAGCTGCCATTACCATTATTGAGCAATAATTAAACATGCATGCTTGTTTGTGGCTCTGAATTGTTAGTTGGGTAAACTCCCTTCAATGATCCATTGGGCTCTCAGAAAGCAATCTCTGTGTTTGCGGCGTGGCTTACCAGTATATCGAACATGTCGTATGGGGATGCAGTGAGCATCGTGGCATCAGATCTGAACTGACTGAAACTCTCCGGAACCAAGGAAAACAGCAGAAACCTGTCACTTCCCTTGTTGGCGGGCCTTGATTTAGAATATATAAATTTTAGCTACATGTTTTTGAAGCGTATCAATATCCGAGTTTGATTGTCGTTCGTTCCCTGTCTTTCGTTTTTCCCTTCAAAATGTCCTCTTCTCATCGTGTCTCCCACAAACCGTTTCTGTTTAGTTTCATTACAGATCTGTACGTCCTGTTCCTTCAAGCTTCATCAGCTTAGTACACAGTTAAACCAAATCACCAACTTCGATAATCTCATTACCGAAATCTCAACAGCTGAACGGTCGGTAATCAGTTCGGTAAACGAATAGATTACTGACCTTTCGGTAATCTGCGTTTCGCACCTCAGCTGTCAAAACTACCGAGTTTTCGATAAACGTTTACCGAAGATCTGTAAATACGGCGCACGGGTTTGTTCATCCAGATAACCAAATTCTTATTAGTAAATAGTAAAACGTAAATGTATACTTCACCTTTTTCACCTTTATTTTATCATCTAATATTATAATATATATTTACACATGATTGGATAACCAAATATCTACACTGAGCTGAAACTGCATCTAGATTGTATGTACAGCGCACATATATTTTTACAATCAAGCTTCGCATTTGCATTTTATTGATTCTGCACATAAAAGTTACGACTCGGTAACGCTTAGCTTTTTACTGCAGTGTCTTTATAAAATAAATGCGATTGCACATAATTTTAAGTAATCACGCCAATATAAATAATCTGTGACCAAAATGTTTATTTTTCCCCATTTCTTTAAATAAAAAATAAATCAAAAGCTTTTTGAAGGCTCATTTGCGTTTATTGAACTCTCGGCTGCATTTTTATGACCTTGATAGTGATGAAGTGAACTCCCGCATAGAAAAATACAATTTATCATACATTGAAAACAGTAAAACACTTATTTCCGTTAAGGTTAACGTATTACAAACAGTTGCTTTTATGTTAAACAATACGAAATTCAAAGTTAAAGACCATAAAGAATCATTTCAGTATTAAATACTGAATGGTGACAATTACTTAAACTGTAATGTCATTGTAAAACTATATTAAGCTGACAAACCGTGAGATATGGTTGAAACATAGCATCAACGTTCGCCAAATGGTTCACAGTTGTATATCCGCAAACGAGTCCGTAACACACTCACACATGTAAATTTTGTTGGGCAGAGGTGGACACACCACAACGCAGAACAGGGTCACCGAAGCGGAACGCGGAACCAGGATTTCGGTAGGAAAGAAACACAACTAATAAACTACTGTACGCAACGAGAAAGCTTTAATAAACACGTCTGAACGGATTGAACATCACTTTACGGATGAATGGTAAAACTTTCCATTCTCCCTTTCTTCGCACACATTTGGCGCGCTCGCCGCCTGCCCTACTGGCGCATGCGTTATTAGCCATTCTCTACACATTCAGTGTTGCCGCTTTGCTTACGAGGCACAACCATTGCATACTCCAACACTCCTCCTCAATGTTGTCCTCGTACTCGTCCGTATCCTCACTGCCTTCCATGCCGGGTTGATCTCCTCCTGCTTCAAGCAACGTAATCAACCAACCGGTTGGATCGTACTCCACGATTACTCCTCCTGGATTGCTGAACTTCCCTCCAGTTATCAGCATCCGAATCTGGGCTTCCACTGTTGGACTCTGCCACATGCAGCGGCTCCACTTCCTCGCTTGAAGTGTTCGCATCGAAGTATTCTTCTTCTTCACGTTCTTCGGCTCTATTCGGCTTCTTCTCCGAATACCAGCTCACCACACTGACTGGTGTACTTCTTCGCTTCGTCGTCTTCTTCTCGCCAATTAGCGGCCGCTGGCCCTCTAATTTCTTCTCAACTTTCGCCAACTTCAGCCGATACAACGACCCTGCCTTTTCTCCTATAACCACTTTCTTACCAGATGCATCGCAAATGTCGCAACCATCTTTCATGAAATTCACCGAAAACTTTTTCGCCGTCAATTTGTCCACTGACACGAGTCCACTCGCCAACGACGGAACATACAAGACGTTGGTAAGCTTCACCTCAACTCTTCTTCCGTTTCCGTCCTCACCGTGCACTACACCTACGCCACAACCAGCAGCGGTAACCACTTTACCATTCGCCAACACTACACTTGGGCCTTTTTCTTCCTTCAGTGACTTGAAAAAGTTTCTGTCGCTCGTCATGTGCCGACTTGTTCCACTGTCAATGTACCAGCACTTTTGCTGATCCACTCTAGCCATAAAACACACACTGGCACCACAATTTTCGTCCTTCGCTTGTCTCGCGTTTTGCCGCACACGCACTCTGTCGTCCGGCTTCTTCTTCTCTTCGCTCTCTCTTTCTAGCTCCTGTTTTGCTAGCAAAAACGAACGACAGTTGCGACGCAAATGACCGGGCTTGTCGCAAAAATAGCATCTTTTCACTGGTGCTCTATTGCCGAGTCCACCCACGCTTTGCACTTCATTTTGCACTACCACACTTTTCATCGCTTTTGTCTCACATTGCATTTCGCCGGAACGCTCTCTCCGACGCTCGAACTCATCGATCAGCTTCGATTTCACTAGCTGCATCGTGATGTCCGCATCGGCACGACTCTCCAACGCCGTGACCAAACCACCGTACGAATCAGGCAAGCTACGCAAGATCATCGCAATCCGCAGCGATTCCTCCAGCTGTTGGCCTGCATTCGTCAAACGGTCGAACAAATCGTCCAACACCACCAGATGACTCTCAAGGTCACCTTCTTCCGCGAGATTTAACGAGCACAGTTTCTTCAGCAAAGATACACGTGACGATACCGTGTTCTTCTCGTGATAAGCACGCAACTGATCCCAAAACGCTTTTGCACTGTTTGCTTCCTTCACCAGTGCAAACTGGTTATCATCAATACACAATCCGATAGTGGCACGAGCTTTCCGGTCGTCCTTCGTCCACTGATCGGTCACTACAGCCGGCCTCGCATCACCGACCACATACCATAGTTCCTCTCTCGTCAGGAGCATCTCCATCCTGAACTTCCATATTTGCCAGTTGTGGTTGCTCAACTTGGCAAACGCAAACTTGTTCACATCCGCCATTTTGTCCACACAAAATCACTACCGCGGAGAAAACAACTCACACACACTCACACACGGCGTGATCACTTTTGCTCTCTCGGAACCTTTTTCCTATGCAATCCAGAACCTTCCCTTCGGCACTGCTGGGCCAATAACCTGTTGGGCAGAGGTGGACACACCACAACGCAGAACAGGGTCACCGAAGCGGAACGCGGAACCAGGATTTCGGTAGGAAAGAAACACAACTAATAAACTACTGTACGCAACGAGAAAGCTTTAATAAACACGTCTGAACGGATTGAACATCACTTTACGGATGAATGGTAAAACTTTCCATTCTCCCTTTCTTCGCACACATTTGGCGCGCTCGCCGCCTGCCCTACTGGCGCATGCGTTATTAGCCATTCTCTACACATTCAGTGTTGCCGCTTTGCTTACGAGGCACAACCATTGCATACTCCAACAAATTTAACTATATGTTACAAATGCTTAACAGTTTGGCGAACAGTTGCACGCGTTAGTAAGTGTATATATTTTAAATTCATTTAGCTGCAAACGCTTAAAACAACTAACAGAACTATGTTTACATTTTCATGAATCAATAGAATTTATCTTACCCTCCATCACAACTGATCCAAAGATCATTATTGTCCAAATTTGTAAGATTTGTGGATGTATCAAGAATTGTGATTTTTGTCGGGACATTGATTCGGAAATCAATATTTTTCAAACAAAATTATAAAAATGTTACATCTACTGTGAGTTGTTTTTAGCGTGTCCTGTTTATTTTGTTCTTAAAGTAAAAAAAAAGCAAAAAAGTGAAAATTTTGTAAAAGAGTGCAAATAAATGAATAAAAGTCTTTTTCCACACCAAAAAAGCTCTTGTTGCTTTCCATGACAAGCATGCTGATCCTTGTGTGCTGTCGGTGTTATTTGCCCATCACAAACGCTTCATCGTTATTGCAGAAACCGCAGATTTTTCCCCTGGATTCGAAGGCCGGATTTTCTACCAGCAATCGATTGGAAGAACTATTTTCGGGTAATCAATGCAAAGCCAGATCAGATCCGCACCGTGGAAAATGGCAATGAAAGATACCTTTGGATTTGCCTTTCCATTCGGACTAATCGAAAACTTCACTCAAAGATTTTGTAAGGTAAGTGTTAGTGACATTGAATATTGGTTGTCCTTACTGGGGTATTAACTTCACGCGGCCTTCGGGAACGACGCGCGGCACTTTTCTCACCCCGTTATGATTCTTATGGGAGAATAACATTACGGTATTTGCTTAAGTGAGGTGCGTCGTTCTCCCAAAGGAAGGTCGCGTGAAATTTTGCAAGTGCCCTAAGGGAAACAAACCATCCGCCGCCCGGCGTTTACTATGCAAGGAATATAACAATAATATCTGTTTGTTTCCTTTCTCTTATAGAATCTGTACTCCATTTGAGAAGTGAAAGGAAAGCAATGGCACGACATGACCAGACCCTTGGCAATCCGGAAACAAACGAGTGTAAAACCTCCATCAGGAAAAATAGTGTCCGCAATAACACCATGAACGCTAGTGTGTAATTGGAATCGATGGCAATATGAATACAATTATTATATTTTTACCTTATATTCGCCTATTTATTTCAAATGAAAAAAATTAACAGTATGGCATCAGGTAAAAATTACAATAAAGCACCATAAAACAGATATTACACATACGTTATTTAATTTTGTACCGACTTTATTGTTCCACTATTTCGATACTGTTTGCTTTACAGTGGATTGTTACAGTATATCGACTGTTCCTCAAACTGTAAGCGGAAAAAAATGTTCGAGAAAATCGGCATTTTTTTATGGTTACATAACTTAACCGCCTATTCCCCACATTGTTATTTTCCCAAATACCATTCCCCAAACTGTAAAAATCGTTTATGGTATTGTTGGTTTATTGTTTTTTTTTGGATGTTATATGGAACTGCTCATATATTGTCGCAAATAGTTGCGGATAGTTTCAGAAACAGTGGTTGTATTGTTTTGGTCTATGCGGGCTGTATACTGTAGGTGGGATTAGCGATGGGTGTTTGCGCTAGAATTTGTTCGGAGTCGGAGAATCCTGTTAATTCTTAGGAACGTGGCACTGATTCCATGGCAGTTCATGGCATTCACCATCGTAGAGTTTAATCCGATGCAGTTTTGTTACTTCTCGGAAAACGGGAATCATAAATGCTTAGTAACGTATAATAAAGATGGGATTACCTCCAAAAAAATGATGATACAGAAGGCGTCATATTGATGTGTCCGTTGCTCTACGAGTTTCTATTCTTGAATTCAAATTGAAACTCTAATAAATTGTAACAACGTGACCTTCATAATGCATTACAATGCAAGTGAAAAATATGTGCATGAACATTTTATTTCATTGGTATCAAATAAAATTGATATGCGGCACATAAAATCTACTGCGAGTTAAAAAATTTGCATCTATCTGATTTCTGCATATAAAATATAATGGAGATTTGATTTCAGTGTATAAACATAAATCAATCCATGAACTCGTGCGTCGTTGCAATCTTGCTATAAATAATAACATTAATCCATATAAAAACCATTTGGAAGCTGCTTTTTACTCACCTCTATCGTATTTCTGTATTGAGTAAATCCTTAGAATAAACTTTAAATTTATAGAACATCGGCAAGCCAAAATTTTCACCACGACGCGTCCACGTAAACAGTTAAACGCTGTCAATTTTCCGAATTACCGATTTCGAAAGAAAAGATTTCGGCTCTGTTATGCCCTACGGCGCCTTAGCCTGCCAAATAAACGAAATAAAAAAATAATAATCCAGTGGTGAAAGAAATGCGCAATATTCACACAAAGTAAAACCAGTCTGAAATTACTTATCTAATTTCATGATAAGTTTAAATTTGGGGCCTTCCTTAGCCGAGTGATTAGAGTCCGCGGCTACAAAGCAAAGCCATGCTGAAGGTGTCTGGGTTTGAATCCCGGTCGGTCCAGGATCTTTTCGTAATGTAAATTTCCTTGACTTCCCTGGACATAGAGTATAATCTTACTTGCCACACGATATACGAATGCGAAAATGGCAAATTTGGCAAAGAAGTTCATATGAACACTAAGTTGAGAAGCAGGTTCTGTCCCAGGACGTAATGTCAAAAAGAAGAAGAAGAAGTTTTGAAAGATTTATCAACTTAGGGTTCATTCACATATTTCATAACGCCAAAAATTTTCAACACTCACCCACCCCCTCATTACGCATTTTGTAAGAATATTTTCCGAATTTTGTATGACCTGAAACTTCTTGAAGACACCCACCTACCCCCTTCAGCGTTATGAAATATGTGAATGCGCCCTTATACATATTTAAATTCAACTATATTTGGCCATTTAAGCCTGATTCGCTGCTGACAAGTAATTTCTCGGCCTATCTTGATGCATGGTAAATTTCTGCAAGGAATCGATGAAGAATGCGCTTTTTTCTGATCGCAGTACGCAGTTGAAAAGAAATTTCATTTCAAATGGGAGTCGCTGTAGAAAATTTCTGCAAGGAATCGGCGAGAAATTTCTTTAACGATTCCTTTTCAGTCGCAAATCAGGCTTTACGGCAAAATCAAATGGAAGTTGCCAAGTTATATACGCGTAACGCTCTGTCCAAAATACATAAAACACCCTAATGATTTGTATTTTTCATAATGGGAAGTATTTGTGCATTTTAACAGAAAAGTAATCGCCTATTCGTGATCAAACATCAACATCGCACCGCAAAATCGCTAGTGGTTGGAGGTGATTTTAACCTCCAACTTGCCAAATAACCTCCAAATCTTAACCTCCAAGTTAGTTCTAATACCCTCCGTTATATGATATATAGTGGCGCGTCGATCGTCGCAAGTTTATCGTTAAGCAGTCAATCTCGATGCGTGGAAAATTTCGTGCAAGAAATGCTCAAGAAAAGCATTTTTTTTGATCGCAGTACGCAGTTGAAACGAAAAGTCAATTCAAATCGAGCCATTGGTAACCAAGTGCGCAGCTTGATGTTACCGAGAAAACGAATGGATGTAGAGTAAAGTGGGGCAAAAGTTCGAGTGGGGCAAGAGTTTCTTTTTAAGATTTCTAGCTCAAATCAAATCAAAACTTAGAAATGTCATGGTGGTTCGAATGGTATTCAAGTAAGAATCTTTCACTCCAAATATCATAAAAATCGATTGAGATTTGGAAAAGTTATGGCTATTTGTTGTTTTTCGACATAAATATTGTAATACTTGCACTGACTAAACTGACGTGGTGGCTAGAGCATTTTGCTTCATGAATAATAGCCAAATATTTGAATGAAAATACGTTGGAACACTAACTCCACCTGGTGGTTTTTGTAAAGAAACACTTTGACGGACAAATCTTTAGCACTCCGAGGAAAAACTACACATGTTCGGGTAAAAATACGAGGAATATATTTAATCATATTTAGGAAATAGAGAATACAAAAATCTAAGCTTTCCTTTACGAAATAAAATTTTCTTGACTCAAATATATTGCTTTAGAATCAGACTCACATGATTGTCGATAGTTTTGACAAAACTAAAATGCATCATACGAAATTGATTTAGTTTATTTTAGATTTAGTATTTTACTCATACCTTACTAGTTTGAAACCAGTGTGTATTGTTTGGTTTGACTGATGAAGATGCTCGTTGTATAAATGTCACCTTCGTACTATTGACGTTGCATCAGTTTGACATTTGCGACCACTCATCATTTGAATTGATCGTTGCATATTTTCGGTTACCGTCTGCAATCGAGAGTCACGTCAGTTTAGTCAGTGATACTTGGTCAAACTTTCGATACATGGAACCAAATGAAGATAAAATATTTTTCAATATTTCATGTATGGGCGTTTCTAGGCCTATCATAAGGATGCTTTGACGTGTGTTAGTTTTTCCATAAATAGTTGGAATCAATTTTTGGCCCATAGCGGGGCAAAAGTTCGAATCTGCGGGGCAAAAAATCGACCCATGTATAAGGGCCCATTTACAAATTTCATAACGCTAGAGGGGGTGGGTGGGTGTCCTAGCGATGTTACGGCTCATACAAAAACTCAATAACATTCATACAAAAAGCGTTACAAGGGGGTGGGTGGGTGTCCAAAATAACCAATTTCAGCGTTATGAAATAAATGAATGAACCCTAAACCCACGGAAAATTTTTCAAATTTCCTGAAATCCACTTATTATCTTCAAATTTAGCGAAATTTGCCTGATCGTGCGAAAAATGTCACAAAAATTTTACATTTTCACTTAATTTTGCGAAAAACTGCTATTTTTTGGGTGTATTACAATTAATCCTGTTTTGGGCATTTTTTGATGAAAATTTAGTGTGTATTTTTCAGCAAACATAAGTTTACGGCTGGTAAAAAGTATGCCTGGCACAAAAGTATTGATATTTTGTGTTTTACCCAACGAACTTTTGCCCCACACTAGATTCGAACTTTTGCCCCACCGGTGGGGCAAGAGTTCGTTTACGACAATCAATTTTGAAACTGTTATAACTAAAAATGGATAAATATTTTGACACAAGTTTGTTCAGCAAAGTTATAGCCAATATGTTGAAGGTTCACTGTATGGTACTTGTTTTGTTTAATCTGCCATTATTTTCCTGGAAACTTTGATTATACCACTAAGGTCGAACTTTTGCCCCACCTTACTCTACACGTTATTCAACAATGCTACGATGAAGAAAAGATCCTTCTCTATCTTCCAGTGGTTACACGCTAAGACAGCTTCACGCGGCACATGTGTTAAAACTACACAGAATGAGTGCACATTGGCTGTGCGCGGATCGATGGAAATGGAACTGTCAGTCTTCTCCCGCGCCGGAGCAAACAGTTGGCCATTGATAGGATGAAAAGTTTTTCGGGATTTTTTTCTGGAGAAAAACCGGAAAATGATCGCAAATGTGAGAGTTGTTTTCCCATTTGCTTCCGCTTCGACTATTCCAATGAAAAAATCTCTGAAAAACTTAAAAAAATTGGAATGTTTTTTCATGTTTTCAGAAGCTAAACAAAAATGAAAGCGAATTCCGCATTCCGAGCGTTTCTCCTCTGTGCGCAATTCACTCATTCGGTTTGTTTACCACCGTTTGCACAAAACTGTGTACAGCCCCATTTGCACAGAATCTGTGCTGAATGAAGAGAGGCCGATTTTGTGCGCTCGGCACTCATTTTTGAGTTGATTTAGCAAGTTTAGCGTGTACAGTTTTCATCTTGGGCCTTGCTTTGCTTAGAAACAAGGAGTAAGGCCCCAAGCACAATGTGAACGGCAACGCGGTACAACGGCAAAACGGCATGCCCATTTTGATCTACACATTACTTATCAATCCCATGTTGACTAAATCCTTTTCAACATTGACTTGACAAGTAGAGTGTAGTTCAAGATGGGCTTGCCGTTTTGCCGTTGTACCGCGCTGCCGCTCTCATTGTGCTTGGGGCTTTATTCGTGATCAAATGTCAACATCCCACCGCAAAATCGGTAGTGTTTGGAGGTGATTTTAACCTTCAAATTACGAAATCATCACCTCCACCTAGTTCTAATAAATATCCTCCGTTATATGAATTATGGTGGCGCGTCGATCGTCGCAAGTTTCTCTTTAACCAGTCAATAACCACTCAAAATTTACAGAAGTCACCCAGTGACTTTAGGGCCCATTGACAAATTTCATAACGCTAGAGGGGGTGGGTGGGTGTCCTAGCGATGTTACGGCCCATACAAAAATTGAATAACATTCATACAAAAAGCGTTACAAGGGGGTGGGTGGGTGCCCAAAATGGCCAATTCCAGCGTTATGAAATAAATGAATGAACCCTTATTATATTTAGGGCTGTGCACTATGAAGATTTATCGGTATCGGCGATATCATATTGAATCAATATCGGTATCGGCGATATATCGGATTTGACATTATCGATATCGAACCGATATTCGATAATTTTCAAAAGAGATTGTTTAAAAGTAAAACCGACAAAATCGGCTTTGTTTGACACCAACTGTTGCATTATGAAGTCCATTACTTGAATTTCATAGTGATGTTTGGCAATACCCAATGGATTTTCAATATTTATTGAACAATTTTCAATTGTAGTATAAACATAAAATGTTGTTCTGATTTATCGGAACTGTTATCGGATCGATAATGGCTTTATCGATATCGGAAAATATCGTGCCGACAGATATCGGATATCGTATCGATAAAATCGATCCGATAATATCGATATTATCGATAATATCGATATTTGCACAGCCCTAATTATATTCATTTGAGGACTTAACAAGATTTATTCATTGCAAATTCATTTTAAGGCTATTTTTCAGGTTTAATTTTACTATATTGAGTAAAGCGAAGTATATGCACTTCAACAGAAAAGTAATCGCCTATCTCGATGCGTGGGAAATTTCTTGCAAGAAATACTAAAGAAAAACATTTTTCTTTGATCGCAGTACGCAGTTGAAAAGAAATGTCATTTCAAATGGAGCTCACTGTGGAAAATTTCTTGACCATTTCTTGATCAGAAATTTTTACTTTTCTTGAGCGGAACAGCATACCTAGCTTAAAGCGACAAAACGTATACATTTTAGATTGGCAAAAACCAAAATCTGACCAGGACGCTATTGCCACTCGCCATCGCCATTAAGTTTCTGCAGTATCAAAAACATGTAATTGAATGTGAATAGGGTATTTTGATCCTAATCGCTAACAGTTGGCGCCATTGGCAAAAAGTACAGACAACAACCCTTCGAACATTCAGTTTATCTGTGCTGGCCGCCTAGGGGCGACACTGATGCGTGTATTCCTATCACTGATCGCGCTACGCTGGATTCTCAAGTTTCTCAAATTTCAAACACAAGCGCATGGAAGAATGGTAGTCGGTGAACTGTCAAAACGTATGGGAAATAATGAAAAACGTAAATTACTTGCAATTAGGAAACTGGATCGAAAAAGTAGTGATTAGAAATCAAGCGTAATATGAATACATAACTTTCTGTGCTTAGTTCTTCTTCCATTGTGCTTTCTTTGCTTTAGGATTGTGTTTTTACTACCACTTAAAAAGAGTCATCTATTGCCTTTTCAGTTTTGAATATCGCCCTATTGTGTAATTTGTTAAGAAGCACCGAGAAATGGCCAGGAAAATGGTAAGGATTATAATATCATTTATCTTAAATGAAATCCTTGAACAACAAAACTGTTTATTTTACAGAAATCATAAATGTTTAAAGCCAGCATTTTCATATTTAGAGCCCTACCCAATTGGTGGTCGGCCAATTAGTTGCATGCACCAGGAACTCATCTCATCCGATATACTAGAGATCGCAGAGACTAACGCTGCCACCCGTCTGATGGAGGACTTGCCGGGGTTATGCTCCTACCTGGATTTTCTCAATCGGCTGTCCATATTCTGCCAGTCAAATTGCTGGAAAAATTAAATACTGCTAGTTGCCGCCTCAATCGAGAGGCTGGTAAATTTATTAATTTAGTTTGTGTTTATTTAATGTATGTTTATGGAATCAATACAAATACAGTCCAACCCATAATCGGCTCAACGTAATGAGCTGTTGTTTCAATTCAACCATTTATAATAATCTCAATAATCATTATTTTGAATCAGCTAAAAAGAAGTTTTAAAATGCTTAAAAACTATGCATTTTTGAATGGCTGATAAATCTACGTTTTAGATTGAAAACAACTAAAAAATAGTCATTGATAAACTAAACTGCATAAAGTTTAATCTGGCTTCTCGCATTTTAGACATTTTATGAATGAACCCAGGCAAACTTGCATTTTGCATGAAAAATATACATTAATGACTTTATTTATTTCTGAGTGACACACTCGGTTACCAATGGCTTTTAGGGCGAGATCACAAGTGATGCGAGATTTGGATGAAAACTGAGATTGCACAAGTCCTTCAAAGTTAGTATGGGAATTACTATGGGAAAGGTAAGCAATTCTCGCGAAACATTATTGTATATCCACTTCAATGTTGGATTATCCCGTCTATTTAGAAGACTGTTCAAAACAGCCGTCGGAAATCGAGGGGATTCTATCTATATTCCATCCAGATGAAATAATGTTGGCAATGTTGTTGAAACACATAATTAGGATAATACATACCTTACGCGCAATAAACTATTGCCAGGTCAAAGTACAAAAACGAAACCAATTGCCTGTCAAAAAAGACCACTTCTCATTAGTCGTTTTGGCAAAGGCCTCCTTTCACATCGTTGAGTTGGATTGCAACAGGGCACTTTGTTGCTTGATCGTACATTAGGGTTTTCATCAAAAGTTTAAATTTTTTTCATGAAATCTTTTTGTTTCAAATCTATTTATATTCGCTGTTAAGTTTACCCCATGTGCTTCTACAATGCTAAAATAAATAAAAAAGACTCAATTGAGTGCAATATGATGAAAATGGTTTAAATTTTCTTGAAAAACATCTCCGGTTTTGAATATTAACCTAATATTATAACAAGTATAGCACCCTCTATTGCACTAAATGAATGAAGCGTGCAAGAAACAACCAAAATGTGAACTTTGATTTTTTAATTGTTTCACAAGATTTGATTGAAAAAGATACTGGTAGCACTGGCTTTTGTATCGTCAAGGTTATCGACTGAAAAACAACCGGGCAGTCTTAGTTGAGCTGTCACGTCCTGTCCTAGATCGCAGCTGTTTCATGGATGGACCAATGCACGAGTTCACTATCTGACGTTTGAGCGGTGCCGTGTTATTTACGTGACCATGGTAACGAGTGAATTCGGCACCGCTCAAACGTCAAATTAGTGAACTCATGCATTGATCCATTGCCTTATACTAAAGGAACTATGTACAAATCTCGCATAACTTCTGATCTCGCCCTAAAAGCCATTGGTAACCATGCACTGAGAACAGCGTTGCGGTTGAAAATACTATATCAGAGGGTTAAATTAAATACACAACGCCACTTGATTTGTGCAGAATAAATTCACATTTATTTAGAATATTTTGTGCATTCAATTTTACCATGGCACCATTTGTATAGTAAAAATTACTATAGCATGGTCAAAAACTTGCAGCAGACCAGAATCGAACCGAGGATCTGGCGATTGTCAAGGGCGAACGCTAGCCGCTCGGCTATCGACGCGGTTGGAATGAGAAGGAACAAAACGCAAATAAAAAGCGTTCATGATAGCTCAATCGTGGTTGGAATAGTAAATTTAAAAACACGTTCATGGTTCTCATTACTGCAACGCTTGTTTCAGTGTGTGTGTGTAGCTCGTTGTTTCTGAGCATTTGAATGGATTTTCATGTTATTTAACAACACTATGTGGAAGAAAGGATCATTATCTACCTGTCCGTGATGTTGGTTTGGATGCTTATTCTTTCATTTGCTCAGAAACAACGAGCTACACACGTGGCTACCAATGGCTTTTAGGGCGTTATCTTAGAGTATGCGAGAAATGAGAGATTCTCTCCTCTCTCGCTCTCTTTCGATTATAACAGTCTCAGCAAAGACAAATTAAAGACCTCCATGTCCCTTGCAGTTGCCCAAAATTTTATGGCTCATAAGGTAATCTAGAATGCCGTGAAAAGTGTATTGCGATCTGTCAAACTTGGGTACCTTTTGTACTACCGAGGGACCACATGCAGTACTAGAAGTGGTACCAAATCTGAGCCCGAGTGTGACGGACCTGGTCTCAGCCTTTTGTCCCATTCTAAAGCATACCTTGTTTTGTACATGTACTTTGAGATCCATGGCGCCATGGCATGGCGTAACGCCAGCGTGATGCTCAGCTGTCAAAACTGAACATCATCACTGTCAGAGCGAACCCGTTTTTCGCGTTTTTAGTTTACATCTTCTCGAACATCTCATCGGTCGATGTGTGTCAAGCTGCAATGCGAAGCATCGATGCCATCGCAAGAGAACGGTGAAGAAAAATATATTTTTCTGCTTGTTCAACGCAAACTTACATACTTACGCTTCCGTGCTGACTTTTATATTAGTAGTGCGGAGAAGAGAAAGTGTAAAGTGAATTAGGGGTTTTTTTAGTGCAGTCGTTTTGCTTGCGGTGAAGCGAAAAGAATATTCGTCGGTGTGTGAAAAAAAGTTTCGCCATCGTTTTCATTTCGTGGGCCGCGTCGGAAAACGGTAAAAAGTGCGTTGAAAAGTGGTGTCGAAAGGCGTCAATTTCCTTTACGGTGGTCAAGTCTCTGTGGGAACCTTGGGGGCGACAAAAAGACGAGAAATGGTGGCGATGTGAATATTGTACAACCTGAGCAGGTGTGGAATTTAAAAGTGGATCACCATCAGTAGTGGAAGCGGAATTCATTTTGCGTGGCGTCGAGGAGAACTGAAGCGGAATACATTTTCGAATTGGAACGCAGCGGTGCAATTGCAGCCCTTGGAAAAGGAAGGGAGAAAAGCGAACAGGCAGACACAGAACCAGCCCCAAGTACCGCTCCTCGGCGGGAAGGGACAGAAAGCAGAGGCGGCAGAATGAGTTTCTTCACCTCCTTTCAGGAACTATTGGTAAGCGAAAGCGAGGATCGGTTTCTTCCTGTTTTTGGGATCCCCCCGGTGTAGATTGCGTCCACCCCGAGTCATTGTCATCCTGCTTTGGGGAAGGTGCGTTGCCCCATCGAAAGCAGATCCCCCTTCTCTTTGCTCTTGATTCGACCTCGATACACATTTTTTAGGGGGAGAGTTCATTTCTCCAGACGTGTGTCTGTTGGTTCCATTTGGGAAGCAGGGTTGCCAGTTTTCGTGGGAGATCAATTTGCCTTCTCGTAGCTTTTAGTCACAGTGCTGATACCCTCCTTCTCCCCTGGAAAACACGTAGCACAACAAACTACCCCTTATCATTTTTATAAAAGGACGACGGACCCCGGGATTGATCAATTTTAAAGAACATATTTTTCGAAACATATGTATCATTGTATTCCAAGCAAGTACAATGTAATGATTTTTATGAGCATTGCTTTGATTCGAACCAAGATATTTTTATAAATACCTTGATTCGAACTCTATTTCAATGCTTCTTATTCTTATTCTTGGCATTACGTCCTCACTGGGACAGAGCCTGCTTCTCAGCTATTAACTGAGAGCTTTCCTTGTCAATGTTGCCATTTTCGCATTAATGTATTGTGTATGGCAGGTACGATTATACTTTATGCCCAGGGAAGTCTAGGAAATTTCCATTACGAAAAGATCCTGGACCGACCGGGAATCGAACCCTTCATCATGGCTTTGCTTTGTAGCCGCGGACTCTAACCACGCGACTAAGGATGGCCCATTTCATCAATACAAGTCTCAGAAAAACAAATCCCTAAGATCTCTAAAGTCTATTTTAAGCAAAATGGTATCATGAGCCTCGATTTTCCATTTCCTGCTTGCAGTGAAAACCCCCAGAAAATTGTCTTGCATAATTAATGGACAGCCACTTAGTCACTATTTCCAACAAATAGTCACTAAAAGTCCCTTTTTCAGAAAAATTGTCACTGAAGTCACTATTTTCGCTATTTGAAGATAATCAAATTTCTGCTGAATAGAATATTAGTTAACTTTCTGCAGTAATTTACAGCTATAGAATGAATCCCAAATCTGTCTTCTGAAAGAACATCATCAAAACTCCTCCGGAAGAAAACCATTAAAACGAACAATTGAAAAATTCAAAGAGTTTGTCAGATACTCGGCATGGACCCGTCTGTGCCCATAATAGGAATGTTTACGCATTTGACGTTTCCTATTATGAGCCCTCCATTTGATTCCCATATTATCCGGCTCGCTTCCGGCGTGCCTATTATGGGCCCACCTGAAATTGCCCTCTTATGTAATTTCATCTACAAAACTGTTTTAAAATGTATTTATTTATGCACCTCAGACTAAATATTTTGTCTGAAACTGCTGGCTAGTAATGCCAACGATTTTTCCCCTTTGGTTTTGAAAGGATGATTGCTTTTAGTTGTACTTTTATGTTATTTTTGTAGGGGGTCTATAATACGCAAAAGGTTCATAACCGGCATCGATTCCCTAAATTGATTAATATACACATAGAACGTATTTTTATGACTAATACTTGTAGTTTTTGAGTCACTTTTTGGTCACTATTTTTATCATTTTAGTCACTAAACTCACTATTATTTTGTTGTCTGACCGCAACCACCCCTGCTTCAGTGACTATATTACGCGACTATTCAATTGATTCTTCAAGAAACTCTTCTCAGACTCCTCGTCTCGAGGAAAAGCTTCTGGAACTACCCTAGTGGTTTCTCCAGAGATTGAATCTGGAATACTTTATAGGGACTCTTACAGGGATCTCTGCAGATATTTTATGGAGATTCCACTACCAATTTCCTCCTGATATTCTTCTAGCAATTTTTCAACGATTTCCTCTCAAAATGCTCTAGAAAATCCTTGGGTATTTCAGTATTATTCTCCAGTAATTTGCTCAGGGACTACTTTGAAAAAAGAAAAAAAAACAAAGACTGTTCTGGGATTTCCTCCAGATATTTTTCCACTAATCGTTGAAACGAGTTTTTCAGTTGCTTTTTTAAGAGATCTTCAGAAACCCTACAAGTAGGGTCAACGGTTACTTCCAAGAAATGTTCCAAAAAAGAACTCCTCAAATTCGAACATTGATTCATCATAAAGTTTCTCTAGAGCTCTTTGTAGAAATGTATCGAACTTTTCATTCAAGAATTACAACTTCAGTCAGTCAACTATTTACGTTTTTTAGGTTAACTTTTAAGCCCTTGCGTAAAATTTGACATATTTCTATTTCAAATTCTTTTACCTAGTTGAAACTGGCTATTCTAAATAATGTTTCTTGAAAAGTAAAACATCCCATATCGAATGATTGACTGCAATCGATAGAGCAAATCAGTTGCTTGTACAGAAAATAGCAGCATTTTTGTGTGTGTTTTTTAAACAAAATATTGTCTAAGCTTCTAAAAATATTTTCCGTAGAAATATGGATGTAACATTTATAGGTGGGGATTGCTCATCAAACCTTCCGGTCCGCCTCATAGTTATGTACTATTTGGTGCTGGGTGTAGTTCTTGTTTTTCCAGCTGTATTGAAAAGCATGAGCCATAGTCTTTGGCATACAATCGGATCTATCTTTAGCAGAAAAGAACCGAAATGTCTATCGACGACCGGTGATTGCTAGCAGATATAGTGGAGAGCTTGTCTTGAAACGTTCATCGCTTCAAGCTAGTTGAAAAACTGAATACACTGATTGCCTGTCGATCAGAGCCGAACTAGGCATAGATCGTATACATACATCTGAATCTACATGTCTCCGATGTATTACATCGTTCCAGGTGGGAGTTATCTGATATGTGAATATGGTACCATAACAGAATTTTCCATCTGAACGAAGTGATAAATCATAATATTCCGCAAACTGTATCACACATCTACAGAATGTATTGCGTGAAGTTAAGACACAGCAGAGTATTGGGTACATAGGACCAAGTCCCTGCCGGGTGGCGCGAAACTGATGAGCGATAGACAATAGAATCAACAACACTGCCATAAGGGATAGTAAGCATGTGACTATTGTCGAAACTATGATTAGGAGGATTTTTGTTACAACCCAATGTAGGTATTATTAAATTAGGCTGTAGAAAATGATAAATATCTGATCACTTAGGAACCTTGCAACAGGTAATAAATGCTCGTAGTCTGTTTTCTTCGAATACACATGTATAAATTGTTAAAATTGCCGAATCATACGCGGAATTTATTAAACGGATCATGAAATTAGGACTGAAATCATAATGATGATAGATTTTCAACTATCCTTTCGTCTTGCTATTTGTTACCGTTAGAATCACCAAACTGATTGGTTTCCCACTACTTACACCAATACAACAGCACGAAAACTGAAGTATTATAATCGCGTGTTGGAACTTTTAATATCCATATATTACATCAATAGTGAATTCTTGTATGTAGCCAGTATAAATAACAGAATCATCAACTTCTTGAACATTCTTTAACTGAAAACAGGATGCTTGTTTTATCAAACATGCTCAATCTGCACCTAAAATCTCGGATCCAAATAGTTTTCTAAATAAAAATTGTGTCTAAATAAAACGTGTAGGCCAACAAAACATAATTGAGTAGGAGTTTACAAGTTACTTAGCACATGAAAAGCAGTTTAAATTAATCTATTACTAGATCAACACTAATGCTGCAGTTGCTATCCATCTCCCAACCGTACATCACGCGTTCGATTCTTTAGTGCTCTTTTTTCGCTTCAATCATGCCGGTGACGAGGAAGAATTGTATTGTGCTAGACACATCTGTTCTTCCAAAGCGACCCAGTATTGCCGATCTAAAGCAGTTTCTCGATGGTGAACTAAAGTTGGACATGACGTTAGTGAAGAGCATCCAAACTCATAACGTCAAGAATGTGGTTTATTTGATTGTGCATTGTGAAGAAGTAGCTGCCAGGATTGCTACAAATCATCACATGAAGCACTACATGTCTTGCGACGGGAAGCGACAAACGATCCCTTTGCCCATTTACATCGACAGTAGCGCTGTAGATGTCCGCCTTCATGATCTCCCGGAGGAGATCGACAACAACACTATCACCCGCCATATGCAGCAGTATGGTGAAGTGATTTCAATACGGAACGATGTCTGGAGAAGTTATTTTCCGGGCCTTAGCAACGGTATACGTGTGATACGAATGAAGCTGACTCAAGCCATCCCATCGTACATTACTATTTCCGAAGAAGTGACCTATGTTTCTCACTTCTCGCAATTGAAGACCTGCCGAAACTGTGGCCGTAAGGAGCATCCAAAACTAAGGTGCTCCGAAGCCGCCGCTCCTACATCATCAAACCCACAATCATTGCGTCCGATTAAACTAAACGAGCACCAAAACCAACCTGCACTTCTTGAGGAACAATGGCCATCTCTCTCCAAGCCGGAGACAATTGGTACAAACATCCCGAAAAAACAAACACACCACAAGCCGGAACCAAAGCGTCAGCGTTCAATGGATTCGGACCAAGACACTGCAAGCAACCATATACCCAAGCGAGTAGCACCCCATGTATCTGTTTCAACTTCAAATGAAAGCGATAGCAGCGTAGTCGTTTCTGATGCCTCTCCTGTGCGGGCACGAAATGGGAGACGACGTGGTTCATTTTCGCACATCGATGACCCTGTTCTTCGTCAGCAATATATAGCAGAGGAAGCTCAGAGAATAGAAGAGTTATATAGGCAAGGTTATAGGATTTAATTATTATGTAATTAAATTATTATGAATATCGGCTCCGTTATGCCTAGTGCGCTTGAGCCTATAAAATAAATAAATAAGAAAAAAAAAAAAAAACACTAATGCTCACATTTTTATATTCTCATTTCATCATGGTCCTCATTGCTCGAGCGGAGACGAACACCCTGGAGATGGAAAAAATCGACAGCGCTACGATAAGGAAACGTAACAGATGAGAAACTATCGATACATTTATCAATTATAAAACCCCGTTTTAATGTTAACACTTTGTTTCTGTTTCTGTTTTTTTCTGTTTTTTTCGTTTCAGCAATCAAATAACCGAACCAACTCTACTATCTTTTCATTTCTTCTTCGTTATACTTATAGTCCTTCTGGCACTGAACCGAGTGGTGCGCCTTCCGCTTTCTTACTGGTGCTGTTTTTCCTGTATATTTGGCATAGTGTCGGAGGTGGTGTACTGTATTTGCTATACAACGCGCTACTTTCGATATTGTGCTTGGCGTGTGGGGAAGCAGTACTAGTGGTGAAGCGGAGGGCGCCATTCGGTTTAGTGCCAGAGGGACTATATCTATTCAATGTATCTGAAGCTTGTGGGACCGCTTTAATTCCGGCGCCTGCTTGTGGAAGATCCCGGTGTGCTAAACGGTATAGGACATGTTAACGGGGGAGGCTTGGTAGGTCCTCACCCAGCCCGTGTCTAGATGGGCGGATAATTGTCTGCCAGGGTGTGGATTGAGCAATTACAATTACAAATATGGATGTAACATTTATAGAAAAATGAATACAAAATCCTACAGAACAGTACACGGAGAAAATAAAAAACCCATAATTAAGTATTTTTAAACTTATTTGTGAGTTATTTTTCTCTCCATATCGTATTCGCTCCTTCTATTGTTGTCAGAGAGCGAAGAGCAAAACAACCGAAAAACCGAACCATAGTGCGTTACCTTAAATTTGAGTAAATGACATAGTACTGAGAGTTGAGTAAATTATGCCGGTAGGTATTTTTTCGCATGGCTGTAAATGAAAACAACTTCTACCTCATTAACTCAAAATTAGGTTAACGCACTAACCCCCCGATTTGAGTGGATTGAACTCACTTTGGAGTAGTTTGGTTTCTCCGTGTAGTGCTCAACATGCCGCATGAAGTCCGTGATTCATTAGGGCCGCTTGTAATTTCGCACAATACATAAATAAGCTTATATCATATAAATTTGAACTGAGTTTTAATTTGTGTTTTAAAAGTTTAGCTTGATATGTTATAAACCTTATGAAATTAACGATATTTCGCAGGATCCCGCTATGAAACCTAAGAGGCCTCCAGGTGCGCGTTGGTAATACAATCCCGCTAGGACTCTGAAGCATCGCTAATGATCCACATGATTCTCAGGATCTCACTTAGGGCTCCGATAGGGATTGACATCTGTCTAAGAGCTCGGTAGGAATTTTGTGGATGCCACTTAGAACCTTCCATTCCGATAGAAATTCTTAAAAGTCCATTAGGACAAGATCTTTAGCCAGTGCTTATGCTTTGATTAGACGAGCTGTTCCAAATCTGGAAAAAAATTGATTTCTATTGAATGTATCACGTACCGGCAAACTCAAATGGGCTGCTACACATAGTATGAACGCTTGAGAAAAAATGTTGGAACTTTTATTGTGATGCTAATGGAGATGAATAACTTCATGAAACGTTGCGAACACAACCATCCCGAAGCAAATGAGCGCGTATGAAAGCCCTAGTAGTTGGTTGGATTTGGATGAATATCAGCAAAGATGGAGCTCAAGAATGTGGCTTCCGTGAAGCTGACCTGTACAAATGATTTAAACAAAAACATGATTATGTTTATAATTTACAGTGGCCCCGGCAAACTTTGTCTTGCCATCAAGTAGGCTGTTGAAAAACGCCATGATACGTCCCGTACAAAACGACACTCCAGTCCTCTCCCTTTTTCCCGACATTCCCGTTCAATATCCTTTGCTTTTTATATACACAAACACGTCGGAACACTTCAGAAACAAAATTGCGGAAGAATTTTCATTATCCGATTCTCCGTTCTCAAGCTATTTCGTGACATACAAACACCATTCCATTTTTATTTATATAGATGTTGCCAAAAACGGAGTTCCTTCAGAAACCCCTGCGGAATGTTATCCAAAAACACGATTGATTTCTTTGTTCAATTATCTTAGCAATTTTTCTAGAAAGTCTTCTAAAACTCCCTGAGAGTTTTTTATTCATCTAGAAATACTTTAGAACTTGCACAAAATTCAACAGAGGTTATCTCAAGATTTCTTTTAATGAACGACTCACAATTTTTTTTTAATTTCTCTAATTTCTGATAAATTTATCTGACATTACTCTGAATACTTTAATCAAACTCTTATCTCCTGATTCCTTTTAGGTTTCGTGTTGTTTTCTTAATTCTTGTTTGTACTTTTTTTCGATTTTATTTCATTCCAGTTGTACTGTTTTATTGATGATTTCATTTTACAGGCAAGAGGTTTTCAAAGTTATTTTTTTCAGAACACTCAATAACCTAAATTCGATTCCAGCTCAATAATTAACTTATGCGTCCATGAGTCCTCTCGTGGTGTAGTGGTAACGTGCCCTATCTAGTGAACGGGGAGTTCGATTCTCACCGAGAAGACGTGTTACTTTTTCGCAAATTTCACATCAATTTGTCCGTTCAATCCAATTGCAAAGCATATTTATTATGTTATGAGACGTTATGTTAGCCGCTATATAAATGCTCCCAGAGAATTATAAAATCGATCGATCCGTCAATTCAGGACTAAGTTGTGAACTCCACGCATCGCGTAAGCTGTTTTTACGTCGTTTTTTTATTTAACACGTAACAATATAAAAACTTCAGTGTATTTAAGGGGCCCATAAAGCCGTAGCGGTAAACGCGCAGCTATTCAGCAAGACCAAGCTGAGGGTTCGTGGGTTCGAGGATCTTTTCGGGTTGGAAAATTTCTGGACTTCCCAGGGCATAGAGTATCTTCGTTCCTGCCACACGATATAGGGGGGCATGGGGCAAGAGCGACACCCGGGGCAATAGTGCCATCTCTAATTTCACGTAGTTCAAATAATTTTTTTGATTTTTAACTCAGGATAAGAATAAATTGAGTACTAATTGAGGGTTGTGTAAATATTACAGTTAAAAATGTTTAGTACAAAAAATTAGAAAAATGTCTTTAACTCACCAACGCGAAAAATGCGAAATATTATAAGAATGTTAGACTGGAAAACAAGGTTTGACTCCCAATAAATACAAAACATATTGTTTTTTACGCACAGTATTGATGATTTTCAATTGTTTAAATAGCTGTGAGGATTTTTTTTTCGAAAAAGTCCTTTTGACATTAAGTTTTACATATATAAAAACAGTATGTCTTATGGGACAAGAGAGACACCGCAATTTTCTCATATAAAATCAAATGAACTTTTTATTTTTCTTGTTTAATATTGCATTAAATCAATGTTTCCTACTAAATAAAATCAAAATAAACCATTTTGGACATTCAAAATGGTTTCTGAAAATTTTTACTATTATTGTTACAGTCAAATAAGATGAGAACTAAATTAATTTCGTAAAATTACTTTTTAACTATAAGTCAACTTTTATCCCTCAGTTTTTTATCTTTACTTACTCTAAAATTTATCGTTTAGGCGGGGAAATAATAATGTACAAAATTTGTGGCATTTTGCTCTGGTGGTCTTCTTGCCCCATACGAGTGGCACTCTTGCCCCGTGCCTCATTTAAAAACCTCATAAGAAGGGACATTTTCAAAAATCTCAAATCATCATGTGTTTTTTATATTTTTGAAATCTATCGATAACATCATTTAGAACAAGAGGTGAGCTTGCATACACTGGAATAATCTTCAAAAATTGTGCTAATCATCCATGATTTGAACCAGAGGCGTCGCGTGGCCTCATTGTCAACCTGTGCACATCTAAATTAGTATCATTTTATTTTTGTCATTATTAGGCATACCTTGGATTCAAACTATTTTCAATAATAATGTGTGTTCAAATATAATTTTCTTTAAATTTTTCAGTTGTTTGAAAACGTTTAAGATAACATATGAAATTCGGGTTGTTGAGTTTGATTTATCAATTATACCAATAGTTTTTTTTTTATTTTACATATTTTTCATGATTATGGGCAAATTGTAAATTTGAACATAAAAAATAATTCTAATTATGCGGGTCATCAGTAACGATTTCAACAGCACTGACGAAAATAATTACTGTTCAGAAACGATCAGTATTTTTTTTTTCATTTCAATTCAAAAATAAACACTTTTTAAGTACATCTCGAAGAAAAGTCAAAATGTGTTTTCATATTTCAAATGTGAAAAAAAGAAATAAAAAAGATACTCAAACATTATTTAAATTTTTGATCATCTTAGAAATCGGAAATAAATGTTTGAGCTATCAAACATGCTTCATTTTCTTCTTGCTTTGTATGAGAAATATAGTAAAATTTTTATTTTTAAAATTGACCATACTTTTTTTTCTATCAAACACAAATATTTCAGGTTTTTATTTTTTGAAGATTGTGATTACATAATAGTAGCATTCCTAACTATAGGTCGCTTTGTTTCTTTTCGCCCTACTTCTTCTGTTTACCCCGTTTTACGATATCTTAAAAAACAAGATCGGTTTCATCGTGTAGGGTCCATAGGGGCAGTATGTTCCACCTAGGTAAAGGTTCTTGAAAAGCATAGAAACACAAAATAATTTAATCGTTCCATGGGCTTAATTTGTACTTTGAAGTATCTTTTTTCATACCATAGTTGTATTTTGTAGGATTCCGTTAAGAATTTTTTGGAAAAACACTATTTTATGTGTGATTTTACACTATACGGAGCGAAACGGTCCTCATTACGGGGCAATATAAGCCACAATACTAAATCTTATTATTTTAATTGTAAAACCGTTTGCAAGGCTTAATTTAGAAGAAAGCAATATGTATGAGAGAGTTTTATACAAAAACTCGGTTGAAACCTGATTTGAATCATGAAACTGTATGTTTTGCTGACAGTCCAATAAAACATGGTTGTAAGAGCTTCATTCGTCAGCAACTTTGTCGTTGAAATAATTTTAAATAGTTAAAATTAATAGTTAAAATTCAAATCACGTGCGGCAACGTTATTGCAATGAAACTACAAAAATGGCATGCATTGATTGTATATTATTGAGCTTTGACCATATTGCCCCGTTCCTAGATGTTCCATATAAATTCTGTTGTATTGAAAATTTGTTTCAGAATCAATTTCGTGCATTTAATGCCTATAGATAGTGGAAGAACGAACTGCTGTGAAAAATTATAAACAATAAACAAAACTTTATACAAAGCTTATTTATACATCCAAAATCATATAAGATTTTCGTAGTAGCATCAACGCTTTAGATTTTCATGAATATATGAAGTACAAAATCAGATTTTTGCACGGTTTTTACCTTGATAGCTAATTGAAGTATACTTTATGAGGTCCTAAGGTTATCAGGATCAAAATCGGGTTTTTAGGTTCAAATGAAAGGTGGCTCATATTACCTCGTAAGACCATACTGCCCCTCCTTACCCTACTTAGTGCACGCATCATGAACTATGCTGACTTTTAAAACATACTACAAGCGTGAAAATGCTGGGGTTGACGAAGCCCTAGCAACACACATGTTATAATTGAGCATTATCAACTGATATATGACCAGATCTGGTCATATATAAATTGAAAATGCTCAGATACATGTGTGTTGCTTGGGAGGAAGCGACCGCATCTTGAGTTTGTTTACTGGTTGTCATCTAATTGGCCACCGTAAGTACCACCGTGCTAATGCTGCATGTTCCCCGTAACGCGGGTAGATCACCTTTTCGAGGTGCGTTACGAGGCAAGATCTACCATATTGTACTCTTGTTGTATCTGTTCTTGTGAATACTTATAAGTTACGGTCGGTAGTATAAGAGAGTAACAAGACTTTAAGACCCACCTATTTGTCCTAGATGATGAGGAGGTCGATGTAGAAAAATGGCTCAATCAGCATCTGAGGTTGGTTCCAACTCATGAGACAATTTCTTTCCGAGTTCAAGAGTTTATCTTTCGATATCTAGGAGGGAAACGATTCCGAATCAGTGGTGTAGCAGACCTCTTAACTTCTAAAATAAGCTTTCTGTTTCAAGGAATCTAAATGTCTCATGCGATGAAACCTGTTCACAGTTTCAAAAAAACGACTTTGAAACTTATAAGATGAAGCAATAATTTGATACGCTAGAGTATCGATCCATGGTCAAAATCAGTATCATTCAACCAGCTTAGTGGTCGAACCTGATTAAGGGGCGCGCTTTTGAGAGTTTAATGGTGACAAACTGTTTTCTCCAAAGGGTATAAATAGCGGTATCTTTTTCTAAAGAGGCTCTATGCAAAATGGTAAAGAATGATATTTGTATAAAAAAAACCGACTTCATTATTTCTCAATAATAATGGGGTAGAACGACATGCACTAAACAAAGGTCACGGGTATACCACAAAAGATCAAAGAAAACTGGACGCAGTGGTTCATCCCGAACAGAAACAGGAAAAAAAATGCTGCATGTTATCAGCGCGGGTTTTAACCAGCAAACAACAAAAAGCAACAGCGTGAGTACTGAGTGCCAAAAGGGACGAATGACCTTCGGGTTAAAGTCCCTCTCAAACGACAACAACAACAACAACAACAACAACAACTGAGTGCCAAGCCAACTAGCAAAAACTTCCTACCGCCAGCCACCAGAAAAATCACGCTTGCACTTCACACCACAAGCGTGAGAGCAAGCAAAATGGATCTCTCTCGTGGACTGATTTCTCTCTTGTCTCGTCATCCGCACGCTCGAACTGATCAAATCAAATTTTGTGGATGTAGCAAAACTGTGCACCGGCCAGAGTTGACGCTTCGGCTACTAACACACTGGCATGTGTAGTTCAAAAAGCTTTCTACCACATATGCAGGATTGCGTGTACGATACAAGGCAGCGCGTTTCCCGATGAGAGTGCACACGTTGGTTTCCATCGTCACAGCAGCAAAGTTTAGCATGGAACAAAATGTTGCGGAGCATACATCGCGCGAAGCGTGTTAGGAAAATTAGGTCTCATATCGCAAGAACCAATAGCTGGCATTTCATTTGCTTAGCAAAAATTTAATAATTGATAGGTGAAAATTGTGTTGCAACCTATCAGCAATAGAAATAATTGAAATGGGCTAATAGCAATAGAAAAAAACATGAAATGGGATAAATTTTGTTGGAAGAATTCTCGCATAACTTCTGATCTCGCCCTAAAAGCCATTGGTAACCATGTGTGTAGCTCGTTGTTTCTGAGAATTTGAATGGATTTTCATGCTATTTAACAACGCTATGGGGAAGAAAGGATCATTATCTACCTGCCCGTGAAGTTGGTTTGGATGCTTATTCTTTCTTTTGCTCAGAAACAACAAGCTACACACGTGGCTACCAATGGCTTTTAGGGCGTTATATCAGAGTATGCGAGAATTATTGTATTGAACTTCAAAAGCAGTACATATTGTAGGTGGTTTGGATGAACGAGTTGCCACCTGTGCAGTGCACATGTTGCACATGCGGACGCGACGCCTCTGATTTGAACCTATATATCTTAAGGTGTTCTTCTTGCCCCCAGCCCCCCTATGCATGCAAAAATGATCATTGGCACAGTAAGCTCTCAGTTAATAACTGTGGAAGTGCTCATAAGCTGAGATGTAGGCTCTGTCCCAGTTGGGACGTAATGCCAGAAAGAAGAAGAAGTATTTGCATTACAATTAGAAAAAAAATCACTATAGATTTCTTCTTCTTTTGAACATATGCTGTTCTGTCGTGAAAAACTTTTTTTTTCATGTTCACTGGAAATTAAAACTTGTGGCTGCTAGAACTATGAAATAATTTGCTTAATACTATTCGAGTTACTGTCAAAAGCTGACTACAAACGCAATGCGAAAACCACTGATGGCAGCTATTGCCGCTAGCAGAGAAATAAATATTTGTTTATATTGGTAGTGATCTTCTTTCACTGCTGACTGTTTCTCAAACTAACATTAAAGAGCTTATTATTTGTATATAAATGACGATTTATCCTTCTTTACGAAAAAGCTGTCATTTGAAATTCAGCTTCAAAATTCATTACATATACATGTTAACTGTAGCTCAATATTGTTTTCGATTTCGGCCAAATGGCCCCGAACCTTCCCACATACAAATTATTTAACTTCTGGTAATTAACTGTGGACATAAGCAAAAAAGGAAGTTCAATGAAGGTAGAAACATGTTTGAATGTTTCAATTCCACTTTTAAGGAAACCACATAATTACATGTTAATATTGACAAACTTCTTCTTCTTCATCTTTCTGGCGTTCCGACCCCCATTGGGACAGAACCTGCTTTTTAGCTTAGGGATGGTACACAAATTATGTCACGCTAAATTTCAACTTTTTCGACCCCCTCCCCCCCTTTGTCACACTTTTTGCATGAGTCTTCCGAAAATTTTGTAAGGCTAGTCACGCTTGGCCTGACCCCCTCCCCTTGGAGCGTGACATAATTTGTGCAGTGTGTTGTTATGAGTCCTTCTATAGTTCCTAACTGAGAGCTTTCTTTGTCAATTGACCATTTTTGCATGTATATCGAGTGGCGCGTTCGAGGATATCATATGCCCTGGGAAGTTGAAAAAAATTCCAAGCCGAACAGAAGTAGTTCCGAGCCTAAATGTGTAGAGGTAAGGATGGAACAGACAGACGTGAGGTCATCGAAAGGTGGAATCAGCACTACAATGAACACCTGAATGGCATTGAAAGAAATTGAGTATGGCATCAACCAGCTGAAGAACAACAAGGTGGTTGGTGAGGATGGTATTGGAGCTGAACTCATTAAAATGGTCCCGGAGAGGTTGGCCGTCTGTCTACACGGGGTAGTCGTCAGAATCTACGAGACGGAACAGCTATTAGAACAAGAGATCATATGCCCTATTTACAAACAAGGGCGACTGGCTAGAATGTGAAAACTATCGTGCAAGCACTAGTCTAAATCCCGTCAATAAAGCACTATCTTTTGTAGTTTATCATCAATAAGAAATTTGTGTTTGTGAGAAGTTATCAAGCTGATTTCATCAATGGCCACCCGACGACGGACCGAATCTTCACTGTACGGCAAATCCTCCAGAAATGCTATGCATACCAGATCCTAACGCATCACCTGTTCATCAATTTTAAATGTACCTACCATGTACAGAATGCTAATGAGACTGGTGGTCCTCTATGGATATGAAGCATGCACCATGCTGGAAGAGAATCTGCGAGCATTTGGAGTGTTCGAACGCCGGGTGCTTATGAGCTGGGAGGGAGGCACAGATCCTACACACGAAATATGACTCAACACTTTTCCAAACTGCAAGATAACTCCCGCTAACCAACGACAATCAAGGAAGGCTTGGGAAGGATCGCTACTTTTCTTTTATTGTGTACCTTCGATCTTTCTGGACAAACTTGGAAAAAGGGCCATAGTTTTACTGCCGTTATACGCATAATTGTCCCATGTTCCAAAATATGTAATCGAGAAAAACGCGTTTAAAGATTTCAACACATGTAGGCCTCGTATTGACCAGGTGTGTGGTAAATTAAATTAAAATCATTACAAAGGTATAAAGAATAGAGTCAAGAGTTTGTATTATGGGAATAAAGTAAATTTTGCTACGAAATTCATAGTGGGACTCTTATGCCTAGAAATACGGGGTTTTTGGTGAATTTCTACGCATAACAGTCCCACTGATACTAATGACAAATTATGTGCTAAGCATACTGTAGATGACCGTTCTCACGTATAGATTGTACCGAATGTAGAGGACGTATATCCTTAAGACTAATGAAGGCTCAAGTGACCTGTGCCAAACGGAGCCACGTGAGGGGAAGTGAAGAAATACGATTTTATAGTTTGGAATGGAAAGCAAAGCTTTCTGTTTGTGTGGTAGTGAGAAAATGTATGAGTTAGTGAAAGAAAGAGTGGATAAATAAGTTAAAGAGTTTATATGATGTAATAAATTCCTATATCGAATCTTCCAGCTGCAGGCTTGACAGAAACTCGTCTGCGAATTCAAGGTTATTCTGCGGAGTAAATATTTAACTCAAAATTCACGACACAAATCTTCAAACGACTTGATATTTTTTTGGACTTGATTTGCAAAATCATTATATTTGACGCATCGCAAATTAAGTTTTAGAACCATAAACATATTTATCACTTGCACCGAAGAACTAATTATCCGGAATAAACCAGTATGTGGCCAGGTCATCCAAAACCTCTTGAACTATTCTTCTTTTGACTTGACTTTGACTTCTTCTTGACTTCATCAAGTTTGATATGTCGCAAGATAGGTCTTAGAACCGCCAATATAATGGCCACTTCCTTCGGGAAACAGGGTATTCAAAACAACCTGGCATGTTATCAGGTCATCCAAAAACCTCTTTAGCCTTGATTTGGGAATTTATGAAGTTTGATGTTGTCAGCTAGGTTTCAGAACCGACACTTTAGAGGCCATTTCCCTCAGGGAACCTGGAGTTTGGAACAATCCGACATGTGGACAAGTCATTCAAATACATTTAAACCACCCTTAGACTTGATTCGCAAATTCATGAACATTGATATGTCGCAAGCCAGGTTTCAGATTCGCCAATATAATGGCCGCCAGTGAACCGGTATTCGAAACAACCCATCCAGTGGCCAAGTCATCCAAAATCGGTCAAACTATTTTTTTTTAGACTTGGTTTACTAAATCATGAAGTTGATTTGTCGCAAGCCAAGGACTCGAAATTAAAGTGATTACTGATTCTTCAAGTGGGATTAATTCAGTACTCCCCGTGATGAATCCAAAATAACGGTAAATTTTTAATTGATGACCGTGGTTCCAAAAACTAGAGGAATTTTGTGATCAACCCTGAAAATTCAACTGAAATTTATTGAAAAACGGATGGGAAATAATATTTTGATATTGAAAATTTCAATCAAATTTGCCATCAGGCTCGCATAAATGATGAATGCATCCCGATAATACAAACACATAAAACAGGTTCTGTTCCATATGGGGTGTGAATCCAACGTAAGAAGATATTCAAAACGATTTTCCCAAACACCGACTAATTCAAAACTGCCTACTGAATTTTTTGTTCGAGATCAGTGCAACGAATTGTATAGTGTGACAGTTATGCGTAGAAATACACTGCCCATAACTGCAAAACAGTCACATTCGACATTTTTGGCAAATTGGAGTTAATACCATGGAGAGTCATCAAATGATAAATACTTTCGATCAACTTAGTGAAATCTGTGAGATTGTTCTAGAAAATTCGAAAAAAATACCAAGTTGTTTTGTCACATTGGCAATTATAACCGCATAACAGTCACATTGAGATTATATATGAGCCTCATAATGTTGTAGCAACGAAATTTCTATCAGAATTATTTTCTGACCATTCACCCAATATACGATATGAGTTGTACAAAATTTCAGCCTCAAATAAGCTCTTTTGAATTCTCAATGAATTTTTGAAATTTTAGTTTCCTCCCATACTGCAGTGATATGCAAACTTAGTATCCCATTTACTCAATGCCTACTTTTGTCGAATGTTACAAATATGCAGTTATGGGCAGTACAGTAGTGGGACAGTTATGCGTGGAAATTCAACAATGGGACAAATTGACTTGGCCTGCTTGCCATTGAGTTTCCGAACAAAGTTAATTTTTGGAAAGTGTTTTCTAAACCTATACGTAAAAATAAACTATTTGATGACAAAAAGTCAAAATGCACAAAAAGTAACATGGGACAATTATGCGTATAACGGCAGTTTATGTGTATTTAATTTTAATTTTGATTGAGAAACAGTAAAAAGATGCGTGTTTCAATACTTGATATTCGATCAAATTCGTAGCATTGCTTTTGGGTGTGCAGGAATTGATTTTCAACCGATTGTTGTCAACTTTGTTGACATGCAAAAAAATTGTTTTGATCTATTACGCGCTTCTATCAAGTTTGTCCATTCTCTAAGATCTGGGCTCATAGTGACAGTTCGTGACAGTAGATTCTCAACTCACTATGACGTAGGGTTTCAATGCTAGTAATGGACCCCTTAGTAGCTGAAATTCACTCTCGACGCTTTTCCGCAATGATCTCTCAGACGGATATACGTTTTGTGTAGTCTAACAACAAGTTCAATGTCTTTACTTTATTGTACGCCTATGAAACACACAAAATTATTCGATTTTTGCAGCGAAATATACTTTTGGAAAACTGTTGTCCAAATGCCTCCCGGGGTCCATAATGGACCAATGCACGAGTTCACTAGTTGACGTTTGAGCGGTGCCGTGTTATTTACGTGACCATGGAAACTAGTGAATTCGGCACCGCTCAAACGTCAAATAGGGTCCTAAAGCCCTGTCCCAATTTTAGTGCCAAACGCTTAAGTTTAGGCCAAAATCACATGTTTACTCAATTTTCTAATGTTTTCCGTTGGTTCAAGCCCAAAAAACATTTTTTTTAGATTTTGTCACATCCTTTGGCTTAAACTCAAATTTTGGGTGTATTTTGTTTTCCGTGTCCCTTACGAAATGTCAGATAGGAACAACCCCAGTGGTCGAACTAAAACCCCTGTGGTGTTTTTGTCGACTAAGCGAACGTCAAACATGATCAAAAGTGTCAAGGTTCATTTATGGACCAAATTTTTAAATTAAAGTTTAAACATGATATAGCCATTATTTGAGCGGGAGAAATTGCTAAAGTAGTTACAGTAACATGCTTTTTTGTGTTATTAAATAAAAACAAGATTTCATTGAAAATTTTAGGACCCAATTAGTGAACTCGTGCATCGGTCCATAGGAATGTTTACAAATTTGACGTTTCCTATTATGGACCCTCCATTTAATTATGGACCCACTTGGAAATGCGTATTATGGACCCTCTTGTGTGGTTTTATTTACAAAACTGTTCAAATATCTGTAATTATGCGTCTCAAACCAATTGTTATGTATTGCAATTTCAGAGAAAACTTTCCGTTTTACGGTTCAACAGAAAGCTACCGCAGCTGTCACATCACTGATTTGCACTGGTAAATCATCAGTAGGCTTCAATGATACCTTGGATACCGTCTTGATGATTGTTGTTTGTTGGTGTTTTTCATAGCGCTTTCTCTTTCAAGCATACTATGATTGAATTGTTTGCTTCAATGATAGAATGATTTCGAAGCCTGCGGTAGAACTTTGACAGCTGCGGTAGAACTCGGCGGCTACCGCAAAACGGAAAATTTTCTTAACAACCGTAATATCAAACTACTGACTTACACTGCGATCGAAGTTCCCCCGGTGAATTTTCATAGGAATAAGGTTGTTTTGAGTATTAACTTTATGTTCTTCTGTAGCGGGTCCATAGTGGTTTCTGCGCTCGTGTACATACACGTTACATGTCACCAACACTACTAAAAAAATGCTGGTTGAAAATATAAACAAAGATCAGCTGTTCCCAGCAAAATCAAACGGCAGTATTTTCAACCAGCAAATTTGCGCATGTGTTCGTGACACCGCTCGGCGAGAGCTCAATAATACGCAAAGGGTCCATAACCGGCATCGACTCCCTACATAAATTTTGTATCGGTTTTTCCCTCCCAGCTTAGGAGCATCTTTGGCGGTGTGTAGGAGAACGGTGTGTGGCGAATTCAGTATCCTTGCTAATTTGGTGTTCGCGTCGATTTTGGTTGGTAAAGGGAGGCGTGGATCGCACTGAGCCAGATGGCTTGATCAGGTGCAACGGGATCTGGAAAGCGTGTGCCGATATCAGAGTTCGAGTGGTTTTACCAAATTATTCGATGTAAATATGTTTTCCTGTTTAGAAATATCTGGCATCACTGCCTTCGAAATGAACACTCACTTGGAGTTTTATTTTGCTCGTGTTTCCCCTTTTCACCCATCCATCCATCCATCCGCTTGCTTTGGTTGAGTCATTCGAAAATCATTCATCGCTAGGGGCGTTCGGCGGCAACGTCTTCTCTCATTATTCAATCAACGCCGCCAAACCACAAGTGGATGAACTCACGCGCTGATGTTTCACCGTGGGGTAATGTGAGTAATGTTCACGGTGCTTGGTTCGTAGCAGTGAAGCATACTCCGATGCATTCTGTTATTAGGCAAGGAATGGTGTAGGTAGTAGAGCTAACACGAACGGAGTTATCAATTTTAAAGGTTTAGCTTCATGTGACACAAGGGTGCTAGCGACTGAGTTTCTTGAAAATAAGAGTATAGAGATCTCATCCCAAGCAACATTTTCTGTTTTTTCCACTTACTAAGAGCTTTTGTTATCACCATATCATTAAAACTCATTTGAGAATTTATTAGTTTTAACAATTTCATTGAACCTTTGAACGAACGAACGATACATGTCATGCGGCAGGCCGATAAATGGGATAACGCGTGTCAATGATCGTTAAATTTTCCAAAGCATGCTAAAATTCCTATTTTAAGACACTTAGTGGCTGCCAGCCCTGAGCCCTGCATGTAAGTCTGGCCCTTCGTCGTCTCTACGTAATAAAAAGTTGGGATTCCCTATTCCTCTATATCATTTCAGTTACCCAGGGACGTTGTCGAGAGTGTAATTTCAATAACGCCTATGTTTATGCAATCACGCCGGGGGTTCACCAATTCGATTTTACTTGTATGTATGCTTGATATGTGATACACTAATATGCATCTTCTCATTTTAGGACTTCGATCAATCGACCAACTTGAATGGGTTCCACTTCTCGAACAGTTTATTCGGGTTCGACTCGAACTCGATCCCGGGCTTGGAGAACTTGCCACCACCCCCGACGCCTCCAGTAGATCCACCCACGGCACCGGCCGTGACGACAAACCCTCGGCAGCTACTGAAAACTCCATCGCCTATTCCTGAACCCACCCTCCTGCTGGAAACCCCAAAGCAATGCCAAATCGTTGAACCACTTCAGCGGCCTCAGACTCCCCCAGTGCAACCTCCAGTCCCGCAGCCCAACAACCTACAAGTATCACCCATTCCAATAGTTTCCAAATTCCAGTTGAAAGTAACCCCCAATAACGAAATTTACATTTCCAACGAATCGGGAACGTTCTGCGAGCTGGCCGGAAGTTTCGTCCCTTCAACGGTAGAACGCGAACCTCGTGCAGTTCGGATCGTTGAAACCATTGTTCCTCCCGCATCCCCAGAAATAATCGAACCCGAACCGGAAGACCCGCCGAAGACACTCTACTGCATCGAGCGGGGCATCAAACGGCCACTGTCCCCTTCCGACCATCGGTACTGCAACTCTGGCATTTTCAAAACCTTAGAGACACTCAGGTCACCTCCTAAGAAGAAAACTACCTCCACGAAGAGTAACGGCCTCTTGCCGAGCAGCTCAGAACCGGAATCCGCAGCCAAGCTTGTGGTGTCCAACGTAATCAACAACGGGTTAATCGTTAACAAGAAACACCTCTCGAACAATGACGAGCAACCAAACGCTTCCGCCTCGTCAACCCCGGAGCGACGGATTATGCGTCCGAAAAAGAAGAAGAAGAAAGTACTTCCCAAGGTAACACTGGAGGCGAAGATCGAGCCGACTAATGGAAGGATTCTGACACGGATTGCCCCCGCTCCGACCGTGACCAGCCGGAAAGTGCCCCAGCAGAATGCGAACAAACGATCGGGCCCCACTCCGGACAATCTTCGGAAGGTTCCGATAAAACCTGCGCCGACTGTGGCCCCGATGACGCCAAGTTCCTCGATTGTATCCACGACACCCACCACTACGGAGAGTACGCTGAACTTCTCCGGCATCAAGGAGAAAGCCGCGCAGGAAGCGATTTTCATTGAACGAGTCGAGAAGCACTCTCCGGCGCAGAAGGTGGCGCATCAGCCGGCGCCAAACTCTCAACAGCAGCAGCATCAACCACTTCCAAGGCAACAGCACCCGCCAACGAACCATGTTGCCCCGGTGCAGACTAAATACACCGTACCTGTTATCGAACCTGATACGAAACTGGCACCGGAAGGTGCTGCCATACCGGACGAAGCCCATTCGAGTCCGGCGCCAGTGGAGCTAAAGGTCGTCGCTGATCTGGTGATGGATAAGGACGTCTTCGGTCACATTTCGTTGTTGAGGTAAGTGGGTGCTTTCGAGTAAGTGGGTGGCACTCTTTCAAGGATCACTTCAAAAATTCCTCTAGTCATTCCTTCGCTAACTCATCCAGCGATTTTTCAAAAGATTTTAGAGGCACTTTTCTACTTTTTTGTTTCAGAAAATCTTTGACAACTCCAGTAATTTTCACTGGTATTACTCTGTAAATTTTCAAAAGGACTATCCCAGGTTCTCAGATACGTTTCCATTAACTTTTCCACCGATTTTTCTAGTTCAGAGCTGGTAGCATGTCTCTTTTTAGGAAGTTAGTCACTATTATAGTACAAGCCTCTTAATGTCTCTGTTTTTTTTATCGGAAGGTCTTTTAAGCTCCATCTTAAGTAAAATGATTCCTAAAGTCACTTTTTTCCTTATTCTGCTTGCAGTGAATCGTGCTACAACATTTTAGAGGTCTTAAAGAAACCTCCAGTGACTATTTCGCGACTATTTGACTGGTTCTTCAGGATTTTTTCCTCAGATTTCTCCAGGAAAAACTATCCAAATCTTACTAGTGAGATCTTTAGAGATTTCTTCTGGTATACTTTTAGGGACTCCTTCAAAAATTGCTCTTGTGATTCCTCCATCAATTCTTCCAGAAATTCTTACATCGGTGTTCCAAGGGATGCTCAGAGGAATTTGCTCAAAGAAATTGCTGAGCACTTTATTAATGCTTCTATCACCAGTAGTTTTCCATAACTAACTCAGGATTTCAACGATTTCCCATATTAAAAGATGATCTCCAAAAAAAACTAAAGTAGTTCTTCCATGATAATCCGTAATGATCCTTTCAGAATTTTTTATGAAATTCGTTGGATTTTTCCAAACGTAGATCTGTTAGAATTCATACATCAATTTTTACGGTTATCCTTCCAGGCATTTCATATGAATTCTTAAAAGTGTTCATTTACATTTACTTCTAGGAATGGTTCGAAAAAATATTCCAGGGAATATTCGAGGGAACACATTAAATAGTCTTCAAGAAATTCCTCAGTACTTTCCGACCTGGGATCCCTATTGAAGTTTCTCCCGAAATTTCTTCAGAATTTTATTAAAGAAATCTTCCAAACAGTTCTGGAGTAATTTCTCAAAAAATATCTTTATGAATCGCTTAAATTTCATTTAAGGCCTAAGTGAAAATGGGGCAAATGTAAAAATGAAAAAGCAGTTTTCGCCGTTAAAATCAACAAATCGAAAAAAGTAGAAAAACTGTGTATGTTTTTTTCGAATGCTTGATTACAACGGCGAAAACTGTTTTATTTTTATTTTTGATATTTTCTCCATTTTTACTTGGGTCTCAAGGTTTTACTCCTGCTAATACTACATTAATTATTCTAGTAATTTCTCCGATCAATCCTACACAAATTTCTTCATGGATTTTCGATGGTTTGCATGGAATTCCTGCAGGATGTTATCAACAGACTTTTGTTTTGTTTCTTAATTATCTTAGTAATTTGTCTAGAAAATTTTAAAAGATGTGCTCAAAGATTCCAGGATTTCTTTCAGAGAATCTTGTGGGATTTAAACAAGCGTTACTTTAGACCTTCAGAAGGCTGGATTCAAAGGCACATTCCCCGCCAATTGACAGATTTGTGCCTTACTTTAGAACTTAATCAAGATGTTACTGTTGAATTTGCTTCTGAAAATCTCCAATAATTTCTTAGAAAAAATATTTGAAGACTCCATTGCTACATTTCTGAAAGAATTTCTGGAAGAATTCATTAAGGAATTCTTCTTCTTCTTGGCATTACGTCCTCACATAGCCTGCATCTCAGCTTAGTGTTCAATGAGCACTTCCACAGTTATTAACTGAGAGCTTTCTTGTCCAAAGTTGACATTTCCTCATTCGTATATCGTGCGACAGGTACAATTATACTCTATGCCCAGGGAAGTGAAGGAAATTTTCATTACGGAAAGATCCTGGACCGACCGGGAATCAAACCCAGACACCATAAAGCATGACTTTGCTTTGTAGCCGCGGACTCTAACTACTCGGCTAAGGAAGGCCCTCATCATGAAGAAATCTGCGGATTAATTCAACGACAATTTTGTGGGAAATTAAAAAAAAACGGAGAAAATACTGGTTTAATTTTAAAAGATGTTCTAAACGAGAATCTTTGAAAAAGAAATAGAGAAAGAGATGGTTATTGGACTATGGGCTTTCTTGAAAAAAAAAATTGAAAGAATATTTGGAGGAGTTCCTGTTGTAATCTCTGTGTTAACTTCTATGATTCTGAAGGTATTAAAATATCTAGTTTTGAAATCCTGAAGGTATCAAAATAAAACTCTTGAAGAGAGAAGTCCGTAAAAATCATCATGATTTGCCTAATATGTAATTAACTTAGCTTTCAAAAATCGAAACCAACACACAAACTACTTTTTTTTGCGTTCACCCTTGGCGTGTAAAGGAAAATTAACTTTGACTGTTTTTACTAGAAAATATAAAACAAAAACTGGCTCGGGTCGGGTTCTCAACATAACACTGTTACGCAGGGCTCGCGGTTGTACGTTTATGTTGATCTGCTGTAGTAAATAGCTGCAGTCTATTCGGCCTTGCAAGATGTCAGCAACCAGGAGAGCTCTTGACGTATCCCTACGAACTCGAAGCAGCTCCAGACCAATCAGCCGGCAACGATCCTCATAACTTGGCAGACGGAATGGGTCACTCCAAGGCAGTTTGCGCAAGGCGAATCGAAGACCGACGGTGATGCACCGATAATTATCTACGTTCAGCATGAAGGAAAGATTGCGGTGGAAAGTGATAGAGCATGAGCATGAGCATGAGCATAGATGACCGTACAATTCGTAGTTGCTACTCCGTGATTGACAAGAACAATCGAAGTTACACAGGGAATTTATGAATGGGGCTTGGGATTAGCTTACCATTATTTAATGTGCACAAATCGAGAGCTCAAATTTTAAAAGTCAATAACGGCGCCGGCCACGTCCTTACGGTCATCGGGGAAGGGAAGGAATGGTAGTTAGACACCCGTTGTTACTAGAGACCGAGTATACCTCTGCATCTCCACAGTTGTCATGAAAAGGATATTGGGTTAGTGGGATAAGGTAAAGATCTGGGAGTCACCAATGGTTGGTGATGCGATCCATAATATAACCACGCCTAATCGGATTCGCGATATAATTCGATAAACGCATTGTACCTCTAACAAGTGTTCTTCACTCGCCCACGCAAGAGCAAGCGACTCGATCAATAGATCAAACACTCCTAACGATCCGCGGCGCTTTTTATTTCACTACTCGACCTACGCTCGACATGTTTGATGCTGCCCTCGTCACCTGCCCCCGCAGGAACAAGCGTCAAGGTCGAAGGATCAAACACAACTCATTGCGGTGGAAAGCGATAGACGAAATAAACTGTGCAGCGGAGTAAGTAGACTGTCGATATGCTTCTTGAGGACTACTGACGGAATTCCATCTGATCCAGGGTTATACGACGACTTGAATTGCGATGTGGCCATGGAAATGGCATTATCGTCAACATCGAAATTGTCCAGCGTTTGTCCGTTTAGAGGAGCATTGTTGGCTGCTAGGATGACTTGTTCATTACTTTTTTGAACGTCGCTGAATACGCTGGCAAATTTGGAAGAAAATAACTGGCATATCTCCTGAAGGCGCGATGCGGTTCTACCATTCCATTGAATGGAAGACCAGACTCCTTACGCTGCTCATTCACGTATTTCCAGAATGACTTCGGATGGCGTTTAAGGGGGCTACCCCGTTTGGCATGAAGCCATTTGGCATAAAGTCGTTTGGCATAAAAGAAAAGAAATTATAAATTTAAATAGTGCTTCTTAAAAGAGGATCTGGTGATCAAAAGAAGGGAAAATCGTCGATCAAAATGTTAGTAGTTACAATGCAAACCACTAGTTTAACAACGTAATGAGAAAGAACAGCCTATGACCAAAAGTAGGGATCATATATGAGAATGTTAGCAATGGTAACGCCAAAAACATAGCAACTCAGTTTTCATTTTTTTTTTAAATTTCTTTATTAGTATCATTCCAAACATTACATTCATTTCTTATATCTAGGTGTTCTGTGTTATTAGACAACACTATCTTCCTAATTTGGTAAAACAAATTTAAGATTTAACTAACAACAACATATTACATTTCATTTGCCGTAGCAGTTCAGATTTTTTACAGGTGAGTTGATTTCACCTGCTTATAAGAGAAAAAACGCTTTGAATATACTTAACCTGACTTAACCTAAACATATAACGCATTAATCGTGGCAATAGAAGATTGTAACGATTTTTGCCTGAAATTATTAATTATTTTATTTGACATTTGTTCCAATGTTTCAACATTGGATATTCTATGTAACTCATTGGTACTATACCAGGGAGGAAGCTTCAGAATCATTTTCAAAATTTTATTTTGAATTCTCTGCAGAGCTTTCTTCCTGGTATTACAACAGCTAGTCCATATTGGTACAGCATACAACATGGCTGGCCTGAAAATTTGTTTGAATATCAAAAGCTTGTTCTTAAGACAAAGCTTTGATTTTCTATTAATAAGGGGATAGAGACATTTTACATATTTATTACATTTGGCTTGAATGCCCTCAATGTGATTTTTGAAAGTTAAATTCTTATCTAGCATGAGCCCTAGATACTTAACTTCATCTGACCAATTTATTGGAACCCCTCTCATCGTGACAACATGTCTACTTGAAGGTTTCAAATAAAGAGCTTTTGGTTTATGTGGGAATATTATTAGTTGAGTTTTGGAAGCATTAGGAGAAATCTTCCATTTTTGCAAGTATGAAGAAAAAATATCCAAACTTTTTTGCAATCGACTACAGATGACACGCAAGCTTCGTCCTTTGGCGGAGAGGCCTGTGTCATCCGCAAACAAAGATTTATGACATCCCTGAGGTAACTCAGGTAAGCCAGATGTGAAAATATTGTATAATATTGGTCCCAAAATGCTGCCTTGGGGAACACCAGCTCTTACAGGAAGTCTTTCAGATCTGGAGTTCTGATAATTAACCTGAAGTGTACGATTTGACAGATAACTTTGAATTATTCTAACAATGTATGTTGGAAAATTATTTTTTTTTAAATTTTACAATCAAACCGTCATGCCAAACACTGCCGAATGCTTTTTCTATGTCTAGAAGAGCAAGACCAGTAGAATAGCCTTCAGTTTTTTTTTGGAACGGATCAAATTTGTTACACGTAAAAGTTGATGAGTGGTCGAATTTCCATGGCGGAATCCGTCAAAAATTGAATTTTCGTTGATGTGGGCCATCATTCTGTTCAAAATAACCTTTTCAAAAAGTTTACTGATGGAGGAACGCAAACTGATTGGACGATAGCTAGAAGCTTCTGCAGGATTTTTGTCTGGTTTTAAAATTGGAACAACCTTAGCATTTTTCCATTTGTCAGGAAAATATGCTAATTGAAAACATTTGTTAAATATATCAACTAAAAATGATAAGCTACTTTCTGGAAGTTTCTTGATGAGGATGTAGAAAATTCCATCACCGCCAGGAGCTTTCATATTTTTGAATTTTTTAATAATAGTTCTCACTTCTTCCAAATCAGTCTCCCAGGCATTTTCGAAAACGTTCTCTTCTCTCTTGATTGGGAATATTTTCGAACTCCTGAGTAACTTGATTTTCAATTGGACTAGTAAGTTTGAAAAAACAATTGAATTGAAAAATATCCTGAAGAGCACTCATCAAACAAAATTCTGCCGTTGGAATTACTTTGAGAATTATTCCATGACCGATGTTTGGCACTAAAGTCACCAATGACAAAAAATTTTGACATATTGCGAGTCAATTTTCGCAAGTCAGTTTTGAGCAAATTAACTTAACAACAAGTGGAATGGGTACTCATGGAACGAACAGGGGAGGAGTTCAAATTTCCTGCTACGATATCGGCAAAGGATTTTCCGTGGGTAGATACATTCGAAATTGAAAGATTCGAACGGCTACCCGACGGATTAAAATTAGTTTGTGAATGAGCATGATTATGATCTTCCTGATGGGTATGATTCATGATCAAGCGATCGTTAACTGAAAAACGAGTATTGTTCGAAATTCTACCAGGGAAATTCCGGAAACGACCGTTATCGTAACGGATATTATCTTTCATCTGCCTGGCACGAGCCTCAATGACTCTATTGCGCGAAGGGCAAGACCAATAATTGGACTTATGATTTCCCTTGCAATTGACGCAAAAGAATTTATCGGTATCTTCCTTCACTGGACAGACGTCCTTGGCGTGAGAAGAATCTCCGCAAATCATGCATTTAGAATCCATGCGACAATTTTTTGTACCATGACCCCACTTTTGGCACCGACGGCACTGAATGGGATGGGGCCCAGATAGCCGTAGCGGTAAACGCGCAGCTATTCAGCATGACCATGCTGAGGGTCGTGGGTTCGAATCCCGCTGGTCGAGGATCTTTTCGTAAAGGAAATTTTCTCGATTCCTAGGGCATAGAGTATCTTCGTACCTGCCACACGATATACACATGCAAAAATGGTCAATCGGCAAAGAAAGCTCTCAGTTAATAACTGTGGAAGTGCTCATAAGAACACTAATCTGAGAAGCAGGCTTTGTCCCAGTTGGGACGTAACGCCAGAAAGAAGAAGAAGGCACTGAATGGGGTTCTGGTAATTTCCTCCAGGTTTCTGGAAATGCTCCCATGTCACACGGACATCAAACAAAAGTTTTGCTTTTTCTAAAGCTTTAATATTATTTAGTTCTTTTTTGTTAAAGTGAACTAAATAAAATTCTTGAGAAAGCCCTTTCCGACCAATGCCAGATTGGGTTCTCTTTTTCATAATGATTACTTGGACTGGGGAAAATCCAAGTAAATCATTTATTCCATTTTGTATCTCTTCAGGTGATTTATAGTCACTTGAGAGACCTTTCAAAACAACTTTGAACAAACGTTCAGTTTTGTCGTCGTAAGTAAGAAATTTGTGCTTCTTTTCTTCAAGATGTCTGAGAAGAAGTTCGCGATCTTTAAGAGTTTCCGGCAAAACGCGACAGTCTCCTTTCTTTGCGATTTGGAAGGAAACCTTGATTCTCCTAATGGAGTTCAAGATCTCCTGCCTAAATCCCCCAAATTCGGAACAACTGATCACGATAGGCGGCACTCTTTGCTTCCTCACTTGAATCAAAGAGCCTGGGCTAGAGGCTGCTTCGATTTGGTGTTCGGAAAATTTGTCTAGAGCATCGAACTGATTGCTCATTTCGATACAATTATTCATTTCACCCTTGGAAGAAAGTTCGCATTCCGGGGAAGCGTCCTTTCTTCCATTCTTGCCACTTGTAGTGACAGTTTTAAAACCCACTTTTTTGGAAGGAAGTAGTGAATTCAGAGATTCACCCTTCCTTTTGTTTGTTGTTGATACCATGTTTAATTAATAAACGAAAGAAGACGTGACCTTCGAGAGGTTTTTTCCCAAGACGGTATCCAATAAGGATTACCACCGCTAGCTTTCGCCAACGGGTCCAACGAAAAATCGAAGGCACAGGTCCAAACAAGGATCGTAAAGGGATCAATAGTAGAAAATAGTACTGAAAAGTGCTGTTTTAGTAGTACTGAAAAGTACCGTTTTTAATTTTAGCACTGAAAAGTACTGTTTTATTGGTTTAGGTAGTTTTTAAGAAACTTCCAAGAGCAGAGAGAATTCGTGTACACACTTAAACGGTTTCGCCGAGAACCCAACAGCTGATATTTCGGTAATAATTTGACGATTTTCGGTAAAACTTTTACCGAGATCTCGGTAAACGTTTACCGAATCTCGGTAACGTTCGCCGAGATTTCGGCAAAAAAATTCGGATTGCCGAAATCTCGATAAAATAAGTACCGAGATTCGGCGTTAAAATTTACCGAGTTCTCAGCTGTTGGGTTCTCGGCGAAAAATTTAACTGAGGTCGGTGAAATAATTTAAGTGTGTACGCACAGCACGAAGGTACGATGCGCACTGAACTCAGTTTTCAATGATTATGCCAAATGCCCATTATGCCAAATGACTTATGCCAAACGACCGTTATGCCAAATTATTTTATGCCAAACGGCTTTATGCCAAATGACTTTATGCCAAATGGCGTTCCCCCAACTTCCGCAGTTCACTGGTTTGCCAAGGAGGTCGGGAGACATTGTGGTGTGTTCTTTTCGAAACGTGCCTATCAATGATGTACAGTCGAATTTCGTTCGTTGCATTATCTTTAGGTGGGCTTCGTTTTAATTGGGCTCTTCCCAAGTAACCATAAGCATTAAATCATTGCACTAATTCAACGAAGAATCAACATTGCTAATGCAAATTAGCCCTTAGGTAACAACTGTTAGGGCATGATGCATTACAATGGCATTATGCAAGCTTCAAATTACTGGATATTTTATAATTGCTTTAATCTTGCCTGATTGCATTGCCTCGACAAATGTGTCATGGCACACTAAAGGGCAAGCATTTATAGCACTATAGAAGCAACTCCTTAAGCTAAGATCAGGTCGTGTTGACGAATATTGATAATTAATCGAAACGAAACAAATATTGGATGGTTTGTTTGAAATTTGATGCTCTACAATCCCAAAAACTGTAGATTAAAAGGATGTATAACGTATTCCTTTATTTTGTCGACTGCATTGTTTTACGTTATAACATTTTTGCTTACACCGGAGCGCACAAAGTTTCCCCCCAAAACATATTGATGTTCCACAAACACTTAGCCTGTCGAATTCCATTCTGTTTCGCGTAGAGCTTTCCTAGATGATAGCGCAATCTTCCTAAAGTTATATATTTTAGTTGTGGATTCTTTTGTGTGCTCAGCAGAAGGTGTAAAAGATGAGATTAAAATACCCGATTCGATATCGCATCACAATGCTTCCTTTTTATTATGCTCTTATTTCTTGAAATTTTGGAAGCTTCTACGGTACAGAGGATAAGGACGACTGCAATTTACGGATCACCAACACCTTCAGCAATCCAGGTTCAAATCCCGCTTCAATGCAAAAAAAAAAACGAAACCAGAACAACAACAACAACAACAACAGAATTGATGTGAGGAGAAATTGTTTTGTTTATTTTTGCACGCATGCCCTACATAAACAAGGACTAAAGCATATATAATGTACACCCTAACTCTACATGCTCAAATGCTGTTATGAAGCATATGCACTAATATTGCATTAGCAATGGCAACAGTCATGCCAGCTCGTATTACTTTAATTTGATTGTAGTGGGGCCCTTTTCGACTTTACATATGCTTTATTAGGGTATATAGGGTTTTGTCACTTTAAAATAAAATTGTATAGTGCTCTCTAAAGCAAAATTAAAGTATTCATATATAGCTTCTTGGTTACTTGGGTTGTTAGTTGGGCTATAGCCCACCTAAAACGAAGGCAAACCTCATTTTCTGACATAAGACGCAATTCAATAATTTAAGTCTTTCACTAAGTGGGCTAGAGGTTTAATGCAACGAACGAAAGTTGACTGTATAACAAAACATGTGCAAAAGTTTGCGGAGCTATTTCGATGTCGTTGTGATCAAGAATACTCTCCCAGTGGATGGTGGCTAGCACATCTGTGATGCTTTCGCTTAATCGTACGACACATTAGCGGGGCGGTTGTTAAAATCTTGAACGTGGTTATTATCAACGGTGATGATCAATGGAGGATCATGAGGGACTACTTCCACAAGCTCGCAAGATGCCGCCTCAATTATTGGAGCTTTAACTTGCATGCAAACGAAGCAAAGATACAAACTTAGATTGTTTTCGTTGACAATATGTTTGATTTGTGCCAACGCGGCAGTGCTGTAATTATCGAGGAGATTAGCTGCGCAAGCATGCAGGGACGATCGTACAGGATCCGGAAAGAGGAAGCCGTTGTCCGAGCGTTTCCACGAAATGCCAGCTAGGTTGAAATCACCCAGAACGAAGATGTCGTCAACTGGATTGACAGTTTCCATTATAGTAAAAACTGAGTCGCAATGTGCTTGTATTAGTTCGTTATCGCGACGTTATGACGAACAGCCACAAGTACTCCACCTCCTGTAGATTTTCTGCTATTGCTAGGATTTCGATCGCAACGGAACACTTCATAATCGATCCCAAGCAACTGACTGGACAGCGTTCGAGAGTCAAGCCACGTCTCGGTTAGAACGGTGATATCGTAGCACGTATCCGATACAGCCAAGCGATAGTCGTCAACAGATGAGTTCATCCCGCCAACGTGCTGGTAATACATTAGTATATCTTGGTTGCGCTGCACTGCTGGGACGCCGATATGTCTGGAAGGCATTTGTACATTAGGCAAATACTGAGGATTCACAATAGTAAAATACTCGCCGTTGTTAGGTTGTTGGAAGATCCTCTCTCCACTTCCGACAGCAGGGCCGGAACGACTATGATGTCAACTGGCAGCAGGAGGCAGGACTGCGTCGGAGGGATTGAGGACTTCCATTGGACTTTCTAAGGTGCGTTCCGGGTTTCCAGTAAGCGTATCCAAAGTGCTGAAATACGGATCGGCATCAGGGTTCGAAGAAGCAACAACTTGATGTAACAACTTGCTTGACAAAGGAGTCTGGAAGATCTCTGAACCACATCTAACATCAGGACCAGGACGACTGTGATGAACGCTGGCTGGAAAAAGCACGACTGAGCTAGAGGATCCAGAGGCTTCCAAAGTGCAATCTGCAGTGCGTCCTGGTAGTACAGTAGATGGATAAATGCGTTTTCCTTGGAGTCTTGGAGGCCTCGGTATTAGTTGAACATTGCTTGTTTCAAGCTGAGATTGTCTAATGGTGAATACTCCAATGTCGTTGCTGTTATGCTGGACAGCATTAGAAGGAGTTCTGAAATACGGAGGCTGATCAGGCGAAGAATTGATACTAATGGATGGGTAACTGCCTGAGAAAACAGGTTGGGAGACCCTGTCACCTGTCTCGGCAACAGGTTCAGAACGACTTCGATAACAGGAACCAGCATGCGCGACTGTGTCGAGTGGATCGAGGGCTCCCTTAAGGCGGCAGGCAAAGCGTTCTGGATTACGGGAACTGTTGTCACGTTCAATCACGTTGCTCCGATGTGCACTATTCGAAATTACACGACTAGATTGACTCTGGTTGGAGTGGAAAATTGTGATGCTCCCAATTCGGGCGACACCATAACTGTCGGCGAATTCAATCTGGGTAATCATGAGTTTTTTGCACATAGATCTTCGAACTCGCGGAACAAAATTCCTTTCGGCCACGTGTCAGGGCTCAGTGCAGTCTGACGGAGTTTATGATCAATAGGAAATGAAGTTTAAGTGGCTAACATTAATTCCTCGTTTTACAAGTGGAATAGCCTTGATAGGATCTTCGCTCTGCAAACAGTCTTTAGCAGGGTTCTGAATTTTCGTATCAATGTTGCTAAATGTACGATTTTTCGCACGTAAGGAGAATGCTTTTTTCGCTTCCTCACGTGAACATCTTTTATCGCTCACACAAATTTTCCCTGGAGCTACGATGGTGGATAACCGAAAATCACTCCACTCCGGGGATAATATATTTTTCACTCCATCATATTTTCACTCACCAACTGCTCCCGAGAGTTATCACTATGTGGATAAACAAAAACTAGTGCCGGCGACGGGATTCGAACCTAGAACATTGCTAAAAACAACCGCGATGCGTGCACGCTATCCATACTACCACACCAACTTGACGAAAGGGGTGGTTAATTTGGTGCATAAAAGCAACTGCTGCTTGTGACGATGCATACAGGAAAAGTTCTCCATGGATCGGAGAAATAGAAAACAAACTTTCACAGCTGCGGATATGTGCAATTATCTATTTTCGCTTTGTTTTGTGGACGGAAAAAATCACAAGGCAGCTGATCGCTGAAAATTGCTGTGAGGGATAAATCCATTATCGTGAGAGTGAGTGAGAATTCGGAAGCCTGGTATTTAGTCAATTTTTATATTGCTTCCGGTTTGACACTCGGATGGACACAAGAAGGATACAGTCCGAAAAACTCAACCGGTTCGGAGACAGTAAGTATGCTGGCGGTAGTTGTTTCTTTTGTGCCACCCACCTAGGAGCGGTTTTGAAGCAGTCGGGTTAAAGTCTATCTCTTCAGCACGGTGTCTTTTTGAGGGCGGTTGTCGAGAAAACGATCCAGATTCATGCATAAAGGCGGAGGATGGAGTCATACGCTTAGACAACAGAGCAATTTGTTGGCCGTTTTTGCAAGTTCCTTTCTAATCTCTGCGTGTACAGATTCTTGTTTTTCGGTAATGGACTGGAAGGCCTCACCGAACGAAGATACGGCAGATTTAAATCTTGCGATTTTCATCTCTTTCGCGCACTCGATGCACATCCAAATCAGACTTGGACTTTCATGAATGATTTTCACAAATGGTTTGTTGAGCTTCGTAACCGAGCACCTAATATGTACCATTCGTTCACAAAAAGCAATACAAGCTATAAACTCGTCATCGGATTCGACCGTCTAAGTCTAAGCACATTGATCACAAGCATCAGACGTGGTTTGGAGTTACTGTCTGTTTGTCTATGACTTCATTTTTCTAGTAATGTACGGTAGTCCAAAAAGTGCACAGAGAAACCAGTGGCGAAAACAAAGCGAAAGCAAAACAACTATCTACGGCGCGACCTAGGACAGGACATGACAGCTCAACTAAGACTGCTCCGTCGTTGTTCAGTTATTCAACCTTGACGATACAAAAGCCAGTGCTGCCAGTATTCTTTTTAAACAAATCTTGTGAACCAATTCGGATATCACGACTCATAGTTTTATAGTTTCTTACACGCTTTATTCGTTTAGTGCAATTGAGAGAGTTATTTCTTTCAAAATTCAGGTTAATATTCAAAACAGGCGATATTTTTAGAGAAAATTGACATAATTTCCATTGTTTTGCTCTTAATTCAGTATTTTTTAATTTATTTTAGTATTGTATTTTTACATGTAGTATATTTAACATCGAATATAAACAGATTTGAATCAAACAGATTTTGTGAAAAATTGCCAAACTTTTGATGAAAACTCCAAAATATGAACTAGCAACACAGCCGGGCTAGAAACAAAGTGCCCTGTTGCAATCCAACTCAACGATGTGAAAGTAGGCCTTTGCCAAAACGACCAATGAGAAGTGGTTTCATTTTTGTACTTTGACCTGACACGTCTTGTCTTAAGGCGCGACGTGAGGCGATAATATAATCGGACTTTTCTTGGTGTTAACACAGGATATGTGGGATTAATCAACTTGACGAAAAGCACGGCACAATATTTTATGGCGGTAAACTAAACGCAGGTAAATACGATGTATATTTCACGAGAAAACTTTTGAATTTCGGGGCGTGATAAAAAAACAAACTAGCACAAGCGGACGTTCTATGTTATCTCTAGAAAAATTCCTGGAAGTTTATTCAATCCTGGTTTAAATCCCAAATTAATCTTGAACAATAATTTTGGAGGAATTTCCATGAAACTAAGAGACACTTCTGGAGATATCCTTAGAAACATTCCTATTGAAATCTTCCAGATTGCTTCGTTTATTAAGTTAACATCTAAACATATCTAAACACTGAATCAATAATTTTACGCTATACTCACGCACGGTTCCCGATCGCATTCCCTCCATCATCAATTCTGCCCAACGTTTGCCATTTCCTATCGTGCACTTGATCTACTCACCTAGGTCACTTCGCATCAACGAAACTTGTGCCGATATGGTCTGAAATGAACGCAATCATTGCAGGGTTTCTGCCAATCGTATCCATGCCCTGTCATTCGTATCCTTTCAGCTGTAGCCACTTTCTGAATACTGGGAGCGCCGTAGAGTTGAGTGATTTATCATCTCTGCTTTATACTGTTCGACAAAAAAGTTCTAACTGGCGTCCGAAAACCCCAAAAGCTTGCAAGTCTTTCTCGAGCATCCGTTTCATCCTCGTATCGGTTTTTGAGCGTTTTGTACACGGGGAGAATCTTTTATGGTCGCAGCTTCTTCTGGAGGCCCGTCTTTCACAAACCATGCGCCTCCGTATTTCACTGCTGTACCTACATATTGCACCATTCATTGTTTGCCCTCTCAGTATCGTTAATGTTAAACACTGCTTCCACCTTTCGATCAGCAAACAATTCAATGATTTTGAAACAACTCCTAGGGAAATCCATGGAAGAATTATTGGATGAATTTCGGGAGCATTCTTTGGTGTAACCAGACATCATGTATACGCGCTTTATATCAAGAGCTTGAGATCAGCTTGCCATGAGCGCACAAAAATAATCGCGCGCTTGAGCACGTGCTATGGTGAGACACATTTTTGTAGATCTCATGTAGCAATGTACTAGCTCAAACGATCACATCTGCACTGACTCATGCGCCGTCTCATGAGAAAATCTCAATGTGACAGTGCATTTGAGCCTCGCAGATGAAGGTTTCAGAAGCAAGGAAAAGGGATTAAACTATGGATTAAACTGCCCGTAGGCAGTTTCAAAAGGCTGATGTGGTTCAACGCGGTTGAGATTCTAGAATTTGAATTGAAACTTGGGCTAGCCTCCGAACAAGCATAGGCATAGACCGAAGTGATATGCTTCCGGGGGGTTATTGTACTAGGCAAACATAACTGCATGAAAGTACTCCTAGTAAGCGCATGTGACGAGCCTCACGATATGTCTCATGAGACTCGCTCACTAAGATATATTTTGTACGTATCCGCATCTCGTGTCTCACAAAATCTGTGAGCTGCGATATGAACTATCGCATGGCACACTAGCTCATTTAGGTATACATGAGAAACACGACACTCTGGGTGTAACATCTGAACAAAATTACGGGTCAATTTTTGAATTGATTCTTGATCAAATTGCTGGGGAAAAAAATGAAAAAATAGTGGGATGCTTAGCGTAATATCAATGAAATTATTGAAAATGTTCTCAAAAATGTAATATACAATTACAAAATGTTAATTGCTCTTCCCTTTCTTCCATTACAGCAACGACAACAATCGCAACAAGGCAGTCATCTATCAAAACCCAGTGACCACCAAAAACGTCATCTACAGCATCCTGAACCCCAAATCGCTGAATCTTAGCTTGGGAGGTTCTGGGCGAGGAGCAACGGCCACTCTAACCCTTCAGCCTCATCGCCCAGGACGAAAGCCAAAGAAACGTGGTCGCAAGAAAAAGGTCCCCGGCGAAAACAACGGAAGCGCAAAGGATGGCCTTGTCAATGCTTCACTAACTCCTACTCCTCCCGACTTGAGCGCTCTCGATCCCAATACTCCCGTCATGATCACTCGATCCGGAAGGCTCTCTAAACCGCCCCGCTATGCGAACAACTTTTTCCAGAATATTAAACAGAAAGCAGAGCAAGCTCCAATCCTGCCACCTCCACCACCTCCGCCCGCGCCTGTGATCCCTCGGATAGATCTCCCCGCCACCGATCCCGAGACCATCGAAAAGCTCCCCAACTTCTCGGCAGCCCTCACTTCCTCCACCGTTGCACCCGTCACTTCGCAACCCGAACAGGAACCGAAACGGAAAATGAAGATCCCGCTGCAATATCGTTGCGCCACGTGCAACAAGATCTATTTGGGAAAACGCATGCAGAGGCATTTGGAGAAATATCCCAGTCACAACTCGCAGCGAGACTGCATGATCACCAGCAAAGAGAAGGTCGAAGAAAAGGAGGAGGAGAAATCCACCTATTTGTATAAACATCTGTTTGATTTGCTGCAGAAGTTTACCGAAAAGGATAAGGGACGCATCATGCTTAAGGAGATAAGCCATTTTGTCGATTACGTAAGGGCACTGATCCCTAAGCTTATTACAAACGATGAACAACACAGTACAGTTGAATACATTGATCATAACGTTGCGGACGTTCTGAGGTTGAATCATGGAAAGTATCGTCTCAAAATATCTTCCCTGGCGGAAGAATGCGACAAACTTAATCTCACAGTGAATCTGTTGAACAACAACCCCAACCCCGGTCTGACTACACCCAACCGACCACCACCTCCACTCTCGACCAGCACCCCCAACGGAACCATCGAAAGGCATTCACTCTCTTTCAATGCCGACGATCTACTCAACCAATCCAGTTCATTCCCTAGTCTAACGACGTTGATGCACGAACACAACCTTCTCCTGCAGCAGAATGGCAACGTGGGTGCCAACTACAACAACAACAATTCCTTCCACCAGCAGAACAATAATCACCAGCCACAGCAAACCAACAACCATCATCACTCCAATCACCACCACCACCATCATCATACTCATAACAATCACCACCCTCACAGTAACAACAACAATAACCACCACCACTACATCAGCAGCAATCATCACCATCATCTGCCGTTGATCGGATCCAGCTGTCACGATGATGCCATGAACAGCCTGTCCGGTTTGTGCAAATCCCCAGTGCAGCATTCCACCTCCGGAATGGTCAATATGGCACTGAACTTGTACTAGAGAAATTAACTAAAACAATACAAAAAAAATACACAAAAAATTAAACAAAAGTATATACACAGCTACTACCTACAACAAAAAAAAAATACAAACGATGAAGTTCTAACAAAAGTATGTAACTACTAGAAATTGTAAAGTTTTTTGATGCAAACGAAAGAAGGAGAGATGACGTTAAAACAAATTGGTTTTACATTGAGTCTAATCAGCATACAAAGAAGGATAATAAACTTATTGGAAATTAGTAATAATTTGTTTTTTTTTTTATTCTCTATAAATTTCTGTTTGGATACTATTTTGAAAATTAGATAATCCTTTAGCCTTCCTTAGCCGAGTGGTTACAGTCTGCGGCTACAAAGCAAAGCCATGCTGAAGGTGTCTGGGTTCGATTCCCGGTCGGTCCAGGATCTTTTCGCAATGAAAATTTCCTTGACTTCCCTGGGTATAGAGTATCTTCGTACCTGCCACACGATATACGAATGCGAAAATGGAAACTTTGGCAAAGCAAGCTCTTAGTTAATAACCGTGGAAGTGCTCATAAGAACACTACGCTGAGAAGCAGGCTTTATCCCAGTGAGGACGTAATGCCAAGAAGAAGAAGATAATTGGGTTAATTCTACGAGTGGCGTGAGGTGACCATTGTCGGTGTCGTATACACGGTAAAAAATAAGCACGATGCTATCAATAGTTCTGCAATTGGATGTAATGTTGAATCATGACAATACCAAGGTAACAGCACTTGAATTCAACGTTTTGAATTGAGTCAACTGATCAATCCATTCAATCGAGCGTGTTGATTTTTTAGCGTGTAGCGAGGTGCCAATTTTCGACTCGAGTGAAGTGACTCGCCGTGCAAATCAAATGGAGAGTCACTTCACTCGAGTAGAGAATTGTCACCTCACGCCACTCGTAGAATAAACCTCAATACTTTAAAGAAAGATAAAGAGGTATTTCGATGTCAGTAAAAAGTAATAAGGTAACTACTGTTTGTCGTGATGTACTTGCCAGCAGGGTTAAGCACATACACTGATAGGCAAAATAAAGTGCCCACCTCACCAGTTTTCGAATTTCTCTCATTGATTTGGTTCAAATTAAAGTTAACACACTTAAATCTTTTTTTGATATTTTATTTTTGATATTCTTTTAAAGTTGCACTTACGAAATTTTGATAAAAAAAAATTTCACTCAAAGAATAAGAAAATCAATTTGTATTGAAAAATTAATAGTGACAAAATAAAGTGCCCACTTCCTTCTTGGCCCCAGAAAAGATGATTTGAGAAAAATAAAAAGCAATTTAATAGTTAATGTGTCCTCCTTTGGCCTTAAGGACTTGCTGGAGGCGCTTCGGCATGCTTTTCACTAGGTTTTGTAGGTGTTGTGGTTCTAGTTCTTCCCAGGCGCGCTCCAACCCTGACATCGAGAATCTCCCACAAATTCTCGATGGGGTTGAGGTCTGAGCTTTGTGAAGGCCATTCCAGCGGTTTAATCCGACAAGACCGGAAGAAAGACTTGGTCTTCTTGGCAGTATGCTTCGGGTGGATGTTCTAGAGAAATATGAATTTCTCTTCAAGGCCCGTCTGGATCAGCGAAACCCCCAGATTTTCCCGTAAGATGTTGATGTAGGAATCTGCCGTCATTATTCCGTCGATGTTCATATTCCTACTCCACTCCATGAAAAACACCCCCAGACCATCACATATCCTCCTCCATGCTTCACCGTTCCTTGGATGTGGCGCTCTGCACCACACACGAGCCCGCCGCTTTCCGTTAAACAGTTCGAGCTTCAGGAGCGCTACATCCAAGGAACGGTGACGCATGGAGGTGTGATGTGATGACATGTGAAATGTCCCACAATACGGGTATATTATACTGGGTTATTTCGGTGGGCCAGAAGAACCAAAGTGGGGCATTCATCAATAATTGTACTAGCAATGTAACAGGTATTCAAAATCATGAAGATTGAACCGTCGCATGCCTAGTTTTTGTACAAAAACCGAAATGTCCCACAATACGGTGGTTATTCCTGGGTTATTTCGGTGGGCCAGAAGAACCAAAGTGGTCATTCATCAATATCTGAACTAGCAGAGTCACAGGGATGCCAAATCATGAAGATTGAGCCGTCGCATGCCTACTTTTGGTGCTTAAACTTTTTGGTCCTATATTACGGGTTTCCCGGTGGCCATTCCGGTGCTCCAAAAGGACCAGAATAACCATCCTTTCATTCTTTTGGCAAAATACATCTAAACATAAAAAATCGTAAAGAATTGGACACAATTCATTTGGTTGTGGGGTTCAAATCTGAGTAATTTCATCGAATTGCCCAGATTGGCCACCTCCCGGGACTCCAGGAACCGGTTCCGCATGGACCATACTGGACCGAATTTTTCAGGGAATGTGCGCCGGTAATTGGTTCCTTATTACAGAAAAAAAATTATGCCAAAATATCCATCAACCGAATAGTGCCGATGTGAATTACATATACAGAACTGCGATGGAAACTCATTTTTCGGATGTTCCGGGTTTCCGGAACCGGGTATGAATAACTAAGTGATTTAAGAATCTCTATTCACAGTCCACGTGAATACCTGTTCAACAATATGAAGACGGTTCAGATTACTTGTTTAGTTACGAAACTACAGGTCGTCAAAGTAAAGGTCTCTAAAGGGACTTTTTTCATGTGTAGCAGGTTCCCGGTGGCCACAGTGACCAAATCCGGATCTCCGGGAGAGTTTCTGAAACTAGACATGTATGCCCTTCTTTTAAGCCCAACAGAACTATATTCGGTCAACACACTGATTTTTGCGAGCTGTTTGAATTTTCGGGTCGAAAACGACCCTAAGTCACAATTTGTAACTTTTTTTTATGGAAGCTCCCCTAGGGGTCATTCAAAACTTTTGTTTCCGCTTAAACAAAATTTCCCACAAAAAAAATAATTGTCAGGAAGTTTCATATTGCTAGGTTATTTCAATCAAAAGTTACATTGATTTGAATTTTGAAATGGGTCGAAAAAGACCCAAGGTCCAAGGTTAATTTTTTTTCAAATGAATTGTTTTTGCTCATGAAGGTGTCTTCTATTTCCTTTGAAAAATTTCTGTTCATCATCGTGAACTGAACGGAGCTGTCAAGTGCATCAGTGTGTTTCAACTTGAATTTTTTTTAGATCAAATATTTTCCAATAATTTTCAAAATTGTAACTAACAGTACAGTAGTTTCTCGATTTTATCACTGCTCGCTAACGCTTAATTATTTCACTCTCGATTTTAGCACGGTTTTCTGTTCGATTTTATCTCGCCTCAATAATTATATGAAGTTCATATCTTTTACATTGAAAAACAACCCCAAACAATCAATATATATTCATTTGGCCCATGTCTTACGTGCTTTTCATTTCATTAGCTTTATTTCTGCAGTACAAAGCTCAAACTTTGATGAACATTATATGACAGAAAAGTACATTTTCGTTATATCACGCTTCGGTATGTCACGCCAAAATTTTTTGGGTCCGTGATATAATCGAGAAATCACTGTAATAAAAAAAAAAAAACAAAACGAAACCTAACAGGAATCAGGAGCAAAAGGGTTGATTCCTCATGGAATCAGATCAGACATTTTACTGATAATATTTCTAAAACTATTTTCAATTTTTCGTGACATTATGACAAATATGTAATACCATTCGTATCACTGATTTTCTCAAGGAATTTCATCAGAAATTATTTCAAGTATTTGCCAAAGATTTCAAATATTTCTTTAGGTTAGATAGATGGATAGCTCATTATTTGAGAGATTTGCATTTTCTTAATCAATGCCAAGAATTTTTGTTTTGGATATTTCAAAATACAACCTGGATTTTTCCAAAGAATACCACAAAAATTATCTCATAAATTCTATCAGGAATTTCTTCATATATTATTTCAGATATTTATCAATAAGGCCCTTAGTCCCCCAAGATTTTGCCCGGTGATTCTTCCATTTTCTAGGGCATCCCGTTTAAAAACTATTCAATCAGAAATTTTTCCAGAGATGCCAATAGGAATTTCTCTGGATTTCCAACAAAATTGCCCTTCAGAAATTCTTTAAGATTTCAACTAGATTTTTTTCTAAGGAATTGCTTCAGAGAATGCTCCAGTAATTCTAAGAGATATCTCAAAGAAGTCTTCAAAAATAATTTCAAGCATTCATCCAGGAGTTTTTCTAGAAATGAATGAAATGTTCCAGAAACCTGAGAAATTGCTGAAAAAAATCGTGACGTATTCCTAAAACAAATGGTAAACATGTGTTGTAAGTTCTTAAGCCACCCTTGATGAATGAGGATTTCTAGAAGAACTCACTCTTGACGAAATTTTAGAAGATTTTCCAGATCTTTGCTAAACTAAAAAAAAAGAAAAACAAATCAATTAAATCTCTGGATAATATCTTGCAGAGTTTAATGAAGGAACTCCTTGAAAAACATCAGGCGAAATCCCTAAAAAAATGTGTAGGAATGATCGGTGGATTTCTTGGACAAAACGCTGTAGTGTTATCTGTTTGGTACATTAAATCAACGTTTGGAGATATCATGGGATTTTTTTTCATTAATTCAATGACAAATGTTTGAAAGAATTGTAGTTATCCTGTTTTCCAAGAAAAATTCACATGAAACTCAATAATGAATCACAGGTCTAATTAAATGAATTTTTTAAAATGGTTTTAATAGATTTACTCGAATAATCCCTAGAGGAATTTTTTGAGCAATTCTTTAGAGTAACCGTGAATGAAATAGCGCAGCATTTCGGGTCTCTTAAAAAACATCCTTGAACGAATTTCATCAAAAACTCTGGAATCGACTTTACAGGTTTTCTTGGAAGATATTATGTGGGGATCTTTAGAAGATCTCTTAGAGCAACAACTAGAGAATTCAGTTAAGAAGTTAGTGAGAGAATATCTGGAGTAAATCCTAAGCTAGTCTTTTGAAAATTGTTCAATTAATCCATGAGAAAATTACTGAAGGTAGTAATGTTGAAATGCTCAAGGATTTCCTGAAGCGAATTCTAGAGAAATCCTTTAAGCATCCTTTGAAAAATTGTTGGAAGAATTGGTAGAGTAATCTCTTGAAGAATTTCTGGAGAGAACCCTGTATTAGTCGCTTAGAGTATTCCAGATGAAATCTCTAGAAAAACCATTAGGATAATTCCAGAATACACCCGATTCTGTTTTTGCACGGGGGATGCGTACCGTGCAAAAAAAGTTTTCAGTTCAAAATTTCAAAAACCGTGCAAAAAAAAGTAACACCATTTCTCGACGTTTCATGCAAAAATAAGGTTTTGGCGGAAAAAAATGTATGGAAACTTTTTTTGCACGGCCGTGTAAAATAAATCCGTGCAAAAACAGAATTGGGTGTACTTCAGGCAAGATAAGGAAGAAAGAGACTTTAGAGACCATTTGGATTATTTAAAGACTGCAGAGACCTTTGAGCTTGAGCTTGATTGGCCGCTCGTGGTTGCTACTCCAGTATCGCCAGATCAGCTGCACTTACACAAGGAACCAACCGAATGACTGCTTAGGACTAACAGACACCCTCAGTGTATAAGTGCTGGTGATCTTCTATTTTTAGGCAACAATGGTGCCTGCCACGTCAGAATGCAGACCAATGAGGGGAAGGGGGAGGAATTGATGATGCATTAAACTGGCTCCCACGTAAACCGTATATACCATTGCGTTCACGCCAGTTCATGCGGGAGTGTATGGGTTGAGGGAAAGGCATGGCAGAGAGGTTTGTTATTTGGTTAGCAGACTGCCTAGGGAGTCGATGCCGGTTATGGACCCTTTGCGTATTATGGACCCCCTTACAGAAAAACATAAAATTAACACTCAAAGCAACTTTATTCCTATGAAAACCCACCGGGGGAACTTCGATTACATTGTTAGTCAGCAGTTTCAGGCAAAATATTTGGTTTGAGACGCATAAATACAGATATTTGAACAGTTTTGTAAATGAAACCACACAAGAGGGTCCATAATACGCATTTCCAGGTGGGTCCATAATAGGCTCGTCGGCAGCGAGCCGGATTACATGGGAATCAAATGGAGGGTCCATAATACGCAACGTCAAATTTGTAAACAATCCTATTATGGACCCCGGGAGGGTCCATAATAGGCATTCGGACAACAGTTTTTCAAATGCATATTTCGCTGGAAAAATCGAATGATTTTGTATGTTTCATAGACGTACTATGAAGTAAAAACATTGAATTTGTTGTTAGACTCCACAAAACGTATATGCGTCTGAGATGTCATTACGGAAAAGCGTCTAGAATGAATTTCAGCTACTAAGGGGTCCATTACTAGCATTGAAACCCTATATATCAGGCGTAGGGAAACGGTTTCTTGTCCGTTTCTGGTTCTAGCGTTTGCTATGAACGAGTAGGGTGTGAGTGTGATAAATAGAGAATGGAAGATAGAAGGAAGTGAAAGATACAAGTATAAAAGTACGAGGAAAGGGACGGACCTTCTGCATACGAAGCAGAAGCGGTAGCCATTAGATCACCAATCCCGTCTTGATTAAAGACTGCAGAGACCTTTCATCACAAATAAAGACTTCCATTAATATAGAAACCAAGTCTCTAAAAAGCAATCTGCTACCAACCTTAGAAATGAGAATCCTTTACTGATCAAATAGGGGAAGACGGGGTAAGAGCGGACCATCTTTAGTTTGGCATGAAAATGGCGGTTATCTTAAAAGTTCACCAAGCACTTTCCATAAACACAAGATTTTTGACATTCCGAACCATTTAGGATGATACTTACATTAAATTTTTCATAACAAATATCAAAAACAAAGTTTCTGCTTGTCGCTATTAAATTTGGTCTAAATTTAACACATGCTCACTTAAGCATTTCGGAAGGGATTTTTTTGTAAAAACATTTCAAATTACCCGTCCATGGATCAACAGAAATATGCTTCAGTGAAGTGAAATATGTAAATATTTAGCTTTGAAATGAGGCCATAGTTGTAAATATTGCGCAAACGGGGTAAAACCGACCACTGTTGATGGGGTAAGACCGCCACCCCTAATTTATACCACATAAAATGTCTAAACCATTTTCAAAGTTGTAACTACGATATACATACATTACTATTCAAGTAATATGAAATCAATTTTGTTATAAACACAAGCCAAATCCGTATACAGTCATCCCTCCATGAGTCGACATTGAAGGGACCATCAACTCATGGAAATATCGAGTCATGGAACAGCATTGCTATGGAAAGCTGTTTGAGGGGACCATCATAGTAACCATGAAATTAGGTTTTTAGTATGGTTCCATGAGTCGATATCGAGTAATGGAACATCAACTCATGGAGGTTTAACTGTATTTTTTTTTCCAAAATATGGGTGTCTCAAGGCTGAAATAAGTAAACATCTAAGTATTTTTAATTGATTAATACTAAAAATGTTTCAATATCCTCGTTAATCAATATAGAATTCATAAAACATTATACTTTTTAAAATCATAGGGAACTGATATATTTTTTCGCAAAATTGTGTTCAAAAATCGTGGTGGTCGCTTTTACCCCTTCGCTAAAAATAATCGTGATAAGACATCACTTTTTCAAGCGTCAAGAAATATTTTTTTTTACAAATAGAACACCTGTGATATTTTTTGATCATGCCTAAGGCTTCAAAAAACGATATGCTGCGTCGAAAAAGGATTTATAAATTCTTGATTTTGTCATATGAATTAATATGCTTAGGCGGGTTGTCTTACCCCGTCTTCCCCTAAAGATATTAAAAAAAAAATCAATCATGTAGATCCTCACTGAACAGCTCAAAAAGTGGTTTGAAAGCGGCACAGCCGAATTTTTCTCGATTCATGATAATTTACTGGCAAATAATAGTTAGCTCTGGGTTTTGACGCAACAATCATTTGTCGTGACCATATTCTATCATACATTACAGACTCAAAATAATTTCCCTGATTGTGATCGAAATTCCCTGATAATTCCAGGTTTTCCAGGTTTTTCCAGGTAGTAGACACCCTGGTCGGCTTATCTGGATAACTCACCACCGTGAACGAAAGCAGAACAAAGCGCAACGTCCATACTAACCGTGCCTCGTATATCCAGCGAGATGGAAATAGAAAGAACCTTTGATGTGAGCACCGACTCTGATTCGGGTCCAGAACCCGAGCCAGATGATGTAACCGGATGGAGAATCAAATTTGACAAGCGGTGAAAGACAAGTTCATTGCTAAATATTGTAAATTATGTATGAATTTGAATTGTAAAATGAAATGTAGATTTTCTTTTATTCTGACATGAATGCACCTGTTTGGTGTAAAGTGTCGTTAATGAAACAAACAAGCTTAGGGGAGCTCTAAGTGTGCTACGAAGACATAGGATTATTGGAGTTTGGAGAGCTTTTAACGTAATCCCTGAAGAAATTCTAGAAGTTGGAAAAGGAACATCTAACACTGCTAGACTAGACTAAGTATTCATGGACAAATTTGTCAAAGAATTCATAGATGCATTTCTGACGTAGTTTCGGTTCAATTTCAATACTTAAACAAGGCTGGCGTTCTTGTCAGAATTCCCAAGTAATTAAATAGTACTTTAATTCGCCCTAATTCGTGCTAATATAGTGCTATTTGGTCGGTTGTGAGCTATATGCATTAAAAAATTCAACTGTTTCAAGCTTTCCAATAGTTAGGTTATTTATCCGTCTATTGGGAAAAATTTAATAATTCGAAGTAGACTGGCTCGAATTTTGACTCCTATATTTTTATGGAATGCAAAATTGCTGAACATCTTTAAAGACGGTTTTCTCCAAAGCTTTCAATCGCTTCATAAAATTACATCTTTTCAAACATCTATTTTTTTTCGGTTCAGCCATAAAGCACAAAGATATTATGCAGGTGTCTAGATGGTCTACATCTACAGTTTAAGTTTCGATTCTCGTTAAAAGAATATCATCACTGCAATTATTGCCAAAAACATCAAAAAAAGGTCCCAAAATGTACAGCACACGGGCGGGTCTGCAGGCAATGTAGCTTTTCCTTAAATTTCTCCACCATCCCCTCCCCACTGAAGTTGTTATCATAAACTCTTCAAATGCAGTGTGCAATGCCTTCGTGCTGTGCGTACACGAGAGAATTCGTGCTATTGGATTTTTTCTTTAAACTACCCAAACGCAATAATTTGTACTTTTTAGTACTACTAAACAGAACTTTTCGGTAATTTTGTTTTCTACTATTGATCCCTTTACGATCCTTGTTTGGACCCGTGCCTTCCATTTTTTATTGGACCCGTTAGTGAAAGCTGGCGGTGGTAATCCTTCTTTAAAAAAAAATCCCTTAGAAGGGCACGTTTTCTTTCGTTTATTCATGGTTGGGATGCAACTACAAACAAAAGGCAGGGTGAATCTCTGAATTCACAATTTCCTTCCAAAAAAAAATAATGAGGCTTGAAACTGTCACTAAAAGTGTTTCGGAATGCGCGCTTTCTTCCAAGGGTGATTTTTTTTACTTATGATGACAAAACTGAACATTTGTTCCAAGTTGTCTTGAAAGGTCTCTCAAGTGACTATAATAAGTCACCCGAAGAGATCAATAATGGAATAAATGATTTACTTGGATTTTCCCTAGTCCAAGTAATCATTATGAAAAAGAGAACCCAATCTGGCATTGTTCGGAAAGGGCTTTCTCAAGAATATTATTTAGTTCACTTTAAAAAAAAAACAGATCTAAATAATAATGAAGCTTTAGAAAAAGCTAGACTTATGTTCGATGGCTGTGTGATATGGGAACATTTCTAGAAACCTGGAGGAAATTACCAGAACCCCACTCAGTGCCGTCGGTGCCAAAAGTGGGTTCATAGTACAAAACATTGCCGCATGGATGCTAAATGCATGATTTGCGGAGGTTTTTCTCACGCTAAGGAAGTCTGTTCAGTAAAGGAAGCTACCGATAAGTTCATATGCGCCAATTGCAGGGGCAATCATAAGTCAAATTATTGGGCATGCCCTTCGCGCATGAGAGGCGTTGAGGCTCGTGCCAGGCAGATGAAAGATAATATCCGTTACGATAACGGTCGTTTCCGGAATTTGCCTGGTAGAGTATCGAACAATACTCATTTTTCAGTTAACGATCGCTTGATTAGGAATCATACCTATCAGGAAGATCATAATCATGCTCATTCACAAACTAATTTTAACCCGTCGGGTAGCTGTTCGAATCTTTCAATTTCGAATGTATCTACTCACGGAAAATCCTTTGCCGATATCGTAGCAGTTAATAAGAACTCCTCCCCTGTTTGTACTATGAGTACCCATTCTACTTGTTTCAAATCAAATGAAAAAAAACCCTACCGCCTCAGGTAACTCCTACCGAAAATTCAAACGGAAAATCATCAAATGTACCCACTTCAAGTGATATGTCTGCCTCTGATTTTAATTTTCTAACTGAACAATTGAATCTAATGATTGATGCAATGTTCAAAGCCACCACTATGACTGAAGCAGTCCAAGTAGGTGTAAAATTTACAAATCAAATTGTTATTAGATTACGTTTTTCTAATGGATCCAAATAAAAATTTAAATATTTTAAATTGGAATGCTTGTTCTCTGAATGGTAAAGAGGACGAGCTGTTTAATTTCCTTACGGTTAATAACGTGCATATAGCAGTTATTACCGAAACTTATTTAAAACCTGGATCTAAACTCAAAAGAGATCCTAACTTTTTTGTTCATCGTGTGATGATCGACTTGATGGGGCATGTGAGGGAGTTGCAATCATCATTCATAGGCGTGTAAAACATCAAATGTTTTCGTCATTTGAAACTAAAGTTTTTGAAACTTTAGGAGTTTCTGTTGAAACTTAGCTTTTCAAATATACTTTCATACCCAACTAACATTCACTCATTTAAGAAACACCATTATGGCAGTTTTATTCAGCATCATGTTTAATAACATTTTAATAATTTTCATGGCCAACCTTTGTTCAGGCGTTGTTCACACAAATTTGGAGAAACTTTATAGCATGTCGTCGAATTCCAACTTTATTTTTCAGCTTTTAAAACGTTTTACAAGCATTCCGTTCAGCTTTTATACGACTGGTCCAAAAATAATTAAAAACAAATAAAAAACAAAAAAATATTTTTCAGGCGCTTCAAATTAAAATGTAGTGTACACAATTATCATGATATGACAACCATATCTAAAAATCGCCTGGATACTGGATTCGAACTCGAGACCTTCCAATCGTCAGTGATATGCCTTGCCATCTGCGCCATTCTAGAATTGATGAATGAATCGTCCAGTGCAAAATATAAACCTCTCATAGCTGAATATTGATCTTGTTTGAGCTTCTATTCGACATCGTCTAATCAACACATGGTACGCTAATCAACAACTGAACAAGCATATTATTCAGCTGCTGTTTAGTGCTGATCCAAGCTGAGTTCAGTCGGCTATTTTTAGCGCACAGTGAGAAAATTTTGTCAATGATGGTCAAAAATAATGTTTATTTACACAAAGTGAAATCAGTCTGAAATGATTAAGGTGAATCTGCATAGGAGCCAAACCTCAAATTTTCAAGAGCACAAATCTAGAGAACCAGACTGCGCAGCGGTTCGAGCTGAAAATCTAATCGATTGGTCACACGCTGGTGGTGACCAATCGATTAAGTTTTCAGCTTGAACGGATGTTTAGTTCTCTAGATTTATGCTCTTGAAAATTTGAGGTTTGGCTTCGATGCATCTTCACCTTAATCTAATTTCATAATAATTTTTAGTTTGTTCAAAACTTCAATTCTAATGATTCATTAACTTAAATTGAAATTCATTTATTTTATAAATTATATTTGTATTAATTAATCATATTATTGATTTGTATTTTTCATAAACCTATTATGAATATATTTAAATCATTTGAAGTGTTCTGAAGACTATGCGCCTGAATAGAAAAATGTTCGAATATCTTGACGCGTGGGATTTTTTCAGAAATGGCCAAGTAAATCATTTTTCTTAGATCGCACTATTCAGTTGGGAAGAAATGTCATTTTAAATGTAGCTCGCTATAGATTTTTATTTAATCAATTCTGTCAAAGAAATGTCCACTTTTCTTGTACGGAACAACATCCCGAGCAGGCGAAAAAAGCTTAGCAATAGCTTATTATAATATGGATAGCAGAAAGTGATAATAACCTGAGAGATATAATATGTAAAAGTTCTGGAAACTACATACAAAAATCAAACAAAATTTTGATGTTGTCTTCAGATCTTTTATGTCAATCAAGTCAATATCACGCTTTGTTTGTCAGTACTTCGCTCCTACTAGGAATACTTAGCTCAAATGTTTGTTTTTCAAAGTAATCCTACATTTCTGGAGGCTGACCATATTTATTTTCTGAACGACTATTCAAAAAGTTTTGAGAAAGCATAAGTTATAAGCTTTGAAATGCATTCAGAACTCAACACGCATTTCGGATATTTTGTCCATTTTATGAAATTTAGCTATAGTGTGATCGCTTTTACAAGGCTTATTTATGTTATGGGGATGTTCATTAACCACGTGATCAGTTTTTTGGGATTCCAGGCCACCCTCCTCCCCCTCGTGGTCATTTGTCCATACACAAATTTATAAAATTCGTACGGACCGTATTCATTGGCCTTCCTCTCCCCATGAATGACCATGTGATTTATGGATGACCCCACAAAGGCTGGCGATTCTGATTTGGAATCGAATAGTCCAACATTTGTGCTGTGCTGTCTTACCTGATATCGATGGGAGCGTGAAAAGTTGTGACATTCATGGGTAGGTACTACTGTATCACAGCCTACGTGATTGAAAAATACTGAATTGATACTACGCATGGAAGTGTACCCATGTGGGTTCTCTTGAAATGTTTGTTTGCGCTTTTAGAGTTCATTCAGCTAAAATAGCATTTTTCGAAATAGCAAAAAATGTTGTAGGCAACAAGTTGCAAAATGATGATTTTTTCAGCACTCGTTGTATTTATCCAACTCAGCGCGTCTCGTTGGATAAATGTACAACTCGTGCTGAAAAAATCATCATTTTGCAACTTGTTGCCTAAATAACTTTTTACACAAACTGTTTAGTTACCCAAGTAACCAAATAGCACTTTAATTCTCCCTCCGTGCTAAAATAGGGCTGATATAGAGCTGATACGCTTTATATTAGCCGTATAACAGCCATATAAGCCCAAAAAGGCGAAAAAGCTCTCAGTTAATAACTGTGGAAGTGTTCATAAGAACACTAAGCTGAGAAACATGCTCTGTCCTAGTAGGGACATAATGCCAGAAAGAAGAAGAAGAAGGATCATGAAGAGAAGTTGCATGATACTTATGCCCTTATTCTAGCAGACACTCGAAATAATATGTAATGTATGTATGAAGAACTAATCTAGTACCTACGTAAGTCACAGTTATGTCACGATGTGATTTGTATCGGTTACTGGAGAACGTGTACTTTCCACCAATTTCTCGCAAGCCACAAAAGCCTTCATATCACAATTCTCACGTGGATGAGGGAGGAATGCGGCAGCCTCATGCATTGACTTCTTCCGCCTATGAATGTAGACACGAGGGACTCCATCAATATATCCTACCGTTGATGCATCGCAGCCATATCTATTGGTTTGTTGGCTTGTTGCATTCCGATTTCAGCACGTTGACAAATAAATGGCTCATACCGCAACTCTGTTCGACTTTGGTGCCATGCCTCCATATCGGCTGTCTGTGGCTGGTTGATGAATTGTATAGGGATGGGATCGATACAATTCGCGTTTCATTTCGGTTCGAGACTTGCTGCTGACAACGCACAATTGCAGGGAGATGATCCCACGCTGATGCCAAGCTTTATGACTATTTTGTGTGTTCTGTGCCGTCAAAAATTTAGCCTCCCAAGAGTGCCGAGTAGAGATTTGCTCGATACACTGAAACCTTAATTTACGTAATGGTTCCGGGGTACTGAATACAATTTCGTATGAAATATTGTAGATTGATATGAAATAAACGGAAAGCAAGCCTCCTTAGTTCCTAACGAAAAGTTAAAACTTGTGCCAAACGAATGCTGCTTAGCCAATGCATGCATATTCCATTATAACGTAATTATGTAGATGTTCTTCTTTTTCTTTTCGACATTAACGTCCTCACTGAGACAGAGCCTGCTTCTCAGCTTAGTGCTCTTATGAGCACTTCCACAGTTACTAACTGAGAGCTTTCTTTGCTAAAGTTGCCATTTTCCCATTCGGTGGCAGGTGCGATTACACTCTATGCCCAGGGAAGTCAAGGAAATTTCCATTACGAAAAGATCCGGGACCAACCGGGAATCGAACCCAGACACCTTCAGCATGGCTTTGCTTTGTAGCCGCGGACTCTAACCACTCGACTAAGGAAGGCCCCCGATGCGATGTGGATGTGTGGATGTAATTCCAAATTAATAAATAAATTCTCTGTAAATAGAATTTACGCAAATGGAGATTTCAGTGTACAGGCGGATAAATCCGAACTAAAATTGCACCCGTTGCAGAATGCTGACGACACGATGCATAAATTGATTGCCGAATGGTAGATATTTGCACAGCACTTGTAGCATACGTATGAAACATTCGATACGGTAACAATTCTCTGTTCAAATACCTACAATAAAACAATTCAGCACCTTCCCCAAAAGTGCATCTTTTGCTTTCACGGACATTCCAGAATAATGCACAAATCAGGATAGCCACTTTACGATAACTTTATTACACACCATCCTCCCAGGATTTCCCGTAAATGCGACACAAAGATATAATCCAAATCCACTCTTCCGGGCCGTTGAGGGCCTATAATTCACCGCACACTCCCTTTTATTTAAATTTTCACTCTTGCTTCTTGATCCGTTTATGCCGGTTGACGATGCTGCTGCTGCTAAAGCTGAACACCCATTAACCCAAATTCAATTAAAATATTCCACTTCATCGCGTTCATCTTCCCTTAAAAGCCATGACTTGGCAAATGTCCCAAAAAGCCGATTTTGGCGAAGCAGGGTGTGTTCGTCCTGCTATTCTGCAGTCCGGGATCTCAAACTGTGAGATCTCCAGAAAAGCGCTTCCGCTTTGGGAAGAAGCATGCATGCATGGTTTATGCGGAGATTAAGATGCAACTTGGAAAGTGTTACATTTTAATTTGCTTTCTTCAACTGTAACGCGGATAATTTGTACGGAAAAAATGGTCTCATTAAAAATTAGCATATTCGTAAGTCAGTCAAGCCTGTGACTGTTAACTAACATTTTTTTTTGAGAAAAAAAAACGATAGAGATTATTATCTAGATTATCTAGAAATCGTATTTGCAGATATTAGCGTTAGCGTTAGCGTAGTTACAGTATACTTCGTAGATAGGATACTAGCAACATTAATGTTTCGTTTGATTATCTTATCCAAACTACTTACAGGGACAAGACTGCGGAAGAAACCTTGAACCAATCTTGAATAAAATTATCAAGCGCATGAATATTGCTATTCCTGGCCACGCCCATCTTTACCGTAACTTAGGACAAAGAAGGGAAATGTTGATGTAGCACTTACTTAATGAGAGGCCACCGACTCAGCGACGCCTTCGCCTACGCATGAGGAGGTTGGGAAAGGTATTCAGTCAGAATTCGCTTGTAAAGCTGGCGATAGACCCAGACCATTTATTGTTTGAGTTAAAAATATGTATTCAACTTTGAAGATAATTAGTTTTCTGCTCAGTATTGAATAAAAAACAAAACCGATCCCTCTTGGGTCATCGAATAAAAGTGAAAAAAAAGAAAAGAAAAAAAAAAACAAACAATGGAAAAAAACACGTTCTGAATATGTAAGCAGACAATAATCCTACAAGAACTACGCACTGCCAACTGCCTAAAAATAAACTGACCGGAACGCGTAAACCGAACAATTACTGCAAACGAGTGAAAAAAACCGTGCGAATACCGACAACTAACAAATTGAAACGCGTTTCATGCCGAAAAGCGAAAATCTAACTAATTTCAAATCTATAGTAATGGAACAAACTCACCGGGTTGATTAATTGTAGTCATGTCTGTCTTCTCCGGACTGGAACACATGTTACGTCCAAAATCCCATGGCAACCAAATCCAGCTGAATCAACACCGAAAACACAAGTCAAATCACTCACTTCACTTCCACATATTTTCACTACATGTTTCTAGTACAAAATAGTCAAATTTAAATAATGTTCAAATACATGTATATAAATAAGCAAAATCATAAAATTTTTGACGGCACAGAAAAATTTTCGCTTCCGATTAGCATCATACCACACTTCCTGTTGCGCTGAACTGGGCGAGCACTTGGAGCCGAAAGTCGCTACGTCCATAACGTACACCTGTGGCGCATCGTCGTTGCTGCCTTGGAAAACGAATCGTTGCGCTTGCTTATCCTCCGTTCTGATACGGATTTGGTGGTACATCTCCTGTATGTCCCCACCAAAGGCGACCGGACGCTCTCGGAAATTGCAAATAACACGTGGGAGGGCAACTAGCATATCCGAACCCTTGAGCAACTTCGAATTCAGGGATACCCCAGACACCGACGCTGCAGCATCCCAGACCAGGCGTACCTGGCCCGGTTTCCGTGAATTAACCACAACATTCAGCGGCAGATGCTTGTGGCGTCTCCGTTAACTCGGCGTTGGTTGCCTTGTGCGCGTATCCCTTCATCTGGTACTCTTCGATTTGCCGACACACGTTCTCTTTCAGAGCGCTTAACTACGTTCCAGTTTACGGTCGAGTGCTTTCATCCGTCGAACGGCCATTGGGTAACTGTCGCGAAATCTTCTCTCGTCCTGGCGCCACAGCAATACCGTTTCAAAAAGATTGCATATCCGCTTTGTCGTCGTCTCAAGGATTTCTCTAGCCCGCTTCTCTTCCGCCGGTTCTGGAACTGCAAACGGCGAACACGCTGTTTTGTCCAGCGCGTACTCGTGCCGCATCAGGTTATGAAGCTCCTGGTTACCGGAGCGACGGAGTGTAGATTCAAATACTTCTGCTCCATGGGCTTTCGCGTCTCGGAATCGTATATCGTCCAGCCCATCTTCGATCGTACAGCGATTGGTTTCCCGACACGTGACTCCAATGGAGCGAACAAATAAAGATTGTCCAACCCAATGAGAATCGTTGGAAAGTCCTTTGTCAGCATCCCTACGAGATGCTTGTATTGCTGCACCACTTCTGCGTACCGAACTTTCTGCTTCGCGTGTAGAATAGCGAAACTGCTCTCTCGAACCCTTCGCCGACATCATCATTTCGACACTTCCGAGACTCGTTTTCAAACCGATTGATGTTTCCTGTCCACGTGACAATCAACGGCTCGAGTGTCCCTTCTGCCTTCAGCCGTTTTGCGACCATCTCATCCATCAAAGTTGCCGACGATCCTTCGTCAAGGAATGCGACGGTATCGTACTGTCGCTTGCCAACGTAGAGCGTCACCGGCGGCGTTCGGAAAATCACCATGCAGTCTGATTTCGCTTTCTGCAGCTGCACTGATTCTTCTACTCGGTGCAGCAGAGGATGATGAGATGCCTGACAATTCCGCATCACACACCGAATTTTGGGAGTGATTTCTATTGTGCTTGTTGAGGCAGACTCCACAGAGTTTCTGCCTCTCGACTTCTCGTAGACGCTTTGTGATGTCCATTCGCCTAAACTCTTCGCCTTTACGAACAAGATGATCCGGTCGCCTGCAAATCTAGCAATACCGGCTGGCCACCTCGCTACGATTGACTTCCCTTCGCTTCGGCTTGGATCCGAACACATGCAAAAACTCCTTCTTCCGATTATTCTCCTTCTCATTCATCGACCGTGTGGTGAATTCCGCCATTTTGGAAACGTCGGACACTATGTCGGTCGCGAAGTTCGTGAACATCCTCAGCGGACTGTCCACTCTGCCTCGCTTGTACCGGACCCAGTCCAGCTTGTAGCTTGGCGTCAGCTTGTCAACTAACTTCTGCACCAGCATCGGGTTATTCAGGTGGTCGTTCAGTCCTGCGGCTGTCGCACAGTTGCTTCACCGTGATACCAGTGATACGAAGGTGAGCTGGAGCGCTTTTCACCTTCGTCAGCAGCATCTTCAACAGCTTCTCGGGCTCCCCGAACAGGTTTTGAAGGTCCCGATTAACATCCGGAACCGATTCAGGTAGAACTAATCGACACACGCTGCTGTAGTATGTTCGAAGCTGCTGATGAATAGCGGCCAAACTTCCGCTTCTCCGCGAAACTTCGGAAGGTGCTGTGTCACCGCGGCCAGTTGCTCTCTCGAAATTCGGCCGATGGCGCGCTCCGATCTATCACCAACTTTGCTATCTCTCGAGCTTCGACCAACGCTTCGCCCCGGCCCGTCGCTGGCTTTGATGCGATGGCGGCTATTTTTCACTCGATCCTCCAACGAATCGCTGCTTTCGTCTTAGTCGCTTGATTCCGAATCGGCCTCGACCATTTACCACACTTTTTTCATCAGCTCCGGCTTCTCAACATTCCGCCTTTAGGGTACGTTCCCCGAAAATCGGCGGCCGACGGCAATTTCCCGATCTCCGTCTGGTCGTCTAGCCACTCGTGCACTCTCTGCTTCGGATTGTCTGCCAAAGCTCCACCAACAGTGCCTTCTTGGTCCTTCAACGCGTTGACACTAATAACGCTGCTAACAAACAGCTTCCGGATCGCATCCCGCTTCTTCATAAAATTCCTCTCCACAGCCAGTTGAGCATCTCTTGCTCTTGCTGCAACTGCTGCTCGTCCATCTCGCGTTGAACCTGGAGTTCCAGCTCACGCATCTCCCGTTCTTGCTTCAGCTGCTCTTCCTTTCACTGCCGAGCGAGTAACTTCTTCCGCGCCGCCATGTGCTTCGCAAAGGCCTGCTCCTTGGCTAGTTGTTCCTTTTCCAACTGCTTCTCAATTGGATCAAAGTTGGAACCAACTCCCTGATTAGACCCTCCATCGCTTTTCTTGCCTGACTTCTTATTCGTCTTCTTATCGGTCGCATCAGGTACTCTTAGCTGCTGAAAACTACTAGGGACACTCTGTGGGCAAAGCCAATCACTGTTGACAACCCCTTGGTCAATACCAGCGCACGAAAAATGGGTCCAGTGTTTACACTTCCCACACTGGACCCAGTCAACGTCCTCAGAAATTGACTCCGACATCGAGGAGAAAGCCATCTCGAAGAATCCGATGCAAAATTTTTGATTTTGTTCCGATCAAGTAGGTAGCACACACGATTTTTGGAAATCAGCCTATTTAATTTGGCAGATCACGAATTTTACTATGGCTTCACTATGGCTGCCCTTTCCCTCTTTTCCAAGTTCGCTATTTGCTTCGCACTATTATTTTCCGGCGGTGTACAGTATTAAACTACGTGCCTTAAACAGTTTGTGCGTCCGTTGTCTGTCGGTTCTATGTCCCACTTCTAATCGTTCGAGCCTTATGGTAATTGACTCAAAATCCTAATACAACAGTCTTCTAATACCTTTCACTTACAATTTTTCTTCACTACCTTTCACAAACCGAATCATTTTTAACCTCCACCAATAATTTACCGCGAACTTGCAGGCTTCTTCTTAGAAATCGTATTCGCAGATATTGCAGATCGCAGAACTAACATTTGAAACAATCGTTTATCTTTACAAAGATGGATCTTTAGATAAAGATAAACAGAAAGTCAAATCTATACATTTCAAAAGTACAAATATGAAGATCCAAAAATCAGTTTCAATCGGTTTCAAAATTGGTACAACCATGATTTTTCAAAGCCACTCTCAGGAAGTTCCACGCAGTTAACAAATGGTACTACATATTGAATTAAATGTGTTGACCCCCTAATTGATAGCAAAAATCAATCACTTTGAAAAGCGTTTTTTATTCCTCTGTGACGCCACAACGAGCGCCATCGTTCCGGCAAATTATAACAAATCGTCTTCCTTTCAGCTTCCTTACCACATTTTCTGGCTTATACTTAAAAGACCTTCCAAATTGCGTCGTCTTTCCAGTTTTCTTCTGTACATTTGTTAACAGAATATGTACAATGAAAAAAGAAAACTGCAAAACATCCCATTAAAAGCAAACAAGCCAGAAAAAAGCTGCTTATCACGAGTTAAACGAAACTAAATAGACTCTCATTCGCTATCTGGTCTCATTGTGCTCGGCCCCATGTTTGGCTTGCATGCCGAAGAAAAATAGAACGATTCTGACGAAAAAAAAGAGCGAACTTCTATAGCCATTCAGTTGGATCGCCTGCATACGGGAATAAGAAAGTCATTTATCATAAAACGAACGGTCGTGATTTTCCTCGCTGGGTGATTGCTTTATGCATTTTCTTACAAACGAGTGCTGGATGGTTCCAAATGCACGGTGTTTTAATTTGTCGATTTCGCTATTTAAACTTTCCTAATGTGAATGTTATGGCCCAAGGTTTAAGCCACAAGTAATCATTTTGATTTCCGAGCTAAGAAATACACAAAATTCCAAAAAGTATTCTGTCTAAAAGCGGGGTTGGGAATTATAGGGTATAAGTTGACACAGACATTTTATACATTTGGCTTGAATGCCCTCAACGTGATTTTTGAGTCAAATTTTTTCTAGCATGAGCCCTAGTAACTCACTTCATCTGACCAATTTATTGGAACCCCTTTCATCGTGGCAATATGTCTACTTGTAGGTTTCAATTAAAGTGCTTTTGGTTTATGTGGGAATATTATAAGTTGAGTTTTGGAAGTATTATGAGAAATCTTCTATTTTTGTCAGTATGAAGAAAAAATATCCAATCTTTTCTGCAATCTACTACAGACGACATGGAGGCTTCGGCCTTTGGCGGAGAGGCCTGTGTCATCCGCAAACAAGGATTTTTGACATCACTGAGGTAATTCGCGTAGGCCTAATGGAAAAATATTGGTCTCAAAATGATGCCTTGAGGAACATTTGCTCGTGCGAGAAGTCTTTCAGACTTGGAGTAATGATAAATAACCTGGAATGCACGATTTGACAAATAAATTTTGAAAAATATCGTTTATTCTATCTCACAACACTTTTTACATCAAAAGATACACTTTTCTATACCGAGAAACTTCGCCAAACAAACCATATCGCTAAAAGCATCAGTTTAGACGCTATTCAAAAAGCGCACATAATCGCCAAAACAAAACACTGTGCAACGTGATGAGTGTTACCGCCGCAACCACGTGGCTCGTGCGTTATTGTGGGAGCGTGGCACCGAAATGGCATTATCATCGTAATTACTCACAAAAGACATATTTCCGGCTGGCTTTCGATGTCAGTGGTTATTGTCGGCTACTAAATGCCGGGAAAAAAAGGTAGTACCAAGCAAGACCCACCTTCGCCGAAGAATTGCTTTGTGCTTCATCCTATTCACGTGCGTATCAATATTAATTTGAAGGTATTACACAAAGACTGACTGCCAGAATGAAGCAAACGTGTATTGTGTCTGTAGCTTACCTTAATAATGGCGTGGTTGCCTTTTGCTTATTAAAACGCGTAAAACTGTGCATCATTCTTTGGGAGATTTGCGGGAAATGATTTATGTGCTTCCACAAATACTTGTGGGTAAAGCTTCGAGGGCCTTTTTGATATGTTCCTGTTTCAATTTATGTGAAATAATGGTGCGAAAACTTTCATTTATAGCAATGACTGCATAAAGAGGTCTGTTTTATTCCTCCTAAGTATTCGGGGTACCTAATATTGTTACCTTTTTTTAATATTAGAAAATTCCATTTGAAAATTCAAATGTTGCGAACTACACCGATTGTTGCCGATTTCCACTGATGATGCAAGGATTCAAGGTAGACGAACTCGTCGACCACCTCGAACGTATCCCCGTCTATCGTAACACTGCTTCCTAGCAAACCCAGACGCGCTCGGCCCCACCATACTTTGTCTTGGACGCATTCACTGGTGTCCAACTTTGGCTGCCTCGTGTTTCAGGCGAGTGTACAGGTCTGCCACCTTTTCAAATGTTTGGCCGACAATACCCATATCATCCGCGAAGCAAACAAATTGACTGGATCTCGTAAAAATCGTACCCCTGTACCTGCTGTTGAGCCCGGCTCTCCGCATAACACCTACTTGCGCAATATTGAACAACAGGCACGAAAGTCCATCACCATATCGTAGTCCTCGGCGGGATCCAAACGAACTGGAATGTTCGCCTAAAACCTTCACACAATTTCACACGTCGCTCTTATCAGTCTCGTGAGCCTCCCGAGAAAGCAGTTCTTGTCCATGATTTTCCATAGCTCTACGAGGTCGATACTATCGTATGTCGCCTTGAAATCGATGAAAAGGTGATGCGTAGGGACCTGGTTTTCACGACATTTCTGGAGGATTTGCCGTACACGAACGATCGGCCGTCAACGAACTTCCCAGGAACTCGTTACCTACAGGTGACAGACGACGGAAGATGATCTGGGATAATACTTTATAGGCCGCATTTAGAATGGTGATCGCTCGTTCTCACAATCTAACTTGTCGCCTTTCTTGTAGATGGGGCATATTACACCTTCCCTCCACTCCTGCGGCAGCTGTTCTGTTTCCCAGATTGTGCCTATCTGCCGGTGCAGACAAATGGCCAGCCTCTCCGGACCCATCTTTATGAGTTCAGCTCCGATACCATCCTTACCAGCAGCTTTATTCTTATTGAGCTGGTGAATAGCATCCTTAACCCTCAAAACCCCGGGACAGACCTTTTATTTTCAATCGACTGGTTAGCGTTAGCGTAGTTACGGTATACTTTGTAGATTGGATACTAGCAACATCTATGTGTAATTTGATAATTTTATCCAGACTGCTTTCAGGAACAAGGCTGGGGAGTAAATCTTGGCCCAATCTTGGACAATATTACCAAAAGCAAGAATATTGCTATTCCCGGCCACGCCCATCTTTACCGTAACTTGGGATAGGGGAAGGAAATGTTGCTGTAGCATTTACTTAATGAGAGGCCACCGACTCAGCGACATCCTCATAAGGGCTTTAGGACATGTCGTCGAAGGACATTTGGTCGAATGACGTTTGGTCGAATGACATTTGGTCGAAAGTACATTTGGTCGAAAGGACATTTGGTCGAATGGACATTTAGTCGAATTGCTTTGGAACTTTTTTTTGCTGGAATGGCGTTTATTTGAACGGAAATTTAGTTGAAAGCTTATTTTTAAATGGTTTATTAAAATATTACTTGGTGACATTAATTATTGTTTTCTAAGTTTTTCAAAGTTGGTGAGATAATGTATTATTTTAAGGAATCTCAATCATTACCTGTTGTTGAATAAAAAAATGGGACATTTTTTGTAGTCTTATTTTCAAATTAAAAAAAAAGACAATTTACACCGTCTTCAGCCAAAGGCTGCACAGACTGAACGATCACTAACATCAGGTTCGAAAAAGTTGAAATTTAGCGTGACATAATTTGTGTACCATCCCTAATCAGTTCGTTTAGTTTCGGTAATTTGAATTTTTGAGCGCAGCTGTCAAAACTACTGAATGTTCGGTAATTTTTACCGAAAAATTGTAATCCATGACCACTAGAGTGATGCAAATTTCGAAATTTTTGCTCCCCTATGCTTAAACGATTTAAATTATGGTAAAAAGCATCCTCCCAAAATTTGAAATGATTTGGAAGAAATTTGACTGTGCACACGCCATTTGAAGTTTATATGGAGATTACTATGGAAAACGTCAACCTTTTGTGTTCAGCCCTCTATCTCTTCGTCATAATATTTTATGGAAAAGTGAACACACTGTTCTTATGTGAAATTCTTCCAGCTACAACTTTGCTGAAGACCACACTTTGATTAGACGTCAGGAAAAATTGTTATTCCTCATCATAAAGTGGGTTTGCCTTCAGTAAGCTTCAACAACTATTCGGCAAGCAACAGTGGTGCTTCTGGCGGGAAGAATAGATCAAAGTAATCCAGGCTACTATGTTCTACAGCAAAAAAGCAGTGTTGCTTTGAAAGTAATTGAATGATCATCTCAGCATGGTTTAGACTTTGGAATCAAGAATAACAAATTATCCTTACGTCCCATCAAAATGTAGTCTTCGGCAAAGTTTTAGCTGGGAAGATTTTACATGGGAAGAGTGCTTTTGCTTTTTCATATATTATTATGACGAGCAGATAGAGGACTGAACACAAAAGGTTTGGCTTTTCCATAGTAATTTCCATATAAACTTCAAATGGCGTGTGCACAACCAAATTTCTTCCAAATCACTTCGAATTTTGGGAGAATGATTTTCATCATAATTGACACCGTTTAAGCATAGGGGAGCAAAAACTTCAAAATTTGCATCAGTCTAATGACCACCGGTTGGTTTTTCTAGACAAAATATCACATAATCATCCTTTTTTATTTTTATTCCATCTTTATGATTGTTAAGTAGATATTAATTTACTTTTGAGCTGCGTTACGACACAGGTAGTTCTGGGACCATACAAGTCTGAAGATAGGGTCATTTTTGTTGTTTCGGAAAGCTGGTTGCGTTGCTACCAATACGGGACGGACAAATCGGAAAGGTGGTTGTGCATGGTGGTTCCTAGCAGCCATACTGCAAATAATTTTGTTTACTTCTATATAAAACATAAAAATATTATTACCTTACCTTCATCGTAATAGTTTCTACGCAAAATGTTTGCAGCTTCCAAAGGCCAACCAGAAAAAAAACATGACATTTTTGTTGTCAATTTGCAGATTTACCGATTTCGGTAAACTAACAGATCGATTACCGAAACATCTGTTAAATGTTTCACCATTGTCGGTAATTCTGGGGAATCACAGACTCCTCCGTAAAAATGATGACAGATTCACGTCAATTTACCGTAGTTTTGCTGTCAAAAACTGCTTGATTACCGAACCATCTGTAGTTTAGTGAACTACAGACCAAATTCGGTGATTTTATTTACCGAACTCTCACACTCTGTTTAAGTGTATAATGCTTGCATTATTTATTATTCTTTTGAAACGTCATCGTTCTTTGTTATGAACTGCTGATCTTCATCTGATGGAAGAATTCGGAGAGAGTGGTTGGAATCTTTCTTTGAATTCCGGATCTTGCAGCTTACGGAAGTGAGTAAGATTTTTGAATGCGGAATTCATAGTTAAAACGGCAGGAAAAATGCTTTAAGGAAAACCTTTATGGCGAAGTGTCAACTTAAGTGTCGGTAACTCTGCTTATGGCCAATTGGCTTATTGTTACTTCCAGCTTAATAAAATTCTTCAAGCAAATATATGGCTTTGATGACATCGGGTGAATAACAGTTTGCAGTAGAAGCTATTATTTAAAATGAAAATTGGGCTGTTTCTATGTATCGGGTAAGGGAAGACGAGCTAACTGAGGAGACAAAAATTGGTTTGCTTCCATTTAAGATCAACTTATCTCGAATTGCAGAACATGCCTGAACGAAAAAGCAGTATGAAACATTAAAAACGCAAGAGGTTGATCAATATGTTGGAAGAGCGTCCATCAAATTGAATAACTAAATTTTGCTAATCAAATATAGATTGTTAGTAAAATGATTGATACTTTTTCAATTATTCAATCTCCTTGTATTAGCGACAAAATGCTACTATCGACTATAGTAAGACTAAACGTAAAACTCTGTTTCCATACGATTCAGATTCGACCGCTATCCTTTCCACGAAATGTGGGTTCGATCAAATATCATATGCTTTCTGTCGCAACTAAACCTTTTCGACCAAATGTCCATTCGACGAAATGTCCATTCGACTAAATGTACTTTCGACCAAACGTCATTTGACTAAAATATCTCCGAATATGAGCGAACAAAAAAAAGTTCCCGTAGCGAAAACACGCAGCAAGTTCCGTGAAAATAAACCAAAAGGCATTTATCGATCCGATACCTATCAAAATGCGATTCATAAAATAATGGAACAAACTCACCGGATTGGTTCATTAAAACATGTGCCATCTGTAACCTCCGGATGGACAAATATGTTTCGTCCCGAGCACCACGGCATTCAAAATCCAGCTGGAATGGATCACGGCACCCAAAACACAATTCAAATCACTATTTTTTTACATGCCACTTCTTTTCACTAAAACTTTTGATAATAAAACTACAACAATTAAATACAATGAATTGGTAGAAAAAGACATTTTTGACGGCCCTTTTATTTTCAATCGACTGGTGCTCAGAAACAAAAAAGTTTAACGAAATGTTTTCACCATGATCGATGGGATGAGATAGACTTCCTGCGAGTGTGGTTTTCAAACCGGAATTTCTGGTCTTGACATATTTTTCAACCGGAAAGAAGTGTTCCCTAGTCACATATTTTACAACTTTACCAACGAAATCAATATTTAACGATAAGTTTAAGCCATTTTTAGCCAAAATGTAACGAACCAAGGCAAGATTACCCTATTTGGTTTATTTTCTTGTATGGTACGAAAGCCGGAACCTGTAAACCAAGCTTCTTGACAGTATGGACACTACGGCCATATGACCAAACAATGACCGGATTTTGAGGTCACTTCCGGTGAATCATGAACAAACATATATAATTGAAAAAACTAGGCATGCAACCGTTCAAAAATCATGAAATAACCTCAGCATTGCTGTAAGAACATGCTTTTTACGTTTTGATGCTTTGGTCAGATGAACAGACAATGGCCGGTTTCTGAGGTCACTTCCGGTGATTCAAAGAACAAACATGAATAGAATAAAAGGAAAAACTAAAAATGCGACTACTCAAACTTCATAAAACAACTGCGTGTACAAAATTCTTATAATACACAAGTTATAGTTTAACCATTGCCAACAGCAAAGCAGAGCTTAGACGATTTCATGAAGTTTGAATAGCCGTGCACCACTTTTTATACTTTATTTATGTGTGTCTTCTGGTTCACTAAAAGTGACCTCAGAATCCGGTCATTGTCTGGTCTTCTGGCCGAAGTGTCCCAACAGGCAAGTGTCATGTTCCTACAGCAATGCTGAGGTTATTTCATAAAGTTTGAGCAGTCGCAAGCCTAGTTTTGAGCTTCATCCATGTTTGTTTCTGATTCGCCGGAAGTGACCTCAAAATCCGGTCATTGGGCCGTATGAATAAAATGTAGTAAAGTTGAGTTTACTACATTCTCGGTAGTAAACGCTATATGTGGAACACGAGTGGAACATGTTTGTGTCATTTTCCTTTCTACACCTTTCGAACATACTACAAACAACGCATTGCTATGAATAAAGGTAGCATTTAGGGGGATTAGGGGCATAATGAACATACGGGGCGAAATGGACACCCTCTCAATATCTGATAATACACATATTTCATCAAAATTTCATTCACTGCATGAAATCTGTAATGCATTTGAAATGCTTGACGGTAAAAAAAAAATATTTTTTGCTTCAATAGTTCTTAAAATTTGACTTAAAATTTTTCTCAGTTTCAAATTGGCATATAAGCAAGACCGTGGAAGAATCTAATTTTTGAGCAAAGTAACGAACCCAGAAAGGTTCTTTTTAGCTATTATGATTGAGGGAGAGTCCTTTTGCATATCGGAATGACTGACAGCCATTGAATATGTTGGAATACCTAAATTTCATACAGGTGTTCATTTCGCCCCGATACCTTTTTACCAGCCTTGTTTTCGACCCAATTTTCTATCTCGCTTTTCTGACATATGATATGATTTTTATCACTATGAATGAATGTGGCACGTCGTACTAACATCAAACTTGAAAACTAGCCGGGGGTAAATTAAAAACATTGCCATTTAAGGGTCTTAAAACGAACATTTGCTTAACGTGTCCATTATGCCCCTAATTCCCCTACTACAAAGTTACTGGTAGTTAGCTTCAGAGGTTGCTACACATGCTTTGAGTCTGCGGAATTGAATGGAATAATTTACTTTTGAGTAAAAATCATGGGAAAACGATATGAGTTTTGATATATCGGAAGGTATTTTGAGTTTTGTAAAGGAATTCTGAGGTTACGAAAACTTACGCTCCGCCAATTCTGAGATTCCGGTAAGATTACCGGCAGTAGCAATTTGTAATATCCGTGTGAATTCTGGCATTACGATAATTATGTTATTTTCTAGGAATTTTAGGATGTCGGTAGGAATTCAGATATTGATAAAGTAATTCTGAATTTTACGTGTAAATTCTGACATCTCAGATTTCCTTTTGAATTCCGGAATTCCTGTAGTAACTTTGAGATTCCGATAGGGATGTCGGATTTTTTATGATAATTCTGAAAATTTAAATACCATTCTAGGAATATTGCGGAAATATTAGGAATCTGGTAAAAACTCTAGAATTGGGGTGGGAATGGGATTCCGAATATTAATCTCTTGGAATTCTGTGGGTATCTTTGAGACAGTATTTCTGTAAGAATCTATGAGATTGCGGTGGGATTCCTGCGAATTATTGTGTGAATATTTGTAATTCCGAAAATCAATCTTTGTAATTATTGTAAAAACCTTTAAGATTCCGTTGATCTCCAGTTCCGTTGGAATTTCAAAGTAAAGCTTTAATATAAACGTTTTGAATGTCGGTAAATATTTTATAGATTTCAATGGGATTTTTTGTGGAATCGTTAAGAATTTTAATAATTTCAAAGGGAACCCTGGTGTTTTAGGGGAGATCCTCATTGAATTCCAACGACTACCAATGGAATCACTACAATTCTCATAAAAATTTCTACATTCTAAGTTCTAGACATTCCAAAGATACTATCAGAAACCCCACCAAAATAACGAGAATATCACAGAAACACTTAGAACATCGGAATTCAACATGCTGTTAAGAAAACACACGAGGAGCATCAAAATTCTACCGCAATTTCACCAGAATCTCAGTACTGGTGCTAGAAAATATGTGGTTTGATAGCTGTAATCTCAAGATCTCTTCATAAATGTTAAGCTAGTATTTAAAAAATCATCGGCGTTGGCGAAGGCCGAAAACCACCCAGAAAATTCTTTGATGTACCATCATCATAAAATCATAGACATAGAGAGAATACCAGACTAATCGCAAAATTACACTACAAATCTTGTCAAATAACAGCACCTTCATGATTTGTGCAAATTGTCGCGTAATCGATTAGATTCCATGCATTTTCTCCATATGCATGATTGTATTAATTTTAAGCGTCACTCTGAATAGATTATTCTTTACGTGCAGAATCACTCTGCACTCTGAATGGAAATTTCTTAACGTGCAGCTTCAGTCACTGCTCATGTTCGAAAGTAGTAAGTACTACATGTTCGAAAAGTTTTTTATTCATACCAAAAGTGTAGTAAACTTTGTGGATTTTGTTTTTGAGTAGATGCTACATGTAGTAAAGTTCAAAGTTTTTTATTCATATCACCCGTCTGGTCATTTGACCGAAGTGGGCATGTTCTTACAGCAATGCTGAGGCTATTTCATGAAGTTTAAGCAGTCGCATGCTTAGTTTTGAGCTTCATCCATATTTGTCTCCTGGTTCACCGGAAGTGACCCTACAACCTAGCCTTGGCAATATGATAATATTGACAATACTGAGAGTTGATATCTTGCATTGGCTTTCTGAATTGATTTCATGACGTTCAAGTAGCCGTATATGTTGCTTCGGGTCAAATTTACATGTGTTCCTTGTCCTCGGCTCCTAGGAACCAGGTTCCGGCTTTCGTCCCATGCAAGAAAATAAACCAAATAGGGTAATCTTGCCTTGGTCCATTCCATAATTTCTAAAAATGGCTAAAACTTATCGTTAAACATTGGTTTCGTTGGTAAAGTTGTAAAATATGTGATTAGGGAACACTTATCTCCGATTGAAAAACATGTCCAGATCTGAACTTCCGGTTTGAAAACCCCACTCGCAGGAAGTCGATCATAGTGAAAACCTCATTTCGTTAAACTTATTTGTTTCTGAGCACCAGTCGATTGGAAATAAAAGGTCTGTCCCGGGGCTTTGAGGGTTAAACTCCCTCATAGCGGGTGCTAGTTGGTTTCCATCGTCCGCAGTACTGACGAAGGCATTTCCTCCGTTGTCCCGTCCTTCATTGCCTGTGCTCTCAGTGCTATTTAGGAATGTGTTCATCCGTCTATCTCTGCGTCGTAATATTTTATGGAAAGGTGAACAAACTCTTCTCATGTGAAATCTTACCAGCTATAACTTTGCCGAATACCACATTTTGATGGGACGCGAGGATAATTTATTATTATTGATAACAAAGTCTAAACCATGCTGAGATGATCATTCATTTACTTTCAGAGCAACACTGCTTTTTCTGCTGAGTGATTCCAAGCAACAGCACCAAAATTTGGTAAATTTTTTAATTCATTTTTTTCTATTGAGCTGAAACTTTGCACAGTTTTCCAGTTCCATCTAAATCGTCATTTTCCGATATCAAATCTTCAAGTTGAGTCACGACTAACTTTTCAAAAGGGTGTATGTGAAAATGGTTCAAAAATATTCAAAAAGCTGCACAGCAAAAACGGTTCGTTCGATTGTTAGACAACTAAAGAAACAAAGTTAGACAACTAAATAAAGATTCCAAAAAAAATACACACAGTAAAAAATTTTTTTTTTGCATTAAAAACATAATTTTTGACACAAAAACTCAAATATCTCAAAACCCTATCGAAATACCAACTTATTTTTTTGAGGGAAAACGGTCCATTATATTAGCTATCTACAGTGCTGTTCTGAATAATAGCAGCGCATGTCTATTTTCATACAAAATGCTCAACTTTGACATGCTGTAGTTTTGTTCCCTTTCAAGCAATCGAGTTGAAATTTTCTCCACAGAACTACAAATATGCCTAATTTTGTAAACACAAAATTTCAAAATTTTCTAAGCCCCTGCCGGAAAGTGAGATACTAGGTGAAATTGTACGAAAAAAAAATTTGGGGTGGGTAATGTCTATTACATTACCGCGGGGTTGACGTAGAACTACGATGATTAATAATTTGATATGCCATGTGTATGAATTTGTAAGTGTACTAGTTTTGTGTTGTTATTGATCGGATGAAGTTTTCATAAGTTAACTCTATTTGGACTCATTTTGGTAGTCCTGAAAAGCTGAAAAGCTTCTCAGGCACAGACATCGATAGCGAAGGACCTCCCCGTTTGTCTTGCTTCGCTCAAATCAAACTGTCGAGCGAGTGAGAGAAGATGCCGTCCGAAGCCAAAGTCATCACCGCTGGCGCCGCCAAGAAGTAGTAGAAGAAGAAGAAGAGGAAGCAGTCCACAGGTAAATTTGCGGTCGAACTGTGAACACGGTCGGGCAAGTCATTCTCGCTTTGTGCTTCACCGCTTGTTTGCGTTCACCCAGCCATCGTCATCGCCGCCATCATCAGATGTCGACTTAAGCCCGGTGATCCACTATCTGTTACTGTTGTGCGCCATCCACGCCACGAAACTTTCGGTTCGTCTTATAAGCAAAGAACTTGCTCAAATTTATACATTTGAGTTGAGGATTCCCCGTTTAACCATGGCAATCGACTGATAACATCCCACAGTGTTATTTATCTGTAAGAGCATCAAAGCTAACAAAGCCATCGGCCCTTTTCAGGGCCATCAAATCAGTGGAAAAGAGTTAAAAGAGAAATATTTCCGACTTCATATATGACTTCTTATATTCCTAAATCAATTTCACAGCTTCATACAAAATTTCATTTGTCATGAATAATTTATGACTAAACATTTTTAGACTGTTAATCTTCAAGCTGCCAATCCAGCATCTGGTTTGTGAAATCGCTCAAGATTTCTAGGTTGACCGTCGGACCGTAATAACATCATACTACTCAGAATTGTATGGTATTTCTAACAGCATCATTGATTTATCATATAATGGGGGAACACTTCCTCAATTCTCGAGTATGGAAATTGGAAAATGTATTAAAATTGCGACAGATTTTAAATACTGTTCAATAAACTGTTTCCTGACCAATTGTAATGAGCAGCTATTGATCTGAAATTTTTCTACATGTTAGTCTATTGCAAATGTCATAGTATATAAATCAGAACACATTAAACATTGATCAGAAATATTTAAAATTTGCACGAAAGCAAAACATGCGTGATTTTAATTTATTGTAAGCTATTAAAATAATGTTGATATTTTTACTGTCCATACGAACGCGCATGTGAATTTTCCAAGATATGTAAATCCCTAACCAAGACATCAACTTCATGTACCTTATCCTAGATTGGTCAACCAGAAGAAGGCGAAGAATACGAAAGGGAGGAGCATCGTCTGCAATTTAAATTATGTAAAGACAATTTGAGGATGTTTCGAGAACGCTGCTGCAGTACCGTCGGGATGCAATAACAGCATAATGCTCATTTTGTACATCCCAAGACATCAATTTCATATAGCCTATTTTTCAGATTAACGCAATAGACAACATGTAGAAAAATCAATTCAGATCAATAGTTGCTCATTACAATTGGTCAAAAAAACAGTTTATTGAACAGTATTTAAAATCTGTCGCAATTTTAATACATTTTCCAATTTTCGTACTCGAGAATTTTGGAAGCGGGGGCCGTGATGCTCGGGATGGATTGTCCTCCATGACTGGTCCTGGCTGGAAATATTCGTGGGGAGAAACTCGACCCTTTGCTGCATGAATTTCATTAACAACTCTTTGGTAAAGCAGAAATTTTCCGAGGAAAATTCTGCTAAAAGTGATCTTTTTCAAAACAACTCTTATAGATTGGAATATTTATCAAAAACTCTTTGTTAAGTAAAATCATCCTAAATAACTCTGCTCCATCGCCAAACCAAACCATTTCATTGAATTCTTCAAGTACAAGAATATGAATGGTAAGGAGTGGCAGATGGTGTATATTTCGCTGGCGTTACTTTCCAACAGGTCGCCGGTTGGCGCTGACTACTAATCCGTCCACTGAATGATTTTCAGTGTTGTTGCTTTCGCTACGTTGCTCTCTGGTTCCGTTCGCTACTCGCACACTGCTGTGGCTTTCACGCGCTCTTCTTTGCTGCTCCGCTGCTTGATCCGTTCGTTATGCCGTTCGATTTGTGAATGAGCTGGGAGCAGAACAACCAGTGGTTTTATTTGCTCGAGCTCCGTTCACCGATGGCGAGTGGTGGGGTTCTCGCTTGGTTATTTCGTCACTCCGTTCGCTACTCGCACGCGATTGGTTATTGCTTTCGCGCTATTTTCGTTGATGGTGCGATTCTTCGCTTTTGATTTTTCATGCAAAATGACCAACTTTGATAAACTATATCTCAGTTATTTATGGACCGATTTGAATGAAATTTTCACAGAATATCAGACATAACTTAAATTTTAACATATATTTTTGAGTGATTTTTCCAATCACACGTTGAAAAGCAGTAACGGTTTGACTAAAGTGAATTTTTTGACGATTTTTTATAATTGACATAACTAAACATATTGAAGAAATAGCTTCATGGTATCTTCAGCAAAGTTTTGACGAGATGAATAAGTTTGCTGAAGACAGTTTTTGTGTAAGGCTATCAGATTTTGAGATAAAAAGTTTTGAATTTTTCGTCGAAAGTTACAGTTTAGTCAAACCGTTATTACTTATAAACTTGTGATTGGAAAAATTATTCAAAAATATATGTTAAAATTCAAGTTCTGTTATATCTGCCACACGATATACGAATGCAAAAATGGAAACTTTGGCAAAGAAAGCTCTCACTTAATAACTGTGGAAGTGTCATAAGAACACTTAGCTGAGAAGCAGACTGTCCCAGTGAGGACGTTAATGCCAAAAAGAAGAAGAAGAATATGTGAATAAGTTCTCTGTTTATTCGACAAACTAGCTAAATATTTCATGGGTGCACAACAGCAATAGGGTAGCGGATCACAGGGATTTAGTTGAAATCTGGAAACGTAGCTCAATCTTGAAATCTTGAGCGATTTCACAAACCAGATTCTGGATTAACAGCTCAGCAGGCTTCTAGCAGCGAGGTACTTCTCGCTAAGCAAGTTCGGAGGAGCTCTTACCAGCTTGAAAGTGGAAATGGAATGAAACTGAATCCAACGAAGGCAGCATGTTTTATAACCTTGGAATAGCAGATGATGCTCCTCCCTTTTGTGCTCTTCGCTTTCTGATCGACCAATCTGGGAAATGGGTATGTGCCAATAATGTGTTGGGCTTGGAATTACTTGAAAATTGCGGAGAATGCTAATACGTGACAAATTGGTCGAACATGAATTGTTGGAATGATTGGCATTCCCTAAATATTCAATACGAGCTATTGATAATTTATAGTTTTCTTTATTAAAACGGTAAATTTCTGATCCATAGGTGCCAAAATTATTACAATTGTTCAATGAAAATGTCTTATCAAAAGCATTCTAAATGTGTTGCAATTTTGTTACATGGGAAAATTTTCCTAATCAAAGTGTTCCCATAAAATATGGAACATAAAAGGCGCTGTTGGAAAAGCCACTTATTTTACAATCGTTGTGAAATGTTGAGCACTCACCCTGACGGCACTGCAGCAGCGTTCGCGAGTACAATCTCAAATGGTTGAGTCATAAATTATTCACGACAAATGAAATTTTGTATGAAGCCGTGAAATTGATTTAGGAATATTAGAAGTTATAAATAAAGTCGGAAATATTTCTCTTTTAACTCTTTTCCACAAATTTGATGGCTCTGAAAAGAACCGATGGCTTTGTTAGCTTCGATGTTGTTACGGATAAATAACACTGCTCGGACCAGCAAAACTCAGGGGGCTTCTAGTATTTGCTCCTAACGGGATTGCTTCTTGACCACCAATGATGATTTCATCGCGATTCGAAATTTTGAAGCGCGGGTCAACAGCTCCTCGGCCGATGAAATTTGCGGCAGCAATGACGATGGCTGGGTGAACGCAAACAAGTGGTGAACCACAAAGCGAGAATGACTCGTCCGACCGTGTTCACAGTTCGACCGCAAATTCACCTGTGGACCTCTTCTTCTTCTAGGCGGCGGCAGCGGTGATGGCTTTAGCTTTAGACGGCATCTTCTCTCGCTCGCTCGACAGTTTGATTTGAGCGAAGCAAGACAAACGGGGGCGTCCTTCGCTATCGATGTCTGTGCCTGAGAAGCACGCCCGGTCAGAGCAAGCCGATCTGTCGCCTGCTGAGATGCGAGCCAATCGGAGAGTGAAAAGCAAATGACGTCAAATTTTCTCTAGCCACCCCTATTTATAGATTTGCTTGAAATCAACGTTCTCTTTTAAAACAGTTATTAAACTATTTGGACAGGTATGTGGGATTCAGTAAGTAAACGACATGAAGCTTTGATGTCTTATCTTTCGATTGAGGTGCTAATCAAGAAATTTCGTTAAGCCAGCGAAAAGTTATAAACGTTTAAAATATTTCATGCCAACGTAACGCTCTTGGTTTTGAAATTCCAATTTCACTCCTGTATAGAGAAGAAAGACGTACTTCTACGTCAATAGCAGTTTTAAAAATTTGAATTTCGGCTTGACATTATAGTTTTAAATTGTAAATAACTTACCATTGGAACAATCTCCTCCTACTTATCAAACCTACACCTAAACTGAAAATGTTTAAAATATTTGTAGAAGAAAAATTTCAAAATGAAAAACTGCTATTTTTTCGAAAAATTTCACCTAGTGTCTCACTTTTCGGCAGGGACTCAGAAAAAACTGAAATTTTGTGTTTACAAAATTGATCACATTTGTAGTTCTGTGGAGAAAATTTCAGCTCGATTGTTTGAAAGGGAACAAAACTACAGCATGTCAAAGTTGAGCATTTTGTATGAAAATCGACATGCGCTGCTATTATTCAGAACAGCACTGTACCATAAAAATTTGGTGATGGTAAACCAATAAACAAAAAAGTTATGACATCTCAAACATGTCACAATTTTCACATTTAGAAAAAAAAAAATTTTTTTTTTCGGTGTAAATTATTACGGGAACCGCAGTTTGTTGCTGATTTTATTGTTAAGGGCCTTGCGTGAATTAAACAAGCCGTTTTCATGTATTCATTAGTATTATGTATATTATATGTATAAATATTATGTATATGTATAAATATTATATGTATATGTATATATGTATAAATTAAAATGAATTAACAGATTACACGAAAAAAAATTTTTTTTACCAGGATATTTTTTTTTAGAGTATGATCGATGAGTTTCTAAATGTTATATATAAACTTTAAAAGTTTTGGATTTTGGTATGCGTTATGAGATCATGAAAACATTTTATTAATACTTATTTATTTATTTATTGTTATTCAATTTTTTTACAATATCGAACACTCTTGCATCATTATCAGTACAGTTCGAGTATAGTTTTGCTTTAATTTTATTTTCTGACAATGGAATGAAACAGTGAAATTTTTGGGTTCCTTGGATCATTTTCGCGTTATTATATTGCTCGCTGAGCTCTGATGCCGTTAATTCGTACTCTTCAGTAGTAGTAAAACAAAATGATAATTTTGTTAAATCTTCTTCTTTTCTGCGATTCGCCCAATCAAATAGTTCTTTTGCAGTTTTAATTGGATGCTCACGTTCTTTGGCTAAACTTGCTCTTGTGGCCATGCGCTTTATGGTTCCTCCAATAGCATCACAAGGACCTTTGCCATGTGACGTAGCAAAGAAATGCCATTCTGCATCAATTCCGTACTTTGATTTAAATTGACATAGGCTCGAAAAATTCTTACGGTTTTTGTACTGCGATGCTGCTCCATCAGACATGAAATATATCTTTCTGATTTCTTTATCCTTATCAACGCGTAAAAAGATAAACATTTTGGCAATGAACAAATTTACAGATACTGAGTCGTGTCTTAAATCTTCGGAAATTACAATAAAACTAAAATGTTCAATTTGCGTACTTCCATTGAAATAAATAACGAATGGATGAATTGTAGCTTGTTGTACGTTCCAGTGATGGGACTGCACTTCATCTTGCAATACAAAGCTATAGTTTTCAGAAAAATCACAAATGACTAAAAATTCACCATCTTGTAATGTATTTTTCGTATTTTTTAAAAAGCGGGATTGCTCTGTTTTAATAAAGTCGTGAGGCATTAAACTTTCTAATTTCAAGCAAAAAAATGACACAAACTCATCTACAGGTTTTACAATAGTTTCTAGGTCACACCTATCCGTGGTCACCCATTGCTCAAATGATAACTGATCAATACAATTTTCTTCAAACTCAGCGAATAAAGTATTTTCCAATGATGAAGAATCTGGAAAATCCGAACAAGATCGTAGATAGCAATTTGATGTTGTATTTTCACACAAAAGACTACCAGTTAACATTTTAATATCCTTTGATAAATTGATTCTTTTCAAACTATGTAAGATTAGGTTAATATTTTCGTGTGTTGTGCACACACAAACATTATGTGTTCCTGAATTGGATAGAAGCTTGCATTGCCTTGGACGAAAACTTGCAAATGAGGAAAAACCTACCTTAATATTTTCGTTAATTTCCTTGAAGCGTGTATACTCTTCTTTCAAAGTAGTCATCATTAATCGTTTTTGGATTGCTTGACGCTTTCCATCTTTTTTTTCAGATACATAATCTTTTTGGCCAGGCATAGCTCTACTTACTCCATCGTCTTCAAAATATTGAATTATTTTTTCTTTTGTCTCATCTGTTAATGAAGTACTCGACCTAGCATTTTTGGTTGCAAGACAGTCATTTTTGAATTGTTTTGCCTCTTTTGCTGTATATCTATTGGTTTTGAACTCATCAATGGCGTCTTGAATAGACCACGAGCTTGGCAGCATCGACAAAATCAATAATTTTTCTTTCCTTGTCGTGGCTAGATTCGAGAACCTTTCCTTCATATTCATAATTACCTCATCGTAGTCTGTATTTTCCACATCCTCAGGTCCTAATTTGAAGAGGTTTCTTCGTACAGCTTCGTTGATTTCACGGTATTTTTTCTCCGGATAATTGACGTAACCCATCTTCGTCCATTTAATCGGAGTCACTTTTATTCCAGCTATCCCTTCGTTGAAGCGTTCGATGTTGACCTTCTGGATGCACTCATCTTCTGATTGATTTGTTGAAACAGATGTCGCTGATGGTACCGTGGCAAGACTATCTGCACTTGGTACTTCTGGTAACTCCTCAGTTGTGTCGGTGCATCTAGTAATTCCTCAGTTGTTGTTGTTTTCGAACTTCCTGCAACCTGATCCACCGATGATGTACAGATTGCCCTTTTGTCAACGTTTAAACGGCAGGACGTACAAATGCGTAAATTTGTATTCAATGTAGACATTGGAGCATAACCAGCCGCTTTCAGTTTATCTATGGTGCTTTCGGTGAGATTTCGTAGCTCTTTCGAACACTTTTTTTCTGCAAACGGCCTGAAACAGTTGAGAAAGCGACTACTTATGTTGCTCGTTAGATTTTAATAAACAAAATCACTTTTAAGTTTTTACTGACTAGTTTGGTGTCGTTTGCTTGACTGAAGAAAAAATTTACAATTAAATCTTTTATAACCATAGTGGTAGTATATTTTTAGCTTTTTCGTGAGTATGTTCATGGTATGTACCTATCATTGTTTTTGAAAAGTTAGTCGTGACTCAACTTGAAGATTTGATATCGGAAAATGACGATTTAGATGGAACTGAAAAACTGTGCAAAGTTTCAGATATTTTTGAAATGGTCGATCAGAATCGACTTGCATGCCTCCGTGGAATCCCTCTGCTGTAGAACGTAGTAGCCTGGATTACTTTGATCCATTCTACCCACCAGGAGCACCACTGTTGCCTGCTGGAAAGTTGGTTCAGCATGCAAAATGCATGCCCAGTTTATGATTATGAATAGCAATTTATTCTGACGTCCAATCAAAATGTGGTCTTCGGCAAAGTTGTAGCTGAAAGGATTTCACATGAGACGATTGTGTACACTTTTCCATAAAACATTATGCCGAAGAGATATAGGGCTGAACACAAAAGGATGGCGTTTTCCATAGTAATCTCCATATAAACTTCAAATGACCTGTGCACAGTCAAAATTCTTCCAATTCATTTCAAACTTTGGGAGGATGCTATTTACCATAGTATAAGTCGTTTAAGCATAGGGGAGCCAACATTTCAAAATTTACATCACTACTGTACATGTTCGCTATGCAGAAGGTGAGAAACCTGCCTTTGGTCCTCAACTTGCACATTCGTTATCGATTGAGATGTAAATCAATCCTATTCGAACCAATAGAAACCGCATCAATATATTCACCAAAACACGGTTGTTGGAGATAATGTGATGACAGAATTTCTTCAGTGCCAATGTAAGTGAGAATTAGCGGAAATATCATAAAGACCCATAAAAGTAGGGCCACATGTGTTAGCACAGAGTGATAAGTTTTCAGAGCAGGATAAAAACTTTTCTCAATCTGTTATTACAACTTACGCAATCTATTGCAATTTTTCATACCTTTTCAAAGCAGATATGTGTTGGGAAAGTGTTGAAAGATAAATGAAACTTTGAGAGTAGTTTACGCTGTAGTAAAGAAAATACCGTTCGAATGGGGAAATCGAAGGGTTCGTTACCAAATTGACCCGGTTCAGTTTTTGGAATTTTTAATGATGGGCATCGTTAAAACTATGAAACGTTAACCAGTGCGGTTTCCTGTGGCGAAAAAATCACATCCCGAAAAAACTGTCTCTCCCACCGAATCACGTTTTCAAAAAACCACCCGGATCGACCTCAAGCCGGATCGACGTTTGCCACCGCATTTCATATTTGCATATTAATGCTTACGTGTGTCATTTTTTCATATTTTTACTTGTGTAATCATCGGATCGTCGTCGGCGTCGTCGTTGTATCATTCCCATCGTTGTCAACGTTTGCGCGTCGTAATAAAGCCAAATTTGCACATCAGAGTTTTCATCTAGGTACTGTCACCGGAAATAATTGCACCTATAGCGTTTATTTGTACAGTCGCAATTTTTTGTCCTGTAGCGATGGCACTCATTTAACGTGTAGTTGGTCAGAAGTACTCGACAGGATTCACACCCATTGCATGCACTGGAATAAAATGTGTGACTTTTTATAACAGGATTGCATTATGAAAACAAAAAATCAGTGGCAGAACATCAGTCATCAGTTCGTGACGTGTGTGGTTGAACTGGAAACGGTATCAAGAAGACATTTCATGATTTTTTCAAATCAATTCGTAATATTAATCCATGTGATACAAATTTTTAAGTTAAGGTTTTTACAAAAAAAAAAAATCTGAAAAAATCATTCCAGGCAGAATCAAAAAATGGCTGTTTCCTCATCTATTGAATTTTAAACAATTTTTCTCCATAAGGAAACACCCTCACACTAACCAATGGCTCCACATCCAACAGGTATCTGTCAGTACCTACCAGTTTTTTTTGCACCAGATATGATCCGCGGTGATGTTTCAATAATGTGCATAATCCTTAAAAGCGAACAAGCGAAGCAGCGTGAAATTAATTGGTCACAGTGTGCTCCACCACCATCATGTGTGGCCATTAGGGCGGATCAAACAACAAAAATCCCGTCTGCCATATCCTTTTTTCAATCTTTATGATTAAAAAATTCTGCCGAATTTGCAACCCTTTGTTGAGGTTGAACCATACATACAGGTGATTATAGAACGAAGCCACACCTCAAATTTTCAAAACCACAAAACTTGAGGATTAAACAGTGCTCCGCGTTGAAAATTTATCTCATTGGTCACCACCAGCAAGCAAGCAATTTGATTGATTTTCAACGCGAACTGTGATCAGATTTTCCAGTCTTGTGCATTTTAAAATTTAAAGTTTGGCTTCGTTTTATAATCACCTTTATGGTTTATATGAAAATTTGTGAAGACCACTAGCGGATGATGTAATGGCACCCGTCATCGAGAAAATCATTGTTCTGCTGTCACCGATCAGCGCTTGTGGTCAACTGGATTAAAGTGCGATCGAGAAGCCTGCATGGAAGTGATCTTCTATTGTGAGCAGGAAATTTAATCATAGTTCATTCATTTATTAATACCTTCATTAAATCAGAAGAATGACAATTGAACTGGAATCGCTTTTTGTTAATAATTAAATATTATTACAAGTTGTCTCACAACGTTCAATCAGAAAAACATATGTTTCTGATGCGTATTGAATACGTTGATTATACAAGTATATGACTTCATTACTTTTCTTGAATATGAGATGCTATTAAGTAAATCGTCAGTACAGTAGCGCGTTATGAACTGAGCACCTGTTTGAGCCAACTTGATGGTTTGAGATTTATGCATGTTAGATTTACGTCTTAAATACGTTGTTCAAACAAACTATACAAGCGCTTCAGTTGCCACGTGGCACGCACGAATGCAAAGTAAAAATTTGCCGGGGCAACATTGACGGTCCAAAAAATTGCCACGGCACAGTATATAAAGTCGTTTGATTTAAGCTGTCCGAATGTTAATTTGAGAAGTGAGCGCAATAAACACATTGTGATTATCCACAAGTAGTTTGTTATTCAGGGTAGTTCGATTGATATTAATGTGGATGTTACTTAGTAACATGATTTTCATTGAATAGTTTAGAATATTTAATCGATAAACATCCGAACTTTTTTTGACGGCACTGCAGGCTTCGTGAGGAAGACACCATATTGTGTTTCTAACATTGGGAATTGATCCGCAGAAAAATTCTATGATGGCCCACATATTTTTAGGATAGTTTGTTTTGTTTTCCCATTTCTTTGAGGTGCATGAATTAACAATTAATAAAATTGTGCATTTCACAATAAATCTGGAGCCGCATTCAGTTTGAGTACACTATTGGGAATCAACAGAAGAAAAGTTAATAATCACCATCAGCAATTCGTGAAGAGAAAAAAAAACATTCGCTTTCATTATTTTGATTTTGTTTTGAACTGATGCTATCAAAACAAAAATAAATGTAGTTTGTAAAACAATACATCTTCTTAGCTTCAATATAACAAGTAAGTATTAGTGATGCTATGTAATACATCTTTACCACATAATTGTGTGTTCTAATGATGTATTGGGAAACATCTTCTATGACATGAAAGATGTTTTATAAGCCGCCATTTTTTGCGCTGTTTCGGTGATATAAGTGTACAAAATAAAGTTATCCATATTCATCACAAAACATACCAATTTGTATGAATCAAGTATTTTATTCACTTATAAAACAAGTTGTGTTACTTGGGTTGCTGGAGACGTCGAAAGCCTGTGGGACCCTATCCATGAAGCTGTGACAACAACGGCGCGGGAAGTGATTGGCACTGGTCAACAACGAAGACAAAACGACTGGTTCGATGAAGACTGCCAGAGAGTGACATACATGAAGAATGTCGCCAGAAGCCGTAAGCTTGCCATGATCGAGAAGGGAATTTGCTGAACGATAAAACGGCGGTGGCTGCCTAGGTGGAAGGAGCACTTTCCGCAATATTTGAACGGTGAAAATGGAAATGGGGCCACATGTGTTAGCACAGAGTGATAAGTTTTCAGAGCAGGATAAAAACTTTTCTCAATCTGTTATTACAACTTACGCAATCTATTGCAATTTTTCATACCTTTTCAAAGCAGATATGTGTTGGGAAAGTGTTGAAAGATAAATGAAACTTTGAGAGTAGTTTACGCTGTAGTAAAGAAAATACCGTTCGAATGGGGAAATCGAAGGGTTCGTTACCAAATTGACCCGGTTCAGTTTTTGGAATTTTTAATGATGGGCATCGTTAAAACTATGAAACGTTAACCAGTGCGGTTTCCTGTGGCGAAAAAATCACATCCCGAAAAAACTGTCTCTCCCACCGAATCACGTTTTCAAAAAACCACCCGGATCGACCTCAAGCCGGATCGACGTTTGCCACCGCATTTCATATTTGCATATTAATGCTTACGTGTGTCATTTTTTCATATTTTTACTTGTGTAATCATCGGATCGTCGTCGGCGTCGTCGTTGTATCATTCCCATCGTTGTCAACGTTTGCGCGTCGTAATAAAGCCAAATTTGCACATCAGAGTTTTCATCTAGGTACTGTCACCGGAAATAATTGCACCTATAGCGTTTATTTGTACAGTCGCAATTTTTTGTCCTGTAGCGATGGCACTCATTTAACGTGTAGTTGGTCAGAAGTACTCGACAGGATTCACACCCATTGCATGCACTGGAATAAAATGTGTGACTTTTTATAACAGGATTGCATTATGAAAACAAAAAATCAGTGGCAGAACATCAGTCATCAGTTCGTGACGTGTGTGGTTGAACTGGAAACGGTATCAAGAAGACATTTCATGATTTTTTCAAATCAATTCGTAATATTAATCCATGTGATACAAATTTTTAAGTTAAGGTTTTTACAAAAAAAAAAAATCTGAAAAAATCATTCCAGGCAGAATCAAAAAATGGCTGTTTCCTCATCTATTGAATTTTAAACAATTTTTCTCCATAAGGAAACACCCTCACACTAACCAATGGCTCCACATCCAACAGGTATCTGTCAGTACCTACCAGTTTTTTTTGCACCAGATATGATCCGCGGTGATGTTTCAATAATGTGCATAATCCTTAAAAGCGAACAAGCGAAGCAGCGTGAAATTAATTGGTCACAGTGTGCTCCACCACCATCATGTGTGGCCATTAGGGCGGATCAAACAACAAAAATCCCGTCTGCCATATCCTTTTTTCAATCTTTATGATTAAAAAATTCTGCCGAATTTGCAACCCTTTGTTGAGGTTGAACCATACATACAGGTGATTATAGAACGAAGCCACACCTCAAATTTTCAAAACCACAAAACTTGAGGATTAAACAGTGCTCCGCGTTGAAAATTTATCTCATTGGTCACCACCAGCAAGCAAGCAATTTGATTGATTTTCAACGCGAACTGTGATCAGATTTTCCAGTCTTGTGCATTTTAAAATTTAAAGTTTGGCTTCGTTTTATAATCACCTTTATGGTTTATATGAAAATTTGTGAAGACCACTAGCGGATGATGTAATGGCACCCGTCATCGAGAAAATCATTGTTCTGCTGTCACCGATCAGCGCTTGTGGTCAACTGGATTAAAGTGCGATCGAGAAGCCTGCATGGAAGTGATCTTCTATTGTGAGCAGGAAATTTAATCATAGTTCATTCATTTATTAATACCTTCATTAAATCAGAAGAATGACAATTGAACTGGAATCGCTTTTTGTTAATAATTAAATATTATTACAAGTTGTCTCACAACGTTCAATCAGAAAAACATATGTTTCTGATGCGTATTGAATACGTTGATTATACAAGTATATGACTTCATTACTTTTCTTGAATATGAGATGCTATTAAGTAAATCGTCAGTACAGTAGCGCGTTATGAACTGAGCACCTGTTTGAGCCAACTTGATGGTTTGAGATTTATGCATGTTAGATTTACGTCTTAAATACGTTGTTCAAACAAACTATACAAGCGCTTCAGTTGCCACGTGGCACGCACGAATGCAAAGTAAAAATTTGCCGGGGCAACATTGACGGTCCAAAAAATTGCCACGGCACAGTATATAAAGTCGTTTGATTTAAGCTGTCCGAATGTTAATTTGAGAAGTGAGCGCAATAAACACATTGTGATTATCCACAAGTAGTTTGTTATTCAGGGTAGTTCGATTGATATTAATGTGGATGTTACTTAGTAACATGATTTTCATTGAATAGTTTAGAATATTTAATCGATAAACATCCGAACTTTTTTTGACGGCACTGCAGGCTTCGTGAGGAAGACACCATATTGTGTTTCTAACATTGGGAATTGATCCGCAGAAAAATTCTATGATGGCCCACATATTTTTAGGATAGTTTGTTTTGTTTTCCCATTTCTTTGAGGTGCATGAATTAACAATTAATAAAATTGTGCATTTCACAATAAATCTGGAGCCGCATTCAGTTTGAGTACACTATTGGGAATCAACAGAAGAAAAGTTAATAATCACCATCAGCAATTCGTGAAGAGAAAAAAAAACATTCGCTTTCATTATTTTGATTTTGTTTTGAACTGATGCTATCAAAACAAAAATAAATGTAGTTTGTAAAACAATACATCTTCTTAGCTTCAATATAACAAGTAAGTATTAGTGATGCTATGTAATACATCTTTACCACATAATTGTGTGTTCTAATGATGTATTGGGAAACATCTTCTATGACATGAAAGATGTTTTATAAGCCGCCATTTTTTGCGCTGTTTCGGTGATATAAGTGTACAAAATAAAGTTATCCATATTCATCACAAAACATACCAATTTGTATGAATCAAGTATTTTATTCACTTATAAAACAAGTTGTGTTACTTGGGTTGCTGGAGACGTCGAAAGCCTGTGGGACCCTATCCATGAAGCTGTGACAACAACGGCGCGGGAAGTGATTGGCACTGGTCAACAACGAAGACAAAACGACTGGTTCGATGAAGACTGCCAGAGAGTGACATACATGAAGAATGTCGCCAGAAGCCGTAAGCTTGCCATGATCGAGAAGGGAATTTGCTGAACGATAAAACGGCGGTGGCTGCCTAGGTGGAAGGAGCACTTTCCGCAATATTTGAACGGTGAAAATGGAAATGTAGCGAGGAACAGGATGAACATTGATGATGACGATCAAGCTGTGGACCCACCGACCATAGGAGAGGTTAAAAAGACTATCAGCGAGCTTCTCAAGCACGGAAGTGAGCAGATTTATCAGTCGATCCACCGAGTACTTCTGAAGGAGGACAAAGAATTGCTCACCGTCTGGTTGGATGGCCTCCTACGTCCAATCTACAAGAAAGGGCACAGACTGGAGTGTGCCAATTACAGAGGAATTACCTTGCTAAATTCGGCGTACAAAATTCTGTCGCGCATCCTGTTTAACAGACTGAGACCGCTCGAAGAGTCCTTCGTCGGTGAATACCAAGCTGGTTTTCGTGAGAGCTGTTCGACAACGGACTAGATGTTTACCTTGCGAATGATCCTAGATAAACTCCGGGAGTGTAACTTGTAGACTCACCATCTGTTTTTTGATTTCAAGGTGGCGTACGACTCAGTGAAAAGAAATGAGCTGTGGCAGATAATGTCTGAACATGGTTTTCCGGCGAAACTAATTGGACTGATACGTGCTACGCTGGATGGTTCGAAATCAAGTGTTCGGATCGTAGACGAGGTGTCAAACTCGTTCGTGACGTAAGACGGGCTGAAGCAGGGAGACGCACTTTCGAATTTACTGTTCAACATTGCACTAGAGGGTGCTATTAGGAGACCTGGCGTGCAGAGAAATGGCACTATCATCACAAGGTCGCACATGCTCCTTGGCTTTGCGGACGATATAGACTTAATTGGAGTCGATCGCAGGTCAGTGGAAGAGGCATTCGAGACAGCGAGGATAGAGGCCATTAATTTTACCAAAACGAAGTATTCAACAGGGAACCAGGTAGAGGTCGGCGGCTTCGGGGAAGACCACGAATACGCGGGCTGTACGCAGTGGAAGAGGACCTGGCGACCCTAAATGTTCGGGGCAACTGGAGAAGTTTTGCCCAAGACCGACGAAGACGGAGCTCTACAATACGTCCGGCAATGGCGTGACGCTACGCTGTAGCCATCAAGCTATCTTTAGTGCAAGGGTTTTTTTTACCGCAACAATTCTTCAAAGAATTTAATATGCCCGAGTCGCTGGATCTACAACCTACGCTGGTTGATGTAGTAAGCTGTATAACCTACTATAGGCTCGATGTAATCGGCAACTTTGTTCAGTGTAACGACTGTGATGCCTGTGATGTCACTTTTCATTTTCTGGCGAGAATGCATCAGTGAGCTAACGCGTGTGGGTGTGTGCTAAATGCCGCGTTGCTTCCAGAATATCTGGAATAAGTGGGCACTTCAACAAAACCGGTTCATCTCTTGCTTGAGAGCTCGAACGTTTGAAGCAGCATCAAGAGATCGAGTTGAAACGAACGAACCTGTTACTGCAAATGAAAGTTCTGGATCAAATATAGGAACTGTTGAATAAAGCGGCAGCGACAGACGAGACCCAGGACCTATCGAGCAACATAGATAAAGAGGCAAAACGCAACGAACAAAATATTGGGTAAATCATACTATTGGCGATGAAGAAGAAGGTGCAGTTGGAAGTTTATCTCAACAAGCTGCCTCTCCAACAGACCATGGTAACTAACAGCTTCAACCAGAGCGTCCTGATGCTCGCAAGTCTCAGCAGCACTGTTTTTTTGTTTACCATGAGTCTTTGACGTTTCGCAATTGGAGTGACCGTTGGATTACAAAAGAAAAAGTAAAGCTCTGACAACACTCGCATGTTTTGTTTACCCCTTCGCTTCGGTTGCTTGCACACTTTTAGCTGTCAGTCCTATCGCGGAAAGTCTTCATGGATAGCCTTATACAGCAGACGACACTGCTCAAAATTCCAGCACCAATCAATAGTGTCAACGTGACTGAAATTTGTTGGTTGCCATACTTTTCCGTTTGGGACATTCCGGGTGGATTACACCCATAATGTCTTTAAAGGAACTCCTGCCAATGGGCGGTCGAAGGTCCCAGAGCCAGCGAATGAGATCGATTCGAGCACTCAGTTCAAGAACACGAAGCAAGTTACCGTAAATTCGGGTGTAATTGATCAGTAGGGTGAAATTGATCACCGTGTCACGCGATTTTATTTCTTACTAATAGTGGGGCCCAAATAGCCGTAGCGGTAAACGCGCAGCTATTCAGCAAGACCAAGCTGAGGGTCGTGGGTTCGAATCCCACCGGTCGAGGATCTTTTCGGGTTGGAAATTTTCTCGACTTCCCAGGGCATAGAGTATCTTCGTACCTGCCACACGATATACGCATGCAAAAATGGTCATTGGCATAGTAAGCTCTCAGTTAATAACTGTGGAAGTGCTCATAAGAACACTAAGCTGAGAAGCAGGCTCTGTCCCAGTGGGGACGTAACGCCAGAAAAAGAAAAAGAAAGAAGAAGTGCACCAAATTCATTGCAACCTATAGTAAATGAACGGTGTTTGTTATAAATTATGTATATTTGTGTATAGTGAAGTTTCTGCGCCACAGAATGTTCATTTTTATGAAAATAATGTAAAATTCCAGAATCAAGTTTAGTGTGAAATTGATAGCCTTCCATAAACTTCTAGTTCTAAACAAGGAGTTGGACATGGTGTAAACCTGGAAGTTTATGAGGATGCTAAAAATATATCTCCAAAACAGATTTTACTATCAAAACTCTTACCAATTTGCTCGTTTTGTTAAAAAAAAAAGATTTTCTGCTACAAAGTAGAGAAATCCTTTGGAAATTGCCTACTTTTAGGCGTTTTTTGCAGTATTCTTGAAATTTAATTATTGATTATTTCCATAAATATTGTCTCGTTAAGAATTTGGGAAGCATATATGAATTCCGGAGGCCCAAATTAAGTATGTAATGTTAATTTCATAACTAACAATAATCACATTGACAAGTGATCAACTTCACCCCGAAATGGGATTCCACGATTTTTAACTTTAGAGTTGAATTTTGGCACTAATATCACATTTGTTAGAAAATTACGGCACATGAGCCAATGAGGTTCACCGTCGTACTTGTTTTCCTGCATTTAGTTGTATGGTATTGATAACATTTTAGAAAGCATATCAAGAAAACAGTGAAAAATTATCAATTTCACCCGAAATTACGGTATTTTTCAAGATGTTTGAGAAGAAGTTCGTGATTTTTGAGGTTATAAAACGAAGCCAAACTTTGAATTTTCAAGAGCACAAGACTGGAGAATCTGACAACAGTTCGCGTTGAAAATCAATCAAACTGCTTGCCTGCTGGTGGTGACCAATAGGATAAATTTTCAACGTGGAGCGCTGTTTGGTTCTCAAGTCTTGTGCTCCTGAAATTTTGAGTTGTGGCTTCGTTTTATAATCACCTTAAGAGTTTTCGACATAACGCGACAGTCTCCTTTCTTTGCGGTTTGGAAGGAGATCTTGATTTTCCAAAAGGAGTTCAAGATCGCCTGTCTAAATCCCCCAAATTCGGAACAACTGACTACGATAGGCGGCATTCTTTCCTTCCTTACTTGAATCAATGAGCCTGGGCTAGAGACTGCTTCGATTTGGTGTTCGGAAAATTTGTCAAGAGCAACGAACTGATTGCTCATTTCGATACAATTATCAACATTATTCATTTCACCCTTGGAAGAAAGTTCGCATTCCGTCCTTTCTTCCATTCTTGCCACGTTTAGTGACAGTTTTATATCCTACTTTTTTGGAAGGAAGTTGAGAATTCAGAGTTTCACCCTTCATTTTGTTTGTATTTGCAACCATGTTTAGTGAATAAACGAAAGAAGCCATGACCTTTGAGAGTTTTTTTTTTCCAAGACGGTGTCCAAGAAGAATTACCACCGCTAGCTTTCGCCAACGGATCTAACGAAAAATCGAAGGTATGATCTAGAGCGGCTTAAGCAACCGAATGTCGCAACTGCGTACGCGCAGCACATCGATGCTGCATAACTGGAACCCTCTTGAGGGCTGCTGGAGAACAGTAAAAGCAACCATCAATAATGCAGCTGAGAGCAGCGCGAGCGGTCATGCTGCAGTAAGGGACCGTCAGAACGTGGAACGTTATAGAAAGTTATTGCGGAACAGCAGACCCGCTTCTTTCGGGAGAAAAAACGCCGCCTGAAGGAGACGAAGTGCGAGGGGATGGAACAACTGTGCCAGTCTCTAGAAACACGTAAGTTCTATCAGAAGCTCAACGCATCCTGCAACGGCTTCGTGCCGCGAGCCGAGATATGCAGAGATAAACTCCCAGCATTTTGAGGGATGAGCGTAAGGTGATTGAAAGGTGGAAGCAGCACTTCGACGAACATCTGAATGGCGCTGAGAGCACATGCAATGAAGGAATGGACAACGGAAGAAATGCCTTTGTCAGTACTGCGGGCGATGGAAACCAACCAGCCCGGCAAATCCTCCAAAAATGTCGTGAATACCAGGTCCCAACGCATCACCTTTTCATCGATTTCAAGACGGCATACTTTAAAATGGAAAAGCATGGACGAGAACAGCTTTCCCGGGAAGCTCACGAGATTTATAAGAGCGACGATGGAAGGTGTGCAAAATTGTGTGAAGGTTTCAAGCGAACACTCCTGTCCGTTTGGATCCCGTCGGGGACTCGACAAGGTAATGGACTCTCGTGGCTGTTGTTTAATATTGCTCTAGAATGCGGAGAGCCGGGCTTAACAGCCGGCTTACGATTTTTACGAGATTTAGTCAATTTGTTTGCTTCGCGGATGATATGGAAATTGTCGGCCAAACATTCGAAAAGGTTGCAGACCTATACCTGTACCTGTACTGCAGACCGCGGGACAAGTAGGCGTAGAAGGGCAGTTTACACCCACCTGAAATGCGAGGTAGCAAAAGTTGGACTGGTAGTGAATGCGACCAAGCCAAAGTACATGCTAGTTGGTGGGGCCGAGCGCGACAGGGCTCGCCTAGGTAGCAGTAGTGTTACGATAGACGGGGATACGTTCGAGGTGGTCGACGAGTACGTCTACCTTGGATCCTTGCTGACGGCTGACAATAACGTTAGCCGTGAAATTCGGATGCGCATCATCAGTGGAAGTCGAGCCTACTATGGCCTCCAAGAGAAGCTGCGGTCGGTAGTCCTATACGGGTATGAAGTGTGGACGATGCCCGAGGAGGACTTGCAAGCACTTGGAGTATTCGAACGTCGGGTGCTTAGGACGTTCTTTGGCGGTGTGCAGGAAATGGTGTGTGGCGGCGAAGGACGAACTACGAGCTCGCCGAACTCTACGGCGAACCCAGTATCCAGAAGGTGGCCAGAAGGATACGATGAGCAGGGAATGTTGCAAGAATGCCGGACAGCAACCCTGCAAAGATGGTGTTCGTCTTGGATCCGGTTGGTACAAGAAGGCGTAAAGCGCAGCAAATAGGTGAGCGGATCAAATGCGCATCGATTTGGCGAGCGTGGGGCAGAACCGAGGATGCAGAGATGTGGCCAGATGGCGCCAGTACTGTGGCGTGAAATAGTTGATTCAGTGTTATATGTTTAGATGTTAACTAAATAAATGGAAAATATATTACTGAATGAAATGATAAGAAATTTTGTTGTTATAATGAATCAGATCATCGTACTTCTATTTTGAAAAATAATTATCAATTGTTTCTTTGGTGATTTCAAAATATTTTGTCGTTTTGTACATGAAATTTTTATTCAGAGACGAACCAGCCAAGGGCTGAAAGTCTCTCTAATATGGACAATAATAATAATTGTACATGAGAAATGACTTAAAATTTGACAGATTTCTTTTGATAATGGAACTGGTAGTAAAAATATGGGAAATAGTATTTTTAAACTTTTTTTGTAATTTGACCGACCCTAGAGTCCATGTGCGCGTAGATGAAGCATTCGAAGTGGGATTGCACCCTCGCTTGCTCCCCCCCCCCCCGCTGATAGTATCATCCAATACTGATTGATTCGACATGAGGGCCGAGTGTGCGTAACAACAGAGAGCGAACGCAAAAAAGGGACAATAAAAAATGCGCTAACAATGATGTAATTTTACGTTTTTTGTGCCACGTGATGAATATTTTGTTTTCGTAAGCCATTAAAATTCATCGGATTTGTCGGGGGGTTTTGTGATATTGAATCAAAGCGCTGAACCGCGAGGATGAAACCCATAATGTAACGACGTAATAACGTAGCTTTTGTTGCGATCTAATACTGTACTGACAAATGATGGATTCCCGGCGAGTTGACATTATTGAAATACATTGAAATCAAATGCATTGCTTTTGTGAGTCGAAATGTGAAGAGATGGAAATATTTTGACGGATTTCCAAAATAGTCGTGAATACATCTGCGAATAACTTTTCATTGAATATGCATTCAAAATTAATAAAAATAGTCAATGGGACAGTTATGCAAGCAAAGATAGTAAACTCAGTTGCCGTTAAACGTCGTTTACCGTGTTCTATCGCCCACCACTTCGCCTAACATTCTCAAAATGTGGAAATCTGTTGCACGCGAATAATGGGTCCTACTTGCGAAAACCACATAAACCGCAAGACGACGAGTACCTACTATGAGCATCCTAGCTATATGCATACAATTTGGTACCAATAATGCTCAAGACGACAATGCCAGCGAGGTTTGCCGCAACCGAAAAACCCATTCGGTGCAGCTGTTTACCGCTATCTTATGGCTTCCTCTCGTAGGGATTTAGAGAAGGAACTGATGCTGAGGTATATTCTCTGTAACGAATCAAGTTTACTTATCACACGTCACGATTTGTCTTCATACGGAAGGTGAATCCTATGCTTGCATTTCATCACACTTTGGTTTCGGGTACATTCTAGTATCTAGGTCTTGATATGTGTTTGACCATGGAGAGTAAAATACTAATGAAATAGATTTATTCTCCTCTTTGGAGTTTTATCGCAATTTGAGTAAAACTTTTTTAGATTAGTGTTTTCTCAGCACTTTAAAAGTATTATTTAGGAGCTTTATCGGCTCTTCTTATCATAGAGTAGAAGTAGCAATTTTGGTCAATATCATACAATTTTGTCCTACTCTATAGCACATCTTTAAAATAAGTACAGAACTCTCATAGGAAGAAATTTAGTGCTTTTCTGGCGCTCCACATGAAATCACGTCCTCAAAGCCCATTTGTTCCCGTTTATTACTTTTCATCGCGAGTAGTTGCTAACCGCACGACAACCAGCCTTAGTACCTACGTACACAACACACATGGCGTATAGGAGAAGTCAGAGTAGTTTCGCCAATCGGATAAAATGAACACCCCTTTGAAAACTACATAAATTCTTGAAAGCGTCTGCTAATAAATGTATAGAAAAAGAAATAAATAATGTTAAAACACATTCTTCTACCATTATAGCCTGCTATATAGACAGTTTGCTAAGCAAGCCTCTCTGCCATAAACTTACCTTACCTTCTGCCAAATAGACAACCAGAAATCATTCGAAGATATTATAAAAACAGTCCACAATATAATCTACCAAATATCTGTTATCGAACTCAGAAGGTCAAGGATTAGTTGCATATATTACTCAGAAACTTCTCCTGGAATTCCTTTTCATATTTCTCTGAATAATTTTGTTTAGATTTGCAAGAATTTCTTTCAGGAATCCACCAAAGGTTAATTCTACAAATCGAAACATGCAGTACTTCGAATTTTTCCAGCAAATCCTAGGCAGTGCCTCAAGGATTTTTGAGGATAATAATAAATCTTCCAGTTGATTAGTGGAATACCTATAAGCAAATAAAAAACCGAATTTACACAGAAAAAAAAATCGGTTCTTGTATTCGTGAACAGCAGACGTGAACTCGTCAACAAGCAAAAATACACCGTGAACTAGATCATGTATATGTGAACGCGTTGCCTAGTTCCGAAAACGATGGTGCTGGTTCACGGTGTATTTTTGACAGTTCATGTTTTCCAGAACTCTTTTTTGAGCGTGTAGTACTATACCATTTAATACCACTAGCACGGTATACTCAACAAGGTAGGCTAATCCCACGTGTAAACAACGGTTTTCAATCAAAACATGTGTCGTCATTCCTATCGTCAAGCATGAGGCTTACAGGATAGTAAAAGAGAGCAAGCCTTGCTTTCTTTTGCACTCGTTCGAGTTTGCGATAGGCATGATCGTCTTGTACCGGCCGGATTGGACGTAAACACCATCTTTGCACGTCATAACCATGCCTTCTTGCAGTGCAAACCTTTGCCCCGTATAATGCAATCTAATGTAATAACCTAAACATTGTTGGAAATCATGCACAAATCCAAAGGTTCCACAATATTTCCATCACAAAGTGCCCCACATTTCCCTGGTGTTGGAATCCTCAACCACGGCATTAAGTGCCATTTGTGGAAGGTATGGGAACAAGTTAGCTTTCCAGCTTAAACACATACTCTCGACAAACTCGTCAAGCAGATCGTTATGAAGCCAGCCTGCAGCGCCGCCGGTTGGCCTAGTTGAGCGTCATCGACTTGTGGTAGCTATCTCAATGACGTTATAATATTCAACCGTCCGGTGGATAAAGTTTTTCTGGGCTTAGCGAAACTCACGGAACCGGAAATCACTTGTTTTCTCGCGCGGAAACAGTTTCAAATATGTATTTCAAATAGAAATGAACTGCCCATAACTGCATATTTGTAACATTCGACAAAAGAAGGCATTGAATAAATGGAACACCAAGTGTGCATTTTATGGCAGTATGGGAAGAAACTAAAATTTCTAAAAATTACCAGAAACTCAAAAGTGCTTATTAGAGGCTGAAAATTTGTACAGCTCATATCGTTTATTGGGTAAATAGTTAGAAAATAATTCTGATAGAAATTTCTTTGCTACTACATTACAAGGCTCATACATAATCTCAATGGGACTGTTATGCGGTTACAATTACCAATGTGACAAAACAACTTGGTATTTTTTCGAACTTTCTAGAACAAAATCACATATTTTAGTAGGTTGATCGAAAGTATATATCATTTGATGACTCTCCACGGTATTAATTCAAAATTGTCAAAAACGTCGAATGTGACTGATATGCAGTTAAAGGCAGTGACGCTCTCTACCAAATCTGGGCCGCCATTTAGTCCATAGATTATGAATTAGGGTGTTTCTTTTTCTCCTTCTTCTTTTTCTTCTTGGCATTACTTCCTCACTAGGACAGAGCCTGCTTCACAGATTAGTGTTCTTATGAGCACTTCCACAATTATTAACTGAGAGCTTTCTTTGCCAAAGTTTCCATTTTTGCATTCGTATATCGTGTGGCAAGTACGATCATACTCTATGTCCAGGGATGTCAAGGAAATTTCCTTTACGAAAAGATCCTGAACCCACCGGGAATCGAACCCAGACACCTTCAGCACTTTTTTACAAATGAATATCTCACAAACACTCAACGAGAGAATACGATTCGGGACAATTCGAGACCACAGCGACTAAAAGGGACTTGTAATTAGAAGCTCGGTACGTGGAGCTGTAAATCTCTCAACTTCGTCGGGAGCACACGTATACTCGCCAATTTGCTGAAGGATAGCCTTCTATACCGATACACCTGTAGATCACCACAGCAGACAGAATCACAAATCGATCACATTCTGATTGATTGACGGCACTTCTCCGACATTATCGACGTCAGGACCTGTCGTGGCGCTAACATCGATTCTGACCAAAACTCTCCGTCGTTAACAATGTACAGTACCGACGGGCACCCCGGTATGACCTTGAGCGGCTTAAGCAACCGGATGCAACTGCATAAGCGCAGCACCTCGAGGATGCATTACCGGAACAGGGTGAGCTGGACAAAGCATATCTTGAGGACTGCTGAAGAACGTAAAAGCAGCCTTCGAAGATGCAGCTGAGAGCAACGTCGAGTACGTGAGACGGAGTCGACGGAACGATTGGTTCGACGAGGAATGTAGGCAGATTCTGGAGGAGAAGAATGCAATGCGGGCGATCATGCTGCAGCAAGGGACCCGGGAGAATGAGGAACGTCATAGACGGAAACGGCAACAGCAGACCCGCCTCTTTCGGGAGAAAAAACGCTGCTTGGAAGAGATGAAGTGCGAAGAGATGGAACAGCTGTGTCGGTCTCAAGAAAAACGTAAGTTCTATAAGAAACTCAACACCTCCCACAACAGCTTCGTGCCGCGAGCGGATATATGTAGGGATAAGGATGGGAACATCTTGACGGACGAGCGTGAGGTGATCGAAAGATGGATGCAGGGCTTCGACGAACACGTGAATGGCGCTAAGAGCAATGAAGGACGAGACAACGGAGGAAATGTCTTCATCAGTACTGCGGACGATGAGAACCAACCATCCCCTACTTTGAAAGAGGTTAAGGATGCCATTCATCAGCTCAAGAACAATAAAGCTGCTGGTAAAGATGGTATCGGAGCTGAACTCATAAAAATGGGCCCAGAGAGGCTGGCCATTTGTTTACACCGGCTAATAGACATAATCTGGGGAACAGAACAGCTACTGGAGGAGTGGAACGAATGCGGTGTACAAAGTTTTATTCCAGATCAGCTTTCGTCATCTGTTACCTGTGGAAAACGGGTTCATGGGATGTTATCAAACCAGCTTCGTTGACGGCCGATCCGCAACGGACCAGATCTTTACTGTACGACAAATCCTCCAAAAATCTCGTGAATACCAGGTCCCAACGCATCACCCTTTCATCGATTTCAAGGCGGCATACGATAGTATCGACCGCGTAGAGCTATGGAAAACCATGGACGAGAACAGCTTTCCCGGGAAGCTCACGAGACTGATAAGAGCAAAGATGGAAGAAAATGGTTCAAATTGCGCTAGAAGGTGTTATACGGAGAGCCGGGCCGAACAGCCGGGGAACGACTTTTACGAGATCCAGTCAATTGTTTGCTTCGCAGATGATATGGCCATTGTCGACTGAACATTTGAAAAGATGGCAGACTTGTATACCCGTTCGAAACGCTGGGCAGCACAAAGTTGTACTGGTGGCGAATGCGTCCTATACAAAGTACATGCTAGTAGATGGAGTCGAGCGCGACAGGGCTCGTCTAGGAAGCAGTGTTACGATAGATGGAGATACGTTCGAGGTGGTCGACGAGTTCGTCTATCTTGGATCCTTGCTGATGGTTGATAAAAACGTAAGCTGTGAAATACGAAGGCGCATCATGCTGCATCAGTGGAAGTCGGGCCTAGTATGGCCTTCGCAAGAAGCTGCGGTCAAAAAATATTCACCCCCGCACGAAATGTACCATGTACCATGTATCCTGAACGCACTTGGAGTCTTCAAACGGACGATCTTTGGTGTTGTGCTTGAAAACGGCGTGTGGCACGAAGGGTGAACCACGATCTCGCCCAACTCTACTGCGAACCCAGTATCCAGAAGGTGGCCAAAGCTGGAAGGATACGATGGGCAGGGCATGTTGCAAGAATGTCAGACAGCAATCCTGCGGATATTGTATTAGCTTCGGCTCTGGTTGGTACAAGAAGACGTGGAGCGCAGTGACAGAGGGGCCGATTGGTTTATCAGATGGATCGGGCCCTGAACATCCAGTCTATCTTCAATGGCTGCAGATGATATAAGGCATGTCTATAGTCTGAATTAACACCATTGCTTCGTGGAGTTGTGAATTTGGAATTTTGCTCTGTTGAGTTTTGTGCTGCATCTTCCTCCTATAGTACGTCACCGAACTCTGATTATCAAGGCCAGTGCTGGGAATGGTAATAGTAGTAGGCTTGAATTTCGAGAAACTCACGTGGCTCTTCTCAGTACAGTAGGTTAAAAACGTGAATCTCATCAAGTAGCCTATTTTGGGTGCATGAATTTTCCAAATCATTAGTGTCATTGAAGGCTCTTAATGCGGGAAATGCAGCGGGAAATGGATCAATGCACGAGTTCACTAATTTGACGTTTGAGCGGTGCCGAATTCACTGGTTTCCATGGTCACATAAATAACACGGCACCGCTAAAACGTCAAATAATGAACGCGTGCATCGGTCCATAGAACATGTTTCTACAATAATTTTGGGTTGCCCTTAGCAACGGGTGTTTTGCTATTTTCAAGGCTTTCTGCCTACAGCAGCGATGAGCGTGAATTTCACTGGCTTTGCTGTTTGTGATTTGCTTTGCTTGGCTACTGTAGAGTGAATTTCAAGATTTTTCCCAACCCTGATCAAGACTTTCTGTGGTCTAGGCATTGAGCGTTGTAAGTAAATTTCTGGCTTTATTTACAGAAAAAGGCCCAATAAAGCTTTTTCCTAAGAGATTCGAAAATTTTTTATAAACAGTCTGTTCAACGATCAGTATTTCATGAAGTATTTAAGAGTTTGTCACTTACGATAATGTGCCATACTAATACTTTTTCTTTTGCAATCGTTTTGTTTAACTGATTAACAGTTTTTTTTTCAATTGGAATGTTGTTGCTTGGGTACCACACTATCAAATTTTCCCGCATTATCAAAGATACTCAGTTTTACGGCACAAAATATGAAATTTTACTGTGGCATAATATGATCAAAAACATCACTTTCGTCGACACTATTTGTGTCCAAGTGCAAATCTTTCCCATTTTGCCAACTCTATCACGCCGCCATGATGATAGTCCCGGAGTATTCAAATCAAGTGGCTCATCTTCAACGCGAATAGACACAACGGCAACCGCTACAATGCAATTCCGCCTATAAACCGCAGCCGCACGTGTGCATACAGCGCAACAACTCCGACTTCGATATAGCAGCGATGACAAACCAGAAGCTACCTTCTCATTTAGACGGAACTCAACTCAGCTCAACTCATCGCCGAGCCCCACAATGAAGCTGCGAAACCGGGCAAATGTTTGCTGACACGTTCCGGATATAAAATAAAGTTAAAACAATAGAAAACTGCAACATGAAATGTGTGACGAGAAACAGAAGCAGCAATTCAAGTCCGGCACTAAAACGGCAATGACTGCCAACCTAAAACCTATATAACGACCGGCAATGCAATGCGATGGGGGAGTTGATGAAAGTGGGAGGAGTTTGGAACGTGATGAAAAACTGCACACAAATTCCACATGGCAGCCTGTTTAATGCACCAATGCAAAAATAGAAAAGCACCATAAAAAAACGATTGTGATCCATAACAAACGTAATACAAGGAAGTAAGCTCTGCAGAGGATTCAAAACAATAATTTGAATATTATTCTGAAGTTCCCTCCCTGAAATAGTAATAATGAGTTAGAATATCTAATGTTGAGACATTGGAACAAATATTTTTAGACAATAATCGTTGCAATCTTCTATTGCTTCTTCTTCTTCTTTCTGGCGTTACGTCCCAACTGGGACAAAGCCTGCTTCTGAGCTTAGTGTTCTTATGAGCACTTCCATAGTTATTAATTGAGAGCTTTCTATGCCAATTGACCATTTTTGCATGTGTATATCGTGTGGCAGGTACGATCATACTTTATGCCCTGGGAAGTCGAGAAAATTTCCAACCCGAAAAGATCCTCGACAGGTGGGATTCGAACTCACAACCCTCAGCTTGGTCTTGCTGAATAGCTGCGCGTTTACCGCTACGGCTATCTGGGCCCCTATCTTCTATTGCCACGATTAATTATATCTAGGTTAAGTTAATTGAAAGCGTTATTTAATCTTACAAACTCAAACCAACTCACCTGTAAAATTCTGAACTGCTACCGCATATGAAGTGTAATATGTTGTTAACAAAATATTAATAAAAGTTTAATTTAGTTATTTTCATTTTAGGATGATAGTGTTTCCTAACAACTAGATGTAATAAATAAATGTAATGTTTGGAATGATACTAGTAAAGAATAAAACAAATGATTTCGATGCATTCACTCAAACCTTATCTCACTGAGAAAACTCTGAAACTAATTGGTAAACTGCAGCTTATTTTTCTATTGAGCATAATCAATATATGTGGTGCTTTTCGATGTTTCATTGTAGCAAAAACTTTATTACCAATTCCGTACATCGTCATCATCACCACCGACTGGATGTGAGCTGCTGATACAGTACTTTATCTCTAAATGCGCTTCTGGTTCCCTTCGAACCGGGATTCCGGTACCCCAGTCACACGATGCCAGATGCAATGCTCGATGATGCCGATCTCTGCCTGGACAATGCGCTCGCTAGCATATACAAGGGCTCACAAGGACCACACGAAGAGAAAGTGTGATCCTGATGACGAAGCGAGAAGCGCAATTTTATGTGTTTCATTTACAATTAACGCCTCGGTTTTATTCTATCGATGTCGAACATCTCTCGCAGCTCGTTAGGTTTGATAGCGTGTGGCGTTGTGTGGAGGAGGAGTGGGAGGTGTCAGGAAGAGTAACGACGAGAGTAAAGTGACATATCACATACACCCCAAACCGCAGACTAGTGGTACTGTTTAGTGTTGCTTCGGGTTGATCGTCGTCCTCGTCCTCGTCCTCGTAGGATGACAATAACGCACTTGAGGAAACTTTGCCAACCGAAGTGGAAATAGAGCAATTGCTTTTGTTTTGGGGAGAATTGTGTAGAATACACCAAAATGGCATTTCCGGAATGTTTGATTCACAGAATCGGAGTTAGAATATGGAGCGCATAATTGATTTAACCAAAAAAAACTTGATTAGCTTCATTCTCTTAAATACCCTATGGAGAACGAGAACATAGATGAGCAACCATGCGTCTCCATTTCACAATTTATAAGCAATGCTTTTGAATGTCGAAATTTCGGAAAAAATGAATTTTTTATAGCTTTTCCCCATGCGTTCCCCTCTAGCATAGCATTCCCCCTCTATACACTAGTAATTCAGATATGGGGCGGTATGAATAAAATGTAGTAAAGTTGAGTTTACTACATTCTCGGTGGAACACGAGTAGAGCATGTTTGTGCCATTTCTCTTTCTACACCTTTCGAAAATACTAAAAAAAAAAACACGTTGCTATGAATAAAGGTTGGATTTACCACAAAGCTACTGGTAGTTAGTTTCAGTTGTTGCTACTCATGCTTTAAGATTTATTGAAAACGATGTCAGCTTTGATATTTCGAAAGGTATTTTGAGATTTCCGTTGAAATTTTGATATTTCGAAAGAATTTTGAGATTCCGGTAAGGAATTATGAATTTATTTGAGAGATCTGGTATTCTTTCTGGCGTTACGTCCCAACTGGAACAGAGCCTAATTTTCAGCTTTGTTATGAGCACTTACACATTTATTAACTGAGAGCTTCCAATGCCAATTTGCATGCGCATATCGTGTGGCAGGTACGAAGATACTCGTTACGGTAATTATGTTCAATCTGGAATTACGATAATTATGTTGTTTCTTAGCAATTCTCGGATGTCGGATTACAAAAAAAAGCTATTTATAAAATAATTCTTAATTTTATGTGAGAATGCTGCCATCCCAGATTCTTTGATTTCCTTTTGAATTCTGGAATCCATATAGTAATTATGGGTTTGCGATAGGCATTCTAGATTTGTTATAACAATTCAGGAAATCTGGACGCCATTCTGGGATTTTTTTTGGAATAATGTAAATCCGGTGTTTGATCTAGCTTTAAGTATTTTGAAATTATTCATAAGACGGTATTTCTGTAAGAATCTCTGAGATTTCAGTGAGATTCCGGCAAATTCTGGTCCGAATCTTTGGAATTCATGTAAACTTTAGATCCCATTGATTTTTTGTTCCGTTGGGAAAGGAAATCTTCAATTAAAGTATAAAACTTTGAATGTCTGAATGTAAAAATGTAAAAAAATCCTTAATTCAAACACTATTGTGAGAATTTATTTTTATTTCTAGGAATTCCAGGGACACTACCAGGAAACATACCGAAATTACGAGAATACCACAGAAATACTAAGAATCCAATATCCATCATGCTGTTTTTTAAAAATTCACGGAGGAAGCTTAAAATTCTACCGCTATTTCATAAAGTTCTCAGTACTGGAATCTTGAAAATGCTAGGAACTTTATAATTTCATAATTGCTGTAATCTCAAGATTCCTTCATAGGATACAGATTTCTAGCTAAAATTCCAAAATTCTAAAAACAAATCTTTGTGGTCAAATCATTATAAAATTCACAAGCACATAAAGGGAATGGTTATCGCAAATTTACACTTCAAAACGTGTAAAATTACATAACCTACATGAATTTGTGTTCATGATCGACTACGCGATGTATAGTTGGAATGTAGTAATATTCATATTTTCACATGATTTATCGTGTGAATAAGTGACAAATTTGACATCGCCTCTATATGCATGATTCTATTGATTTTACGCTGAAATATACTTTCATAGCTGCCTATTTGCCTTTTCGATGCTCTGAACAGCAAGTTCTTCTTCTTCTTCTTTCTGGCGTTACGTCCCATCTGGGACAAAGCCTGCTTCTCAGATTAGTGTTCTTATGAGCACTTCCACAGTTATTAACTGAGAGCTTTCTTTGCCGATTGACCATTTTTGCATGTGTATATCGTGTGGCAGGTACGAAGATACTTTATGCCCTGGGAATCGAGAAAATTTCCTTTACGAAAAGATCCTCGACCAGCGGGATTCGAACCCACGACCCCAGCATGGTCATGCTGAATAGCTGCGCGTTTACCGCTACGGCTATCTGGGCCCCTGTGAACAGCAAGTTAATTTGCTCCAAACTGACTTGTGAAAATTGACTCGCAATAGGTCAAACAAATTTGTCATTGGTGACTTTAATGCCAAACTTAGGTCATGGAATGATTCTCAAAGTAATTCCAACAGCAGAATTTTATTTGATGCGTGTTCTTCAGGATATTTCTCAATTCAATACCCTGATAGCCCTACATGTTTTTTCTCTTCTAGAGATCCATCTACGATTTACTTGGTCTTAACCGACTCTAGTCATCTTTGTAGCCAATTAGTTATTCATGCTGATTTTGATTCTGATCATGTCCCTGTTACATTTCAAATATCCCATGAAGCGATTCTCAATCCTATCAGCTCCACTTTCAATATATATGAAACATATATTGACTATAATCATTTCTTTACAAACAAAACTTGATATTGACAATGCTCTTGAAACTTTAAAAAATTCCGTTAGTGAAGCCAGAAGCATTGCAATTCCAAAATGTGAAGTAAAATTTGAATCCGTGATTATAGACGATGATCTTAAACTCTTGATCCGCCTTAAAAACGCGAGGAGAAGGCAATATCAACGCACTCGCGTTCCTGCTATGAAAATTATATGGCAGGATTTGCAGAAAGAAATTAAGAAACGTTTTGCACAATTAAGTAACAACAATTTCGAAAAAAAGATTTCTCAATTGGACCCAGGCTCTAAGCCCTTTTGGAAATTATCTGAAATTTTGAAAAAAACCTCAGAAGCCAATACCGGCATTGAAAGAGGAAAACAAATTATTACTAACTAATTGCGAAAAATCTCAAAAACTTGCTATGCAGTTTGAAGTGCGCACAATTTTAATTTAGGACTTACTAGTCCAATTGAAAATCAAGTTACTCAGGAATTTAAAAATATTTTCAATTAAGAAAACGTTTTCGAAAATTCCTGGGAGACTGATTTGAAAGAATTGAGAACTATTATTAAAAAAATTCAAAAATATTAAAGCTCCTGGCGATAATGGAATTTTCTTCATCCTCATCAAGAAACTTCCAGAAAGTAGCTTATCATTCTTAGTTGATATATATAACATATGTTTTCAATTAGCATATTTTCCTGACAAATGGAAAAATGCTAAGGTTGTTCCAATTTTAAAACCAGACAAAAATCCTCCAGAAGCTTCTAGCTATCGTCCAATCAGTTTGCTTTTCTCCATTAGTAAACTTTTTGAAAAGGTCATTTGGATTGGATCCGTTCCAACAAATCTGAAGGCGATTCTACTGGTCTTGCTCTTCTAAATAGACATAGAAAAAACATTCGACAGTGTTTGGCATGCAGGTTTGATCGTTAAATTAAAAAACTTCAATTTTCCAACATACATTGTTAGAATAATTCAAAGTTATCTGTCAAATCGTACACTTCAGGTTAATTATCAGAACTCCAGATCTGAAAGACTTCCTGTAAGAGCTGGTGTTCCTCAAGGCAGCATTTTGGGACCAATATTATACAATATTTTCACATCTGACTTACCTGAGTTACCTCAGGGATGCCAAAAATCCTTGTTTGCGGATGACACAAGCCTCTCCACCAAAGGACGAAGTTTGCGTGTCATCTGTAGTCGATTGCAAAAAAGTTTGGACATTTTTTCTTCATACTTGCAGTAATGGAAGATTTCTCCTAATGCTTCCAAAACTCAACTAATAATTTTCCCACATTAACCAAAAGCTCTTTATTATACCTTCAAGTATATATGTATATATGTTGTCACGATGAGAGGGGTTCCAATAAATTGGTCAGATGAAGTTAAGTATCTAGGGCTCATGCTAGATAAGAATTTAACTTTCAAAAATCACATTGAGGGCATTCAAGCCAAATGTAACAAATATGTAAAATGTCTCTATCCCCTTATTAATAGAAAATCAAAACTTTGTCTTAAGAACAAGCTTTTGATATTCAAACAAATTTTCAGGCCTGCCATGTTGTATGCTGTACCAATATGGACTAGCTGTTGTAATACCAGGAAGAAAGCTCTGCAGAGAATTCAAAATAAAATTTTGAAAATGATTCTGAGACTTCCTCCCTGGTATAGTACCAATGAGTTACATAGAATATCCAATGTTGAAACATTGGAACAAATGTCAAATAAAATAATTAATAATTTCAGGCAAAAATCATTATAATCTTCTATCGCCACGATTATGCGTTACATATTTAGGTTAAGTTAGGTTAAGTAAATTGAAAACGTGTTTTTTCTCTTATAAGCACTTGAAATCAACTCACCTATAAACAATCTGAACTGCTACGGCAAATTAAATGTAATATGTTTTTAACAAATTGGTAATAAAATCTTAAATTTGTTTAACCAAATTAGGATGATAGTGTTGTCTTATAAGACAGAACACCTAGATATAAGAATTGAATATAATGTTTGGAATAATACTAGTAAAGAAATTTAAAAAGAAATTGAAAGCAAATGGAAATGGAATAGTCAGAGTGTTATGTTGGGTGGCAATAGGAAAGCTTACCAGAAGCATAAACTGCCTTGCATAGTGCATGTCACCATATGGTAAACAAAGTAAGTTAATATCAACCACGAAAAGTAAAAGTAGAAATCTGTTGCAAAAGGAAATGGTTATGATTATGCCCTTTTTACTGATATCATCACCATCGTACCGAAGAACGACAAGGATAATATGATGATGATGATGATGATGATGATGCGAACGATACAACAACGAAGAAGCCGGAACAATGGGTGATCTTCTGTCTCTTGGATTCTCCCGCGTGTTGGATACATACATCTGATATGTTTCTGCAAAATGACAACGACATAATAAATATGCGACGCCCCGTCGAAGTGGCAACAGAAGGGAGGATGAGGGATTTGATACTTTCCTTTCCACCGCAGATGAAAATCTGCTCCGGGTGTGACCTTGCGTCCGCTGCCGGATGTTTCGGCAAATAGGTGCCGGTCTTTGTGTGTGATGATGCACCATTCTGGGGGAGTTGGAGAAAGCTGAAGATCCCGCCAAGCTTGGGAAGATTCTGATTCCTGATGACGATGATGATGAGACAAGAACTCTGGCGACGACGTTGAACTGAACGAGACGAGTGCTGCTGCATGATATATTTATGCGACATTTGCATTGTCATCGTCTGTGTGATAAAACAAGATTATTCAATTAGAGGTGCCGCACAAGACGACGACGACGATCCCGGGGACTTCGGGTGAAAGCTGACAAAAAAGTGTTTTAAACTGTAATAATCGTTATGAATATGAGAGGGGGCCCTTTTTGCGCTGCTTTACTGGAAGACGGACCCGGAAGAATCGCAACAAAGTTCCTTCGTGACAAAGGGGGAAAACAGCGACGATTTCGTACGGCTGCTCGTTTTCTTCCTTTCCTTGCTCCCCGTTCACGAGAACTTAATTATGCACTTTTGTGGTGTAAGAGTCATCCGAGACGGAAATGAGCCAGCTAGAGTTGCACGGTTTGAGGATTTTCCAAAACATAGAAATGGGTATCGTAGAGAAAGCTGGGAAATTTATCACGCCGTAATAATAGGAAGAAGGAAATTAGGGTTAATTAGTTTCATCAAGAGGGATGCACGTGAAGCCAATGATTTAACATAGTATATTATGACTTATTTTGGTGGAAGAAAAAGCGTTATGAATAAAATTGATTCGCTAGGGTCAATGTATATTAGGGCGGTTCAAAATTGAAAAAAAAGTTTGAAGATTCAATCTCCCATATCTTCCTCACCATCCTTACCATAAAATAGTGTTTCGTGAAATTTTAAACTTTTTCGGTGGTGATTCAGAAGTGGCCCAAGAAAATTATTCTTGATTACATAGGGAAAGATATCGAGATAGCTTTCCGACATTACCCGGAAAACCATTACCCGGAATGCAATTTACCGGAATGAACCATTTACCGGAAAACTATTACCCGGAAGGACCATTTACCGGAAATTTATTTATCCATTTTTCGACTTTTTTCATTAGCGTCCTTTCAATCGTTTTACGGTTATTCAGGTCAGTATGTTGACTCAAAAATATTTAAAATGACAGGGGGTGTTCTTCCTTCCAAATACATAAGCATCGAAGAGGAGTCTAAGATATCTTGGCTGAACTGGCTAAACTTGGCTACAACTATGTTACTTTATTTTTGACATTCGACCGTCGGTTCTCCAAGTGTCCAAATAAATAAATAAGCAATGATTAGATTTTTTAATACGATTGGATGTGCTACTTTTCGCCGAGTGTCAATTCACCGAATGTCATTTCCGCAAACGTCAATCAACCGAATGCAAATCCCCCGTAAATCCCTTTTTCTAGAATGACCCATTTCGGGTCATTTGATATTCACCCTTCTTCCACCAATCTTGGAATTTTTGGCAAAATGTGTTTATTCGAAAATGACTATATATCTTCATCTTATGATTGCTTATTGTTCTTTCTAGTTTATCACCCTGGCATTGAATTCAAGATACAGACATTCAGAGTTATGACATTCGTAGAAAAATAGCACAATCAGGCAAATTCAGGGGTCTATTTTGTAAATCGAGCAGATTCATGTGACTCGTTTGTATTCACTGTCGATCAAAGTGAGCGAGCATGGATATTTCAGATGTCACCGGTCGACTCCCATAGAAATCCAGTTACATAGAGAGACAACTGTCGATAAACTCGAGTGACAGAGCCGAGTCGACCGAATTTTTTGGTCGACAGCGACTCCAGTCGAGTCATTTTGGTCGACTCGACTTATAAAATAGGGCCCTGAGGGGTCTATTTTGTAAATCGAGCAGATTCACGTGACTCATCTGTAGTCACTGTCGATCAAAGTAAGCATGCATATTTCAAATGTCACCCGTCGACTCCCATAGTAATCCAGTCACATAAAGTGACAACTGTCGAAAAACTCGAGTGACAGAGCTGAGTCGAGCGATTTTTTCGATCGACAGTGACTCCTGTCGAGTCATTTTGATCGACTCGACTTATAAAATAGACCCCTAAATCAAGATGAAACTAAGGGGTCTATTTTATGAATCGAGCAATTTTGTGTGACTCTACTACAATCACTGTCGATCAAAGCAAGCACTGTCGATCAAAGCAAGCAGCATATTTCAGTAATTCAGTCACATAGAGCGACTACCGTCGAAAAACTCGAGTGACAGAGTCGATTTGAGTGAATGTTTTAGTCGACAGTGACTCCAGTCGAGTCATTGTGATCGACTCGACTTATAAAATAGGCCCCTAAGAGTGATTTAGGGCCCTATTTTATGAGTCGAGTCGACCAAAAACGACTCGACTGGAGTTACTGTCGACTAAGGGGCCTATTTTGTAAATCGAGCAGATTCATGTGACTCGTCTGTATTCATAGTCGATCAAAGCAAGCATGAATATTTCAGACGTCATCCGTCGACTCCCATAGTAATCCAGTCACTTAGAGTGACAACTGTCGAAAAACTCGAGTGACAGAGCTGAGTCGAGCGAATTTTTCGATCGACAGTGACTCCAGTCGAGTCATTTTGATCGACTCAACTTATAAAATAGACCCCTAAAATTTTTGCTCGACTCGGCTCTGTCAATCGAGTTTATCGACAGTTGTCACTCTATGTGACTGTATTACTTTGAACGTCGACGGGTGACATCTGAAATATGCATGCTTACTTTGATCGACAATGACTACTGACGAGTCACATGAATCCGCTCGATTTACAAAATATACCCCTTAGTGATCGAGAGTAGGGGCACTATTCGCCAATATGACGTCTGTCTTTGAATTCCAAAATATTGAACCTCAATAAGGGGTCTATTTTGTAATTCGAGCCAATTCACGTGACTCGTCTGTAATCATTGTCGATCAAAGTAAGCATGCATATTTCAGATGTCACCCGACGACTCCCATAGTAATCCATTCACATAGAGTGACAACTGTCGATGAACTCGAGTGACAGAGCCAAGTCGAGCGAAATTTTTGGTCGACAGTGACTCCAGTCGAGTCGTTTTTGGTCGACTCGACTTATAAAATAGGCCCCTAAATCTACTTTTCCTTTGAGGGGTCTATTATATAAGTCGAGTCGATCACAATGACTCGACTGGAGTCACTGTCGACCGAAAAATTCAGCACTGTCACTCGAGTTTTTCGACAGTTATCACTCTATGTGACTGGATTTCTATGGGAGTCGACGGGTGACATCTGAAATATGCATGCTTGCTTTGATCGACAATGAATATAGACGAGTCACATGAATCTACTCAATTTACAAAATAGGCCCCATAGATTTCCTATCTATATCAGGCGATACTTTTCTAATTAAGGGGTTTATTTTATAAGTCGTGTCGATCAGAATGACTCGACTGGAGTCACTGTCGACCAAAAAAATTGCTCGGCAAGGCTCTGTCACTCGATTTTTTCGACAATTGTCACTCTATGTGACTAGATTACTATGGCAGTCGACGGGTGACATCTGAAATATGCCTGCTTGCTTTGATCGAGCAGATTCATGTGACTCGTCTGTAATCACTGTCAATCAAAGTAAGCATGCATATTTCAGATGTCACCCGTCGACTGCCATAGTAATCCAGTCACATAGAGTGAGGACTGTCGAAAAAATCGAGTGATAGAGCCGTGTCGTGCGAATTTTTCGGTCGACAGTGACTCCAGTCGAGTCATTTTGATCGACTATACTGTTCAGAAACCACCTGGAACGTTCTTCCGACAATGTACACGTCGTCAGCAAAGCAGATGAACTGGCTGGATTTGTTGAAGATCGTGCCCCGCATGTTGAAGCCCACCCGTTTCATAACACCTTCTAGCGCAATATTGAACAGGAGGCAGGAAAGACCATCGCCTTGTCGAAGTCCTTTGCGTGTTTCAAACGGGTCCGATAATGCACCCGATATCTTCACACAGCACTGTACACTATCCATCGTTGCTTTGATCAATCTAGTCAGTTTCCCGGGAAAACCATTCTCGTCCATAATCTTCCATAGCCCTTCGCGGTCGATGGTATCATAGGCCGCTTTGAAATCGATCAATAGGTGGTGCGTAGGGACTTGATATTCGCGACACTTTTGGAGGATCTGCCGCAACATAAAGATTTGGTCTGTCGTCGATCGCCCGTCCACAAAACCGGCTTGATAACTTCCCACAAATCTGCTTGCCAGTGGCGATAGACGGCGGAACATGATCTGGGAAAGCACTTTATAGGCTGAGTTAAGAATGGTGATCGCTCGATAGTTCTCACATTCCAACTTGTCACCCTTTTTGTATATTGGGTATACTATTCCCTCCTTCCACTCCTCCAGTAGCTGTTCTGTATCCCAGATCCTGGTTGTCAATCAGTGCAGACAAGTGGCCAACCTGTCCGGACCCATTTTAATTAGTTCCGCTCCAATACCATCCTTACCAGCTGCTTTGTTGTTCTTGAGCTGTTTGATAGCATCCTTAACTTCGCTTATTGTGGGAGTTGGCACGTCTCCCTCATCCGCCGTACTGATGAAGCCATTCCTCCTGCTGTACTGATCTTCCTCCTCTGCGTCGTTTTTTTTTTCCTTCTAAGCAATGGGGGGATAATCTGCTCAACAGACTCCGGACCGAGGTCCGGGAGTGTGGGGTTGGGGACCATTTACTACATGCAAGCAGTAAACAGGACTACGGCTTTAGGACATTTGGTCGAAAGACATTTGGTCGAATGACGTTTGGTCGAATGACATTTGGTCGAAAGTACATTTGGTCGAAAAGACATTTGGTCGAATGGACGTTTGGTCGAATGACTTTAGAAAATTTCGTAGGAACATATTTTAGTAATAGTTGATCGCAATATCGATTGGTTCAATATATATATATAATCAAACTAATTTTTTGTTCAATGGATGATCTAAAGTTTATTTTAGATGAACATATTTTTCATCTGAGGTCAGTAACGAATCCATCTACATGATAAATATTATCTACGCTTAACAACGTGATTAGTATATGTACTAGCGTTTATATATGATTAATTATTCTTGAAAGTGTTCACACTTAGATTTTATTACCGAAGTCAGTAAAATTTTACTGGGTTTTTGAACAGCAGAGTTAAGTCGGTAAAAAATATAATTACCGAAAACTCAGCAAGGCAGCAAATATCGAAATGTCAAAAAAGTACGGATTAAATCAGTAAAAATTGTTGCGATACTTTACTGTCTTTTTCAGTAAAGTACTTTTTATTTACATTTTTTGCTGATTTTTTCAGTTAAACGATTTTAGTACTACTGGTTGTTCGCGATATGAATATAATGCTAATCTTTCCCACCCCTTTAGGCATTCCCATTTTTATGCTCCTATCAACTTCTCATGGTTGGAATATGATGTCCTCATTTCCTCGCGACTTCCCAAACTGGGTTTATATTACACCATGGTTTGTCAGAGATCCACTTGTTTTTTTTTTTTGCAGCCCGAGCATGTCTCCGACAAGCTGGATCTCCGAGAATGATTGGGTATGCTTTGCATACAAGGAAAGAAGGAAATACATGACGAATATTATATTTATCCACCAGAATTGAAACGGCCTCCAGTAAGTTCAGAATGCAAGACATGTTGCTGCACAATCTTAGCACCAGCCAAATTGTCCAGCATTGTGCGAGTTCCGTTGCACAAACATTGGCGGAAGATCGTTTCGATTTTTAATCGTCTGATTTTCGCATACTTACCATGAGTAGTGATGCAGATGGACGAGTTTAAATACCTATCAAATGTATATTTCTATCACAAAATTGAAATTTTCGTCAGTAGGCATTCTTTTTCTGTTTTTTTTTTAGATATAAGTACATCCTCTTGACAGATAGCACACGTGGTCAATTGTTTTCATTGCATATTAGCGAAAACTCGGTTAAAAAGAATCGATACTGATAAGTCAGTAATAACATTTAACTGGCTTTTTGCTTCTTTCGGTGAATTTGAAACTTTACGGTACTATCAGCATAATTGATTACCGAGTTCAGTAAACTAGGAAAAATTTTACTGAAAATTAGTAATATTATCCAAAAGAGCTGAAATCTCAGTATTTTCTGTGGTTTACTGATTGAAAACCGTAAAATAAATTACCGAACAGAGATATCGTTTTTAAGTGTGTTCATATTCTTCACCCTTTTTGAATTAGGATTTTATCCAATTTTGTAAAATTTTAGAAATGATTTTATCTTTTTATTGCTCAATGTTGAATTTATTATTCTTAAAAAATATCATCATTCTTTGTGAAAAATCCTCCTGAATACTCTCGTTGTTCAGATATTGGAATATTATACATTGTTGAATTTATTATTCTTCCACAATGTCATCGTTCTTTATATATTAACCTCAATGTGAGTGCTCGGAACCATTATTACCAATCACGTTTGATAAAAAGGTAAAATTTGCGGGGACCAGATCTGATGCAGCTGGATATAGAACAATTTGATCATCTTGAATGGTCTGCATATAATGCAGTTTTGTGCAAAGAATAAACAGGCTAATTTTAATGGCCATGGCTTTTACGAAACGATTTTGACGAAGCGTATTTAAAAGTATTAGCTTTATGATATGTTTTCCTACTCATGGTGATTTAGTGTAATGATTGTTACTCTCAGTTCAATTACATTCTTTGACTCTGACTCAATCACTGTGATTGAGTCAGAGTCAAACCCTGTACAATAATCTGAAAAATCCCTATTCGACAAAATTTTCGACTAAAAATCCTTTTAACATAATATCACATGCTTCTTAAAGCAATAAATATTTTTTCGACCAAATGTCCATTCGACGAAATGTCCATTCGACCAAATGTACTTTCGACTAAATGTCATTCGACCAAATGTCATTCGACTAAATGTCATTCGACCAAATGTCATAGATTCAGGACTACACCCCCGACCCACTAAACCATTTCCATTGCCGCCAAACCCTTCGTCTCTCCGGGACCACCAAGAAGGCATTGCTTCGGAGAGGGGCTATTGCACATCGCATCCTCCAGGTTAGCTGCGTAGCCATGCAGCAACGAACATCGATGACACGCTTAGGGGGGTCCACCAAGGTAGCATGCTGGCGCATTGCCAGCTTCCCGGGTGGTCCTCACCTCCCGTTGTCCGCTGAAGGCGGGCAGGGTCGACCACTAAGCCCGCGCCCAGCTGCACCGCAGGTATCAAGAACTGATACTGCGGGCTTCGCAATTTGACCTACTGAAGGCTCAGGCCCTATCAGCTAGCACCAGCTGTGATTGCTGACGAAGGGGCCTCCACCTGCCCCGAACAACCAGAGGCTCGTATCCACCCAGTAGGCCGGCGCCACGACAGCAGCGCTACCAGGATGTTCTCCCCGCGGCCACTTAATCGCTGTAAGGGTCGATTTCGACCGTAGGGCACCGGTATGACCTACGTAGCCGACTGCGAACCCTTGGACCACCTGTTAGCGTCTGCACTAGTCACTCCTCGAGTCCACACGCCACCTCCTTTGGAGTTCCGAGACGATGTGGGTGATAGCCGATAAAACGGCATTCCAGCCAAACTCGTCTTCACACATCCTCTGGACCAAATTGTCCGGAGTCGTGTCCCACGCGGGCACACGAACAATACGTGTTCCGCCGTTTCCTCTAAACCTGCACAAACTGGACATTCGGGAGAACCTGCATGACCGAAACGGTGTAGATACTGTCTAAAGCATCCATGGCCCGAAAGAACCTGTATTAGGTGGAATGTTAGTTCCCCGCCTATTGACCCAGATATCTAACCTCGGAATCAACCTGTGAGTCCACACTCCCTTGGTGGAACTGTCCCACGCACGCTGCCATTTGACCATGGAGGCGTATGCCTCTTGTGCCGCACATTTCGAAGCACTCTGTGTCTTCCATGATAAGGATACCAATAGGCATCATACCGGTGATGACACAGAGTGCATCGTGTGACACGGTAAGGTACGCGCTCGCAACCCTCAGGCACATTAGCCTATAAGTACTCTCTAGCTTGCTACGGTAGCTATCGGTACTTAAAGCCGTGCCACCATACCTCAGTATGGACGAGGCGACACTGGCCAGAAGCTTACGCTTACTGGCGTACACCGCAGAGCTATTGGACATCATCCGGGACAGTGCCACAATAGCGGTGGAGGCTCTCTTGCAGGCATAATCGACATGGCTACCGAAGGTAAGCTTGTCGTCGATCATCACCCCCAAGTGTTTGACGGAGCGCTTCGAAGTGATTGTGCAGTCGCCTACACTGATCGCCGCTTGCTGCACCGACTTTCGGTTGTTGACAACAACAGCCTCAGTTTTGGGATGAGCGAATTCCAGTTTCCTGGAGCTCATCCACTCCTCCACAATTGCGATCGAGTGGGCTGCAGTCAATTCCACTTCTTCGATCGATTCACCGTAGAGCTCCAGCGGCAAAGCCAACGATGACCACACCCGCCGGGAATTTTAATCTCAACACCTCGTCGTACATGACATTCCATAACACCGGACCCAGGATGGAACCTTGCGGGACTCCTGAGGTTATGTGAAAGCACTTCCGACCCACCTCTGTGTCATAGACTAATACCCGATTCTGGAAGTAACTTCCGAGAATCTTGTACAGGTACTCGGGTATCCCCAGACGCAGGAGCGCATCAGCAATAGCCGCCCAACTGGCACTATTAAATGCGTTCCTTACATCCAGAGTCACTACTGCGTAGTAGCGAATACCCCTCCTCTTACGCTGGAGTGCTATCTCAGCGGTTTTCTTAACCATCAGAATAGCGTCTACGGTGGACCTTCCTTTCCGGAAGCCGAACTGGTTACTTGAGAGATCATTTACACCCTCGGTGTACCTCGACAGTCTGTTGAGGATGATCTTCTCGAGCACCTTCCCCACCGTGTCAATCAAGCATATTGGTCTATACGCCGACGGGTCACCGGGTGGTTTCCCCGCCTTTGGCAATAGTACCAGGCTCTGCCTCTTCCACGCATCTGGAAATACTCCCTCGTCCAGGCATATCTGCATAGCAGATCTGAACATCCCGGGAGCCTCCAAGATTGCGACTTTGAGGGCCAGGTTTGGAACTCCGTCCGGACCTGGTGCCTTCCCCATGCTTAGGGATTTTGCAATCCCTACAAGTTTCTCATCGGTTACTCTATCCTCATCGCAAGCCCCAATCCTCGGCTGTCCTACAAAAGGAGGCCATGGGCTAGGGTTGTGGCGCGGAAAGAGCCCCTCGATGATCCCCTCCAGCATCTGTGGAGATTGCTCCGTAGGAGCAATTGCACCTCTTGTCTTCGCCATAACGATCCTGTAGGCATCACCCCACGGGTTCGCGTTGGCACTCTGACAGAGTCCCTCGAAGCAGGCCTTTTTGCTTGCCCTTATCTCGGAATTCAGCGCGACTTTGGCAGCGGTGAACACCGCCCGTCGTTCTTCACGCTCCTGCTCGGTACGTGCTCGCTGCATCCGTCTCCTGGCCCGTAGGCAGGCACGGCGCAGGTTCGCAATTGCTTGAGTCCACCAGTATGTCGGTGGTCTCCCATTCCTAGGGTGGACTTTTCTAGGCATGGTCGCATCGCATGCACGCGTAAGCACCGCTACCAGTTCGTCCCCGCTTAGGCCGAGTAGGTTACGCTCACGGCGGAGCGCTTCCCTAAGTACTTCATCATTGAAGTACGATGTCTTCCACCTACGAGGGCTTGGCCTTGACCTAGCCGCTTCCTCAACCCGCTGCCTGCTGTTGTTGTAGTCGATACTGTAGCGAGCCGCCAGGTGGTCGCTGTGAGTGTAGGTATTGTCTACCCTCCAGTTCGAACTACTCGTTAGGCCAGGACTACAAAAAGTAACGTCGATAATCGACTCCGCTCCGTTACGGCTGAAGGTACTTTTGGTACCAACATTAGCCAGATCGACATCTAGCACAGCCAGTGCCTCTAGCAGGATTTGACCTCGTTGGTTCGTGTTACGGCTTCCCCATTCCACGGCTCAGGCATTGAAGTCACCCGCTATTACAACTGGTCTTCGCCCTGTCAGCGCGGTCGTCATACAGTCCAGCATCTGCGTGAACCGCTCGGTCGACCAACTCGGAGGCGCATAGCAGCTACAGAAGAGGACCCCGTTTACCTTGGCGATCATGAAGCCCTCGTAGGTAGTAGACACCAACTGCTGGACAGGGTATTTACCCGTTGTCCATATCGCCGCCATTTTTCCGGATCCATCCACGACCCAGTTGCCGTTGCCGGCGGGTACTCGGTATGGGTCCGATATGATGGCGATGTCCGTCCCCCTCTCAGATACTGACTGATACAGCAGTTACTGAGCTGCGTCACAGTGGTTCAGGTTCAGCTGCGTTACCTGCACTGTGACTTTTCGTTAATGGCTCGTTTGAAGGTCAGGCACCTTGAGCCTCCCGTTGGGTGATTTTCACGGACTTGCTGGAAGCACTTGGGAGGGTTCTTGCAGCCTAGTGCCTTATGACCTTCCTCACCAAATTGTCCTTTACAGCCCCAGGACTTGTGTCCAGGTTCCCTACACCTAAAGCAGATCACCAGTTGCTCATGTATGTTCAGTGAACATACTGACCAACCAACCTTGATCTTACCTACCTTAGCGGACTTATTTGCGTCCGCCACAGGTAGGTGTACTAAGGCCACCTGAGAACCTGCCGGACCTTTCCGTAGCTGAACGGCAGCGGTGGGCACCTGAACTTCGCACTGTTGCCGCAGTGCCGTGACGAGCTCTTCTGCGTTGGTGATCTCGTCAAGGTTCATCACCTTCAGAGTCACTGACTGCGTCAGAGCCCTCACTTCAACACCAGCGCCAAGGACCTCTTCCGCCAAACTTTTGTAGGCGGCGCCCTTGCGCTCCTTGTCGCGCTTAAGCTCGAGGATCATTTCACCTGTACGAGTGCGTCTGACACTGCGTACGTCGGCTCCTAGATCTGCGAGCTTCGCGTCACTGCGCATCGCTTTCAGGACTTCCGAGTACTTGGACTCTTCCGTCTTGATGATGATCGCATCACCCTTTTCGCGCTTGGCACCTACCCTCCTACCTTTCTTAGGTCTGGTATCCCTGCGCTCCTGAACCTGCTGAATAACCTCCTGCTTCTTCTTCTTCTCCCTGTTCACTACGGTTGTCCAGGGGGCGTCCCCCCCCCCTGATCCACCCTAACCTGTGGTGATTGAGGGCCTCTCAAAGGTCGCAACCCCCTGTTCCCATCACTTCGTGAGAGGCCGGCCTTTTCGGGCCCACCCTTCTCGGCTTTCCGGGACGCCTGGCTGGGGTCCGATTTTCCGGCACTTCTGCCGGTTTTCGGGGTCAATATCCGCCTGGCCTTGCGAGCGCCGCCGGGTAGCTCCTCCCCTGACGGCTGCCTCGCGCGCTTCTGTGATTGCTTGTTGTAAGCATTCGCTTCCGCGCTTTTGGGGCTACCCGCGAAGACGAAGGGCTCCGTCTGGGTAGACTTCGGCACCTTCAATTCCACGGGCTCTGCTGCGGCCACAGTCACCATGGGTTCAGCATGGTTCTGCTTGGCCGCCAACATTGACCTACGAAGTCTAAACAGGGCCTGCTTGAGGTCCTTGCTGATGTTAGACTTCGAGGACGCAAAGTCAATTATGGAGTCGAGCTGCTGTGCAGCCACTTCCATCGCAGAGAGCCCATCTCTACTTTTATTGATGGCCCTCATCAACCACGCTCCATCCATAACCTCACCCGATGCGTTAGCCGGGGATGAAATATGGTTTCCAGCACTAGCACTACGTGCACTGCTGCCTCCTCCTGCTAATACTCTCCTCAACGGAGATCTAGCTAGCCCACTTCTTGCGAAGGGGTTCGCTTCCCTACTACTGCTACTACCTGCACTACTATTATTGTTTAGATTAGAAATTGTACTCATTATTGAATCCCACGAGTAGCACGGGAAAAAAGAGGTCCACCACGCCAGAGCCCTGCATTAACGCGGTAAGGGACAAAGTGCTGTGAGGGGTGCCCAGGTGCCCCACAGGCTCCGTTAATGGCCGAACATCTTTTTCACCCCTTCGACCATTCATTCCTCAGTACGGTTTTTCGCTTGACACCTTGAATTGGGATTACCCCGTTTGGTGGACTCTAACCACCGGAACAGGTCATCCGTAGTTCTATTCTATAAGCCGGAAACTACAGAGCGTCGTTTAGGTGTTCATCGTAGTGCTGCTTCCACCTTTCGATCACCTCACGTTCGTCCGTCAAGATACCTACATCCTTATCCCGGCACATTTTGGCTCGCGGCACAAAGCCTTTGCGGGATGCATTGAGTTTCTTGTAGAACTTACGTGTTTCTTGAGAACGGTACAGCTGCTCCATCTCTTCGTACTCCAACTCTTCCAGGCGGCGCTTTTTATCCCGGAATAGATGGGTTTGCTGTCTTCGCTTCTGTTTGCATCGTTCCACGTTTTGACGGGTGCCTTGCTGCAGCATCATCGCCCGCGCTGCATTCTTCTCATCCAAAACCGTCTGACACTCCTCGTCGAACCAACCGTTCCGTCGATTTCCTTCCACGAACCCAATGGCACCTTCCGCTGCGTTGTTTATGGCTGCTTTGAGACTACTCCAGCAGTCCTCAAGAGGGGCTTCGGTGAGCTCTCCCTCTTCCGGCAACGCTGCCTCAAGGCTTTGCGCGTATTCAGTTGCGACTTCGGGTAGCTTGAGTTGTTCCAGATTGTACCGTGGCGGGTGTCGGTACCTAATGTTGTACACAACGGAGAGTCGTTGGCGCACTTTATCCGTCACAAGGTCCGAATCGATGTTTGCGCCGCGATAGGTTCTGACGTCGATAATGTCCGAGAAGTGTCTTCCATCAATCAAAACGTGGTCGATTTGCGATTGTGTCTGTTGGGGTGATCTCCAGGTGTACCGATACGGGAGGCTGTGCTGGAAGTAGGTACTACGTATGGCCATGTTTTTGGAGGTGGCGAAATCAATCAGTCTAAGGCCATTTTTGTTCGTAAGCTGGTGAGCGCTTAACTTCCCTATAATCGGTCTAAATTCCTCCTCCTGGCCAACCTGAGCGTTGAGATCTCCGATAACGATTTTGACATCATGGCTTGGGCAGCCGTCGTTTTCACGTTCCAGCTGCGCGTAAAAAGCGTCCTTTCGTCATCGTCACTTGCTAGGTGAGGGCTGTACACTTTGATTATGCTGATATTGAAAAAACGGCCTTTGATCCTCAACTTGCACATTCTGTTGTCGATTGGCCACCACCCAATCACGCGCCTCTGCATTTCGCCCATCACGATAAAAGCTGTGCCCAGCTCATGTCTATTGCCGCAGCTCTGGTAGATGATATAATTATCCCTATACGTATGTACCGTCGACCCTTTTTTTTCCTTTGTGGGGACATGATACCACTGCGACCATTAATTTGATCTATTGTGGTGTTATCCTCTTTGTTTTTGCCGTACTGTAGAAATATATTACTATATGAAGTAACTATCTCCACAGCTATTTGCGTGCATCCCAATCAGGTACTACATTTCGGATAAAATGTAGTACCTGTTTTGGATGGTAGGTTCGAATTTCATTAGGCTCTAGCAGGCCTTTATCTAAATGTTTGCAACGCTTGTGGTATAGTGCAATACACTTGCACAACAAATGTTCAGTGCTCTCGCTTTCTAATTTACAGAAACGACACATATCTTCTTGCAATTTACGTATAATTTTGAGGTAACGTTTGCTGGGGCAGTGGCCTGTTAATAAGCCAGTATAAGTACTTAGATCGTGTTTATTGAGGTTTAACAACCTCAGCGTTTGATAGGCGTCTGGTTCGATGAATCGTTTGGACTGACGAGAGTCCATTGCGTTCTTCCAGTTTAGTTTAATTTTTGCCTTCATCCAGCTCTTTAATTGCATTTTCAGAGCACAAGAGGCCATTCCGAAGAACGGTTGAGGCCCTATAAATTGCATGGAAGAACCTTGTTTTGCTAACTGATCAGCTTTTTCATTTCCTTCTATTCCGCAATGGCCAGGAACTCAATATAGATTAACCTTATTACGATAGTACAACTACTGTAGCTTGGCACACTCCCAAACAAGTCTTGATGTGTAAGTTCTAGACTTCAAAGCGTTCAAGGCTGCTTTGCTATCCGAACACATACATATATTAGCATTCCTATAGCGCCTTTTAAGACAAATGTCAGCGCATTCAAGAATGGTATAAATTTCGGCCTGAAAAACTGTTGGCCAACTTCCCAGTGCATAAGATACATTAACTCCTGGGCCAAACACTCCTGACCCTACCATGTTTTCTTGTTTTGAACCATCAGTGAAAAAAATTAATGATCCAGATCGGAAAGTTGGTCCTCCTGTATCCCAATCCTGACGAGTTACATCAGCAACCCAAAAACGATGATCAAAAAAGTTACCGTAAAACGGGGTAACTTTGATAGTTTTTTCGAAGAAAACTTCAATATTTATGCATGCTGTTTCAAAGAAATATAAATTATATTTTTAAAACAAGTACTGGCATCCTGGCTATCGATTGCAGTCGATAGATTGCCAAAAGATATAGTATGAATGGATTTAAAATTTTTCATATAATCGAAAGTCGGTTTTTTGTTTTGGGGTAACTTTGATAATGGAATATGAATCGAACAAAATTGAACGCATTACGAACATTTGTAGGGCATTGCATACCTCTAGGCGTTTAACGCTGTATGAAAATTCCTGACTTAGATCACAAAAATGGTCCCAGTTTGTGAAAATGCTTTTCGCTAAGAGATTTGAGACCGTATTCAAGTTCTATGATAACTAGGCTGTCCAAGATAAGTGGTCAACTATTCAAAACTACATCAAATAGTGATCTTAGAACAGATTGTTTGTAAGCGTTTCGAAAATGCTAAAATTGTGTCAATTTTTAATACCCGTATAAAAAGCCTCAAATGTTCTCGATTCGAATGAAAATAGCTCTTACATGCAGTGTCATACTAATATTCTTCAGTTTTGCTTTCGTTTTGTTTAACCGATTAACAGAAATTATGATATATCGTTTAGTATGTGGTGGGTTACGCACTATCAAAGTTACCCGCATTATCAAAGATACCCCGTTTTAAGGTACGCTTCAACATATAATCTTCATTCACTAAGTACACTGGACTTATTTTGAAGTGCTTCAATATAGTCATATGTCCTTTCAGTTCATTATCAGCGCTATCTAAGGACCTTCTGACTCTGATAGCACTCCTAACTGCATCCATTTGTATATAGTCATTTACTGGAAGAAGATTTAACATTGCGTCCAACGCATTTGAAGGGGCGTTTCGTATTGCCCCAGTAATTGAAATAGTAGCAAGCCGTTGTAGTTTGTTTAGCTTAGCTTGAGTAGCGACTTGTTTGGTTTTTTCCTACCAAAAAATAGATGCGTATGAAATAACGGGTTTAACAATGGCCGAATAGATCCAACATATCATCTTCGGTTTCAAACCCCATTTTTTACCAAAGGTTCTTTTGCAGCCCCAGAAAGCACCCTTTCCAGCAAACTTCCTGCAGCGCTACGACGTCGAACTTGCGGACCCTCAATAATTCGGAAAGAATGCGGGTACTTCCCACGAAATTGAAAGACTTACAGTTCCATGATCCGTGTTTCCAATCGTTAGTCCGTTTTCGATGCCTGGGTCTATGCCGATTGTTCCGGTACGAATTTACATTGTATGCTTCCTGTACTCATGATTTTTACGGCTAGCTTGTAAGGCCTGCACCAACCCCCTGTCTCACCGGAGGATCATCGTGCACAGCAGTATTTAGAGTCCCACGCTGGCACTAGGACGATGATCAGCTGCTCCTAACATGGAGAACAGACGCTGTTTTGAGCCGCTCCTAACATGGAGAACAGACGCTCTGGTAAACTACACCCTCAGACAAGAGGAGCCCCGCCTTCCCTGTCAGCATACGACCAAGGTCTCACCGGGGGTTGGTTACCCGATCTTCCCTACGGTTACTCGTACTCCAGGCGGCACCATGGGGAGGTAGGGATAGGAGTTACTGGACAAGAGGCTAAGGACCACAAATGGGGTCGTACTGGTCATCTGATATGCCCCCTTCTTTATTTAATTAGCGGTTCTTACAAATTTTACCGCCCTCAACATTTGTAGCAACTTGTGTATAGTCCTATTTAGCACCTATTTGAACTGCTACACTTTTCGGGGAAACGGGTCATTCGGAGGAATGGCATTCTGGGAAACGGGTCATTCGGAAAACTGGCGTTCGGGGAACCGACATTCGGGGAAAAGTAGCACAATCGTTTTTTATGATGTTTACATAAAAATTAAAGTACGATTTATCAAACTTTTTTGTGAAGCATGCTAAAAATGCATGGTTAAATAGAGATAAAATCGATTTTTTCAACGTGCTTGCAGTCTCCATACAAAATACAACACTTTTCTAAACCATCAAAAAATAACTTGCTATGAACTTTGTGAATAAGTATTGTCATACACATGAAGTTTGTACTCTGTGGTAAATTAAGCAAATAAATATCCATACAAGCTGACAAGCTTGCATGCAAGTTTGCTGAAATAGTCAAATATTGCATATGCAACAGCCAATATTTCAAAAAACTAGACGTGCTATGATATTTTTGAAAGCGACTATGGATTCAGCAACTTTTTTTAAAGTAAATAACGGTATTTTGGTGTTTGAGACAAAAACGTGTTCCGCAGTGTAATGGCTGCTTGCACTGATCTCCAGCAGCTCTCAAGAGTGGCCGTATTCGTTCGTCAGTCAGTGCGCGCTGAATTTTCTAATAGTCGGCCTGAACTCCTTATTCTGGCCAGTCGGAGCGTTTAAATCTACTATGATGATTTTGGCAGCTGTGGGCTGCGCGTTAAAACGTCTTTATCATCAGTGCTTCCGGTGTCAGGACTGTGCACGTTTATTATGCTGGTTTTACGAATTGAGTCGTATTTTTTCCCATATTCTCCATCGGCGCTTTGATTTCGGCTTAAGGCCGCACGGGACGTCATCATAATCACCCTATCCATTTGAAGAAGCAAATCTCAAGAATCACTCCATTTATGGATGCGAAAAATGTATCACTATGATTCTATATATGTAGTGCACAACCTAATACATTTTCAGCTTCATCGGTTTACTAAAACTCGAGATTTACTTCCGCAAAGTTTTGATGATATTAGTTAGAGTGAGACAAAAGATAGAGAAAATAACACGGTCTCCCGTGTCCCCTTAAGACCAATCTTCTAAAGACGAGCTGGCTTTGTCTCATTTTAAAGTTTACATTGCATTGGCCACTGTCTTTCGACTACTCTTGAGAGATAGTATTACGTACTCGGATAGAACAAAGCTCGTTTTTGTTGGTTCGCACTTCCATGAGTGAGTGGTCTCCTCTGTCATTAGCTTGAATTTATCAGTAAATTGAATTAAATATTTTCATTGAATCATTCTGAGAACCATAGCCTACCGTTCACTCCAACTCTTGGAGCAAAATCGTCGTCGACGAGACGACTGCAGCCCGTTCTCGGCGGGTAAACATATAATCATTCGTCTTCGGTCATCACTATCTGGATTTGATGATTCTAACACATTCTAAGTGGCAACCAGAATACAGTGACGAACAAATTGTAAGATTACATCTCGCTGAGTTTCTGTGTTTTTATCATATTGCTATTGTAGTTTTGCGTGTATAATTTTAATTGCCGTCGTCGGGGGTGACATTAGGCCAAGGCATAATCAGAAATATCTCAGCAAGTATTAAATTTTGAAGTTAAACTAACAAAAGTCATGTGAGAAATAGTATATATAGTAGTTTACCAATTATGAAAAAATCAAGTTAGGAGGTCTTGAAGTTTTATCCATCACTGTATATGTTTGTCCGGTTCCCATCTCCACCCGCAGGGTAACGGTTCAAGGAAACGTCCAACGACAATGATAGCTTCTCGATTGTTTGGCTGCGCTATATTCGACTATATCTAGCAATGGATTCCTTGGGAACAATGCTCACCACCAGCAGGAGGGTATCGTTCGTGTGTGTCGTTTGAGGGCGCATTCTTATCCAAATAGCAACCGCTGGCATTACACAAACATGAACATGTTCGCTTACCAGCAGAATGGTTTCATTGCATACGGAATTCCTTTCATGAGGTCCACGATGACGATGATGCGCTCCATTATGGGGCCCGTTATCCGTATATGGTAGGTGTACCAGTGGTCGCCACCATTCCAATTTTTTTTATTCATAATTCAATCAAAAACTTTTGAATTCTATCAATACATTAAACAAAAGCTTTCAATCCATGTTTAGCAGGAAAATGGTTTTTTGTATTGTAATCATGAATATTTGTGTCGTAAAACGACATATCATCCTGGGTGGTGACTGTGCTGAATACCGGTACAACTACCCTATGGTGCGGAGGAGCCGTTGACATTGGTCGATCGACGACATGGCCTAGAGGTAAGCGATGACCAACTTATGCTTTGCTTCCCTCTGAGATGCTGTTTGCATTGAGAGTTGATTTACTATAATGTGGAAAGCCAATGTATCCGCTTACATTGTCATTCAGTGGACGTTTGCTATTAGCTATTCAATATGAGATTCCTGTCATAATATGGACCGATCGTGAATTTTGTCATTGAAGTTTGTTACAAATGCTTGATGGGACGTTATTCAAAAATGTTCCTGTTGGCCTAGTTCCATCAAGATAGCATTTAATTATCTTTGTTGGTAATTTTAATAGAATACTTAAAGAACTAACAACTATATTGATGTTTTTTTTGTTTTCAGAAAGTTTGTTTTCTTAGTAGTCGTCATGACTTCATTAAATAGTTTCATGCTGCAATTACATATATTTTTCTTTTATTTTTGTTAATGATATTATTACTGCCTAAAGATTGGGATCGGAAAAAGATTGAACTTGGAATTGCATGGATAAAAATTAATGAAATTTTGAGTAATACTAGTTTAGAGTGTTATGCTTATGTGTGCAGAATTTTATCGCGATCTGTCAACTAGTTTTCAAGGTGCATTCGAAACAAGAAGAGCTACGCCAGCATATCTTGGGCAAATGGCTCGGAATCCACCAGTTCACCGTGTCCCGCGTTGTGAAGATATTCAAGGAGATGAAGATTATCGAGCGCCGTGCTGGAAGCGGCCGAAAACCGAAAACGGAATACCAAGAGAAGGCGCGGAAGAGAAGGCAACATTTTAAAAATAACCCGATCCTTTCCACCCAAGACGTGGCCAAAAAGGTCAATTCATCGTGGTGGTTCGTCCAGCAGACCATGAAGCAGACTGGGCTACGTGTTTTTCACATCAGGCAAGCGCGAAACCGGACTGACAAGTAAAACACGGTGACCGAATTGCGTGCGCGGAAGCTGTACCGTGAGTGGCTAGTCAAGTGTGTGGCTGTCTCGTCATGGACGACGAGACATACATCAAGGCGGACACCAAACAAATACCCGGCCTCTAGTTTTTTGTCGGTACGTCCCGCATGGAAGTTCCGAAAAGAAAGATGGACAAATTGGCGATGAAGTACCTGTTGTAACAGGGGATCTGCGAGTGCGAACGGTACAGCAAGCCGTTCGTTACAACCGGTACCATAAACAAACAAATTAACCGAGAGGAATGCTAGCAGAAGCGCTTGCTGTCCTCCATCCGCTTTCACCGTGGTCCCACGCTGTTCTGGCCGGATGTCGTTTCGTGCCATTACGCCAAGCCTGTAATGGATTGGTACGAAGCGAAGTGCGTTAAACCCAAGGGACTGTCAGATTGTGATGCTTCCCTAGCCAGCATCAAAACTATGCAACACTGCATTGAGGTTGGCTGTCAGCTTGGGCCTTTGGCTTGAGCCTTGTAATGCTGGCTACGGAAAGATTGTGTTGGTTGGTATAGTGCTGCCAGTCCCTTGGTTAAACCCGTCGAAAACACCAGAACTTCGTCCGATCGAAAAGTTTTGGGCGATAAAGAAGAAGTTGAAGAAAAGCGGAAAAACTTTCAAGACCGATAAAGCTTTGAAGAAAAACTGGGAGAAATTGTGTAAGAAAAATGGGCAAAGCCTCGCCCAAGGTCACATCCCGACTAGCTTGTAACAAAAATATAATATGATATAATTTTGTTAGGCTCCGTTATCCATAGAACATAATAAAACAGAAATATAACATAATGTGTTTTATTTCCCTTTAAGAAATTTTTTTGTTCATTTTTGACAACGTTATAACAAAATAAATAGATAGTTATGCATTTCAATAATATACAATATTATCGTATATCGAACAGTATTATATTTTTGATACTTTGTATCAAACATTATAACTTGGTTTGATATGTTTTTGTTAGAATTAAAACACATTTTGTTATGTTTATGTTACTATTCATACACTTTTTGTTATAATTTTAGTTATTTTAACAACATCTTGCATCAAGTTTGTAACAACCTATGTTCGAAAAAAAAACTTATAACATAATAACATATGCTGATATAATTTTGTTATGCCTTAGTCGGGATGCACAGTGTTAGGAAAAATGTTCGAGCATTCAGCTTGGGGGAGGAAATTCAATAAATTATGACAAAACATAGCTAATGTATAGTTATTTAGTCCCTAAAAATATGAGAAGTATCCGATCAAAACATTTTTTGTGATCATTTTTTACGAGTCCAGTATTTATAAAGGTACATCTGTTCCTTATGGGAAATGTAGTTATTGCATGAATAACGCTCAAAGTGTGTCTTTTGATGCAAATATTCATAATTTTCTGATGCATGTTTTCGGTCTATATTGATTTAGCAAAAGCGTACAGATAAATTATTTTGCTTCTATTGCTCAGCATTAAAATATGAACATGAACATATAGAGACTGTTATACCTTTATTTTTCAATATGAGACTGCATCAACTGCATATATTTCTACAACACTTTCAAGTAGAACGTGTTAATGTTGGTCCCGAGAAGGACCGCGTGGAGACCCGAAAGTCGATCGATTCAAGGGTTAGCCAGATAAGCATGTGTTTTGTTCGTTAACTGTTAATGAAAATGTTGTAGCAAATTGTAATGTCGTATAGTTTATCGCTCTTTGAAGTTTTTGTATAGACTTTGGTGAATGAACGTTATGTTTTGTTGAATTAGTACATAAGAAGTAATCTGTGCGACCTAGTCGAAGATGAATAAATAAATAAATATAAGATTCTGCACCTGCTCATGAACTTTAAAATGCACAATGAAGATGAAAATCAGAAAAAAATACATCATTACATATTGAATTCACATAATTACAAATACTGCTCAATGTTCAAGCCTACTTGATCCCTCGTTCAAAGGTTTGAACTGGAACGCAAACTGAACGCGTTCAAATGCAACACTGTTAACAAGCAGATAAAAACTTAGTTTGAAGGTGGCCTTCAAGGCCCCATGATCAATGGTATTAATGATTAGAGAGGCTAGATAGCTATTTAAAATTCATTCTCAATAACTCGGTTTATTTTGTAATTCATACGGATCTATTTAATTTTGTGAAGCCCATAATCGTATCTGAAACTGATTTGGAGGTATGTTACTCATCATATCCTTAAACAAGTCGTTTCTCATTTCAATTATATTTAATGGGAAAATAAATCTGTTACCATCTTCGGGACACGGTTTGTATATAATCAAGGATGGTAGCAGATCTCTTTTTTGAGACGTAGTCTCTATTTCAATGCAAATCTTAATTTATTCTGCTCGCATTGAATCCTGCTTCAAGAGGTTCCAGTGAGACCCAAGACTACCCAAATAACCACTAGCCCGTTTATTTGCTTTTTCAGTCTTGTATGGCTATTTTATGGCTGAAATGGAGTATGTGATTTCTACAAAAATCTCTTCAGGTATACTTCTGGGATCTCCTTCAGAATTTTTTTCATTGATTCCAACACCATTAGGTAAATTCCGGCGAACACTTTTTTTTTCGAAGGGAAGAAGATTTCTTCCATTACTCACCAGCAAGAAAATTGTCTGTTCTTCGGGGAAAATACGCGCTGGAATTCGCCTACATGTCTCCCAAAAATTCTTCCAGCCTTGTTTCAAGGGATTGATAGAGGAATTTCTTCGTAATTTACTCTAGGAAATTTATGAGCACTACAACACTTTTCTTGACTATACAGTACTGACCCGATTTTGTCAGCCCCTTTTTTAAAACGTTTCTCAGCTCTCCTTCAAAAAGTAAACAAGTTATCAAAATTCTTTCATCACTATGTTATGCATATTAATAATAAATTTAACTGGGTTGAATAAGATTTGAAGAAAGTTTAATACTGAAACCGTGAAAGCAAAAAGTTTTCCGCAAAAAGGGGCTGACAAAATCGGGTCAGTACTGTATTCCAAAGTTTCCCACAGGAGTTCTTTTAAGAGAAAAAAAACATTATATCGTTCTTAAAAAAATTCATATGAGATTTTTTTCAAGAAGATCTTCGAGAATTCTTACGCCAGTTTGTCCAGTTTGCCATTCAGGAATTTTTATATGGATTCCTTTAAAGATTCATCCACATTTACCTTAGGAATTGCTCCAAAAATTACTTCAGGGATTCACCGAGGAAATATGTTTAATACTTTCGTGGAATTCTTCTTCAAATTAACTAAGGATTCCTCATAAAGCTCCTTCAGAAATTTTTCTAAAGATTTCTCCAAATTTTTATGCGAAAAGACTCCTGTAGTTCTTCCAAATAATTTCTCATGTATTTTTCAAGTAAAATCTTCATAATTTCTTCATAAAATCATCTAAGATTCCATACCAGCTAATACTACAGTCAATATTCAAGTAATTGCAATCATCTGAGTGATTAAAAAAAAATCTACGGATTCTTTAGAACTTCCTCAACAGCCTAGGAGTTCGTTAAGAGAACTTTGTGGCAGTTCATCATGGGTTGTTTTCAAACTTAATCACGTTTCAGCATATTTTTCTTTAAAATTTACTTCTGCAATATCTCCCGGATTTTTGACAAATTTCACTAATAATGTCTAAAAACAAATCCATTTTCTGGAGATATTCCTGGTAAAATTAGAAGGAAAATTCTTTAAAGACGTCTTCGGGAAATTTCTCTAAGAACTTCTAGAACAATTCCCGAAGGAATCTTAGGAACAATCTCACGAGTAATTTTTGAAGGAATTCATTGGTTGAAATCTGAACGATAATTTTGTAGGAAATTCATGAAAATCCTTCATGAAATTGACGCTTATATTGAGCAATTCCGCATGGTTATTAAATTAATTAACTCTTTACGCGTGGTAAAGATGGACAAGATGGCTGGGATCTCAACCGAGCACGTGGATTTTTTTCATAATTTCACCCATAATTTGTCCATCTTTACCACGCGTAATATTTTGAAATCTTAAAGATGTTATAAACGGGAATCTTGGTGGTAGTTTTGAGTAAACTATGGTTAAATCGTTGGAAACATACCTGGAGTACATATGACCTTCTTGAAAAATTTCTGAAAGGATCTATGAAGGAATGGAATGCTGGAATCTCTGATGTAACTTCTATGGTTATCCTTAGAAAATTTGATTTCTTAGAGGTTGAATTTCTAAGATATCTCAAACGGAATTCTTTGGAAGTTCGTAAAAATTATAAAATGAACTCCTGAACAGATCATTCTGTAATTTATTAGAAGCAAACTTTGGGCAAATTTATTGATTTTTCAGGCATTTCTTCAATCAAGAATTCCAAAATCAATCCCGACTCAGAAACACAAAATTTGTGCATGTCAAAATTTCCCTAGCATTCCCAATTTATGCTGTATATGAATTATTACTTTGCAGAGCTACTTCGCCAGCTAATATTTCCACTTCCATGACAATTCACTAGAAACGCTCTCTTTAATTTTAGTAAACTAATGTATATTTGAATAATAATTAAGAAAAGTAGAACTTCGGGCTCTCTAATCAACATTTTTGCCATTATTACAACAAACATTATCAATTTATTACAACAACATTATCAATTTATCAACATAAATTCCATTACTCTGGTCATAATTCTACAAAAGCTCTTTAGTCATTGTTTATTTGTTTATTTCAACAATCAATTTCACATTAGAACGGCGTTCACCTGTATTTTGAGGGCCCCTTAATGGAACTCCGGCTCCAAAAACCCTTGCAATGCCGCTGGATTTGATTGTTTGCGGATGCCTCCCAGTATTGTCCTCAAATTTGTGGAATTTTCCAGCAGATCGAAGTTGCTGACGCAACTCAATAATAGCGTTTTTTTCTAACTTGTGGTTTTGCTGATGATTATCTATTAGACAGTGTGCATGGGCAACCTGATGGAAAATACTCTTCAAACAGTTGATGGATGGTGTCGGTGAACCCTAAATTATTGTTTACAGAAAGACGGAACCGCGATGTTATTCAACATTTACGTTTTGTTGAATTGAGATAAGACAAAAAGGCAAAACGATATTTGCACTCTAAGTGTGATTTGGTTAGAAGTCTCTTGTGAAGATCTTGTGGTCTTTACACGCCAAGGCTGTAGCATACTAGCATACTTTAGAAAAACCCATAATAATCGTAATTAGCAATATCAATAAACAGTAAACGGAAATACCCAAATCTCCAACAAACAACCAATTATCACTTCTTTTGTCTATAAAGCCCTCTTATTGTCACCAACGGTTTCACTAAAAACATCATACAATAACATCAACACGCCTTAACCTTTACCCACAATAGAACTGAGCCTGGGATGCGTGGCCGCATCCAATGCCAGGCATCATACCGTTATGTTATGATTTAACATAACCCTCGTGTTTGGGTCACGTTCAGTCAGTTACAAGACAAATGTAAACTAGTATTTAAGAGAAAACTGAATAAAGAACAGAAGTCATTCATACTCAAGTCAATCTAGATGGACATGCTGTCCGTAGTGTTTTAACGTTTTCCGATGACTCCATTCCCCAACTAACGCGAATGTGTTAACAAAACCCGATTTGGAAAGTACAGTTAAAGACACAAGCAAAGAAATTTCACTCAACAGGGTACTAGCAGTACTTTAGAAGGGATCCACAAATCAACAAGATAAAACAGAAAACTAATAGAAATTACAGAACCGATCGGAGATCATAAGACGAATGATGTTCATGTATCTACTCCCCATGCTTTTTATAACGGCTATAGGTATGTTTGCAAACAAGCATTCTTTATATGTTCAGGTATCAAACTGGATGTAGTGAGCACTTTGAGGACAGTACCTGAATTTGTCTATTTTTTAATGTACTCAATATAACAAAGAGGAATTAGAAACAATGATCCGTAGAAATTTTTTTGATTTTTTAAATCTTATTACCATAAAACGGGGTAAACGTCCATTTTAGTAAGAAGTTCAAATTAAAGTTTATGATGGAAATGCTTCCCTTTTAATAAGCTAACAAATGTTGAGCATCTTGCGAAAATTGCACATCAAGTCAATTGTCAATCACTTGCAATTTAGTCAATAATAAAATTAAGATAATAATAATTTGTTACCACTTGGTTAATTTGAGAAACCCTAGAGACTTTCCTTAATACTCCCACATATGCAGGTATTTCATTTTATTATAAAATTGTTAAAAATAAACAAATAGAAATATCTATCTATATAAATAAAAATGGAATGGTGTTTGTATGTCACGAAATGGCTTACGAACGGGTCAATTGATCTGAATGATTATTTCTCCGTTTTGTTCGTCAAGGGTTCCGACGTGTTTGTGTGTATAAAAATCCCAATATATTCACAGGGAAAGTCGGAAAAAAGAGAATGGACGGAACTGTCATTTTGTATGGGACGATCCATAGCGTTTATCAACAGCCTACTTGATGGCAACTTGCCATTGGCAAGACGAAGTTTGCCGGGACCACTAGTATTCAATAAATATAACATATTATGTTATTTTTTTTTTGTTTCAATATTTTCTTTGAATAACGGTGCCTAACAAAATTATATAATAAGATCTTCTTTCTGGTGTCACGTCCCCACTGGGACAGAGCCTGCTTCTCAGCTTAGTGTTCTTATGAGCACTTCCACAGTTATTAACTGAGAGCTTACTGTGCCAATGAACATTTTTGCATGCGTATATCGTGTGGCAGGTACGAAGATACTTTATGCCCTGGGAAGTCGAGAAAATTTCCAACCCGAAAAGATCCTCGCGCGGTGGGATTCGAACCCACAACCCTCAGCTTGGTCTTGCTGAATAGCTGCGCGTTTACCGTCACGGCTATCTGGGCCCCAATATCATAATAAGATATACATATCATATTCTGATAAAATGTTATTATATTTTTGTCATATGCCCCTAAGATTTTTACAGAGCTAATCAAGGGATCATTTAAAGATAAAGGCAACAAAATCATACGACAATACATGAGGATAACTAAGGGATTAAAAATAGTTTAAAATTCAGAACGAACAGAAACCGAGGAACTTAAAACAGCAAATTGACATATAGTGGGGTAACTAAAGCAAACATTAAATCCGGTTGCCTTAAGCTTAAATCTTAAAATATAATCCAGCGTCTTTGACGAAGGATATCAACGATGCCATCGAGGAAAGGTCGTCTTTAAGAGCGTCTAGGATGCTGCCTAGAATCCCGTCTATCTGTCTCCAATTTTCGTACAGTGAGATCACTATCCTCGAAGAGAGCAAGCAACATAATGCCTCTTGCGTCGGAGCGGGACCTGCCCCCTGCCAGATTTTAGTTGTTCAGTGGAATACCTTTAAGTAAATTAAAAATCTATGAATGATGAATTCAATACTTTCTCGAAGATAGTTTCAAAAGTTTATTAGTTATCGACTGAAAAAATGACCTAGAAAGTTAAATACACAATTGCAACAAAAAGAGCAAAAAAGTTTTTTTTTATGATTTTTACGATTTTCGCCAGCAAAACACTTAAAACATTTTTGCACATTTTCTACTATCTCGGGTGGGTCGTTCGTTCAAATCGTGGTATCATCGCAATGGCGCATTTTACACCCAATTCCCCTACTAAGTAAACCCATAAAATTTGATTCGAACTTCTAACTAGAAGAGACATTTTGATCATTGTTACCCCGTTTTACGGTAGGCCAATTGTAACCAATTTTCTAAAGATTATTGTTTTTAATTAGGGGGATTGAGAAAGTTCTTTTTTTAATACCAAAAAATAGCAATATTTTTCAGTTATTCAAGTCCATAACCGTGCTGCTTTCATCCATGGTGAGAAAAATCTTATCAAATATCAGAAAAACTCAATAGAAAATTGGGTCAAAAACAAGGCTGGTGAAAAAGTATCGGGGCAAAATGAACATTTTCGTGGAATTCAGTGAAAACATTATTATTAATAGGTGTCAAACATTCTGATAGGTAAAAAAGAACCCCCTATATCACATTAACAAGAAAAAACTTCTCTAGGTTGGTTATTTTGCTCTAAAATTAGATTCTTCCATCACCTTGATTATAAACCAATTTGAAACTGAAAAAAGATTAGAGTGAAATTTCAGAGGATAAATGAAGCGAACCAGAAACTTTCATACCGTCAAACAGTTCATATACAATACAGATTTCATACAATGTATACAATTTTAATGAAATATGCAGATTCTCAGAGAATACAGGGGTGTCCATTTCGCCATTTGTCCATTGGCATAATTTATTACGGCATTTCTTCGAAGTTTTCGATAACGAGTGTGTTGCTCACTCCACACTTAATAAGTATTCTTAGCGAGAGCTCCTAGAATCGGTTCTGTAGCGGTAAAACCCCTGCCACAACCTCTAGGCTCGCATTATGTGTTGAGTGCATACACCCTAAGGCGATATGCAAACAAAGATATTGAATTCGTTCCAATTTAATCAGGTGGCAGTTTGCTGCTGAGAGAAAACAGAAAGAGCCATACTCTAGAACAGATAGAATGGTTGTTTTATAGAGTTTTATGAGGTCTTCCGGGTGAGCACCCCACCATGTTCCGGTAATTGTTCGTAGAAAATTGATCCTTTGTTGACATTTTTCCGTTAAATGCCTAATATGAGTTCGCCAAGTGCCTTTTGAATCAAACCAGACCCCAAGGTATTTTGAAGTCAAAGACTGGTCGATGTCTGTTCCCAAAAGCTTAAGCTTTAGTTGGGCAGGGTTGCGCTTCCTAGAAAATACAAGCAGTTGAGTTTTTTGCGGAGCAAACTCGATCCCTAAGTTCCTAGCCCAAGTGGATAGATTATCAAAGGAATTTTGCAATGGTCTTTGCAGAATTTCTGCTCGTGGGCCCTTCATAGAGACCACAGCATCATCTGCAAGTTGTCTAAGCGTGCATGGTTCTTCCAAACAATTGTCAATATCCTTAACATAAAAATTATAAAGCAAGGGACTTAGACATAAGCCTTGGAGAAGGCCCATATAGCTAATTCTGGAAGTTGTCAGTTGACCGAGAGTGAAGCTCATGTGTTTTTCTGACAACAGATTGTATAAGAAATTATTCAATATTCCAGGTAGTCCACTATTGTGCAAGTTTTCTGACAATATGTCTATGGAAACTGAATCAAAAGCGCCCTTAATATCCAAGAAAACCGAAGCCAACTGCTTCTTGTAAGCAAAGGCTAGTTGAATATCTGATGAAAGCAACGCTAGACAATCGTTTGTTCCTTTACCCTTAAGAAACCCAAATTAAGTACTGGAAAGCATATTGTTTGATTCGACCCAGTGATCGAGTCGGGATAGGGTCATTTTTTCTAACAATTTCCTTAAACATGATAACATAGCGATCGGGCGGTATGAATTATGATCAGACGCTGGTTTCCCAGGCTTTTGAATAGCTATTACTTTGACCTGTCTCCATTCGGGTGGAACAATGTTGTGCTCCATGAATAAGTTGAACAGGTCGAGCAACCGTCTTTTTGCGATATCAGGGAGATTTTTAAGAAGATTGAACTTAATCATATCGCGTCCCGGAGAGGAGTTGTTTGATGAAAAAAGAGACATAGAGAATTCCAGCATCGTGAATGGTCTGTCCAAAGCATCGTCTCTCTGAGTTTCCCAGAAAGGCGGATGAGCTGGAAATGAGTCTGGACCGACCTTTTTTGCGAAGTTGAATATCCAACGGTTGGAGTATTCGTCACTCTCATTTGTAGATGAGCGGTTTCGCATGTTGCGAGCCATTCTCCAAAGCGTCGACATTGAAGTTTCTCGCGAGAGGCCATCAATGAAACGCCGCCAATAACTACGCATCTTCGCTTTGATTAGATTCTTCAGTTTTTTTTTTCGAGCTTCGAGTACTCTAAATAAAGTTCTGAGGTACCATATCTACGAATAGCTTTGAAAGCATTAGATTTTTCTTGATACAGCTGAGTGCATTCATCATCCCAACCAGGAGTGGCTGGTCGTCTTTTGAAGGATGCACTTGGAACTCGTTGTTTTTGGGATTCTAATGCACTTTTATAAATCAATTCTGTTAGGAATCTATACTCATCTAACGGTGGGAGTGTGTTGAATGTTTCGATACCAAAAGTTACCGCTGATGCAAATTTTTGCCAATCGATATTCCTAGTGAGGTCGCAAGGAACCTGAATTGACTGTTCTGACCTTTCACAATTATTTCTGATAGAAGTTATTATGGGCAAGTGATCACTACCATGGGGCCATCGATCACCTTCCACATGTAATCGAATGATAGTGAACTTGAACCCAAAGACAGATCAAGGCGGCTTTCTTTGCCGTCGGATGAAATACGTGTCACTTCACCTGTGTTCAAAATGTTCAAGTTGAAATCGTCGCATAAGTCATAGAAAATAGCCGCTCTATGATCGTCATAAGATTTGCCCCATCCAGTACCATGTAAGTTCATATCACCCAGTATTAAAACTAGGGATGAGAGCATGGAGGCTCCATTCCAGAGATGACGGCGGTTTATTGAAACTCTTGGAGGAATATAAACAGAAGCTATGCAAAGATCTTTACCCTTTACGTTTATTTGGCAAGCAACGATTTCTATGCCTGGATGAGTCGGGATGGGGATTCTGTAGAATGAATGGCACTTTTGATCCTTAAAAGCACACCCCCGTAATTACCATCTCGATCTTGGCGTATAATGTTAAAATCGTAGAAGTTGAGATTATCTTCGGAAGAAAGCCATGTTTCACAAAGTGCAAATATATCACAATCGGAATTGTGAAGCATAAACTTAATTGTGTCTAATTTAGGTTTTAGACTATGACAGTTCCACTGTAGCACAGTGATCATATCTTGTACCTCACTCGATGAATTATTCATCGAAAGATATCGAAGCAAGGAGGGGCCACGAAATAGTCAATTCCCTGAGATACTCTTCTATTGCGGGGAGAAAAAGGTCGAGTATGCCTCTGAATGAGTGTGAAACTCCGAGAGCATTACATATGCGATCCACAAGGGCCGTAAAAGTCTTCGCATGTCAGAATCGCGTCAACGATTTTCCCTTCCACCTCTACCTCTCTGGCACTTATGTACATATAGTACTCCACAGTAAAAGCCTCAAGCTGAGCAACCTCATTCGCCGCTTTGTAACTAGGTGTAGTTACACGCAGCTTGGATTGCTTCAATTGGTGAATAACGGTCCCAGGATATTTACGCGTCAGCTCTCGAGAGATCGAGAGCACGTTCAAAATATTATGTTTGCGCCGGAAATAGACAACCCAAGGCCCAGACGAAGACGGTTGATAAAACCGCGTTCGAGCAACAAGATCTTTAGGAGGCGTATCGCCTCCATCCGATTCGTCCATGCGGGGCAAAATCCAACCGCAATTGAATCGCCAATAATAATTATAAAAAAAGTGTAGAGAATAAAAACAAAAAAATAAAACGATTGGAAAATATTAATCAATTAGTGGACTATTTTGTACATACCTCCCTTATAAAGGCAAAAAAAAACTAAAAAAAAAACTTGAAAAGAAAAAAAATCAGTCAGTGGACTATTTTTTACACACTTCCCCTAACCCTGCAAACAAATTTGCACCGGGAGAGAGACAGAGGAGAAGCGAAACACATCCTTGAACTCGAAACTGTTTTTTTCGGGAGATGCGAAGGCAATTCAATAGAGTATGGATAGGTATAGAAAAATTGCTACTTATCCGTTCCCGTTTGATGACGGCACAGCAGCTAGCCTTCCACGTCGTAGGTAGGCAAATATGTCTCGCCGTCCTCGCAGCAGATGTATGCGGGGGAACAATTATCGGTGTAACGATACCAGTTGACCCTTGCCAACCTGGTTCGCTTCCTTCGATGCGCGCGGTCTTAAGCACTAGAGGCACAATTGGTAAAAACCACACGGGCGGTGGAAGAAATTAAAAAAAAAAAACAAAAAAGCTGCCGACTGCAAAAAACTGAACTAACTTGCTCAAGCGCACAACAACGAATGAGTGTAATTCCTGTAAGACGGGGTTTTAACAATTTTTTAAGGATTATTGTTTCTAATTACTGCTTTTACAGAAAGACTAAACCGCGAAGGAATATTACATTTTGTACCAGAGATGCTCGATAAATTTGTAAAAAAAAATGTAATAGCCCCAATAGCTCCCTCTTTCAAATCTATTTGTAATGGCTTTAAACTTGCCTTGACTTATTTTGACTCAACCCTCGATCGAAATTGAATTCCTCTCAGTTAGCTCGATTTTTCCTCAAAAGTATATTGACTTACTCTGCAGTTCACACTTAGCCAACGAGGCAGAATAATTACCCCTCATCGATCATAAATCGATTGATCAACCGCAAAATCAACGACTTCCGCTCCAAAATGATCACTATCGCATCAAACAACATCGGAAAATCATTGACATTGCCTCAAAATCAACAAACATCGACGTTATCCCCAATGGCGCACCACCCGCATCGCCACCTCCACGACACCACGCACGCTATGTACCGTTTCGATTCATATTACGGACACTTAAGGTCTCAGTGAAGTACAACTCACCAGAAAGCATACAAAATAAATCATTCTGTATGATTCCTTTGCGTTATTGGGCCTTTGAAACATTTAACTTTCAAATTGTGGGTAATGATTTTGATCCCGCAACATGAATAATTTAAAATAAATAGAAATGTGTGGATTTTTAATGATTTTTATTCCGGATGCTTCCTTACTTTTGCCTCATATTCCGAACAATTTAATTCCGGAATTCCGGACAGCTCATGAAAATCATAAATAGAAAAGTCAAATCATCAATTGAAATTATCAAACCACTAAAGAAACTAAAGGTAGTTGGGCATTATGAATTTGCAAAGATATCTTTGGCAAAAATTGAAACATTAGGAGATTGGATGCGCTATCCAAGAGGCCTGTCGACAATGGAGAAGTTTGCGAGGAGGAAGCTGCTTTGGATCACCTCCTTATGACACCAAATGGCTGGAAGCAACCTGCATTCGAACCCACGGAGGGGACGACTACCTCTTCAGGGGAGAAAATTCGTCTGAAGAGTTCTGTGTTGCTGTAAAACCGCGAAACATTGTGTCGATTATGATAATTTGGCTGACAATAAAGTCAGTTAATAAATTAACGTTATTTTGAAGTTGAATAAAAATAATGCATATTTGTTTCTAATATTGAATGAAAATCAATTATTTTATTCATTAATGAACCTTATAGAAGTAATGGATGTGTTTTATAATAACCATGTGCATGGACACATAATTCAAATATATTATGAAATGAACCTAAATTATGTATCTCACACATAATTACCATGTACCGATACAAATTGCAAATATCTATGTGTGACACTAATAACGATGCTATTGAGATTTTTATCAGTGTAGGGAATATTAAGACAAAGATGTACTCTTTTCAATTGTTTATTCAAAAATGGTCTTAGCTTGTCATAGTCCTAGCCTGCTTAATTATAGAATCATTAACCATAGCTTACTACAACTATTAAATCAAATAGTATAATTTTAGACTAAGTAGATCAGTCGATATATAAGCTCAATGGAGCTTTCCAGCTATCTTTTACGCCATCTTCAAATCAATCGTTTATCTTTGTTCGTCTATCGTGTAGTGTAGTTCAAATCGCTGATATTAGCCATAGTGTCTCAATGTCCCAAAATTTAAATCTATGCGTAAAATTGTAAGTCCAATCAAATTATCTCTTTTTGTTTGTTAAATATTAACAATTTTTATTTTTTTTACAATTATTTAGATGTACAGGAAGCTCCCTATCCAAAAACGGCAATTATTGTTAAAATTGGCAAAAAAACGGTTGACAGCGTAAGAATGATTGTGTTATATGTTGTGTAAAAAGTGTTTGAAATTTTCTCTATTTTTTAGTAGCCCCTCGAAAAAGGCCCAATAAAAGAGCCGACACGTCGGGTAAAACAAAACATACCGTTTTGATTTTTCCCATGATTGAGAAAGCCATCCCAGTCGAATTCATCTACAATAACTTAACTAGTACATATTTTGAATATATATGGGCCTTCCTTAGTCGAGTGGATAGAAACCGCAGCTCCAAGGTAAAGCCATGCTGAAGGTATCGGAGTACGATTCCCGGTCGGTTCAGGGTCGTTTCGTAAAAGAAAATTCCCTTGATTTTGCTGGACATCGTTATCATCGTTCTTGTCACACGAAAGTAAAGTACCAAAAACTAGGTCCAAAAGGATACCTGGACAGAAGTTCCCCTTTCAAAGGAAAGGTTCTTTAATATATGGCAATAGGTCCAGAAAGCACCAGCCTAGGTCGGGATTGCATCGAGAGGAAGTGTAGATTAAATTGAAAGTAATCGATAGGGAATTAGAACCGATAGCTAAGTGCGAACTGATGAGTGGAGAGTAAGTCGAGCTGACTGAGAGGAATTCAATTTCAATCAAGGGTTGAGTCAAAACAAATCAAGAAAAGTGAATAAAATTAGGGAGAGAGAGAGCTTTGAGAGTTATCACGTACATAGATTACAAATCAATAACTCGGACACATTTTTTTACGGGAAATAAGTTTTTAATAACTGCTTTTACATAAAAAAAACTGAACCGCAAGAGAATATTACATTTTGGAGATAATTGAGATAAGACAAAAAGGAATATCGAGATATTGGTCGCAGCATTAGGACGTTGTTAGCGTTAAGACATGTACTTAGTGGTAATGAATTAATTGTAGCTTAGTGGTAATGAATTAATTGTAGATACCTGGATAAGATCAGTGGCTGTCTGCATGAATGGACTAGCTTGTTTTCTTTGAGGTTAGAATAAGCTAGAATAAGCTATCGTAGTTTCCAGTCCAAGAGCAGCGAACTAATAGAAATTACAGAGCCGATCAGAGTTCGTGAAATGAATGATGTTCGTGTATCTATTACGGCTTATCTATTACGCTTCTATTACGGTTATAGGTATGTTTGTGATCAAGTATTCTTCGAATTTTCGGGTATGGAACTGGCTGTAGTGAGCACTTTGAGAATAGTACCTGGACTTAATTGTCATAATGTTATAATGTACCCAATAAAAATATAGGGGGATGAGAATGCCTCTCATTAATTTATATTTTTTTATTGGGTACATTATAACATTATGACAATTCCAGGTACTATTCTCAAAGTGCTCACTACAGTCAGTGATACGAAAATTCGAAGAATACTTGATCACAAACATACCTATAGCCGTAATAGAAGCGTAATGGTGAGATACATAATTTAGGTTCATTTCATAATATATTTGAATTATGTGTCCATGCACATGGTTATTATAAAACACATCCATTACTTCTATAAGGTTCATTAATGAATAAAATAATTGATTTTCATTCAATATTAGAAACAAATATGCATTATTTTTATTCAACTTCAAAATAACGTTAATTTATTAACTGACTTTATTGTCAGCCAAATTATCATAATCGACACAATGTTTCGCGGTTTTACAGCAACACAGAACTCTTCAGACGAATTTTCTCCCCTGAAGAGGTAGTCGTCCCCTCCGTGGGTTCGAATGCAGGTTGCTTCCAGCCATTTGGTGTCATAAGGAGGTGATCCAAAGCAGCTTCCTCCTCGCAAACTTCTCCATTGTCGACAGGCCTCTTGGATAGCGCATCCAATCTCCTAATGTTTCAATTTTTGCCAAAGATATCTTTGCAAATTCATAATGCCCAACTACCTTTAGTTTCTTTAGTGGTTTGATAATTTCAATTGATGATTTGACTTTTCTATTTATGATTTTCATGAGCTGTCCGGAATTCCGGAATTAAATTGTTCGGAATATGAGGCAAAAGTAAGGAAGCATCCGGAATAAAAATCATTAAAAATCCACACATTTCTATTTATTTTAAATTATTCATGTTGCGGGATCAAAATCATTACCCACAATTTGAAAGTTAAATGTTTCAAAGGCCCAATAACGCAAAGGAATCATACAGAATGATTTATTTTGTATGCTTTCTGGTGAGTTGTACTTCACTGAGACCTTAAGTGTCCGTAATATGAATCGAAACGGTACATAGCGTGCGTGGTGTCGTGGAGGTGGCGATGCGGGTGGTGCGCCATTGGGGATAACGTCGATGTTTGTTGATTTTGAGGCAATGTCAATGATTTTCCGATGTTGTTTGATGCGATAGTGATCATTTTGGAGCGGAAGTCGTTGATTTTGCGGTTGATCAATCGATTTATGATCGATGAGGGGTAATTATTCTGCCTCGTTGGCTAAGTGTGAACTGCAGAGTAAGTCAATATACTTTTGAGGAAAAATCGAGCTAACTGAGAGGAATTCAATTTCGATCGAGGGTTGAGTCAAAATAAGTCAAGGCAAGTTTAAAGCCATTACAAATAGATTTGAAAGAGGGAGCTATTGGGGCTATTACATTTTTTTTTACAAATTTATCGAGCATCTCTGGTACAAAATGTAATATTCCTTCGCGGTTTAGTCTTTCTGTAAAAGCAGTAATTAGAAACAATAATCCTTAAAAAATTGTTAAAACCCCGTCTTACAGGAATTACACTCATTCGTTGTTGTGCGCTTGAGCAAGTTAGTTCAGTTTTTTGCAGTCGGCAGCTTTTTTGTTTTTTTTTTAATTTCTTCCACCGCCCGTGTGGTTTTTACCAATTGTGCCTCTAGTGCTTAAGACCGCGCGCATCGAAGGAAGCGAACCAGGTTGGCAAGGGTCAACTGGTATCGTTACACCGATAATTGTTCCCCCGCATACATCTGCTGCGAGGACGGCGAGACATATTTGCCTACCTACGACGTGGAAGGCTAGCTGCTGTGCCGTCATCAAACGGGAACGGATAAGTAGCAATTTTTCTATACCTATCCATACTCTATTGAATTGCCTTCGCATCTCCCGAAAAAAAACAGTTTCGAGTTCAAGGATGTGTTTCGCTTCTCCTCTGTCTCTCTCCCGGTGCAAATTTGTTTGCAGGGTTAGGGGAAGTGTGTAAAAAATAGTCCACTGACTGATTTTTTTTCTTTTCAAGTTTTTTTTTTTAGTTTTTTTTTGCCTTTATAAGGGAGGTATGTACAAAATAGTCCACTAATTGATTAATATTTTCCAATCGTTTTATTTTTTTGTTTTTATTCTCTACACTTTTTTTATAATTATTATTGGCGATTCAATTGCGGTTGGATTTTGCCCCGCATGGACGAATCGGATGGAGGCGATACGCCTCCTAAAGATCTTGTTGCTCGAACGCGGTTTTATCAACCGTCTTCGTCTGGGCCTTGGGTTGTCTATTTCCGGCGCAAACATAATATTTTGAACGTGCTCTCGATCTCTCGAGAGCTGACGCGTAAATATCCTGGGACCGTTATTCACCAATTGAAGCAATCCAAGCTGCGTGTAACTACACCTAGTTACAAAGCGGCGAATGAGGTTGCTCAGCTTGAGGCTTTTACTGTGGAGTACTATATGTACATAAGTGCCAGAGAGGTAGAGGTGGAAGGGAAAATCGTTGACGCGATTCTGACATGCGAAGACTTTTACGGCCCTTGTGGATCGCATATGTAATGCTCTCGGAGTTTCACACTCATTCAGAGGCATACTCGACCTTTTTCTCCCCGCAATAGAAGAGTATCTCAGGGAATTGACTATTTCGTGGCCCCTCCTTGCTTCGATATCTTTCGATGAATAATTCATCGAGTGAGGTACAAGATATGATCACTGTGCTACAGTGGAACTGTCATAGTCTAAAACCTAAATTAGACACAATTAAGTTTTTGATTCACAATTCCGATTGTGATATATTTGCACTTTGTGAAACATGGCTTTCTTCCGAAGATAATCTCAACTTCTACGATTTTAACATTATACGCCAAGATCGAGATGGTAATTACGGGGGTGTGCTTTTAAGGATCAAAAGTGCCATTCATTCTACAGAATCCCCATCCCGACTCATCCAGGCATAGAAATCGTTGCTTGCCAAATAAACGTAAAGGGTAAAGATCTTTGCATAGCTTCTGTTTATATTCCTCCAAGAGTTTCAATAAACCGCCGTCATCTCTGGAATGGAGCCTCCATGCTCTCATCCCTAGTTTTAATACTGGGTGATATGAACTTACATGGTACTGGATGGGGCAAATCTTATGACGATCATAGAGCGGCTATTTTCTATGACTTATGCGACGATTTCAACTTGAACATTTTGAACACAGGTGAAGTGACACGTATTTCATCCGACGGCAAAGAAAGCCGCCTTGATCTGTCTTTGGGTTCAAGTTCACTATCATTCGATTACATGTGGAAGGTGATCGATGGCCCCATGGTAGTGATCACTTGCCCATAATAACTTCTATCAGAAATAATTGTGAAAGGTCAGAACAGTCAATTCAGGTTCCTTGCGACCTCACTAGGAATATCGATTGGCAAAAATTCGCATCAGCGGTAACTTTTGGTATCGAAACATTCAACACACTCCCACCGTTAGATGAGTATAGATTCCTAACAGAATTGATTTATAAAAGTGCATTAGAATCCCAAAAACAACGAGTTCCAAGTGCATCCTTCAAAAGACGACCAGCCACTCCTGGTTGGGATGATGAATGCACTCAGCTGTATCAAGAAAAATCTAATGCTTTCAAAGCTATTCGTAGATATGGTACCTCAGAACTTTATTTAGAGTACTCGAAGCTCGAAAAAAAAACTGAAGAATCTAATCAAAGCGAAGATGCGTAGTTATTGGCGGCGTTTCATTGATGGCCTCTCGCGAGAAACTTCAATGTCGACGCTTTGGAGAATGGCTCGCAACATGCGAAACCGCTCATCTACAAATGAGAGTGACGAATACTCCAACCGTTGGATATTCAACTTCGCAAAAAAGGTCGGTCCAGACTCATTTCCAGCTCATCCGCCTTTCTGGGAAACTCAGAGAGACGATGCTTTGGACAGACCATTCACGATGCTGGAATTCTCTATGTCTCTTTTTTCATCAAACAACTCCTCTCCGGGACGCGATATGATTAAGTTCAATCTTCTTAAAAATCTCCCTGATATCGCAAAAAGACGGTTGCTCGACCTGTTCAACTTATTCATGGAGCACAACATTGTTCCACCCGAATGGAGACAGGTCAAAGTAATAGCTATTCAAAAGCCTGGGAAACCAGCGTCTGATCATAATTCATACCGCCCGATCGCTATGTTATCATGTTTAAGGAAATTGTTAGAAAAAATGACCCTATCCCGACTCGATCACTGGGTCGAATCAAACAATATGCTTTCCAGTACTTAATTTGGGTTTCTTAAGGGTAAAGGAACAAACGATTGTCTAGCGTTGCTTTCATCAGATATTCAACTAGCCTTTGCTTACAAGAAGCAGTTGGCTTCGGTTTTCTTGGATATTAAGGGCGCTTTTGATTCAGTTTCCATAGACATATTGTCAGAAAACTTGCACAATAGTGGACTACCTGGAATATTGAATAATTTCTTATACAATCTGTTGTCAGAAAAACACATGAGCTTCACTCTCGGTCAACTGACAACTTCCAGAATTAGCTATATGGGCCTTCTCCAAGGCTTATGTCTAAGTCCCTTGCTTTATAATTTTTATGTTAAGGATATTGACAATTGTTTGGAAGAACCATGCACGCTTAGACAACTTGCAGATGATGCTGTGGTCTCTATGAAGGGCCCACGAGCAGAAATTCTGCAAAGACCATTGCAAAATTCCTTTGATAATCTATCCACTTGGGCTAGGAACTTAGGGATCGAGTTTGCTCCGCAAAAAACTCAACTGCTTGTATTTTCTAGGAAGCGCAACCCTGCCCAACTAAAGCTTAAGCTTTTGGGAACAGACATCGACCAGTCTTTGACTTCAAAATACCTTGGGGTCTGGTTTGATTCAAAAGGCACTTGGCGAACTCATATTAGGCATTTAACGGAAAAATGTCAACAAAGGATCAATTTTCTACGAACAATTACCGGAACATGGTGGGGTGCTCACCCGGAAGACCTCATAAAACTCTATAAAACAACCATTCTATCTGTTCTAGAGTATGGCTCTTTCTGTTTTCTCTCAGCAGCAAACTGCCACCTGATTAAATTGGAACGAATTCAATATCTTTGTTTGCATATCGCCTTAGGGTGTATGCACTCAACACATAATGCGAGCCTAGAGGTTGTGGCAGGGGTTTTACCGCTACAGAACCGATTCTAGGAGCTCTCGCTAAGAATACTTATTAAGTGTGGAGTGAGTAACACACTCGTTATCGAAAACTTCGAAGAAATGCTCGAACTGAATACTCAGTCAAAATTCATGAGAGTTTATCTCTACTACATGTCATTTGACATTAGCCTTCCATGTTATAACCCTCCACGTGTACGCTTCACCAATAACAGTTCTGTTGAATATGATCTGTCCATGAAACAAGCTATTCATGGAATTCCAGATCAACTTCGATGTATATGAACTATCCTACATATTTTTAACGCAAAGTACCAGAATGTCGATTCCTACAGGAGATATTTCACTGACGGGTCCCGTATAAATGGATCCACTGGCTTCGGTGTCTTCAATGAAAATTCTTCCGCCTTCCGAAAACTTCAGGAACCTTGCACGGTTTATGTTGCTGAGCTGGCAACAATCAACTTTGCTTTGGGGATGATTTCTAACATGCCCGCAGACCACTTCTTCATCTTCTCGGATAGTCTCAGTTCTATTGAGGCCTGTATGAAACCTGTAAATCATGCATCTTACTTTCTTACAAAAATAAGAGAGCAGATGTGTGGTAACTGGTCGAAAGATCATATAAGATTACCTTTGTATGGGTCCCCTCACATTGCTTAATTTATGGCAATGAGAAGGCGGACTCTCTCGCAAAGGTGGGCGCTGAGGAGGGTGAGATTTATTATAGAAGAATTTTACACGATGATTTTTTCATTTAGTACGTCAAAGTTTTCTTCACGGTTGGCAAAGCGATAGGCTAAATGGCCAACTGGGACGGTCGTTACATTCCATAATTCCTAGAGTTTCCTTGCGAGCCTGGTGGAGTTTCATTCGCGTGATGTCAAGACTTATGTCAAACCATTACTCGTTAGATGCACATCTGCACAGGATTAACCTCGCGCTGAGCAATATCTGTAACAGGTGTGGTTCCGGTTATGATGACATCGATCACGTAGTTTGGCAGTGCTCGGATATGGAAGCTGGATTGAGGATCCTAGCCATCCGGCAGACGAATACCAGCAAGAAATAATCAACAAATCAAGATGTCACGTTATACCTCCCGGATGAGCTGCTGAGAACTCTGATCCCAATCCCTACCATGCCCTTCAAAAATTGTGACCACTAACCTCGAGCTGCCACGAGTACCCTGGCTCCAACCCATATTAATCTTGAACTAAAAAAGCCAATTAATTGTATGCAACAAAAATACAAAAAAATGAATTTCGGCTCCGTAAAGCGTTAAACGCATTTGAGCCTCAAATAAACGCACTAGATTAAAAAGACGGGGTTATACTGATCAAAATGTCCAAATTTTCTACGGATTATTGTTTTTAATTACTGCTTTTACAGAAAGACTGAACCGCGAGGGAATATAACTTTTTGGATCAGAGATAATTGATATAAGACAAAAAAGTAAAGACAATAATATCAAGGCATTGCTGATTTGAGCAGTCACAGTAGGTACATTAGAGAAACTTCAAGAACCACATTGTGAAGAAATAAGAGAGGCGCATTATGCTGGAAACTCTTAAAGATCGCAAACTTCTTCTCAAACATCTTGAAGGTTTGGTCAGTGCTTAGACGTATGTTAGTGGTAATGGATGAATTGTTAATACCTGGATATGGTCAGTAGCTGTCTGCAGGAATGGACTTACTTGTATTCTTTGTGGTTAGAATAAGCTATCCTGGAGTTGGAGTCCAAGAGGACCAAACTAATAGAAATTACAGAGCTGATCAGAGTTCGTGAAATGAATGATGTATGTGTATCTATTTCTTACGCTTCTATAACGGTATGTTAGTGATCAAACATTCTTCCTAATTTCGGGTATCGCACTGGCTGTAGTGAGCACTTTGAGAATAGTACCTAGCAATAATTGTGTAAATTGTGTACTCTAATTCAACATCGCTTAAAAAGTTCAAAAGATGGCACATATATACCCTTCAGATGACGATAAATGACATAGTAAAATAAGTCGTATAGGCCTATTCACATGACGTCTCAAATCAGCTGATCGGGAAGCACTTTGACAGTTCTTTTATGAAAATGACAGGCCCGTGTTAGCACCGGTCCTCCACCGATGTAAACAAATGCATAGACGGATCTGTCATATGAAAAGGCCTATTAATCGCCTTATTCTTGAAAGTTGTTGCAATTCCATTATGACATACTCTCATAGTCACATTCATACAGCGACTGCAAATATCTCGTTTATTGAACTAACTATTTTGAAATTGCGATGCCAGATGAAAAAAAAAACAATAAAGATGAAGATCAACTAGATATGAAGCCTAGTGATATTGTGTTCTTCGATTTCAAACCTTAACTTTTACGAGCTCGACCCTCGGTTCTGCCCCACGCTCGCCAAATTGATACGCACTTGATCCGCCCACCTAGCTCGCTGTGCTCCACGCCTTCTTGTACCAACCGGATCCGAAGCGAACACCATCTTTGCAGGGTTGCTGTCCGGCATTCTTGCAACATGCTCTGCCCATCGTATCCTTCCAGCTTTGGCCACCTTCTGGATGCTGGGTTCGCCGTAAAGTTGAGCTAACTCGTGGTTCATCCTTTGCAGGGTTGCTGTCCGGCATTCTTGCAACATGCTCTGCCCATCGTATCCTTCCAGCTTTGGCCACCTTCTGGATGCTGGGTTCGCCGTAAAGTTGAGCTAACTCGTGGTTCATCCTTCGCCGCCACACACCGTGGCCATCGACTTCTATATGTTGTCAGTATTTATTTATTTATGTATTGTATGCTTGGTGTTCCTGTTGATCTTTTTGCGCGATTACATCGACAGGAGTTCAAGATTGAGTTGAAAGTAATCGATGGCGAAAAAAGCCGATAGATACGGAGAGTATGTCAAGATAATTTTGGAAAAAATCGAGTTTATCGAGAAATTGTATGTTGAGCAAGGGTTAAGTTGCTGGTTTCAAGAGAAGGTTTATGTCAATTTAGTTTCGGGAGATATCGAGATTAGAATTTAAAACCTTATAAACCTAATTTGAATAATATTTTTTGCACAAACAAATTTTCTACAGTTTTTCGGATTTTTTTTACAGAAAGACGGAACTGTTAAGAATACTACAATTCGGATCAGATATAATTTATATAAGACAAAAAGATATAGACAATAACATCAAGGTTATTATTAATTACTTTAATACATTAGACAAAACTTCACAACAACAACAAATTGTAGTTCGATTCAAATGATGCAATCGCGAAGGAGACGAAAGTTCCCTGTCAAATTGCAAAGAAAGGAGACTGGTGCGTTTCGATGGAAACTCTTAAAGATCGCGAAGTTCTTCTTAAACATCTTGCAGAGAAGATGCACAAAGTTTTTACTTATGACATGTTGTCTTAGAAGAATAGATAAATCAGTAAAAAATGATTGACTTGGATTTTCCCCAGTCCAAGAGATCAGGTAAAACAGCAAATTAATAGAAATCACAGAGCCGATCAGAGTTTGTGAAATGATTGATGTTAATGTATCTATTGCTCAGGCTTTTATAACGTCTATAGGTATGTTCGTGATCAAGCATTCTTCCTATTTTCGGGTATCGCTCTGGCTGTAGGCTGTACTTGTAGAATAGTAGGTACCTAGACTTGGCAATAATTGTCATAATGTTATAATGTACCAATATAAAATACACTGAACTTTTACTGAACTATTATTACTTTTTTCAAAGCTTCAGAACAAAAATATCATCGTTATGGTAAATATTCAAAATTAAATTCAAAAATTAAAGATGGTCCCCTTAGACACACTGTATGACGAGTGTTTTGGGAATTTCATTGTCAATCATTTGCCATTGTTTCATTCAAGGCAGTGAAAAGTTTTCAGGGACAACTAGTGTGATCATAATTTACAGTGTGATATAAGTTTGATAAATCACTTGACTATGACAGCATAAATGGAAGTTGTAGCATGGAAGTTGCTTCTCAAATCTCACGAACCGTTGTTGATTTGTACCCGAAATAAAATAGTCTAATCAGGTTATTACCAAAAACTACTCCGGAAAACTCTATGTTACAATTTTGTTGACGGAAAACTTCTATACCAAATGACTATGAAGTGTTTTCTAAGTATTTATATTTTTTTCCTACAATTTTTCACATCATTCTTTGTTGAGCTACCGTGCGAGACAGTCGATAGTTCTCGTGTGTCCGGGTCCACACCCGTTTTTCCCGAATATTTTGTTGTTCGAGGCTTAATGCCAAGTGTGTTTATTGCAATGAAGAGCCTTAGTTCGGCATGGAAGCGGAACACTTTCGGCGAACCCATTGTGTTGCCGTTAAATCGAGTTTTGCGCAAAACTGATGAACGTTTTCGCCAACGCGTGGATTTTTCCGATCACGTGCATCGTCGAAAGCAGCCCGCACCCCGTCCCGTGTGCTACCTGTGTACAGTGCAGTGTGATCATCGGCTATAGTGTGTGTATAGCGTAAGAGCAGAGAGAGTGATAGACCAACCACACATCCACAAGTACCAGCGAGCGGCCTGTTCTTCACGTGTAGGGGAACTGGGGGTAATATGCCCATATGGGGGTAAAACGCGCCACCATCGATTTGGCCGAACGATGTGTTTTAGAATGCTTTTTTTCACCCTAGATCATAGAAAATGGTAAGAAATGATTTTCCTAATATGTTTTTATGGGGTTTTCTCAACCAAATTGATAAAATCGAATAAAAACGTTTTTCGCTGTTTTCGTTGCAATTTTGTGCGATTTTCAATGTCATTTTTTAGGTCGATAAACAACCAAATTTCTGAAACTATTGCCGAGAGCCAACTTGTGCACTGTCATAGTTTGTATTACGTGCAAAACATATGTTAAATTTGCCCTCAAAAAGCTTATTGAAGGACCTAAACTTTAATCAACTCTGGGGGCAAAACGCCCACCCCTATTTCATAACACCAAAACAGCCGTTTGAATTCAAATTCTACCAAACGTAATGGCACGTTGAAGTTACGCAAAAATTGGAACCTTACAAATGTACATTTTTCGCATCAGCATGTATACTATTATTGAACAATAACATCTGAACAAACGCCCGGATGTATGCAACTCATATACAAGCATGATTGTGTGCGTTCGTTTACAGCATGGCTAACGCCGAACTCAAGCGGGGCGTTTTACCCCGCAAAACAATACATACGCAGTTAAGCAAGCATTTTTTAAATAATAATTTATAAACCCCAGAAAAGTTAAAATGAATAGCTGTTTCAACTATTTGGTAGAAAACATGTTTGTCTATCCGACCATAACTAAAAAAGAGCATAAAATAATGTTTTTCACATCTAAAATAGCTGTTCTCCTTAACGTGGGCAAACTACCCCCAGTCCCCCTACCGTCGATGACAGCCCGTACCTCGTCCCGTGTGCTACCTGAGTGCAACGCAGTGATCATCCTCTGTAGTGTGCGACAGCGGAGACGTGCCAGCGAACGGTTGTCCGCCATTTGCTACCTCTCCCCAAGCGTAGACGCCCATCGGTTAAAGCATCATCGACGACGCCTGCGTGGATAGAGTAAAAGATAAGTACCTCTCGTTGTTCTTCTCCTCTTCAAGACTCTTTTGATTAGTTTTTACTGCGTGTGAAAGTTTTCCCTCTTCCCATTCCCCGTTGTATGTGTGTTTTTTTCAGTTTGATTCAATTTTCATTTCTGTGACTAGTGTTAGTTTAAGTTATTCGTGTGCCCTTTGCGGTGTTAAGTTACCGCAATGGGTGTAGATGATGATGGCGGGGGAACGTCGTATCCCCTCACTGAGTCTTCGAATGTGTTGAACCAACAAAACACAAACACCTCTATGCCCAATCCATGTGTGTCCCCTCAATCTGATGTGTCTCAAATGGACACCAATAATCTATCATCTCCGACGTCCCCCCGCCTCAAGGCCTACCCGCCCGACTCTGGTGGACCTTTTGTTGCTTTCTTTCGATCCAAAGGCAAACGGTTGAACACTATTCAGATCAGTAAGGATCTGACTAAGCGATTCTCTTCCGTTGTCGCCATTGACACTGTGGGTTCTGGTAAGTTGCGCGTCACGGTCAGTGACCGTAAACAGGCCAATGAGATTGTGGCCTGTGAGCTCTTTACTCGAGAGTATCAAACTTATCTGCCAAGCCATCGAGTTGAGATTGCGGGAGTGGTCACCGAAGGCAGTATGACCTGCGAAGAATTGATGCAGGGATGTGGTCGCTTCAAAAACCCTTCTCTCCCATCTGTCCCCATACTGGAATGCAAGCAATTGCATTCCGTATCCCTGGTGGGAGATAAGAAGATCTATTCGCATTCAGACTCCTTCTGTGTGACCTTTTCCGGATCTGCTTTGCCGAATTTTCTTGTAATCGGCAAACTTCGTTTACCTGTGCGGCTGTACGTACCGAAGGTAATGAATTGCACCAATTGCAAGCAGCTGGGCCATACTGCCCAGTATTGCTGCAATAAACCTCGTTGTGCTTCTTGCGGGGAGAGACATGTGGATGGTGCATGTAGTATACCGCCAAAATGCGTTTATTGCAACGAAAGTCCACCACATGCTCTCGAAAACTGCCCGACGTACGTACGCCGGCAGCAACATCAGCGACGATCATTAGAGCAGCGCTCTCGACGTAGTTTTGCCGAGATGTTGAAAAAGGCTGCTCCGTCTGCTGAATCACAAAATATCTACTTTTCTCTGTCTCTTGATGATCAGGGCTCCGACTCTGAGGTTGGTGAAGGAATTTCCTTCGTTTTCAAGGGTTCATCGAGGAAGCGTGTGAGACTCCAGAGACCCACAAAAAAGCCTCGGAATCTGCCTAGCAGTGATGACCCACCAGCCATGAAAAATACTAAGCCTGTCGCGAAAGTCTCAAAGCTTTCACCTCCTGGATTCAAACTCCAAGAGGAAAAAGACTTTCCGCCGCTACCGGGAAAATCTAAAATCCCAAATATCCCAAAATTTCAGACTGCTCAGCCAAAAGAAAGTTCGCATTCGGAGCCCCTAGGGCAACCTCAGGGCGTTCCAATGTTTACGCTTTCTGGCATTGTAGATATCATCCTTAACTTCTTCAATGCTTCCGACCCAGTGAAAAAAGGAGTCAAAGGATTGCTTCCATGCGTGACTCCTCTTTTGAAGCAGCTGGCTTCTAGAATGCCCCTCCTTGCAACGATCATATCTTTTGATGGATAAATTATCCACAGAGGTCGAAGATGTGATTTCTGTTCTACACTGGAACTGTCGTAGTATTATGCCTAAATTAGATAGTTTTAAATTTTTAGTTAGTAATTTACAGTGTGATGTTTTTGCATTATCAGAAACATGGCTAACACCTGATGTGACCTTTCCTTTCCATGATTTTAATATTATTCGTCTGGATCGATCCGACTCATATGGAGGAGTGCTTTTGGGGATCAAAAAGCATCACTCGTTCTACAGAGTCGATCTGCCGCCGATGTCAGGCATTGAAGTCGTTGCATGTCAGGTGACTATCCGAGGCAAAAGCCTCAGTGTCGCCTCCATATATCTTCCTCCGAGATCTGCGATATCTCGCAGAGATCTCTCTCACATCTGCTCAGTTATGCCTGAACCACGATTGTTCATTGGGGATTTCAACTCCCACGGAACAGGCTGGGGGGAACTGTATGACGACCACAGATCAACGTTGATATACGACCTCTGCGACGACTTCAATATGACAATTCTCAACACTGGGGAAGTTACACGAGTGGCACCTCCAGCTCAAGATGGAAGTCCTAGGGATAGCCGTTTAGACCTCTCAATATGTTCAAGCTCGTTATCGCTGGATTGTTCATGGAGGGTAATCCAGGATCCCCATGGTAGCGATCACTTGCCGATCGTAGTTACAATTTCCAATGGAACACAACAGTCTTCATCCATCGATCTCGCCTACGACCTCACGAAACACATTGACTGGGGAAAGTACGCGGAAACGATAATTGATGGAGAACAAGCGGTAGAAGTACTTCCTCCGTTGGAAGAGTATCGATTTTTATCCGAGTTGATTCTCAACAGCGCGCTTCAAGCACAACGCCGTCCTGTGCCAGGTCCGTCGGTTCGTAAGAAGCCTCCCAATCCGTGGTGGGATGACGAGTGTAAGGAACTCTATCGCGAGAAATCCGCCGCGTTTAAATACTTTCGGAAACATGGTTCAATTGACAACTATGAGCGCTATTCTTCACTTGAACGCAAGTTTAAAAGCTTGGTCAAAGCGAAGAAGAGCGGTTATTGGCGTCATTTTGTGGAAGGATTATCACATGAGACCTCATTGAGAACGCTTTGGACCGTCGGAAGAAGAATGCGTAATACATCGTTGGTTAAAGAAGATCGAGAGAGCTCTCCTCGGTGGATTATCGATTTCGCTAAGAAAGTTTGTCCGGATTCCGTTGCTGTTGATCGCGTGCGACGAGATATTCCGGTGGATAGGGACGCCATGGATAGACAATTTTCGATGGTTGAATTCTCATTTGCTCTCCTTTCATGTAACAATTCCGCTCCAGGAATGGATCGAATCAAGTTCAATTTGCTTAAGGGTCTACCTGACGTCGCAAAGAGGCGCCTATTGAACTTGTTGCGATGTTGTCGTGTATTCGCAAGTTGTTAGAGAAGATGATTCTCTTTCGACTGGATATATGGGTTGAATCGAATGGCATGCTGTCAGATACGCAGTTTGGTTTTCGCAGAGCCAAAGGAACGAACGACTGTCTTGCGCTGCTTTCTTCAGAAATTCAACTTGCCTTTGCCCAAAAGGAACAGATGGGTTCAGTGTTTTTGGATATTAAGGGTGCTTTTGACTCAGTTTGTGTTGATGTTCTTTCAGATAAACTCCACGCAAGTGGCCTTTCATCAATTTTGAACAATTTTTTGTGCAATTTGTTGTCCGAGAAGCACATGAGTTTTACTCATGGCAACTTGTCAGTTTCTCGAATTAGCTACATGGGTCTACCACAGGGCTCATGTCTGAACCCCCTTCTTTATAATTTTTATGTGAGAGACATTGATGACTGTCTCATGGGAAATTGCTCGTTAAGACAGCTTGCAGACGACTGTGTTGTTTCTGTCACAGGACCAACAGCAGCCGAACTACAAGGACCCTTACAAGATACTCTGGACAATTTGTCTACTTGGGCCTTAAAGCTGGGTATCGAATTCTCTGCGGAGAAAACTGAGATGGTTGTCTTTTCAAAGAAACACAAACCTGCCAAGTTTCCGCTTACACTCATGGGTAAAACAATCACTCATAGCTTGTCTTCTAAATATCTCGGGGTCTGGTTCGACGCCAAATGCACCTGGGGGAAACACATTGCGTATCTGACACAGAAATGCCAAAAACGAATCAACTTCATGCGAACTATAACCGGAACATGGTGGGGAGTCCATCCGGAAGATCTGATCAAGCTGTACCAAACGACCATCTTGTCGGTCTTGGAGTACGGTAGCTTTTGTTTTCAATCCGCGGCGAAAACACATATGCTGAAGATACAGAGGATTCAGTACCGTTGTCTTCGCATCGCGCTAGGTTGCATGAACTCGACTCACACAATGAGTTTAGAGGTACTTGCAGGAGTACAGCCCCTGACAGATCGTTTCGCGGAGTTAACACTCAGGTTCCTCATCCGTTGTGAGGTTCTCAATCCATTGGTTATTGAAAACTACGAAAAGCTGCTTGAACATAACCCTCAAACTCGTTTCATGAGTGTGTACTACTGGTACATGACGCTGGAGGTTAGTCCATCTTCGGTTAACACCAATCGTGATAACTTCCTATACTTCGACTGTTCCTCTGTAGTATTTGATTTGTCCATGAAGCAAGATATCCATGGTATTCCAGATCACTTTCGTTCAAAGTTTATCCCTCCCATGTTTGCAAGTAAATTCGGGCATGTCAGCGAGAACCGGCAGTTCTTCACTGATGGGTCAAAAATGGATGATATCACTGGTTTCGGTGTTTACAACGTTTTTCATAGCGCCTTCTTCATGCTTCAAAAGCCATGTTCTGTATATGTTGCTGAGCTAGCAGCTATACATTACGCCTTAGAGTACATCAGTTCTCTCCCACCCGAGCACTTCTTCATTTTTTCCGACAGTCTAAGCTCTCTGGAGGCTGTTCGGTCAATGAAGCCGGTGAAGCACTCAGCGCACTTCCTGAATAAAATACGCCAAGCATTGAGTGCTTTGTCAAATCGCTTTTACACTATTACCCTAGCTTGGGTCCCTTCCCATTGCTCCATTCCGGGCAATGAGAAAGCGGACTTTCTGGCTAAGGTAGGCGCTAAAGAAGGCGATGTTTACGAGCGTCAAATCGCCTTCGATGAATTTTTTGCATTGGCCCGTCGGGAGACCTTGATCAGCTGGCAACAGAAATGGAGAGATGGAGAAATGGGTAGATGGCTGCATTCCATATTTCCACAGGTGTCGAAAAAACCATGGTTTAAGGGGTTGGGCATGAGTCGTGATTTCATTCGTGTCATGTGTCGGCTTATGTCCAATCACTATTCGTTAAGCGCGCATACCCACCGTATTGGGCTCTCAGAAAGCAATCTCTGTGTTTGCGGCGTGGCTTACCAGGATATCGAACATGTTGTGTGGGGATGCAGTGAACATCGTGGCATCAGATCTGAACTGACTGAAACTCTCCGGATCCGAGGAAAATAGCAGAAACCTGTCAGGGAAGTGTTGGCGGGCCTTGATTTAGAATATATGAATTTTATCTATCTGTTTTTGAAGCGTATCAATGTCCGAGTTTGATTGTCGTTCGTTCCCTGTCTTTCTTTTTCCTCTTCAAATTGTCCTCTTCTCGTCGTGTCTCCCATAAACCGTTTTTGTTTAGATTCGTTACAGATCTGGACATCCTGTCCCTTCAAGCTTCATCAGCATTGTAGTCTAAGTAGCTTAAGATATCCCGAAAAATCCTTTCCTTTCCTGATGTACAAATGTATTCCCTAACCTTAAAACTTCCCCAAACTAACATAGTTTTAAAATAAATACAAATTTCAAAATGTATGTAATGTAAACAAAAAGAAAAGATTTCGGCTCTGTTATGCCATACGGCGCCCGAGCCTGCCAAATAAACGAGATAAGTAAAAAAAAATTTTTTTTCACAAAAACACGTAAGCCCTGCATGAACACAACTGTAAGCGAGTTAGGTAATTCCATAGAACCTTTTTCGTACTAAACAGTGGCAAACAACCACCACACTCTAGTCATTCATATAAATTGATAAATCGGCATTTAGAGCATACCTTAAAAATAAGAATTTACTCTAAACATTTGCTTAAAAGTATTCAGTGAACACCATATGGCGAATTTCTTCGCCGGCAGTGTATCATTAGAGTGGGGCTTATTTCCAAAAATCTTCCGTGGTCAGGATTTACAAAGTGGAAAATGATCATCGGTCCCAAAATAACATCCTGTGAAAAAATGAGAATTTTTGGTGAAGGTTTAGAGGTGGCGCAAAGGGCGTAAGTGCAGTTTTCCATTTTAGTGATCTCTGAAAATATTTGGTATGCTTTTCAGCTTGTTTTGGTGATTTTAGGACCCTTAAGGGCAAAAAATCACCTCAAAATTGCGATATCTCCACTCCTTTAGATGATATTTGACGAAATATATTTTATGCATGCGATTTTTGGCCCTTGAGTAGGCTACGCTGACTGATTACTACGAACCCGAATAAGCATATGAATAGCTGAGGAGGATTGCTATGCTAGTAGAATGGAACAAAGAGCAAAGAAGAATGAGATAAAGAACAACGAACACAGCAGAATGTAAGGTGGGGTGGGTTAAACAGGTGGGAGGGTTTAACTGATGATATTATATTAGAATAAACTGCGGAACCGTGAAAATGTCTCGGTTGCATATATTAGATGTGATTATATGCAAGTTTTACCACTTATTTAGTATTTTAGAATGTCCGTCTGATATAAATCCAGCAATTGCTTTTATAATCTGCAAGAAATTACAGAGGGGGGCCTATACAGGCTCAAAATCCGTTCACTTCATACAAATAGAAGGCGTTGTATATGAAGTGGAAGGGTTTATATTGATTTCTTAGGTGCACGGATTTTGATCCCGCACGATATATCCTTATAAGGTAACTCCATAAACGATTTCTGTTCTCTAGCAATAACACTTCCTTTTAAGAATTCCCACAGGAATTTCTGGATTATGATGCCATTTTAGAAATTAATTGCGTTTGGGCTTCCAATACTTCACTTACGCCACAACACCTTCAACATAACTTCGGACAAACAAATGCAGTTGAAGTTCAATACATCGTTCTACACCTGTATTTGAAATTGATGTATATAAACAACAGCAGAAGGAAAAAGTAGGTAGTCAAAATTCAAATTAGTGCACGAGCTTCTATAGGGTGCAAGAGATAAAGCACTTCAGGTTGAAAACCTCTCGAATAAAACCAAATCTCCGGGATGTATATTTTGCAAAGGTACCTTTCGATAAATTGCTATCAACATTCAGGAAAAAAACAACCGAACGATTATCGAACTAAAGCAGTAAAGTGTATTATTGACATGCATTTATCTATATCTACCTGGAGAATAACGATGAAACTTCGCATGGAGTTGAGGACATTATAGCCGTTACTGCAATTTGTCCATAGAGAGTAATCTAAAATCATACGCATGGGTCGAAAACTAGAGATTGGTCAAAAATTGGTGCTCTTTCCCTACTTAAAGAAAAAGTGCTCGAAATATTTCTGAGGTAGGTAATATTAATTATAAGTCAATATAATCTTCGTTTTCTACTGGAACTTTTCTCCATTGCGTAAAATCGAGATTTTCCAAGATTCCTCAGTTACGTTCAAGATATCACTAGTTTCACCCTCCCACCTGTTTAACCCACCTTACATTCTTCTGTGTTCTTTGTTCTTTCTCTCATTCTTCTTTGCTCTTTGTTCCATTCTACTAGCATAGCAATCCTCCTCAGCTATTCATATGCTTATTCGGGTTCATAGTAATCAGTTCGCGTAACCTATTCAAGGGCCAAAAATCGCATGCATAAAATATATTTCGTCAAATATCATCTAAAGGAGTGGAGATATCGCAATTTTGAGGTGATTTTTTGCCCTTAAGGGTCCTAAAATCACCAAAACAAGCTGAAAAGCATACCAAATATTTTCAGAGTTCACTAAAATGGGAAAACTGCACTTACGCCCTTTGCGCCACCTCTAAACCTTCACCAAAATTTCTCATTTTTTCACAGGATGTTATTTTGGGACCGATGATCATTTTCCACTTTGTAAATCCTGACCACGGAAGATTTTTGGAAATAAGCCCCACCCTAGTGTATCATCCATGCTATCAAAAGTATTAAATGACACTTTTGTTGCATTTGTTTTATAGACAACTAGAAAAACTTATATTTGACTGAAAATAAACATTATTTGTTTATTCAGAACATGTTTGAAAAGAGTATATTATGACATACATGTAACATTAATATGACATATTGAGACTGTTTATTTGTCGTACATGTCTAAAACAACCGAAATAAAACATATAACCAAACGCATGTTTTGATAAACATAAGAAGACAAATATAAAACATAATATGGTTGAAACATAGTCAACATAATCAGAACATTTTCAGCAAAATGGTAAATTTGTATTGCAAGACAAATTATATGCCTTAGTAGAACATCTCCATTCAAGGTCAATATTGAAAGGTTTAACAAAACAAAATAGCGACTTACGTGAGACATGACATGTTTCAAAAACTTTCTAGCAATCATTGTAGGACAAACTGTGTATTTTTAAATTTGGATTTATGTTTTCGGTGTTACTTGGGTAGCTGTCTGCAGGAATGGACTAACTTGTATTCTTTGTGGGGGATTTTTTTTATTTCCGTACGGGTTTGGGCCGAAAGGTCTCAGATTTTCATGAAACTTTTTCCACAGGCTCATCAATATATGAATAAAAAAATGAGAAAAATTCAGGGTCGCGGAAAACTCAGTTGGATTTTTTTTGTTTTCCCCTGACACTACTTACTTTGAAAAATCATAACTCAAGAACGAAGCATCATAAAAACAAAGTTTTTTTTTATGAAAATGAAAGCAAATTTTCTCAGGAATAAAAAAATAACGGGAAAAAGTATTCCACAAAATTTTCCACCGTTGAGAAAATTCATAAAGAAAAGCCGGAAAAACTATGCTCCAACTCGTGGAAATTTAAAAAAAAAAATATTTTTGAGAAGGTAATTTCATAAGCGATTAAAAATCGCTGAAATTTTTGAAATGGTATTTTTTTCGTTTTTGAGTTATGGCCAATTTTGTAAAAAATTTGCAAATGTGTCATTTTGAGCCTTTTCTTTGAAAAATTGATTAACTATTCCAGCTTACAAACAAAGTATATTTGAAAAGAGCGATCAATAAGATCCAATCCTAAACTTTTTTTAAATACGCTCATTTTTCGTTCCAAAAACATGATCAAATATTGCCAAGATGAGTTGTTTTCAAAGTTATTCATTTATTAGTTTATTAAACTTATTTTCAAATGTATAAGGTATAAACAAATATTTCTTCAATCATAATGTAGGCATAACAGGTAGGTAACTACAAAATTGACAGTTAAATCAATGAGTAGGCAATATGGCAATCAGGTATTTACCAATTCTGGTTTAAAGCGTTGGAATGGCTTGAGAATCATATGTTTACCAAACAACTAACAAAGAGCAGTGAGGAAGTACACGTGTTGTCAGCTGTATATTACTCGTTATTACCGAAGCTGTTGAAATGGACAAAGTTTAATTCTACGAATACTATTCCCCTTCGGACTGGACGGCCACAAATCAGTAAGGACAAATTTAATAGAGCGTAAAGTCATGGTCTCATGAAGTGCATGATTATGATTAACCAGAAGGCTCCCGTAACGGATCTTGCAGAAGGAATGGTGTTTGAGGAACAAGTTTTACCGGTTAGAATAAGCTATCCTGGAGTTGGAGTCCAAGAGGACCAAACTAATAGAAATTATAGAGCTGACCAGAGTTCGTGAAATGAATGATGTATGCGTATCTATTCCTTACGCTTTTATAACGGATATAGGTATGTTTGTGATCAAACATCCTTCCTAATTTCGGGTATCGCACTGGCTGTAGTGAGCACTTTGAAAATAGTACCTGGCAATAATTGTGTAAATAATTTTATAATGTACCCTATAGAAAAAAAGTGTAGGGGGTAAGAGGCATAATGAACATACAGAGCGAAATGGACACCCCTGTATTCTCTGAGAATATGCATATTTCATAAAATGTTTATGCATTGTATGAAATCTGTATTGTATGTGAACTCTTTGACGGTATGAAAGTTTCTGGTTTGCTTCAATTATCCTCTGAAATTTACTATAATCTTTTTTCAGTTTCAAATTGGTTTATATAAGCAAGGTGATGGAAGAATCTATTTTTTTAGCAAAATTACTAACCTAGAGAAATTTTTCTTGTTCATGTGATAGAGGGGTATCCTTTTTACCTATCAGAATATTTGACACCTAATAATAATAAAGTGTTCACTAAATTCCACGAAGTATTACTGTGCATTTTGTCTCGATATCGTAGAAGTTTTAAAAAATAATTCAACATTCACAATGTCGAACAATTCAAAAGATAATTTAAAATAATGTCAAAAAGAGAAAAAAATATATGTATATTGAATTTGTATAAGAAAAAAGCATAATGCCGATACTTAAAGTGACGAACAAAGTTTGTTTTAATATTACATTAAAGTTACGCTTTCACGAAAAATTGTGTTATCATAAGCATGAAACGAACTCACCAGTTGGTAATCCATTGTCGACTGAACACAAAACTGGCGTCCCGAAAACAAACCGTCTTGCTTGGGCCTTCCCAAATACCTAACCAGCAAGACGCTCCAAAACAGGGGAAAAAATTCTCCGGCGACGAAAACACGCGCGAAACCGTGAGCAAAATCTATCGGACGACGCAAAACCGAACCGTCTTACTTGGGCTTCATGAAGCACTACTTTGTTCTACGATTTCAAAGCTTAACTTTTACGAGCTCGACCCCCGATAAGGCATTTTCAAATAGCTGCTATTTCGTCAACTTTCTTTGGTTTTTTTTTTGAAACCATCTTTAGTTGACTTTGAAAAGCTATCAGTTATTTGTAATAAATAATAATAAATGAATTGCGTTCAAACCACAAACACATTTAAAATATTTGTGTTTCGAATTGTGCTAGAAAAAAAGTAACTCAAAATGTTGCTCCACTTTACTCTAAGTGTTGTTTTTCATAACAAATTCAAGTAATGCTAATAAGTAATGAAGCTGAAACTTTTCCATACAAAATGTCAAAACAGCCAAAAAGAAGGCCACATCTAAACATCAGCGGTTAAATCATAGTAATTTAATAATTCCAATTAGCGAAGCAGTCCCTGTTAGAGAAAATATATAAAAATGGTATTGAAATGAGCAAGCAGTGAAACCTCCATGAGTCGTTGTTCCATGACTCGATATTGATTCATGGAACCATACTAGAAACATAATTTCTTGGACGGTTTTTCAAATAGGTTTCCAAGGCATTTCTGTTCTATGGCACGATATTTGCATGAGGTGATGGTCCCTTTAGATATCGAGTCATGGTGGTTTGACTGGAATAGATACAATTCCTGAGTAGAAAATCGAAGCTCGCATCCACACCATCTTGGCAGGGTTGCTGTCCGGCATTCTTGCAACATGCCCTGCCCATCGTACCCTTCCAGCTTTGGCCACCTTCTGAATACTGGGTTCGCCGTAGAGTTGGCCGAGCTCGTGGTTCATCCTTCGCCGCCACACCGACTTCTATATGTTGTCAGTGTTTGTTTATTTATATATTGGATAATTGGTGTTCCTGTTGATCTTTTTGCGTGATTACATCGACAGGAAGTCAAGATTGAGTTGAAAGTAATCGAAAAGAGCCGATAGCTATGGAGAGTATGTCAAGATAATTTTGGAAAAAAAATCGAGTTTATCGAGGAATTGTATGTTGAGCAAGGGTTATGTTGCTATATTTCAAGAGAAGGTTTATGTCATTTTAGTTTCCGGAGATATCGAGATTAGAATTTAAAACCTTATAAACCTAATTTGAATATTTTTTTTGCGGAATAATAATAACATTCAAACAAATTTTCTACAGTTTTTCGGATTTTGTTTTACAGAAAGACGGAAGTGTTAGGAATACTACAATTCGGATCAGATATAATTGATAAAGGTATAGACAATAACATCAAGGTTATTAATAATGACTTTAATACATTAGACAAAACTTCACAACAACAAATTGTAGCAAGCTGTTCGATTCAAATTGTGCAATCGCGAAGGAGACGAAAGTTCCTGTCAAATTGCAAAGAAAGGAGACTGATGCGTTTCGCTGGAAACTCTTAAAGATCGCGAACTTCTTCTTAAACATCTTGAAGAGAAGATGCACAAAGTTTTTACTTATGACATGTTGTCTTAGAAGACTAGATAAATCAGTAAAAAATGATTGACTTGGATTTTCCCCAGTCCAAGAGATTAGGTAAAACAGCAAATTAATAGAAATCACAGAGCCGATCAGAGATCGTGAAATGAATGATATTGATGTATCTATTGCTCAGGCTTTTATTATGGCCATAGGTATGTTTGTGATCAAGCATTCTTCCTATTTTCGGGTATCGAACTGGCTGTAATGTGCTCACTTTGAGAATAGTACCTGGACTTGGCAAGAGTTGTCATAATGTTATAATGTACCCACTATAACAAGTGTAGGGGGATCAGAGGCGTAATGAACACACGGGTCGAAATGGACACCCCTGTATTCTCTGAGAAGAACATTAGTTTCATTGTCGCGAAAGAAAGAAAAGCTATGTGGGGCTTTTTGGTTGTGGCGATTTAAAGTTTTGATGTAAACAATTCAAAATAGTTGTATTTGAACAGATTTTGAAGAATTTATATTATTCAATTAAAAAAAATGTTTTCAAGAAGTCATTATCGTCGACGAAGTTCCTCCACGTGGCCGAGTCACTCATCATAAGGAGAATCCAGGACGAGCATTCCGTGCCGTAAAAATGAGTAGGTTGGCGAGCTCGAGGCTGGTGGCCGACAAGCCCCAAGTAATTGTCGTATCACACTTGGCAGAGAGAGAAATGGCAACCCTAGTATAGTGAATGAGCCGTATAATTTATTGAAAATGGTTTAACGTGCATTTGAACAGTTAGAGTTGAAGATAATTTTGTGAGAGTGTGATCACGATTCAAATAGCGTGACAGGACCTGATGAATGATGATTATAAATGGCTATAGTTGTATGAGTGCATCGTGGTCTGTAAACGAAAGCCCTGAACAGGTAGACGAATGGAAGAGAATTATCCGATAGGGCGAGGAAGTAGAAAGCGATTGACCGATTTGTATGTGAGTTTTCGGTCTTACAGAAGGAGAAAAAGTTTTTCAGTCTTAAGGTGATTATAAAACGAAGCTAAACTTTTTAATTTTCAAGCGCACATGACTGGAGAATCTGACAACAGTTCGCGTTGAAAACCTATCAAATTGCTTGCTTGCTGGTGGTGACCAATGGGATAAATTTTCAACGCAGAGCGCTGTTTGGTTCTCAAGTCTTGTGCTCTTGAAAATTTGAAGTGTGGCTTCCTTCTATAATCACCTTAAAAGTAGTTTTGTGTCGAACAGTTTGGATAGCGCACGATTTCCGGATACAACTATACTATACTAACTTGAATACTACACCTAGTTGTGGAGGTGAAGACTACTGTGAGGCCCGGTGGGATTACCCCCGCTTGAAGAACCCACCAACCATAAGCCAACCCTTATACCTTCGACTACATTTGTGCTAGAAAAAAAAAGAAACTTGCCGCACTCAAAATGTAGCCTCATTTTACTCTAAGTGTTGTTTTTTATAACAAATTCAAGTAATGCCAATAAGTAATGAAGCTGAAACTTTTCCATACAAAATGTCAAAACAGCCAAAAAGAAGGCCACATCTAAACATCAGCGGTTAAATCATAGTAATTTAATAATTCCAATTAGCGAAGCAGTCCCTGTTAGAGAAAATATATAAAAATGGTATTGAAATGAGCAAGCAGTGAAACCTCCATGAGTCGTTGTTCCATGACTCGATATTGATTCATGGAACCATACTAGAAACATAATTTCTTGGACGGTTTTTCAAATAGGTTTCCAAGGCATTTCTGTTCTATGGCACGATATTTGCATGAGGTGATGGTCCCTTTAGATATCGAGTCATGGTGGTTTGACTGGAATAGATACAATTCCTGAGTAGAAAATCGAAGCTCGCATCCACACCATCTTGGCAGGGTTGCTGTCCGGCATTCTTGCAACATGCCCTGCCCATCGTACCCTTCCAGCTTTGGCCACCTTCTGAATACTGGGTTCGCCGTAGAGTTGGCCGAGCTCGTGGTTCATCCTTCGCCGCCACACCGACTTCTGTATGTTGTCAGTGTTTGTTTATTTATATATTGGATAATTGGTGTTCCTGTTGATCTTTTTGCGCGATTACATCGACAGGAAGTCAAGATTGAGTTGAAAGTAATCGAAAAGAGCCGATAGCTATGGAGAGTATGTCAAGATAATTTTGGAAAAAAAATCGAGTTTATCGAGGAATTGTATGTTGAGCAAGGGTTAAGTTGCTATATTTCAAGAGAAGGTTTATGTCATTTTAGTTTCCGGAGATATCGAGATTAGAATTTAAAACCTTATAAACCTAATTTGAATATTTTTTTTGCGGAATAATAATAACATTCAAACAAATTTTCTACAGTTTTTCGGATTTTGCTTTACAGAAAGACGGAAGTGTTAGGAATACTACAATTCGGATCAGATATAATTGATAAAGGTATAGACAATAACATCAAGGTTATTAATAATGACTTTAATACATTAGACAAAACTTCACAACAACAAATTGTAGCAAGCTGTTCGATTCAAATTGTGCAATCGCGAAGGAGACGAAAGTTCCCTGTCAAATTGCAAAGAAAGGAGACAGATGCGTTTCGCTGGAAACTCTTAAAGATCGCGAACTTCTTCTTAAACATCTTGAAGAGAAGATGCACAAAGTTTTTACTTATGACATGTTGTCTTAGAAGACTAGATAAATCAGTAAAAAAATGATTGACTTGGATTTTCCCCAGTCCAAGAGATGAGGTTAAACAGCAAATTAATAGAAATCACAGAGCCGATCAGAGATCGTGAAATGAATGATATTGATGTATCTATTGCTCAGGCTTTTATTATGGCCATAGGTATGTTTGTGATCAAGCATTCTTCCTATTTTCGGGTATCGAACTGGCTGTAGTGTGCTCACTTTGAGCTATTACTCACGCTTTTATAACGTCTATAGGTATGTTCGTGATCAAGCATTCTTCCTATTTTCGGGTATCGCTCTGGCTGTAGGCTGTACCTTTAGAATAGTAGGTACCTAGACTTGGCAATAATTGTCATAATGTTATAATGTACCAATATAACAAAATGTAGGGGGGCAAGAGGCTTAATGAACACACTGGGCGAAATGGACACCCCTGTATTCTCTGAAAATATGCATATTTCATTAAAATTTTATACGTTGTATGAAATCTGTATTGATGATCTGTTTGACGGTATGAAAGTTTCTGGTTTGCTTCAATTATCCTCTGAAATGTGACTTTAATCTTTTTTTAGTTTTTGGTTTATGAGCAAGGTTATGAGCAAGATGATGGGAGCATCTTAGTTTAGAGCAAAATAACTAACACAAAAACTTCTCTATTTTTTTCCTGTAAATGTGATAGAGCGAAATCACTTTTACCTATCAGAATGTGTGACACATTTAAATAATAAAGTATTCATTAAATTCAACGAAAATGTTCATTTTACCAATCACCTTTTTTGAAACCAATTTTCTATTAGGTTTTTCTGATATTTGATAAGATTTCTCTCACCATGAATGAATGCAGCACGTCGTACTGATTACGAACTTAGGTAACTAAAAAATATGTGTGATATTCTAGGTAATTTTTCTAGTCGATCTTCTGAAACTATCTTTAATAATCGCTTTGTGCATTTCCATAGATTGTATTCCTTGCGAAAAAGGTGTTGAATTTTGCCTTGAAAAGCATATGTATGTAAGTACTTAAACTTCCTTAGTCGAGTGGATAGAGTCCGCGGCCACAAAGCAAAGGTGCTGAAGGTGTCTGAGTTCGATTCCCGGTCAGGCCAGGATCTTTTCGTAATGGAAATTTCCTTGAGTTCCCTGGGCGTAGAGTATCACCGTACCTGCCACACGATATACGAATGCGAAAATGGCAACTTTGGCAAAGAAAGCTCTCAGTTAATAACTTTAGAAGTGCTCATAAGAACACTAAGCTGAGCAGCAGGCTCTGTCCCAGTGAGGACGTTAATGCCAAGAAGAAGAAGAAGTACTTAAACTTTAATCAGCTGGAAAATCCAAGTAAATTATTTATTTCATAAGTGGAATTGAGCGTTTGATGTTTCAAGATCTAAACAAACATGAAAAATGTATGCCTCTAAAAGATGTTATCGATTTTTATGGGTTCGCAAGAACCCGTCTCTTTTATCATTTGGAAGGAAACATTCATGGAGCATGAACCTAAGAAGTTTGGACATATTTACTGATGGTATTCGAAAAAAAAGTTGTTTCGTTAACATTTTTTTTCTATCTTTATTAACGAGATTTTTAGCCCTGGGCTAGTTGTTCAGTTTGGATGGCGCGCGATTTCCCGATACAACGTACGGTGTTTATAAATTGGCTTGAATACTACACCTAGTTGTGGAGGTGAGGACTACTGTGAGGCCCGGTGGGATTACCACCGTTTGAAGAACCTACCAGCCATAAGATGACCCTTATACCTTGGACAGATACTTGGTACATATACCATAGCAAAAGTTGTCAACAAAATTATTTCAAGGCTATCTTGAATGAAGATAATTACCAGTTTGGAATTCATTTTAAGATGATTGTACCATGGTGCGTATGCCACCAGTGTGTCACAAGTATTAGACGCAAGCCATCGTTGGTTGGTTTGACTTTATTAACGAGATTTTTAGCCCTGGGCAAGCCATCGTGTTCAACTTCCAAGACGTCTGCTTCTCATCAACCCATATCGCCGGTATTCTTCTCACCAGTCAACAACCGAGAATTTCCACAACGGATGGCCATCCAGAAATCTCAGCTGCACTCCCCAGGCCGTACGCCAGCCAATAGACGCAAGCCAGTGGGACAATGTGCCTTGGTTCCGCGTCCATGCTCCTAGACGAGTCGAGTGGTAAGTTCCTCAAGAATACATGTTCTCTCTATCTCTCATGCATGCCCATAAGCGTAGCTTCCATTGTGTTGCGTCAATTCATTTCGAGGAAGGAGGGCTTGATTTTTCTGTGACGTCGTTGGTGTTTTTTTTTGGAAATGGTGTTGTGGGTCTTCTTCCAGTAAGTGGCTGCCGACCTTGGGATTATGCCCTGAGCTAGCCACTTATTTTTAGCGCATTTACCCGAAATTCCACGCGGTGTATGCTAGCCGAAAGGAACGGCCGCGCTTACATGAAACACCGCGCTGACTGAATCTGTCATTTCATTTCTCATGTTTATAATCGCAATCATTGTTGTTGTGCATTATAGTGCAAATAGTACCTGAAAGGAAAATTAAGAAGTGCTTCGAGACTTTCTTGAGTCGTAATGGTCCGTGAAGACGTTTTGAACCATGTCCAGCATCGACATGCGAGTGTTAACACCATCTCCCTTTACGCCTTTTATTTCCTGGGAATGGATCGCGGTTCCCTTGCGAAAATATTTGGAAAATCAAAATCGATAGACTGCTAATGGATCCGAAAATATGAACGAGATGGTACCTTCGCCTGGAAGTAACGGAAGGCAGTTTATCGTCGGTTCGGAACAGCTCATCGGCAATGGCTTTTGGAATTGTACTACAACGAACCTGTCCTCTTCATTGATGAAGCTCGGGACCGCTTTCAGAGGCATTTCAACTCGACTATTAGCGCTGCATCTGTCATCCGGATACTCCTCGCTGCAGGACTAACTTGGGAAAAAATTGAGAGACGAGCAATACAGATTCGTAAAGCAGACATTCTTAAATACGCTGACGAGTTAGATTCCATAAAATGGAAGTTTCATCAACTTATTTTCATGGACGAAGTATCGTTTGACTCAAGAGACATGCTTCGGAATCATGGGTATGGTGTTAAAGGGCAAAAAATTCTCTAGAATACATTGCGACAAAAATATAATTTTGTATCTAAGATCGATTGGTATCTTACCAGTATTCTTGCCAGCTTATTGTCCAATGTTCAATCCGGTAGAAATAATTTTTGGCTTGTGCAAAAAACATATGAAGCGTTATTATCAGGAAAATAATAAGAAACCGCTGTCCATAAAAATTAACGAAATTTTCACATTATTCCGAAACTATTCATATACTCACTTGTCTTGTTCCATAAGTGCGGATACACTTCTGGAGGTAATTTCGATCCATCTAGGTTTGGGACAATCATTGAGTGATTTTTGGTTTTAGGAAGGATATCTAACGGTTTGAGTAAATCAGGCTAAGAAAAGTTAAGTTAAATAACTAATCAGGCTTACAAAGTTAGGATAAAAAAAAAACAAATTAACTGTTAAGAAATCACGCTTAGAAAAACTATGCCATAAAAATCGGTTTGTTCAAATAGTTCATATGTAAGATTTGATAAAAAAAAAGTTGAAAGAAATAAAATATATTTGGCCTTTATTTCATATAAGAATGTATGACTCAAGTTATCAAAATCACATGTGGTCAATATCCATCATATCGCCTACTTGTTCACGCAGTTTCTGACTGAGAACTGTTTCCTGTGGGGCAGTCCAGGTTTGCATACCACATAGCATGTCATGGCAGATGTTCAGCTTCTCCTTCACTGCCCATAACTGTATAACAGTCACATTCGACATTCTTGACAAATTGGAGTTAATACCATGGAGAGTCATGAAATGATAAATACTTTCGATCGACTTACTGAAATCTGTTAGATTGTTTTAGAAAATTCGAAAAAAATACCAAGTTGATTTGTCACATTGGCAATTATAACCGCATAACAGTCACATTGAGATTATAAATGAGCCTCGTAATGTAATAGCAATTAAAATTCTATCAGAATTGTTTTCTGATTATTCACCTAGTATGCGATATGAGCACTCGACACTGAAGAAGTCTGTAAGTCGCAGACGAAATAGGCCTATCTGTCAAGATAAGCAACACATATTAGAGTTTAAAGGTATTTGCTCACCTTAGTGATTTTAGTATTTTATTTTTTTGCAAAAAGTGAAGTGTTAAAGTTCATTTGTAGTTTTTAAACATACTCTAATTATCCCTCCCAAAGTTTAATATAAAAAAGTGTAGTGTTTATCACACAGCTCCTTAACGCCGGCAGAAAGATTGTCCACAATATTTTGTTTCAGCAACCGTCAATCCTTGACGAGTGCATTCAATTCGTGTGCTTTCAGCTGTTGGTAGAGACCAAAACATCCCTCTCATCTCTGCTGGTGGCATTTGCTTTTTCATCTTTTCTTGGAGATGTGCTGGAGATGCATGAATTGTTGTAGCCTATTGTATCCATCCGGAATCATGGCTTTCAAGGTGAGAGTTTTCCTCCTTTATCTCTCGCCCTAAGTCATCTAGGTTGACATTGTTGGGGGCACTTGCTCTGTCGGTTTGTGTTGGTCGATCTTCAATAAAATTCTTCCTATTGTTGTCTTTCAGGTACACGAACTTAGCATTGTCTCGAACATCGGGCTTCTCTTTAGTTGACCATGATACTTTAATGCCATCCACTTCACTAACGTCAATTTACCGGCGAACATGTGGCTCGATAAAATTCCACAAGCAGTCTAACACTTCCGAAAGGGTATTCCCTGAAACAGGTTCCGGTACATTTTTCTTGCGGTTGACACACAATCCGTTCTTCTGTCTGGTGTGCTTTTTGACCATGAAATCAGCCAAGAAAAAAAACTTCTTTTTATGTTCGGGATCGCCAATCTTGTTTTCGTCAAGGACTTCATCAGACGAACTGGAATGCCCATCTTCACTAGCATTCAGATCATCGGGAATAATCGGAGCTTGGCCGTAACAATCTTGAAATCCGCACTCAGTTTCAAGTGCGTCATCCTCCTCCGGTTCATCATCCAGATATTCTGCTTCTTCTGCACATTCTCCAGGGTCATTTTCGAGATGAATCATCGCTGTGAATTGTTGGAATTAAACTTGTTAATAGTGTTATAGTTTAGAAAAACATATTAGCATTTTACCTGCAATCAAAAGATACAATTTTCTATTTAGTAATTTAAAAACAAAACACGACTGAGAAACTTTGTTGCTGCGCGATCCAGATTTGACAGATGTTTATTTTGATTCTTTTTCTTGAAACAGTGTTACCAGTTTGAGTATGTTTCTCGCAAAAGTGTACCGGTGACACGAATAATTTACTTGCAACACTATAGCGGCATTTTGAGTAAATATTTGTGCAGTTGGTGCGGCGTATACGTTTCAGAGAATGGCTCAATACAATTGGCGCTAAGCGTGGGGCATTCATACTGACATATCTGCTATTAAATATAATTCAAATTCTAGTTAGCTACAGTACGAGCTTCTGGGTTGATTTCCAGAGAATATGTGCTACAAGAAGACCCAAAAAATAATAAAAACTCTAAACTAGCTAAGGCCTTGAGCTCAGTGTTCTTATGAGCACTTCAACAGTTATTAACTGAGAGTTTCCTTTCCTAAAGTTGCCATTTTCGCATTCGTATGTCGTGTGGCAGGTAAGATGCCCAGGAAAGTCAAGGGAAAAGATCCTGGACCGACCGAGAATCGAACCCAGTCACCTTCAGCATGGCTTTGCTTTGTAGTCTCTGACTCTAACCACTCCACTAAGCAAGACCACGGCTCCCCTAATTCAACTTTGCATAAAACATTCCAAAGATGGCGTATATACTTCCTCTTAGATGATGATAAATGACATAGTAAAATGAATCGTAACTAGCCCTGTTGTTGGGAAGCAGTGCAGTCTCATGATCACAGACAACTAGACGTAAACTCTAACATCTGGTGTTCTACGATTACAAAGCTTCATAACATCTTGTGAACACACATTCACAAAATACCGTAATAAATGGAAGCCAAACAACTATTTGGGTTGAAGATCACTAATAAAGGAGCAAGTTTAAATCCGCAAACGATAAAAATGTCTGGAGTTTTGCGTTTACTTGTTTCTGGCCGAACTAAACCCATTCCCGAACGATAAACAAACAAACCAAAGCTACGATAGAAAACTGTAGAGGGAGTGCTAAACAAACACATAGAGTAATTTGCTCCCATTGCGGGTCTCGTTTTCACTATGGTGCTTGCGATTCCCACCAACTCTTTAGCGACATTTTCCCTCCAACTGGCGAAGAAGCAATGCACCGTTCTCCTCCGGTGTGACGTCCCAAGTAGCGGAAATATCGATGAATATCAATGATTTCCAACGCTAGAGCAGATGTGACAATCGATAAATTTGCCTCGGAACGGTATCTGGTGGGCTTTAGGGCGATCCCATTGTAAAATAGCGAGATGTTGGCCAAAGGCAGTGTGCACAGAGTTTTAATTTGTCGATTTCGTGCGATTTTTGAATTGAGTCTGAACTGTTGTCATAATTTGTGAACCGTTGACCCCAACGGAATTCGGAATACCTCCGGAAGCGTTAGATGTACCGGTTTAAACATTTGACCTTTGTAAATTGGGACAATTCTTACTTAAAATAATCGGTTTAAAAATGAGTTTATAACAGCTGATAAAAGATTTGGACATCCCAGAAAACAAGGATTAGCTACGCAAAAGTAAAGTTGTTATTAGAGAAGCACTCGAATTCGACAAATTAAAACACTTTGCAATGGGAACTTTGCGGTGCGCTATTGTTGTTTGTCTAGAAGTAAATTTGCCCAAACGATGGCATTTCAGAGGAATATCCACCAATCCACCCCATGTTCAGATGTTTATGTGTACTCGAAATCAATACTTTGTGCAACCGGTGTACAACGGTATGTAACGTAACATCATTCTCAATTCCAACAAAAGATTCAGCATTTCCCTGCACGGGAGATGCTATCTTCATTCATTACACCGCTTCCAATCAAGAAAGATTTGTCGGAAACATTTTTCACACTCCGAAGCGTTTCTCCGTTCGTTCCAGAGGGGGAATCCCCACCAGATAGACATCTTTAATCTCATAAATAATAGAGAATCAATTTAATTAGGTTTTCAAGCACGTTCTCCAGTTTAATTGCGGTGTTTGTGGTTTTTCTCAATTTTCCTCCTTGCTCGGGTTACTGCTTTTGCTATGGTTCCAGCAGAACGAGCAAAGAGAATGGGCCAATTCGTTCTACAACAATGGGATCCGGTGTTTGCGCATCGAACGCAGTGAGCACTAAAAGGCCAAGCGCTAAGATTCGTAACGTATCCACTCCAGCTGTGTAGAACTCCAACAGATAACACGGTACTTATGATACAGAATAATATTGAAAAAATAAGTCGACTCTGCTGAAACAGAATCAGACACGAGTTGACGAATTGGCATGTATTAGATGAGGAATAATTATCTGATCATCGCTACATCTTCTTTGAACATTCGAACATGTATGGAATCATGTATTTTAGGAATTCCCGGTCAACTAGCTGCGAACTCTATATTGAATGGATGAGACCAAATTTCATGGACACTCTCCGTCCATTGAATATTCAAGAGATTGCATCCTACACTATGGAAGCTTTTGAAGAAGCATGACCTCTGCGGTCTGTGAAGACTACAAGAGCACCCCATGGTGGAATTCCAATCTGTCTAGGTTCAGCAAGCAATGTAGAAGGAGTTGGAACAAACGCCATTCAGCTGGATCAGAATCGTTCAAGTCGGCTCGCAAGGCTTACAAGAAGGCTTTACGTTCTGCTGAACGATCCGGCTGGAAAAACCTTTGTACAAATTTTTCCAGTTTGAGTAAAGTTAGTCGGCTGAACAAAATCCTTGAAAATTCTTAGAATATCCAAGTCAACGAAATTCGCTAACCTAATGGTGACTTTACTTCTTCTGATGAAGAAGTTCCTGAATTTTTATCCTATACACATTTCCACGGATGTGTGTACATAGCATCTATGGATGAACCAAACGTCTTTCCATGTAGTTGCGAGTCTCTGGCTTCGGCTAGCAGTATCGTAACTACTGAATCGATTCAATGGACACTAAATAGTTTTGCTCCTTTCAAATCTACTGGAGCAGATGAGATTTATCCTGTTCTGCTTCAGAATGGATTTGAGTTTATAAAATATGTTTTGATCATACTCGATAAGTGGGCCTTGACAAGGTAGAACGGTTTTTTTCTCTGCTTGTCATATTTTTCATCCATTTCAGATACATATTACTTCCGAGTTTTTGGTTTGCGGTTTCGTGGATTTGCTGGGACTATTTTTCCGAGTATTTTGTTCCAGAGTTGCGGTATTTTCCAAGCAGTCAAGTGCTTCGTCCTTAATTCATGTTCGTCGTTGAAGTTTGGTGATTCAATCAACTGAACCCTCTTCTTTGAACAAACCTTTTCGTGTAAAGGTTTATCCTTTCAGTTTTTCCGGTCCTTTTGTAGTATTTTTTTTCGCAAGAAAGAAAATCTGATTAACTTTTTATTTATTCTATCTGAAATTTATAAAAAGTACAAATCGGTAAAAGAAATTAAAAAAAAATTCTCTCAATAAGTTGAGAGTAATTTTTGATCAAGAGATGATGCCAACACTCTTTTGAAATCCGTATTGTTTTCTAATTCCTATCGCGTTTATGCTCCTTGTGACGCATGCGAAATTGATGGAATTATTCATGATCCAGAGGCCCAGATAGCCGTGGTGGTAAACGCGCAGCTATTCAGCATGACCATGCTGAGGATCGTGGGTTCGAATCCCGCTGGTCGAGAATCTTTTCGTAAAGGAAATTTTCTCGATTCCCAGGGCATGGAGTATCTTCGTACCTGCCACCCGATATACACATGCAAAAATGGTCAATCGGCATAGAAAGCTCTCAGTTAATAACTGTGGAAGTGCTCATAAGAACACTAATCTGAGATGCAGGCTTTGTCCCAGTTGGGACGTAACGTCAGAAATAAGAAGAAGATTTATGATGAATTTTAGGAATGCGATGATGTTAAGAACCATGGTTCAGAAAATTTGAAGAACAAATCCCTTTCTCCTGTTAGAGTCTTGGATTGTGTTCGATTGCCAAAACAATAAATTTACAAATATATGCATTCTAATTGCATTGTGACAAATGTGTTCGTTTTGAACACACTTCCATTTTTTGCTCTAATGAACAACAATGTTCGAAATCCACATTCTTCGTCTGAATGTAATAAAAATTCGGACCTTTGTATTTGTTGTAAACAGAAGCACAAATCTTCGAAAGATTGTGAGGTTTATATAGATCATTAATCCAAGTTTAATCGAACAATAAGAAATAAGAACGATTTATCATACGCTGAAGTAATAATATCTTCAGATAACATTTCTTCATCCAATGTTTTTGAAATTTTCACAATGATGATAGAGTTGATTCATTTGAGATTTTTTTTATAAACCTCCTAATAAAAGGAGGAGAACTGCTAACATTTTTTTGATCAAACAAAATAATACTTCTGTTGAACTTCTATAGATATGAATTTTCCTCCTCTTAAGGCATCTGCACCTCACAAAAATATTCCTGGTTTTGAAAGATTTGATTCCTCCAAACGCAAGCTTTTCTTTGGCTCAAACAAAATGTGTTTTGAATAAAATTCCTTCTCCATTTTATATATTGGGCGATTTCAACGCACACAATTTTACCGGGGGTAGTGAAAAAACGGATGGTAGGGGTTCTTTAATTATGGATTTGATCGATGATATTCCCAATCGATCGATTACCAGGGTTGCTGTGCCTCCCAATTGTCATTCATGTGTTGATTTACCCCTGTGTTCAAATAATTTATAAATTTCAAAGTAGATGGAGTACCGTGTACCTTTTAATTCCGCTCCTAAATGCTTATCTCTGACAGATACGCGTAGTCGAACCACTTGCAGTCTTCTTCAGTGTCAATTACTCGTATCCACTAGTGGATTTGTTCCTGATCTCTGTAAAAATGTCAATTGGACAACATTTTCTGATATTATATCTGATTAATTGATAAATATTATTAATTTTGATTCACCAATTGGAAATTATAATACTTTCAATCTTCCTTCTTTGTGGTGGGATGATGAGTGTTCCATTTCTGTAAAGAATGAAACAGATACTTTTGTATTAATTCGCAGATCTGGCTCCAGAAATCAATATTTATCTTATGGTAAAACTGAAGCACAGTTTACCGTCGGACGGGGCTACTTTTGATTCCGGGGGCTACTTTGGACACTCACCTTTTGAATTTATTTCCAGCATAAATATACATCTGAGCAATTTTGTGTCTTCAGCACTTTTATTAACCAATGTGTGCTCTACCACTAGGCATGAAATTTTTATAGAACAACATCAACAATAACAGGATAAACAAGAAAACATTTCAAAAAAGTCTGAATAAATATTTACAAGGTATAAAACATTGGCTTTGCATAGCCATTGTTTGAATATTTCCGAAGTTATGGAAAGTTATTGGGAGTATCACAAAACTATCGAATCGTCATTTTTCATAAAAAAAAATGTAATAGTATGTTGCTTAAAATAGTTGATTTATCAATAATTGATTCAAGGTCTTATTTTTACGACTTTTATTTTATTATAATGTTTTGGATGAATATTTTACAACATAAAAAATAAATAAATTAAATGTTTGGAAAAGTGAATTTACATAAAACACACATGTTTCAATACGTACCAATGACAAGTTCACAACATAGGGGCAGTGTTGTGAAAAACCCAATTTCTTACAACTCACGTTTGAAATTTTTCATGCGTGAGTTGTCAATCACGCAACTAAGCAGTCAAAAAATCATGGATGAGTTGACTCATATTTTTGACTCATTGTCTCGTATTTCCACAGTTTAATGATACACGGCAAAAATTTCTTGTTAGTCTGGTAAAATTATAGTAATCCTTTCTAACGTAAACAAAAATATTCGGGTTTCACGAGTTTTTGACGGGTTCTGCGACTGAATCATTTTTTACGGTTTGAGTTGATTGAGTTGATTTTGCATCAAAATCTCAAGCGTGAGATTTGCGAAGCAGATCTATAATGAGTTTGCTCTCACGGGAGAGCGTATTGATTGAGATTTGAGTGTGAGTCAAACAACACTGCATAGGGGTCTATTTCATAAGTCGAGTCGATCAAAATGACTCGACTGGAATCACTGTTGACCGAAAAATTCGCTCGACTCAGCTCTGTCACTCGAGTTTTTCGACAGTTATCACTTTATGTGACTGGATTACTATGGGAGTCGACGTGTGACATCTGAAATATGCATGCTTGCTTTGATCAACAATGAATAGAGACGAGTCACATGAATCTGCTCGATTTACGAAATAGGCCTCATAATCTCTGAAAAACTATTTTCCGTCATATTCTATATAAATAAAAATGGAGTGGTGTTTGTATGTCACGAAATGGCTTCCGAACGGGGCAACCGATTTGAATGATTATTTTTCCGTTTTGTTCGTCAAGTGTTCCGACGTGTTTGTGTGTAAAAAAATCCCAGGGTATTCACCGGGAAAGTCGGTAAAATGAGCGTGAATGGAACTGTCATTTTGAATAGGACTATCCATAGCGTTTTTCAACAGCCTACTTGATGGCAAGACGAATTTTGCCGGGACCACTAGTTTTACATGAATTTGCAGTACAAGCCAATTGCTTCTTCCTATTGCTTAAATAAACTACTCTTAAGCCAGCTCTAAATGCTATGAAGATAAAAGCATATTACAAAAGCAACTTTGACTTCTTTACGATCATGTAAAACTTTACTTCATAGATTGAATTTGAATGAAAATTAATTTTTAGGTACAGGTTTTAAGGTGAAACAGTTTGGAATCAACTTTTAATATTGCACTGCAACTTCAAACGCACAAACGCACTTTTTATTTTGGCTTTGTGCACTAGCAGAAAGCTTAAAATAAGAAGATCAGAAACGTTTGCCAACTATTTCTCCAGTTTTTTGCCCTTGAAAACGTGAGTAGGGGTACAAGTTGGCCATTCTGCCGGCCATCTTTGGATTCCGAGATGTTTCACCTTAATGTAATCCTTCTACGTATCGTTCATATAACACTAAGAAAAGAAAAGACAGTTTTTGTAAATAACTCATCAACCATCGTAGTACGTACTAGTTACATCGTTTGTTTGTGTCAACTTAAAAATTAATCATAATTTTATTTTGCTCATTTTTGAGGTTATTGTGGGGAAATTTAAAAATTTGGATGGGCCAGCGGAAACAATGCACATTGATCTATCTCCGCACAGAACAGAAATCACACAGTGTGCGTTGGAGGCTGATTCAATTTTGTCTTGCAATGTGTAATAATGTGAAATCATTAGGGGTATTCACTCAACAGCGTAAACCACTGCGTAAGTCATACTAAATTGGTTATCGAAATTTTTCAATACGTTGCGTAAACTGCCAATGAAACATTACGAGATGATCAAATTCAACGCCATATCATTCCAAGAACGCTTTCGCAAACTGTCAAATGTCATTATTTTGTATTGTTGGAACAAATACGGAGAATATATTTTTAAGTTGCTATAATCAGCTGAAACAAAGATGGGCATGCGCCATAAATCAGAAGTTCACGTGGCCAAAGAAAGTCTCTATCACGATCCGGAATCATATCAGGATTGAATATCTAGATCTTGATCGAGGACATTTATGTTGGGATTCGTGAAATTTGTTCTGAGAAAATCTCCGGGCATAGCTTGATCATTTTGCTTCATATCCATTGAATGAGCAAAACAATCAATTAAATGGTCGGCGTAAAGTCAGAGTGGACCAAGTGACATTTTGAATATTTTGAGAAAAATGGGCTTAAAGTCTAACACTTTGTAATTTTTCAACTCGTTAAAATTTCGGCTCAATATCTCTACACATCTTTAAGTTACTTTCAAACCCTATAAGGTGCAGTGATAATCTTGAAAAAACGTAATACAAACTTCTAATAGAACGATTTTTTGATGGACTATGTGCACTTGGTCCACTCTGACTACACAAAAGACCACCGTTTAGTGATTTGGTTCACTCTGACTGAACAATTTCTAGGAAAATAACAATCATTCAATGCTTGCCTGGTCAAACTGGGTGCATATCTCTAAGATAAACAGATTATCAACATCCTTCGACATCGGTATAGTATATTATCCAATAATTCATATCTTCAATCCTAAAATCAGTGGCATTACGATAGCTTGAAAATTAAAGTGTTGCAGGGTCAGGGCATTGAAGACCAGCAATATTCAAATATGCGTTCAGTCAGAGTGGGCCAAGTGAAAATCTTGAGTGCCGGCCAATATATACTGGTCTAATGTGCAGGTTCTAGGACATTCCATTTAGCCACCATTGAACTACCCACAGCTTCTATCGGGCTCTGAAATCGACTCAAAAAACGCAATAATCAAGCAGTTTATTGCTTTTTGACACTTAGTTCGCTCTGTCTGCACAGAAAGTGTTGCAATTTCTGACCACCAATCCAAATGTGGTAAATGGTCAAAAATCAAAATCAAATGCATCGAAATAAGTAATATTTATGAATTTCTATTGATGGACGAGTAGATGAATAATTCGATGTGAAAAAATCTGTAATACACTTGGAATGTCTTTCATTTTCTCGCAGTCATCAGCGCGCTGGTGATTTTCGCTGTTATGGTAATAAGCACTTGGTCCACTCTGACTGCATACTTTTATGGATTTTTATTGATCATCCAAAGTAAGTTTCTTACATACAGTTGTGTTCAGAATAATAGTAGTGAAAGCCGATTTTCATACAAAATGCTCAACTTTGGCATGCAGTATCTTTGTTTCCATATTAGCAATCGGCATGAAATTTTGGCAGTGAACTACAAAAATGCTCAATTTCATTATTACAAAATTTGAAAATTTTCACACTACCGGCTAAAAAGTTAAGCACCAGGTGAAATCGCTCAAAATAATAGTAGTTTTTCTTTTGTAAATGTTTGTTCAGCTACAATTTTGTAAGAATTGTATTATTTGTACATTTAAAGCTTAGGTGGAAATGGTTGAAACGATGAGTAAAGAAAAATTCAAAAGCTCAAAATACAGCAAATATTTAAATTATTAAAACTACTATTATTTTGAGCGATTTCACCTGGTGCTTAGTGTTAGTGATTGTTCAGTCTGTGCAACCTTTGGTTGAAGACGGCGTAAATTGTCTTTAAAACATATAAGGCAGCTGATTATCGCCGATAATCCGTAATCAGTAGCACATTCGGTCATATATGAAATATCACATCATCCAACTTCGCTGTTTTCGATAAAGTAGTTGTTGTGCCAACCTCTATCATTAACACCGACACTTATGACATAACGAAATGGCAAGATTCATTCTAAATAAATCAAGAAAAATGCTTTTTTTCATGCTGTAATAATAGGAACAACATGATTTAAAATGATGTTTTGACGTTAACAGTGCCAAGATCCATAGACAACTAGATTATAAATATCTCATTTGACATTCCACCGAACCAAATAAGGAATATTTCATTGCTGAAGTTTAGCAGAATTGACCGATGCACGAGTTCACTAATTTGACGTTTGAACGGTGGCGAATTCACTCGTTGCCATGGTCACGTAAATAACACGGCACCGCTCAAACGTCAACGAGTGAACTCGTGCATCGGTCCATTGTACTCTATGGACCTGTGCACGAGTTCACGAATTTGACGTTTGAGCGGTGCCGAATTCACTTGTTGCCATGGTCACGTAAATAACACGGCACCGCTCAAACGTCAGATAGTGAACTCGTGCATCGGTCCATTATGAAGACATTGATCATATAGTATTTTAATGCGACAAATATATTTCTCCAAGAATAGCATAACTAATTTTGGTATTTCAGTTCCTGTGTCTGTGCGTAACATACTACATACTAGGTGCAAAATGTTATCTAGTTTTGAAATTTTTGTTTAATTTCTTGAATGAAACCTCATATTTTGTTTGATACTTTTTTGTTATTGTTTTTTTTCTTTTTAATTTATTTTTAGATATCAGGAAGATTTTGCTTCGTTCCCTGACTGGTTGTTATTCGCCAAATTTATGACTGAATTGATGCCCTTATCCAATACCTAATTGATGCCCCTTTCAAGACAATGGCTCTGTTATGGTTCGTTACCGTGTGAGTCTTTAGTTTTAAGTGTGTTTCATAACGTTTTGTCAAAAGATAAAGAGGTTTTGTGCCTCTTTGAGAAATATTTCTGAAAATAAATCACTCAAAGGGGTTGTTCCCTCTTTCAAAATTTTTGATTTAAAATAAATATATAATATTGAACATGTTTTGAAAAAAGCTACAATTTTGCTACCGGGTACATTCCCAGATTCTGGTGTAATATTACTGCGAAGATTATCCCGAAAGAAGAAGGTGCGTCGTATGAAGAAGCTGTAGCATCCGAAATTTGTATCTGCACAACATTCGGCTGATTTAGCCATCAGCTGATTCTCAACTACGGCTGAATATTTCACAACCGTTTCCCATTATTATCTTTCTTCACTAAACTATACTAGCTCTAGCTACCACCATTTTTCTTTCTTATATTTATTTTAAAGACTCTCTGTGCTCGTGGCCTCTACTGTGCCGGAATCTGTTCATCTGTAGCTTCTTTACCGATACAGATCTATTTTCAACTTATCTATATTTACATCTACATTCACTCTCTTCTACTCTTTTAGTCTCACCGAGCAGGTAGGATAGTGCTCTGCTGTTAGTCCAATCAATTTCCATCGCTCTTGCGGTGGTTCATTTTGCCGTGTTTATGAGTCGTTTGAGGCTAGCTGCCTTCGAAGAGGGTCAGTTTGTCTCAGTCACCATCTGATACTGACGGAGGATGGATGTGCTCCCCAAAGCACGGTCCTCCGTGTGGCGTCTTCTGGTGTTTTACCAAGGTTTGACTCCCAATAAATACAAAACATATTGATTTTTCCGCACAGTATTGATGATTTACAATTGTTTAATATAGCTGTGAGGAATTTTTTTCGAAAAAAATCTTTTGACATTAAGTTTTACATATATAAAAACAGTATGTCTTATGTCTACAATTTTCTCATGTAAAATCAAATGAACTTTAATTTTCCTTGTTTAATATTGCATTAAATCAATGTTTCCTACTGAATGAACTCAAAACAAACCATCTTGGACATTCAAAATGGTTTCTGACAATTTTTACTATTATTGTTACAGTCACATAAGATGAGAACTAACTTAATTTCGTAAAATTACTGTATAACTATAAGACAACTTTTATCCCTCAGTTTTTATCTTTACTTACTCTAGAATGTATCGTTTAGGCGGGGAAATAATAATATACAAAATTTGTGGCATTTTGCTCTGGTGGTCTTCTTGCCCCATACGAGTGGCACTCTTGCCCCGTGCCTCGTCGAAAAACATCATAAGAAGAGACATTTTCAAAAATCTAAAATCAACATGTGTTTCTTATATTTTTGAAATCTATCGATAACATCATTTAGAACAAGAGGTGAGCTTGCCCCCAGCCTCCCTACTTTTGTTCAGATAGTCAGGCAGCTATAAAAGCTCTTGATTTGGCCAACTCAAGATCGAGGCTTGTTATCGCATGTCGGACTCAAATTGAAGAACTGAATTCAGTCAACTGTAAACCTTGTTTGGGTACCTGGCCATTCTTCCTTCGTTGGAAATGAATTGGCTGATGAGCTAGCTTGCAATGGAGCATCGCATGACTTCATTGGCCCTGACCCAGTTATTCCAATTTCGAAGTGCTAGGTGAAGCTTCAGATAAATTCTTGGGCGGCAACTCGGCACAAGTAATATTGGAATAGTTTGGAGTCGTGTCGTCAAACAAAATTGTACATTACTGAGCCATCTCCAAGGGTGGCGAAGTATTTAACAAATCTGTCAAAGCAGAGTTGCAGTCTTATGGTCAGAGAGTTGATAAGCCACTGCCGACTCAACTATCACATGTCAAATATTCAGCGTGGTGACTTATTTTTGTGTGATAGTTGTAATTCCGATTATGGAACTTCGTATCATCTGAAACGTAACCGTCCAATTTTCACGCAACTGATATTCCGATTACTTGGTAAACACTTGTTAAGTGAAACTAATTTCAGAAGCCTGATTCTTCAGGACATTCTGTTATTCTTAATCCGCTGTAATAATGAGCTATAGGCTCTTTTTACGCTCATGCGTTTTGCAGTGCCCTGTTTGAACCCATTATTGTGGTATGAAGTTACATGCTCTCATTTCGCTTATGCGATTTTGTCTCTTCAAGGGACCCTACTCCAATTTCCTCCCATCTTTCCCTTCCCTTTCAAATATGGCGATGGCACAAACATCCGGGGAACGTGCCTCTGGAGCCGGCCTTCTGATACCTAAACAATCACACGAACACTGGGCACACGTGAGCTTGAGATAAATGTCAATGGCAAAGTAGTTTGATCATAAGTAGTGTTTGGTATGGACCAGTGCACGAGTTCACTATTTGACGTTTGAGCGGTGCCGTGTTATTTACGTGACCATGGCAACGAGTGAATTCGGCACCGCTCAAACGTCAAATTAAAAAACTCTTTCATTGGTCCATTGCTGTTTGCATTTGGGATGCAAATCTAGACTAAACGTCCTCCAAATGCGGTAACACAAAACAATCAAAGGACACCTAGCAACGATCAAATAAATCACCGCCGCCCTAGCAAGAAAAATCTATCTTTGACATCGCATTTCTTGTGAAAAAGCTTACCGCGTTTGATGTTCCCGCATTTGATATTTGCATTTCAGACGCACACAGCAATAGGAATTACTAGTTACTTAGCAATAGCAGTTTCAAAAATTTTATCATGAAATCTCCACCGCCTTCTATATTTTTTGAATAATATTCTTCTACGAAACACACCGTGATAAAGGAGGAAACAGAAATTGCAACCGATCGGTTAGATGCTGCGGTGGGTTTCCACAGTTGAAGGTGAAGATTTCTATTGCTCCGTTTGTATCGCACAGAATGGTGCATGCTTCCTTCTGCCAGCTGCGAGTTCTACTGAATGTGGAATGGTTGGTGTAAATCCTCGAAGGAATCAACAGCCAGAAGACAGAGGCAACAGCTTCTGCTACTCCCACACAATTCACTCAATTAAAGCGTAAATTGTTTGGCTCCATTAACTGGTAAGGTATTCTACTGGTCTATTTGTGGGAACTGCAAGCGGTGCAAATAACTAAAGGTTATAATTTTGAACTGTGATCTTAAGACTTCGATTGAATACCAAACGCATTTGATTTTTTATTGATTCATTAAAAATCCTTCTACCAGTAGCATCATTCTTTTTGCAACAAAAAATATTTTAATTCGATGACTGTTTTGTTTTTCGATATTTTTGCACTATTTTTCAAACGTTTCTCTCTTCTTTTTTTAGAACTTCCATTGATTTTGATCATTGGTCATCAAGTTCCAGAATTATTGCGGCATTCCTTGAGAAATCGACAAGTAGCTATAATTTACATGAATATCTCAGGTTACAGCATTTTTCTTATGATCGGTTATTTGCTTTTCCAAGGATTGCAGAGTTCACGATCAAAGCAAGTGAAAAAAAACATCGCATCTGTAGCGGTCCTTGATCGGCAATGTATCGCAAGTTGTAACAAGCTTGATGAACAAGAGCAGCGAAAGAGAGCCCTAAAGAAAGCGCGATAATAAAATCAATTTTTCTCACTTGCTTACCATTGAGGGTAGGTGCACGATAAACATTCCTCGAACATCCGATACCAATAGTTTCCCACAGGTTTGTAGTTTGTTAAAAGGGTTTTATCATGGACTGCTATCCCTCCGATCTAATCTGAGCTATAGCAGTATACGATAAATTGGTTTTCATGATGTGCTGCAAATCATGATTGTTACAGAGAGAAAAGTGAGAAGTACTTTCAATTTTCTCAGGATTGAATCCCTAGTTTTCGACAGGGTGGTGAGCTAAGAAGAACAATAAGTAATCAAATTAAGGAGGTATTCGGTCAGTCTCGAATAAACACATGCTGCCAGATAAGTTGAGAAAGATGAAACTCGAAAGAATTGCCAATCAAGTTAAGAATAATGCATAAAAGAAGACCATTTGACCCACATTTGCAACTGCATCTTTCTCATGTATTTAGTTCTGTTTTCAAGAAACTAAACCAATGTTAAGATTTTAAAAAAATAATTAGTCATTTGTTGTGCAGCACTTTAAGTTGAACTACTACTTCGTGAAATTCAAAGTTAGATTATAGCAGACCCAAACATCGACCAAAATCACACTAAACTCCCAAGACCAAACACGACATCCAACTTTTGCCATTCCTTTTCGCATGTTGCAAGGGGATGGTGCCTACTGAAGAGAGCTAGACTGGCCGTGCCAGTGCCTAGTGTGGTAAAATTTTAATGACTCATTAAACTGAAGCGTGCGGAGATTCGGCCGGATTAATCCGCCACTGCCAACTGTCGCCTGGAACAACGAGCCTTCATCAAGGCCATAAAAAAGAGCCTGTCGTCTCTTCATCTTATCCCCCTTGTGGGGGGGCTCTTTCGTACGACGAAAATTCTTGGCCAAAGGAAAACTCAACCTCTCTAACTCACCACTTTCAAGTGTCGTCACTTACATAAATTAGGTCTGTTCGCGTTTCTACAAGCTGTTCTGAGCGGGGCACGTTCCAGCAGTGATCACTCGGAGCAACGATTGAGTTCGCGCGATTTAAGGCCAACCAATAACGCCGGATTAAGTGTGCTAGAGCCGTAAATGGTTTATTGGCTGTCAGAACAATTTTGTGGTCGTAAAATAGCTTATTTGAGGGGTGAAGTACGTTTTAAGTAACGAACGAGGAAATTAATTTGACCTCTTGGTGATAGGGGCACTTCAATACAACAACTAATCAAGGATATTTTCCGCAAAGCTTCGAGCGTAAAACAATGCGCTTCCACTGAATTATATCTTTGGTGTCATATCTATGGGCGTAGCCAGTATATCAATCAGGGATGGGGAGCGAATGGCCTTAAAGTTATTATTCACCAATTTCTCGCAAAATTACAATTCTCGAATAAGTATTCAAACTGGTTCATTTCTGAGAATTAAACGAGCTTAGATTTTCGTTACATTGTAACGGCGGACAAAATTCTATATATTCCTTTCGAAGGATTGATCATTTTATAAAGATAAAGACCATGTTTATGCTATATCTTTTTATTTATGAATAAAATCGTGATTGGGCCTGGGAGATCGCCACTTCGATGGCCTGCAGCTGCCCATCAATGTCATCAGATGTCTCGGGTCGCACCTCGTAGTCGATTTGGGTGTCGACACACTGCCGGAACTGGTCCCAGTTGACATGGAGCGGTTCCATTTGAATTCGAATGTCGGTTTACTTTTGTATTTTTTTATTTGGCTGAAATTTGGCATATGCTTTCTTTATACCCAAAAATGCCTATTTGCATCATCGGTTCGCCATTTTTACCCTAGCGTTACTTTTGAGAAGGGCCTAAGAAAAAAAGCCTTAACAATTTTCAAAAAATTAAAACTCAGAAACTATTTGTCCGATCAGTTTGGTGTCTTCTGCAATGTTTTAGGTTATTGTTGGGACTATCTGGAAAAAATATACACTGTAAAAAAAATGTTGTAATTTTTTATATATCGAAAATAAAGCTTAAAAATCAATTTTCTCAAAAAATCGTATTTTAGATTTTTTTTTATTTTTTTATAAGTTAAAGTAGACAAAAAATGAAGTCTTTTGCACAGTGGGTCAAGATGGAGAAATCATGGACAAAAAAGTTATGATTTTTTGAAAAAAGGTGAATTTTTGAAAATGGTCATAATAAACTTTTTAAATATTTTTAAACTCGATTTTATGAAAATACGCAAAATTTACAACAAAAAAGGTATACGTAAAAATCAGGCTAACTTTTACCGTTTTAAAGATAAGGTACCGTGGGGCAAGTGGGTAATGGATTTAGCATAGTTGGGATTATTTAAATCCTAGAGACTTTAAATTAAAACAAATGAGGTCGTGTATATTTTTTGGCTTGACTCCCACCAAATATAAGCAGTATGCTGAAATTTATTTTTATGAAAAATTGAAGAAAAAAGTTCAGAAAAAGTTTTTGAAAAACGTCTCCTTACTTTTCACTTACCCCACAAGTGGGGCAAGTGAAAAGTTTATCGTTTTGAACAATAAATTCAAAAACTAACAGTTATATTCACGATTTCTAAAACCTTTAACATTTGTTAAGGCTTCTCAATGAACAATAACATAAGTAACATGTAAACAAAGAAAATTTTATTCTTGTTACTCGAATTTTCTTCTATTTAGTTATGTTTGTTGAAATGATTCGACAACATTATAACTGCAGCATTTCCAATGTTAGTTCTTACATCATGGGACAGCAATTGCATTTCTGCTCTGTAGAATTTACACCGCTCGTTTTTTTGTCAAGAAAATCGGATATGACATCGGATAGCTCTTTTGGAGAAATCAATCGGAACCCTTCAATAAGGCATTTAGATTTTTTTTATGTCGAAACGTCTATACACCATTTTTATATTTTGAATTAGCATTACATAGAAATTCCACGAGATTTACGTGCGTTCTCTTATATTGGAACTTTTCAATCAACGTCTTCCTTTTAATCGGCTGTCCAAAGTAAACATATTAATATCGTAATATTTGGCAATATTTTTTTAGAGAAGTTCCATGATAAAAGCTTTTAACACTTTGAGTGTAGTGTTTCTTGAATTATCAGCACGTTCTGTTATTCTATGATAATTGCAAACCTTGTATACTTATGGCTACCTAAAGAGAAAACACAAAATCAATCTCTAATAAGAAACTTTTCACTTGCCCCACGTGATTAGAAAATTGACGGTGTTTCATTTTAGTTAGTTTTAGTTCTATGTCGAATCAATTCTGAAACATTTTTTATTGCAGTTTAAAACTGTCAGAGGGGACAACTTAGAAGTGGTACAGAAAATGATTTTCCGCGACTTTTTTCCGCCGAAAATATTAAAAAAAGATTGCACGCCACCGACTTGTTACGGAGTTATATTTAACAGGTTAACAATCTTTCGCTCTATTATGCAATAATGGTTGAAAAATATCAGGAATCTCTTACATATCGTAATGTTCTGAATGGCCTCGAAGGTTTACACATGAGTTTAAAACGTTAATTCACATATTTAGTAAAATATGCAAATTATTTTCACTTACCCCATTTACCCACTTGCCCCGCGGTACCTTACAGCGATTTTAATACAAAATTGTGATATAATTTTCAATTTTCGGTCATTATAATATAACTTAGAAACGGTTTGTCCGATCAGTTTGGTGTCTTACGCAAAGTTTTAGGTTATTGTTGGGACTATCTGGGAAACAAATATACACAATTTTCTCAAAAATCGTATTTTTGATTTTTTTTATTTTTTTATATGTTAAAGTAGACAAAAAATGAAGTCTTTTGCACAGTGGGTCAAGATGGAGAAATCACGGACAAAAAAGTTATGATATTTAAAAAAAAAAGGTGAATTTGTTGAAAATGGTCATAATAAACTTTTCAAATGTTTCGGTAGCAATTAGAAAAATTTTCTCATATACCTTTTTTGTTGAAAATTTTGCGTAATTTCATAAAATCGGGTCGAAAAGCATTCAAAAAGTTTATTTAGACCATATTGAAAAATCAACCTTTTTTTTAAAAAATCATAACTTTTTGCGATTTTTTTAAGCTTTATTTTCGATATATAAAAAAATACAACATTTTTTTTACAGTGTATATTTTTTTCCAGATAGTCCCAACAATAACTCAAAACATTGCGGAAGACTCCAAACTGATCGGACAAACCGTTTCTAAGTTATATTTTTTTGAAAATTATTAAGGATTTTTTTCTTAGGCCCTTCTCAAAAGTAACGATAGAGTCAAAATGGCGAGCCGATGATGCAAAAAGGCATTTTTGGGCATAAAGAAAGCATGTGCAAAATTTCATCCAAATCAAAAAATATAAAAATGAAATTTGGGAAAAAAGTCGTAATTTTCTGTGGAACCGCTCATGATGATAGTTACACCGAGTCGTGAGATGCCGGTTGACCGAGAACCCAATTGGTCTGAACTGAGTTCCTGGTAGATGACCGGTTAGGAGATGTTTACCATGTTGGTGATGAACAGGTCCATGATGGCATCTGCTCAATCAGATGGGAGTATCCGGGCCAAAGATGTTGAAGTTTCCTTCCTTCCATCTAAGCCTTGCTGCAGGATGACTCCGTTTCGGTTTCTTCCCCCAGGCTTCGTGCTTCGCGTTGAGGTCACCAGCGATGATGTACCACCCGCACTGCCGAGTTAGCTTGGTGATGTCCTGTCGTAGGCCTGTCCTAGGAGGAGTGCCGGGAACACTGATTCCAGGATTCCCCCATCCAGGAGGGGGCGCATTCTGCACCGGTGGAGCAGCAGCGGCGGCCGCGAGGCCATGCTGAACGGAGGGGGCCGGCTGGCGGGATGCCTGCCAAATGGTTGGTGGAAGCGGTGGCAGATTGGGCACCTGGTAGCGGGGAGTCGGAAAGTGTTCCTCAGTCAGCGGTGGGGGTGGCCGACGCTGTCGTCCCTGTTTTTTTTGGCGGATCGCCAGTTTGATATTTGTTGAATGTTTACATTCCGTATGAATGAAAATGGGTCAAAATGTACCAGAAAAGACAAAAACTGCGCAACGCAGGTATGTGAGAATGTGCATTGAAAGTCTTCGGTTTTCTTACCAGTGGTTTAATCCTCGTTAGCAATGGCATTAAGCCGTCGATTCAGCGCATCGATATAGGTTGGAAACTTATGATGCGAAATGTTATCATCGTGATAGGGGAACTTACGTATTGTTGGCAACCTAAGCAGCTGAACTTTTAGGAAGGCACTTTTACGCAACAATAGAGCACAAAAATTAGCAGGATACACCTGAACTACACTTGAGCACTCTTCGTTTATTGATTATTATACATAAAACACTATTTTGTTCTCTTATTCTTCTATTTTTCCTCACCAAAGTCACGAGGCACTTGTTCTTCTATCGGCAATGCAATTTCTATTGTCGGCAACAAAAATGTTCACTTCGGCAATCCAAAACTGCGCAAAAAATAGTTTATGTATTGGTAACATTTCGTGTTTGTTGACAATTTCTGAAATTAAACGTCACTCATTATGTTCTACTCGTTGAAAGGGCCAATGCAGAAAAATACATACTACACTGAGAAAAGAATTGCAGTTATGAATAGAATAGCGGGGAGTCAAATTGAATACACAACGCCACTAAATTTATGCAGACTAAGGCGCCGTCATGCAAAGACTGTTGTGGAGGGGGAATGGTCGAAAATTGTACATTTTAACGTTTTGTCATAAATGGATGCTGCCTAATTTCGTTTTCATTTATTTTATTGAATATTTTTTTGTATTCAATCTCACTATGGCAGCATTTCGGCTGTATAAATTGCCATGTCATAGTTATAAACTTGCAGCAGGTGCGAATCCAACCTCGAAGTTGCAGCGTGACGTCATGGTTAATTGATTCATAATATTGTGCTCTGCAAGAAAAATCCCCGAAACGCGATTATCGGATTACTTGAATTTCAGAGTTGCGTTTGAATGGGTTACATGCATGCTCCTATTCGCTACTCGCAAATGCGCTACTGTCTATTAGGGTGCGGCTAATTTTTCAAAAGTTCTAAAAACCAAAAATTCGTGTACTCTTATGAATTCGAATCATATTAGTAAAGGAACCTCAAAGTTTGAGCCAAAAATATTAAGATTTAGAGGTGAATTTTCAAGTTATGAAAAATGGCCTTCAATGAAGTCGTCATAACTTCGGTAATTTCAGCACCATTACTTTAAAATTATTTTTTTGAAAACTTCAAATTTGTTTAAAATTAAAACTAGTTTCAATAAAAAGTAGTTCACTCCAAATTTTTTCTCATTTTACCAAAAAAAAATATCTTTGTTTGACCATAACTTTATGAATACTCAACCGATTCCAAATCTTTTTGCATGGTTTTGAAGCTATTAAATAAGCTGTTTAAACTTTTCATACGCCAAATTTCACTGAACATCAAATTTGTTTAAAATCAAAACTTGTTTCAATAAAAAGTAGTTCATTTCAATTTTTTTCTCATTTTACTAAACAAATATCTTTGTATGTCCATAACTTTATGAATACTCAACCGATTCCAAAACTTTTTGCATGGTTTTGAAGCTTATTTAATTGTGTTTAAACTTTTCATACGCCAAATTTCACTGTTTTGACCAAGTTATTCAACAAAAACCGCACAAAAACATGATTTTTAACGAAAAACGCCATTTTTTTTTTATTTTCGTCAGTGAAACAATATTTTTAAAGCTGAAACTGGTTTTCCTCATTTGTTAAACCTTGAAAAGGACTTGGCAACAATTTTTAAATAAATATGAAATAATAATATATTTGCACATGTTAAAAATTATATGCACTATTCAAAACCAAATGCTTTATAAACATAAGTTTTATATGAAAAATGTAATATTTGGCAAAAAATAATCCAAAGAATTTCGATTTTTTCTTTAAAAAATCATGTTTTGGGGGAAAATGTGTTGTATGAACAATTAGAAAAATACGTTTTATGAACAGTTTGTAAACAATTATTTTTTGCTTCAAAAACATGTACAAATATTTAAAATCGGTTGAGTATCTATGAAGTTATGGTCAAACAAGTATGATTTTTTTTCAGTAAAATGAAGAAAAAATTGTAGGAAACTACTTCTAACAAAGACTTGTTTCGATTTAGGACAAATTTGCTGTTGTACAAAGTTTTCATAAATTTAATTTTGAATATAATTTAGCATCATAATATTCAAAATTAAATTTTTAAAATTGGTTAGAAATAACCGAAGTTATGGTTACTTCACTGAAGGACTTGTTGTAACTTGAAAATTCACCTTCAAGACGCTTGCGCCACCCCTTAATCTCAATATTTTCGGCTCAAACTTTGAAATTTTTCTTATTATGTTATTTAAATTCATAACAGCACACGAATTTTTGGTTTTGAGAACTTTTGAAAAATAAGCCGCACCCTAGTGTTTATGCTAAAAATCGCTAAAAGATAACGCGAAAAATATTTGTATGGCGAAAAGCATATAACGAATTGTTTATCAAAATTGGGAACTATTTTCGAAAAAATACTTGGTACCGGTTGTACGGGATGATAATGACTATCACACCTACCAAATATTTTTTCGATTAATGCTTTTATTTACGAAAACTTTGTAGTTAGATTCCTTTCCCCATACAAAATGAAACGAGAAAACTTCTGCTAATCAACTGTGGACAAAAGCAATGCAGGTTATCTATTGCGCGTTAGGGTGCGTCCAGGGTAGACGCGAATCCGAAGCTACGCGAAAATTGCACGGAAAGGAATAATAATTGTTCAATAATGAAATGTCAAACTCCAAAGGATTTTCGCGTCTACCCTGGCCGAAATCTAATATTGCGGCGTTCATTTTAAATCCACATCCAGCGGCGGCGTTAACGCGCAGAACAAAAACAACGTCAAAATTCAAGTAGGCTTGGATTTTTTCGTTCTTCAAGGACGCAAATGTTTCAAATTTGGTAAATCTGAAACATTTGATGATTTTCATTATCACTGCGACGGTATATCGACATTTTCATATAATCGCATTACGTGGATTTATCTTGCAGAGCACAATATTGTCTACGCAATACTGCCGCCGCTGGATGTGGATTTAAAATGAGCGCCACAATATTGTCGGCGTGATGAAAAGTTAGAAATGGTTCCTCGCCGAAAATGGGTTTTTTTCAGATTTTATGCGAGATACCTAACTTCGGAAGTGATGCCTTCGATACGTTCGAATGCGCCCTACTTCCGCAGTAGGGTATCTTGCATAGATTCTGAGAAAGATCCAACTTCGGCGAAATGCATTTTCTAACAACTTACAATATTATCCTTTTTACCCGCTTCTGATCCACACCATCCGTCGCCATTCAAACAACACTCATGACTTATGTCGTTCAAGGGTGGAGGGCGGCTGTCAAATGGGAGTAAAATTGCAAAACCACCAACCTAAGTCCAGAACCAGTTTTAAGGCTTAATGCAGAAAAGGGAAAATCATTATTCGCAAAATTGCAGTCAATCCATGCGCTTGTAAAATATTGTTAGCAAGCAGTTATTTTCTACAAGCTACTACAGAGCGCTGTTGGTAATCATCAAAATTCCTAAAATAGATGTTTTCGAGAAAATTTATTACGCCTTTACCATTGTTTTGTCGTAATATTGTATGGATGTTTACATTTTAGAACCAGCAACACGTTGGGATAGCAATAAAGAGCCGCCATGACAGTACCTCCTTTGATGTCGCTAGTTTTTAATAAATCATCGAAAAAAGCTTGAAAAAGCCCTTTTTAAATTATCACTTTTGGGGTTTCATAGATAATCTCGCTTATTGAATAGCTCTAGAAAAATTGAGAGGAACACGATTCTCTCGATTTGTTCTTATTGCGAATCAATTCTACACGCAGCGAGCAGGACTATCGAAATTCATACATTTTTCCTTAAGAAAGATGGAACGATTATTGCAATACGAACGCTTTATGTATCGTTTTAGCATCACCCCACATCAAGACGTCGATAGACGAGGAGTGTGCGCACGAGCCTATCGATTGCAAGGTCCTTGGTTCGATTCCAGGTTGCCGCGAAAACTGTTTTTGTTATCAAATTTCGGTTTCATAACGTAAATTTATGAATTTCAATCCGATTTCTTGTGGCGAATTTTCATAAGGGGTTCCTATGTTTATCAATAGTTCATTTTCCTGAGTGTAGTTTGTTTGACCCAATGTCACCTTCTCGAAGGGGTGAGTTTGGGCAAATTTTCAAATAATTCCTATTTAAAGGAAAATAATCAAATTTCAATTATTGTTGTTCAGCATTTGCAATGTATTCTCATATTTGACTGAACATATCAAGTCCAATTGCGAATGTTATATAAAAAAATGAAGACTTACGCATTTTTGGCCAAATCTCAGCCCCAACGACGGTATTTGCACAGTTGTTTTCATTTTTTTTTAAATGCGAAAGGTCAAGAATTGCACCGTGAATTGAACTATTCGCTGACAAGCTGAATGGCTCCATATGGTTTTGGTCTGTTAAGGTTGCTCTTGAACGCTCTATCACCAAATTATTACCGTAATGTTAATGTGTATTATTAAAAAAAATCCGATTGTGATTTTTTTTGTTTTATGAATAGCTTTCTCCGAATATGGTTCGATCAGCTAATTCGGATCAGTAATTTTTAAGGTTCATTTTATTCTCAGTGTATGAGAAAATCAGAATAGACCCTTTTCAAATCTACTCACTTTTGACTTGACACAATTACATCATCCACTGATTGCCTGTAGAACAACAGGAGTGTTGCCAAAATAGTTAACCTATTAAAAGACGTATATTTTATTTGTTCTCAGTACATTGAAGTTTATGCGCTACCATCTTCAAATAAGTAAGATATTGAAAGGCTCCATTATTACCCATGCATGCTTTGTTGCCTAATTCCCGTGAATTAATTGGTTGTGTTCGATCTTTTCTGTGAATTAAAATCGTGAATAATAAATACACCGCAATTGAATATGGTTTTCTGGCAACCTGGTGCAGTAATAAAAAGTGATTGCCGAGGAAAACAAAGTTCATTAATTTTAACTTGTGATTTGAAGCATAAAAATTAAGTATTTTGGAGTGCTATATAGACCAATCAAAAGTTTAATTGTGCATAAAAGATCGGTGCGTAGATTTTGTGAAAAAATTGGCATTGGAGCGGAGAATTGGACCTTTCGAAGTGGTGAGTTTTTGTTAAGCTGTTCTTGTGTTGTTCTAATCGGCAGCTCACGAATGACGATCATTTCGTAAGACTTTATTTCATTCAATAATAAAACCCATGTTATATAATATTTTTTGTGAAGGATGTGATTTATATGGAAGATTATAGTTTAAGGAACATTTTGAGTACATTGAAGGTAACCATTGTTCCGTAGATAAATTCTAACAAAAACGATAAGTTAGTGTTGCCGAAAATTCCCTCAGGGTGCTGAAGCCATCATTTACCCTAATTGTTCTTCGACATCGCAAGAAGGAAAACAAAACTTCATTGTACTTTTCACGATAATTTAAATGAAACTTACTTTTATTTTAAACCGCGAGCTACGCTATGTATGTAACGAACAATATGCGTAGACACCACATCAGCTGCATTGCTTATAGCGTAATAGTATTAGTGAGCATTGCTTGCGTTCGATAAGAGGCAACAAAATACAGCCATTATACCGCCCCCCTGGATACCATAGAAACCGACTCTCCAAGAAGGTTTGGTAGTCCACAGCTGCTTCATATTTATACGATTTTGATTATTTCTGCAAACAGCAATTAGAACGGCTATAAATGCTAACATTTCTGAATATTTCTCGCGCTTAGTATCATACAGGCGTATCTGCATTGATCGATTTCTCTTCGTCGATTTTCTCTTTAGGTTAGCACATGAAAATCAAACCGTTTTCGTCACATTTTGCGATGCAGCATGAAGAAGGATGATGAGTGCTTTCTACTGAATCGAAAAAAGTAGTTGAAAATAGTCATCCGGCCGAGTAATCAGCCAAAGAGAAAATCGATGAAGAGAAATCGATCACTGCAGTTACGCCCTTATGATACTGAACGCGAGATTTGACAGTTTTCCATGCTGTTTTTTTTTCCTTTGTTTTCTGCTCACATACTATACATGTTAGTGCATTCAACCACTTTATGAATTATTTCGGGACTCATGAATGCAAAAAAGTCTCTCTTGGTGTAGTTATTCCACAACCAAATTCTGACACTCCAATCCGTGAATCATCGAACGTACCTTGTGGCGAAAGGTTTAATGGTCGGGGATACCAAAACATGCCAACATACAGTGAATGGATCTGTATAGGAGCTAAGAAAAAATGATGTAGCTAAGTCTAAAATTTGAAATCTTTGCTCAACTTACGCATCAAGCCCTTCGAAGCTGGAATCTGAATCAATATCCGATCCAGTATGCTGCGAGCAATCATCATCGTCTTCAAACGAGAGTTCAAACCAAGGTGTGGATCACTTTTCCAGTGCACATTTAATGTGCATCGATTTGCATCAAATGCATTTTTTCTAAATTTATATCAACTTAGCCCTGACACCGATTTATCATCATAGCAACATAGAAACACGACATTGTTTGTTGTGAAAAATTTTCGAAGTTTAAATTTTGGTCAGCTACAAACTGTATTAATAAATCAATTAATTGTAATCACATATATTTTAACATAATATTTAAATCTTTTAGGTCATCAATTAAATTTCCCTCCCCTTGGGGGCGATCCAATAATTACGTAAGACAATTTTTGGCGGTTTTTAGACCCCCCTCCCCCATAGTAAGATTTTTTGTATGAAAATTCAAAATAATTTGTATGGCGTGTAAGAAATATCAAACCCCCCTTCCCCCCATAAACCCTTACCTAATTAATGGACGACCCCTTGGTTATGCGATCTTGCCGCGATGGGAGGGCATAATCCATTAGCCCATATGATGGACACCAAAGGCGTAACCTGTAGTGGTGGTATCACATTTTGGCATTTTTTGCTTAAAGCCGCGTCATAATTCATATGGCATAGACGCAATAATATCTCGGATGTGATCCAACGGACATCCTGCGTCGTTGATAGAATTGATGCCCATTTCAAATAATTAATCTATTCGAAGTGGACATTAATACTATTGGCGACGATTAGTTTGCCTTTTGCTAACCAGAATGATCCGTAGCTACTCTTACTATTAATTTGCTAGACATATTGTCATCATATACGACGTAGGGAAGATTACTCTGAGGAAAATGACTATGAGATTCACTGAATAGAAATAAGTGGCGACAATCTTATTTTATTATGGTTTTCACATTGCCATAACAAGGAATACCTCTTTTGTAACAATGGTATAAACAATCTAATTCCAGCTTCATTTTCGCAAAATTTATAAGTAGAAAGTAGGCGTTGTGAATCTTGTAGGAGTCTGTAATAGAAGCCTAAGGTAACTTGCTAGTTTCGAAAAATTGTTGAATAGACAAAGAAAGTGTTTTTTTTTCTTTAAGGATATATGAACTTAATGACCAATAAATATTTTTAACAACAAAACACGAAATGAACTAGAACTACTACTAAACAGCCTAATTTTGTTAAGACTTGACGACAACTGACATTTAAGAAAATCTTATGTAAAAGACAGGAGTAATTAGAATAGGACTTAAACGACAAATTATTCAAAACTATTTCGACTAGACAGTATTGGTAATGATACTACTATTTCAAACAAATTCTGATGGAGCTGCTGATTTTGACAATGCTTCCTTTTCTCAGAAGCAAGGGAATATGAGTATTTTCCAAAAACTACCACGTCACAATACTAATAAAAAACAGTGTTCATGTGGGCACCATAGCCTAGTCCGTCTGGATATTGGTCCTGGAAGAGGGGAAACTTGGCAAAAGCCAGACCGAGGGTTCAGCCTTGACAAGTTAAGCTGTCAGGCAGCTCCAACTGAATACCATACAAAAAAAAACATTTAAATCTTTTAGGTCATCAATTAAATTTGAAGCAGCCATCCAGATCATGTCAAACATGAAATTTGTTGGGATGACCGGTGACCTATCACTTCAAGATCTTTGTGAAAGACGGTCTATGCATTCGTATGATATGAAACAGTTCCATGGATGATTCTAGATAAATGAGAAATGTAAATTTAAGAAAAAATATTGCAATAATATACGATAAAGTTTCTACAGGAATATGGAAATTATGTCTAAATCATCAAATAATTTACTGTTTCCTAATCCCGCAAGCTTGCATGTAGCTGAAGTTCTGTGTCGCATAGATTAGCTTTTTGCATAGCATACACCTAACAAAATTCCGACCATATGATAAAAAAAAACAAACGAATGTTCTGAAGATGCGAATCTAAGTTTGATTCACTCAGTCTAAGAATAAGTCTGTTACCGTCACCGTTCGTAATAGAAAAAAAATGTCGTTCTGCCCTAATTCTAAGGTTTCCATAAAACACGTTAATGACAACTCTAAAAATTGGTCATGATTCACTGTACATTTGAATCATGTCTTGTATTTTAGATTACTAAAATTTTAATCCTGGTTGGTCAGGCTTGCCTTTATTCATTAAATGTTTAATGTTTTTTTAATCCAGGGATCTATCGGACCAGCACCACTCTATGGAAGAATCTTCGTACAATAAATCTTTACTTGATGTCTGGTATCCAGAAATTCGCTATGACTGACTCCTCTCATCCCATGAATCCGTCATTTTGGACTTGAAAGCTGCAACGAAGAACATTTCATTATATATTATGCAGAGGTATCTCTCTGTGACTGGATAAGAAAATGTCCACGGGGAGCTTCAGATTTTCTCAATTAATATCCGCTAATCCACCGCCGACATCCGAGTTTACAAAGAATACTAGGGAATACACGACTATGATGTTGAAGGATCCGCCTGCAAAGACTAACAAACTTGCCAACAAAGCATTAAATTTCAATTGAAGTATTTACCAACAGTTTTAGAGATTGTTGTAGTACCGTTTTGATTCATATTACGGACAGCTTTAAATTCCGGACACTCTTCTTTGTATGGGAAACATTTCACATGAAATGTTTCAGTTTTTGCCGTTCAAAAGTTCGCACTTTTGTAGCTCGTTTAATTATGCTTTTTTCATCGATATCTCTAAAAATTAATATTGCTCAACTGCATTACACGTGTGTTTAGTGGTTTAGCGATTTCAATTTATGATTTGACTTCTCGATTTATGATTTTCATTCAAGGCAAAAGTGAGGAAGCGTCCGGAATAAGAATCATGGAAAGTCCACACATTTGTATTTATTCAAAATTATTCACATTGCAGAATTAAAATCTTCGCTCACAATTCGAAAGCTTAGTGTGTTCAAGGCTCGATAATGCGGAGGAATCATACAAACTGATTTATTTTATATGCTTTTTGATCAGTTTTACTCCACTGAGTCCTTAAGTGTCCGTAATATGAATCAAAACGGTATGTGGATGAACTAGTTTGACACATCAACAACGATAACAGTCAAACATTGTAACAATCCATGGATTATAAATAAACAAGTACATTTAAATGCATTTGAATGCATCCATATCTTCTGATATATCAAATGCATCAAGAGTGATACACCCCTTGGTTCAAACTCACTTTCGTCTGCATCCATTTTCTTTGATTTAGACAAAAACCAAGCAAACCACAACACTGTAGCGCTTTTGTTTATACGTCAATTCATGACAGCTTCTCAGCTTAGTGTTCTTATGAGCACTTCCACAGTTATTTACTCAGAGCTTTCTATGCCAATTGACCATTTTTGCATGTGTATATCGTGTGGCAGGTACGAAAATACTCTATGCCCTGGGATGTCGAGAAAATTTCCAACCCGAAAAGATTTTCGACCGGTGGGATTCGAACCCACGACCCTCAGCTTGGTCTTGCTGAATAGCTGCGCGTTTACTGCTACGGCTATCTGGGCCCTACTACTGAATACCAATTTGAGGTATTCCATACCAGAAAATTTCCATTACCAAAAATCTGAATGAGGTATGAATGAGCCCTGCATAAGAGGTAAAATACCTCAAATAATACCTTCTGCATATTCTACAAATACTAAGCTGATAATTAGATCAGGTATTGTAATACCTAAATAATACTTGATGGATTTTCATATGAAAGTGAAATTTTTCAATATTAGTTCAATACCTCCAGCAGTCCTCAATAGCTATCGAATACCAAAATGAAGTATTTTTAATTGCTTTTAACATTTTTCTTAAATACCAATAAAAAACCAAAATAAGGTATTGATAACTGAACAATACCTAATTGTGGTATGATACCAAAATCTGGTATGCATAAGTTATTGCGAGCTATTCTTTCCTCCTCGGGTTTCGCTACTCCCTTTCACTCTGAGTATAGGTATCGCGTTCACCGAAAAAAGCCAATCAATTTTCACAATAATGAAATGAATAATCTTTAGCATCGACTCCCCTTCGCCTCCCTCTAGGCTGTGCCCATGGTCATAGCTTAAACCAAACTGTGCCCAACCTTTGGCATACATATTTACTGAGATCGCATGGTTTTGGTCAAGAAACGGTCATACTCACAGCACATGTGGGACACATACGAATCTTTTCTCAACCATTTGACTGACCAAACAACCAGTCAGATGTTATGGCAAGCGGAAACGGATCCAGTGCTGGAAGGTATGGGAAGTACAAACGATATTGTTATGGCAATCATCTCCGTCATCCCATTCTCGATGGCAGCCAACGGCCAATGGGGTGGGGATGAGAAGCAAGGCTCGGGGAAGTCCAAGAGACATTTATTGCTTTTATTGACGCACATAAAATGTGAATCCCTTCGAATGGTGCTAGTGCTCCTTCCCATATATTGTCGTTGTAGCTACTCCTGCTTGCTGTTAAGACGAATTGTAACGTATGGTAGACACAAGGGCAGTATTAGCTGGATCCGGCCTCCAATGCCGTGCGCCGACACCAACTACATATGCCCTAATACTGGGAATCGTTTTGTTGGCCCCGAGTGAATGCCTCCGCCAACAGTCGGTGTAAGAGAATGGCAGCAGCAAATATAAACATATTGAGTTCATTTGGAATTCCGGGCACAGTTTCGTCATCTTGCACAAGAGAGCACCCAGAGTTCACAACATCAGTCGTAAAGTAAGATTCATTGGCCGGGAGCTCAATTTATTGGAATATTAATGAAGTCCGTGTTGCACTATTTCGACCCCGGTTTTACTAGAGGTCTAAGTTCAACTGGAAGATGAATTGGAGTTCGAAGTGCTGCAGCAAAGTCTCGTTCGACACGATAAATACGTGTCATTGGAGGAGATCAACGAGAATAACTTTGATTCTTGATTAGGCCGTGTTTCGAAATTGTCGGATTTATTATAATTTTCAAATGTAGTTTTATTTGTAAGAGTATCAAATTGATACCATCAATGTTTTAACACGTATTTCAGACATTTAGAATTATATTAATGAACCGCGGAATGTCGGCGTGATACTATAGAAGACAGGATGACGGACTTACGTACCTGCTGTTCAACAAATCGCACTATAAGGAGTAAGATAAATCCAAAAACCACGAGGTATTTTTTTTACTTCCAGGCATGGGAGGGGTGTGTCGTGGTCCAGTCAATGTCCAAGTGGTTTATGAGCAGCGCCTGATGAGGAAATCCAGGTTTGACAACCGTTGCACAACTTTTACAAGATCCAGTCAATTAGTAAGCTTCGTAGATGATATGGATATTTGAGGTACCTATCACATTTAAGTAGTCTGTAGTTAGTAAGTAAGAATACCGCCTGAGATAGGTGGACATAACAATGGCGTATCTTAACCGTAAATAAAAATGATGTGCATATATGTTCTTTGAGAAATATAAACAAATAGAAATTCCGAAAATATCGAAGTTCAGGCTTTTCGTCCTGGTTTTTGCGTCCGATAAGAAAGCCTGAATATAAATTAGGCCCATTATCAACTATTATATTTATTGCAAAATCTTTTACCTATATATTTAGTCGATTTTCTTCATTCAAACTTGAATTACGTTTTGCAACTTTTTATTGCAATGTCAGCGTTTTACTTACCATAAAGGAAATGTGAACGCACTGGATCAAAAGTGTTCACCCTGAATTCCGTTTTAAAAATAAGGATGTTCACGAACATATCAGGTAAAATTGTAGTTTCCAACAGCACCAGCAGAAGCCCAGAACATCAAAGCATTCACTCCAAACAACCCATGCCAAGCATCATTGTTAAAACAGACGATTCCCATTCAATTCACACGCCACTCGCGGTTCGTTCGCAGTCAGTGTCATCACATTTTTCCATTTAACCGCACACTGAGCGCGCAATATGACATTTCTTCCAAAGTTTGCCAACTGTCTGCAGCTGTCGTCGTCTTCATCTTCAATGCCGTCATCATCCATCCCATCATACACAGATTCGGGCATCTTTCAAAACGGGGAAGATTTTCCATCTCGTCGAGTTCTGCCACAGCACTGTGGGCCAGAAATCATTATTTCGCGACCAAAGTCCGGAAAAACTTTTTTCAAACAATGGTTTATGAGCAATTCTCGCACACTATTTACACTTGGTCTTTAAAATCTCCAAAATTATGCTCATTCGAAAACTCCTGTCGAGTAGCAAGTACTACCACCCATAGCTCGTGACTATATACTGTATTTTGTTTTTTTTTAAGATTTAAGCATGCTTACAAAAATGTTTTATGTGATATTTTCATTCAGCTGATATGTGTTAATAATGTTCGGTAATATTGAAAATGTAGTTACTTACTTAAATCATGGCCCCTGAAGCCGAATATGATGTTTATTTTACTTTTTGAGTTATTTAAAAATTAAAAACAACTCGAACAGCGGAATACGCCTAAAGGTAGGCATTTTCCTAAGGGAATTCTACATTTTTAACAGTAATTCGTTAATGTTGCCTAATTGAACATACCGTAAAACGGGGTAACTTTGATAGTTTTTTCGAAGAAAACTTCAATATTTATGCATGCTGTTTCAAAGAAATATAAATTATATTTTTAAAACAAGTACTGGCATCCTGGCTATCGATTGCAGTCGATAGATTGCCAAAAGATATAGTATGAATGGATTTATAATTTTTCATATAATCGAAAGTCGGTTTTTTGTTTTGGGGTAACTTTGATAATGGAATATGAATCGAACAAAATTGAACGCATTACGAACATTTGTAGGGCATTGCATACCTCTAGGCGTTTAACGCTGTATGAAAATTCCTGACTTAGATCACAAAAATGGTCCCAGTTTGTGAAAATGCTTTTCGCTAAGAGATTTGAGACCGTATTCAAGTTCTATGATAACTAGGCTGTCCAAGATAAGTGGTCAACTATTCAAAACTACATCAAATAGTGATCTTAGAACAGATTGTTTGTAAGCGTTTCGAAAATGCTAAAATTGTGTCAATTTTTAATACCCGTATAAAAAGCCTCAAATGTTCTCGATTCGAATGAAAATAGCTCTTACATGCAGTGTCATACTAATATTCTTCAGTTTTGCTTTCGTTTTGTTTAACCGATTAACAGAAATTATGATATATCGTTTAGTATGTGGTGGGTTACGCACTATCAAAGTTACCCGCATTATCAAAGATACCCCGTTTTACGGTACTTATAAAAGCTTTGACAGCGGAATCGTTTTTGGCGATGTCATTTTTAGTGAGAACCGCATTTTCCTTGCTCATATCGTTTGCAGAACCAATGTGAGGCATGAATCTTCGGTAGTGTCATCCTTAACCATTGAAATCATTGTTTCGCAAACTTGACACATTTACGCATAATGTTAAGGCATTTTTTTCAAAAATCTTATTTTAATAGCTCATAAATATAAGAAAGAGAAGCAACATTCATGCTTTGGAAATGTTTCATCAATAAATGTTGATACCAACTTATTACGAGATGAGTCATTCCGATCAATGTTACCCTGCTGATCAATGGTACCGTAAAACGGGGTAACTTTGATAATGCGGGTAACTTTGATAGTGCGAGACCCACAACATATTTAACAAAATAACGAAGTTTCTGTTAATCAGTTAAGCAAAACAAATGCAAAAGTAAAGAGTATTAGTATGACACTTCATGTCAAAGCTATTTTAATTGGAATCACGTGCATTTGAGGCTTTTTATACGAATATTAAAAATTGACACAATTTTAGCATGTTCGAAACGCTTACAAACAATCTGTTCTACGATCACTATTTGATGTAGTTTTGAATAGTTGGCCACTTATCTTTGACAGCCTAGTTATCATACAACTTGAATACTGTCTCAAATCTCTTAGCGAATAGAATTTTCACAAACTGGGATCATTTTTGTAATCTAAGTCAGAAATTTCCATATAACGTTAAACGCCTAGAGGTATGCAATGCCCTACAAATGTTCGTTATTCATTCAATTTTGTTCGATTCATTCTCCATTATCAAAGTTACCCCAAAACAGAAAACCGACTTTCGATTATATGAAAAATTATATATCCATTCGTAATAAATCTTTTGGAAATCTATCGACTGCAATCGATAGCTAGGATGCCAGTACTTGTTTTAAAAATATAAATTATTATTCTTTGAAACAGCATGCATAAATATTCAAGTTTTCTTCGAAAAAACTATCAAAGTTACCCCGTTTTACGGTACCCCGGATTACGGTAATAATGGTTGACGCAATTTTTGGCTATGTATCGAGAATCGGACGTAATTGATTTTGATTAGGTACATCTAGTTTACAACAATATTCCAATTAAAACGTTATCCGATTCAATCGACGAAAAAACTTGTTTCAAGTTTAACTTCCTTACTTCAGTGTGGTGAGATGACCGAGAGGTATCGGACGCACCTCTCACTTGGGCTCGAATCCCGACCTAATTTTTGCATCTTTTTGACATCTTGTCAAACCGGTTCTATCGATTGCTAGACTTCGATTTTCAGCAGTAGCTGGTTGGTTTTATACGTTTAAATGATTTAATAGTACATCATATTTGCGACAAGACTGTGTACAGCTGTTCTAGCAATAACGAAGTAGCAACTGCGGGCGGTCAATCATGCTCATGCTCTATGTCTTTGACATAAGTTATGTACGGTACTACAAAAGCAATGCGTTATACATTTTTAATAACAGCTGTGTTGTTATATTCACCAAAATGGCTTTGGTGAGTGAATTTGACGGATAGCGCCAACAATTGTTGTTGCATATGATTCATTGAATGTAGCGCGTTTGTTGCACCATGGTTCATGCATGACCAGATCCATTTCCTGAGAGCGTGCATGGAAAGAAATGGTCGGGGTTCTGCTAAACCGCACCAAGTGCCAAAATCTTTATTCCGAGATATTTTACTTTAAAGTCTTTTCCTGTACTAGTTTATCGCGGACGATAATTTTAATTTTATTATCGCTCACACGCGATTAACAGTGTTCAATAAGTACACAGAGATTAAATATACTTGTAAATCATCAAAAATTAACGATGTAATTGGATATCATTAAACAATATGAAACACTCAGTTCACTCTGGCTGAACAAAAATTGAAAAATATGGTTCTTGGTTTGGTATGGTTGGATGTGTTTCACAGTTTTCAACAACACAAATAAAATTGGAGACAAATGATGTTTATCATCACCGTGCATGTTGGAATCCATGTCACAAGTGTTTATGGGAAGGATTAGTATGTATTGAATCAAAGTTCTCACGTGTTCATACATAGATCCTAATGATCGAAGAAAACCATGAATTCGCTCTGCCAATGCGCACCAAGTTGCTTCCATTTGGTGCACCTTTGCTGATCAAGTTCACAGTTCAATGCGTGAAGTGTCCACCAGGAATGCCCATCATTTCAGATGTACATTGACCTGCTGATGTTTTACTGCAAAATAAAAATAAACACAGAATCTAAAAATTGGTTGATTTCCATCACCATCGGATAGAACAACAGAAAAAAAGTTTCAGTACTTAATTCATTAATTATTTCGTATAATAAAAAATAGTTTCTCTCAGTAGTGCTACTATAGGAACAATAGGTTAACTATAGGCGCAAGGGAGCTCAAATTTTAAGCAAAACTAATTATTTCGATCATTTTTTGAACAAAATCAAGCTGTGTATCAATGGTACTTAGATAAATAGCTCCTGACCTTCATGTCAAAAAATATTTTGAAAAGATTCATAGCAAAACGGCCATAAAAAGCCACTAGTGCGACTATAGGGGACTGTCCACTAAGGGAACACTGACCCTATCAGATTAAATTAATTCGTTTTTTTCATTACGGCTCCCGTGTGGATTGAGAAACATATTGTATAACAAGCAAATGCAAGTATTTATGCACGTAAATCTGGACAAACATTTGAAAAGGGCTCAAGAGGTCTTGAGCCTTTTTTCAGAAACGTTGCTGTTGAGCCCTTCCTTGCCCGCCCACGCAAACTAACACCACTATCAGAAAGATTGGTGTTAGTTCTTCCTGATAGCGGTATTGGTGAGTGTGATCGAGTTGAATTGGGTTCAACAGCGTTTTGCAAAGCCAATGTTTACCAATGTCGATGTGCCCTTTTGAAATGTTTGTCCAGAAATGCCTTTACTTCATGTCTAAATGTGATTTTCAAATAAACAGTACTTAGTGCGGTGTGGCTGGATAAAATTTCAAAGAAAATAAATCAACGCCACACAGTTAAAAATAATGAAGATTACACATCATGTAGACTTCATTTATGCGATGTAAACATGACGTCATGTAAATTTAAGTATGAAATCATGTAAAAATGTGTTATATGTCATGTAACCACACTGAATCCTGATGGGTTACATGACATTTAATTGAAGTTTACATGACATATCATGTAAATATCCATGATTTTCCACGCTCCAATTATGTGCATTATATGTCTCAGAAATTTACACGTTTCGTTCGAACTGTGCACCGCAACAATATTTAGTTTTAATTAATCAATTGCTGCAAAAATTTCACTGTCCTCTATTTCTATGAGTTGCTTGGAATGGATGAATTGTAAGAATGTAGAAGGAAATTGGAAAAATATAGCTTTATATCTGAAAAATGAATTCCCTCTGATGAAGTGCGTTGGTTTATGGTTCTCTCTGGCTGAACAAAGTTACAGTTTTACGTGTCCTTCCAAACAAAATTTGTGATCTAAGATTACAAGGGATTGTTCAAATCACTCGATATTTTTATAATAGAGAGGTTATGATTATTTAAGTCCTTTGGTGTAAAAAACTCAATTTGGGAAAAAATGGCACTTGGTGCGGTTTAGCAGAACCCCGACCAAATAACAATTGTTATTGAAAACAAATCTGTAGGGGCAAATCAACTGATGATCATTGTGGTTCTACTATACTGCTTCACGACTAAAAATGGGTGAACCAACGTGATAAGCTCGATTTTTGACCAACTTCTCCACGTCGCGAGTCACTTCGCTATGGACCAATGCACGAGTTCACAATTTGACGTTTGAGCGGTGCCGTGTTATTTATGTGGCCATGGTAACCAGTGAACTTGGTACCGCTCAAACTACAGATAAGTGAACTCGTGCGTTGGTCCATAATGCACATCTATGCCCTCCGCAATATTGAGAATCGAGTTGCGACGCGGCGAAGTTGGTCAAAAATCGAACTTCGCACGTTGGTTCACCCATTTTTAGTCGCGAAGCAGTATACTATTACAAGTTGCGTGGAAAATTATTCCAAAAAATATTATTCATACAAATAAAATGCTTTTAGAAGTTTGCAATATTGGTAAATCAGTCTGATGTATTATGCGCAGTTCATACTTATTTTTTAGATTCACTTTGATACCGTCGATCCGCCCCCAAACCGGATGGCGTACAAATTACTCAGCTCGCCGCAATTTGTAATTATGTATTGAGCATTGCGCATCATTCATGTAAATTTCATGTACGTGACGTATATATGCTATATGTTACAAATATGTTAATATTAGTTGTGGTGCTAAAGGGCTTCCTGAAAATCCGCTGACATTATTATATGCAATTATTTCTCTGATCGCTGATCGCGGGTTATTATGGGAATCCTTTTAGGATTTTTCCGTAAAATTTCCTTGGAATACTGCCGAAAATGATTTTATGATTGCTTTCCAGTGGAATGGAATCTATTTTAAAAATATGGGTTACTTCTGAGTTCGGGGATTCTCATAAAATTCCTCGGGATTTCTTCTGGTTATCCATTCGAAATAATTATATAAATCCTTCTGATTTTTTACCCGAAATCCTTCAGTAGTTCTTCCTTGAATCTTTTTGAAACTTCTTCGAATATCCCTCTGAGATTCTTCCAGAAACAGGTCTGAGATTATTTCGATTCATCTGGAATACTCTCGTTAAGACGGAAAGAAGGAAATTCCTTCGTGATACTTGAGATTTCTTTTCTAAGGGTCTTTGAAAAAAAAACTATGGTGTTCTTTTGGAAATTCATAAGGAAGCGTGCTTGATTGTTTTTCGTGATTTACAGTTGATTTCCTTTGAAGTCAATTACTCTTGAGTTCAAATGGAAATCCCTCAAGAAAACTACCGGACCGCCCTCTGGGACTTTTTAAAAATAACTATGAGATTCTTTGATTACTGATTTTTTGTTTCGAAAATCTTTTGAAAGTTACATATAAATGGTCCCGGAAATTCCTTTTAAGGTGAAGATGAATCGAAGCCAAAGTTCAAATTTTCAAGAGCACGGATCTGGAGAACCAAACATCCGTTTGAGCTGAAAACCTAATCGATTGGTCACCACCAGCTAGTGACCAATCGATTAAGTTTTCAGCCTGAACGGATGTTCGGTTCTCCAGATCCGTGCTCTTGAAAATTTAAACTTTGGCTTCGATTTATCTTCACATTTAAGTTATTCCGTAAATATTTCTGCAGTTCTTCTGGACATCGGAATTATTCCAGAAAATATTCAAGAAAACTTCTGGATGTCTGTGAATCTTCTTTAAATCTTTCAGGGATTCTTGCGAAATAACTTCTTGGATTATTTGAGATATTACTGTAAAAAACATCCAAAACCTATTTGGCATTCTCATGGGATTGTTTCAGATATTTACGAAAATCCCTTAATAATTCCTTTAGAACTCTCCCTGATAATATTTTAGTGATTTTTCTGTGATTCTTCTGTAAATTAACCTGGGATTCTTACGGAAATCCTGCTATAATCCCAAAGCGATTTCCAAAAGAATTTTCAGAAGAAAATTTTTAAGGATCCTTGATATTTTTTCCGAGGAATCTCAATGCAATTTCTGGAAAAATACCAGAACGATTTATGGTTGATTCTCACGAAAGCTTCTGGTAGAATTCTTAAATGGTTGAGTGATATCCGGTAGAATTCCAGTCGTAGATAAGATTCCAGCAGGATTTACGGAAGAATCCCAGCTGCAATATTTCTGGAATAATCTCCCAAAGTTTCTGAAGTCTTCCAGCAGGATAACAGATAGAAATTTGGGAGTATTTCAGAAGAATTTCCGAAAGAATCCAAGACAGAATAGCCACAGAGTTTCTTGAGAATTCGGGATGCTCCTGGATCCTACAGGCAATTTGGGAAGAATATTTGCAGGAATCCTTCAAAAAAAATCTAGTAGGAAGGATTTAAAGGATCCTCAGAAAGATTTCCGCAAAAATCCCAGAAGGTCCTAGAATGAATCCTAGAAAGATATCCGGAAGAATTCCAACAGTTTTTTTGGAAGAGTTCCAGAAGTATTTCAAAAATATTGACGTAAAAATCTCAGTGTAATTTCTAGAAGAATTTCTTAAAGGTTTTCGGAAGCATCCTCGAAAGTATTCGAAAGGATTTCCGAAAGCATTTTAGGTGATTTCCAAAAGAATACCCGAGGCATTCTCATAAGAATCCCAGAAGTATTTCCGAAAAAAATATCAGAGTTATTTTTGGAGGAATTCCTGAAGAATTTCTAGTACTTTTTTTTGACAAAATGCTCTAAGAATATCCAGAAGAATTGCATCAGGATTTTTGGTAGAATCTTCCATAGCATTTCCGAAAGAATTTTCAAGAATTTCGAAGAATTTATTTTTTATGATTTCAAATGTAATCCTTAAAGAGATACACGCAAAATTACATACAGATTTCTGGAAAAAATAAATCAAAAAAGATGTGCAGAAGAATCACAAGAGAAAATAAAAAACATCGTAACATCAATAATAGAATTAGTTTAGAAATCTTTATCCAGGTTATTAAGTATTTATCCAGGAATTTAAGAACATCCAAAATTAATAACAGTTCAAAGAGTAAAACACCATTCTCATGAGTTTTCGAGGATATAGATATGTTTGTTATTTGATATTTAAATACTTGAATTATGCTGTATCGATATTTACTAGCAATTATAATAAATTAGTATGTATGGAACAATAACAATTTTAATTTATCCCCTTAATTGAACGACAATTTTAATTAGAATGAGCCTCCACCACATCATCTCTCTTAGGAGGATTTTGAACTCCTATAAATATTTTTTGTTGCGATGATTCAGAATTGAAAATATCAAAAGTCTATTGTTATCATATTCTTGTTTAATAGCATGTGTTGTTATTCGATATTTAAAATAAGATTCGTTAAGCCGAACATGTTGATCCTTCAACAAGAACCAACAACGAGTATGGCTTTAAAATATGAGATTTTTTTGTAATGCACATCTAGCATAAACGTTCTCCCCCTTTTGTATATGTACTAATTATAACTTCAAATCATGTTAATTGAATTAGTTATGTTGCTAGTATTATACACGGTAACATGTTGCAAAATAAGTGGAGCTGCTTTTAAAACAAACTAAAATGCATCGATCAACCAAACCATAGAACATCCAATAGCGGAAAAAAAATAATAATCGATCAATCGAGCCAACTGGCGCTCTTTCCGTGCGCGCGCGCTTTCTGCAGAGCTGTCAAAACAGACTTTTTTGCCTTCCTTCTTTCGTTCTCCTTCAACGGAACATTGAAGGTAGTTTTTGCAAGTGCTCACCGCATCAAAATAAAGGCGCCACTGTATATGGGACATATGGGATTTAACATTGTGACAGCATTGCTGTTCTGTCAAACACACAAGGCTACGGTGGCGCTATTTATGCTTTCCATAGCGGCCGTTTTGGTTATTTTAATGATCCACTCAGCACGATCAGTGAATCAAATTGTCATCAAAACAGAAGAAAAACAAACAACAAAGCAAGCTCGCTCACATCCGTTTGTCCCAACTGTTGCGGATAGGGATACAATCAAAGGCAAAATTGTCATGATAATCACAGGGCAACCTTTTCAATTCGCGACTAATCAGTTATTTTGAGCGCAAAACCAATTTTCTTTTATGGATGCTGTTCGATAATGTGTCAATGTTTACCAACACGGAGAAAGTTCTCGAAAATTGCAATGCGAATCCCAGAAAATCACTGCACACGTGGTGATCAATCATTGTCATATTATGTTCAAGCGTTGATAAATTGATGTAGTGGAATAAAATTGTTGCAACAAGAATAGGAGACGACAATGTCTTTGTTGCTGTATGTTGGGTGACAATTTATTCACTGAGCACGATCCACCTCGGGATGGACTGGTGAGCTGTCTGGTTGTTGCAGATTAACACTTGTCGTGTAGTGCGACATCATCATTGCCACCAAGATTACAACTCACCAGGTAACGATAGGTATAATTAAGAACAGCCCTAATGGCTCTTATGAATGGAATTCATACATACTGTAAAATATCCTCACGCTTCCACGGGTCTAACAATTACAAAGACCGCTAGCTAAGGGTGGCGTTCTTAGCTGATCGTGCAACCTGGGCACTGTTGTCCTTCTGACATCAGCTAGAGTGTGGGGGTGCCAGGTGGGAGCTTGGGATTCTTGTCTTTCCCAAGCGAAACTCATCCATACAACTGTATGGAATACCACCTTTAGCACTTCCTCCGGGAGGTGGCCGGGCGTCTGGTCCATCTGACCAGGGGCTCCAGCATGGTCTACCTAGTATGTGGCGCGGTTTCAGCAGTAGCTCTGTTCAACATCTACAAAAGCCACAAGTACAAGTAGCCCTGAACTAGCAACCTGGTACCGCTTTCCAAGTACCTTAGCCCTCTGGAGTGCCAACCGGAATGGATGCCAGTGAAATTCTGATTATTGTATACTGGTCACAGCGTAGAACAAGGGTGACACCTACTTGAAACGGCGAATAGGACTATGAGGAGACTGCCTCCGTCCTGATAAAACCTTGGCAGGCCTTCATGTAGGGTAAGTGTTCCCTTAGTAGTGGGTGTTCCTATAGTTGCGGTAGTGCCGTTTCACTGATTTTATTGCATTAGCCACATAACCGACACTGTCAATCGACGTATTGGCTTGTTGATACACGGTATAGTTGAAAAGAGCGTTCAAATTGCTTTAAAACTGATGAAATATCACTAAAATTGCTAAAACTGTTTGTGATTGTACCAACAGTTGCGGTAAAGTGTTCCTATTGTAGAGGATCCCATAAGAAAACAACGGATACCGCAACTATAGGAGCACAAATTAAAAATATACCGCAACTAAAGGAACAGTGTACCAATAGTGGAGGTATTATTTTTCACTGACATGCCGTGGATTACTACAATGAAATCATTTTTCTCATTAAGTCAATGGTCGTTACTTCCCGTTACAACATCAACATGTGCATTAATTGTGCTTCTTGAATTATGGCGGTTAAATAAAGTTCATTCGTGCTTAGTACTTTCACTATTGGTACTCTACCCTACGTTCGGAACTCGTCACCAATTTCGGTGAGTAGATGTAACATTGTTGACTTACCCCGGTCCGGCTCTGAACACAACCCCCCATGGGATCACGAGAGGCGACTATATACAACGAGTTGAGATAGCGACCCGAAGGAGGGACCCAATCGAATGGAGCAAATAATCGATTTGGATGGACAATCAAGTGGAGGAAACGAAGACGCAATAGTATTCGCAAGGAGCGGTAAGATGCAGAGATCGCCAGTGATATCACAGACGGTAGCAGCCTGCACTAGCAGATGCAGCATATCGAGTGAGCCACCGGGAAACCAACAGGATGCATGCTTCCTGAGTCAAGTGTTCACACCAAAGTCGGAGAGTAGCACTGTTCAAAACGACCGGTAGCATGAGAGGACAAAGTTGTCGAAAGTTAAGAGGAAGGTCAACGAACTCTACGAGGTCGTCAAGACCTAAAACAATGTCCACCTCAGGATCAAGCAGCTGGTTACGAGCATCAAGTCCGCCGTTAGAGCCGCAGAATGCGGACAGAAGGAATTGCGGATTAGAGTGGAAAAAGCCAAAAAGGCATTGATCCCGGTAAATACAACAGCCGTTCCACAGGAGACGCCTAGGAGCAGTCCGACCACCCACTCGGAGAAAAGAACAAGGGACACACCAGGAGAACAGGAGGATCCCAAAAAGCAAAGAAGCGCCAATGAGTGCGTCAGCCAGCGGAAAGGCAAGAAAGGAACCAAAGAAGAATGAAAAGCGACGGTCACCTCGTGAGAGGTACAAGGGCGATGCTCTTGTCATTGAGACAATTGACAAGACAACCTACGTGGCGATTCTCAGGAGAGTAAGGGAGGATCCAGAGCTAAAGGGGCTGGGTGGAAACGTGGTGAGAATCACGTGCACTCATAAAGGTGATATGCTATTTGAGCTCAAAAAAGGTCCGTCAATCAAGAGGTCGGCCTGCCGGGAGCTCGTGGCTAGAATCGGCGAAAGGATCGTCATCACTATCACCATTGTGGATGCCATCTATTTGGGGAACAATCAGTGGCTTTGTTCCATTCAGGACCCTTGCGCGCCTTAGGACGTAGCGTCGCTTCTCTGGACCGCCATCGCTGCTAATTCTTTCGGGCTTGGCTTGGACTTCAGCCAAAAGGAGTTTTGTGCAGGTTAGTGAACCCTTGCTATTATATGTCCAGCCAAGCTAGGAAATTACTCTCCACTAACACCTGGTTTTTCTGTGCGATTTGGCTTGCTCTTCCATGGTTCGCCGAGGATACGACCGAGTTCTTCAATCAACCCAAATTCACCGGTTTGGCAGTGCATCCGTTTGCTTGTGGGAAAATTTGAATGCTTGGAGCTTGGACTGCATATCCGTGCGAAGTCATCAGAGGTCATCGACCGGCTATCCAGCTGGTGAATCAGAGGTCATCGACCGGCTATTCTGCTGGTGAATCAGAGGTCACCGACCGGCTATCCAGCTGGTGAACACATCGGCCGGCATTGAGGCTAGTTTACGCTATCGGGTCAACGACCAGCAACCCAAGCCAGTGAAAAGGATAGTTTGCGACGTTTGGCAGGATTTAAGCGTAGAGAGGCAGCATCACCATACTTTTTCCAAGGTAAATTTAGAATAAGTGTACTGCCGAAGCAAGGCAAATGGAAATATACCATTGTAATTTGGATCGAAACCTCTTCGTCTTACCTCTCTAATCGCTGAGCCCTGCTTGCCCGTTTGGGCTCCTCCGTCTTGATTTGGATTCGTGGAGCGGAAGTGGATTTGGTCGTATGCTTGTTCCGCTGGGAGTTTGATCGTTTGGTGCAGTAATTGTCTCATGTGGTGAGTTGCCGCAGTATATGCCTGGCCGAAGCCATCCCCTTTGGATACTACACCATATTTTCTCCTCTTCATTCATCCCCTTACTCGAGTAATTGCTGTGGTTCGACGATTTGGGTACAAGGCTGCCTGTGTAGTTCATCATTTAGAATTGGAGCATCGCTTTCAGTTTGATCGGGTAAATTTATGCAGTATATGCCTAGCGAAGCTAGGCCCACACTCTGTCTACTACACCGCACCATTCCTCTTTGATCCACTTCGTTACTGCTGAGTTTTCGTCGATTTGAATTTGGATGCGTGACGTCATACTGCTGCGGCTGGCTTTTCAAGAATTGGAGTGCTACTACTCGTTTTTCCGGGTAAATTAAGAAAGTATATGCCTGGCGAAGCTAGGCCTTAGCAGTATACTACACCGCATCTCTCTTTTCTGCTGTATTGCATTGACGACGACAACATGGTTTTACCTGGTGGAACATCGGCAACCAAGGCGCCGACTATGAGGGCGTTGACGGCGAGGCTGAAGGAAATCCATCTGTCCTTCAACGACATTCACCGCTTCACTCAGAAGTTTTCTGAAGCCACCAGCATAACAGAGGTGGAAATACGGATGGCCAAGCTGGATGAACTCTGGGAAAGCTACAGTGCAACCATGGTGGAAATCTTCGCTCACGAAGACTATAATCCAGAGAAAACGTCACTGGAAAAGGAACGTGTAGAATTCAGCGACCAGTATTATGAGGTAAAAACCTTCCTTATGGACAAGGTCAAGGAGGTTCATCAGCCCTTAATTTTGGAGCAAACCAGCCGAGCTGGTGATGGGTCAGCATCGAACACCAGCGATCACGTTCGTCTTCCGCAGATCAAACTGCAGACGTTCAACGGGGACATTGACGACTGGCTGAGCTTTCGTGATCTTTTCACTTCACTTATCCATTGGAAGGTGGATCTACCGGAGGTGGAGAAATTTCATTATTTGAAGGGCTGCCTTCAAGGAGAACCCAAGGCTCTAATCGATCCTCTCCCAATCACGAAAGCCAACTATCAGGTGGCATGGGACTCCCTGTTGAAACGCTATAATAATAGCAAGCAGCTGAGGAAGCGGCAGGTGCAGGCTATCTTCAAGCTACCAACTCTATCCAAGGAATCTGGAGCTGATCTACACATTCTAGTGGAAGGTTTCGAACGCATCGTGCAGACTCTCGATCAGGTCGTGCAACAGAACGAGTACAAGGATCTGTTATTTGTTAACATCCTCACAGCACGATTGGACCCGGTCACGCGAAGGGGGTGGGAGGAAATGTCATCTTCGAAGGAGCAGGACACTCTCGAGGATTTAATCGAATTTTTGCGACGTCGAATCCAGGTTTTGGACAGTCTTCCACCAAAATCCACCGACACTAGGGGAGTCGGTCAGTTGCAGCAGCAATCGAAGTCAAGGAGTCAACTCATGAAGGCTAGCTACAGCTCAACCCAATCTAACCAAGCATCTAGGGGACGCTGCGTGGTCTGCTCTTCGACCATCTTCTCTACCAATGTAGCGAATTCCAACAAATGGCAGTTTCGGATAGGGATGGTCTCTTGAAATCCCATGGACTTTGTCGGAACTGTTTTCGGGTGGGACACCAAGCCAAGGATTGCCATTCAAAATATTTTTGTCGGAACTGTAAAGGGCGTCACCATACTCTAGTCTGTTTTAAGCGAGATAAGGAAAGAGAAACCAAGGTTGCGGCCGTTGCTGGGGGCAACAAGCCGTCCAATTCCAAGGACCAACAGGAGCCATCCAACACTCAAGTGGCTAATGTGGCAGCCACGGAAACTGCAGTGTCCGCTGCAGCTCACCAACATCCAACGCAGGTTCTTCTGGCGACAGCAGTTGTGATGATCGAGGATGACGTAGGCAATCGTCATCCTGCTCGTGCAATGCTGGATTCCGGATCCGAGAGTAATTTTATTACGGAACGACTGAGTCAACGGTTACAAGTCCATCGAGATTTGGTAGATATTTCGGTGGCAGGAATTGGCCAGGTGGCCACCAAGGTTCGACAAAGGGTCAGAGCGGTTCTTCGGTCACGAGTTTCGGACTTTTCTCGTGAGTTGGGCTTCCTAGTCCTTCCAAATGTTACAGTGAACCTCCCAATGACCACCATCAAAACGGATACTTGGACACTCCCAACCGGGATTCAACTGGCGGATCTCACATTTTTCGAACCGAGCGCGGTGGATCTCGTACTCGGTATCGAGTGTTTTTTCGATTTTTTCGAAACCGGAAATAGGATTTCCCTGGGGGAGCAACTCCCAGCTTTAACCGAATCCGTATTTGGTTGGATCATCAGTGGTGGTATCTCGGTTCCAGCTCGTTCTCTTCAGATCAGCTGCAACGGTTCCACGTTGGATAACTTGGATAGCTTGATCACTCGCTTTTGGTCCTGTGAGGAGGTGGAATCATGCAAGGCTTACTCACCGGAAGAGGCACGCTGCGAGAAGTGGTTCTCCAGTACAGTTCAACGGGAGACTAGCGGTCGATACACGGTCGCTTTACCAAAGGTGGAAGACGCTGTGTCAAGATTGGGTGAATCGAAGGACATAGCGTTCCGGCGTCTTCTAGGAACCGAAAGGAGATTGGCTCGGGATCCATCGCTCCGAGAACAGTACGTTGGTTTCATGGCAGAATATCTTGAACTCGGTCATATGGAAATGGTAGACGAAACAAGGAGTATTTCAACCAAGCGGTGTTACCTACCACACCATCCCGTGGTGAAGGAGGCTTCAACCACCACCAAAGTTCGGGTAGTCTTCGATGCTTCCTGTAAAACGGCAACAGGAGTATCGCTCAACGATGTACTACTGGTAGGGCCGGTAGTACAAGAGGATCTCCGGTCCATAATCCTCCGCAGTCGGACCAAACAAATAATGTTGGTGTCGGATGTCGAAAAAATGTTTCGCCAAATCATCGTTCGCCCGGAAGACCGCTCACTTCAGTGTATTCTCTGGCGAAATTCACCATCGGAAGACGTTCGTTCGTATGAGTTAAACACGGTGACGTACGGGACGAAGCCAGCGCCTTTCTTGGCCACTAGAACACTTCATCAGCTGGCTGGCCAAATCCTTCGGTGAAAACTTTAGGGTTGACCTGGTTTCCTTCCACGGACACTCTAGGATTTCAGTTTACCATTCCCTCCCTGGACGTTGACGAAATCCTCACCAAACGGACCATTTTGTCAGTGATCGCAACTTTATTCGATCCATTAGGCCTTCTGGGAGCTGTTATTACTACGGCGAAGATCTGTGATCAGTCTTTACCTTCAACGGTGGGTGAGGCGTGGAGGAAATTTCACGAACTGCTACCGCTGCTCAATCAACCTCGTATCGAACGATGCGTGATCATCCCGAAAGCAGTTTCAATCGAAATCCACTGTTTTTCTGACGCTTCGGAGAAAGCATATGGAGCCTGTCTCTATATCCGTAGCACAGATGCATCCGGAAGGATCAGGGTTCAACTACTTTCCTCTAAGTCAAAGGTTGCTCCACTTAAATGCCAAACTATACCTCGTTTAGAACTATGTGGAGCAGTTCTGGGAGTACAATTATTCGAAAAGGTTCGTGAATCAATAAAAATAACACCAACCAGCTACTTTTGGACGGACTCTACATGTGTTCTGCGTTGGATAGAAGCTCTTCCGACCACCTGGACGACGTTTGTCGCCAATCGTATTGCCAAAATCCAAACTATCACCGAAGGGTGTCGGTGGAGTCATGTTCCTGGAACACAAAACCCGGCAGATCTGATATCACGTGGTATAACTCCCCAAGAAATCCTGAAAAATCGTTTCTGGTGGCAAGGACCTGCATGGTTGCAGGAGGACCCAGCTCAATGGCCCAAATCACCGGAGATCTCATCAATAAGGGAGGTTGACGATGAAAAACGACGAACAGTCATCGCAGGAACGGTTTCCACAGTCACCGAGTTCAATAACATGTATTTCCAAAAATTTTCATCATATTCCGATCTCGTTCGTCGCACCGCGTATTGGTTGCGTCTAATGAAACTGCTCCGATTACCATCTACGCAAAGAAGTGACCATGGTTTTCTGACTACGTCCAAGCTACGGGAGGCAGAGAACACACTGATTCGTCTGGTACAAAAAGAAGTATTCGTCGAGGAATTAAAGGCACTCTCAAGGGCTGAGCCAGTCTCAAAAGGATCACGACTGCGTTGGTACAACCCGTTCATCACAAAGGATCAGCTGCTCAAACTAGGTGGTCGGTTGAAGCACTCCCTCGAGCCAGAAGAAGCGAAACATCCCGTAGTGCTACCCGCTCGACATCCGTTTACTCGATTATTACTTCAGCACTACCACGAACGTTTGCTTCATGCGGGACCACAGTTAATGTTGAGTGTAGTAAGACTTCGTTTTTGGCCGCTAGGAGGGAGGAGTGTTGTCCGCAATACTATAAACAAGTGCCAAAAATGCTTTCGTTCCAAGCCATCGCCGATTCAGCAATTTATGGGAAATTTGCCAGCTGCACGAGTTGTGGTATCCCGTCCATTTTCAAACAGTGGTGTAGACTACTTTGGCCCCGTTTATCTTCGCCCCGTTCCACGTCGAGGAGTAGTGAAGGCCTACGTGGCTATTTTCGTTTGCCTATGTACCAAGGCGGTTCATTTAGAACTCGTGTCAGACCTATCCACTGACCGCTTTCTACAGGCACTTCGTCGGTTTGTAGCACGGAGAGGTCGTTGTTCAAACATTTACTCCGACAACGGTACAAATTTTGTCGGCGCACGCAACAAACTACAAGATCTCCTGCAGCTGCTAAGGAATCGCGACCATAACGATGCTATAGCGAAGGAGTGTGCCAAGGACGGCATTCAATGGCACTTTATCCCACCGAGCGCTCCCCATTTTGGAGGCCTATGGGAAGCAGCCGTTCGTTCATCTAAACATCATCTGCTGCGAGTATTGGGTGAGACACCGGTATCACCAGAGGATTTCAGCACGCTGCTAACCCAGGTTGAAGCTTGCCTCAATTCTCGCCCCCTTACGCCTCTGTCCGACGACCCCAACGACCTTGAACCATTGACACCCGCACACTTCCTAATCGGCTCATCCCTTCAATCAATCGCCGAACCAGATTTGGGAGAACTACCAGTTAACCGTCTGGACGTCCTGCAACTTACTCAAAGGAGGTTGCAAGATTTCTGGAAGAGATGGCGCAGAGAATATCTCTGCCAATTGCAAGCTAGAACGAAGCGATGGCAGCCTGCGGTTCAGGTTGAAGTAGGCAAGCTTGTGGTCATCAAGGACGATAATCAACCCCCGATGAAATGGAGAATGGGACGCATCTCTGAAGTTCACCCTGGTAGAGATGATATTGTCAGAGTAGTGACATTGAAAACTGCCAATGGATTCTTGACCAGACCGGTCGAAAAGATCTGTATCCTGCCGCTTCCAGAAGATGAGAGTGTGAAGCCAGCTGAAAAAGCCAATCCATCTCAGTAGCCACCCTTCCTTTCCCACCATCCCATCCTGTCGAAGAGGATCTGCTTTCTATTTTCAGAAATTAGGAATTTCAGGGTGGGTGAGGGTGTTTATGAGTACGAAGAACTCCACACACAGCCCTGTCACCTCTGTCGGCTATCGCAAAAGCAGCTCGAACGATAGCAATATCATCATCTACATCGTATGCATGCAGCCAACACTACCAACCAACTCAACGGTCAACGGTGGCTACGTGATCGACGCTCCACTATCTACCTTCTCTCCAATATACGACCGAGTCCACTCAGCATGATCATCATCATCGTCATCAAGGGCTTCAACTTCCACTAGAGTGATAAGGAGAGTGCGATAAGCCAGATAAGAGCGGTGAGAGTTACTCCTGACCTCGATAACATCGCAGCACGACATCCGAGGATAGAGGGACCGAACGGTCGGGAGCGATGACCAGTCCAGATTTACCAGGCAACCGGGCAGTTAATTAGTCGTAAGCCGAAATTGAATAGAAGTAAGTTTAATAAACCGCGTTTTGCATGTGAATAAAATGTAGTGTCTGGAACCTGATCGTCGCGAGTTGGTAGTTAATTAGTGGTCGAAGAAAACACCTACTTTTGAAGACTATACAGCGCATGTGAAAATCTCCACTGGAACCAATTTTCCGTCGATGTTGGGGGCTGGAAACAACCGATGTCCACTGCTAAAGTTCCAACACAAGGGTAATTGGACCTCCCCCTTCAGGTTATATTGGCAGAGACTGTCTGAAGACACCTAGGTGCATGCTATGTAAAACGGAGGATGGCAACGCTCATACGACGTGGCTTCAAATGCCCCAAATATCAGAAAGCAGTAATGGTGATGGAGATGACGCAGATGAACATCAATTATTGCTTTTTGCTGCAAAGCAACTGTTGTGGAAACAAAGTGCGACATTGCGATCATTGCAGAGCCATATCGGGTTCCTCCTAATAACGGCAATTGGGTAGCAGACAGAGCAAAGACGACGGCAATCCAAGTAATGGGCCAATTCCCTATCCAAGATGTAGTCAAACGCTCATACGAGGGCTTCGTGATCTTTAAAATTAATGGAATTTTCGTATGTAGCTTTTACGCCCACGATTCAGGGATATACGAAGCGAGATGATGTCAGAAACCGCAAGTGCCCTAAATCCGGACAACATCGTGCAGAACATGTGCCAGCATGGAAGCAATTGGAATGCGGTGAACAGAGGATAACGCAGATTATGTCGTTGCTGCAAAGAAGATGGTGTGAAGACCAGAGAGTTCCGGGTCGCGATCGGTGTAAAATATTGTATAATTTAAGCCACGATTACAGGGTGATTACTATATCCTGTCAGTAAAATAAGTAATCATAGACTAAATATGATTGTATGAATTTTAATTACCAGTGCATATATCCAGTTTTGGACATCTAGAACATTTATCTTCGCTATACATAGATAACATATTAATTTTGTTACCTCAATTTCCAGCCACATGCGTGGTTTCAGAAGCATTACAGTTAACACGAACGTTGTTCAAAAGCATATATTTTAACCAAAAAAGACATATTTTTTTCGCTAAAATTTTCCATAATCAGTCTTATGCTATTTCCTAGTTAGTTTTAAAGATTGTGGTAACATGCTGTTTCAATAAGGTAATTTTTCCAGCGGAGTTTAGTCAAAAATACAAATTTGTGGAAAACGTGCGTGCCAGGCGCAATGCCTTTAAAACAACACATATGACTTAAAGCTAAGGTAAATGAAAAAAGTTTTAATTTTTACTTTGTCAAAACAAACTTTATAGATATGCAAAACAGGATGTACACTTGAAATTAAAATTCATACATACATCTTTTATCTACGATCATTTACTTTACTGACAGGAATTAGTAATCACCCTGTACAGTAGTTTTCCCCACTCTGCAACGATCATAAGCTTTCCTGATGATCGCGAGATGGTCACCCATTCTAGCAGCATCCATCCAGCAGAGCCATATCACTCAACCTATCTCTCCGGTTACCCGGAGATAGGAGAATGTAGGTATACGATCATATAGATAGTATAGTCAGTCTCAATCCAGTGCGCGAATAAACCAGTCGCAAATACAGTTCGTCTCAATAAATACGCTCAAGTTTTTTGTACCCAGAAGTTATCGGTGTTCAAAAGTGCGGTAGAAAGATTACCCATCGTTGTGCTGGACTAATTACCAGTGTGATTACCGTTAGTTCATTCCGGGTAGAATTTGCTCCCCGGAGTCGCGAATAGGGAATAGACCACTTGAGAACGGTCGTTTCAATCGTAGTTGACCAGTGCGCTTAAGTCGAAGACGAAACAATCGGAGTTGGCTAGTTCCTCCGTCGGGGACTAGACCGAGTAGGGCGGGCATAGCGTAGTATCGATAATAAGTCGTCGGGGCGCCTGCAAACCGGAAGTCATCCTCCAACCGGAAATGCAGAACCGACCCTGGCACTTGAGTAGATCGCGTAGTAGTACCGGCAAAGGGTCGTCGGGCCGCTTGTGAACCGGAAGTTTCCCTCCACCGGATTCGCAGGACCGACCTCGGCATCTGCCCGGATAGCATCGGTTCGGGAGATCTTCCGCCACCGGGGAAATCTTCGTCGGAGTAGGATAGATCCAGCGCCGGGGACTACTCTGAGTAGTACGTACCGCATAACCGGTTCGAATCCTCGGAGCGTCAGTGAACCGGAAGCCATCCTCCAACCGGAATCGCTAGACCGACCCCGGCAACCAACTAGTCAACCAGTAGAGCTCGAACAGCAGCAGCAGAGAACAGTCGTCGTAGAACAACGAAGTGCACATAAGCGTCCAGTAGAAGTTCAACAGGGCTCTGATGCGACGCCAGCCCAAGGGAAGTATGTATCATCGCAAAGATAGCTGTATAAAGCCCCGGAGAGATCTTCAACCGTCAATTGGGGAAAACGAGTAGTCACCGTGAAAATGTCGTATTGAGCAGCGTTTTTGACGACATTAAGCTCCAACAGCGAACTAGCAGAATAGCTAGAGGCTAAGACTGACGAAGTGCATGAGCACAGGCCTCCCCCGATGAAGTTGTGTGGTGTAGTTCCGGGGGAGATCGAGGCACAGGACCACGCCGTGCCAACACATAACAGACCAGGTTTTTGAAGCTTTTTTGTTACTATAAATAGTAAAAAAACATATTTGTTGTAAATATTTGAAAAATTGTCAAAACAATTCAAACAATCATGGCTTCCTGACCATATTTTAAATACATTTATAGCCAGAGACTTTAAGGTGAAACAGTTTGGAATCAACTTCTAAGATTGCACTAAAACTTCAAAGCACAAATCTAGCGAAAAAAGCATCCAACAATAGTGTACTTTTTATTTTGGTTTTGTGCACTAGCAGAAAGCCTAATATAAGAAGATCAGAATCGTTTTCCAACTATTTATCCAGTTTAGTGCCATTGAAAACATGAGTAGGGGCACGAGTCGGCAATCTCTGGATTCTCTGGATTTCACCTTAAATGCGTTTAGCTTTGTAATGTATCTCTAAAATACTTTGAGATGCATCATTTTAAAATTAACTAGCCATTTACAAAAAAAAATATTCCTAATTCATTCCAATCCCTGCAAACACGATGTTCATATGTATATTTGAATTTGTATTGTGTTAATGGTGAATTTTGTTGATTATGGAAATACCAGGAATTTTGTCGTGAAATTCTAGTATCTGATCCATAGTGCGCCGTTGTTCTCCGAGGCATCCTGATAGCGAACGACCAATATCTGCGCCGCTCGTTCGTTTCATTCTTGCCAAGTCCCCGAAGAGCGGCGCGCGATTTTTGCTGCCTGCCTGCGGGAGGAATAAATCTGCCATTATTCCGAAGGCTGCGGGATATTTGAATTATTCACGCTCGATTAAGTAAATATGGTTTGGGATTTTCTTGCGGCTAGTTACCATGCATCCATCCTTCATTCTTATTATGTGGCACGAAAAGGGCGAGCCCGTACCGGGTGCTAAAAATTTGAATTCAAAGTGTGCGGGGACATGATATCTCCAGCAGACAAATTATCCACACAACGCTGCGATTCGGATATTGGTTGGTAATTATTTTCGCTTGATTTGTTGCAAATCGTAAGTGAGATATTCAAATTTCGTGGTCACTATTCTTCATTTCTACTTCTACCTTTTATTTAAAAAAATGATATACAATTTTTTTACATAAACATTATAGGTTGAGTTTTGGAAGCATTAGGAGAAATATCCCAGTTTTCAAGTATGAAGAAATAATTTCCTAACTTTTCTGCAATCTACTACAGATGACACGCAGGCTTCGTACTTTGGCGGAGAGACCTGTGTCATCCACAAACAATGATATATGACATCCCTGAGGTGACTCTGGTAAGTCAGATGTAAAAATATTGTTTATTACACTGCGGAACACGTTTTTGTCTCCAGCACCAAAATACCGTTATTCACTTAATTAAGGGTTGCTAAATCCATTGCCGGTTTCAGAAATATCAAAGCACGTCTAGTTTTTGAGATATTGACTGTTGAAAATGCAAAAAATGACTATTTCAGCCAACTTGCATGCAAGTTTGCCAGCTTGTAAGGTAATATATTGGCTTAATTTGCCACAGAATTCAAACTTTATGTGTATGACAATACTTATCATCTAAGTTTGTATTACTTTCGATACGGAAAAGTTATTTTTTGATGGTTTAGAGAATTGTTGTATTTTGCCATATAGAAGAAACAAAGAATTTTGTATGGAGACTGCAAGCATGTTAAAAAAAATCGGTTTAATCGAAATTTAAGCGCGCAATTTCAATCAAATTATGCCTGAAATGAAAGTTCAAGTTCTATTTTGCATGTTTGGTGGATTAGATTACAAAAAAGTATGATAAATTGTACTTTAAATTTCATGTAAACATTAATAAAACCAGTGTTTTATACAACTTTGGCGACCTGTAGCTAAAAATTGTGACGTGCTGGAACATTTCTGAGAATGGGATCAGGTTCAGCAACCCCAAATCTACTAGAGACACATAATTTGATCCTTGAGACACGCAAAAATGTCATTTTTGTTACGCTGTTATTAGTCCCAAAATGCTGCTTTAAGGGGTACCAGCTCTTACAGGAAGTTTGTCAGATTCGGATTTCTGTTATTAAAACCGAAGTGTACGATTTTACAAATTACTTGGAATTATTCAAACAATGTAAGTTGTAAATCTAATGTTTATTTAATTTTACCATTTATCCTTTATGTCAAACACTGTCGGATGCTTTTTATCTGCCCAGAAGAGATTCACACGTCTTGTATTTTAAGCTTCAATCATGTAAAACCATTTGTAATTTATTATTCAACGATACATCCTACACAGCAAAAAATCTTAAATTTATATAACACTTATTTTTTGCGATTGTCATGTAAAAAGCGAGTTATAACTAAATATTCAACGATAAATAATATAAACTGTATCATTTCATTCAAGAATGCTTGAAATCTTGAGTGATACTGAAATATTTCATGATCTTGCATTCAATATTTGCCAGTATTGCATGGTTTCTTGCATCTTGAAAGTGAAATTGCAAACGATAATGTTCGGTTTACACGATCATACGCTGAACAATTCATCAAAATTAATATACATCGATGGAACGGTCAATTCATGTACATTGTTATTGTTTTTTTTAGCGTTAAATCGAATAAACCAATTGATTTTGCTTGCAACATTCTTTGAAAGAAGATGTTTCCCGTACAATTCCTTGGATTTCATTGTAGAAAAAAAATGGTTGTGCTTCGCTGTAGTCTATAAAGTACAAAATCTCACGTTCAATCAATTTGTCCTCAAAACCAAGATTGCAAAATTTTCCATTGCTGCAGTCGGTGATCTAATTCTGTGTTTCTATTTGTGTGATCTAGGCCACGAAAATCATATGAGCTCAAGAGTCACCAACACTTCAATTTAATCTACTCACGTGTCACGCCTTGTCCTTGTGTTCTATCATCCCCTTCAAGATGGAAGATCCTCGGATTGTTTTTCTGTATGGAAAATGCCTTTGTCTGACAACGAGGAGTGTTCCGAAAGCCCATGCCGGTTTCGAATTCCCATCATTAGATTTTGATATTCATCGCAATGGGTAGCAATTGAAGAAACGCACACGACAATTTAATGCTTAGCCGGAGCGACGACTTCCCTGTATTTTTTTTCTGGGGAAGCACAGGAAGCTAACTCATATCACGAACCGATTCCCGAGTAGAAGTTTAGCTTTTGATGCAATTCAGAAGAGACTAAGTTGGGTACTCTGAATGTGGAATGTTTTTGAACATCATTAGAATTTCAGCTTAAGGTGGAGATGAATCGAAGCCAACCATTGAAAAATTGAGGTTTGGCTTCGATTCATCTTCACCTTAAAGCCGGATTCACTGCTGACAGGTAATTTTCCGGCCTATCTTGATGCATGGGAAGTTCCTGTAAGGAATTGATCATGAAAGCGTTTTTTTTTCTGATCACAGTACGTGGTTGAAAAGAAATGTCAGTTCAAACCGGAGTCGCTGTAGAAAATTTCTGCAAGGAATCGGCGAGAATTTTCTTTAGCGATTCCTTTTTAGCAGCAAACTGGGCTTAAACATAGAAAAATAACATGAAAAATGTCTATAAGACATGGTTTGTCTTGGGGACGAGCTTGGTGTAGTGGTTAGTACTCACGCCTCTCACGCCGGGGACCTGGGATCGAATCCCATCCTCGAGATAGTTAACGGTATACATACATGGAACATCGACTCATGGAGGTATCACTGTAGAATAATAAGTTAAGAAAGCTGCGATAAACAATCAGTTTAATAGCTGGCAGTAGAGCGTTGCTGAAAATCAATCAACTGCTTCAATTTGTTTAATTCCCTTTGCAAACATCAAAAAAGCTATTTTGCCAAAACGCATACTGCCAGGTGAAAGCTGAGGAGTACCGGGAGCAATGAGAAGCCAGAAAGCGGCAGCGCAGCCACAAGGAAGTCGACGAGTCAGACAATCCAGCGTCAACTAAACGGTAATAAATCAGCACGTTCGATTGAATGGACAGATCTCTTGGCTCAATTCAAAACACCAATCACCATAATTTGAAGAGTTCTAACTTTGGATTGGCGCTACTGTCTCCAGCACTAGACTCTGAAGTGAAAAGTCGTTGATTATGAACATCATGTCTCTTGTATAAAAGCATTCATTGACAGCTAGTTGTAGAAACTGATTGAAATTAATTCGATCCCTTTTAATAGATGCAAGTTAGTGTCGAGGTAAGATTCAAGACCAGCACTCCGATGATCAAAGGTTCAAATCTGGGTAAAGCGGAAACGTTTATTTTTTTACTTTTTTTTATTTCAAATCAAAACATGCAACGTTGAATTCATGGGATGTTTCTTTGAAATTGCGAAGATTAAACAGTAGTGCAAATCCTAGTGCAGAACTATTGGTATTATGGTGCTTATTTTTTACCTTGTACCGCTTTGGCGCATCTACACTGAAACAAGCGTTGCAGTAATGAAAACCATGAACAAGTTTTTAAATTTACTATTCCAACCAAGATTGAGCTATGATGGACGCTTTTTATTTGCGTTTTGTTCCATTTCATTCCAACCGCATCGCTAGCCGAGCGGTAAGCGTTCGCGCTTGACCATCGCCAGATCCTCGGTTCGATTCTGGCCTGCTGCAAGTTTTGAACCATGATATAGTAATTTTTACTGTTGGAATGGTGCCATGGTCAAATTAACACAAACTGTTCGAAATAAATGCGAATTTAGTCTGCACAATTCAAGTGGCGTTGTGTATTTAATTTAACTCTCTGATATAGTATTTTCAACCGCAACGCTGTTCTCAGTGTAGCGTTGAAGCAAAGGTTGGAGCACGGTAGACACAACAAGGTAGGCTATTCCCACGTGTAAACAACAATTTTCAATCAAAACATGTGTCGTCATTCCTTTCGTCAAGCAAGAGGCTTGAAGGATAGTAAAAGAGAGCAGGCTTTGCTTTCTTTTGCACTCGTTCGAATTTGCGATAGGAATGACGTCACTACCAAATGTCACTTTTCGGAACATAATACCTTGTTTCTTTTTATCGTGGGTTGAAGCGCTAGACGAACGTCAAAAGCGGCAGTATGGGGCTCTGCACTGTTTTGATTTTGCATTGGATTTTGACGTTTACTGGCCTTGTTGTTTACAAATTTTATGTAAGAGTAAAAGAGAGAGGAAGATTTTTGTGCAGTGACCCATGAGGAGATGGAAGCGGAGCTGCAGCTGAGGAAAAGAGAAAGGAAATGGGACGCGCATTCGAGCGAAAGAAGATGGAGTTAGAGCTGCAGATGCGTGCCAAAAAAGAAGAGGAGCAAAAGGCTTAACAAACGGAAATGCTCCGAAAGAAGGCGCAACAGATCGAATGGATGAAGGCGAATCAGGGGTCGTTCGAGAAGAAAATGGTGGCCATGGATAAGAAGTTAGTAGAGTTTTCGATCCAAAGGAGTCAAAATCGACGTCAAAACTCGGTGGTGACGATCGTGCCAGCAAAATCAATGAAAAGGTGTTGAAGCTGAGCAAGTAGAACGTCAGAAAGCTAGTGGCAGACGACGATGAATCCGAAGTATCGAGCCAATCTTCCGAATCGCCCGACGAGGAATGTTTCATCCCACCATCCAGGCACCTCAACCAGACAGGCATAGAGAAGGTTTATGAAATGAACCAAAACGGGCTTGAGCAACAGTAGACTGGACCGACCAAGGCGCAGCTAGTCGCAAAGAAGTGGCTAACCTACAAACTTCCAAAATTTTCTAGCAAATCAGTGCAGTGGTCTCTCTTCTACGCCGCCTACAAAGTTTCTAACGAGGCCTGTGGCTACATGAATCGCGAAAATCTTATGCGACTGCATGAAGCGCTAGAAGGCGATGCCCTCGAGCTAGTTTTCGGAAGTTACTGCTCCCTCAATCAATCCCGAGGGTCATCGAGATACTGCGTTGGCATTTTGGCCGCCCAGAACAACTGCTCGAGAGCCTGCTGAATAAGGTGAATCGGCTGCAACCTCCGAAGGCGGATAATCTCCATTCGGAAACACGATGGAGCAGCTCTGTAGTCAACTGGGGGCCGCGGAACTTCATCAACACCTTGTCAACCAACTGCTGATCAAGTCACTGGTCGAAAAGCTGCCGGATCGCGAGAAGCGTGAGTGAGTCCACTTCCTAAGAGGTCGTGGCGAAACGACGTTGTGAACGCTGACAGACTTCCTGAAGGACATCGTGGCAGATGCTTGTGAGGCCAACGTTGTTGTTAGAGTAAGGTGGGGCAAAAGTTCGACCTTAGTGGTATAATCAAAGTTTCCAGGAAAACAATAGCAGTTGAAACAAAACAAATACCATACATTGAATCTTCAACGTATTGGCTATAATTTTGCTGAACAAACTTGTGTCAAAATATTTACTCATTTTTAGTTATAACAGTTTCAAAATTAATTGTCTTATTCGAACTTTTGCCCCACCGGTGGGGCAAGAGTTCGAATCTAGTGTGGGGCAAAAGTTCGCTGGCCAAAACACAAAATATCGATCCTTTTATGATAGGCATACTTTACACCAGCCGTAAACTTAAGTTTGACGAAAAATACACACTAAATTTTCATCAAAAAATTGCCCAAAACCGGGTTAATTGTAATATACTCAAAAATAGAAGTTTTTCACAAAACTATGTGGAAATGAAAAATTTTGGTGACAATTTTCACACGATTAGACAAATTAAACTGAATTTGAAGATAATATGTGGATTTTAGGCAATTTGCAGATTTTTCCGTGATTTTATACATGGGTCGAACTTTTGCCCCGCTGATTCGAACTTTTGCCCTACTATGGGCCAAAAATTGTTTTCAAGCATCTTTGCAAAAACTAATACACCTCAAAGCAACCTTATGATAGGCCTAGAAACGCCCTTACATAAAATGTTGAAAAAGATTTTATCTCTAATTGGTTCTATGCAACGAAAGTTTGTCCAAAAATTACAATATTCACGTCGAAAAACAACAAATAGCCATAACTTTTCCAAATCTCAATCGATTTTTATGATATTTAGATTGAAAGTCTCTTACTTGAATAGCATTCGAACCACCATGACATTTTTAAGATTTGTTTTGAATTGAGCTGGAAATCTTAAAAAGAAACTCTTACCCCACTCGAACTTTTGCCCCACTTTACTCTACTCAATCTGGGAAGAGGCTGCTCAAGGAGAAGGGTGGACTATACTTCCACAGCAAAGCCAGCAATCCAGCCGCTACATCCAGGGAAGAGAAGAAATGCAAACCGTGCAAGATGTGTCAAAGTTTCAACTACCGACTGCGACACTTTGCGGACTTCGAGAAGTTGCGATATGTTAACCGGTTGAGACTGGTGACTCGAGAGAAGCTGTGCCATGTTTGCCTTAACGAGCACGACGGGCAGTGCGAATTCAGAATTCGCTGTAATGTCTGTCAATGCAGAGAACTGCACAATTCCCTGATGCACCCGGTTAAAAACACGGTCGGACTAAGTGCACATATAAGGAACGATTGAAATATTACGTAACGCAAAATTTGTCACTTTAGGACCTCATCCCTCCCCCACGTAACAGGTTTTGTATGGAAATGGGCCATAACATTCCAGAGGACCTCCTCCATCCCCTTAGTGCGTTACGTAATATTTGAACGATCCCTTAGGACCAACTGCACGGTTCTATTCCGGATGGTACCGGTACAGCTCCCCTGCGGTGAAAAAACCGTTACGGTGCTCGCATTTCTCGAGGAAGGTGCCTCCGTCACGCTGGTGGAGAAAAAGCTCGTCGATCGCCTGGATGCTTTCGGAATACAAGAGCGACTTACCATCAGGTGGACTGGAAAAGTACCGAGAGTGGAAGAAACCCGCAGAACAAGCTTGTGGATATTGAGCACAAACATCGGTGCCAATGACAAGATGTTCCTGAACACGGTTCATGCGGTTGGAAAATTGATGGATCAGCTGGACAGCGAAAAACTCGCCGCTGAATACGGGCACATGCAAGGCTTGCCTATCGAGTCCAACGAGCTGCAGTTGCGCATCGGAGCGAATAACATCCATTCGTATGCTCCGATGGAGGCAAAGATAGGCACTACAATTGCAATGGAGCGAATCGCAGTCCGAACTAACATCGGATAGACGATGTACAGGCCCAGGCAAAACACCACGGTAGTAGCGGGCAATTACCTTGGCTACCACCAGAGAATCACCAACAATTATCTGCTTGAGCTGCTGGAAAAGTCCGTCGTGGCGATTCCACAAGAGACAGCAGAGGAGAAACGTGCCCAGGAAATATTGGAGCGCACCACCAAACGCGTCGGCGATCGCTTCGAGACCGGATCGCTGTGGAAAACGGATGACTTAAGATTCCCAGACAGTTACCCAATGGCCCTGCGGAGGATAAAGCAGCTGGAGAAGCGACTCGAGAAAAATGAGGTTGCGGGAAAACGTCTGCAAACAGATTGACGAGTACCAGTAAAAGAGGCAACGAACGGCACTGCCTCCGATCAGGTCTGGTACCTCCCGCTTAACGTCGTCCAAAATCCAAAGAAACCTGAAAAGGTTCGCCTCGTCTGGGACGTCGCGGTACAAGGAATTTCTCTGAATTCACAGCTACTAACAGGACCGAGCATGCTGGTTTCGTTGGTAAAAGTTCTAGCTGGATGCCGCGAATGGAGCGTTTTCGGCGGCGACTTGAAGGAAGCGTTCCACCAGCTGATGATTCGCGTCGAAGACAAACAAAAGCAGTGGTTCATTGTTGGAAATCATTCAAAGGCCCCATCGAGTATCTACGTCATGAACGGAGCGACGTTCACGTCGACGAGCTCCCCCTGCTCGGCCCGATTCGTCAAAAATCCGAACGCTGAAGAGTTCGCTTCGCAACACCATGAAGCATCAGCGGCGATCATTCACCGACGCTACGTCGACGACTACTTCGATAGCGTTGGTACGGAGGAAGAAGCTGTCAAGCGAGCTCAGGTGGTACGACTGGTGCACCAAAAAGGAGGATTCGAAATCGCAAAACTGGGTGTCGAATAAAACAAGAAATTCTGCAGAGTCTGGGAAAGGAGAAACCGGTGGTATCGGTGTTTTTTGGTCACGACAAGCAAACGTCGAATGAGAGAGTCTTGAGAGTCATCTGGAATTCGGAAATGGACCAGTTTGCCTTTTTAACGACAAAGAACGAGGAGCTATTACCGTACCTCTACGAAGGCAAACCAAAGACTTGTCGCAAGCTGCTTGATGGTGTTTTTCGATCTGCTTGGATTGCTGTCGCCGTTTACTACCCACGGCAAAATCGTCATACAGTATCTGTGGCAACCCGGCTGCGATTGAGACCAGGACTTCGATCCCGACTACAGGCAGTCGTGGAAGCGGTAGACAGCCCTGTAACTGGTGGTTGAAGCTTTCCGGATTCCCCGCTGTTACACCGGTGGCGCTAAAATTGCCGAAGTTGGTTCGCTGAAAGTCCACATTTTTACCGATGCCAGCGAACATGGATACGGATGTGTGGCATATTTGCGAATGGTTATCAACAGGGCGGTCCACAGCAGTTTGATGATGTCTCAGACTACTTAAGGTGGCGCCAATAAAACGACAATCGATACCCCGACTGGAACTGATGGGCACGGACGACAAAGGTAACGGATAGGCGGTGGATACGAATATACTTCAACGTTGCGGACGTGCTAACGAAGTGGTGACAAGGCCCTCCACTTCAAAAGACGGCGAGTGGTTCAACGGGCCATCGTTTCTGTACCGGCCAGAAGAGCAGTGGCCAACACAAGAAGTAACGATCGACTTACGAAGAAGCGAGTTGTATTGTTCCACAGCGTGATCAACGTCGAACCGATATCACGCTGGACGAAGTTGTTGCGGGTGATAGCCAGCGTAGTGCGCTTTATCGCCAAATGCCGACGGAAGAAAAGAGGAGAGCTGACCGTCACTACACGGGCTACGGAAAAGCAGCAGCAGATGATCGAGGCTACAGCAGCGAATTACGCGGCACTGCAGTGAGTGAAAACCTTGCTTTAACGACAGGCACAGTGGTACAGCTTTCCCGACAAGTTTAGCGCGCTCACGAACAACCTCAAGCGCCAGCCGGACAGACCGGTGGAGAACATTAAGATGAGTAGCCCGACCTACAAAAGTTCTCCGATACTTGACGGCATGGGAGTGCTGTGCATGGATGGCACACTTGCCAATTCGGAGGAGAGCTCCTTCGACAAGAAGCGTCCGAACATCGACCTAGATTACCTAGATCCGGTGGAAGTCACGGTAGGGCACAGCCCTACCACAGAATCGTGTCGGATGGTCATCGTTCGTTTTCGTTACAAGTTTGACAAACCAAAGCAAATATGAGGAGATGGATGCGGAGATGGATGCGGAGATGGATGCGGAGCGGCAACTACGGAAAAGAGAAAGGTAGATGCAAAATGCTTGGCGAAGAGGAGAGGAGAAGCAAAATGCTTGGCGAAGAGGAGAGGAGAAGCAAAATGCTTGGCAAGCGGAAATGCTCCAGATATGCTGAATTACGTGACTCCTTCCTTAGCCGAGTGGTTAGAGTCCGCGGCTACAAAGCAAAGTCATGCTGAAGGTGTCTGGGTTCGATTCCCGATCGGTCCAGGATCTTTTCGTAATGGAAATTTCCTTGACTTCCCTGGGCATAGAGTATCATCGTACCTGCCACACGATATACGAATGCGCAAATCTCAACTTTGGCAAAGAAAACTCTCAGTTAATAACTGTGGAAGTGCTTATTGAACACTATGCTGAGTAGCAGGCTCTGTCCCAGTGGGGACGTTAATACTAATAAGGAGAAGAAGATGCTGAATTACGTGACATACACCAACTTCCATTGAAGGTATTCCTAAGCGCGCTAATCGTCTCCAATTCAACGCATACTATACGTAACTGATAACAATCGAAGATGATTTTCGGCATATTAAAACGAGTCCAGAGATGGAGAACAATTATATCAACAAAACGGCGTTAAATGTTTTGATGGTTTTTATCATAATAACGATAAATTAAGCATTTCAAAAAAGATAGCAAAAATAATTATTATGTGAATATTCCCATTTACTCGGGACCGTCAGCCTGAATGAAGAAGAACATCTTCCTCCTAACCAGTAGGAAGCAGACTGGGAGCCTACAGTGTGTAGCAGAAACGATCTGTGTCCTGCATTTCGAATACAGTCGTTTTGCAAATTGAAAGATATGTGAGCTGTGCTTGGGGGGTTATGTGAACTCACTCTACTCACACGCACTGCCATCCCAATTTGAATACCAGTAGCAGAATTCAGAATTCTGGTACATGTTCATGCATGGTTCGAAAATCTAATTCAGCCTTCAGTATTTCGAATGATGTATAAATGTCAAATTATGTCGCAACGGTTGGTTCGACACACGGGAACAGCTCGACTTTTGCTGAGGGATGGTTTTTGGGTTGAAAGGATGACGACTATTCCAGGGATGGTTTACAATTGAGAAGCCAACCCCCGGTCCTGAAGATGGCTCATCTTGTCGTCATCGACGTCGTATCGTTGAGGTTTTCCGCATGAATGTTGAATTTAGAATGCTCACTGCGTATCGCTTGATTTGCGATTGCTTGTATGCAGTCTTTGCAATCACATTACGGAGTCAAAATGTTAGAGAAGTTCACTTCCAAAATGACACGCACCGACTGGTTTGGCAGCAGCAGTGACTGCCTCTGCCTGGAAAGTGATTTGATTTTAAGACTTGCGTCATTCCGGACGAGAGAAGTGAATTTTGGTTTTGCTCGTGGTGCACATTAGTAACCGGATTTAGGGGCGTTTATGAGTCATAGGAGTTCTGTTCTGTAATTTTGAGCCGTGTTGTCTGTGGCTGCTGGTATCGGATGTAAAGTTTAACTTGATTTGGCGCTTCATTTGGGCGGAATACTAACATGCAGCGATTCTTGTGAAGTGTTTAAAAGGTAGTCCGCACATTCAGATCGCAGATTTCCGGTGAAATTTTTCAGAATTATCAATAGCTTGGCTGACAAACGGCTTGTCGACAACCATGAAGAAACATCCAAAACTGGAGCCAAGGAATAGACGGCATCCATCTTACTAGTAGAACGAGACGCTCAGCATGAAACTATGCTTGTCTCAGTGCCAAGAGGTTAGCACAGAGCGCAGAGAAGGAGATGGGCAGACAAAAGCGCAAGGCGACTTTTCGAGATGCTAGGACTGTATTCAAACAAGATACCAAGCTTGAGCTTGATTGGCTGCCCGTGGTTGCTACTTCAGTACCTATCGCCAGATCAACTGAACTTACACAAGGAACCAACCAGATGACTGCTTGGAACTTAAAGACACCCTCAATTTATAAGTACTGATAATCTTTCACTTTTAGGCAAAAATGGCGCCTGCTACGTCAGAATGCAGCCCATTGAGGGGAAGGGAGAGGAATTGATGATGCATTAAACTGGCTCCCACAGTAGACCGGATATATCTTACTTAACGTCTACGCCAAGTTCATTCTGGAAGGTGTAGGGCTGAGATAATTTTATGGCAGAGAGGCTTGCTGTTTGGTTAGCAGACTGACTATGTATCAGGCGTAAGGAAAATATAGTACGCTGATGGAAGAATGGAAGCGGGAGTAGGGGAACAGTTGTTTTGTCCGTCTCTGGTTCTAGCAAATAGTATGAACTGTGATAGATCAACTGTGATAGACCATCTGTGATAGATTAGGAGTTGAAGATAGAAGCAAGTAGAAGATTAAAGATAGTGGAACCGAACGTTCTGACTGATGGCAGGGCAGTTAGGAAGAAGTATACCTTATCGCCAAGATGATCTCCATTTACATCACTGGCTAAGAGTATCAAGTGCGTTTAGCAAAGAGACACCAGAAACATGCGATGGATAGTAATAATCGAATCGTCGGTAAGGTAACAGAAAGAGTGGGACCGTGCGGAGAAAGGAAGGTGAACTTACAGGGTCAGCACAAACTTGTCGATGTGATTGAATAAAAAGCATGAAGTCATCGGAGAAGGGTAGGTGCACTTCTAAGGACTAGTCGAGTGGATTGCGAAGCAACTCCTGCAGTTCCGATTAATATGCAGCGTATTGCAGACATGAGTCGTCGGAACGCCTTCGATGTGGGATCGATGTGGCGTCCTACACTCGGAATCGCTGGACTGAAACCAGTACTCTATGGAGATATTCCTTCCTGGAGGACAGTGCTGAGTAGTATTGGTCGTGACGAAGCTGCTTAAGCCACGACTTCAAAATCATCATTGGAGATCTTAACCCGTATAGGCCTGAGTGAAAGCAAAAAATCTAAAACCTTCACCGCTCAGCGAATTCTTAATGGATTCAAATGATTTTTTGTCAGTATACTGGCACACATATATTGTTTCTAGAAGTGGACAGAGAAACGCAGAAATATTCTTGTGGCCGGCGTTATTCCGGTGGATCGCTGGGTCAGGTTGGGTGAGAAGGGTACTGTGCGTTTGTGCCCCTGAAGGTAGGCAAATTTCAAGTCATTGATAATTTCCGGAATCGGCTATAATGTGGCCACTACTTGACGGAATTTTAAGAAATTTGCATCAGTGTAAACCTTTTGAGAAACGATTGAATTGGATAACTACAAGTTTTGCATTTGATTAATCCTACAAATGACCATTTTCGGGTCCCAGGACGCCTCAAACTTATGATAAAGTGGACAATTTGTATCTAATCATCTGGGCCAAGCTTACGGGAACGCCTTTTAGTACACAATTATGTTTGATTTCTACTTTTCGAGAGTTGAAACGGTTTAGTATCCAGCAAATCTACAGCCGGTTCTTCCGGGCATTACGTCCGAATGGCCACATCCGGTGTATTTTAAACGGTACAAAACTCTTCATTTACAATGTTGAATATCAGATCTTATTGATTTATGGAAATTAAAATGATTGTCATTGCAAATAAATAAAGGTAACTTGGCATGTCCCAAAAAAATAGCCATTTTTTACCCGACTTGACCCAGTGACCCACCGGAATAACTCCGGCCACAGGAATATTTCCAAGTTCCTCTGGCCACTTCCAGAAACTAGATATGTGGGCCAGTGAACTGACAAAAAATCATTTGAATCCGTTAAGAATTCGCTGAGCGGTGAGGGTTTCAGTTTTTTTTTGCTTTCACTCAGGCCTATACGGGTTAATGCTCAGGTTGGCCAGGACGAGGAATTCAGACCGACTATTGGAAAGTTCAGCGCCCACCGGCTGACGAACGAAAACGGCCTACGACTGATTGGTGTTCTCCGACATTATTGACGTTGGGACTTAACGTGGCGACATCGACTCTGGTGAAGGTTAAGGTTGCGCCCAAAACTTTTCGTCTTGTAACGTATGATTTCAACGGCCGCCAGGTATGACCAAGAGCGGCTAATGCAACCGGATGTCTCATCTGCATATACGCAGCACCTCGAGGCTGCATTACCGCAATAAGGTGAGCTGGATGAAGCTCCTCTTGAGAACTGCTGGAGTACAGTGAAAGCAGCCATCAAGGATGCAGCTGAGAGCAACGACGAGTGCGCGAGATGGAGTCGACGGAACGATTGGCTCGACGAAGAATGTAGGCAGATTATGGAGGAAAAAAAAAAAGCAGTGTGGGCGGTCATGATACACTACGACGAAAGGTTCTATCCCGTTAGGCCGAATACCGTTTGGCCGAATGTCGTCAGGCCAAAAGGGTCATTAGGCCGAAAATGTTCGATAGTTCTAATGAACCGTAAGATCGAATGGGTAATTAACAGGGATAGATCAGGATCACCTAGAAGCCGCCGGATGAATTTTCAGGTCGAATTGATTGTTATGTCGAATTCGTTTTTGAACCTAGGTTGGAACTGGCGCAACCCGTTCTGAATCACAGTTTCAACCTCAACCTGATTCAGGTTCGACCGAACTACAATTTGTTTAACGTTGGTTTGTTTATGTGTTGATCACCGACCCAGTTCCTAAAAACGAAAACGACATTAGTTGTTAGATCAGGATGATTTACAGTACCTAGAAACCCATAATAACCACTGTAAAAAATAAATAGAAAGAAAAGCCGTTGATTAGAAACAGGAAAAAAAAACAGATGAATGTGCCATTTAAAATAGTATTAAATGATCAAATGTTATTTCGGCCTAACGACCCTTTCGGCCTAACGGCATTCGGTCTAATGGCCTTCGTCCCAAAGACATTCGACCTAACGACCTGCATCGGTGGAATTCCTGGAGGAATATTTAAAGGAATATCTGGAGTTATTCTTGAAGGATCTTCTGGAGAAATTCCTGAAGAGTTTCTTAAGGAAATACTTTAGAGATCCTGCAAAAACTCTTGGGGGAATCATTAGAGGTATGTTTGGAGCAATTTCCTGGAGAAAGGAATACCAGGAAAAACTCCTGAAAGAATGTTTGGAGGAATACCTGGAGAAACTTCTGGAATATTACATTGATAAGCTCTGGAGAAATCCCTAGACTAATTCCAAAAGCAATTATTTCAGGATTTTTTGGAGGAATTCCTAAAGGAATACTAAAAGAAAGGAATAGCTAAAAGAAATTCGGAAATAATACCTGCAGAAACTCTTGGACGAATTCCTGAATAAACTTCTGTATGAATTCCAGAAGGAAAAAAAATCCTGTAGAAATCCTGAACGAAATCATGGAAGAGCTTCTGGAAGATAATTTGGTGGAATTCCTGAAATATGAAAGAATTTCTGAAGGAACTCTTGGAAAGATTCCTGATGGACCTCCTGGAGAAACTTCTGATGAGTTTTCGAAGGAACTACTCTAGAGATCCTGAAGGAACTCCTGAAGGAATATTTGTAGCTATTCCTATATGAATACCTGGAGGAATTCCTAAAGTAATCCCTTGAGAAATTGCGGGATGAATCCCGTGAAGAACTTCTGGAGGAATTCCTAAAGGAATTGAACCAATTCCAGAAGGATCTTCTGGATTGATTCTTGAAGGTACTTCAGGAGGAATACATGAAGGAACTCCTGGAGGAATTTCTGAAGGAACTCTTGAAAAAAAATACTTAAGGAACCCCTCGAATTTTTTTTTGAAGGAACTCCTTGAAGAATTAATGAAGGAACTCTCGGAGGAACTATTGAAAAAACTCTTGGAGGAATTTCTGCAAGAGCTCCTGGAGAAACTCTTGGAAGTACTATATAAACGCTATGAGGTTCACCACCAGGCGGCGCTAGTGAGCATGAAACTTTTGTTTTGCGGATATCTCAGGATCCTGGCCACTTAGAAAGATGGCGCCATCGGCAAAGTTGTTCAGTAGCTCAAGGACTATCATTATTAACGCTATAAGGTTCAAAATTTTGCCACCAGGCAGCACTAGTGAGCATGAAACTTTTGTTTTGCGGATATCTCAGGATCCTGGCCATTTAGAAAGATGGCGCCATTGGCAAAGTTGTTCAGTAGCTCAAGCGTTATCATTATAAAAGTTATGAGATTCGAAATTTTGCCACCAGGCGGCACTAGTGAGCATCAAAATTTGGTTTAGCGGTTATCTCAGGATCCTGACCGCTTAGAAAGATGGCGTCTTCGGCAAAGTTGTTCAGTAGCTCAAGGACTATCATTATAAAAGCTATGATATTCACCGTCATCCTTGCAATTCGACACGACAGATCAATGTTGAAAATAATTAGGATTGAACGTGTGGATTATTTTCAGTGTAGCGCTTGAGCTACTGAAAAACTTTGCCGAAGACGCCATCTTTCTAAGTGGCCAGGATCCTGAGATATCCGCAAAACAAAAGTTTCATGTTCACTAGTGCCGCCTGGTGGCGGAATTTTTAACCTCATAGCGTTTATAATGATAGTCCTTGAGCTACTGAACAACTTTGTCGAGGACGCCATCTTTCTAAGTGGCCAGGATCCTGAGATATCCGCAAAACAAAAGTTTCATGCTCACTAGCACCACCTGGTGGCAACATTTTGAACCTCATAGCTTTTATAATGATAGCGCTTGAGCTACTGAACAAATTTGCCGAAGGCGCCATATTTCTAAGTGGCCAGAATCCTAAGATAACCGGAAAACAAAAGTTTCATGGTCATTAGCACCGCCTGGTGCCAACATTTTGAACCTCATAGCGTTTAAAATGATGGTCCTTGAGCTACTGAACAACTTGGCCGAAGACGCCATCTTTCTAAGTGGCCAGGATCCTGAGCTATCCGCAAACCAAAATTATATGTTCACTAGCGCCGCCTGGTGGCAAAATTTTGAACCTCATAGCGTTTGTAATGATGGTCCTTGAGCTACTGAACAACTTTGTCGAAGACGCCATCTTTCTAAGTGGTCAGGATCCTGAAATATTCGCAAAACAATATTTCTATGCTCACTAACGCCATCTAGTGGCAGAATTCCGCAATTCAATAACCACCATAAGCTAGCCCTTGAACTACTGAACAATTTTGCTGAACATCATGATCCTCTATTTGGAATACTTTTTAAGATAATGATCATTTGTAAAAACGGTCGTTAATCTGAATTTCGGTCGTAAAAAAGTGGTCGGAAAAAGAACCGTCGGTAAAAAACGGTCGTAAAAAGAGGTTGGAGTGTACAATTTTGAAACATCTGACTCGAACAATGATAGTCCTTACAGTCACCCCACAGTTATGGATAGCACACAGATATGGATCAAAGTTCGATTAAAACGGGAATATTTCACCAAATACAGGGGCAATTTCGCAGAACACATTTTACCTACGTGAACCATAAATCTGTACAGCATCATAATCAATCATAATATGCTTAAGTATAATTTTTCCGTCTGTAGGAAATAAAATGTCAATCGTATTCCCAGAAGCGTTGATTCATAACTGTGGGGCATTGAAACCCATACCACAGTTATGAATCAAAGATAAGACGATTCCGAAAGAAACGCCAAAACGTATGCTTTCACTAACACACCATTCGTTTATCTCGAAGGTAAATTGCTGTTATAGTGCTTTGATCCATAATATGAGTCGATTTGATCCATAATAGGGATCCTCCTCTCTCACTGATCCACATCTGTGGGGTGGACATGACTTGGAATTTCTATTGAAATCGACACTTTTTGGTAAATAATCGCGAATTTTGATGTATATTCTCAAAAACAACTATATTCTGCAGTGTCAGGAAGGTAATTTTGATTCGTACAGCGTCACCATGATATTTAATCTTACTTTGTTCTGAAAAATGACCCTTAGTTGATCCATAACTGTGGGGTGACTGTACCATACTGAATAACTTTGCCGAAGACGTCATCTTTCTTTTTGGTGAGTTCTATGCTCACTAACGCCATTATATAAGTTTTCACAATTCAGAAATATCCTCAAAACAAAAGTTTTATGAACACTACGCCACTAAGTTATGCAATTTTGAATCTCAGGACTTGTATAAAGGTATCCCTTGAGCTACTGAACAACTTAGCCAAAGACGGAATCAGTTCTGGATCTCCTTCTGGGTTTACGACAATCTCGTAATGGAATCGCTTCTAGATTGTAAACCCATGGCGTCTGGTCGCTTAGTAGATTTCCTTTCGAACCATCCACTAGATTTGAAAATGAACACAGTATCCAACTTATCACAAGTATATTCAACATTGAAGTGAAAATAGTTTAACAACTACTTGGTACCTCCATCCAGTGGGCGGTGATGCGGAAGACAACTTTGACACCCACTTTCCTACATAAAATGCACCGTGATGCCAGATTAAAAAATGGCAAATATTGCGCGGCCTAAATGCCCCATCTACAAGAAAGGCGACAAGTTAGATTGTGAGAGCTTTCGAGCGATAACCATTCTAAATGCGGCCTTATGTCATAGACGTCCGTGCCTGTTGTTCAACATTGCGCTAGAAGGTGTTATGCGGAGAGCCGGGCGTAACAGCCGGGGTACGATTTTTACGAGATCCATTCAATGTGTTTGCTTCGCGGATGATATGGACATTGTCGGCCGAACATTTGAAAAGGTAGCTGACCTGTACACCCGCTTGAAACGCGAGGCTGCAAAAGTTGGACTAGTGGTGAATGCGTCCAAGTAAAGGTACATGCTAGTAGGTGGAGCCTAGCGCGACATGGCTCGCCTAGGAAGTAATGTTTCGATAGACGGGGATATGTTAGAGGTGATCGACGAGTTCGTCTACCTCGAAATCTCACCAGAAAGTAGTCAAAATGCCTGTATGAGAGACATTGAGTATTTTCCTCCAAAAACCATGGTACCATCATTTACAATAATCACCTTTGATTGCTTCTTTAACCCATCGATTTGAGCCAATTCACACACCCTTTTTGCTTACCCATGTATCTGATCCTCCCGAGAGAGCCACTTAAGAAAAACTTTCAACATCTTCTCAAGTGCAATCCACTGGAGAGCCATTGGAATTTTGATCACTTTGCCAACAGCTTCTGTTTTCCCCATCTCACTTACGTATCTGCTTACGTGGAGTCCTTTCCCACGGATACGGATCTTGGAGGAGATTTGAAGCAAACAAGCGGTTTTTCTTTTCGGGGAGGAAGAAACTTACAAAATTTATCCTCCCGCTCAAGGGATGTAGTTTTTCTTCTCCTTATGATTACGTCATGTGTTCGTCCCTTCAAAATAAGTGTATAAAGAAGAAGGGGGCACGGGTTGTTAGGAGTTTTGGGGGACAAGCCACTCGAGAGGAAATCAAATCACTTCGGAGACAAAAATAACATCAAAAATCTTTTGCACTTGCATGGTTTGTAGTTCCCCTCTAGCCTAGAGGTGGGGAGGGGTCGGAATCGTTTTTTATGGTGCTATTTTTTTTTCTTTTTTTTCCTGGGCCACATCCTAAGGCCAAGCACCAACTATTTATCTCGGTAACACTTTTATCCTTTCTCGTAGAGCTGCGTTTGCTCCCAATGGTCCCAATTTGCTGCGGAGAAACGAAGTCGGGGCAGGGGAAGATGGTTCAACATGGTAACATAAGCTCATTTGCATTTTACAGAGATAGAGCAAAGTTTTACGAGAAACTTGTACCGTATCACAGTAGTTTACAATATTTCCTATTGCCAAAACCATTAAAAACGGTTCAACCAACGTTTAATCTTCAGCTAGTTTTAATTTGAATTGAATGGGAAATTCTATTTATACTACAAAGCTGAGTTGAATCCATTTATTTTGCTTTGAAATTCTCATTGGCCAATAAAGGCCTCCAGAACCAGTTTCAGCCAGCTGAGAAGCAGGCTCTTTCTCAGTGAGGACGTCAATGCCAAGAAGAAGAAGAAGAAGTCAAAATTATAAGGAAAATGAAATGTTTTTCTTATGTTTTGAATCAATTTAGGCGAGTTAATTAATGTAGCTGATTGGCTTTGTAAAACGGTACACTGTGGATACAAAGACGTTGCTTCTACCCAATTAAATATACGGTAAGTACTGTAAATATTGTTAATTTCATTAAAATGTTAACTTAACAAAATTTTCCCTACGAGTGTATTTTGAACCACTTTCCTCTAGCTGCTTGTTTGGGTGTATGCACATGTGCCGACATCAGGAATCTTCATAAACCAAGAGCCACATAGGACCGAGGAGAAGATGATCGATGGCTGAGCTGCTGTTCGTTTGTCTTAGCTTAGCATCACAAGGCGACCTAATGCAGCCCACAGACGCTCATTTGGTTAGTCAAGTGTTGATGCAACTGTTTGGCCGGCTGTCAATGTTTGTTGCAGCAACACGATATTTTTTCGCATGTTTTGAATGATCTCGGCAAGTCTAGTGAATTAGTGAATGTTAGTTTTTTTTTCGAATTCTATGGCTGTGAGGGAGAATATTTCCACGATTTATTTTTTGGCAATAATCGTCAACTTCCAAAATTTATGTACCGGAAGGAATGGATATTGTTGAGGAATTACAGTTATAATTCGCACGAAGTATCCCAGCAAAACTTTGAAATTATGAAGGGTCTCTGTCGGGGAATATTCTGAGCAGTCATCGATATGGTTATGGCATTTTTTCAAACACTATACAGAATCTGTTAGTGGTTTATTCTAGTTTTTTACTTTGAAGTTTTTCCAGGAATCCATGGGTTTTACTAAGGATCCCATCAAAAATTCTTCCTGAGATTCTACCAGGAATTTTATCAATAATTCCTCTAGAAATTTATCCACAGATTTAACCAGAAATTTATCCGGGGAAAATCCCTCAGGCATACCTTCAGGTGGCATAGTTCCATAGATTCCTTCAAGGTATTCTATAAAAAATATTGAGGATTTGCTCCACCGATTCCTTCAAAAATCAAACAGAAAAATTCCGAGTAGCAATTTCTTTAGTGATTCTTCAGGGCTTACTCCAAGGCTGCCTACAAGAATTTCTCCAGAGATTGCTATAAAAGTTACTTCAAAGATTCCTTCAGGAATTCCTCTAGCAGTTAGTTCCAAGAATTCCATCGCGCGTTACCTAGGAATCACATCACGAGTTCTTTCAGATGCTTCTCAAGGGATTCCTCAAGCCAATTATCACCAGAAATCCCCCCTAGTATTTCAACAGAACTTTTTTCAGGGCTTCATTCTAGGGCTCCTCGTTAAATTCCACAAGGAGTTGCTTCAGAAATTCCACCAGGATTTTCTTCAGCAGTTGTTCAAGAGATCCCTTCCAAGAAATTAATACAGGGATTCCATCAAAAAATCCTCCATAATTTCCACCAGGAATTTCTTCCTTCAAATATCTTCTAGTAATTTCCCTAGTAATTCCTCAACAGATTCCTCCAGAATATCCTTCACCGATTTTCTCTAGAAATTCCTTCAAAAATTCTTACAAGAATACATTAAGAGATTTACTCTAGGAACTCTTACAATGATTCTACCCAGAATTTATCCAAGGATTCATCAAGGAACTCCTCCAGGGATTCCACCGAGAATTCCTCCAAGGATTCCACCAGGAAGCCTTCAGGGGTTCCACGAGAATTACTGCAAAAGAATTCATCAAAACTTTCTACACTAGATATCAGCAAGAATTCTTTTAGAGATTCCACTTACAATTTTTTTAAAAGTTATCCTCCGGTATTCCTTCCAGTATTTCTTGAAGATTTTTTTACAAGAAATCCACTAGGAATTAACCTAGAGAATCCTTTAGGAGCTCCTTCAGGGATTGCTTTTAAAGTTCTTCCAGAAATATAGTAATGAATATCTCCAGGAAATTCTTTGGGAATTGCTCCATTGATTTCTTTGGTAATTCTTACAAGGTTTCTCAACAAATTGCTCTAATGATTTTTTTCAGAAATTTTCCAAAAAAAAAAAATTCTAGTTGTTTCCTAAGGGATTCAACCTTAAGGCATTCATAAATATGTTTCGTTTAATCCTCTGAGTAATTATAGGTTGATTCCCTGGATTTTTGATAACTCTGAAGTGAAATCCAAGTAAAACCATTCAAGTATTTTATGGTAGAACTTCTGACGAAACTCTGGTGGATTTTTCTGATGGAAATGCTAGCGAAACTCGGTTGACATTACCAGTGCTAACCTTAGAAGAACTCCTTGTGAAATTCCTTAAAAACCTTCTTTCGTGAAAATTTGCAGGTGAAATAATTAGAGAAAATACTGATGAAGTTTCTGAAGTCACAACTGGTGGAATCTTTATAGAAAATTGTGGTTGAATCCTATAGGAAATTCGTCATGGGATCACCGAGGAACCTCTGGTGGAACTCTCAGAGAAATCTCTGAAGGAATTCCTGTTTTGAATCCTAGAAGGAACTCCTGATAGAGTCACGGGATAATGTACTTGGGGATCCAAAAATTGCAGGTGAAATTCTTATGAGATATTTCTGGTGAAATCATTATAACAAATTTCTGGTGAAATCGCTGGAGGAATCCTGAAAACTCTCAAGATTCCCTGGAGTTGTTCCGCGAAAAATTCTTTGGAAAAATCCGGGGAATCTCTTGTAGAATTCCGCGAGGAATCCTTTGAGAATATTAGAAATGAATCTCTTGAGTTATTCCGGTGATGAAATCCTTATGAGATAAATCTGATAAAACTCTTGGAGGGATTCCAGATAACCCTCGAGAATCCTTGGAAGTATTACTTAAGGATTAATTCCTTGAGGGATTTCGGGATGCATCCCTTGGTTGATTCCGAGAGAAATCCCTTTAGGAATTTAGTAATGAACTCCTGATGGAATCCCAACAACAAATTCTGTTGTTATACCTGTAAGAATTCCTAATTAAATCGCTTGGGTACTTCTGATGAAATCCCAACAAAAACTCTTGTTGAAAGACTCAGGGGAACTACTGATGGCATTCCTACGAAAACTTTTGATAGGAACCCTGGAGGAATTCCAGGTGGAATATCTTAAGAAAATGCTAATGAAATATCTGAAGGAACTCTCCATGAAATCCCTAGAGATATTCCTGAGGGAATTCGGAGAAACTCCTGATGGAATCTTTGCAGGAATTCCTAATGATATTCTTGAAGGAACTCCAGATGAAATCATTGGAGGAGCAACTCTTGATGAAATCCCTTGAAGAGCTCTTGATGACATATTAACTTTTGGGAACTCCTGATAAAATCACTAGAGGAATTCCTCATGATACCCCTAGAAGGAATCCTAATGGAATTCCTGGAAGAACTTCTGATATATTCTCATAAAGAACTCCTGATAAAATCCTTGGAGAAATTCCAGATGGAACCTCTGAAAGAATTCTTGATGGAATCCATGGAGGGACCAGATGAAATCCCCAGAAGAGCTCTGATGGAAGCCCTGGATGTACTCCTGATAGAATCCTGATGGATATCCTTATGATGAAATCCTTGGAGAAAATGCTAAAGATATTCTTGAAGGAAATCATCTTGGAATCATTGGAGGGACTCCTAAAATCCCGAGATGAACTCCTGATGGAATCTCTTTAGGAACTCCCGATAAAATCCCTAGAGGAATTCTTGAGTTTCCTGATGGAACTTCTGATAGATTCGTCCGAGAAATTCCTTATGATATTCCTGGAAGAAATATTGATGGAACCCTGTCAACATTTTGGTTGGTATAACTTTTGTTATACATCATTCTATATGAATCAATTCAATCGTATAGAATGGTCGAAAAGGCTATATACCTACCAAAGCGGAGGCTATATGCGTTATTGGCACGACTTTTTCAGACTTTCTGCGATCAGATATGCGATGCCACAAAATTTAAATGAAAATTAAATAAAAAGTTTGTATCAAGCCTCGAACGCGGGACCTTTGGATTAGTATTTGGACACCTTACCACTGTACCACCAAGGGTTACATAACGAAGTAGTGATTATTTGTCAATATTAATTCATATTTCATGTTCAGCGACACTTGCTTTGTTGTTCTTTGAAGCCCATCGTCAGCGATACCAAGTTGAGGTGGCAATTTTTTCTATAGAAGTTATAAGTTATTGTAATAAGTTATAAGTTATTGTGATTGATATATGATCTGTCAGTTTATTCAACTTAACGCGATTCTATGTTGCAATATTTACGACATGTTTTGCTGTCAATACAGATTGTCGTTTATGAATTGGAGATTTATATACAGCTCGTGTTGACATTGATAACGCTTAATCTGGCATGTTGTGCGATTCTGATTTCTGACGTACGAATATGTGATTTTGGATGCACATTCTTGTACGATACGTGGTTCACTGAGAATTTCTCGAGGAACTTTCGATAGAATCTCCAGAAAAACTCGGATGAAAACCCTAATGGTGCTCTTGATAATATACCTATAAGAACTCCTAATGGAATCCCTGGAGAAACTCCTGATGGAATCCTTGGACGAATATCTGAAGATGTTCTTGAAGGAACTTCTGTGGAATCATTGGAGCAACTCCTGATGAAATTCCAAGAAGAACTCCTGATGGAACTCGTGGAGAAACTTCTGTTGGAATTGCTAGAGGAACTCCTGAGAGAATCCCTAGATGACTTTCAGGTGCAATCCATGAAGGAACTTGTGACGGAATCTCTGGAAGAATTCCATATGGAATTCCTGGAGGAATATCTGATGAAATCTCAGGAAGAACTCTGATGGAATCCTTAAAAGAAATTCCGATGGAAGAAATTCCCTAGAGGGACTCCTGATAAAAACCCTGAAGAAACTCCTGAATGAATTCTTCGTGGAATTCATGATTGAATCTTTAGAACAACTTTTAATGGAATGGATAGATGAACTCGTGTTTAATTCCCCAGAATATCTTCTGACCCCTAAAGGAACTACTAATGGAATACTTGGAGGAAATTTTGATAGAGTTTTTGGTGGCATCGCTGAAGGAATTCCTGGTGGAATCGTCACAATGACTTCTGACGGAAACTTTTGATGTTCTCCTGATGTAATCCTTGAAAGAGCTTTTTAAGGGATTCATAGAAAAACTCCTGACGGAATCCCTTAATGAATTCCAGGAGAACTTTCGGAAGGAATTTCTGTAGGAATTCTTACAGGAATTCCTTGTTAAATCACTGAACAACATCCTGATTATTTTTTTGGAGGAACGCCTGATGGAATCATAAAGAGATTACCGATTAAGGAATTTCGGAAGAATTCTATAAGATATTCCAAGATATTACCTGCAGATATTCCTGTGAAATTCCTGATGGAATCCCTGTAGGAATTCCTGGTACAATCTCAAGATGAATTTCTTGTTGAACTTTTGATGGAATCACAGGTAACAAATTGCTGATGGATTCTTCGTATATAATTCCGGAAAATTGCTCGAAGAATATTTAAAGAATCCCTGGTGAATTTGCTAAAGAAAACTGTTGAAGATTGTTGGAAACCCTGGCAAAATATTCAGAAACAACTCCAGACCGCACATTTGCTGGATCACCATGGCATCGACACTGCGTAAATTCATGCATTTTGACTTGCCACCCATCTGCATCGGCATGGGATGTGGAAGCTTTAAATTGACATGCTGACGTCGATGTTCGTACATCATCCCTACACTGAGGCAAAAAAACTTAATAATTTCTTAAGGCACAATTATGATTTGGCGCCACAACGATTATTGTTGAAATTTTAAGTTTTGCTTATGATTTTGGTGAAGATTTTCATAACTTAATTTCATAAGTCAATCAATGAAAACAGTAATAAGCGCAATGATAATTGCTCACTTAAAATTATCAATCACTAATAACGGCTACCTTTTATATCAGGCGACCACAAAAATTGACATGTTTTGATAGCATGCATGTGATCTGTTTTCATTTAACTTGTACCCAACATCGAAATCGGAGCAGTTTTTCTAGCGATTGCTATGATAATTATTTCAAGTAATGGTTCTTAAATATTTCAAAGCTTTCACTTATGAAACTTTTGACCCCATTTTCGAAATGGTTAAGCGTTAATTTGGTTGATTCATAAGGCATGATCTATGGAAAATCTAAGTTTGCCTCAGTGATACAGTACGATCAGTTCATCAAACATTTGGCTTCGTCCACCGGTGGTTTGAGCAAAATCAAACTCGTTTGATTTTGGCCGACCGATTCGTTAACTATCAAACTGTCATAATGGTTCATCACACACGGTCAAACATAGCATTAACAATAATGGGGGCGGAGTCAATGTTGGTCAAACTGTATGAGCGTCTGTGGGCTGCATAAGCGATGACGAGTCAACCGTAGGGTTGAAAGCTTTCAGTTCACGATGACATAACAATCAAGGCTCTGGAGCGAGTCCTTACACTAAAAGCCAGAAAGGAGGTGCACCATCAATCGATGGATGGCAAGTGGAAATTTTGGGAGGGGTGACGTCGATGACGAAGGATGCAAACAACTTTTGCAAATATGGTGAAATCGTAAAATTTTCCTCCTCTGTCGACATTTTTCCTTTCCAGGGCCAGTGGCGGATCATAGGAAGAATAGTGAAAAAATGCTCTTGGCTGTCTCCTGACGGACAAAAGTACAGCTAAAGTGTCCTCTTGAGGCAATTGGCCTCTTCCTGTGCAAGCACTCTAGGAAGTACGTTTGCTTGTTAGTTTTACCGTTCGGGTGATGCTGTGGGTAAAAATTTTACGACTTTCTCTACAGCTTGGAGGGCGGTTCGTTTAAAACGAAAAATATGACTAGCATTACCCGCGAGAGTAACTAATTCTATGTTACGATTTGTTGGCCCTGAATTGTGATTTGAAGGTCATGGTTGCTTTGATATTTATAAACAAACTTTCGAAGCATTTAAATTCATTCTTCGCTTGAATAATATTCGGGGCACCTTGACAATGTTATAATTTATTTTGAATTGAGACAGAAATCTTAAAAAGAAAATAGGGCAAGAACTCGAAGTTTCATCCAATATTATTGTATTATTTAAAATAACACTAATTAAAAGCTAAAGGAGGAATGTTTGTTAATAAATAAAAAATATTAACAATTTTCTTCCCTATCGGACCCTTCAATATCAGAAAAGAACTGCCAGCTATATCCCCTGAAAAGTTTGTATTGATTCAAGTTCACACAAGTATTCAGTGCAACAACAAAATATCTGGCAATGTTCAAGAAGCGCTATGAATAATTGAAAGCATTGTTCACTTTTTTTTGTTGTTGTGTGAGCAAGTACTCTCAAGTACAGAACACAGACGAAAACAAATCGGACAGACAAATGGCGTATTCGCCACGGCGGGTGGCATCCTTTCACATCGGCTTATACAGTCAGTGTCACACTCGAATACAGCAGGTAATTCATGAAAAATGCAAATATTGCGCTCTTAAATGCAGAGGCAAAGGTCGAACACTAGGATGGCCCATAAAGATCAAAGTACAAAAATCATATTACAACCCCCAAACATTGTTTATTTGGATCTCTATAAGCTACCGTGAAAATTTGAGCGGGATCCGACCAATCTAACGGGGGCCAAACGAGCCTGAAATTTGTATGAAAAAATTGGCCAAATATATGAGAAATACGGTTCCAAATACATCTTCCCGTCTGTTGTCGAAAATGTAATTGGAACCGTAATTATCATATTTTCTCCATATAAATTTCAAGCTCATTCCAATGGACCACCTTATTGAACACCCACTAGATGGTGCACGACCCTCCATTATCGTAAACGACGAGAATGACACCGAATTGTTGGGCGACGTATCTTTTGGTGGCATACCAACTGAGCACGTGGCATTTTCCCTACGGCTGATGGCAGCAAGGAGTTTTCCCTCAACGAGTCGAACAAGGATACTGAAAGAAGCGCCGATGTGGGGGTATGTTTTATAGAACGTTTCATCACTGCCAGCCATTCGTTTCCGAATGGTCGGGAGGGGAAAATGCCAGTGTAGTCATGAATGGACACGAAGTTTCTGATCCGAGCGATGGAAAATTGAGAGAGTAAATCGGCATCATATGAGGGTTGTCGTTTACAGTTTTGCCGCAATTTACGTGATTTTGCTGTACGGCAATGTTGCCAATACAATCAAAAATTAAGGTTCGATTTTACTCAGGTTCGAGCAAGTGTTTTGCATTGATTAAAACATTCTGTTTCACATTGCTCATTCTATTCAAAGACAAATTATAATTATAAGTGTTTCTCTAATGTTAAAAAAAAATGGTGTATCATGAAAATAGCTTTGACCTGATAAGATCCGATATTGAAAAGCACATGTCGTTCTCCAACGATTACAGACTTCTAGGAAAGATAAACTAATCTCTACGCACCCCCACATCTCTGTCATATGATGCCAGAACACTCTATCTTTTTATCCCTGATGTCCCAGAAGTAAGAGAGACTCCTATTATTGAATCACTCACCATAAACGAAACAACATCCAATCACTGCTAATTACACATACATTTTTTATGACGGCGTACTTGTAATGTTTGATTTTATTCATAGTTGCACTTATTACAGAAAACTGACGCACTTTACGAAAAAATCATGCTGCATAAGCAAAACACATTGCGAATTTATTTGTTTGGACGAAGTTATTAGCAAAGGAGAGGACCGATGAAAAGAAATCGATCTTCTTTGATTTTTTTTTTTCGTCGAGGATAAGTAACTCGACAAAACATCCACATCTTGAAAGTTGAAAAATAGTATGCGGGGGTTAATTTGATTTCTTCGACTTTAACGCTCTTTTCCATACTAAATTCATGGAAAGTTCATTTTACAGCTTAAACTGTCCCACGTATGGGATTTTTTTTTAATCTTCCAATTTCAAAATCTGGAAGTATCCAATGTTTTTAAAAGTACGATAATAATAGATTTTGATAGCGTGCGACACTTCTTACACACACAACGAGCGGTAGAATGAACATCGAGAAAGACTGTGGAATAAATGTCATCTGACACGATGACATTTTCATAAATGGCAAATTCTGCATTAATTTTATGAATGTGCGATTATAAACAACAAGGATAGTTTAATCTGTTATGTTATGTGACATACTTACAATGAGAGTAGCTCCTATTACGAAAAACGATATAAATAAAAAAAAACATACTGTTTTCTGGCGATACCATCGGGGTTGACTGCTTTCAATTGATATTTTTCTATCACACGTTTGTTTAGTCGCTCGTGCTGAGAATGCTGAAGGCAAAGGCTGCCGATTGTCAAATAAATCATGTCGACTACCGCGATTGCAATGGACCGATGCACGAGTTCACTAATTTGCGTTTGAGCGGTGCCGAATTCACTGGTTTCCATGACCACATAAATAACACGGCACCGCTAAAACGTCAAATAATGAACTCGTGCATTGGTCCATACTGATTTTGACTAGTGAATATTCCTACTGTATCGTAACTTGTGGACTTCGTAGCCGTGCGGTTAGTGTCACCAAGCATTTAGCCGCATCGAGTCAAGTAGTGTGGGTTCGATTCCCGCTTCAGTCCGGAAAACTTTTCGTCAGGAACGTATTTCGACTGTGCCACTGGGCGTTGCATGCTAGTCTATTGTCTAGTGTGGTGCTTCTTTCAAAAGACAAATCGTCCACTGGAAGCATTAACGTGTCCGCGTCTAACTTTCCAGAAGAATTCAACGCTCTTCTATCAGTTTCCATTAATTCAAGGCCCTAGTTGACACAGTGATTTATTTCATCGATTTCACGATCAAAATAGAATAACTTCAAAACTATTGGTTCTAGATGTTTGGTGTCTTTGGTGAAGTTTCTTAGGCGCTTCTTTTGGTATTAGGGGTAAGTGAGATGAAAAAATTATTTTATCAAAAACTTATGTTAGAGATTTCAAGTCTTCGGCAAAGTTGCAGAGTATGTAATTACAAACAACTTTGCCGAAGACGCAAAATTTCTATATATTCGCGATAATGAGATATGGGGCATTTTGTCTTCGACACCCCTTAAAACTTGTTTTTTGTACATAACTTTTTAATAGAATTTTTCACATTTTTCGAATATTCTTCAAAGTTGTTAGAATCGATGAAATACACATTTTTGCTTATCGTTAAAAAGTTATAAATAAATTCATGTTAAATTTAAGTCCAGTTTCACCTTAAAAATCTCCATTCTATGCAAAATGACGCAGCTAGTTTCATGGCAACTTCAAGATCTAACTTTCTACTTTTGCATACAGGTAATAACTTTTGGAAACAAAAGGTTTTTTGCAGTGTTTTTTACAGATGATACACTCCCGTGCAAAAGTTTGGGTTCACCTCCTAAAAAACATGAACAAGTGTTTTGTCCATCTCTTTGCGATTACACGTCCAATTGAAACTCTCTATGGCGAATTTGAAAGCCAATGAGTTATTCTTCCTTCATAAGTATTTTCCCGAAAACAGTTTATGAATTTTGTATACTAAATTTTTACCTAAAGTTGTGATATTTAAAAAAAAAAACACACTGAAAAAACATGGCCATTTTTCTTAGAATTGGATCGATAAAAAAAATGTATCATTAGAATCGTAATTTTATATTCTTTGAAGAGCGCTTACGAAATTTTGGCTTAAAAATGTGAAAACTTTTCAAAACCAATCAACCAGTCATTCAAGTCATCGCGCGAAAGTTTTGGGTTTACCCCTCAGTATGATGCGTATCGTGCAAAAGTTTGGGATCATCTGAGCTGCCCGCAAATCATTTTTGTCGATATCTCTGCCATTTTTCAACCAATTTCAATAGTTCATAACTTTTTAAAACGAAAATAATGGCGCGTACATGATTGAGATTTCACAGAACTTTCGTGTTTTAGAAAGTTCAGATGAACCCAAACTTTTGCACGATGACTTGAAAGACGGTTTCATTGATTTTGAATAGTTTTCAGATTTCTCCACCAAAATTTCGTAAGCGCCTTTCGAAGAATAGAAGATTACGAATCTAATGACACATTGATTTGAAATTTTGGTCAATCCAATGCTGAGGAAATCAGCCATGTTTTTTCATTGAGTTTTTTTTTCAATAAATGTCACAACTTTAAGTATGAATTTAGCATACAAAATTTAGAAAATGTTTTTGGTAATACACTTACGTAGTAAAAAAAAACTCATTGCCTTCCAAATGCACCATAGACGGGTAATCATAGAGATATGGACAAATCACTTGTGTATGTTTTTTAGGGGGTGAACCCAGACTTTTGCACAAGAGTGTTTACCGTTCATTTAACGTTTTTAACTATAAATTCTCCCTTTTAACTACAATTTTCTTGTTAAGGTCTATCGGAGTAAGTAAAATACAGGATAATTAACAGACACAACTTCAATGAAATAAAAATATCAAAAAAATATTGCCTTACAATTTAGGGCAAAATATGGCTGTACAGGGGAATTAAGGGCATAATGGAAACAATTGACGATTTAGTATTTTTAGATTATGAAATGCCAATTCTTTGCAGTCTGTTAGTTTTCAAGCATTTGGTTTTTTTTCCTTGGTCTGGTTTAGCTAACATGTTCGCCACTTTCCATCACTTTCCATCACTATTCATTGTCCTTTATCAGACTGCATTGTAAAATTTTGCGAAAATCGATTCAACTTAAATGTACTAATCCGAACTGAAAATCGAAGAAAAGAAATCAATCATTGCAAGTATGTTTTAGTAAATGCAAGATATGAATTGTCAGAAAAACAAGATCGATAATTGGTTCGAATACAAGACTGGTGAAAAGGTATCGGGGCAATATGAACAATTTCTTTTATAGAAAATCTTGATAGAGAATCTTCTCTATCTTCTCTTTGGTCTGTTGCTAGAAATTTAAGAAATTGTAATTCTTTTTCTCCCAATATTTGCCTCTAAAATTTGTCCTGATTTTGTTCCATGTTCTATAAATTTTAATAATTGCCAGAGATATAATTATTTTCCTGAACTTAGTGCTTCATTTTCATTAGGAGAATTAGATTTAGCATTATCTGTTACAAAAAACACATCACCGGGAATTTGATAATATTAAATTTATTGTTTTGTAAAATTTACCACATGATGGAAAAATACATTTGTTAGAGTTGTACAATTCATTCCTTTTTCAAAATATTCTACCTTTGGAATGGCGTTCTATTAAGGTTGTCAGTATTGTAAAATCAGACAAGGATCCTTCGTTAGCTGATAGTTGTAGACCAATAAGTTTATTGTCATGTCTTCGTAAGCTTATGGAAAGAATGTTACTTAATCGTTTAGAATTATGGGCTGAAAGTAATACATTTTTTTCTTCTTCCCAATATGGTTTCAGAAAAGGTTGTAGCACTCGTGATTGCACTGCTCTTCTAGCTTCACAAATTAATCTTTCGTTTAATAAGAAGCAGGATATGGTTTCAACTTTTCTTGATGTTTCTGGGGCTTATGATTCCGTGTTATTAGATCTACTTTTTGAAAAATTAAAAAAATTCAATATTCCAAATATAATTGCCAATTTTTTATATAATTTTTTTTTCTTTCAAAATTATACATTTTTTCATAATGGCTCTTCCAAATTCATACGATATAGTTATTTTGGTCTTCCTCAAGGGTCTTGTTTGAGTCCATTTCTATATAATTTATTTACCAGTAACATATCATCTGTTATTTTTATCAATTTGCCTATGATAAAGTTATTTCTATCAGCGGTAATAATAGAGAAATTATTCGTCATTTTATGCAATGTGCATTAAACAATATTGAAATTTGGGCAAACAATAATGGTTTTTCTTTTTCTGTTTCTAAAACTAAATTTATTTTATTTTCTCGTAAACGTTCTATTGTTAATATAAATTTATATCTTAATGGTCACGAAATTGAACAAGTTGATGATTATAAATATCTAGGAATATGGTTTGATTCAAAATTATTGTGGAAAAAACATATTCAATATATCCAGATAATTTGTGCAAAAAGAATAAATTTCCTTAGAACTATAACAGGTACTTGGTGGGGGGCTCATCCTACTGATTACACTTTACAAAACGATCATTAGATCTATTATTGAATATGGATGTTTTACTGTTGTAAATGAAAGTCAATCGTGGAATTTAATGAATGTTTATTGTTCTTCTTTTTGGAATCACTTCGTTACAAACTATTACAAAGCTTGTTTCTCAGCTTGTTCTTAAAACATTTGCCACATTTCTTAACTAAGAGCTTTCCATGCTAAAGTTAGGAGTCGTCCACAAATGACGTAGCATTTTTTCACTGATTTTTTACACCCCCCTCCCCCCTCGTAGCAATTCGTCACAAATGCTGATACCCCCTTTTGGAAAATACGTAGCATATCAAGCAACCCCGCCCCCCTATCATTTGTTTTTTTATTTGTTTTCCTTAGCAATTGGGTTAAAAACAAAAAAAAAATAGAATTCAGGAGTTCAATACAAAGTTTGATAATAATTACTGACTGAAACGTAAGGATATCTAACGAATAAAAGTTTGATTTGAAGTAGCGCTCAAAAGTAATTTGGAAAACAGTTTTAAATAAACTTTTTCCTTTTTAAGTTGTTAGCTTCATTGTATTACTTTTGCTGTTGTTACCATGAAAAACAAGTTTACAGCTAAAAACATAGAAAAAATGGAAAAATCTTCGATTGAATTGATGAAGCTAACAGTAACGTGTTAGGGTACAATAGATTTTATAATATGTTGAAAAAAAAATTAGTTATATTATAGGATTGTTATTTTAATTAGTCGTTGTTAGGAAAAAGATTTTATAAAAATGATCAACAATATATTTTAATTTGAAAAGGATATTCCTCATTATTATCCAAATTGAAATCCATTTAGCAATCAGGTGCCAGATGTAGAAAAGATTGCACTTGTAATATTTTGAATGTTCAGAAAATCTTAGCGATTATTATACAAATTATTTATCTTTATTAATATTTCAGCTTAACTTCATTGACGTTCGCCAAACTGAAATAATCTTACACAACCTATAACGAAATAATTAAATACTAAAAATAATATTTTTTTCAAATTACCAAGTTTTTAAGAAAGTTGAATGACAGACAATTTCGATAACACTCGAATTTGTTGTCAATCAAGTTGTATTCAGGCTATTTAACGTTGAGAGCATAATTCACGTAATAAATATCTTGTTTTAATGTAATATTTGCCAAAACGAACATATGTTTTTTTTAAGAAATGAGCTCTAACAGAAAATATGGATGAAACTAAAACAATGTTTTCCAAGTTGTTAAAGTATTAATTTTTTATGAATTTATTTATTTTTTTATTTATTTATTTATAAATTTATTTATTAAGACATGAATATAATATTCACATAATTATTTAAAGCATTGAAAAAATCGGTTTGATTGCACTACAGAAAATCTTAAATTTTATAGATTTTTTTCAATATTGTCAAATGAATGTTTTGAAGCTGAATCCGCATTTTATAACCCAACTTCATAAGTAAAACTAAGAAAAAAGAAGTTTGATAAAAAATAATTGTATGTCCTTTTTTTCAGCGCCTCTCATTTTACCGACGTGATTCAAAATGCTACGTCGACTAGCTAGAACCCCTCCCTCCCCCTCGTCACACATCGTCACAAATTCTTGAAGCTCCCCCCCTCCTCCTAAAAAGCTACGTCATTTATGGACGACCCCTTAATATTTTTTGCTTTTGTATTATCTTCAAGGCATCGATACTTTTATGTGAAAAAAGTATCATAGAAAAGTATCGATACCTACAAAATATCTAATAGATAGCGAAGCTGATCTCAAATGGATGCAAGCCGAGCTTTGTCACCTCATTCAATTCGTCTGATCTCACCCGATTTACAGAATAAGCACAATTTCCTTAATGGCACAAATATACCAATTCGTGGGAAACGTGCCTTTGGAGCCGGCCTTTCGATAGGTCAAACTATTTTTGGTGCTTTCATAGTGTTGAATGGTTAGCTTCTACCGCAATCTCTGCTATTTACCTGAAGTCATCAACACCGCCAGCAAAGTCATATATTTACCTAAGGAATGTATCGATACCTACTTGAATCATATGAGTAGTTTTTATTATAAAGGAAACATAGAATTAAAACGATTGCGATAGCTATTTTTAAAGAATCGCATTGAAGATTTAGTCATAAATAAAAATACTGTTGAATAAGAATTCTTGATAAACTTTCGTGAATAAAAAAAGATTTCTCAAATGCTGCACCAGCCTTTCCAAAAACGTACATGAGAAAGTACTAATTCGATTCAAGTAATTTCATTCAATACCTATTTGAATTGGCATTGAATTGAAAGTATCGAGTATTTATTCGCTTTTACTTGAATTAATTCACCCCTACATGTGACAGGAACGGTGATACTCTATTTCTAAAACAAAAAAAAAATCATGGATCGACGGGAAATCGAACCCAGACCTAAGCATGACTTCGCTTTGCAGCTGTGGACTTAACATAGATTAGGGCCTTTTCCTTTTCCTAATTTCATTTCTTGAATCTTGGTAGTAGAATTCGCTTTCGAGAATCTAAAACTGAATTTATACCAACATACAGCCAAATTTCTGACCCACAAACTTACACAACTAGTTTACTAGGGCTAAAAGTCTCACTAAAAAAATAATTAAAGTGGTATTGCAAAGAAACGCATAATGCTTCAATTTTCCTTGCGTTTTGAAAATGGCGCAACAGTGAAAACTGGTACATGTTATACATTGTATTGAAACCAAAGAATGTTTGTATTGAATATATATAGCTTTATAAATCTTGTGAAATGTACATGACAATTTAATTTCACTGAAGTTGTACCTCAAGGTCTTAATTGTCTAGTATTCTTACTTGCTCCGATGTACCTTAACAAGAAAATTGTAATGTAAATGTAACAGGGAAGGTTTAAAACTTAAAATTTTAAATTAACGATATATCATCTGTGAAAAACACTGCAAAAAACCTTTTGTTTCCAAAAGTTATTACTTGTATGCAAAAGTAGAAAGTTAGATCTTGAAGTTGCCATGAAACTAGCTGCGTCATTTTGCGTTAAGGTGAAAGTGGATTAAAATATAACATAAATTTGTTTATAACATTTTAACTATAAGAGATAGAAGGTTTTCGTGTTCAGCAAAAATGTGTATTTCATCGATCCAAACAACTTTGTACAAGATTCGAAAAATGCGAAAAATTCTATTAAAAATTTATGCACTCGAAGACAAAATGCTCCATATCTCATTATCGCAAATATATAGAAATTTTGCGTCTTCGGCAAAGTTGTGTGTAATACCGTAATTTCGGGTGAAATTGATCATTTTTCACGTTTTTTCTAGTCTGTTTTCTATAATGTTAACAAAGCAAAACAACTAAATGCAGGAAAACAAGTACGAAGGTGAGCCTCATCGACTCATGTACCGAAATTTTCTAACATACGTCATTTTAGTGTTAAAAATATATATCTAAAATAAAAAATCAGGGGATCTCATTTCGGGGTGAAATTGATCACTTGTCAATGCCATTATTGTTAGTTTTCAAAACAACTCTTTAAGATAAATTTGAGCTGAATCTGAATATGCTTGTCAAATTCTTAACAATGCAATATTAATATAAATAACGAATAGTTAAATTTCAAGAATTATGCGGAAAACGCCTAAATGTATGCAATTTCCTAAGGAATTCAATGACATCTAACAGAAATTCAATTATTTCAACCATTTGAGCTAATTGGTACGAGTTTTGGTGATGAAATCTGGTTTGAGGATATATCTCAAGCAGCCTCACAAACTTTCAGGTTTATACCATGTTTAAATCCTTGCTTAAAAATAGAAGTTTATAGGTGTTTGACAATAATTCACCGTGTATGGTTTTGAAATTTTACATTATTTTCATAGTAATAAACATTCTCCAACGCAAAAAACTTCACAACACACAATTGGACAATAGTTACGACAAGCAACGTTTACTTACTGCAGCTTACATTGATATTTGTGCTTCATTACGAATTAATAAAATCGTGTGATACGATGATCAATTTCACCCTTCTGATCAATTACACTCGATTTTACGGTACTCTACAACTTTGCCGAAGACTTGAAATCTCTAACATAATTTTTTGAAAAAAATAATTTTTTTATCTCACTTTTAGGTGGATTGATCATCTTACCCCTAATACCAAAAGAAGGGCCTTTTAATATCAAGAAACTTCATCGAAGACACCAAACATCTAGAACCAATAGTTTTGAAGTTATTCTATTTTGATCGTGAAATCGATGAAATAAATCACTGTGAGTTGTAAGGCAATAAATCAAACTGAAAAAACACACAACTTCTTTGTTTGCCAATTAAAACAGCTCTGTGTTTTTATTTTTTACGATTTGTCGTTATGACAGCGGAAATCTGTTTTTCCAGTTTTGACATTTGTTCGATTCTAACTTGAGGCTTAAACTCCGACGAAATAATCAATCGTCGGTAAGTCTCCAGGATTCAATGTAGGTTAACGCTCATTTCACGTCTTTGCCTAATTCATCACACCATTATTGCGTGTTGTCTCTAGAGTAGCTTTTAAATAAGTGCGAATGAAGGAACATAAGGCAGCGTTCATCTATTACCTAACGCTAAAAATGGCAATTTTCAACCTCCTCCTCCTCATGGGGGGTCCGTAGCCTTGAGGTTACGCTTTCGCTTCATAAGCGGAAGGTCATGGATTCAATTCCCAGCCCCTCCAAAAAATAACCCGTCCAGCCACCAGAAGATGCCGCACGGAGGACCGTGCATAGGGGAGCACATCCATCCTCTGTCAGTATCAGATGGTAACTGAGACAAACTGACCCACTTCGCAGGCAGCTAGCCTCAAACGACTCAGGAACACGGCAAAACGAACTATGGCTTATGGAAATCGATTGGACCAACAGCAGAGCACTCTCCTACCTGCTCGGTGTGAGAGCAAAAAAAAGCAGAAGAGCTGTATCGGTAAGGAAGATACTAATAAAACTGATTCCGGCACAGTAGTGGCCACGAGCACGGAGCGCCTTACAAAAAAAAAAAAAAAAAAAAAAAAAAAAAAAAAAAAAAAAAAAAAAAAAAAAAAAAAAACTCCGTAAAGCTTTAGGTGTGAACAATTATATTTTTTCTACGTACCGTAACGCTTAAACCTACAACCCTCCTCCATTCCATAGTGCGTTACGTAATATGTGATCGGCGCTTTATACCCAAGTGATTTTAGAGGATATGTTCATTTGATAACGTTCAACTTCTGCGTCTTCTTGGCATTAACGTCCCCACTCACTGGGACAGACCCTGCTACTCAGCGTAGTGTTCAATGAGCACTTCCATAATTATTACTGAGAGCTTTCTTTGCCAAAGTTGCCATTTTTGCATTCGCATATCGTTTGGCAAGTACGATGATACTCTATGCCCAAAGAAGTCAAGGAAATTTCCATTACGAAAAGATCCTGGACCGACCGGGCATCAAACCCAGATACCTTCAGCATGGCTTCCCAGGTAACAATTTGATGCTGCTCAAACGTTTCTCTAACTAATTTAAATCAGCCTTTGTTTGAACAAAAGCTGTTCATAGTCTCCTCACACTTTTGTTCAGCTTTTAAAATCTAATTCTGGCGATTTTATTCAGCCTTAGGCTTAATTGAAGCTTTATGGAAGGCTGAACAAAGGCTTAGCATGAACCACATTCAATTTGAAAATTAACACGTTTAACACACACAGGAGATAAAAAAAAACGAGTCGCGTGAAACAAATTCAATTGCTGGAGTCATCACAGAGCACTTTCGAGCAAAACGCAAGCAAATCGAATAAAAGCAAAACAAAACTCCACAAAACAGCTTCAGATGTAATATGTGAAAAAAAGAAACAATTACATCACTTTGAAAAACATGTTCCCACAGAACATTTGCACGTGGCAAAGCCCCTTAAATGTGCGTTTCTTATATAGCGCTAAAGTCACATTTATTAGAAAATTTTGGTAAATGAGCCAAAGTTTACCGTCGTACCGTAATCCGGGGTAACATTGATCAGTTTTTAGGATATTTTTTGAATATTTCATCCAAAAATGTAAATGATGTGAGTTTAATATTTTTAAAACAAGTACTGCCACCCATAGCTCGTGACTATATACTGTAGTTTGTTTCTCGAAAGATTTAAGCATGTTTTCAAAAATGTTTTATGTGATTTTTTCATTTAGCTGATATGGGGTAACATTGATCACCCATGTAAACAACGTTCGGTAATATTGAAAATGTCGTTACTTACATAAATCATGGCCCCTGAAGCCGAATATGATGTCGAAACGCTTACATCTCATTTAGTTTTTGAGTTATTTTAAAATTAAAAACACCTCGAACAGCGGAATACGCCTAAAGGTAGGCAATTTCCTAAGGGAATTCTACATTCTTTACAGTAATTCGTTAATGTTGCCTAATTGAACATACTTCTAAAATTTTTGACAACGGAATCGTTTTTGGCGATGCCATTTTTAGTGAGAACCGTATTTCCCTTGCTCATATCGCTTGCAGAACTTATGTAAGACATGAATCTTTGGTAGTGTCATCCTTAACCATTGAAATCATTGTTTCACAAACTTGAAAAATTTACGCATAAAGTTAACGCAATATTTGCAAAAATCTTAATTTTTAATAGCTTATAAGTATAAGAAAGAGAAACGGCACTTGTTTTCCTGCAGTCAGTTGTTCGACACATGGTGTCGGAGCAGAACTCATAAAGATAGACCCGGAGAGGCTGGCCATTCGTCAGCACCGACTGATTGACATAGTCTGGGAAACAGAACAGCTACCAGTGTGTGGAATTTAGATAAGGAGATAAGGAGATTGCAGAGGATTGCCCAAACGATGTCGATACTTACATCGCGACGTAGCAGCACACGTCCTGTCAGGTCGGCCGTCCACAGGAGAAAGAGGACGAGTTCATGTTCTGTATACATACGACAGTTACCGCGATGACAATACATGTTAACGGACCTAATGAACGTCAATTGACAGTGAACCGAGGTCTATATATTAGAGTGGTTCAAAAAATCGTTTTTGCTCCACACCGCTCATTCGATTCTAGATCAAATTCTGAGTGTCCTCCCAAAATTTGAGCTCATTCAGATGAAAACTGAGACTGCACAAGCTCTTTAAAGTTTATATGGGAATTACTATGGGAAAAGCAAGCAATTCATTCAATCGGTCATAGTGTTTGCCCATGTGCTCTTGGGGATTAGTGCGACGTTGATACTGTGAGATACATTCATCAGCTACAACTTAGCCGAAGACCGTTTTCAAATCGGACACCCCAGTAATTAGTTATTGATTTTTGTATGAGTTGTGAAACTTTGGCTAAAATAATTGGGCTGTTCTGCAGGCAGCACTGGATATATGCAGTAAAACATAGTAGCCATGATTTGTGCGTGCTATCTTTCGCGCCAGATGCAGCAATGTTGCCTGTTCAGAAGTTAAATGAGCACTGTAGAAGAATTTGTGACTGGATATAAATCAATAACTAATTACTGATACGTCCGAATTGAAAACGGTCTTCGGCAAAGTTGTAGCTGATGAATGTATCTCCCAGTATCAACGTATCACTAATCTCCAAGAGCACATGGGCAAACACTATGACCGATTGAATGAATTGCTTGCTTTTCCCATAGTAATTCCTATATAAACTTTAAAGAGCTTGTGCAGTCTCAGTTTTCATCTGAATGAGCTCAAATTTTGGGAGGACACTCAGAATTTGATCTAGAATCGAATGAGCGGTGTGGAGCAAAAACGATTTTTTGAACCACTCTACTATATATGCTAGCATACTAAGACGGGAAATAGGGCATCCCACACATTGGAGGCGAAGGAATTGGTCATATGCCCCATGTACAAGAAATTAGGATTGTGAGAACTTTCTTGGGAAGCTACTAAGACGGCTTCAATGATAACAAACAATTTTTTTACTGCACGGCAATTCTATCGAAAATGTAGTGAATACCAGGTCCCTTAACATGATTGTGCCGATTGTATTGCAAGTCTTTGTACAGGTCGGACGTATTTCATATTTGCTCCGCTTGAAATAGGAGAACTTACGTATTCTCGGCAGTCTAAGCCGATGCCGCGCTTCTTTTGTAATATTCTCAGACATCAGCAGATAAATTCCGTGTTTGTCTGTTTGCATTTATGCGTTGCTCAATCCTCTATCGATTCACAACTACAGACTTGTCAAAATGCTTCTGGAAACGTTTTTACAACGCTGCGAACATCTCTTGTCAGTGTGACTATTGTCGGCAGCCTCATTCTGTTCGGCAACTTTCCCATAAGAACTGCTGGTGAATCACTTCGGCAGCTCCAAATCAGTCACATTTTGAGGCGTGTTCATTTGAATCAATGACATCTCTGGCGGTATTGTTTTTTCAGTCTCGGAAATCTCGTCAGTGGGAAGCGGACAGAACAAAGAATCATCTGAATGGTTTTAATGACGTGTTTTGATAGAATAATACTGTGAATTTGGTGTTTGAAATTTGGTTGCCGATAATAGTCGAATGGTGCCGAAGCCGTAAGTCTCTTTTGTCTAACTGCTGCATAAGTGAATCATGCCGTGCGCGAGTAATAATTGTACCGTCAGTGACGATAAGCATGTTGTGGCCAACAACAAGCCACCGGGGTGCACCATACCGCACCATACCGGTGGACGAACATGCCTCATGTTGAGGACACAAACACACCACAAATTCGCCATACTGGCAACACTTAACTCACCTGTAAACGGGAATATGCCATGGTCGCATTTGTTAACGATATCGTTTTACAACCTATTGATTCAAAACTACAAATTGAACTTTAACACTTCACTTTAGCAAAAAAATTCATTGATTCAACTGAGCTATTATCCAAATTAAACTTTTATGCTCATAATCAACAATTGCGTCACACAAATTTGTTTTCTTTAGATCGTTATCGTACAAACTACGCTAAATATAGTCCTCTAAATCAAATGATGGCTGCTTACAATGAGCACTGTGGAATGATTGATCTAAGTATGCCCCGGACCAAATTAAAATCATATTTTAACTCACTAGGAAATCTTAGAATATAAGAAACTATGTAACTATGTAGTCTACAAATGATTGACGAAAATAAACAGAGATTACAAGTCGACATATGATAGTATGGACCGCGTAGAGCTATGGAAAATCATGGACTAGATTGATTAGGGCGACGATGGAATGTGTGCCAAATTGTGTGAAACTTTAAGGCTTATATTCCAGTTCGTTTGAATACCGCCGGGGACTACGACAAGGTGACGAGATTTCGTGCCTGTTGTTCAATATTGCGTTAGAACGTGTTATGTGGAGTTCCAGCCCTAACAGCCGTGGTACGATTTTCAAGAGGTCCAGTAAATTTGTATGCTTCGCGGATGCTACGATGAATTTGAAATGGCGGCAGATTTGTGCATCCGCCTGAAACGCGAAGCAACAAGAGTCGGACTGGTGGTGAATGAGTCAAAAACAAAGTACATGCTGGTAGGCAGACCTGAGCCCGACAAGCCCCGACTAGGAAGCAGTGTCACAATAGACTGGGATTCGTTCGAGATGGTCGACGAGTTCGTCTACCTTGAATGCTTGCTGGCGGCTGACAATAACGTTAGCCGTGAAATACGGATGCGCATTATCAGTGGAAGTCGGGCCGAATATGGCCTCCACAAGAAGCTGCGGTCAAAAAAGATTCACACCCGCACCAAATGTATCATGTACAAAACGCTCATATGGCCCTCTACTGGCATGAAACATGGAAGGGTGGTACAAGAAGGCGTGGAGCGCAGCGAGCTAGGTGGACGAATCAAGTGCGCATCGATTTGGCGAGCGTGGGGCAGATCCAAGAATAATGAGATTGGGCCGTGAACCGAACATTGTGGCGTGAAATGGTCGATTCAGTGATGTACGGTCAGATGTTAAATTCATAAGTGGAACTCACGTTGAACAATTACAAAATTGAACATCGAAAATTCTGATGGATAGTCCGGCTGGCATCCTTGCATCCAGTCAGAAGCAACAGGTCATATTGCAAAACATCTGATTCGCCCCATCCGGACCGCATGCCGGCTATGGCGCTTTCGCTCTCGCCTCTCTTCATCCCGTTCGGGACACGGAACCGAGCAGTCGTCCCGAACCGCGTCCGAAACGAACCCGAGAGACCAAACGAACCATCCCGTCTGTTGCACATATCCTTCGTGCCCAGCATCATCACAAGCATCCGGCATCCCAGTTAGTATCCTTTCGGTTGGCAGCGCTGCTACTTGGCCAATTTCGGTTAGGGGTCCTACCGCGGATAGATAGATAGCATACCTCTTCTGCTGTCGTTGCTTCGGTTGAGCTTTTGGGCCCTCAGTGCGGATTTGCGGCGTTCAGTCGGTTTCGTTACTTGACGTCGTTGAGATCTCGCGAAACGTGGCACCGCGTCGCGATTCGAACTTTGATGCTAAGGGTTCTGAGTTGAGGGGTGACTTCGGCTTAATTGGTGGAAGTTCTTGTTGTAATGATGCAAGACCAACTTCGGTAAACTCGAAACAGAATAATTAAATTGAAACTGAAACAGGGAAGTGGCGTTAATAATGTAAAGGAGTGTCTTACTTAGTCGGTGCATTATTCACTGTCAGTTTGAAAAGCTCGGAGCAAGTGGAAGTGGAGAAAAAATTTCAAAAGTGCTTATCAGGCACCAGTTGGTCCGGTGATAAGGGATGACGGTGTTGTGTTGCTAGATTGTTTCTATAACGGTCTTTTCTTTCTTTTTGCTCCTACCCGTTCCTTGTTAGCCGCGTGTTGATGATTATTACTTTATAATGGAGAAGAAGTGGTGAGAAGTTTCCTCATTCTCCGGTGGAAAGAATTCCGGAAAGTGAATGGGAAGTTGGGTTTGAGTGAAAAGAAAAATGAATTATTGGATGAAGCTGAGAATATAAGTTGTGTTTCTGTGTCAAGTGAGGAAAAAAAAACAAGCGGAGGAAAGTGAGCAGCAGCTGTTCTTTGTGCAAGAAAAGGTAAAAAATACGGCAAAGTAAATCAGAGAAGTGGAAAGCGTGAAAATTCGCTGCAATTGCAAAACTCGTGAAAAGGAGGGAGGTGTTGAGGGTGGACCGGTTTGTGAGACTTATTGCAGGACTTGGTTGCGGAAAGTAGCTCTATCGCCACCAGCCTGGATGAGTTTCAATTGTGTACGTGTGCAATAGGAAATTGTATCGTTGCTGGTGTTCAGTACTTTTTATTTTCTCTCGTTGCTCTTGCCGCGTTGTTCATGATAATAAATGAAATTTGATGTCGTATCATCAATCTTAATCACTAAGAAATTATGGTTCTCGGACCGTGCTTGACGAGGTAGGTGTCTTCGACTATTATTTTTATCTTGAGGAAGTTTCTCGTGGATTTTTAAACAATGAAATTGGGATTCAATTTGTGTTCAAAGTGTAAATTGAAAAGTTCAAGGAACAAGTAAGGTAATCAACAAACGTTAGACTTCTTTGTTCCTATGCAAAATTCCCGAAATATACATAATTCTGGTAACATGTCTGCTCCCATTTTTGATTTCATAACTGATCAATTGCAACAAATAATTGTACTATGGCTAAAACTGTTCAAGTTGGTATTAAATTTACAAACAAAATTGTTACTGGACTACGTTCCTTTAATGGACTCAAATACATTTTTCAACAATTGGATTAGAATGCTCGTTATTGAATGCCAAAGAGGACGAGCTGTTTAATTTTTTAACAGCTAATAAAATACATATAGCAATTACTACTGAAAATTGTTTGAAACCTGGATCCAAACTCAAAAGAGATTCAAACTTTTTTGTTTATCGGATTAATCGTTTGGATGGAGTATTTTTTTTCGTCAATTGAAACCAAAGTTTTTGAGACTTTTGATGTTTCTGTTAAAACACAGCTTGGTAAATATACTTTCATAGCTGCCTTTTCGCCTTTTCAATACTCTGGGCAGCAAGTTAAATTTCTCCAAACTGATTTGCAAAAACTGACTCGCAATAAGCCAATTTTATGTCATTTAATGCCAAACATTGCCCATGGAATAATTCACAAAGTAATTCCAAAGGCATTATTTTATTTGACAAGTGCTCTTCAGGATATTTCTGAATTCAATACCCTGATAGCCTTGCTTGTTTTTCGTCTGAAAACTTTTCAACGATTGTTTTGTTCTTAACCGGCTCTAGTTGCCTGTGTAGCCAACTGGTTACACATCCTGATTTTGATTCTAATCATGCCCCTGTTACATTACAAAAATCCTATGAAGTGATTCTCAATCCTATTAGCTCCACTTTCAAGTATTTTTGAGTCGACTGGAATACATATGAAACATACATTGATAGTAATCTTAATGTTAGTATTTCGTTGCAAACAAAACTTGATGTTGACGAAACTTTACCAAATTAAATTGTTGGAGCAAGAGGCATTGCAATACCAAATGTGAATTTTACGAATCCGTGATTATTTACGATAATCTTTAACTCTTGATTCGTCTTAAAAACGTAAGGAGAAGGTAATATCTACGCACTTGTGATCCTGCTATGAAAATGATATGGCAGGATCTGCATAAAGAAATAAAAACACGATTTTCTAAAAAATGGCTATGGCTCTAACCCCTTTTGGAAATTATCTAAAATATTGAAAAAACCTCCGAAGCCAATTACGGCATTGAAAGAGGAAAACAAATTATTGCTAACTAATTGCGATAGAGCTCAAAAACTTGCTATGCAGTTTGAAAGCGCGCACAATTTTAATTCAGGACTTACAAGTCCAATTGTAAATCAAGTAACTCAGGACTTCGAAAATATTCTCAATCAAGAGAACGTTTTCGAAAATTAGGAATAACAAAATTGGAAGAAGTGAGAACTATTATTATTATAAAAATAAAAAATATGCAAGTCCCTGCTAAGGTTGTTCTAATTTTAAAACCAGATAAAAATCCTGCAGAAGCTTCTAGCTATCGTCCAATCAGTTTGCTTTCCTCCATCAGTAAACTTTTTGAAAAGGTTATTTTGAACAGAATGATGGCCCACATCAACGAAAATTTTTGTCAATAAACAGTTCGGATTCCGCCATGGACATTCGACCACCTATCAACTCTTACGTGTAACAAATTTGATCCGTTCCAACAAATCTGAAGGCTATTCTACTGGTCTTGCTCTTCTAGACATAGAAAAAGCATTCGACAGTGTTTGGCATGAAGGCTTGATCGTAAAATTAAAAAACTTTAATTTTCCAACATACATTGTTAGAATAATTCAAAGTTATCTGTCAAATCGTACACTTCAGTTTAATTATCAGATCTCCAGGTCTGGAAGGCTTCCTATTTTTATATATACAGTATTATACAATATTTTCACATTTGGCTTACCTGTGTTACTTCAAGGATGTCAAAAATCTTTGTTGATGACACAGGCCTTTCCGCCAATGGTCCATTCTGCCCCCATTGCACATCATTGCTCGACGGTGATAACAATCGAACGAGTTGGTAATTTTTCCTGGAAGTGCATAATATTATTCGCTCAATTTTCGGAACCAATTGCAATTAGGTAGCAAATTGAATTCGCCCAGCTGCACTCGCTTTGTTCTGGCTCAGTCGCTGTGGATGGTGGGCACTTCCGAGTACCTACTATGCACATATGTTTTGGGTGCGCTGGTATGCACAGAGCAAATAATTTGAAACATATGACAACAGGAAATTCATCCACTGGTGGTGAATTCTTTAATGAAGTTTGCACGTAGTTTTAAAATATGGATTCTTCTACTTTGTAGCTCTATATTGTCATTGGAAAATATCTAAATTTCTCCACATTCTATTAATTTTGTATGGAAATGTCTCATCGTTGCCATTGCAAACCAATAATTGGTCTGACATTGTATGGTTTATTATTTCGAGGAAACTTCCTACCCATAATCATGCACAGTGCCTGACCGGAAATAATTCAGTTTATATGATGCATTTTCTTCGTAAGCTTAATTGGGGTTTTATTGATGGAATCCTGCAAAAATTTTAACATAACTCCTTTTATTCATAGTTGAATGACATAATCTTCGAGAAAGTTTTTTTAAAACTCATTACCAAATCCGATTACAGTCATCTCTTCCTTACTCGATATTGAAGGGACCATCGAGTTAGGGAGGTATCGAGTTACAGAACACAAAACCAATGCAATTTCGATCCAAGGGACCATCGAGTTAGCCATGAAAACCAACTTTTAATATAGTTCTCTAACTCGATATCGAGATACGGAATATCGAGTAAGGGAGAGTTAATTGTATTCGTATTGCGAATAATTCTCAAAATGCAATTACCAATCTGTAAAGCCAAACATCCGTTTAAGCTGGAAACTTGATTGAATGGTCACCTGCTGGTGGAGATCAAAGGATCAAATTTTCAGCTCAAACGTATGTTTGGTTCTTTTGGATGGTGCTATTGGAAATTTCAAGTTTGGCCTCGATGCATCTAGGGACGTTCCGATACTTCCGATATATCGGAATATCGATATTTTGCGTTCGATATTCGATATTTTGGTATCGATATTTCCTATTCAATATATCGGTGATATCGATATTTCCTTCTGATATTTCGTATATTAATATAAAGAAAACAATTGTAAAGTTTTCTCCATACATATTTATTTTTTTGTATTTCAAAAAGTAGTTACCGTTCGTAATGTACCTCAACAGAGGATGTTTATGTCCATATCGGCATACTTGATAAAAACTACTCTGCGATGCAAAGAGGAGGCGATTTTGCCGTTTTTCTGAAGAGTGAAAATTGAACTCAAACTTTTCAACACAGATCCTCTAGCGATTCAAGTGAGAGAGTAAAAAAATGCGAGGAATTTTTCAGGTACTCTCTATCTCTTGTTGCGATGCTCACCTTTACTCACACTTCAAACGAACTCTTGAAAAAAAAATTACGATGCTGCATGATGAAGTACGATGATTACTTTCTACCAAAACAGCAGTGGAAAACATTCGCCCGGACAAGTAATTTGTAAAAGCGAAAATCACCGAAAAGAATTCGATCATTCCAGATACGCTATTATACTGAACGCGAGAAATGTATTTAATATCAGTAAATTTGTATGGTTTTTTTCGGTGAGCAATTTACTCATGTTTCCTAATAACAGCAATCTGTTGCCTTCGTTTTAAACGCTAGGCTTCAAAACAAGACATTAAACAAAATTCCATGTGGAGCTTATTTGTGACGAATCGTTTGTTCAAATAATGTTTACCAAATTTGAATCAATCATTTCAGGCACTTAATTAAAAATCACTAAGGGCTGAGACGAACTTAACTTGAAAAATTCAAATCCCTGTATCTTTTTCTCCTTTTCACCCTTCAAATATTATTGAAATTTGAGTATATACTTCAAAATTCTTGTACTATGAGTGAACATTATTTGCACTTACTATTCCATTTTTGATTTAACATCGGTAAAACTCCAAAAGAATCTCAGCATTATTTTGTTACTGGTAAAATTCAATTTGCAACAACAATAAAAGACAACCTGCCAAACTTTCACCAGCTTTACGATGCTTTCCCTTTTCGTAATCCATGTTAATGTACCAAGCATGTGGAATAATAGAGGCATTCATGCTATACACCCCTATTCTTGTATACGTTTGAATGCTCTTTCGATCGAAAGCCGTTTTACATTCTCGTTTACGCCAGCAAAATCAAGTGAATTCGAACGAATGGGATTCGATCGAAAGTTGGATCCGCCGTACACAAGAATGAGGGTGGTAAGCCAAACTGTATTTATTAACATATCAAAGATATAGTAAACCACGGCATGTCAGTGAAAAATTAATGCCTCCACTATTAGTACACTCTTCCTTTAGTTGCGGTATATTTTAAATTTGTGTTCCTTTAGTTGTGGTATTCATTGTTTTTATATGGGATCCTCCACTATAGGAAAAGTTTTAGCAGTTTAGTGATATTTCATCAATTTTAATGCAATTTGAACGCTCTTTTCAACTATTCCGTGTATCAACAAACCAATACGTCGATTGGCAGTGTCGTTTCTGTAATTGATGTAGTAAAATCAGTGAAAATGGAACTACCGTAACTATAAGAACACCCACAACTAATGGACCACTTACCCTATGCGTTTTACCTCATATTTCATAAAGAACTCTAAAAGCCTAGCAATTTCCCAAGGAACCTTTTTCTCCACGCCTGCTAGGACTTCAAAATGTTAAAAGTTCAAATTTGGCGATTTTGTTTATGCTTCTTTTTGATCTATTTATTATTATTTCAAATTAAGTTCGTCAGTCTTATGTTGAGAATTGTGACTGTTACAATCTGTGCTGGGAATGGTAATAGCAGTAGGCTTGAATTTCGAAAAAATCACGTTGTTCTCCCAGATCAAAATCGTGAATCTCATCAAGTAGCCTATGTTGCGTGCATGAATTTTCTAAATCGTTAGTGTCATTGAAGGCTCTAAATGCGGGAAATGCAGCGGGAAATAGAACATTTTTCTACAGTAATTTTTGGTTACCCTTAGCAACGGGTGTTTTGTAATTGTCAAGGCTCTTTGCCTACAGCAACGATATCCGAGGAGGAAGAAATAACTCGCAATAACATATGAATAAATTATTTTAGTATTATACCATAATTAGGTATTGTTCAGTTATTAATACATCAATTTGGTATTATATATTGCAAAAAACTGTTAATAAAATCAAAAATACTTCATCGAGGTATTCGACAGCTATTGAGGACTGCTTGAGGTATTGAACTATTATTGGAAAATTTCACTTTTATATGAAAATCCATCACGTATTATTTAGGTATTACAATACCTGATCTAGTTATCAGTTTGGTATTAGTAGAACATGCATGAGATATTATTAGAAGTGTTTTATTTCTTATGCAGGGCTCATTCATACCTCATTCAGGTTGTTAATATTGGAAATTATCTGGTATGGAATACCTCAGTTTGGTATTCAGTAGCACTTTTCTTCTGCTCGGGTTGGCGTGAGTTTCACTGGCTTCGCTGACTACGATTGGCTTTGTTTGGCTACTGTAGTATGAATTTCAGATTTTTTCCCAACCCTGGTTACAATTATGAAAACTTTATAAGCCTACTGAATTGCGCTGCACAATCGTTACCCGTTCTGTGGCGTAGTTGGTTAACGCACCCAGTCTAGCTTATTGGGAGTCGTGGGATCGAAACCCACCAGAACGACTCTATTATTTTTCACAATTTAACATCTCAATTTGTCCAAATTGACTTCTGTGTCTACGACATTCCGGTATTTTCGGTTGGTTTAAGCCGTAATAGACATGACAACCCTAGTTGAGTAATTTCTGATGAGTTTTCGGAAGAATTTCTGAGAAAATTATTGAAAAATTTCGGATGGATTTCCATAAAACAGTTAGTTAAATATATCCACGAGAGATATCTGGAAGAATTTCCGGACAGAATTTCTGAAAGTATTGCATAGAGATTTGCGAAAGAATTTCAAGAATATGAACGAAATAATCTGACAATGAAAGAAAAGTTTTTCTATTATAGTTCCAGATGGATTTCGTGGAGAATCACAGAAGAATCGGAATAATCCTGTGAGATTCTAAGAGATATTCAAAAAAGTCTCAGGGACATTCATGAATAGTTTTCTGAAAAAGGGAAATCAGGTGGTATAAAGTAATAATTTTGGATGGATTTCCGGAAGAAATCCTGAGGGATTTTAGTAAGGAACCCCGAAAGATTTCTGGGAGAAATCTTTAAAAGATATTCAGAAGAATCACAGATCTTTTTAAAGAACTCCATCCCACTGGAAAGCAATCGTAGCAATATATTCAGTAGAATACCAGGGAAATTTCACGAATGAAATCCAAAAGATTTTCATAAAAATACAAGAGAGATTTGCGAGATAATCCAAGAGAAAGTATCAGGAAGATTTTCGGAAAAAAACACAGAGCGATCTCAGAGAGAAAACTATAATAATTTCAGATTTTTCAGGGAGATTTTCTGAATAATCCCACAGGGATTTTTGGAAGACTTTCCGAAAGATTTTCTGTAGTATCACAAAGAAATTGCAAGAGCAATCCCAGAAGCATTTCCAGAATTATCCAAAACAAGATTTTTGGACGGAACAGTTCGAGATAGGTTTATGAATGATAAAAGAGGAATATCCTGAGAAATTTCAGAATAATTGGGATAATCCCAGAGAAATTTACGAATGAATTTATGAGGGATTGCAGGAAGAATCTCAGAGAGATTTTCCTAAAAATCCCATGAGAATTTTCAGAACTTCTTTAAGAATCCTGAAGTGATTCAATTTATAATCTTAGATGATCTTCCGGACGAATTCCAGAATAAATGAAAGAAGAATAAAAAATAGTTCAACTTTAGTTTTATTGTGACTTTTTATTTTCTTAGTGTTATTTTTTTCCGTGTACGCGCTCGAGAATTGAATCTGGCCCTGCTGCAACAACCGCGCTAGATTCGATGTCGGCGCTATCCGTCAAATTCACTGACCAATACCATTTCTGGACAAACATTTGAAAAGGGCTCAAGAGGTCTTGAGCCTTTTTTTAGAAACGTTGCTGTTGAGCCCTTCTCAGCCCGCCCACGCAAACTAACACCACTATCAGAAAGATTGGGCTCTTCCTGATAGTGGTATTGGTGAGCGTGATCGAGTTGAATTGGGCTCAACAGCGTCTTGCAAAGCCAATGTTTACCAATGTCGATGTGCCCTTTTGAAATGTTTGTCCAGATTTTGGTGAATATAACAACACAGCTAATGGGCCGTATGAATAAAATGTAGTAAAGTTGAGTTTACTACATTCTCGGTAGTAAACGCTATATGTGGAACACGAGTGGAACATGTTTGTGTCATTTTCCTTTCTACACCTTTCGAACATACTACTAACAACGCATTGCTATGAATAAAGGTAGCATTTACTACAAAGCTACTGGTAGTTAGCTTCAGAGGTTGCTTCACATGCTTTGAAATTGCAGAATTGAATGGAATAATTTACTTTTGAGTAAAAATCATGAGAAAACGATATGAGTTTTGATATTTCAGAAGGTATTTTGAGTTTTGTTTAGGAATTCTGAGGTTACGAAAACATTCGCCCCGCCAATGCTGAGATTCCGAAAAGATTACCGGCAGTTGCAATTTGTAATATCCGTGTGAATTCTGGTATTACGATAATTATGTTATTTTCTATGAATTTTAGGATGTCGGTAGGAATTCAGATATTTATAATGTAATTCTGAATTTTACGTGTAAATTCTGACATCTCAGATTTCCTTTGGAATTCCGAAATTCCTGTAGGAACTTTGGGATTCCGATTGGGATGTCGGATTTTTTATGGTAATTCTGAAAGTTTAAATACCATTCTAGGAATATTGCGGACATATGAGGTATCTGGTAAAAACTCTAGAATTGGGGTGGGAATGGGATTCTGAATATTAATCTCTTGGAATTCTGTGGGTATCTTTGAGACGGTATTGCTGTAAGAATCTATGAGATTGCGGTGGGATTCCTGCGAATTATTGTGTGAATATTTGTAATTCTGAAAATCAATCTTTGTAATTATTGTAAAAACCTTTAATAAGATTCCGTTGATCTCCAGTTCCGTTGGAATTTCGAAGCAAAGCTTTAATATAAACGTTTTGAATGTCGGTAAATATTTTATAGATTTCAATGGGATTTATCGTAAAATCGATAAGAAATTTAATAATTTCAAAGGGAACCTTGGTGTTTTAGGGGAGATCCTCATTGAATTCTAACGACTACCAATGGAATCACTACAATTCCAATAAAAATTTCGACATTATAAGTTCTAGACATTCCAAGGATACTATCAGAAACCCCCCAAAATAACGAGAATATCACAGAAACACTTAGAACTTCCGGAATTCAACATGCTGTTAAGAAAACACACAGGGAGCATCAAAATTCTACCGCAATTTCCCCAGAATCTCAGTACCGGTACTAGAAAATATGTGATTCTAAATTTGATAGCTGTAATCTCAAGATCTCTTCAAAGATGTTAAGCTAATATTAAAAAAAATCATCAATCACTGGCGTTGTCGAAGACCGAAAACCACCCAGAAAATTATTTGATGTACCATCATCATAAAATCATAAACATAAAGAGAATACCAGACCAAACGCAAAATTACACTACAAATCTTGTCAAATAACAGCACCTTCATGATTTGTGCAAATTGTCGCGTAATCGATTAGATTCCATGGATTTTCTTCATTCAAGCGTGTGCTAGAATAAGGGCGTAAGTCGCATGATCGATTTCTCTTCATCGATCCTCTCTTCTGTGAATAAAAGTGACAAGATGCAAGTTTGTGAGCATTTTTCCACTTCAGACCGCTTGCCAGCGATGCAATCTTGCGTCTTCAGGTGAAAAAATGCTGACAAATTTGCATCTTGTCACTTTTATTCGCAGAAGAGAGGATCGATGAAGAGAAATCGATCATGCGACTTACGCCCTTATTCCAGCACACGCTTGGTATGAATTTTAAGCGTCACTCTGAATAGATTGTTCTTTACGTGCAGAATCACTCTGCACTCTGAATGGAAATTTCTTAACGTGCAGCTTCAGTCACTGCTCATGTTCGAATGTAGTAAGTACTACATGTTCGAAAGGTTTTTTATTCTTACCAAAAGTGTACACTGAGGAAAGCAAACGTAAGACTGTCATAAGATTATGGAATTACGACACAACAAAAATCTTTGAAATTCATAAGACCATCGTATGGTTTTCGGCAGATGTTGTTTCCATAATACACTTCGAAGGAATTTCGTAAGATGATCTTATGAACCATCATTGACTTGATAACAAAATCCATAGATAGTCTTATGAATTACGTTCTGAACCATTCTTGGTTCCATAAGAATGTCTTGTGTAATTTGAGCTTTAGATTATAAATTTCAATGAATGAATAATACTAATCCGCGTTGAAAAATAGGTTAACCAACTTGGGAAAATCAAATTTTCATCCATTTTGTCACGCCGCAATTCGATCAAAGCACTTACTGTAAGCATTAGAATCGATTTGCGATACGACAAAATGGATGAAAATTCGATTTTCTCTAGTTGGCTAACCTATTTTGAACGCAAAGAAGTATATCATAGCAGCGAAACATTATTGAGAAAAGTTGTGAAGAACGCCTGAATTGTTGCAGGTTTACGTTAGGGGTGGATTAATGGATGAGAGGGGTTTGTGATTTCTTACGCGTCATACAAATTGTTTTGAATTTTCATTCCCAAATCTTATTGTTTGGATCCAATTCCTTAATCTGTTCGAAAGAAAGTGTTAGTTACAGCGGAATTGATGATAAATAGAAAATATTTACCCTTTGATGCATTAGAAACGGAGTCAGCCAACGACAAATCAGCAAACACGTCCATTTCGGAAGCCATATTGAATTTCTGATAGTGAAATGAGAAAATTTGCCTCACGTGGTTCTTCACAATGATGAGCAATGGGGTTCATAAGCGTTCTTATGACATTGACAATTGATTGTTATGAAAAAATTACACTTGTCTTATGAATCTCAATCTCGTCGAATGAAATACACAAGTGTCTTATGAACCAACAAAAAAATAATAAAAAACGCGTTCATTAGTGTGATCTTATGAAAATCATGCGAGATTTTTGCCTCAGTGATAGTAAACTTTGTGGGTTTTGTTTTTGAGTAGATGCTACATGTAGTAAAGTTCAAAGTTTTTTATTCATATCACCCAATGTGTTGGCCCACATGAGGTCGATATTGACAGTCATCAACTCAATTTCGTGTTAACCGATCGGACAGTGTACCGTAATCCGGGGTAACATTGATCAGTTTTTAGGATATTTCTTGAATATTTCATCCAAAAATGTAAATGATGTGAGTTTAATATTTTTAAAACAAGTACTGCCACCCATAGCTCGTGACTATATACTGTAGTTTGTTTCTCGAAAGATTTAAGCATGTTTTCAAAAATGTTTTATGTGATTTTTTCATTTAGCTGATATGGGGTAACATTGATCACCCATGTAAACAACGTTCGGTAATATTGAAAATGTCGTTACTTACATAAATCATGGCCCCTGAAGCCGAATATGATGTCGAAACGCTTACATCTTATTAAGTTTTTGAGTTATTTTAAAATTAAAAACACCTCGAACAGCTGAATACGCCTAAAGGTAGGCAATTTCCTAAGGGAATTCTACATTCTTTACAGTAATTCGTTAATGTTGCCTAATTGAACATACTTCTAAAATTTTTGACAACGGAATCGTTTTTGGCGATGCCATTTTTAGTGAGAACCGTATTTCCCTTGCTCATATCGCTTGCAGAACTTATGTAAGACATGAATCTTTGGTAGTGTCATCCTTAACCATTGAAATCATTGTTTCACAAACTTGAAAAAATTACGCATAAAGTTAACGCAATATTTGCAAAAATCTTAATTTTTAATAGCTTATAAGTATAAGAAAGAGAAACAACATTCATGCTTTGGAAATGTTTCATCAATAAATGACGATACCAACTTATTACGAGATAAGTCGTTCCGATCAATGTTACCCCGCTGATCAATGATACCCCGGATTACGGTACTTATCAAATAGATTGGATGGCAGAGGTACATTTGTTTTCACTAACGGCTACAAAACGGAACGTTTTTTCAAGGTTCTAAATAATCTTTCGAGTGACAATAAATCACCTGCTGAGATCACAAGTGAGGCTGCTTGGGCACGTCAGGAGTTAATCATCAATATTAACCTCCTTTTCGCGAGCAGCATAGATAGCCACGTAGTGTCGGTAGCGGTTGTTTCAACTGGCTAAGAATTAACACTACGAACTGCCTGTTCCGGTGGTAAAAGTCCACCTCACATGTGACCCCTAATTTATGGTGTAATGCGTACCGTGCCTAGGAATGAATGGAAAACCTAACCGCTAACGGAGCCTGTGGAGTACCAGGGCACCCTCTGCAGTATTGTGCCCTTCCTGTGCTACCCGGAGCAATGGCGCAGGACGGATTTCACGCCAACTCGACACGCGATTGGCAGCACCCCTTCAGAATTCAATGAAACTTTCTGGATGTCAAAAGTATGTGAAACTAAGATACTTTGCGTATTTTGTTTTTTTCAATATCGATCTAGACTAACATTTGGAAAGGGTCAAAGTTTTTTTTTACTTTTTTTATAAACCCGTATAACTCACAAACGGTAAGACCTACAAAAAAGTGTTGTATGGGGGACTGTCGTGAAATTTCCTGACGTTTTAGAGAAAAATATTGAAAAAATAAAAACACATTTTCTACACTGAAAAAAAAAATATTCAAAACTTAAAAAAAACGGCCACTTCAGATTTTGATCATCTTTAAGCAAAAAGTTTCGCAATTAAATTTACTAAAAGTCGTCCATACATTGCAAATTGGGCATATTTTAAAGAAAAAGGTTTTTCTAACATCGATTTTTTTAAGTCCCAAAGTTTTTTTTTTCACTTTTTTTTATAAACCCGTATAACTCGAAAACGGCAAGACCTACTAAAAAGTGTTGTATGGGGGAATGTCGTGAAATTTCCTGAAGTTGGAGAAAAAAATATTGAAAAAAATAAAAACACATTTTCTACACTGAAAAAAAAAATATTCACAACTTTAAAGTCGTTTAAAAAAAACGGCCATTTCAGATTTTGATCGTCCTTAAGCAAAAAGTTTCGTAATTAAATTTACTAAAAGTCGTCCATACATTGCAAATTGGGCATATTTTAGAGAAAAAAGTTTTTCTAACTTCGAATTTTTTAAGTCCAAAACTGATTTTATTTTTCAAAGATTTTGTTTTAAACTGTCAAATATGATCGTGTTTTCAAGTGATAAATGAGTTTGAATCAGAAAATAAATTGTATTTTTTATTGAGAATAGATAAAAAATGGATTTATACAGTGATTATGTTTTATAAATGAAGGCAATCAATGGACTTCGCCTCTGCCTATGAGGAAATCAACTCCGTCTAACAATCCGACGGATTTTTATGGTTCGAAAGGTATCACAACAGTATTGCAAACATTGAAAAGTAACAACCTTATCCATATCCCATTAAATTCTCTTCTAGAACAAGTGTTGTGAAAAAAAACTTACTAAACGTACCTGCATTAAACGCCAGATGAATAAGAAATAATGAATATGTTTGTATTGTTATCTACCTAAAAAAAGTTGATAAGCTCATAACTCATGATTTTATTTGCAAATAACGGTCTTCTTTTCTACGAATCAAAAAAGACAAAAAAGCGTCCAGGACGAAGGTTAAATACTGGTAATTAGCAACTTTACTGAAAATTATAACGCTGCTCAAGGATATCACTGGAATACTTCCCAAGCAGTGATACACCAATTCTAGATTTACCATAAAAAGATAATAAATTGGAAAATGTTAGTTTTATTATAATATCAGACCCATGACACAGTAGCAGTTCAGCTATTTATTTCAAAATTGATAAATTTTGTTAAACAAATCAAAAGTTATTTTTAAGTTAGATGGAGCTGCAGCTCATTATAAACATAGAAAAAATGCCAGCTTATGTAATTTCAAGAAAATACATGGATTGGAAGCAGAGTGGCACTTTTTGCCACATCCCACGGCAAAGGCCCCTGTGACGCTATTGGTGGCACTCTCAAGCGAATGGCAAAAAGAGCAAGTCTTGCAAAAGACTATGGAAACACAATCGCAACTCCGCGAGAACTATTCGACTGGGCAGTGAAACAAACTGATACATGCATCACCAAATTAAATTTCTGTTATAAATCTGAACAATATGTTAAAATGTCAGAGGAATTGGTGGAATTGTTTGATAAGGTTAACCCGTATAGGCCTGAGTGGAAGCAAAAATTCTAAAACCCTCACCGCTCAGCGCTGATCAGGTAAAGTATGTCGGAGTAGTTCTAGATTCCAAACTTTCTTGGACACCTCACATTGATTTCAGAGTCAAAAAAGCTTGCATGGCCTTCGGTCAATGCCGGCGAACCATTGGTAAAACTTGGGGCCTCAAACCCAAGTATATCAAATGGATTTGCACAACAGTTGTTCGACCAATATTGGCATATGGATATCTTGTGTGGTGGCAAAAGGGTGAAGTGAGAACAATTTAATCAAAATTGCGCCATCTCCAAAGGATGTGCTTGATGGCGATATCTGGTGCGTTCTCTACAACTCCCACGGCAGCGTTCGAGGCTCTTTTAAAGGTTGTGCCACTACACATACATCTTAAACAAGAAACAATTTCTTGCTTTTACCGTTTATGGGTACTGGATCTACTGGAGAAGAATCCAGTGAATCGTAGATCTACACATACTTCGTTGTTTCCACTTTTTGTGAATTGGGACAAAATTGTCCATGCTCCAAGTGATCTCACAATTGCTTGTCACTTTCCTTACAGGACATTTACCACACAATTCCCTTCACGGGAAGAGTGGACGTCGGGCTATTTGGAAAGAAGTATATTAAACAGTATAGTATGTTACACTGATGGCTCCCTTCTTGAAGGTAGAGCTGGTGCAGGAGTAGAGTTTTCATTCCCGGGAACATTTCCCGGGAATTGAGATTTCCCGGGATTCCCGTGTCCCGGGAAATGATTTTCTGTTTCCCGGGATTCCCGTATTTATTCCCGTATAACTTTATAAAAAAAAAAGAAATTACTATCTATTTTCAAACAAAAACCATCGCACCATTTACTTATCATATAATTCTACCCAATGAACTCACTACATCACTAGTTATATTTTGATACTGATTTTTTGTATTTTTTCGTAATGAAATAGTTGTTCATAAAATAGATATCGTTTTTTGATGAATTTTGCTATATAAAATAAAGGAATTTTCAAGGGATCTTTTCTATGAATTCAGTGGGCTTATAAAGTTTTCATGGATGTAACAGTCACAATTTTTAATGTAACTCTAGTTGGATTAAGAATAAACTCCACGAGGACTTATGCTTAAGGTGATTATATAACAAAGCCACATCTCAAATTTTAAAGAGCACAAAACATGAGAACCAAACAGCGCTCCGCGTTGAAAATTTATCCCATTGGTCACCACCAGCAAGCAAGCAATTTGATTGGTTTTCAACGCGAACAGTTATCAGATTCTCCAGTCTTGTGCACTTGAAAGTTCAAAGTTTGGCTTCGTTTCATAATCACCTTAATGCTATAAACTTTGTTGTGCTGAAGCCTAGCTTTCTTTAGAGAAACATGAATAAATTACTCATTACAACATAAATAAACAAAAGAATTACTGGTATAGGGTCGATGAAGCCGCATGACTTAGAACAAATATTCGAATAAAATCGAAAAATAAAGCCAGTGGCATTGTTTTTACGTCTGAAAGCTTTTTATCACGGTTTTGTAAAAAAAAAAACACAAAACAATTTTTTTTTGTGTTTATTGTCGCTTGTGCTACAAAAGCCTATAATACAAAGAAAAATACAAATCAAAACCGTGTTTTTACAAAACTTTAACATTTTTACTATTAAAGGTGGTTCAAAAGCGTTTGATTGATTTAAAAAAGTTCTAATTTAATTATTTATTTTGTTTTATGAAAAATAGCTTTTCTTAGTAGTGCTACTATAGGAACAATAGGTTTCCTATAGATGCAAGGGAGCTTAAATTATATGCAAAACCATATTTCGGTCATTTTTTTTACAAAATCGAGTTGTGTATCAATGGTACTTAGTTAAGTGGTTCCTGAGCTTCATGTTAAAAATGTATTGCAACGATTTGTAGCAAAACGCCCGTAAAAAGCTACTAATGCGGCTATAGGAGACTGTCTACTAAGGGAAAACCGGCCTTACACGAAATACGAATAATTTGAAAAAAAAAAATCCACCAAATTTGCTTTATTTTCACGTTTTTCATAATTTCCCGGGATCCCGGGATTTCCCGGGAAATGGTAATTCTATTTCCCGTTTCCCGGGAAATCAAATCCCGGGAAATTTGAAAACTCTATGCAGGAGTATATTCTCGTGAGCTAATGCTGATTCAGTTTTACTCACTTGGTAGAAACTGCACCGTTTTTCAGGCGGAAATATTTGCTCTTATGTGTGGAGTGCAATCAGCATGGGTAAAGTCATATACTTCTGTTCAGATAGTCAGGCTGCTATAAAAGCTCTCGCTTCGGCCAACTCAAGGTCGAAGCTTGTTATCGCATGTCGAACTCAAATTGAGGGACTGAATTCAGTCAACTCTGTAAACCTTGTATGGGTACCTGGCCATTCTTCCATTGTGGGAAATTAATTGGCTGATGAGCTAGCTCGCGATGGAGCATCGCATGACTTTATTGGCCCTGAGCCGGCTATTCCAATTTCGAAGTGCTGGGTGAAGCTTCAGATAAACTCTTGGGCGGCAACTCAACACAAGCAATATTGGAATAGTTTGGAGTCATGTCGTCAAACAAAATTGTACATTACTGAGCCATCTCCAAGGGTGGCGAAGTATTTAACAAATCTGTCAAAGCAGAATTGCAGTCTCTTGGTCAGAGCGTTGACAGGCCACTGCCGACTCAACTATCACATGGCAAATATTCAGCGTGCTGACTCATTTGTGTGTGATAGTTGTGACTCCGATTATGGAACTTCGTATCACCTGATATGTAACTGTCCAGTTTTTGCGCAAATGCGATTCCAACTATTTGGTAAACACTTAAGGTAAAGATGAATTGAAGCCCAACCTCAAATTTTCAAGAGCACAAATCTGGAGAACCGAACATCCGATTGAGCTGAAAACCTAACCGATTGGTCACCACCAGCTAGTGACCAATCGATTAAGTTTTCAGCTTAAACGGATGTTTGGTTCTCCAGATTTGTGCTCTTGAAAATTTGAGGTTTGGCTTCGATTCATCTTCACCTTAAGTGAAACTGAATTCAGAAGCCTAAATTTTCAGGACATTCTGTTATTCTTAACCCGCTGTGGTAATGAGCTAAAGGCTATCTTTACGCTCATGCGTTTTGCTGTGCCCTTTTTAGGGCGCTGTTCGAACCCATTGTGGTATGAAGCAACAAGCTCTCTTTTCGCTTATGCGATCTTCCCTCTTCCAACTCCTATTTCCTCCCATCTTTCCCTTCCCTTTCCTCTCCCATCGGGTAGATGATGAAATAGGCTCAAATATGGCGATGGCACAAATCTCCCAACTGGTGGGGAACGTGCCATTGGAGCCGGCCTTCTGATAACTAATACCTGGCCCACATGAGGTCGATATTGACAGTCATCAACTTTATTTTGTGTTAACCGATTGGACCGTGTACTTATCAAATATATTGGATGGCAGAGGCACATTTTTTCACTAACAGCTACAAAACGGAACGTTTTTTCAAGGTTCTAAATAATCTTTCGAGTGACAATAAATCACCTGCTGAGATCACAAGTGAAATAAATAATTTAGTTGGATTTCTTTTATCTTAGTAATAAGAATGAACAAAGAACCCAAATTGACAATTGCCGGAAAGATCATTCTCAAGAATCAAAAACTATTCGCATTCTCCGATTGAGGCTCAAGAATCCATCATTCAATCATCAGCAATCATCGAAAACTAAAAACCAGTTATTTCGTTCAAATTTAAAGAAATCTTCATGCAAATCTATCATTGAATTACAGATAGTAAGTGCAATGCAATAATAGATTGTCATGAACATTGCTTAAATTTTGAGTGGAAAAACTGGTTTTGAAAATTTGAAAAAAACGACTTTGGATATTTTCTTCTTAAAGAACGCTTGATTGAAGGTTATATCAATCACTGGGCAAAATTTTAATGATTCTCATCAACAAACTAATTTTGATGCTTCCTACGTTAGGGTTTGCATGCCATTTCCGAGATAGTGACTAATGACCTGAAGGTGATAGTGACATCTGACGCCAGATGGAAGAAATATGGAGTCGTTGGTTCCGAAATGTGAGGGCCCAGAACTGAACACCCGCACGCACGAATGTTATGCCTTGACTACTTCACAATGACTTCCTTGGTTATCGAATGCGCATTGTTAAAAAAATGATAATAAACAATCGACATTTTTAACTGTTAATCTTAGAAACTATCCTCCATAACCCCGCTTATCGTTTATCGATTTCGATAAAAATGCCAGACATTGGTGAGAAATGAATTTATTTTGCCTGCCAGAGTGATTTATCTCGCTCCTATATATCACAAACCGCAACTGCAATCTTCGGTTCACACGTGCTGAACAATTTCCCAAGCTCGGTTCTTTTTTCTTCGGTGCAGTATTCTTTGAAATGCAAAGATTTTCCCATCTTGCGGGTAAGCTTCTTTTGTCCAAAGTCGAAACCATCACCGCAGCGCATTTCTGGGAGGAAAGTAAATTTTCCCTCTGACCGATTTCGAGAGCTATCACTTCGTCTCGAATTTGGCACCCAGCTTCAGCAGTGCCAGCGCCAACCAATCCGTCCGACTGTCTACGTCCATCCGTCGGTCGAGTTTCGGAACTTTTAGAGCGGAAAAAACGGTTCTACTCGACCAGACGCAGCAACTCTTCGTCCGGCGTCTACAAAGACTGGCCGGCGGAATGATGGAGCTGAGTCTCCCTTCTGTGCAATGTGAAAAGACTTTGGTGATGCATTTTTGCATGCACCTCGTTTTAGGGTAAAGTTTTTCCGGAAGTGCTTCCCCATGAATGAGGTGCAGCGTGGAATCGTAAATAATTCATTGCACGTCACGTGAGATTTTCACTCAACCAGAACCAGAGAAACCAGAAATTTTCAGTCTCAGACAGTTGGTCTTCCAGAATTCAGATGGATGTGGTAAGGTGTCGCTGTTTTTCGGGGAATAGGTGCGCTTGTGAGACGGAGGAGATGGTTCAAAATTCAACACTCAAAGCGCACGGACGAATCAGTGGAGAAGATTTATTGTTTCTGGAAAGTTTCCTGCTTCCACCAGAGTCTCAAATTGTTTGAGGAATTCATAATGAAATTTGAAGAGCGTGATGATATCTTTAAGAATCCATGAACGCTCATATAACGAGTGTGGTTCCTGATTTTTTTTTTTTTGATATTCCATCAAAAAGCATGGTCAAATTAGTGACTGCTCTTAGGTTACTGAATTTGGTGTGTGCACACTCAAGACAAACTGTTATGAACAGAGCTTCTCGCTTAGGTCGCGTCATCACCATTAGAATCGATCGAAAACGAAAGCGTTAAATGCCACGTTCTCCATTATGATACCAATAATAAAAGACCATAAACAAAATCGATTCATTTATTGGAGCCGCGAAAAGGAGACCATCCCTCCTGCCATTACAGTGCAATTCCACCCTCCAGTTGCGTATAATTTACCCTCCCACCCCCAGAACCGTTATACCGACTGGGAAGGAATAAAATCACTCATCTAGGGTAATAAAACTGGAAACTTTTTCCCCTCGGTTTTTGGGGGCCTCTTGCTTTCGAGGATTCTAGGGGAAGGGGCCTGAGTCTGATGTGCAGACATTTCACATCTGGAGAGAAAAATACGGACAAGAATTCTTTCAAGGCCTTGGTCCCGTCTGGTTGTTGGCACAGCAAACTTAAGTGAAAACTGAACATGGCCATTCGTTTTCTTGGCGAAAAAATAGGATCACGTTTCGGGGGAAAAGTTTCGAAAGTCCAACAATCTTTAACATGGGTGGTCTTCGTTGTCACCGATGGATTTTGGATTTCGAAGGATAAAAGTTCATTGTCACGCTTTGGGATTTAATTTCTGGTTCTTTTAAAGTCAGCTGGATTATGTGCCCATATCTTTACTTTCAGAGCTGGACTGGAAAAATATGACTTGTTTACTTACATCGAAGTGGTTCTCAATCACTGGATGGAATACATAGGTTTTACCTGAGACAAGACTCGCAAAGATGGTCTTCTTTTTCTGTGATTGCTGAGTTTTTTTCTTATTTCACTTTATGTTCATACCAATCATGCGCAAGCCGTTCAAACCCTCACATGTACCTCTCAGCAAAAAATGATTGCGTTTGCATCACACCGAATCATAAATAGGCCAGGGGAAGTGATTCACCTAGAGTGAATTTATAGCAGAGAAAAAGTAGATTTTGTATGAAAATTGACAGGAAAATGAATGACAAGTTCATCCACTTCTCCTGGCCTATAGCCTTTTGAGTGAAATTGCATGCCAGCAAACGTAGCAGACATAAGAAATAACTAATCTTGTGTTTAGATTTATCAGCAACTTTGGAAAAAAAAAACGGTTCTACCGACTGAACCCAACAGTTTATTTTGAATACAATACTTTTCAATTTTTTAGCCATAAAAACAGCGGGCTGCATTTGACGTTTCGTGACATCGGAATCTGGGCTGCATATGACGTTGATATTTTTCCTCTTCGCGAGTCTCTCTCAGGGTTTTACTATATTATCAGAAATTCTGCATTGTAAATTCAACTTCTGTCAGTTGCTGTTGAATTTGTTAAAACTTTTTTATCATCATATTATCCATGTTTTTCAAAAATTATTTACCATTCTGCTTCGAAAGCCGGACACCTTGTACATTGTCTTATTTTTTGTAATGTTCTAGTAAGTGTAACTGTAATATTATTTCACAAGTCGATTCTTTGATTTTTAACATGTGTTGTAAATATCAATTTATCGTAGTAGGCTGCAAAATCGTAAAAATAAAAATAAAAATAGAAATGAATTGCGTGTCAAGTCGTTTATTTTTTGGCTTGGTAAATATTTACTTAACCCCTCTATCGGCAGCTTCATTTTTTACCGCAAAAAAAAAAAAAATAAATAAATCGCGATAACATTTTTGTTTCTTGACATTTTTGAAAAGCTCTCAAAAAACTCTTCTAGATTTATGTGTCGATATTGATAATTGGCCATCTGGATCAAAAGATATTCCAAAATTCCTTGGGGGCTGACGCGTAGTCATAGCCCAGGTAAATATCTCAGGCTACAGAATTTTTATCGTATTCGGAATTCACTCCTTGGAATGATACATTAATGCGAGTATGTTGTGAAAAAATGAAGCAATTTGATGCAGCCTTCTTTGTGTAATGAGCCTTTATGTTTCTGGTACCGTAAAACGGGGTAACTTTGATAATGCGGGTAACTTTGATATAGGGACGTTCCGATATTGCAAAGTATCGTTATTTGATTCGATACGATTATCGAATCGAAGGATCGATATCACCGATATATTGAATCAAAATATCGATGTATCGCAATATCATTTGATACAATCGATGGCTTGATTATCAATCTAATTGTAGAATTAAAAAAGGAGAATTCCTTACTCTACATGTATAACAGCATAAATAAATAAATAAATAAATAAAATATTCTTGAATTGCTTAGTTAACAGATGTTGAGTTTCCTACGATTCGAAAACAATTCTTTGAACCCTCAATATTATCGGAATTTTGTTCGATATGAACTTAAATTTCTTGTTTTACAATACATAATATTACAGTTGGTATGTGAACTGCTTTCAAATATTTGAAAATCAATTGTTATATGAGAACACCCTACAATTGTTATCCAAATATTGGTCTACGATATATTGAATATGAAATATCGATACCAAAATATCGGATATCGAAAGCAAAATATCGATATTCCGATATATCGGAAGTATCGGAACGCCTCTACTTTGAAAATGCGAGACTCTCAACATACTAAACGAAATAACAAAGTTCCTATTAATCTCTTAAGCAAAACGAATGCAAAAGTAAAGAGTATTAGTATGACACTTCATGTTAAAGCTATTTCCGTTGGAATCAAGTACGTTTGAGGATTTATATGCAAATATGGAAAATTCATAAGATTTTAGAAATTTTGAAATGCTCTCAAACATTCTGTTCTACGATCACTATTTGATGAAGTCATAATGAATTCGTCACTTATACTTGATAGCCTAGTTATAGTAGAACTCGAATTCGGTCTCAAAACTCTTAGCGTATACTATTTTTACAAACTGGGACCATTTTTGTAATCTAAATCAGAAATTTCCATGTAGCGTTAAACGCCTAAAGATATGCAACGCCCTACAAATGTTCTGTAATTCATTCAATTTTGTTCGATGCTTCATTATCAAAGTTACCCCAAAACAGGAAACCGACTTTCGATTATATGAAAAATTATAAATCCATTAAGAATAAATCTTTTGGAAATCTATCAACTGGAATCGATAGTTAGGATACCAGTACTTGTTTTAAAAATATGAATTAAAATTCTTTGAAACAGCATGCATAAATATTCAAGTTTTCTTCGAAAAAACTATCAAAGTTACCCCGTTTTACGGTACCACACTGGACAAATGTAGATCTTGAAAACTCTAAAAAAACTCATATTGTAATTTTCATATTTCTTATAGAATCAAAATGGCCACCAAAGACATTTTATATGGAGAATTTTATATGATCATCACAATATCTTCAAAACTAGATCACTAATGATTATTACCGACACGAGTTCTTAAACTAGAAGAGTTTTTGAGGTCTTGTGAGAAAAAGGTGCAAAAATATTGAGAAACAAAAAGTTATTGCGATTCGAATATTTTTTGCGGTAATAAAAGAAGCTGCCGGTAGAGGGGTTAAGAATGGTGCTCGGATATCTTCTTCTTCTTCTTATTGGCATTAACATCCCCACTGGGACAGAGCTGGCTACTCAGTATACTGCCCATAACTGCATAACAGTCACATTCGACATTTTTGACAATTTCGCGTTAATACCGGGGAGAGTCATCAAATGACAAATACTTTCGATCAACTTACTAAAATCTGTTAGATTGTTCTAGAAAATTTGAAAAAAAAAATACCAAGTTGTTTTGTCACATTGGCAATTGTAACCGCATAACAGTCACATTGAGATTATACATGACCCTCGTAATTTAGTGGCAACGAAATTTCTATCAGAATTATTTTCTGACTATTCACCCAATATGCGATATGAGTTGCACAAAATTTCAGCCTCAAATAAGCATTTTTGAATTCTTAGTGATTTTTTAAAATATCAGTTCCCTCCCATACTGCAGTAAAATGCAAACTTCGTATCCCATTTACTCAATGCCTACTTTTGTCGAATGTTACAAATATGCAGTTATGGGCAGTAGGGGAAGTAGTGGTAAAATGAACAGGGGTGGTAAAATGAACACCGTGCCTTTTACCGAGAATAACCAAATTTCGATGAATTTCCATCACGCACGAAGGATTTAGAGCATAAATCGGAGTATTCAAGTTGATACATAAGTCAATTAAAGTGAAAACATCAACGAAAACTAAGATTTTAGAAAACCATGTTTGAAAATTAGAACTGACGTTACTTTTAGCTCGGAAGACTTGGAGTTTTTCAGGGAGGTGAATATCGTTGTCATATGATGTCAAATCTGATATTTTTAGAATTCTTTTTGAATTGGTTACAGTAAATAATGGATATATTTTCGGTAAGGCAATAAATTTTTTCAGAAATAATTGTTTTGCTCACGATTTTTGCATGATGTTCATTTTACCACCAACAGCTGTTCATTTTACCCACATAGTGCAGGTAAAATGAACATTTACATCGTTTTTTGCTAGCGCCAAAAATATGTGAAAATTCAGCTATTTTAGTCTGAATTCAGGTCGCTTCTATAGATAACATCCCTATTTTTGATGTTGTGGGATAGAACTATACAAATTTCTCGTCTTTCTATTAGAAACACGATGATTTCCTTAAGGTGTTCATTTTACCACCCCTTTCCTTATAATGTTCTTATGAACACTTCCACCACGGAGAAAAGTTGTAGCTGAAAAATGTAAACAGCTAAAAACATGTTGTGAATTTCAGTTTATTTCCATGCACATTATTGGAGCATCAAAATAAACTAAAATGTCAACGATTAATCTGTAATATTTTTTTTGTATTTATTTATAAGGCTTTAAACTTGATTAGCCAGTTCATTCGCCTCAATAAAACATTTTACAATTCTTGCAATAATCCAGTTAATTGTAAGTATTTTAACAATTTGCTTTCTGATTTTTTGTTATCGCTCAATGCTTCTCTTAGATTCAAGCTGATACCTAATTTTTGCCTAATGTTATCAAATTTTTTACATCTTGTTATTATGTGATCTGTTAAGTTCCTCATTACAAATTTCACAAATATCAGGCGCATTTTTTTTTGAACAGGTGGTTTTTGGTAATTCTAGAGTGCCCTAAGTGACATCGTGTTAAAGCTTTCTGGTCTTTACGCTTAATTCGATCCTTCCATTCTCCAACATATGTTTTGATAGAGGCTAGATGCTGATGTTGTTCGTTTGACCACTTTAGCTGGTGTCAATGTCTGCAATATCTAATCCTGGTAAGTCGTGCACTAACAACCTCAATGATCTCCCTCTATATTATTCTTGTTGCCGATGTTTGCTTCGACAGATTGTAGACAGGCGTTGCGACTTTTTCCATTTTCCAGTGATTTTAAACAGCTTGCCGAGTCAGATAGAATGATGGTGGGTTTCTTCGAAGCGTATTTCACAGCTGAAAAAATACTGTATTGTGATGGTAATTTACGTTCTATAGGAGGTCCAGACCATATTATACCACATCCAACGTCCGAATTACATTTGGAGCCGTCAGTGTAAATCTTTTCGAAAGTGGCATATTTTTCATTAAGGATGTTGGTCTTGCTTTTATAGCTCCTTGACCAACTTTGAAGCTATTTTTAACAGTCCAGTCGATCGTTGGTGACTTAATATTCCATGGCCTACGGCTGATACGACGAAGTTTTTGTACCGGAGGGATATTTACTTCTGCTAAAGACAACAACGCTGAATTAGCGGCATGTCGAAGAGCTGGTTGCTGGTTGCTGGTTGTTTTTTATTCAATCTGGCAGAGACTCTTAACCATAGCCAAGACAACTCGTTCATTAAGTGGAAGTACACCACTCTCTACAGCCATAGCAATTGCAGGTGATGTGCGAAAAGCTCCAGATGTCGTTCGTAAAAGTTGGTTAAATGTTGATTGATAAGGCTTGGCACATTTCGTACCGAATAATTCGATCCCATATAGCATCTTATAGTGAGGAAACCTTCAATACATTTGTACATATTAACACCCATTTCGAGTTGCTTGACTCTTTTTAAGTTGTAAGGCCGCCAGGTTCTATCGTAGGCCTTTCGCAAATCCAACATGGCCAATTCACAGTGGTGGCGATTGCTTGTCGCTTCCGTCAAAATTTCATTGAGCTCCGCAAAATAAGTTGCTGTACCTCGTCCCGCCCGAAATGCATGTTGATTCGGATGGAGCAGATCATTTTCCTCCAGAAATGTGACAAGTCTATGATTCACCAATCGCTCGTAAATTTTCCCAATGCAGCTTAATAGGGTGATTGGCCGATAATTAGTAGCGAATTGACGTTTTTGCCCTTGTTTCGGTATTGGGACGACGATGCCTTCTTTCCAACTGTTCGGGAAGCGTCCGTCTATCCAAATCTTGTTGAACGATTTCAACATTGCTAGTTTGCTGGACAGTGGGAGCCTCTTGATCATAGGATAGCCTATCTGATCCTTACCGGTCGAGTAGCCCTTAGTTGAATCAATTGCAGTCAATAGTTCCGAGAGAATTAATTCACTATCCATTTCCACCACATCAATCGGCATCACGTCTTCTTCGTCGACGAAGGTGACATCTCGTGTTTCTTGGAGTGCGGTTTGATCAGTTTCGGTGTTGGTTCGATCTGCGGTATTTTCTTCAAATATATCGGCAAATTCCTCTGCGATCCTGGTAGGGTCGGAGACGTGTTCGTTGTTTATGATGAAACTTTTATTTCCGATAGCTTTCTTGCCACATAACCGATGGAAGTTATTCCAGATTTGATCTGCACCAGTTGTTGGCGCAAAGCTTTCACAAAATTGAACCCATGAGTCATGTTTCGCTGCGGCGATAACTTTTCGCGCTTCGCCTCTCATTCGTTGAAATTCTTTGAGATATGATGTTCTTTGGGGATCGTCAGGGTCAATTCGTTTCAGTGCTCGTAGCGCCTTGCGACGCGCTTTGACGACTTTCTGTACCTCTTTTGTCCACCAGATACAGTCACCCCACAGTTATGGATAGCACACAGATATGGATCAAAGTTGGCTTAAATCTCATCAAATAGAGTTGCATTTACGCAGAACACATTCTATCTACGTGAACCATAAATCTGTACAGCATTGCAATCAATCATAACATCTTTCAGCATATTTTATTCGTCCGTATGAAATAAAATGTTATCCCTATTCATAGAATCGTTGATTCATAACTGTGGGGCATTGGAATCCGTACCACAGTTATGAATCAGCGATAAGACGATTCCGAAAGAAACGCCGAAACATATACTTTCACTAACACACCATTCGTTTACTTCACAGATAAATTGCTTTTATAGTGTTCTGATCCATAATATGAGTCGATTTGATCCATAATAAGAACCCTCCAGTTCCACTGATCCACATCTGTGGGATGGATAACGTTGGAAATTTCTATCGAAATCGACACTTTTTCGTAAATAATTACGATTTTTTATGTGTATTCTGGAAAACAACCATTTTCGGCATTACCAGGCGGGTAATTTAGTTTAGTATAAGGTCATCATGATTTGTAATCGAATTTTATTCTAAAAAATGATCCTTAGCTGATCCATAACTGTGGGGTGACTGTAGCTGCTTTCCCATATGGTTTACAAGATCTTCGTGGAATAGAAGATATTGCTGCGCGATCGAGTGACTCAATGGTGGTGTCAGGACCTGTCAGCTGCTCAACTTCTCGCTCAAATTTCTTCCAATCGGCATCCTTGTATAACCAACGACTCATTCGTTTTTAAAATAATCGGTAAGTGATCGCTTCCCATCGTATCTTCTGCGACTTCCCAGATTAGTCTGGAGGCAAGATTTGACGAAGCGATGGTGTTATCTATGGCAGATAGAGAGCCTCGTGCTTCGTTTATGCAGGTTGGGGATCCATCGTTAAGAACGATCATTTGGTTTTGCACTACCCATGAAAGAAGCATTCTACCTCTCTTCGTTGACTTAGGACTTCCCCAAGCTTCGTGAGAGGCATTCACGTCTCCTGCTAAAATATAAGGTGGATCTGTTATCTTTAGAAGGTTGTTCAGAGCATCTATGATCTTGGTCTTTTGCCGAATGTAGAAAATATATCGATGTATGTCACAGTTATGTTGTAGGGGTTGAGGATTTTTGCAGCGCAGATGGGAATAATTGGGTTAATGTCGATGAATTTGTGAGGTACTTCCTTCAAAATCCCAAGGCCGGCTGAGCCTTTTCCGTTGTGAGCATTACGATGAGCTAACTTCCACGAATATTGACTTTTCAGATAATTCTCAACATTTTCAGCCATTAATTCTTGAAGACACAAAGCGATGGGAGCGTTGGTGGAAACGAAATTGGAGAGCTTGGCGTTGTTTGCCCAGATGCTCCTTATATTCCGTTGGAGAGCAAGAATTTTGTTATGGTTGACTTCGGTGGCATTTGGTTCGGGAGAGATTTCCCGCATCGGTTGGTTGTGTTCTTCTCCGACCATTGAACGTCTTGCGCTGGTTGATGGTTTTTGTACGATACTCCGAAATTTGTCGTATGCTTCAGGATTTGAGAGTGCATCTATCGGAAGGGAGCCTAGTTCTCGATAGTTCGTTCTTGCTTCTTCTTGGTGGTGTCGTTTGCCTTTCCGGTCCCCCCGGACGTTCACTTTTTTCCCGGGCATTCGTCGAGTTCTAGCGTTGCTTAGGTGTATTCTTGAATGCTTGGAGAGGTGGATACGGCTGTATTGTTGGCGGCGATTTCATGTTCTAGAACGGATATGGGAGACAGAGAGGTACTGCTTCGATGAGCTAAGTTAAACATACTTGCCTGTGGGTATTGGCAAGCCGCGTCGGCTGCCGCCAGAGGCTCATCGGGAAAGCCCGGAACATCCCTGGTCAGGGCCGACGCGGAAAGCCTCGCGCTTGGCGAATCATGAAGATGACTTGATAAACTCTTGTCTACGATGCTCAATTGGGATGCACTGGTGGAACACATGTTGCTAACGTGGTATATTTTCGTTGTCCTTTGCTTTTCCGTGTTTTTGCTGGGTCGTGTTTTCTTCCTACTGCGGGTTTCAACACCAGAGACTTGGTTCGGTTGAAGAACATTCCCGACAGATGAACATTTTTTCCTTTATGGAGATTCAATACCTTCATTTTTCTTGTTCGAAGTTCCTTTTCTTTTGGAGATCCGTAAATTTTCGTATTCCATGTTTGCTGCATGAGGTTCGGCGTGAGCGCTCGTGTTCGGTTGATTTGTGGGATGTTTTGGATTGGCGAGTCGTAGTTGGTCCAGAGAGCTGGAGCGTGTTAGTTCGACGTGACAATTTTTGTGTGAAGGTTCCGGTCGGATTGGGACTGTAATTTCTTTCTGTTTGCCACTTGGAGTGCTGGTGTTGGAGCGGCTACATTTCTGCTAGTTGGTTGATGCGATTTGCGCCTTTAGATCAGTGACCATTTTAGTTAGACTTGTTATTTGTTCTTGGAGTGCTTGAATTATACGGTCCTTTTCGCTTTCCAGATTTTGCGTGTTCTGGTTAGCTACAGCAGCATACGAGATATTTCCACTCAATTTTCGAACTTCAGATCGGGCTTCACTGTACGATAGATTGTTATCAATTTTCAACCGAACATTTTTTTCTTCCTCACGGTAGACTGCACATTGCTTCGGGATTGGCGAATGATTTTGGCCACAATTTTTACAGTGTTTCGGGTTAGTGCACGGAGTTTCTAAAACTTCGTGCGTTCCCGAGCATGTGAGGCAAACTTGTTAATTTTTGGTGATGTCGCACTTCTTCCGGGTGTGCCCGTAATTCGCACATCGGAAGCACATCATTGGAGCCGGATAGTAACGTCGTACTGCTACACGAAGAAGTCCGTGGAACACATAATCTAGCAGTTTTGCTCCGCTGAAAGTTAACACTGTTAGAGGAGTGTTTTGCAACCCCTTTCCTACTCGTTTTTTGATGCGTCGAACAGATGTTACTCCTTGAGATTGCAGGTTTTTCAAGATGTACTCTTCGTCGAGATTAACTCCAGCTTAATCAAAAACAACACCTTGAACTGAGTTCAATGTTGGATGCTCAATGATTTCGATAGGCGTGTTGTCTTGGATTTGGTTCGGAGTATGTATTTTGCTCCGCCGGCTTCCTTTGAAGCTTGAAGTTTTTTAGTTTCACTGGGGCCCAGAGCAAGTAATATTGTATTACCGATCAAGAAATGGTCAGTAGGCAACCGTGGTGTGCGCTGAGTCGAGCAAGCTTCATCGTCAGTGCGCACTTGCATCAAAAGTACGATCGATTGCGTGAGCTCATCATCTCGTATCATCCATTGCGGAATCCTCCCTCTGTCAGGTGGATCACTTGGATGGGGTTGAGAGTGGCCCCGCATTTGACTCAAACGATGTTAGGTAGCTTTTTTGATAGAGTCAGTGGCTGATTGTATATTGCCGTGTGGTTTAGATCTCCTCTCTTTTGGTGCTTACTGTATGCGGTCGTCCGATATCGCTCTCGGGCGTTGTATTGTATTATTCACGATTGTTTTTTGTTGCTGTTAAATGTCGGCTGTCCGAAAATCGGAATATTGGATAGCCAAAATGCAGTTTTTCAACTAATTACTGCACACATGGCTTGATTTTCACTATTCACCGCGACAGTTTTCAGTAACAAACGTTATGAATGTAGTTTATGGTGATAATACTTCGAATGAAGCGAGTAATTTCGATAATACGATGATATGAGTCGCGCGCGTGGGGTATCTTTACGATGCCGTTTACACACTGATCTGTTATTTTTCAATCAAATGCACTTTAAATTTACACGATCATGTAACATTCAAACATCTTTAGTTGAACGTTAAACGTAACAATAGATGAAATTGCTCTAATTTTACTATATTCTCCAGTTTACACTACATTGACATTTAAATATTTTTATCTGTGTATCTAACAGTTTCAGCGTAGCTCTAACCTTCAAGAGCACATGGGTAAACACTATGACCGATTGAATTAATTGCTTGCTTTTCCCATAGTGATTTCCATATAAACTTTGAAGGGCTTGTGCAGTCTCAGTTTTTTTTCCAAATGAGCTTTTGGGAGGACACTCAGAATTTGATCTATCATCAAATGAGCGGTGTGGAGCAAAAACGATTTTTTTAACCACTCTAATGAGCAGCCTTGTCGACAAAATTTAGTGTTGATCGGTATGATTCGGAAGAACGGAAATCAGCTTGAACATTATGATTTGTTTAATGACATAATTCGGAAGAACAGCCTATGCATGGAAGAAGGACAATTAACCAAAAACAAAAGACGGACTGGGCAATAATAACTCTACTAGAATAATACGAGAATGGACCACCTGGAAAGTTCCACACAGACTGCACATGGTACTGATGTTTGAAATGTCTTGATGTTATTAAAATAACTTAAAATAAGTTTACAATTGGAAACCTTTCGAAGGGTATGAGACTTAGAAAATTGGTCTACACGATGTATAAATAGACTTAAGTCAACTGGCAATCAGAAAACTTGAAAAAAATCCTACCCTTCAAAGCTCTCGATCTGATAAAAAAAAACTATCCCAACTCTTAATGTAAAGATGTATCGAAACCAAACCTCCAGTTTTCATGAGCACAAACGGTTGTCTGGTTCTCTAGATTTGTGCTCTTAAAATTCGAGATTTGGCTTCGATGCATCTTCACCTTAATCTCCCTCACAAGCTGAAAATATTTAGGATGAAAACATTGTACAGCCAACTCTCTCTCGTTTACTCGATAAAGGGTGAACACGAAATTATTGCGACACCTGTATTTTGTTTCGTTATAAATCTTTGAGTTACATTTCCAAATAATCAACAGAAAACATCAACAACTAAATATCGTATTGACAAAAAATCTAAAAGGAAAATATTTGATATTTTGGTCTATGCAAAACAACTTTTACCGAAATAATTTTAAGCGGATTACGAACATGCGTTATGAGCTTTTCGTTATGAGCTTTTCTTGAAGAGTACTTCAAGAAAAGCTCATAACGAACATAAAGCATGTGCGTTTGGCTCGCTGCTCGATTGGCTCACAATTTGACAGATATGTCAGCTTCCGCGTATCGCTCTTATAAAGTATCACTAGAGTACATGTCCTGCCAAATGAAATATTTGGAGGCGAACTTCGACATTTTCTTCCTCTTAAATTTGTTGTCCACATCGAACTTGCTCTTGCCGATGCAAAACTCCAACCCCGGAATTTGCTTAAAATCGGCTTTTATACACGTTTCGTCGTCCATATCACAGCAGCCATATTTTGTCAGCATCTTCTCGTAGAGCTTCCGTGCCCGAGTTTTAGCTGTCGATTGCTGCCGCCCATCGCGGTTTGGTGAGTTCTGTACCTTGTATGTAAGTAGTCCAGCTCTCTTCATTGCATTCTGGACGTAGTTTCGCGACATGCCGATTTTTTTTAGCCAAATCACGGCTTGAGACATTGGGATTTGCTTTAATCATCCGCTTCACCTTTCCCTCCGTCTTCTTGTTCCCCGGTCGTGGTTTTCTTCCAGCTCATTTGCCGTGGTCCAACGTCAACCGCTCCTGGAACCGCTTCAACACTCTGGAGACGGTTGAATGGTGTATGTTCAAAATTTTTCCCAACTGCCGGTGCGACAGGTCAGAAAATTCCAGGTGTTTGGAAAGAATTTGTTCTCTCGACTCGCGTTGGTTTACCTCCATTTTCGTTGAATCGAAAAACACAACTTCGAGTTTGACAGCATGTAAACAATACACATCAATGAGAAAGTGTGCAAAATTTGGTTGATTTTTACCCAATGGTAGAATAGTTATGCCCTGTTGAATGTGTCGCAATAATTTTGTGTTCGCCTTTTATTCTGTGTCTTGATATCGAGTTAGAGAACCACATTTGAACCAAATTTGGTTTCAATGGCTAACTCCCTTGGATCGCAGTTGCATTGGTTTTATGTTCTTAAACTCGATACTTCCCTGAATCGAATTTCAAAGGTGAATACCAAAGAACAGTTCATTCTTAAAGCAGGATAAATCATCATTGATATACAGCTCTTTAGTGTTAGTTCAAGGAACATTCAATGCTGAAAGAAAAACATTCTAAATGTAAGCAATTATTCACTCCTCTGCTAGCATAGGTTTTTGCATTGCGTTTGTAGTCAGCTTTTGACAGTTAGTGAAACCGTTTACGACTTATTCGTCTTTCTGTAGTATCGATTTTCTTCAATCTTTTTGATCGTAGTTAGTAAATCAATTAATTTCTAACAATCACAAGTTTGGCTTCTTCTTTTCACAACGCAGAAACAGCTTCTTTAACGTAGGTGTTCACTGAGTCACTATTAATTTATGTGGTTTGTTTTAACGTAAGAATAACGCGACATTTACGGAACGCGATGAGAGACAAGACATAACACCTATTGTTCTTACTATCGTCAAAAAAAAAAAACTTAAAAATTACCGGTTGACAGAAAGGTAATTTTTAAGTTTTTTTTGACGATAGTAAGAACTATAAGTGTTATGTCTTATCTCGCGTTTCGTGAATGTTCACCGAGTCGTTCGGTCTAAATTTTAGTAAGACTCTATGCACGTATAATAAGCCTTTGTTCCATTAACTGTAAAAAGTATTAAAATATGATGGAACAGCCTAAGATCAAAAGAAGGAAAAATTTCTTATAAAAATTTAAGCTAGTGTAATTCAAATAATGTTTATATCAGTATAACTATCAAGAACTGCCGATGATTTAAAGAAGGGAAAATTCCTAATTCAAATACACTGTGTCCATTTAGCTTAAGACCACCTACATTTTAGAACAAATGAAACAAATTTTGTTGAACTTCAAAGTAGTTGTGAATGTTTTATTGAGTACTTCAGTTGTACAGTATTTTGTAATCATTAACTTACGACTAATGAATAAATCTAATTTTTTAGAGCAACTTTATTGATTTCTGCTGTCCATTTTATTTAGGACCATTTCATATATTGTTCGCTTTTACACAGTAAAAGCTGTGTAAACAGTGAAATTAATGTGTCAATAATCGGTCACCTTACCATTCCTGTTAATAACCTGGAACATTCGGTTCGGCATACTGTTAACCAAGTTTTCCAGTACAGTCTTCTCAATATTTCCCCATGCCTCCAAAATAGCTGATTTGAGCTCATCAACAGTGGCGTACTGCTTACCTTCAGCATAAATCCTGCGTACAAGGATTCCCCAGAGGTTTTCCACAGGATTTAGGTCTGGGGAGCGCGCTGGCCAGTCCAGCAGATCGATTTTGTGGTCCTTTATCCACTGTTTGGTTTCCTTGCTTGTGTGGATAGCAGCATTGTCCTGCTGAAAAGTGAACTTTTGCGTCGAAATCTGCGCAGGAATGGTAGAAGACGCGTTTCTAGCACCTGGATGTAGTCCTTGCTGTTCATTTTGAACGACGTGAACGCAAGGTCCAGCTTTCCAGATGCACAGAATCCTGCCCAAACCATGCATGAACCGCCACCAAAATTTCTTGTGGTGAAATATTGTTCTTCTTTCCGCAAATCTCTCCAGTATCCATTAAATCCGTCGGGACCATCCAGATTGAACTTCTTTTCATCACTGAAGATCATCTGGAAGTAAACAAAAAAGAAAACATACTTTTTAATAAACATTCCTTAATCACGCTGAAAATTGCTTTAAAATAATACGCCCTTTTCACAACTTACCATGGTCCACTGTCGATTCATGTTGGCTTTTGCAAAGTTCAAGCGTCTCTCGATGTGGGATGGAGTAAGGTTTGGAGCTTTTGCCTTTTTGGCCCTTTTTATGTACGGACTTTGGACCAAAACTTGACGAATAGTCTCCCAGCAAACGTTCAAATTCAGCTCCTGCTTAATCTGCTTCAGCGATTTTTGGGAGTTCGAAGCGGTTCTAACGATTTCACGTGTCAGTGTCTCTCGTCCGGAAAGCTTCGATTTGCGAGGTTTCTTCCGATTTTTGCCATATTTTCAGATAAGTTAGGACCACTTGATGTGACCGGCCAATCCGACGAGCAATTTCTCTGATTCCAACTTTATCCCGGTGAAATGCTTCTATTTTGCCTTTCTCCTTATCCGTCAGTGCTTTTCCTTTTTCTTCTTAAAAATTTCAAAACACACGTAAAACACTTGTGGTCTTAACTTAAATGGACACCGCAAAAGTATGCGAAGGACGAATAAACACTGATCCTTCATCATCATCCACCACTACTCGTACATTCGACTGCTTACACAAATACAAGCAAAGTGTCATAGGGTGGGTCATAAATATAAACTGTTTTCCTATTGGATCTGAAAAAAATCAGGTGGTCTTAAGCTAGCTGGACAAAGTGTATGAGCTAATTTATTGCCAATAGTAATAAAACCAGTACATGTTGAAAAAATAGCCTATGTTTAGAAAAAAAAAATCATATTAAATTATCAAAAACATTTCAAACCCTAGCACATCGTTGGTAGCCCAGAGACGCACTAGCCATGAGCTCATAGTCTTGACTCGCGTTCACAACTTCGTCCTGAATGAACGGATAGTTTTATGTATTGTAAGTGTTCCATTATATAGCGACAAACATGACGTCCCGCAACATCATAAAGATCAAAAAGTTAACTAGCAGATCAGTTATTGGGCCACACTTATGAATCCTACACATCAGTGTTGAAAAAAAAAACGATTACATTTTTGTTCTTGATTTGGCCAAACGGCATTCGGCCAAACGGCCGGACACCGTTTCAAGGTTCTTTTAACTCGTTTAATTGATTTTCATATGTTTATTGTGTTTAATTGTTATTGTTAGATATTAATTGTAAAAATGCTTGTTTACGTTGTGAAGAAAATATATGGGGTTTTTATATGCTTTTGAGTAGGGTGTACATGTTAATCAACTCAACAAGCCTTTTCCTCATCACATATTTCATTAAGACAAAAAGTCGGATGAAATTCAATAACTAAATAAAATAGAATAATATCATTTATTATTGACTTATTTCTGGTGCCTACTGATCCTTTCGATTTATAGATGAAGGTTCATATGTCCCTGGTGTCTGAAAGGTTAGCAGATACTGGAAAAAAAAAAATGTTTAATTTATTTAATTTTCAATGGGTACTATGAAAAAATAAAACCTCGAAACAAATAAAGTGAAAATTATTGACAGTTCGATCAACATTCTGAAAACATTGCCTATTGAGATCATGTTAAATGTGTGTGCAAGAAATGTCAAAATCGATTCACACCTCGCAGTTTTATAGCCAGCTTTAAAAGCTGAATTGGTTTAAAGTACATCATGACGGAAGTACTAATATAGTCTATATATATAAAAAACCTGCGTCTACAATGAGTTGCTTATTTAGTCTCTACGTCATATTTAAAGCACAATAGTGAAAAACATGTTCATTTCAGAAGACCCATCAAAGCACAATGAAAACCATAAAAAATGGCACTGCTATAGTAAATCAAACTTATTTTTTTATTTATTATTTTCATAATATGCAAACAAATCTTTGGGATGGTCACTCCTCTGGTTACTACGAATAGAAGGTAGAATGAATCTCTGATTTCACAATTCCATTTCAAAAGTGAGTTTTGAACTGACGCTTAACGTGACCAAAATGGAAAAATGCATTCCTTTGGATTGTGCACTTCCTTCTAAAGGTTTCTTTCCGAATCGCAAAGCAGGGTAACTGTCGAATTTTGCAGGAAACCCTTGAAGATCGCGAACTTCTTCTTAAACATCTTGACGAGGAAAGGCCCTAAGTTTTTAACTGTTCAGGCCATCGAACGGTTGTTCAAGGTCGTCTTGAATGGTTTCTCAAGTGACGGTAAAATAAATAATTCAATTGGATTTTCCAAATCAAATGGTCTAATAATCCTTTCAATCATAATAAAGTAAGATCAAACTGCGGAGAGCAATCGAAACAAATTATTCAACTATTGATATAAGCGCTCGGAAAACGGAAATCAAATGGAGTGATCTTTTCACCAAAACCGATTTCCACCCATGATGAAAATGGAAAAACGTTTTCATTTTCCTCCTATCTACTCACACGGTTCATCGTTGCCCTACTGCTACAAGTGGTTAGCCTCGTCTGTTTGGTTTCGGTGGTTTATGTGGTTGGCGCTCATCCAACATTGGAGGAAAGTGTCATCAGAGACCAGAAGACCCACACTATTGGAACGAGAAAACTCAGTCCTGGCCGGTGAGAAAACTGTAACGTGTGCTTTTTCCGTTTCTCTACACTCTTTTGCAACTCGGGTCGGCTGCACTACGGGCAAGAAATCGAGATTTCGAGACGAAATTCCATGCATTTTCAAAATGAACAAAAAAAACTTCAAATGAACATACAGAAGTCGTGTTAGTGTGATCAATATTTTTCCAAAGAAAAAAAAATGGGCTTTTGTCGCAACATTTTGATTTCTGCCCCATAGTGGGCTGTAAGTGGCTGTAAGCGGCAGCTGTATGGTGAATGGTGGCAAAAAGTAGCTAGATATTTGCTTTCCACTAAGTTAAACGAGCCGTTGTGGGAGAGAGAAATGGAAAACGCAAAAAAGACCACTGAGAGTGCTTCCGTAGGAGTATTCCGATGTTTGAGCGTGGGAGGAAGAAAGATTTCGGCTTGGGTGGGGGCTGTGAAATGTGGGAGGGAAAAATTGCCGAGCAAGAAGGACGAACGAAGAATGATAGACTTCAGCGGAAGGCACTTGGCCCGAGTCGGCAGTCGATTCGGTGGGAGCAAAAGCAAACAAAGTCAGTCCTCAGGAAGGTCGATTGGCGCTGGTGCTGCCTGCTTGAACGTGGCTGGTGGAAAACGAAAAAGAGGGAGGAGTGTTCAGTTCTTTTTTGGGAATCCCCACCAGGGCTGGAGCACGTGCCTTTATTAGTCGTGATGGAAACGAGTGATTTCAATTCATCAGAGGCCAACTTTATTTGCCTGCATGAAGGTATGGTTGAAGACAATTCTCGAATGAAATTTCAAGGTCTGGAAATGCATTACTTTTGATTGGAATGGATGTACTTCGCTACATGACCCAAGTATCATTATTTGATAGGATTAAACCCTTATAGCCCTAAGTGGAAGCAAAAATACTAAAACTCTCACCGCTCAGCGAATACGGATTCCATTTTTTTTTGTCAGTTTTACTATACATATCTAGTTATTAAAAGTGATTAAAAAAAGGGGGTTTGTTCCTGGGGTTGGAGTAATTCCGGAGGGTAACTGCATCCGGTCAACATTATACCTGAAGAGATTGGGACTTTTTAGGATGTACCGGATGTGGCCACTAGGACTTAATGCTTGGAAGAACCGCCTATAGATTTGTTAGATACAAAACCGTTTCAAACCTCAAGAAGTAGACATTAAACATAATAACATACAAAAATGCGTACAAATGCTCAGATCCCATCCCCGACATAGTCACTTATGACTTAAAAGTTATAGTGACGACTTTCTTCGGAAGGGAAGTAAAGCCGTTGGTCCCGACATAAACTAACCCAGGGCTAAAAATCTCGTTCATAAAAATAGAAAAAAAAGCTTAGATACTAATTGACCACTCAATAGTAAATTTAAGGTGTACCGGGGAACCTGAAAATGACCAGTTTTAGGATCAATCAAATGTAATAAACATGATTATTCAATTCAATCGTTTCTTAAAAAGTTTAAAAAAGACACGGACACCGTCTTCAGCCATTTAGCTGCACAGATTTTAACTTAACACTAGACAACGGACAAGCATGCTCCAGTGGAACAGCCGAGAAACATTCTTGACGAAAAGTTTCAATGGCTGAAGCGGGATACGAACCCACACTCCATGACACGATGCGCTCAAATGCCTGACGACACTAACCGCACGGCCACGAGACCCACAACTGATGCGTTTTTAGTAAAATTCTCTGATACAGTGGACACATTATAGACACTTCAGGAGATTATCTATGACTTCAAATTTACCTACTCACTGGGGCACAAAAGCACACCACCCTTTACACTCGACCTGACCCAGTGACCCTCCGATATAATTCCAGCCACATGAACATTCCCAAGTTCCTATGACCACTTTTAGAAACCAGATCTGTACGGGTAAACAGACAAAAAATATTGAAATCCATAAATTGTTCGCTGACTGGTGAGAGTTTTATTCTTTCACTTAGGCCTATATGGGTTAATATTGGGTAGAGTAAGAACTACTTAGGCACTTTTATGGTTCACTTTGGTGTGGGGTTTTCCTCGGCCTTATTATCTGAAACATTGCGGTAAGCACATTGATCCCTCTTCGATTGGCTTTTCGGTCGATAATAAATTTAAAAGCGGAATTACTTTTAATCATCCGACGTTTCGACCCTTGGTTTGAATCTTTTTCAGAGAAGGAATAGGTATACCGCTTTCCTTTCACCGCCGATTGCTTGGCGTTGGACTGTCGGGTTTGGATCTTTCGTGGTTAGCTCTCTTGAAAGCTGAAACACAGTGTTTGGATTTTGATCCGAATAAGCCGATCGAATCATATTCGGAGAGTGTAACAGTTCACGAATCATAACAGTTCGTAGCACATCGCATTCGGAGAGACCTATGAATGTAAACATTCACTCTCTCGTTTGGAACGTGGCACTAGAGCATTCAAGAGCAGCACTCTCACAGACTGCAAAAGTACATAACAAAAAAAAATCCTAAATTTACGTAACACGTAAACTTTCATGATAATCATGTAAAACGAGTTATCACTGAATATTCAACGATACATAATGTAAACTGTCTCATTGCATTCGAAAATGCTTGGAATCTTGATTGAAACTGAAACATTTCATGATCTTCTACCCAACATTCGCCATGTCTTGCATCTAGAAAGTGAAATTGCAAACAAGATTGCTCGGTTTACATGATTCTACACTGCATATTCTGTCATATATAATGCACATGAATGAATCGACGATGTGCATTAATTATGATTGAATTGTCAGCGTGAAAATCATGTAAACCGAGCCGTTTTGCATGCAACGTTCTTTAAGAGAAGACGTTTCATGTTCAATATTAAGGATTTTGCTAGCAATGTTGGATATAATAGATATGTTTGTGATTTGCATGATTGAAGCTAAAATTTACGTTACGTGTAAATCTTAGATTTTTTTTGTGTGTATCGAGCCATTCGGGTGATTTATAAAATTGGTAACGAAGCCTTTAACAACCTAATTATAATCTATTGTAACCAAAGGGATGTTTTTGGTTACAAACATAGTACAGAAAATAAAAAAATATTTGCCTCTGTTTCTTGATCGGAATGAGAGTGGGTCAGTGAATGTTACAAGTGTTGACACACACTGATCGGCGTCAAACAGTAGGTGATGTTTGTCTATCTTGCTTTCGCTAATGGTTCGTTATCTTCAAAGAACGATAAATGTCATGCATGTTGTATGAATGCTGGCGGATAAATGGGATGAAATTATGACTCGTGTGTAAATGATCGTTAAATTTTCCAAAGTCTGCTGAAACATTAAGCAACCAATAATGAGCAAACATTTACCGAAAATAATTATTTATGTAACAAGTTGCAATATGATGATTTTTTCAGCGCGAGTCGTACATTTATCCAACGAGGCTCGCCGAGTTGGATAAATACGACGAATGCTGATAAAATCTAGATTTTCAACGAGTTGCATACAACATTTTCTGAAGATATTTTAAGGAAATCCACATCATGCGTAGTAGCAACTTAGTATTTCTCAATCAGGTAGGCTGTAGAATGACTAACACGAATTTTCACACTTTCATTGCTGATCACGGTTTACAATATTTATAAGGTTATATACTCCGAAAACTGGCAGCTACTTGACGACGTCATTCCTATTCACCTCGAACCAATTTGTTGAAAAAATAATCTAGTCATCTAGATCACGGTGTACTGTATTAAGAAGGTGATATGTTCCGAAAACTGACGACGTCATTCCTATCCACCTCGAACAAATTTTCGAAAAAAAATGATCTAGTGGTCCGGAAGGTATATAGTACGATAGGAGTGACGTCATATGTTTACAATCAAACTTAATATTTACATCAGTAAAGAGCCTGCCTTGTTAATTTTATGCCGTGATTCAGATCGTATATGTTACGCATGTTTACATGCAAATTTGATGTTTACACAAGTAAAGAGACTGGCTTATCTTGTTGATGCCGTGATTGTTGATTCTACTTTCAAAGACAGACCAGGTGAGACGCGGCTAGTAATTTTCTACTATATTGTAAGTTATTCATGTACTTAGTTGCCTACACATAAGCATACACGACCCGCCCTATAATGCTCCCGTGTATTTTAATAGTGAGCTTACAAATTCTACTGCCTTCTCTACGTACGCAAAACTCAGAATTCCTCACAGTCAACTAGCGTCTGATTGTACAATCCGAATCCGACTCAATATTGTTCGTCAAATGGTTGTAGAATTAGAATTTAGTTAAGTCATTGAGAAATTCAGAGCAATTCAATAAGTGACGTATAGAGGTAATCCAATCAGAGGCGTCTCGTGGTCTTCAGCCCTACCTGTTCTTTACACCATACCTTCACTTACATTTAAACTTACATGAGTGGATATTCAAGAGACCACAGACTCATGGAAATATTGAGTTATAGAACAAAAATGATTCGGATTCATTATAAAAAAAAATTATGCATTTTACATTAACTCACCATTTATTCCTTGTTTATTGATACAATACCGGAATACATGTTTGAATACAAATACAAATCATTTATATTATCATGCAATATGCACCTTTTTAAGTTTGTAACAATTCTCCTTCAACGGCCATTAGCATCAACTAAAACAATCTTTCCAACCCCAAACCAATGCAATCCAGCAGCGTTTTTCCTCCAACGATCTCATAGAAAACGGCTTTTCCGACAAAATTTCAATAACGCTGTAGGTCTACCTTCTCCATCTAAAATAAGTACCGTAAAACGGGGTAACTTTGATAGTTTTTTAGAAGAAAACTTGAATATTTATGCATGCTGTTTCAAAGATGTACAATTTATATTTTTAAAACAAGTACTGGCATCCTAGCTATCGATTACAGTCGATAGATTGGCAAAAGATTTATTAGGAATGGATATATAATTTTTCATATAATCGAAAGTTGGTTTTCTGTTTTGGGGTAACTTTGATAATGGAGGAAGATTCGAACAAAATTGAATGAATAACGAACATTTGTAGGGCATTGCATACCTCTAGGCGTTTAACGTTATATGGAAATTTGTGACTTAGATTACAAAAATGGTCCCAGTTTGTGGAAATGCTTTTCGCTAAGAGATTTGAGACATTTCAAGTTCTATGATAACTAGGCTGTCAAAGATAAGTGGTCAACTATTCAAAACTACATCAAGGCTTCGTGGCCGTGCGGTTAGCGGCGTCAGTCGTTCAGGCGTATTGTGCCATCAAGTGTGGGTTCGATTCCCGCTCCAGTCGGTGGAAAATTTTCGTCAAATGAAAAATTCATCATTGGGCTACTGGGTGTTTCGTGTTGTCCGTTGCCTAATGTTTGTAATCGTTCAGTCTGTGCAGCCTTGAGCTGAAGACGGTGTAAATTGTCTTTTTTTTAAATAGTGATCGTAGAACAGATTGTTTGTAAGCGTTTCGAAAATGCTAAAATTGTGTAATTTTTTTAAATTCGTATAAAAAGCCTAATATGTTCTTGATTCAAATGAAAACCGCTCTTACATGAAGTGTCATACAAATATTCTTTAGTTTTGCATTCGTTTTGCTTAACTGATTAACAGAAATTATGATATTTCGTTTAGTATGTGGTGGGTTACACACTATCAAAGTTACCCGCATTATCAAAGTTACCCCGTTTTACGGTACGTTTTAAATAGTGGTGAATAATGTGCACACCCAAAAAAAAATCATAGATTTACACGTAACGTAATTTTAGCTTCACTCATGCAAAGCCATTTCTCATGTATTATTCATTGATAAAACCCACAAACACATCTATTATATTCAACATTGATACCAAAATCCTTAATATTGAATGCGAAACGTCTTCTCTCGAAGAATGTTGCATGCAAAACGGCTCGGTTTACATGATTTCCACGCTGAAAATTCAATCATAAATAATGCACATCAAATGACAGGCCCTCGATTCATCCATGTGCATCATATATGACAGAATATTCAGCGTAGAATCATGTAAACCGAGCATTTTTGTTTGCAATTTCACTTTCTAGATGCAAGAAAGCATGCAATATTGGCGAATGTTGGATAGAAGATCATGAAATGTTTTAGTAGACTGGCCCACCCTAGTATGGGAGAAAAATAAAGTTGTATAATTCGGGGCACCCACCAGGATTATTCTTTAGGGTTAGAGGAAAACTTCCTGAAAGTTTCAGCTCATTTGGTCGTTCCATGAGCTGGCGCAATTGAATTGAAGTTAATATGGGATTTTCAGCTCCAACATATAGGAAACAGCACATCATCTCCTGTTTGAGTCAGGAAAATTGTTGATCGCGTTCAATTGAACCCAGAATGTCAAAAACACTACTTGATACTATAGCAAACAATATTGTAGAAGGTTGTATGATGATTAAAATTGATATGATTGCTGTTTTAACTATCTGAAGTAGATTTGCAATATTGCATAGTATTCCTTCAACTTAGCTGGGTGGTAGCCACTAAGCGCATCATAGCCACCTATGACGCTGGGCGAGCTGCGGCACAAGGTGCATGCACATGTGTGATTGTACGGGAGTGCTGATCTAAGCCTAACTTTCAACAACTGAAAGCTTAATGAAAATGAGCTTAAATCCAGTTACAACCTTCGGCAACTATGTTCATTAGCGTATCAACTAGTGAATTTGTCATTCTGGGCTCAATTGAACGCGATTAACTAGTGTACGAGACGAAACAGTGACATAGGGTCAATTTTCAATATATTTGAGACGAATATTCCATACAAATTTTGAATTGAATGCGCCAGCTGGGGGAGCAACCAAATGAGTTGAAATTTTGAGAGAGCTTTTTTCTTACCCTAAGGCACATATCTAGAGGGTGCCCCGTTGAATTTTACAACTTTTTTGTTTAAGGGCCAGTCTAATGTTTTAGTTTCACTCAAGATTGCAAGCATTTTCGAATGCAACGAGACGGCTTACAATATTTATCGTTGAATATTCAGTTATAACTCGATTTACATGATTATCATTAAAGTTTACGTGACACGTAAATTTAAGATTTTTTTGCTGTGTGAAGCAAATGTAATTTTACCGTTTAAACGATTCACAATTGGTCGGTGTTCAGGGCTGTCTACAGGACTACATGTAGTTTTAGCCTTGTACAGATTGATCAAGAACTCAAACAGTTCTGATCTTTTTGATACTATTTGGCTCTCTTGCAGACGAAACAAATTTTCGACGTTAGAAAACCTACAGGCATCGTTAGAGGCTCAATAACTGCGAATGGAGAGTGGTCAATCTTCTAATTTACCAGAAAATGTAGGTAATTTTTAAGAAATGCCGTTTCGTGCAGCGAGTTGGGCCTTTGTTGGAGTATTCGATCTCCGCTCTTATTTGTATGACGCCGTTCTCTTGGCAAACTTCTTGCTATATTCATTACCCGATTCTTCCTCAGTTACTTCACTAAGGCTAATGGATATTTCACTATCTGTTTCCTCCGTGCTTTCATCTTCGCATTTCTCTGTTTCAGCTTTTCCGACAAAGTTTACACCGTGGATGCGTTGGTTAGCTACGTCTTCCGTTACCCATCTTTCTGACCGCTTCGGCCTATGGTGCTTCATACTATCCAACTCCTGCTGGGTTGCATCAAAACGTACTTATTACGACTTACGCAAATCCTTCATACGCTCCAAACGAATCTGCTTCTTCTTTAAAATCTCCTCCAGCTTTCCTGCTGTAATTTTTTTTTTTGCAAATCGTTCTTCAATTCTATCCTCTGCTTTTGGAGAATTTGCTTCATCTCCAATCGCTTCTCCCTCAAAACACGTTCTTGCTGTATTTCCTCTAACTTGTCCTGTTTTTCTCGCGTCAACGATCTTACTTGACGATCCAATGGTGCCTGTACATCGAAATGCGTGACGCAGGCGTATCCCCACGCCTGGCAAAAAAGCATCATTTGCGACACTACCTTGAGTATCAGGGGATACTCTACTACATCCCAATGTACGTGGATGGTCCCACTACCACTGTTAGAATCCACGATTTACCACCGCAGATGTCTAACAACATCATATCCGACTACATGCAGCAGTATGGCAAAATCATCTCTATCTACAACGAGTTATAGAGAAAGTATTTTGCGGGAATTCCGAACGGTGTGCGAGTCGTACGCATGAGGATGGAGAAGCCGGTGCCATCGCGAATAACAATAGACAAACAGCATACACTCGCACCTATTCGAAAGACGACAAATCGAAACCAGTCCGTAACGAGAAAAGGGACAGTACAACAACACACCAAGAACGAACATCCAGCTCTACTGTTGCAGATGGAACGAACCATACGAACAACGACGACGAACACTTACCAACACCGCATGACGTCGACGACGATAACGACGACAACGAACGAGACAGCGAACTGGAAACATCCACGAAACGGCGGCTGTCAGCTAGAACATCGAGCGAAGAGAAAGAAGGAACGCAAACACTCGGTGCAGACGAAGAATCTGGCAATGAAATCGGTAGAAAACAGTCTCCTGATTTAGGCTGGAGAATTACTAGATCGAGAAAGTGTAGGAAAATTAATGAATGAATTTGATCTGTATATGATTCGAGAATTAGGTACTTAGAATAATTAATTAATGAATTTGTATAAATATCCGACACGAATGCACGGTTTACGTGTTAAGTGTCGTGATAAAAAAAAACAAAACAAACAATACCAAATTCGACAATATTTACAATGCATTTTGCCTTCTTGCGTTTCTTATTCCAATCCGCAGGCTCCACAAACACTTTTAGCGATGTTTGGTGTACCATGACCCCACAGTTATGGATCAAATAGTGTGGAGTCCAACCTATAAAATTCAATAAAACGACATGGAAAACGTAAAATTGTAATTCAAAAGCACGAATCGAATCGTTTTAAATTGGAACTTTGGTTGGTAAACTGTTTTGAGTGTAATATTTACATAGGATTGCATAAACATTAAAATTTGTGTCGGTTCCTGAAAACCACATTATGGATCAATTTTCATATTATGGATCAAATTGTGACATATTACCGATCAGTGCGCAAAATCAAGAGATTTTCAACTCAATGCATCTGTATTGCATGGTATGGCGAAAGTTAACAATGTGTCATATACACACTCAATCACGATTTGCTTGTTCGGTAATTTTTTATACTGGGTACGAATTGTAAATCATAAAAAATACCGAACTTTCAGCTTTTTGATTGAAAACTTCTGACGTTCAGTAATAATTTTTACTTTTTACTGAACTACGGTAGCTATCAGACCCCATTTTGCAACATTACCGAACAGGCCGTAAAGTCAGTAAAAACAATTACCGACTATTCAGTAGTTGATGTTTTTTATTGACTTGTCGTCAAAATCAAATCAAAACAAACTGATGCGCATGCGGGAAAGTGTCAAATGAGAATCTCCTGCTGTAAAATCGTCCGGCGCCGGGAGACACGGCTTTGGCAATCAAACTTTTCCTGCACCTACTTTGCGCTTTCTCGTGGTAAGTAGTCGAAATTTAGTGAGAAACTCAACCATTTTAAGCAACTAAAAAGGTTCAGCACGTTTAAATTGCTTACGTTGGTAAATTCGGTTGATTTCCATACAAGAGGTAAATTCATCTGCATCATTGAGTTTGCCTCTTGTATGTAAACCAACCAAATAATGATTTTGTCACACATTTTTCGATTACTTCCACTGAGATATGAGCATACCGTAGATGTTTATTCTCACGAAGAATGCATGTCGATTGGGGTTTAATTTGTATTGATTTCTGAAAAAACAGTATCCGGAGAAGCAAACCATGAAGCATGGGAAACTGGAAAGCCAGTAAAAACGCTCTACAATTTTACTGACTAAGTCAGTAATGTCCATCAATCAAAAAATGTTTTGGTTTACTGGGTTTTTTCGGTAATCGTAAAAATTACCGAAAAAACCGTAGTTCCAAAACCCAGTAAAATTTTACTGGGGTCGGTAATCTGAATTGGCTGTGTATTACTGCAAAAATAGCAGTGTTAGAGCTGGAAACAAGGGTAAAATGCCCTTTTTATTGTGATACTGCATTGTAGTAAATGAGACATGAACTGTTTTCGCTCCACACCAAGTTTTCCACCCATTTTTGTCTGCTAAAAATGAAATTTACAAACCTTGATGTTTTATTAGTTTTATCTTTAGTGCTATTGTCTGAAAATGTCGAATGCAATGCATAAAATAGCAGATATCTACATTCTTTGGAAGTGATCCATAACCGTGGTAAACAATCATTTCCTGGTCCATATTATGGATCACTAGTTAGAAGTGCTAATATTCGGTATTCAGAATAAAAATTCAAGTAAAACGTTTTCCAAAGATGAATTCACACTTCATCGAAGCAAACGAGCATAAAACATGCTATAACATTTGAATTTTACCACCTGTGGGAGCTTATGAATGCTGACGGCACTTTTTACAGAAAACGACCATATAATGATAGCTGTGTGCTACCAACTAAACATTTGTCAAATACACCGTTATTCAGGAGTTGAATGTTGTGCTTAACATTACAAATGGTAGAAGATAAATAGTATAACATGCAAAAATTTGTTTTACGTCAACGTTTATGTTTTGAGCGAGTTACCCGATGTTGAGCGCCAAAGTGATCCGTCACTGTGGGTGATCTTTAACTGTGTGGGCATGGTATGTGGTATCATGTCGCTAGATCTTCATAAATCTTTTTGAGTTTGTTATGAAGATAAACTTAGTTTTTGGAGCAGCCTTTGTACATCGGCTCAAACTGTAAATAATTGTATTTGATTATAATTCATTATGAATTCGTCACTTAACTTACAAGATTTAGTTTGCTTCCTGCGACTTTCCGATCCGAATTTCACTCTAGTTCTCGCATTCGTTTACTTTAGCTTATCACTGCTTTAACCCGTATACATAGGCCTGAGTGAATGCAAAAATCTCACCGCTCAGCGAATTCTTAATGGATTCAAATGATTTTTTGTCAGTATACTGGCACATATATCTAGTTTCTAGAAGTGTACAGAGGAACGCGGAAATATTCCTGTGGCCGGAGTTATGCCGGTGGGTCACTGGGTCAGGTCGGTGAGAAGGGTACTGTGCGTTTGTGCCCCTGGAGGTAGGCAAATTTCAAGTCACAGATGATTTCCGGAATCGGCTATAATATGGCCACTACATGACGGAATTTGAAGAAAATTGCATCAGTGTAAACGTTTTAGGAAATGATTAAATTAGATAACTATGAGTTTTGCATTTGATTTATCCTACAAATGACCATTTTCGGGTCTCGGAACGCCTCACACTTACGATAAAGTGGCTAATTTGTATCTGAACATTTGTGCCAAGCTTATGGGAACGCATTTTAGTGCACAGTTATGTTTGATGTCTACTTTTCGAGAATTGAAACGGTTTAGTATCCAACAAACCTATAGCCGGTTCTTCCGGGCATTAAGTCCGAATGGCCACATCTGGTTTATTTTGAACGTTGCAAAACTCTTCATTTATAACGTTGAATATCAAATCTTAATGATTTACGCAAATTAAAATGATTGTCATTGCAAATAAATAAAGGTAACTCGGCATGTCCCATAAAATAGCCCTTTTTTACCCGACTTGACCCAGTAACCCACCGGAATAACTACGGCCTCAGGAATATTTCCGAGTTCCTCTGGCTACTTCTAGAATCTAAATAAGTAGGCCAGTGAACTGACAAAAAATAATTTGAATCCGTTAAGAATTCGCTGAGCGGTAAGGGTTTCAGTATTTTTGCTTTCACTCAGGCCTATACGGGTTAATTAATTAGGCTCACTATTTGTGACTCAATGTTAATATTTGGAATTCAGTTTAAAGATTTCCCTCAGTACGATTGGCTTTGTTTTGTGCTGTCCCTACTTCGATTACCTATTTGACAGGGAATTATGCAAATTTCACTACCTATTGTTCATTTCTCCTTCGCTATAGACTGGTGCAGATACTGTAGCATCCTATTGATTTAACATACCGTAATTTCGGGTGAAATTGATCATTTTTCACGGTTTTTCTAGTCTGTTTTCTATAATGTTAACAATGCCAAACAACTAAATGCAGGAAAACAAGTACGACAGTGAGCCTTATCGACTTTTGTACCGACATTTTCTAACAAATGTCATTTTAGTGTTAACAAATATCTCTAAAATAATAAATCGGGGGATCTCATTTAGGGGTGAAATTGATGACTTGTCAGTGCCATTATTGTTAGTTTTCAAAACAACTCTACATGATAAATTTGAGCTCTCTGAATCCGAATATGCTTGTCAAATTCTTAACAATGCAATATTTATATAAATAACAAACAGTTAAATTTCAACAATTACGCGGAAAACGCCTAAATGTATGCAATTTCTTAAGGAAATCAATGATATCTAACAGAAATTCAATTAATTCAACCATATGAGCTAATCGGTACGAGTTTTGGTAATGAAATCTGGTTTAGGGATATATCTCAAGCATCCTCACAAACTTTTAGGTTTATACCATGTTCCAATCCTTGCTTAGAAATAGAAGTTTATAAGTGTTTGTCAATACTGCACCGTGCATGATTTTGAAATTTTACATTATTTTCATAATAATGAACATTCTTTAACGCAAAAAAAAAACTTCACAACACACAATTCGACAATAGTTACGACAAACAACGTTCATTTATTGTAGCTTACATTGATATTTGTGCTCCATTACGAATAAATAAAATCGTGTGATACGATGATCAATTTCACCCTTCTGATCAATTACACCCGGTTTTACGGTAGTTAGTTCATTACGTAACGCTAGTTCACTGCGGGACTGATTTGAGTTGCTTGATGAATGATTAAACAATTATTTCTAGAAACTGCAACACAATGTTACAATTCTGATATCTTCAAATGATCTTTAATCAATGCAAGACTCGTATTTAATAACAGAGCGTTAATGATTAATCATAAATTTAATCATGATTAATGATTAATGATTAATGATTAATCAAATATGTTAATCATTAATCACAAAAAATCAAAAGTTAATCATTAATCACTAATCATAATCATTGCAATTTTATGTTTTAATCATTAATCATTAATCATAATCATAAAGATCGTTAATTTCATTCAGTAATCATAATCTTAATCATAAGTCAAACATTTAATCAATCATCAATCAATCATTGAACAAAATTTAACAAATTTTACAACATTGCCTTCTAATGTATACATAAGTTTTACATTTCTTATATCTTGTGGCACGAACAATGAGAGTTTATGCCCAAGGAACATCGAAATCCAACCAGGTACAGCATGGCTTTGTATCCGAAGACCCTTAAATATTTCCTCCATGTAAGACGGTGCATTTCTTAGTTGTATATGATCCGAATCCGAAGCCGCGGTTGGAAGCTTGTGAGTTGTTTGTGAGCTTGTGAGTTGCTGTTTATAGGGGCAGATCACAACATTTCGACCTAGCACTAGTTTTTTGGCCGTTCATAAGATTGTTGTATACTTTGTATGAAAATCCGAAAATTGGCATAACATTTTCAAGATCAAAAATTAGTCCTTTTCCCCTAGTAGGTGGTATTTCTGTCAATACTTCCTCGCTGTTTTTGTTCACTTTTGATGTTTGCAATCTAACATCGCCTGCAGAAATTCACTGAATGTAGCAGTTTTCTTCAATAATGAGTAAAGCCATTCATTTTCATGTTTATGGCTCATTTGTTACACACTTCAAGGCGTGTAAGTAGCATCCATTCATTACGTAGCGCTAAAAATTGAGTTTTTGAACCCTGGAAAGATGCTTTTTGTATGAACATTTTCAAAATTCTTTTTGAGTAACACCGTATGAGCTTCCCCCTCTCCCTTCGAGCATTACGTGATTTGTGGACGGTGCCTTAGGAAGATGCCATTTAATTATTCTTTTATTAATAATCATTGATTAGTCATCCAAAAGCTAATGAATTAATGCCCAAAAGTATGCTATTAACGCCTTGAAGTATGCAACAGACAAGGTATACATTATATAATGATGAATTTTTCCCTTGATTAGCAATAAATCTGATATAAAATCTTTTGAACTTCGTTACAGCAATATTATTAATCGCGAACCATTTTTACTAAAAAAATTTGATTCAAATCAAGGAAATTTCTTTAAAACATTGTTTGAAAAAATATTTATCCAAGTTTTTCATAAAGATCTCAAAATTTCTCCAAGAATTGGGTTGTTTAGTGATGAAATATATGCAGTGTGTCGTAGCCTGTTCGAAAGATCACATTTTCTAAGTATATCAAGTATATCAAAAAAGATTTCAATCCGTAGATATTTTAATTTAAACAATGACAGCTCGCGCGAAACTAAATTTGCCGGGGGTGATTCAAAAGTTATTCCCATACTAATTTCGAACGCGTTAATAAAATAGTTTCAGGGCACGAACAATTTTGAAATTTTGGGTTCTGGCTCAGGTAGATTCAGAAAATACAAAAAAAAACTGGATACTTCTGAACAAGCCGATTCTTTCGAAAAGTCTGATATCAAATATTTCAATAATTCCCTTGAGAATTAATTCAATGGCTTGCTTTGCAAAATTCATGAAGTCTAATATATGGAAAGCTAGATTTCAGAACTACCTATATAGTGCTTCACTTTCATTTTGGAGGAATTTCCGGAGTATGAATAAACAACTTATTGAATTTTAACATTTCGCTTTACAAAAAGAATACTGAAAATCACTAGAAAGGCGAGCAAATACCATTGAACTTTTATATGTATAATTATAATATAATCACATGATTAGCAGTATATTAGAGTATACCGGGGTTTGCTCGCCTTACTAATGATTTTTTCAACACAAATATTTTGAATTCTTTTCCCGGGAAATCGACAATCTTTAACGTGAAGATGCATCGAAGCCAAACCTTAAATTTTCAAAAGCTTAAATCTAAAGAACTAAACAGTCGTTACAGCGGAAAATTTAATTGATGGGTCACCACCAAAGAGTGACCAACCGATTAAGTTTTTAGCTCAAACAGCTGTCCGTTTCTCTAGATTTGTGTTCTTGAAAATTTGATGTTTGGCTTCGATGCAACTTCACCTTAACAACCCGGCATATATTCAAGTTTATCATTAACGTCTGAAACTTCCGCTTAAGAGGAAAATAACCATCATCGTTTTACAAATTTTCAAAACCAGTTTTTTTACTCAAATTTTAAGCAATATTCCAGAAAATCAATCATTGCATTACACTTGCTATCTGGACTGCAATGATAGATTTTTATGAGGATTTCTTTAAATTTGAACGAAAAAACTGGTTTTTCATTTTTGATGATTGCTGATGATTGAATGATGGATTCTTGAGCCTTAAAGCTTAATAATTCATGAAGTTGGATGTGTAGCAAGCTACGCTCCACAGAGCCGATATATTGACCACTACCTCCAGGATACTGGCTCTTAAATCAGAGCAATTAATCACGATTTGTGATTGAACACTGTGATTAATTTGCCATAGCGAAGTTCAGAAGACTTTTTTATATGATTGTTTGTTAATCATGAGTAATATTCATCATTTTCTAGTGTTAGTATATAACCCACTGGTTGCATACTTTAAGTCGTTTAGTGCATATTTTCGGGTATTTAATCATTCGTTATTGAATGATTAAGATTAATTAAAGATTAATTATAAAAACAATAATTAAATGACATGAGATACCAAAAAAACCTTTAAGTATGCAACGAATGATCACATCTTTAAAATTTATCGGTACACTTATGATTAAAAAAACTGAATCAAATAGCTCTCATCATGAATTCGGAACTATCGTAATTTACGATTCGATACCCGCAGTTTCAAAGACAAACTGCAATCCTAATATTTACGGAATTTCGTTAGAAGACGACTGAAAAACATAATTTTGAAAAACAACATTACATATACTTCGCATATGGATTAAATGAAAAAATGATGTGAAATTTGCGATAAAATTACACGTCTTCTTGGTGAGAATCGAACTCACGACTCCCTGTTCACTAGATAGGGTGCGTTATCCATACACCACGAGAGGACTCACGGATGCAGAAGTTAACCTGACTTCGATTTCATCTCAATAATCACACACTACTCGCCAACGACTTGTTGGATGAGATTTGTATAGTGCAAGCTCACAATGAGCTCACAATATAAATACGATAAATGATAATTAAAAAAAAAATTGTTTTGAAATAGAAAATTTTGATCAAATTTTACATTAGGCATGTAAGGGTTAATCATAAACATTAATCATAATCACTAATCATACTGAGTTTAATCATTAATCATAATCATTAATCATTTAAAATTGTAATTTAATCATCATTCATAATCATTAATCATACTCTGGCTTAAAAATCAATCACAGTCATCAATCATGACTTAAGAAATTTTAATCAGTGCGCATCGTACCTTCGTGCTGTGCGTACACGAATTCTCTCTGCTCTTGGAAGTTTTCTTAAAAACTACCTAAAGCAATAAAACAGTACTTTTCAGTGCTACAAAAACAGTACTTTTCAATGCTAAAATTAAAAACGGTACTTTTCAGTGCTACTAAAACAGTACTTTTCAGTACTATTTTTTCTACTATTGACCCCTTTACGATCCTTGTTTGGACCCGTGCCTTCGATTTTTCGTTGGACCCGTTGGCGAAAGCTAGCGGTGGTAATCCTTCTTGGACACCGTCTTGGGAAAAAACCTCTCGAAGGTCACGTCTTCTTTCGTTTATTAACTAAACATGGTATCAACAACAAACAAAAGGAAGGGTGAATCTCTGAATTCACTACTTCCTTCCAAAAAAGTGGGTTTTAAAACTGTCACTACACGTGGCAAGAATGGAAGAAAGGACGCTTCCCCGGAATGCGAACTTTCTTCCAAGGGTGAAATGAATAATTGTATCGAAATGAGCAATCAGTTCGATGCTCTAGACAAATTTTCCGAACACCAAATCGAAGCAGCCTCTAGCCCAGGCTCTTTGATTCAAGTGAGGAAGCAAAGAGTGCCGCCTATCGTGGTCAGTTGTTCCGAATTTGCGGGATTTAGGCAGGAGATCTTGAACTCCATTAGGGGAATCAAGGTTTCCTTCCAAATCGCAAAGAAAGGAGACTGTCGCGTTTTGCCGGAAACTCTTAAAGATCGTGAACTTCTTCTCAAACATCTTGAAGAGAAGAAGCACAAATTTTTTACTTATGACGACAAAACTGAACGTTTGTTCAAAGTTGTCTTGAAAGGTCTCTCAAGTGACTATAAGTCACCTGAAGAGATCAAAAATGGAATAAATGATTTACTTGGATTTTCCCCAGTCCAAGTAATCATTATGAAAAAGAGAACCCAATCTGGCATTGTTCGGAAAGGGCTTTCTCAAGAATTTTATTTAGTTCACTTTAAGAAAAAAGAACTAAATAATATTAAAGCTTTAGAAAAAGCAAAACTTTTGTTTGATGTCCGTGTGACATGGGAACATTTCCAGAAACCTGGAGGAAATTACCAGAACCCCACGCAGTGCCGTCGGTGCCAAAAGTGGGGTCATGGTACAAAAAATTGTCGCATGGATGCTAAATGCATGATTTGCGGAGGTTCTTCTCACGCTAAAGACGTCTGTCCAGTGAAAGAAGATACCACCAAATTCATATGCTGTAATTGCGGGGCTAACCATAAGTCCAATTTTTGGAATTGTCCTTCACGCAAAAGGGTCATTGAGGCTCGTGCCAGGCAGATGAAAGATAATATCCGTTACGATAACGGTCGTTTCCGGAATTTGCCTGGTAGAGTATCGAACAATGCTCATTTTTCAGTTAACGATCGCTTGATCATGAATCATACCCATCAGGAAGATCATAATCATGCTCATTCACAAACTAATTTTAATCCGTCGGGTAGCCGTTCGAATCTTTCAATTTCGAATGTATCTACCCACGGTAAATCCTTTGCCGATATCGTAGCAGGAAATTTGAACTCCTCCCCTGTTCGATCCATGGGTACCCATTCTACTTGTTTCAAATCAAATGGAAAAAACCCTACCGCCACAGGTAATTCCGCTTCTTCGTCTACCGGAAATTCCAATGGGAAATCACATGACATGTCTGCCTCTGATTTTAATTTTCTAACTGAACAATTGAATCTAATGATTGATGCAATGTTCAAAGCCACCACTATGACTGAAGCAGTCCAAGTAGGTGTAAAATTTACAAATCAAATTGTTATTGGATTACGTTTTTCTAATGAATCCAAATAATAATTTAAATATTTTGAATTGGAATGCTCGTTCTCTGAATGGTAAAGAGGACGAGCTGTTTAATTTTCTTACGGTTAATAACGTGCATATAGCAGTTATTACCGAAACGTATTTAAAACCTGGATCTAAACTCAAAAGAGATCCTAACTTTTTTGTTTATCGTAATGATAGACTTGATGGGGCATGTGGGGGAGTTGCAATCATCATTCATAGGCGTATAAAACATCAACTGTTTTCATCATTTGAAACTAAAGTTTTTGAAACTTTAGGTGTTTCTGTTGAAACACAGTTTGGTAAATATACTTTCATAGCTGCCTATTTGCCTTTTCAATGCTCTGGACAGCAAGTTAATTTGCTCCAAACTGACTTGCGAAAATTGACTCGCAATAAGTCAAAATTTTTTGTCATTGGTGACTTTAATGCCAAACATCGGTCATGGAATAATTCTCAAAGTAATTCCAACGGCAGAATTTTATTTGATGAGTGCTCTTCAGGATATTTCTCAATTCAATACCCTGATAGCCCTACATGTTTTTCCTCTTCTAGAAATCCATCTACGATTGACTTGGTCTTAACCGACTCTAGTCATCTTTGTAGCCAACTGATTACTCATGCTGATTTTGATTCTGATCATGTCCCTGTTACATTTCAAATATCCCAAGAAGCGATTCTCAATCCTATCAGCTCCACTTTCAATTATTTACGAGCCGACTGGAATATATATGAAACGTATGTTGACTCTAATCTTGATGTTAACATTTCTTTAGAAACTAAACTTGATATTGACAATGCTCTTGAAACTTTAACAAATTCCATTGTTGAAGCCCGGAGCATTGCAATTCCAAAATGTGAAGTAAAATTTGAATCCGTGATTATAGACGATGATCTTAAACTCTTGATCCGTCTTAAAAACGTGAGGAGAAGGCAATTTCAACGCACTCGCGATCCTGCTATGAGAATTATATGGCAGGATTTGCAGAAAGAAATCAAGAAACGTTTTGCTCAATTAAGAAACAAAAATTTTGAAAATAAAATTTCTCAATTGGACCCTGGCTCTAAGCCCTTTTGGAAATTATCTAAAATCTTGAAAAAACCTCAGAAGCCAATACCGGCATTGAAAGAGGAAAACAAATTATTACTAACTAATTGCGAAAAAGCTCAAAAACTTGCTATGCAGTTTGAAAGTGCGCACAATTTTAATTTAGGACTTACTAGTCCAATTGAAAATGAAGTTACTCAGGAGTTCGAAAATATTCTCAATCAAGAGAACGTTTTCGAAAATGCCTGGGAGACTGATTTGGAAGAAGTGAGAACTATTATTAAAAAATTCAAAAACATGAAAGCTCCTGGCGATGATGGAATTTTTTACATCCTCATCAAGAAACTTCCAGAAAGTAGCTTATCATTTTTAGTTGATATATTTAACAAATGTTTTCAATTAGCATATTTTCCTGACAAATGGAAAAATGCTAAGGTTGTTCCAATTTTAAAACCAGACAAAAATCCTGCAGAAGCTTCTAGCTATCGTCCAATCAGTTTGCTTTCCTCCATCAGTAAACTTTTTGAAAAGGTTATTTTGAACAGAATGATGGCCCACATCAACGAAAATTCAATTTTTGCCAATGAACAGTTCGGATTCCGCCATGGACATTCGACCACTCATCAACTTTTACGTGTAACAAATTTGATCCGTTCCAACAAATCTGAAGGCTATTCTACTGGTCTTGCTCTTCTAGACATAGAAAAAGCATTCGACAGTGTTTGGCATGAAGGTTTGATTGTAAAATTAAAAAACTTTAATTTTCCAACATACATTGTTAGAATAATTCAAAGTTATCTGTCAAATCGTACACTTCAGGTTAATTATCAGAACTCCAGATCTGAGAGACTTCCTGTAAGAGCTGGTGTTCCCCAAGGCAGCATTTTGGGACCAATATTATACAATATTTTCACATCTGACTTACCTGAGTTACCTCAGGGATGTCAAAAATCTTTATTTGCGGATGACACAGGCCTCTCCGCCAAAGGACGAAGCCTGCGTGTCATCTGTAGTCGATTGCAAAAAAGTTTGGATATTTTTTCTTCATACTTGCAAAAATGGAAGATTTCTCCGAATGCTTCCAAAACTCAACTAATAATATTCCCACATAAACCAAAAGCTCTTTATTTGAAACCTTCAAGTAGACATGTTGTCACGATGAGAGGGATTCCAATAAATTGGTCAGATGAAGTTAAGTATCTAGGGCTCATGCTAGATAAGAATTTAACTTTCAAAAATCACATTGAGGGCATTCAAGCCAAATGTAATAAATATGTAAAATGTCTCTATCCCCTTATTAATAGAAAATCAAAACTTTGTCTTAAGAACAAGCTTTTGATATTCAAACAAATTTTCAGTCCAGCCATGTTGTATGCTGTACCAATATGGACTAGCTGTTGTAATACCAGAAAGAAAGCTCTGCAGAGAATTCAAAATAAAATTTTGAAAATGATTCTGAGGCTTCCTCCCTGGTATTGTACCAATGAGTTACATAGAATATCCAATGTTGAAACATTGGAACAAATATCAAATAAAATAATAAATAATTTCAGGCACAAATCGTTACAATCTTCTATTGCCACGATTAATGCGTTATATGTTTAGGTTAAGTTAGGTTAAGTATATTAAAAACGTTTTTTTTTCTCTTATAAGCAGGTGAAATCAACTCACCTGTAAAAAAACTGAACTGCTACGGCAACTGAAATGTAATATGTTGTTAACAAAATGTTAATTAAATCTTAAATTTGTTTTACCAAATTAGGATGATAGTGTTGTCTAATAACACAGAACACCTAGATATAAGAAATGAATGTAATGTTTGGAATGATACTAATAAAGAAATTAAAAAAAAAAAAAAAAAAAAAAAAAAAAAATTTAATCAATGATCATAATCATTAATCATGATAAAATTGAATGTAATCATTAATCACTTAATCAATCATTGCGACCCGTTAATCATTAACGCTCTGATTAATAATCATCTTTAAGTTAAGAAATGAATAAGTAGGGCGATTCAAAATTAAATAAATGTTTTGAAAATCCAATCTCTTATATATTTTTTTAACATACCATGAAAATGGTGTTCTGTGCAATTTTTAGCTTTTTAGGTGGTGATTTAAAGGTGGCCCAAAGCCAAAGTAGGCTTATATGGCAATTACTATGGAGAATGTTTTAGTAGTGTTCCAAACACGCTAGTACTATAATGTCAGTTCAAACTTATTAGCCACTAGTGAAAACTCATTCTTCAAACCTTAATGAAGGATGTTGCTGAAGAAACAAATCCCTTTTGAGCTATTTTTGTTTGGGAATTTTGTATATGTTTGCAGGGCTCCCATAATCCCATATGCAGCTAAATAGTAGCAAACAAACCTTTTACTTTGGGATGATAAGTTTGTACTCACATTCCAATACTTACGTGTTTGAAACCTATTTTACCTTTGGACCACCCATAAATCATCACCTAGAAAACTGAAAATTTCCAAGAACACTATTTTCATGGTACGGATTGTTAGGCAGATATAGGAGCTTGTATTTTCGAACTTTTTTTAAATTTTGAACCGCCCTAATGAAAAAGTGATTCTTGAGCCGTGAACGCAAATTGAGCATTTCATTCACGGCTTAAGCACCACTCACTCATTAGAGCGGTTCAAAATCAAAACTAAATCGACACAGATTCTAAAATTAGAAGAGTTTTTTAAGAACTTTTGAAAAAATGTTGCTAAAATATCAAAAAACAAAAAAAGTTATCGCGATTTGAATGTTTTTTTGGCGGTAAAAAATGAAGCTGTCGGTAGAGGGGTTGATTCCATTAGAGTATTTATCAGTGATGTATTTTAAACTGAACGCGAGCCAAAAATGAACTGAACGCGTTCTAATTTTGCACGTGAACGCAGTAAACATTGAACTCTCGTGCAAGTTTCTGAAGCTGCTCACGAACTTTAAAATGCACACTGAAGCACAAAACATAAAAAGTACTACTTTGAACTGCACTGAGTGGTATCCCGTAAAATGTATGGAACCTTTCATGTTCCTTGACATCTCTAGTAAATATTTCTGCATTAAATTTGTTTTAATCTGCCATGAAAACAATTTTCCTTTCGCGTTCATTTTTCTGCTCTTTTGCGTTCAAATTTTTGAACTGCTCAATGCTCAAGCCTACTTGATCTTTCGTTCAAAAATTTGAACTGGAACGCGAACTGAGCGCGTTAAAATGCTACACTGGTATTGTAAATTTCGTACCTTATCGAACGCGACGATTTGTAATCGTCGCCAGTGAAATCATCGCCAGTCTACCAGCCGCTGCAAATTTGACGTTTCACCAGTCTTACCAACATAACGACAAATCACCTCCTTTGATTCTTTTGTTGGCGACGATTTTGTCGATCTGTTTCAAAGTTGGCGGCCCGTTTCGTTAGCCATGAAACAGACAATATTTATAGACGTATTTCGACCTCAACTGTCGTCTTCAGTGACGTGTATTATACTCGACATGAAGAAATCCTTCAAGTTAGATTTAGTATGTTTTGTTATTTTTTATTTGTTTTTAAGCAAGAAGAAGCAAAAGGAAAAAGCAATCAAACGATATTTGAACCCGATCATTACAAAATTTTTACACGACTGTTTAGAACATCGAACAAAATAAACAAATATCCAAATTTTCCTTTTTTTAACTGTTAATCCACACAAGTGAACACTCATAACATAACGTGCGATAAAATACCATCTCTCAATTGATTCACAGACTTGCAATGATGTAACAAAATTGAACCACCACAGCACGTATCTAGCTGAAACAACTTCTCCCATTAGACAAAGTGATGAAATCACTTTTCTTCTCTGGGTTTGTCAGTTCCCCGTCTTCGGTTACGCCAAATCGTGCAGCGAAATCGTTTCACGTTCCATCCCTACCCTATGCAACGGGTGTGTGATCAGCGTGAAAATGATATAATTAAGGAAAATAAACACGTCCTTGCTTTCACGAGAAGACTTCACGAGCCCCCGGTCGGTTTTGCTTGCGGGCTGAATTGGAGTCCCTCTAAGATACTTACCGTAATTTCACCGTTCTAAATTGATCGCCATTTTCAATCGCCTCAAAAACAACTCTATATTCTAAATTTTGGGACGCTGAATTGCAATATGCTTGCTGAATTCTTACCAATTTAACATTCACGGAAACAAAGAACTTATAAATTTCAAGAATACCTTGTAAATTTACTCAATGGCTAAATAATTAAAAATAAAATTTTAATTATTTAGCAATTGTTGTTTTATACGATCAAAAATCGATCAACTGATGGAACATACACTTCGTAGTTGCTACTCCGTGATCAATCAGGATAGTGATATTGCACAGAGAACCACTCAGATGAAGCTTGGGCTTTAGCTTGTTTACCATCTTCAATGTACAACAACACTATCCTTGATATTTCTCAATTGATAACGGCGCCGGCCACGTCCTTATGTCCACCGGGGAGAGGAAGGAAGTTAATTAGTTAGCCGTTGTTACTAGAAAACCGGAGAATCTCCTGCATTTCCCACAGCTACCTTGGAAGTAGGAGTGTTTTTTTTTTGTTAGTGATGGATGAGGTATTCGACCGTATGGATACCACTGTGGTAAGCGGTTAAGTCGATATATTCAGTTCTAGCGATGGATAGAACTGATAATGTTTGCGCCATAATGACGCAGAGAGATAGTGAAAGACAGCTATTAGGAAAAGTGTTACAAATATGTGAAAGGGACGGGCCTGGGATTGAACCCATGACCTTCTGCTTGCGAAGCAGAAGCGATAGCCATTAGACCACCAACCCCGTCAATTTAGCAATTGTTGTTTTATACCTAACAATAATTCGATTATTTCAACAAAATTAGCAAAACAAGAAATTAAATCGTGTGCAACTGTAATCAATTTCACCCCATTTAACGGTAACTGTCTTGAAGTTGTTTTTGCTTTCGGGCGTTTTAGAAACCACCGCATCGATTGACTTAGCTGTTTGAAATTCAACTCTATTGTAGGTCAACCCGCCCTTTTGGCTGCGTTGTCGGGTCCGCAATCACGGGATAAAATATCAATTTTCCGAATGAGCAAGATTGTTGCGGCGTCACATCGTCAAACAGATCCTCAGCCGGGACGTTGTCGCCGATGCACAGTGGCTCAACTTTATACAAAAGTTCGACAAAACCAAAGTGTCCATACGAATAGTGAAAATATGGATTTTTTGAAATGTTTTATTATGTTAACATCATTTTACAAGAGGTTTTCATGAATTCTACTCAGTATTTCCTCCAGGACATTCTTGATGATTCCAGAGGTTTTTCCAAAATTTTATCTTAGATTTTTTTTTACTGAATTTCTCAGGAATTATTGTTAAAAAGTTCATTAAAGGTATTTCAGGAATAAATTTTGTTATTTTTCGAAGTTGTTTTTCAAAAGTTCGAAGAATTCTTATCTTGTTTTCCAGCATTTAAACTTTGATTTTTTCAATAAAAAGTCGAGGAATCTAAACAATACAAATTCTGAAAATCCAGTTCAACCAGAATCCAAACCAAAAACTACTCAAAATATTTCATCCTGGATTGCCTAAAATTTTATTGAAGGAATAACTGTTGGATACTCTGTTGTAATTCTAGAAGAAATTCTGGAAGAAACTCCTGTTGAAATTTGCGAAAGTTTCTTGGGAAAGTAGAAAAACCAAATCTTCTGAAAATATGCTAACAAACTACAAGAGAAGAAAGGAGAGCTCTGCTTTGCTCTGTTATGCAGGATTAACGTTATTACTTATGTTACGTTCTAGACAAAAGTTTAAAATAAAGAGTCTCTATTTGATCGAAATTGATAAATAATGCAATTTTGAGAAAATCAGTTATTTTTTATTTTTTCCATCCATGCGCCACTGTGCAAACAACGGCACAGGAAAACAACAAGTTGTGACTGCATAATAGACTTGCCTGGTGTCTACCCTTACCCTATCTATGGTTTTCGGGCGACATAAGACAACAAGATGCTGCAGTCTCTGACGCGTTTCCACTGTCTTTTCTAGCGATGGATGGCACATTTTTATGCTTCCTCCGTCGCGTTGTTTCGATGTTGGGCTGAAACATGGCGACCCGAAAGAGGCTTCCTCTTGTTAGGATTTATCTGTTTTCCAAATGGACTCTATATTAGTGGCTTGGCTAGATGCGGTGATATTGCGTGATACTACGATGAGCTGAGATTTGCATAAATATTTCCTCGCTGTTTTATTGAGACAATACACTAGGACGGTGCGTAGTTTAAGGATTTTTTTAAATGCAGTTTGTTGTGCCCTGATGAATTATTTTTTTACAGTTCTCTAACTACTTAACTGAACAACCTTAAAAGCACTTTGCATCAGGTCGAATAGGGTGCTTATGCACATCCCAACTATCAAAGCTAGATAGTCGTTGGCAAATCCATAAGTTGGAAAACCGCAATTATTGAGTTGCCTCAATAGCGTATCTGCTACGCGATTCCACAAAAGTGGTGACAAGACTCCCCCTTGGAGGCATCCGCAAACACACAATTTACGAATCGCTGCTTGACGCAATGTCGAGAAGAGATGTCGTTTTTTGAGCATTTGATGAATCCAATTGGTTATCATTGTAGGTAGCCTATGGTTTCGTGCGGCTATTGGAGGCATCGAAAGACACGTTATCAAAGACACCCTCAATATACAAGAAAACACCCAAGCAGGATTGCTTCTGAGCGAATGCTTTCTCGATATCGTATACATTTTTGTGTAAAAAAGACACAGTGGATTTTCCAGATTGATAAGCATGTTGACTCACATGGAGAGGCGTGTTTGCCAAATAAACATCACGGATGTGATGATCGATAATGCGTTCCAGATATTTCAGAAGAAAAGAGGTCAGACAATGTTGCATACCGCAATCAAGAGCAGGCTGACAAGCATCAAATCCACTGTCAACGCTGCCATGAACGAGCATAAATCGCTGAGGATGCGAGCAGAGCTTGCCGGAAAGGCACTGACGAAGGCTACGGAGCAAGCAGCGGCTGACAAGCTTAGGACCCCGAAGGTACGAGGTGACAAACCTACGAAGAAGCGAGACAGACAGTCACCAGGAGAAGAGGAAGACCCAAAAAAGCCACACCTAGATAGGGCAAATGCTGTTTGATCTGAAGTGTGACCAAGTGCGATCAAGAGCTCGGCCTATCATGAGCTAGTCACGAAATCTTTGGCGAACGAGGCGGACGTAAGAGCACTTACTCAGGAAGCAGTTGTTGAGCGCAGATATCTGAACGATATAACAACCGTGGACGAAATGAGTGAGAAGCTGCGTAAGCAATGCAGCCTTGGAGAGGAGGCCATAGTAATCCATCTGAGGAAATCGGAAATCGTCAGTGACGATTCGACTACTAATTGATACGGCGAACAAACTGATGGAGAAATGAAAGGTAAGAATTGGCTGATCGATGTACCCACTGGGACTCGTCAGCACAGTGGCCGCATCCCATACAAATACTGGCCAAAAGTACAATTCTCACTCAAAACGTTTAAAAATGCTAAATATTTGACAAAACATGATTTTTAGAGGTAATTTGATAGAAATAGTCGCTGAAACAGAAAATCGATATTTCCGGTACATTTGACAGAATTTGTTTAAAATAGCACATTTTTGTAATTCAATCAATGAAATCCGTATCCAGATCAAAATCAAATGAAACGTCATTCTTTTGATGCCAATTTGAAGTTAAATATCGTGGGCAAGCTCAAGATGGTTTTTGAATCTATTCGGGAGCTTTTAAAGGTAAAAAATGCGATATTTATATCAAGTATGATGGTCTAATGGGCTGATTCGTAGTGTAACTAAAAATAATTTTTCTTATCTTGGCGCAAAAAAGCGCAAGTGAAGCCATAGTACATCGAAAACTATGGAATATTTGCTACACATTGAGGGGTAAATGATCATTTTAGAGCGTTTCCCAGATATCTTGCACTACCTTTGAAAAAATGACTTATTTTTTAAGGAGCTCTATGTTACACACTTCTTGACATTCTCAAATGGTAAACATGTCAAATATGGTTTAAAATATCTTCAAAACAAAGCTTAAGGTATATTCTTTCGAATGAGACCGGTTGAGAAAGGTTTGGTCATGATTTAGTACAGAAACTGCAATTTCTATAGAACAACCTTCACGAAATTTGAAGAATTCAAAAGGGTCAATTTCAGCTGACATCTCTCCAGGTCACATGCTGTGAAAAATCGAAATGTACACCGATCGATCTGAAACTTTGGGGAATTGTTATTCAATACTGAAGAAATCAAGAAAATATATTCAAGAAGGAATTTGCAAACTTTATTTGTAAAGGTCCGGACAAAACTAAACAGTGCAGGAAGTATGGAGAAAAAGGTCATTTTGGGAAAGACTGCAAGAGTCCATCAAGGTGCTTGATCTGCTCACCGGAGGAAGGAAACACTCATTCGACGGACAGCATCAATTGCAACGATACAACGAAAACGGGAGCCCCGCAACGATCGACGTCCTGCGTACTGATGGAAAGAGGTACCCAACGCCCTTCGCGCTGCGTGCCTTACAGCCAGGAGGCGTTACCAGAGCAAAGAACGTAGAAGTCAAAGAGCGAAAAGTCGTATTCAAGGCAGCCAGAGCTGCTTTCAAACGCAAGATAACGCTGAGCAAGTCTGAGTGCTACGAGAAATTTTGCCGAGCAGCTGACGCCAACGGTGGTAAGTCATTTGGAAAAAAGTTGTTTGGCATAAAGCCGTTTGGCATAATGAATCTGAAACCAAGAATTTCTTAAGATGACATTCGTTTTTACGTTTCTATTGAATCTTTCTGATGACATCAGAGTAGTGTTTGATCTCTCGACCTTGACGCTTGCTCCTGCGGGGGCAGGCGATGAGGGCAAGATCAAACATGTCGCGCGTCAGACGAGTAAAGGGAAAAAGTGCCGCGTTCGATTAGTTCTTTTTGATCCTTCGACCTTGACGCTTGCTCCTGGGCAGTGCGTCAAGAAAGCCCGAGAAGTCGTCAGTTGTTTTCCCTCGCGGGTTGCACGCCTATTTTCTCTAAGTGCTTTTATATAGCCGAGCAAACGAGGGAAGCCGAAAGTGGGTTGTTGCTGCTCAGTCAAGGATGACGGATCAATTGGTGAGCTCGTTTCATGTAACTATTTCTCATCTATAAAATATGTATGACTGCACATTTAATCGCTACAACGGTGGGACGTAAATATGATGTTTTAACAAACTACGAATGGTTCGTCACTGTGAATGTTGACATAACCTCTGATTCATGAATTATTTATGTTTTTTTTTTGTATTTTTTTTTTTTTCAAAACACCCTTTCTTTTTACCTTTATTTAGGTAATTAAAAAAAAACTTTGAATGATTCGACACTACAAGTGTAGACCTGCGAAAGGTTCACATTATTCAACAAACTTTGGATGGTTCACATCTGCAAGTGTCGGTATAAGAATAAGAGTTTTAGGAATGTTACATTTAGGTATTTGTTCAACAAACTTTGAATGGTTCGTCACCTCAAGTGTCGGCATAATTTTGCTCTTCATAGAAATTGTTCATATCAAATGAATATATTATATTTACATATAAGCATGTTTATATCTCACAAATAATTATTTATCATGGTCTAATCGCTTATCAAAGTGAATTCTGTGACCCAACGATCCCCCCCATTAACAAAAATCCCTCCCAGTATCCTTTGTGGAGATGCAGAGGCAAACACGGTCTCCAAATAGCAAAGGTTACACACTAACATTCCTTCCTTCAACCCCACCTGACTGCAAGGACGTGGCCGTTATTGGCCTTATATAAATAGAGGCACTGAATTATGCACACAGAAGAAGATTATGGCCAATTCCAGCCGAACTTCTAGTTGATTCTTTGTGCATTTTCACTGACTTCGATCAATCACGGAATAGCGACCATTGATATGTGTAGTCAGTCTAAGCTAAGCTAAGCTAAGCTATTGAATCTTACTGATGACATCAGGTTTGTTTTGGAGTCAGTTGATACAAAATGACACTTCATTCAACAATCATATGCTCTTGAATAATATTAGGAAAGTTAGCATATTAGGTAAGTTAATGCCAATTATATTTTATTATTTATCCAGATATTGCCCTCTTTCAAATATTAATTCTTCTTTTGAGTTTTGTTATTGGAATAATTTTTTTCACAGAAGACTTTGATATATTTAGCACAAATTTATCCTTTATTCAAACTTTGAATAACCTTTCTAAATATGATACCATAATGATAGGCATAAAAACTATTGATTTAAAATCTAAATAAATTTCAGCATCGCTTATACATAGGCTGTTCTTTGGAACTATATTTTTTTGATATTATTTTCTAACTTATGTGAGAACTGCAATCGATAACATTGATCTGCTCAAGTTATTAGCGAAAAGAGAAATCGATTACTGCAGTTATTTAGATGGGTTGTACTACTTTTCCCCGAATATTGTTTCCCCGAACGCCAGTTCTCCGAATGACAGTTCCCCAAATATTCCGTTTCCCCGATAAGCCCACTTCCCCGTAAAGTTTTAAGCACTCAAAATTGTCGTAGCTTTATACATTTCAGGATGGGTAACAACCTGGCCATCTAAAATGCACCCTTCTTTATTTAATTGTTGGTTCTTTCGAGTTTTACCGTCTTCAGCATTTTTTCCAACATGTGTATAGCCGAGAATGACAGAATACCTCCTTCTGTTGATTGCTTATCGTTCCTTCTCGTTCACTATCCAGCCACTGGAGACTATTATAGTACCTATTTAAACTGCACCACTTTTCGGGGAACCGACATTCAGAGAAACGACATTTTGGGAAGAGTAGCATCTCTTTAATGAATGTTCGAATCCTCTGAGCAGAATCTCAAATAGAGAAACTTTAAAGTAGATGGAGTACCGTGTACCTTTTAATTCCGCCAGCGGAATTAAAAGGTACACGGTACTCCATCTACTTTAAAGTTTCTCAAGAGTAGCATAATCACTTCAATGATTCTGAACGCAATTTGATGTCTTTTCGTTTTATTATGTCGTAATATTTTTTGGCCTCCAATCTCCTATTGGTTTAATCATAAATTTTGCCTTCTTTTATAAATAGGCTGTTTTTTAGTTCAGCTAAATGTGAACCATTTTGATATTTTGCTGTTTTATCAATTCTTGCGAGAACCAGCCAATATTCAACATTTTTTTTGGCAGACGCATGATCTCCTCTTGAGATATGTAGATAAATTTATATTGAATCGTTGAAAAGTTTTACCACACATATTTTCTTCTGTGTTGTTCATTTGAGTTATGCTGTAAGAAGATTTTTTTGCGTTAGAGTCTTAAACACTTTAAACAAAAAATAATCTGCTCTCGTATATAGGCTATTTTCGCATTATGCTGCTTTAATACATCTTTGGATTAGAGCTTTTAATATTTTGCAAATAAATGTCCCCTTCGGTTATCAAGTAATTTTCGTCAAGTGTTACGCCCATCCTGAGACAGAGCTTGATCTGCAGCGAAAAATTCTATGAAATTTCCCTTTATTATTAACTACGAACTTTCTTTGACAATTTACTATTTTCAAATATGTATATCGCAACAAGCTCAAAGATATTCTATGCTCTGGGATGAAGAGAAAATTATTATTTCGAAAAGATCTTCCAACAGACCTGTCACGAGTTTTATTGCGTAATGTTATCTAATGTCACAACAATGTTTGACATTTATGGCTTGGAAAATCTCTGAACGAACACCACGCTTGTTGAGAACCTACCAAAAATTTTTGTTATGGGCTCGGTGGTGTTGATCTCGGTAAAAGCTTCAAAAATTCCGATATTCATTCTAACTCAATCATTATGCCAAACGACTTTATGCCAAACGGGGTATAATCGACGCCAACCCCTGGGGGATGCTTATCGAGTGGTCATGGCAAAAGTCAAGAGTCCATCAATGCCGGTTGAAAAGTGTTCTGAAAGCTGAGGGTTATTGTTGAGCATCTCTTCCCAACACATGATCTGACACCGTTGTCACCGACACCGTTATCGACGAGGAAGAAGCAACCGGCAAAGATCGTCAGGTCTCCAATGACGAGCTTGTAGCAGCAGCAGCGGCGAAATCATTGAAGGTGAAAAAGGCCTCCGGACCGGATGGAATACCGAATGTTGCACTAAAAGTGACGACCTGGATTTGGAAGCTTGGACGAAGATCATTTCCCAGATGCATGGAAGATACAGAAGCTAGTGCTGCTACCGAAGTAAGGAACACCACCAAATTCTTGGAACGCGTCATCGTAAACAGGATGGCTTAATGTACGGAGAGCGAGAACGGACTATCAGAAAGGCAGTTCGGATTCCGGAAAGGAAAGTCGACGCTAGGCGCGATTCGGACGGTCCAGTAGAGGGACGAGAAGACATCGAAGCAAAAACGAAGAGGAAGTCGTTACTGCGCCGTAAGACCAGGTCCGTCGCACTCGGGCTCAGATTGGGTACCACTTCTAGTACTGCCTGTGGTCCCTCGGTAGTCCAAAAGGTACCTAAGTTTGACAGATCGCAGTACACTTTTCACGGAATTCTAGATTACCTTATGAGCCATAAAATTTTAAGCATCTGCAAGGGACATGGTAGCCTTTAATTTGTCTTTGGTAAAGGCTGGTTTGCTACTGACAAGAAAAGGAATCGCCTATCTCGATGCGTGGACATTTTTTTTCCAGAAATGGTCCAGAAAATCATATTTTTCTGATCGCAGTACGCAGATGAGAAGAAATGTCATTTCAAACAGTGCGCATCGTACCTTCGTGCTGTGCGTACACGAATTCTCTCTGCTCTTGGAAGTTTTCTTAAAAACTACCTAAAGTAATAAAATAGTACTTTTCAGTGCTACAAAAACAGTACTTTTCAGTGCTTAAATTAAAAACGGTACTTTTCAGTGCTACTAAAACAGTACTATTTTTTCTACTATTGATCCCTTTACGATCCTTGTTTGGACCCGTGCCTTCGATTTTTCGTTGGACCCGTTGGCGAAAGCTAGCGGTGGTAATCCTTCATGGACACCGTCTTGAGAAAAAACCTTTCGAAGGTCACGTCTTCTTTCGTTTATTAATTAAACATGGTATCAACAACTAACAAAAGGAAGGGTGAATCTCTGAATTCACTACTTCCTTCCAAAAAAGTGGGTTTTAAAACTGTCACTACACGTGGCAAGAATGGAAGAAAGGACGCTTCCCCGGAATGCGAAGTTTCTTCCAAGGGTGAAATGAATAATTGTATCGAAATGAGCAATCAGTTCGATGCTCTAGACAAATTTCCCGAACACCAAATCGAAGCAGCCTCTAGCCCAGGCTCTTTGATTCAAGTGAGGAAGCAAAGAGTGCCGCCTATCGTGATCAGTTGTTCCGAATTTGGGGGATTTAGGCAGGAGATCTTGAACTCCATTAGGGGAATCAAGGTTTCCTTCCAAATCGCAAAGAAAGGAGACTGTCGCGTTTTGCCGGAAACTCTTAAAGATCGTGAGCTTCTTCTCAAACATCTTGGAGAGAAGCACACATTTTTTTACTTATGACGACAAAACTGAACGTTTGTTCAAAGTTGTCTTGAAAGGTCTCTCAAGTGACTATAAATCACCTGAAGAGATCAAAAATGGAATAAATGATATACTTGGATTTTCCCCTGTTCAAGTAATCATTATGAAAAAGAGAACCCAATCTGGCATTGTTCGGAAAGGGCTTTCTCAAGAATTTTATTTAGTTCACTTTAACAAAAAAGAACTAAATAATATTTAAGCTTTAGAAAAAGCAAAACTTTTGTTTGATGTCCGTGTGACATGGGAACATTTCCAGAAACCTGGAGGAAATTACCAGAACCCCACTCAGTGCCGTCGGTGCCAAAAGTGGGGTCATGGTACAAAAAATTGTCGCATGGATGCTAAATGCATGATTTGCGGAGGTTCTTCTCACGCCAAAGACGTCTGTCCAGTGAAGGAAGAAACCACCAAATTCATATGTTGTAATTGCGGGGCTAACCATAAGTCCAATTTTTGGAATTGTCCTTCACGCAAAAGGGTCATTGAGGCTCGTGCCAGGCAGATGAAAGATAATATCCGTTACGATAACGGTCGTTGCCCGGAATGCTCATTTTTCAGTTAACGATCGCTTGATCATGAATCATACCCATCAGGAAGATCATAATCATGCTCATTCACAAACTAATTTTAATCCGTCGGGTAGCCGTTCGAATCTTTCTATTTCGAATGTATCTACCCACGGTAAATCCTTTGCCGATATCGTAGCAGGAAATTCGAACTCCTCCCCTGTTCGATCCATGGGTACCCATTCTACTTGTTTCAAATCAAATGGAAAAAACCCTACCGCCACAGGTAACTCCGCTTCTTCGTTTACCGGAAATTCCAATGGGAAATCACATGACATGTCTGCCTCTGATTTTAATTTTCTAACTGAACAATTGAATCTAATGATTGATGCAATGTTCAAAGCCACCACTACGACTGAAGCAGTCCAAGTAGGTGTAAAATTTACAAATAAAATTGTTATTGGATTACGTTTTTCTAATGGATCCAAATAATAATTTAAATATTTTAAATTGGAATGCTCGTTCTCTGAATGGTAGAGAGGACGAGCTGTTTAATTTTCTTACGGTTAATAACGTGCATATAGCAGTTATTACCGAAACGTATTTAAAACCTGGATCTAAACTCAAAAGAGATCCTAACTTTTTTGTTTATCGTAATGATCGACTTGATGGGGCATGTGGGGGAGTTGCAATCATCATTCATAGGCGTATAAAACATCAACTGTTTTCATCATTTGAAACTAAAGTTTTTGAAACTTTAGGTGTTTCTGTTGAAACACAGTTTGGTAAATATACTTTCATAGCTGCATATTTGCCTTTTCAATGCTCTGGGCAGCAAGTTAATTTGCTCCAAACGGACTTGCGAAAATTGACTCGCAATAAGTCAAATTTTTTTGTCATTGGTGACTTTAATGCCAAACATCGGTCATGGAATAATTCTCAAAGTAATTCCAACGGCAGAATTTTATTTGATGAGTGCTCTTCAGGATATTTCTCAATTCAATACCCTGATAGCCCTACATGTTTTTCCTCTTCTAGAAATCCATCTACGATTGATTTGGTCTTAACCGACTCTAGTCATCTTTGTAGCCAACTGATTACTCATGCTGATTTTGATTCTGATCATGTCCCTGTTAAATTTCAAATATCCCATGAAGCGATTCTCAATCCTATCAGCTCCACTTTCAATTATTTACGAGCCGACTGGAATATATATAAAACGTATGTTGACTCCAATCTTGATGTTAACATTTCTTTAGAAACTAAACTTGATATTGACAATGCTCTTGAAACTTTAACAAATTCCATTGTTGAAGCCCGGAGCATTGCAATTCCAAAATGTGAAGTAAAATTTGAATCCGTGATTATAGATGATGATCTTAAACTCTTGATCCGTCTTAAAAACGTGAGGAGAAGGCAATTTCAACGCACTCGCGATCCTGCTATGAAAATTATATGGCAGGATTTGCAGAAAGAAATCAAGAAACGTTTTGCTCAATTAAGAAACAAAAATTTTGAAAATAAAATTTCTCAATTGGACCCTGGCTCTAAGCCCTTTTGGAAATTATCTAAAATCTTGAAAAAACCTCAGAAGCCAATACCGGCATTGAAAGAGGAAAACAAATTATTACTAACTAATTGCGAAAAAGCTCAAAAACTTGCTATGCAGTTTGAAAGTGCGCACAATTTTAATTTAGGACTTACTAGTCCAATTGAAAATGAAGTTACTCAGGAGTTCGAAAATATTCTCAATCAAGAGAACGTTTTCGAAAATGCCTGGGAGACTGATTTGGAAGAAGTGAGAACTATTATTAAAAAATTCAAAAACATGAAAGCTCCTGGCGATGATGGAATTTTTTACATCCTCATCAAGAAACTTCCAGAAAGTAGCTTATCATTTTTAGTTGATATATTTAACAAATGTTTTCAATTAGCATATTTTCCTGACAAATGGAAAAATGCTAAGGTTGTTCCAATTTTAAAACCAGACAAAAATCCTGCAGAAGCTTCTAGCTATCGTCCAATCAGTTTGCTTTCCTCCATCAGTAAACTTTTTGAAAAGGTTATTTTGAACAGAATGATGGCCCACATCAACGAAAATTCAATTTTTGCCAATGAACAGTTCGGATTCCGCCATGGACATTCGACCACTCATCAACTTTTACGTGTAACAAATTTGATCCGTTCCAACAAATCGGAAGGATATTCTACTGGTCTTGCTCTTCTAGACATAGAAAAAGCATTCGACAGTGTTTGGCATGAAGGTTTGATTGTAAAATTAAAAAAACTTTAATTTTCCAACATACATTGTTAGAATAATTCAAAGTTATCTGTCAAATCGTACACTTCAGGTTAATTATCAGAACTCCAGATCTGAAAGACATCCTGTAAGAGCTGGTGTTCCTCAAGGCAGCATTTTGGGACCAATATTATACAATATTTTCACATCTGACTTACCTGAGCTACCTCAGGGATGTCAAAAATCTTTGTTTGCGGATGACACAGGCCTCTCCGCCAAAGGACGAAGCCTGCGTGTCATCTGTAGTCGATTGCAAAAAAGTTTGGATATTTTTTCTTCATACTTGCAAAAATGGAAGATTTCTCCTAATGCTTCCAAAACTCAACTAATAATATTCCCACATAAACCAAAAGCTCTTTATTTGAAACCTTCAAGTAGACATGTTGTCACGAGGGGTTCCAATAAATTGGTCAGATGAAGTTAAGTATCTAGGGCTCATGCTAGATAAGAATTTAACTTTCTAAAATCACATTGAGGGCATTCAAGCCAAATGTAATAAATATGTAAAATGTCTCTATCCCCTTATTAATAGAAAATCAAAACTTTGTCTTAAAAACAAGGTTTTGATATTCAAACAAATTTTCAGGCCAGCCATGTTGTATGCTGTACCAATATGGACTAGCTGTTGTAATACCAGGAAGAAAGCTCTGCAGAGAATTCAAAATAAAATTTTGAAAATGATTCTGAGGCTTCCTCCCTGGTATAGTACCAATGAGTTACATAGAATATCCAATGTTGAAACATTGGAACAAATATCAAATACAATCATTAATAATTTCAGGCAAAAATCGTTACAATCTTCTATTGCCACGATTAATGCGTTATATGTTTAGGTTAAGTTAGGTTAAGTATATTAAAAACTTTTTTTTTTACTCTTATGAGCAGGTGAAATCAACTCACCTGTAAAAAAAAACTGAACTGCTACGGCAAATGAAATGTAATATGTTGTTAACAAAATGTTAATTAAATCTTAAATTTGTTTTACCAAATTAGGATGATAGTGTTGTCTAATAACACAGAACACCTAGATATAAGAAATGAATGTAATGTTTGAAATGATACTAATAAAGAAATTAAAACAAAAAAAAAAAAAAACAAAGCTCACAACTGTTTGTCGCAACTGTTGCGGATAAGGGCACAATAAAAAACAAAATTGTCATGACAATCACAGAGCGCAACATTGTTGCAACCTTTTCAACTCGCGATTAAGGTGAAGCGGCGTATATCCATGTATATTTTCAAAACAAACAAAGAAAATATATAACATTTGTGTTAAGCATTTTTTATATGTAAACACATGGAAAATTTAGTAAATTGACAAGTATTGGAAATCAAAATCAACTGTTCAATAGTACATATCAAAAGAAAACATTACAGTTTAACGGAATTTCTCTGTTTTTTATTGCATTTATCGCATATTTTTGTTACGCTTCGGTATGGTTTATGTTTGCAAGGGATGACGGTGTTGCCAGGTGATTGGTGACAGATTTATCTAGCAATTGTTATATGCTTGTTTTCGGAATGTTTGCTGCATATTATAAAAACTTATAATTTGGCAAATAGTTTTCCATCACAAGATCACTGATTTAATAAAGTTTTAATGATTTTTGTGATCAATCCACATTAAATGCAATGATTTTACAGATAGCAACTCTGACATCACTGTGCTCAACGATCGCGATGATTGTGCACACACGATAGACGCGTCCCGACGCATCCCGACGCAACGCACTGTGGAGCTTTTTAATTATTTTGGGTGGTCCAAATTGATAAACACTTGGTATGATTTTATGTTTCGTAGAGATGGTTTCTGTAATTTGAGAGAATCGAAAAACAAACAACGTATGAGTTTCAAGTTTCTATGCTTTGCCCAACCTTTCCGCACTGAAAATTAATACAACAGAAAAAAAGTTGAATATTTTAGACTATAAACACAGGCATGTCTCAGTGTGCGGTGGCAGCGTCGATTCGCAACAAGTGAAAACCATCGCCATAATAGTTTTGAGTGATGCGGTTGATTAAACTTTATAAATATTGAAATCCCGGTGGAAATGTGTTCCTTTAAGGAAAGTGAATAAAAGATTTGTTTAGTGGAAGTGTAGTGAACGCAATATGGAATCCAAAACACAAATGCTTGCCGCTGAATTACAATCGAAAAGGTAAGCACCTTCCATTTACAAGTGTAGTCACACAACTACAATGAAATGCGGCATGAAATCGGAGATTTTTTTCGAGAATATAAATCTCATGTTTACTGTCGCTAAATTGATAATGCTGTATCTGTAAGTGTTGATTAAATATTGAAATACCACCTGAAGCATTTTTCTTCGCATAAATTATCCATTTCATCAGGTGATAAGCAGTTATATTTCATCGATGTTGCAAATACCAGTGCGCATCGTACCTTCGTGCTGTGCGTACACGAATTCTCTCTGCTCTTGGAAGTTTTCTTAAAAACTACCTAAAGCAATAAAACAGTACTTTTCAGTGCTACAAAAACAGTACTTTTCAGTGCTAAAATTAAAAACGGTACTTTTCAGTGCTACTAAAACAGTACTTTTCAGTACTATTTTTTCTACTATAGATCCCTTTACGATCCTTGTTTGGACCCGTGCCTTCGATTTTTCGTTGGACCCGTTGGCGAAAGCTAGCGGTGGTAATCCTTCTTGGACACCGTCTTGGGAAAAAACCTTTCGAAGGTCACGTCTTCTTTCGTTTATTAATTAAACATGGTATCAACAACAAACAAAAGGAAGGGTGAATCTCTGAATTCACTACTTCCTTCCAAAAAAGTGGGTTTTAAAACTGTCACTACACGTGGCAAGAATGGAAGAAAGGACGCTTCCCCGGAATGCGAACTTTCTTCCAAGGGTGAAACGAATAATTGTATCGAAATGAGCAATCAGTTCGATGCTCTAGACAAATTTTCCGAACACCAAATCGAAGCAGCCTCTAGCCCAGGCTCTTTGATTCAAGTGAGGAAGCAAAGAGTGCCGCCTATCGTGGTCAGTTGTTCCGAATTTAAGGGATTTAGGCAGGAGATCTTGAACTCCATTAGGGGAATCAAGGTTTCCTTCCAAATCGCAAAGAAAGGAGACTGTCACGTTTTGCCGGAAACTCTTAAAGATCGTGAGCTTCTTCTCAAACATCTTGAAGAGAAGAAGCACAAATTTTTTACTTATGACGACAAAACTGAACGTTTGTTCAAAGTTGTCTTGAAAGGTCTCTCAAGTGACTATAAATCACCTGAAGAGATCAAAAATGGAATAAATGATTTACTTGGATTTTCCCCAGTCCAAGTAATCATTATGAAAAAGAGAACCCAATCTGGCATTGTTCGGAAAGGGCTTTCTCAAGAATTTTATTTAGTTCACTTTAACAAAAAAGAACTAAATAATATTTAAGCTTTAGAAAAAGCAAAACTTTTGTTTGATGTCCGTGTGACATGGGAACATTTCCAGAAACCTGGAGGAAATTACCAGAACCCCACTCAGTGCCGTCGGTGCCAAAAGTGGGGTCATGGTACAAAAAATTGTCGCATGGATGCTAAATGCATGATTTGCGGAGGTTCTTCTCACGCCAAAGACGTCTGTCCAGTGAAGGAAGATACCACCAAATTCATATGTTGTAATTGCGGGGCTAACCATAAGTCCAATTTTTGGAATTGTCCTTCACGCAAAAAGGTCATTGAGGCTCGTGCCAGGCAGATGAAAGATAATATCCGTTACGATAACGGTCGTTTCCGGAATTTGCCTGGTAGAGTATCGAACAATGCTCATTTTTCAGTTAACGATCGCTTGATCATGAATCATACCCATCAGGAAGATCATAATCATGCTCATTCACAAACTAATTTTAATCCGTCGGGTAGCCGTTCGAATCTTTCTATTTCGAATGTATCTACCCACGGTAAATCCTTTGCCGATATCGTAGCAGGAAATTCGAACTCCTCCCCTGTTCGATCCATGGGTACCCATTCTACTTGTTTCAAATCAAATGGAAAAAACCCTACCGCCACAGGTAACTCCGCTTCTTCGTCTACCGGAAATTCCAATGGGAAATCACATGACATGTCTGCCTCTGATTTTAATTTTCTAACTGAACAATTGAATCTAATGATTGATGCAATGTTCAAAGCCACCACTATGACTGAAGCAGTCCTAGTAGGTGTAAAATTTACAAATCAAATTGTTATTGGATTACGTTTTTCTAATGGATCCAAATAATAATTTAAATATTTTAAATTGGAATGCTCGTTCTCTGAATGGTAAAGAGGACGAGCTGTTTAATTTTCTTACGGTTAATAACGTGCATATAGCAGTTATTACCGAAACGTATTTAAAACCTGGATCTAAACTCAAAAGAGATCCTAACTTTTTTGTTTATCGTAATGATCGACTTGATGGGGCATGTGGGGGAGTTGCAATCATCATTCATAGGCGTATAAAACATCAACTGTTTTCATCATTTGAAACTAAAGTTTTTGAAACTTTAGGTGTTTCTGTTGAAACACAGTTTGGTAAATATACTTTCATAGCTGCCTATTTGCCTTTTCAATGCTCTGGGCAGCAAGTTAATTTGCTCCAAACTGACTTGCGTAAATTGACTCGCAATAAGTCAAAATTTTTTGTCATTGGTGACTTTAATGCCAAACATCGGTCATGGAATAATTCTCAAAGTAATTCCAACGGCAGAATTTTATTTGATGAGTGCTCTTCAGGATATTTCTCAATTCAATACCCTGATAGCCCCACTTGTTTTTCCTCTTCTAGAAATCCATCTACGATTGATTTGGTCTTAACCGACTCTAGTCATCTTTGTAGCCAACTGATTACTCATGCTGATTTTGATTCTGATCATGTCCCTGTTACATTTCAAATATCCCAAGAAGCGATTCTCAATCCTATCAGCTCCACTTTCAATTATTTACGAGCCGACTGGAATATATATAAAACGTATGTTGACTCCAATCTTGATGTTAACATTTCTTTAGAAAATAAACTTGATATTGACAATGCTCTTGAAACTTTAACAAATTCCATTGTTGAAGCCCGGAGCATTGCAATTCCAAAATGTGAAGTAAAATTTGAATCCGTGATTATAGACGATGATCTTAAACTCTTGATCCGTCTTAAAAACGTGAGGAGAAGGCAATTTCAACGCACTCGCGATCCTGCTATGAAAATTATATGGCAGGATTTGCAGAATGAAATCAAGAAACGTTTTGCTCAATTAAGAAACAAAAATTTTGAAAATAAAATTTCTCAATTGGACCCTGGCTCTAAGCCCTTTTGGAAATTATCGAAAATCTTGAAAAAACCTCAGAAGCCAATACCGGCATTGAAAGAGGAAAACAAATTATTACTAACTAATTGCGAAAAAGCTCAAAAACTTGCTATGCAGTTTGAAAGTGCGCACAATTTTAATTTAGGACTTACTAGTCCAATTGAAAATGAAGTTACTCAGGAGTTCGAAAATATTCTCAATCAAGAGAACGTTTTCGAAAATGCCTGGGAGACTGATTTGGAAGAAGTGAGAACTATTATTAAAAAATTCAAAAACATGAAAGCTCCTGGCGATGATGGAATTTTCTACATCCTCATCAAGAAACTTCCAGAAAGTAGCTTATCATTTTTAGTTGATATATTTAACAAATGTTTTCAATTAGCATATTTTCCTGACAAATGGAAAAATGCTAAGGTTGTTCCAATTTTAAAACCAGACAAAAATTCTGCAGAAGCTTCTAGCTATCGTCCAATCAGTTTGCTTTCCTCCATCACTAAACTTTTTGAAAAGGTTATTTTGAACAGAATGATGGCCCACATCAACGAAAATTCAATTTTTGCCAATGAACAGTTCGGATTCCGCCATGGACATTCGACCACCCATCAACTTTTACGTGTAACAAATTTGATCCGTTCCAACAAATCTGAAGGCTATTCTACTGGTCTTGCTCTTCTAGACATAGAAAAAGCATTCGACAGTGTTTGGCATGAAGGTTTGATTGTAAAATTAAAAAACTTTAATTTTCCAACATACATTGTTAGAATAATTCAAAGTTATTTGTCAAATCGTACACTTCAGGTTAATTATCAGAACTCCAGATCTGAGAGACATCCTGTAAGAGCTGGTGTTCCCCAAGGCAGCATTTTGGGACCAATATTATACAATATTTTCACATCTGACTTACCTGAGCTACCTCAGGGATGTCAAAAATCTTTGTTTGCGGATGACACAGGCCTCTCCGCCAAAGGACGAAGCCTGCGTGTCATCTGTAGTCGATTGCAAAAAAGTTTGGATATTTTTTCTTCATACTTGCAAAAATGGAAGATTTCTCCTAATGCTTCCAAAACTCAACTAATAATATTCCCACATAAACCAAAAGCTCTTTATTTGAAACCTTCAAGTAGACATGTTGTCACGATGAGAGGGGTTCCAATAAATTGGTCAGATGAAGTTAAGTATCTAGGGCTCATGCTAGATAGGAATTTAACTTTCAAAAATCACATTGAGGGCATTCAAGCCAAATGTAATAAATATGTAAAATGTCTCTATCCCCTTATTAATAGAAAATCAAAACTTTGTCTTAAGAACAAGCTGTTGATATTCAAACAAATTTTCAGGCCAGCCATGTTGTATGCTGTACCAATATGGACTAGCTGTTGTAATAGCAGGAAGAAAGCTCTGCAGAGAATTCAAAATAAAATTTTGAAAATGATTCTGAGGCTTCCTCCCTGGTATAGTACCAATGAGTTACATAGAATATCCAATGTTGAAACATTGGAACAAATATCAAATACAATCATTAATAATTTCAGGCAAAATCGTTACAATCTTCTATTGCCACGATTAATGCGTTATATGTTTAGGTTAAGTTAGGTTAAGTATATTAAAAACGTTTTTTTTCTCTTATAAGCAGGTGAAATCAACTCACCTGTAAAAAAACTGAACTGCTACGGCAAATGAAATGTAATATGTTGTTAATTAAATCTTAAATTTGTGTTACCAAATTAGGATGATAGTGTTGTCAAATAACACAGAACACCTAGATATAAGAAATGAATGTAATGTTTGGAATGATACTAATAAAGAAATTTAAAAAAAAAAAAAAAAAAGATGTTGCAAATACCAATACTATCATAACAATATGTTAATGATTTTGGATAAAGCCATTTTGTGATGACGCACTCAAAGGCCTTAATCAGTTATTTTAACCACAAAACCAAATTTGTTTTATGGATGCTGTTTGATAATGTGTCGATGTTTACCAACACGGAGAAAGTTCTCGAAAATTGCAATGCGAAGCCCACAAAATCTCTGCGCACGTGGTGATCGATCTTTTTCATATTCTGTTCAAGTGATGATAAACTCATGTTGCGGAATAAAAGTGTTGCAACAAGAGCAGGAGGTGACAATGTCTTTGTTGCTGCGTGTTGGGTGACAATTGATTCACTGAGCAGCGGCGAAATCATAGAAGGTGAAAAAAAAAGACTGGGATGCCTCTGAGAAAGATAGGTGCACCTACAGACTCATCACGAATTTGTCGACCTGGGTAAACAAGGAGCATGGCGAAGTGATACAGTTCCTGTCAGGTCACGGTTGCTTCAAAAAGTATTTGCATCGATTAGTTTGACCGCCCTCGGCACTCGAGCCAGCCTGACGAAGAAAGAAGACGAAGATCTCCCCTGCGATAGCCGCCGGTAGTCGCCATCAGTGCGGACGTCTCTCCAAGCGGTACTGGTGACAACCTCCGACGACGGGGGAAGTCAGGAGGAAAATGAAGCTAGAAGGGAACGACGGAAGGAGACAGAGAAGCGGAAAATGGAAAGGCAGTTTGCTCAACATTAAAGAACAAACCACTGGCAGACTGCGCAGAGTGCAAGAGCACAGAGCGGTAAAACGCCAAGAGCGCAATAGAAGTGCTGATGCACAGTCAGAGCAGATTGCAAAGCCTAACAACAAATCCACACTCGAACGATGATCAGCCGCCTCTAACATGAGGAACGGTCGCTGTTGAGTATGATTTATTCCATGAAGTAATCATTGTACGCCATGCCCTGTACTTACCAACTATGAAACTTTTTTATTATCTTTAATATTAGAATGATGATACTGAATCTTAGAGTGTGGACCCTAGTGTAATCAAATGGAATATCACTAAATTCGATTATAATTTACTCGTTAAAATGATATTTTACGTTTTTGTTAGAATCTGGCAGGCGCTAGTTGGGTATACAAAAACTTACAACAATGTCCAGGGTTCAGTAAAATAAATTCTACAACATTTAATCCAGTCATTTATCTAGAGAATATCCTAAAACATCCTCAAGGAATACTGAGAAATTAGTGAAAAAACACTCGCTGAGCTCTTGAAGCAATCAAATGAAATTAAAATGTGGCTTGCAGAACAATGAAAAAAAAATACTGATCGTTAATCTTAGGCTTCAAACACCGTGTCCCGTTCAAAAATCAGATCGAAAACTGCACGAATTGCGTTTTGTAATTCAAACCTCGTTTGGCACATCTTCTATGGGGATGCTTTGCTAGTGCAGGTCGACGTCGACAACGACGTTGTTTCGCAAAGTATGAATTTGAGCGAGGATGGAAGACATGGACTACTAACGACCAACAACGCAGATTCAGCTGGATTGCGTGTCCTGGACGGGTAACAATACTGACGCGCAATGAATTCTAGGGGAAAATGTCCGACATACTGTTTTCCATCAGTCCAGACGGCAGACGTTCGTGAGTAGTTTATGAGTCTAGTTAGGAGAAAACTAAAGATAGTGAAAAAGATGGTGATAACGATCTTGTTAGTTCTAAAACAAAAATTGAAAGAGTGATAAATTGGACAGATGAAGTTACCTATCTAGGGCTCATGCTAGATAAAAAATTAACCTTCTAAAATCACATTGAGGTCATTCAAGCAAAATGTAACAATTATATAAAATGTATGCATCCACTTATCAATAGAAAATCGAAACTATGTTTTAAGAACAAACTTTTGAATTTCAAACAAATTTTCAGCCCAGCTATGTTGTATGCTGTACCACTATGGACTAGCTGTTGTAATACTAGAAATTGCTATGGCAAATTAGATGTAATATGTTGTTAACAGTTAACATTATTAACAACATATTAAGCTTAATTCAGCTTTACCGAATTAGAATGATAGTGTTGCTCAACACAGAACTCCTAGGTATAAAAAATGAATGTAATGTTGCAAAATAAGTTTTCTCAATGTCATAATTTTAATTATATAAACCAAACAACTGAACAGATGGCTAATCTTCTTCTTTCTGGCGTTACGTCCACACTGGGACCGAGCCTGCTACTCAGCTTAGTGTTTTTATGAGCACTTCCACAGTTATTAACTGAGAGCTTACTATGCCAATGACCATTTTTGCATGCGTATATCGTGTGGCAGGTACGAAGATACTCTATGCCCTGGGAAGTCGAGAAAATTTCCAACCCGAAAAGACCCTCGACCGGTGGGATTCGAACCCACGACCCTCAGCTTGGTCTTGCTGAATAGCTGCGCGTTTACCGCTACGGCTATCTGGGCCCTTAACAGACGGCTAATAACGACAGCAAATCCATCCCTTAGCGTCACGAAGAGTGCGCCATTTTCTCATTAAATGCACAGCATGTCACCAGAAATGGTGAAATCTTAATTTTGCCTGCGCCAACGGAACCACTCTCCACCAGGACGACAGATTCCATTCCAAATCAGGTCTATGACTACTACTGCAGAATGGTCATTAAAAATCTCATATCCTTTTTTCAAGGCACATCTCATCACAGCTACCTCGCAAATCGGGTTCACACAGTTTAAGTTTCGGGGGGACCCGTTGGGAAAAAAGCAGTAGATTTTGCTATTTAATGCTTCTCTACTAGTCTTTGCCGAAAATGAAGGCACTGAGGATGACGACAAAGGCGGGAGTGTGTCATCTGATGAGAATATTCATAGTTCTTTCGGTCCGGTAGGGCGTTTCGACTCAAATTAAGTTTTTGGCAGTGATGCCCTACGAAACCGCTCACCAGCGCCGCGCATGAAAGCATAATTTCGATGTTCTGAAGATCGTTTTCCTGATTTAGGTTTTTTTCTGTTCCCATGTCGTCGGTGAGCTTCCTTGAGTTCGGTGGAGTGTCTGTCTCTAGAGAAGGGAGCAGCGAAATAAGGGTTCATTTTCTAGAACTTTTTTTGGACGGTGGCCAAATAGGACGTTGGGATGTTTGAGTTGGATCGACTTCGGATGCAGAAATTGTTATCTCTATGGTATGATTGCTTTTATTAATTTACACGAAAAATGTCATCAGCAGTTGCGATGGATATTTCGAATTCGTAAATTTCAAAGTTGGACGGAAGCCGAAAGGAACTAAAATAAAATTAAGAACATAAGTAATTATATAGCTTTGAGTTGCACATTTAACGACAACCGGCGAACATGCAGAATGCTCCAAGTAAATTGAATTAAGATGATTTTTGAACTATTTTAAAAGTTTCTGTTCTAACATGACATTAGTTTCTTATATCTTGGTGTTCTGTAATAGGAATTACCTGGAAGGCAGGCATTACAATCTCATCTGATCGAAGAGATCATCTCCATATAGTGGAAAGATATTATCTTCAATCCAAGAGTGCATTGGAAGGATCCCATCTTTCAATCATACACAGCAAAAAATTCTCAAATTTACATGGCACGTAATTCTTTATGATAATCATGTAAAACGAGTTGCAACTGAACATTCAACGATAGTTAATGTAAACTATCTCATTGCATTCGATAATGCTTGCAAACTTGAGTGAAACTGAAACATTTCATGATCTTCCATCCAACATTCGCCAATGTGGCATGCTTTCTTGCATCTTGAAAGTGAAATTGCAAACAAGAATTCTCGGTTTACATGATTCTACGATGAATATTCTGTCAAAAATAATGCACATGGATGGATCGACGGCTTGTCATTTGATGTGCATTATTTATGATTGAATTTTCAGCGTGAAAATCATGTAAACCGCGCCGTTTTGCATGCAACATTCTTCGAGAGAAGACGTTTCGCGTTCAATATTAAGGATTTTGGTAACAATGTTGTATGTAATAGATGTGTTTATAGGTTTTATCATTGAATAATACATGAGAAATGGCTTTGCATGATTGAGGCTAATATTACGTTACGTGTAAATCTAAGATTTTTTTGGTGTGTATACATCCAGAGATTATCTTGACAACTCTCCGCTATGCAAATCAATTTGCTGATGAAAATTATCCAATAAAGTAATTTGTTGTTAGTATTATTCTTTTGTCTAACTTTGCCATTTATAAAATGATGCCTTGTGAATGCTTGCGAATTTCAAAGCCAAGAATGGTGAAATAAAGAACTGGAATGCAGCTAAATTAAAGTGTGATGTTAACCTCTCTATGATGGCTGTTTTTGGAAGGGAGAAACCGATACAAAATTTCTGCACGTCATGGTGAGCCCAAATTCTGCTGTCACGAACTGTCACTGTGAGCCGAGATCTTAAACAATAGACAAACAAGATAAAAGCGCGTAATTGATCAAAGCATATTTTTTTCATTTTATCAAAACTAACAAAAATCGAATGAGAATCAATTCATGTACATTCAAATGTCTTGTCACGAGGGCGTATTTAATTATTTTTAAATAAACAGCATTGAAATACGCATCATTTCACATTTTCAAATAAAAATGAGAATATAATGTATAGAAAACTGTGGCCCTTTTATAATGTTTGTCCGGAAACGTCGGAGCTGCACAACTAATGAAAACTAGCGATTCTCACCAAGCCTGCCTTGATTGTCGTTGGCAAGCTGGAGTTATCTTGCAGTTTGAAAAAAAGTTGTTCGATATTTCGTGTGTAGTATCTGTGCCTCCCTCCCAGGGAAATACTATCATTTGGTTAAAATAAATTAAGGTACAGTGGGGGTAGTGTATCAGTGGGGTAAGTGGATCATTTGTCAATATAAAGCATAAATACTTGAATATCTTGAATGTTTACGCACCATTGCTTCGTTTTAGATTATATTCTTACGCTCACACTGATACTATTGCAAAACTGGTACTACACGTACACTAACACAAGCAAACTTGTTAGCTGCAAAAAGTAATTAATTTGAAAATTATTTTCCATCCATAAAAATCCATTGTATCGCTATCAAAGATCGATTTCTATATTTTGTTTGGACACATGGTGAGCATTTCAGTTCTAATTGAATGAATCACAATGAAAAATATGTGATTTTTATAAATTAATACAGATATATTGTACATGGTACACTTACCCCTACTTCTTAATAGGGTGGGGAAATTGGATCAAGAATTATTATCATTTATTGGCAGACTGCTTACGAGAATTTTAATAAGCTTCAATATTCCTGGTGAATACCTTTGAAGAAATCCTTCAATAAATACTGGAAGGAATAGATGAAAAAAAATGGGAATCCTCGGAGAAATTTATGGTAGATTATTGAAAAATCTATGACAATTGGTCGAAAGGATAAAAGATCGAAAAACAAAATAAAAGGGACACAAGGTCGAAAATCTGTTTTCAAAGAAGGAAAAATTTCCCACCAAGTAAATCATTTTCAACTTTTTGTCCTTTCGACCTTTTGTCCATATTGCAGTAATCCCTGCAGAAGTACAGGGACGAATGCCTCGTAGGCTCCCTTCAGAGATGCAAGAAAAAATCTTTGAAGGAGACATAAGTGAAATTTATAAAAGAATTTATAAAAGATTCCCTACACAAATACTGTAATCCGGGGGCAAATTGATCACTTTTACATATTTTTTTGTCAGGTTATCCTTTGTAATTCAAGTATTGCCAAATTTATTTTGGTAAAGCTCGTACTTCATTGATCTCTATCGGTTTATGTAATCGGATTTTGATGCAATAAAATTAAACATTTCATAAAATTTGTTTTAATATCAAAAATTGAAAATGAAACATTGGGGTGAAATTTATCACTTTATAATACAGCATATTTTATAATGTAAAATTTCCCCATCTACTAAATTTGGGTCTCCTAAATCTGAAAATGATGTCAAAATTCTTACAACTCGAGTAAATCATCATTTTATTGCAAAATTAAACTTTTTAAATCTGCACAATACGCTTAAATGTATGCAATTTTCCTTGAGATAAACACGTTATTCAACAATAAACGGTTTTATGAGCAAAAAACTATTCTTGTAATGCTGTACGATTTCAGAAATGAGTTCAGCAGTTCACACTGAAGCTAACACAACATTTTTAACACTCAAAGTCTGCATGCTGGCTCAGCACCAGCGGATTGTTTAGTACCGACATTTCCAACAGTATTGATAACACCTTTAAAAACTTGGAATATTTATATGCAAAACTGACCTTGATAAAAATGTAGGGTCGGTGTTCCCTTAGTGGACAGTCCCCTATAGTCGCACTAGTGACTTTTCACGGCCGTTTTGCTATAAATCTTTTCAAATCATTTTTTGACATGAAGGTCAGGACCTATTTATCTAAGTACCATTGATTTACATTTGGATTTTGCTCAAAAAATAATCGAAAAAAATATTTTTGCTTAAAATTTGAGCTCCCTAGCGCCTATAGTAAACCTATTGTTCCTATAGTAGCACTACTGAGAGAAACTATTTTTTATTATACGAATTAATTGATGAATTAATAACTTTTTTTACACCAAACGAAAGCTTGAGATCCACACTTTGTAGGAAAAATATAAAAGTTTTGTAAAAATATGGTTTTGATAAGTATTTTACCGACGCCGTGATGCTAGTGCTACTATAGGAACAGAAATTAGAAATAGTGCTACTATAGGCACATGTATTCCTATAGTGGCACACGCGATAATAAATACAAACATTTGAGTTTTCGTAGGTTTTATATTTTTCCCACAAAACCAAGATAAAAAGCTATCAGATGATGTAAAAATAATGACGCTAGCATTATTTTTCGATTTTATACGAATTTTTGTTCTTAGCTATGCGGCTATTGGTACATCGACCCTAATAGTTTAAAACCCTCATTAGACATTTATAAACTAGAAAACATGCAATGTCTGTGATGCAAACGAAGTATTAGGCATCCTTGCAAGAAAATACTATTTGGTACCGACCTGATCAAATACATCCCAGTGATCAATTTGCCCGCGGATTACGGTACCAAACATGGGAAAATTCACTCACTCACCCGAACGCTACCGATAGAATATCTGCAAAGTATCTGCTGCCACCGAATGTTCAATGACTGCCGAACGCTACTAGGGTGAGCGCAATCCCGACGAATCGTAAACGATTGAGATAAACCGAAAATGAAAAGATATACGGATCGGAGAGAGCACCTATCCTCTCTTAAATTGGAGACACGAAAGAACGCGTTCGCCATTCGATCACTGAAAGCTTCCTGCGAAATGTACAGATTTTGCGTTCACTAAAACATTTCGCCTTGTGTATTACCAGTCAGTAAACGCTCTTCAGCTCTCAAATACGAATGCCACTCGTGCGGAATCGGAATGTAAAGAATCATTCGCTACAGCAATCGGATGCCTTTGGCACAAGGAGTCGGTAGTGAATCATTCTGTTGCCGTTTTTGTCTAACTTGTCGCTCGGCGAACAAGAAGAAAGCGCATTGGAAATTGAAACACTCAGCTTGGTCGGAGAAAACGGCAATCTCGCTCTTGACCGCTTGTGGATGTGAGCGAGAGAAATGCAATATTCGAATGAATGTTTCGCATGCTTGTAGGGTACCGTTGGATAACCTGGGGGAAGCTTTCAAAAAATTGTAAGCGGAATCTCTAAAGGAATTCCTGCTGATATCCCGTGTAGGAGGAATTCTTGTTGGAATCCCTGTAGAAACTCCTTGATGAATACTTGGATAAATTCTGGGTAGAATCATTATAAGAGTTCCTGGAGTAAATTCTTCTTCTTCTTTCTGGCGTTACGTCCCTATTGGGACAGAGCCTGCTTCTCAGCTTAGTGTTCTTATGAGCACTTCCACAGTTATTAACTGAGAGCTTACTATGCCAATGACCATTTTTGCATGCGTATATCGTGTGGCAGGTACGAAGATACTCTATGCCCTGGGAAGTCGAGAAAATTTCCAACTCGAAAAGATCCTCGACCGGTGGGATTCGAACCCACGACCCTCAGCTTGGTCTTGCTGAATAGCTGCGCGTTTACCGCTACGGCTATCTGGGCCCCCGGAGTAAATCTGGAGTAAATCTCTTCATGTAATTCTGTAGGAATTTTTGAAGGAATTTCTTGAGAAAATCAGTGAAGGATATTCTGGAAGAATCTGTTGAGGATTTACTAGGGAAATCACTAGAAGAATCACTGAAAGATATTTGATAGGAGCAATTCCTGATGGAATTTCTTGGTGGAACTTTTGATGGAATCCCTGTATTTATTTCTTGAACAATCGCTGATCAAAATCCTGGTGGAATTTCTTGTGAAATTCAAAGACGTTAGGATAATGAAGCCAATAGGTGAAGTTAAGGATGCTATCAAATAGCTTAAGAACAACAAAGCAGCTGGAGAGGATGGTATTGGTACTAAAATGGGCCCGGACAGGTTAGAATGTGAGAACTATTGAGCGATCACCATTCTTAAAGCAGACTATAAAATGCTTTCCCAGATTATCTTTCGCCGTCTATCGCCACTGGCAAGCAGATTTGTGAGAAGTTATCAAGCCGGTTTTGTGGACGGGCGATCGACGACAGACCAAATCTTTATGTTGCAGCAGATCCTCCAAAAGTGTCGCGAATATCAAGTCCCTACGCACCACCTATTCATCGATTTCAAAGCGGCCTATGATACCATCGACCGAGAAGAGCTATGGAAGATTATGGACGAGAATGGGTTTTCCCGGGAAACTGACGAGACTGATCAAAGCAACGATGGATAGTGTACAGTGCTGTGTGAAGATATCGGGTGCATTACCCGTTTGAAACACGCAAAGGACTTCGACAAGGCGATGGTCTTTCCTGCCTCCTGTTCAAAATTGCGCTAGAAGGTGTTATGAAACGGGCGGGCTTCAACATGCGGGGCGCGATCTTGAATAAATCCAGCCAGTTCATCTGCTTTGCTGACGACGTGGACATTGTTGGAAGAACGTTCCAGGTGGTTTCTGAACAGTATACCATGCTGAAACGTGAAGCAGATCGGGTTGGGTTGAAGGTAAATACGTCGAAGGCGAAATATCTGCTGACTGGAGGAACCGAGCGCGATAGAGCTCGCATTGGCAGACGCGTAATGATCGACAGCGATGAGTTCGAGGTGGTGGACGAATTTGTCTATCTCGGATAATTGAAAACGTCGGATAACAACTGCAGCAGAGAAATTCGAAGACGTATCATTGCCGGAAGTCATGCTTACTACGGACTCCACAAGACCTTGCGGTCTGGTAAACTTCACTTCCGTACTAAGTCTACCATGTACAAGACGCTGATAAGACCGGTAGTCCTCTACGGGCATGAAACGTAGACAATGCTCGAAGAGGACCTGCAAGCGCTAGGAGTTATTAAACGACGTGTGCTTAGGACGATCTTCGGCGGAGTATGTGAGAACGGCGTATGGAGGAGAAGAATGAATCACGAGGTTGCGCAACTCTACACGCTTCGAAAAAATCATGCGATTTAACGTCTTTTGGATGCATATAAAAGAAGCGAACAAAATGACGTGAGTTTGTGTCTCTTTTTAAATACGATGATTCGGCAATTGTCAATCATAGCGGCATCGTTTTCATGACCTTCGTCATGTAAAATTACATTTTTATTTCAATACATCTTCCAGAACCCATTTTTATGTCATTTCATCACTTACATCATATGTCATTCAGTCATAATGTGAAGCACAATCATTCTGTTACAATACATATTAACAAGCTCAATTTTATGCCGCCTTTACCGAGCGAAAAGTCAAAACCCCGAAAACTGGAAAAATCGTGTCACCATTGTGCTCGAGTCATTTCGCATTCGGGTTCGAAAAAAACGTTGGAAGGAAAAAGATTACAGTTTTGAAGAGCCGTGACACTTTTTTGTTTTGAACGGTCATGGTTTGCTTTGGATTTTGATGGTCGTGTAGAAACATGCAAATGTAGAGGCGGTAAATGTTTGCTACAGTACATTTTCCATCCCTGTTCTTGGGTAACGCATGACGGAATCCTTGGAACTAACTGCTAGAGGAATTTCTGAAAGAATCTTAGAAGAAATTGTTATTGCAATCTCTGGAGGAATTCTTGTAGGCAGCCATTGAGTAAGCCCTGAAGAATTACTAAAGAAATTATTTGTGGAATTTTTCGAATTGGTGTCTGAAGGAATCAGTGGAGGAAATCCTCAATATTTTGTGGAGGATCGTTTGGAGGAATATCTGGAAGTGTGCCACCTGAAGGTATGTCTGAAGGATTTTCGCCGGATGAATTAGGAATCCAAACAAAAAATGACCACGTGGTTAATGAACAGCACCTTAGGAGCCAAATTGAGAGGATATGACTAAAATGGTTGGTTTTGGATTTGTTATATTAATCAAGATTACCAATATCCACTTGTTCTTCTTCTTCTTCTTGGCATTCGTCCTCACTGGGACAAAGCCTGCTTCTCAGTTTAGTGTTCTTCCACAGTCATTAACTGAGAGCTTTATTTGCCAAAGTTGCCATTTTCGCATTCGTATAACGTGTAGCAGATACGATGATACTCTATATCTCTAGAGTCTGACCCAGAATATTTTTATGTGTTTCTCTTAATAAAATCGTAAACATAGCATAGCATAGCATAGCATAGCATAGACTGACTGTACATGTCAATGGTTGCTACTCCGTGATTGATCGGAACTGGTAAGAATTGCACTACGATCCAAATGAATAAGGGATGGGAGTTTCCGCTTACTCTCGAAGTGCAATTTTAGCAGATCTAATATTATTGATCAATAACGGCGCCGGCCAAGTTGGGATGGGGAAGGAATGTTAGGGTGTAATGATTGTTGCTTCTAGAGACCGAGAATACCTCTGCATCTCCGTAATCACCACGGGAAGGGTGTTTATTTGTGAGGGAGGAAAAGATCTGGGAGTCACCTCTGGTCGGTGATGCGATCCATGGACAAGGGGGAAATATACGACTTATATTTAAAGCTAGTTTTGTATTTTTGCCTCGAAAAGTTTTTGGTAGAAGCTTTCAAAAATACGTCAACATCTATAATGTCGAACAATTCAAAAGATGTTTTTATTAATGACAAAAACTGAAAATTACATGCATATATTTTAAATTATATGAAACAGGAATAATGCCGACACTTGTAGTGACGAACTATACATAGTTTATTTTAAAATTACATATGAGTATTACTGTGCAGAAGTTTGAAAAAATACGTCAACATTCACAATGTCGAATTCAAAAGATAATTTTTATTAATGTCAAAAAGAGAAAAATATATGTATATTGAAATTGTATAAGAAAAAAGCATAATACCGACACTTATAGTGACGAACCATACAAAGTTTGTAATATTACTTAAAAGTTACGCTTTCAAGAAAATATGTGTTATCACAAGCATGAAACGAACTCACCAGTTGGTAATCCATCCTCGACTGAACACAAAACTGACACTGACAGCAAAACTTCTTGGCGTCCCGAAAACAAACCGTCTTGCTTGTGCCTTCCCAAATACCTCCTCTTAATAAAATCGTAAACATCGTAGAAAAACATTTTCGCTGTTTTCGTTGCAATTATGTGCAATTTTCAAGGCTATTTTTAGGTCGATAAATAACCAAATTTCTGAAACTATCGACGAGAGCCAACTTGTGCACTGTCATAGTTTGTATTAAATGCAAAAAATATGTTAAATTTGTCCTTAAAAAGCATATTGAAGGACCTAAACTTTAATCAACTCGTGGGGCAAAACGCCACCCCTATTTCATATCACCAAAACAGCCGTTTGAATTCGAATTCCACCAAACGTAATGCAACTTTGAAGTTATGCCAGGGATGCCAAGTCAATTTTTCCAAAATCTGGAAGAATTTGAAAATTTGTCTGGAAAAGTCTGAATCGCTTATGTTGTTTATGGAGAATTTTACAAATTATTTACAAACCGAGTTGAGTTTGATCCTTCGACCTTGACGCTTGCTCCTGCGGGGGCGGGTGAAGAGGGCAGGATCAAACATGTCGCGCGTCGGTCAAGTGAAAGTGAAAAGTGGCGTGATCCGTTAGTTGTGTTTGATCCTTCGACCTCGACGCTTGCTCCTGCGGGGGCGGGTGATGAGGGCAGGATCAAACATGTCGCGCGTCGGTCGGGTGAAGTGAAAAGTGGCGTGATCCGTTAGTTGAGTTTGATCCTTCGACCTTGACGCTTGCTCCTGCGGGGGCGGGTGAAGAGGGCAGGATCAAACATGTCGCGCGTCGGTCGAGTGAAAGTGAAAAGTGGCGTGATCCGTTAGTTGTGTTTGATCTATTGATCGCATCGCTTGCTTTTGCGAGGACGAGCGATGAACACTTGTCCGGCGTACAATGCGATTATCGAATTATTTCGCGAATTTGGTTAGGCGTAATTATATCATGGATCGCATCACCTACCATTGGTGACACCCAGATCTATACCTTACCCACTAACCCAATATCCTTTCCATGACAACCGTGGAGATGCAGAGGTGATCTCGGTCTCTAGTAACAACGGTAGTCACACTAACATTCCTTCCCTTCCCCGATGACCGTAAGGACGTGGCCGGCGCCGTTATTGACTTTTGAAATTTGAGCTCTCGATTTGTGCACATTGAAGAATGGTAAGCTAATCCCAAGCCCCATTCATTAATTCCCTGTGCAACTTCGATTGTTCTGGTCAATCACGGAGTAGCAACTACGAATTGTACGGTCATCTATGCTTATGCTTATGCTTAATTTTACAAATTATTTACAAACCCTTACAAATTCACTTCAAATTTTATCTGGATCTTCCAGATTTTTGTAAAATGGGGCCTCAAAAATCTGGAATCTTCTTCTTTTCTGGCGTTACGTCCCCACTGGGACAGAGCCTGCTTCTCAGATTAGTGTTCTTATGAGCACTTCCACAGTTATCAACTGAGAGATTACTATGCCAATGACCATTTTTGCATGCGTATATCGTGTGGCAGGTACGAAGATACTCTATGCCCTGGGAAGTCGAGAAAATTTCCAACCCGAAAAGATCCTCGACCGGTGGGATTCGAACCCACGACCCTCAGCTTGGTCTTGCTGAATAGCTGCGCGTTTACCGCTACGGCTATCTGGGCCCCTAAAAAAATCTGGAATGTTCCAGACAAATCTGGAAGGTTGGCAACGCTGGCTGTAAGGTTGTAATCTCAAATGATCGATGCCGTTTATGCTGTTGTAGGGTTTCTTCTACTGTGAAGAATGATACCGGAAATTCTAGATCATTCTTCTGTAATAGTGCGCAATGAACCATTTCGGTGAAACATTTCAAAGCTTTTACTTTTTAGTTTTAGCTCTTTAGCTTTTACTGAGAGACAGACAACTCTGGGATTATATATATATATATATATATGATAACATCTGAACAAACGCCCGGATGTATGCAGCATATATTACAGCACGAGTAACGTCGAACTCAAGCGGGGCGTTTTACCCCGCAAAACAATACATATGCAGTTAAGCAAGCATTTTATGAAAACTGGTTTATTAACCCTAACATAAATTAAAATAATTGTTTTCACATCTAAAATCTCTGCTTTCCTTAACGTGGGCATACTACCCCCAGTTCCCCTATAAGTCGATTCCTATAGAGATTCCAAACGTTCATCCCACAGATGTGAATCTGTGGAATAAAAGGAATCTTATGGAGGATCGTATGGATTCATATTATGCACAGTTCGAACGAAACGTGTAAATTTCTGAGACATATAATGCACATAATTGGAGCGTGGAACATCATGGATATTTACATGATATGTCCCAGCAGGATTCTGTGTGATTACATGACATATAAGACATTTTTACATGATTTCAGACTAAAATTTACATGACGTCATGTTTACATCGCATAAATGAAGTTTACATGACGTGTAATCTTCATTATTTTTAACTGTGTGGATCCGAACACTATATCAGCAATTTATCTGCGAGGTAAACGAATGGTGTGTTAGTGGAAGTGTTTGTTCCCCGTTTGGCATAAGGTCGTTTGGCATAAAGCCATTTGGTATAAAGTCGTTTGGCATAATGATTGGCTTAAAATAAATATCGGCATTTTTAAGCTTTTACCGTGATCAACACCACCGAACCCATAGCAAAAAAATTGGTAGATTCTGAACAAGGGTGGTGTTTGTTCATAGATTTTCCAAGCTAAGAATTTCAAAAACTGTTGTGACATTAGAGAGCATTACTAAATAAAACACGTGACGGGTTTCTACATCCCAGAACAGTATCTTTGTAGTATCTTTGAGCTTGTTGTGATATACATATTTGAAAACAGTAAATTGGCAAAGAAAATTCACAGTTATTCATCAATGGGACGCTTATAGAATATTTCGCTGCAGATCAAGCTCTGTCCCAGTTTGGACGTAACACTCGATGAAAATTACTAGATAAAAGAATGGAATTTTTGTTTGCAAAGTATCAAAAGCTCTAATTCAAAGATCTATCAATGCGACTTAATGCAAAAATAGCCTATATACGAGATCAGATTATTTTTCGTTCAAAATGTTCAAGGCTCTAACGAAAAAAAAACTTTTCACAGCATAGCTCAAATGTACAACACATCTTTAATAGAAAATATTTGTTGCAAAACTTTTCAACGGTTCAATATTCTAATTTTGGAAGTGTATATCAAAAACACCGTCTATTATCGAGAGAAGGGAAAATTTGTGATGAAAAATATATTTTCCAGCATATCTCGGAAGTAGACCACGCGTTTGCTTCAAAAAAGTATATGTTGAATATTGGCAGGTTCTAAAGTAATTCATTGGCACAAATTGATAAAACAGCAAAATATAAAAATCGATAACATTTAGCTTTACTAAATAATAAAATTTAAAACAGTATAAATATAAAAAACGGCTTATTTTAAGAAGAAGGCCAAATTTATAATCAAACCAATAGCCATTCTTCTCATTCGCAAAAACTATTGCGGCATAATAAAGCGAAAAGTCATAAAAAAGTGCGTTCAGAATCATCGAAGTGATTGTGCTACTTTTCCCCGAATGACTAGTTCCCCGAAAAGTGGTGACAAGAAAGAACGATAAACAGTCAAAAGAAGGAAGTATTCTGTCGTTCTCGGCTATATACATGTTGGCAAAAATGCTGAGGGCGGTAAAACTCGAAAAAACTGCCAATTAAATAAAGATTGTTTGAAAGGGTTGATATTAGATGGTCAGTTCGTTCACCATCCTGATATGTATTAAGTTACGCCAATAATGAGTGCTAAAAACTTTTCGGGGAAGTGGGCTAGTCGGGGAAACGGGATATTTGGGAAACTGGCATTCGGGGAGCTCTAGTTCGGAGACACGACATTCGAGAAAAGTAAGTACAGTCTTTTCGCTGATAATTTGAGCAAATCAATGTTATCGATTGCCGCCCTTTTGTCAGTTGGAAACAAAAAATACTCAAAAAATATAGCTCCAAGGAACAGCCTATGCATTAAAGAAGGAGGAATTTATTGAAATTTTAAATCACCTGTTCTCATACCTATAATAATGGTTACTTCATATTAAGAAAAAAATAGAACAACTAAAAGAACGGTAAATTTGTGCTAACTTTCGAATAATCTTCAGTGCAAAACTCAAAAGAATTATTATTTGAAAGAAGGGTAGTTTCTGTATAAATAATGAAATACTATTGGCAATAACTTTCCTAATATCCTTAAATTGATTCAACAGCGAATGATTGTTGAATAAAGTGTCATTTTGTATCAATTGACTCCAAAACAAGCCTGATGTCATCAGAAAGAATCAATAGAAACGTAAAAACGAAAAATTGGGCAATTCTTGGTTTCAGACTCATTATGCCAAATGACCATTATGCCAAACGGCTTTATGCCAAATGACCTACCACCAGTGAAAGCATACGTTTTGGCATTTCATTCGGAATCGTCTTATCTTTGATTGATAACTGTGGTAAGGTTTACAGTGTTCCACATATACTAATCAACGCTTCTATGGGGTGGTCCATTATTTACGTAAGGGATGGGGGAGGGAGGGTTTGAGATTTCTTACGTGCTATACAAATTATTTTTAATTTTCATACACAAAATCTTATCATGGGGGGAGGGGGGTCAAAAAAACACCAAAATTGTCTTACGTAATCAATGAACAGCCCCTATACATATGGTTGACATTTTATTTCATACGGACGGGAAAAATATGCTTGGTAGCACCGGAAATGCTGAATATAATTATGTCTTCAAAAGTGAAGATGGAACAAAATCAGTATCAAGTAAATTTATGTCCTGTCCTGTCCCAATCAAAGCACTATCAACAGAAAAAGTTCTGTTTTGAAACCTCGGTCCATCATTTACGCACCTATGTAGGCCGATCCATAATCAAAGGACAGTTAAAACGACAGAACTTGTTCATCGAGAGAGAGATCATCTGGTCGGTCAATTGTTAATTGAAAAATTTAAGCATGTTAAAAAATGTTTAGGCATTTTTCTGATTTAGCTGATATGGGGTAACATCACCTATGTAAGCAATGTACGGTAATACTGAAAATGTCGTTACTTAAATCAGGGCCTCTGGAGCCGAATATAGGGTCATTTTTCAGAATAACATATGATTAAAAATCATGGTAACGCTGATCAAAACAAAATTACCCCCCTGGCACTGCAGAATATAGTTGTTTTTGAGAATACACATCAAAATATCCGATTATTTACGAAAAAGTGTCGATTTCGATAGAAATTTCAAACGATGTCCACCCCACAGATGTGGATCAGTGGGAGAGGAGGATCCTTATTATGGATCAAATCGACTCATATTATGGATCAAAACACTATAACAGCAATTCATCTACGAGGTAAACGAATGGTGTTCTAATGAAAGCATACGTTTTGGCGTTTGTTTCGGAATAGTCTTAGGGTTCATTCAAATATTACGTAACGCAAAATTTGCCAATTTCATACCCCCTCCCTCCTCCACGTATCAGCTTTTGTATAGGAAATTTTAATTTTTTGTATGGACCGTAACACCATGCAAGGCCCCCTCCCTCCCCCTGTTGCGTTACGTAATATTTGAACGATCCCTTATCTTTGATGCATAACTGTGGTATGGTTTTCGATACCCCATAGATATGAATCAACGCTTCTGGGAATACAGCTGACATTTTATTTCCTACCAACGGCAAAAATATGGCTGTACAGCTTTATGGTTTACTTAGGTAAAATGTGTTCTGCATAATTGCAACTCTATTTGACGAGATATTCCCATTTTAATCCAACTCTGATCCATATCTGTGTGCTATCCATAACTGTGAGGTAACTGTACTACTTATAAATGTTTTGACAACGGAATCGTTTTCGGCGATGCCATTTTTAGTAAGAACCAAATTTTCGTTGCTTATATCGTTTGCAGAACTTACGTGAGACATGAATCTTCGGTAGTGTCGTTCTTAACAATTAAAATCATTTTTTCGAAAAGTTGACAAATGTACGCATAGGGTAAACGCAATTTTCGCAAAAATATTAGATTTTATTAGCTCATGAATATAAGATAGAGAAGCATCATTCATGATTTGGAAATGTTTCATCAATAAATGATAATACGAACTTTTGATGAGATAAGTCATTACGATCAATGTTACCCCGCTGATCAATGATACCCCGGATTACGGTACTGTTTTTTTTTTTGTGAGAATTTGTGTACATATAGCACGAGAGTTCGATGCGCACTGAGTTTATCTACTGATATAATAGATATCTAGATACTAAAATCTTGCGGGGCCTTCCAAGTGGTTAGAGTCCGCGGCTACAAAGCAAAGCCATGCTGAAGGTGTCTGGGTTCGATTCCCGGTCGGTCCAGGATCTTTTCGTAAAGGAAATTTCCTTGATTTCCCTGGGCATAGAGTATCATCGTACCTGCCACTCGATATACGAATGTGAAAATGGCAAAGGAAGCTCTCAGTTAATAACTGTGGTAGTGCTCATTGACCACTAAGCTGAGAAGCTGGCTCTGTCCCAGTGAGGACGTTAATGTAAATGAAAAGAAGAATACTACAATCTTGAAATCGATTTATCTTCAAAATGATTCTCGAGCTAATAAATGAAATTTGCGCAAGTAAACACATCTCAGTAATAGTCTTTAACCATGGTGACACCCTTCTCAATTGCCAGAAGTTTATCTCAGTCTCAAGTAGTAGGAAAAATGTGCCGCAAATTAAATCCAATAAAATCTACCACATCCATCCATTTATCCATTGCCTACTCTTGCCCACGCGTTGAAATCATCCTGAAATGAAGAATAGCGCAAAACTGGGAAGCAGGGACGACGACGACGGAACATAAATCAAAGCCCGGGGAGTTGGCAGTGGGACCAGAGTGTAACAAGAGCCCATAAAACATATCACTCAAAGAGCGGTGGCGGTAGCGGTAGCCTTCTTACACTTGGGTCGGGGTGCTACTACAAGCTTCAGCACATCGCCACATAATTTAATTGGATCCATCCCAGGAGGTGTCTCGACAGCTAGCAGCCTTCCGATATGACTTCCGCCTCCCTCTCACTTACCACATCCGCATCAGCAGTAGGGTGCGGCTTATCTTTCAGAAAATCTAAACACCGAAAGCTTGTGGGTTCTTTTGAAATCAAATCACATAAAAACAGAAACCTCGAAATTGTTGATTCAAAAATATTAAGATTAAGAGGTGGAGACTTGAAGGTGGATTTACAAGTTTTGACCTTTGGTGTAATTTACTTAACTTTGTCAATTTCCAACCATTTTAAAATCTTGAGCAATATTCTCTTTAAAAAAATATAAAAAAGTTTGTACAGCAGTAAATTTGTCTAAAACTATAACTAGGGTTTCGTTCTACTTCGTCGTAAGAGCTACTATTCGTCGTATCAAACTTAAAATGTCCCACTACGGCGGGTATTCCAACTTACCTGCAACATAGATTCATTTCCCGAATGTAATTTTGTGAAAGCTTTTATGATTCGTCCACCTGTACACCAAAAATGCAATGAAACTACTGTATTTCGATAAATAACCTCAGTTCAATTATCCACTTTTCATTTTTTCACCGAAATCGCATGGACGAACACGATTTGAGAGAAATGCTAGCGATCGACATCAGTCACACCACTTTCGAGCACAAGTTTCTTCCCGCCCCCGTGGGTGACTTACTTCGCCGGGCATTTATTTTCACTATGGAAAACCTTCATATTCTTCACTGAAGGATTTCATTCCAATCACACGCCGTAAAACTTTAATAAATCACCAAATTTTACGAAATTTCCTCAACCGCCGCGTATAATTGAGAATGTAAACAAAGTTCAATCCGTCGTACTGAGAAAAAAAAGCTTGTGCGCATCAATGTGCTCGACGTAAAAATACGGTTCCTTTGATTGTGTTGTTTTCGCTGTACTGTGAGCAAATGCCATAATTGTACGGTCAAAAGGAATTGTGCTCATATGATTGGGCTGAATTTTGATGACGAACAATGAATTTTAAAGGAAATTAGTATATTCCATCATGCTGAAGGAATGGAGGGAGATGCCCGTAGATCTATATATTCTAGTAAAACATTTTGTTATAGAGTTGATATATTGTGTTTTAACCACTCAATACATCACAGTGAGCCGTAAGTTGTGGGACGAATCTGGAAACTGATTGCGACGGAGTTGAAAACGATACGACGGATTGAGATTACGATAAGATACATTTTCTTTACATTATTTCCAAAAACAGATCAAGATTTATCAAAATGTTATTGTACAATGCTAAAGCCGTTTTAAGGAAGAATTGTTTGGCATCGGTTTGTATCAGCATCATTAACTGCAATACTGGGAAAATTGCAGTTCTCACTGATCAATGCTTAATACGATGGATACTAGCACATCACCCTAGTAATTCTAGATGAAAAACTGAATTTAGTACTGTACCATTTAATTCAACTAGAGTTTGTATCTGTATAGTACTAAATTCGGTTTTTCATCTACTTATAGGTATTCTACTGAACAGCTCAAAGATTTATTATCATAGTAATTCTAATTAGTTTTCTACTATTTTTTCTCACTCTACTAAAAATGTTCTTTGTTTGATCATTAAATATTAAACCGAATCCAATTATCCGTTGAATTCAATAATTTTAAAACTTTTGGCTCAATTTTTGAGGATTATCTTCTTATGTAATTTTAATTCAAAAGAACACACGAACTTTTGGGTTTAAGAACTCTTGAAGCATAAGCCGCACCCTAATCCTCCGCCAAGAGTCAGAATAAATCTTGGCGAATGTGCGAGACTCAGACCGGTCCATATCATACTAATCCCGTTATAATCGTGTCAATTTAGTTCAATTTCTTGCTCAGTCTATCCTCAAGATTCAAGACTTCAATCTTCGTCTGATGGCGTTTCTTTAATCTCTTTGCAGCTTCTGCGGATCCAGCCGGGCAGACATAAATTTCGATTAGACAATTGGAGCTCTCTCATGGGAGGCACTCCCAGGAAGCAAGTGTGATTTAGTGAATCCTCGCGCTCAGAAAAACCCAACCATCTACACAGGAAGTGCTGTAGATTCATGAATTCCTTCAGGATAATGCCGAGACAATTAGCATCACCTTAATTGAAGTGAAAATAGATCACACTCGGGAAAAAGGGGGGAAACAGTACAACGAATTGGAAGTTTTGACAGTTTTGTTTCTCGCGATTCCATAAAGTCTAGTTTGGAAAAACCGTTGATGGTCCAGTTGTGTCAAAACAGAGGAAATTCATTTAATCCTCCACGAAAATTGGCTCCAAGAGAGAAGAGTAAGAGTTACCTACATATCAGCAGGAAATAGTTTATCAGTGGCGAGTGCGGTGCCCAAGAAGAAGAAAAAGAAGATAACGAACGGAGTGAAAGTTGGATAGAAAAGTTCATTTTGCTCACCAACATGAACACGTCACTCAACATTAGCTTATCGTCGGCGGTGCTGCTGGCGGTTGCATTCTGGCTGACTCTTGTGAAAGGTAAGTGACAGTCATATTTTTCTGGTTTTTAAGCGTTATTCTATTTCGAAACTACAATATGGTACATTTTTAATAGAGCGAGCAACGTGCTCTCCATTTAAGAGGAGCAGTGTTACAGCTTATCGTATGAGAGGTGTGAAAACTGATTTGAAATTAGGTATTGCACATAGATTAAAAAAAAAATGTATCTTGAAACATACAACGATGTACGGTAGATCAATCCACATAATTGTTCAAGATAATTTACTAATTGATTGTGTATAAGAATAGATATATTATGAGTGAGATTCGAAGGTGGAATTCGAACCCAATAAAATACTAGACGTACGCTTTACCAAACAGTCAACAATACCTTAGTCAGTAGAGTATACTAGAATCGTGAGTTCAAAGCTCACATAGGCACGATTTTTTTTTATGATTTCATTGTTTATTCATTTTAAAATACGTAGACTAAACCAATATCAACAATGAAAACAAACTCTGTTTTATGCCTTAAGGGGCAGGATCCGTCATTGATTTCGGAATTTTCAAAAGCTGTTTTCTCGTTTACAATCAAGAAAATTTCCAGGAAAATGTATTTACTGTATTCTCCAACCGAAAAACAGAGAACGCATTTTCATCGGATAATTTTTAGTTTTGAACAGAAAAACAGCTTTTGAAGTTTCGATTATGACGATGATTACGTTGACGGAGCGTTGAACATTAAGGTAATGGCTCCTGTCTTCAAGGGTTGTAAATCGTTTCATATTCATAGACGCAATGAACTCTCGAACGAAAATTCGTTGTTGGAGTGAACACATTTCTTTTGGCATCATGATATATGACAAAGACAAACATCTACCTACCTCGATACAGCGTAGCGTCACGCCATTGCCGGGCATATTGGAGAGCTCGTCAATTTTGGTACAGTGTATTCGTCCAGGTAACATTGGTAGCTGAATAACTGCTGTTCAGCTAAAATTTTGTTAAAAAAGTTAATTTTAGTTGAATACATTATTATTCAGCTATCAATGCTTCATAAGCGTGATCTTTCACGACGTCGCTGACCTCTACTTAGCTCCCTGCTATAAGATATTCTGAAAGTATATTGGAACAAAGGGCTGTGCAAAAGTATTAAATATTTTGTTCTTCAAATTTTGAGAGAAAGAGAGTATTACAGAAAGAGAGATTATAGAAAGTGTAGTGCGAATGAAGCTCTATGCACGGTCATGTGTAGGTTTTGGTTGAATTATTAAACGAAGCTTGCGAATAGCGGACTCTCTGTGGCAGTCGATTTAAATTGAGTTCCGGTCGAGCAAAATTCTAGCTTTAACTGCTGATTAATGATGGAGGGTCACAATCACCACACTCTCCTCCGGGATTCAACCAATATCCGCTCCAATATTCTTCCGAAAACTCCTCCGGAATTCGTCCAGGATCTCCTTCGGGATTCTTCCAGAATCTTCTCCTGGATTCGTTCAGAATCTTCTTCTGAATTCGTCTAAAATCTCCCCCGGAATTCAACGGAAATCTCCTCCTAAAGAACCTTCTCTGGGAATCGTATAGGATCTGGTATTCGTAGAGGATCTCCCCCGAGATTCATCGGGAATTTCAACTTGGATTCGTCGTGAATCTCCTCTGAGAATCGTCTAGGATCTCCTCCAGGAATCGTCCACAATCTTCTTTGGGAATCGTTCAGAATCTTCTCCAGGATTCTTTCTCAAACTCCTCCGGGATTTGTCCAGAATCTCCTCAGGGATTCGTCATGAATCTCCTCCATCGAGTGTTTATATGTACTTCTCCAGGATTCATACAGAATCTTCTATGAGATTTTATGAGAATTCTCTCCAGGATGTGTCCAGAACCTCCTTTGGGTAATCTCCTCTGAGAATGGTATGGGATCTCCTCCGCGATTCGTCCAGAATCTTCTCCGGGATTTGTCCAGAATCTTCTCCGGGATTTATCCAGAAACTTTTCAGCGATTCGTCTAACATCTCCGGGATTAGTCCAGAATCTCATCCAGGAATCGTCCAGAATCTCCTCGGGATACGTCTAGAATTTCTACCGGAATTTGTCCAAGGTTCTGGACACGGGTCTCATCCAGAATCTCCTCTGGGATTCGTTCAGAATATGCACCGGGGATCGTCTAGGATCCTCTTCAGGATTTTTCTTCAATCCCCTCCAGGATTTGTCCAGAATCTCCTCCAAAATTCGTTCAGAATCTCTTCGGGTATTCGTCCAGAATTTCATTCGAGATTCGTCAAGATTCTCCTCAGGGATTCGTCCTGAATTTCTTCCAAGATTGGTCCAAAATTTCCTACGGGATTCGTCGTATCTCCCTTGGGACTCGTCCAGAATCTCCTCTGTGGTTCGTGTAGAATCTCATCTGGGATTCGTTGAGAACCTCCTCTGGGATTCATCGTGAATGTTCTCTGGAATTCTTCAAGAATCTACTCCGGGATTCGTTGAGAATCTCCTCTGGGATTTGCTGAGAATCTTCTCCGTGGTTTGTCGAGGATCTCCTTTGGGATTCGTCAAAAATCTTCTTCGTGATTCGCCGAGAAACTCCAAAATCTTATCTAGGATTGATCCATCAGAAGGTCGGCTCCAGAGGCACGTTTAAAATCTACTCGGGGATTTGCTGAGAATCTCCTCCGTGGTTTGTCGAGAATCTCCTCTGTGATTCGTTGAAAATTTGCTCCGTTACTCGTCAACAAACTCCTTCGGAATTCGTCTAGAATATCTACCGGAATTCGCCCAGAACCTCCTTCGGAATTCGTTCAGAATCTCCGCCAAGATTCGTCCAGAATTTCCTCCGTGTTCGTCCTGAATCTCTTCCAGGATTCGTCCAAAATTTCCCCCGGGATTCATACAGAATCTTCTCCGGCATTCATCTTGAATATTCTCCAGGATTCATACAAAATATTCCTCGCGATTCGTTCAGAATCTCCACCGGAACTCGTCCAAAATCTCCTCCTTGATTTGTCCAGAATTTCCTCCAGGATTTGTCCAAACACCAGAGATGCCAAGCCAATTTTTCAAAAATCTGGAATTTTTGAAAATTTGTCTGTAAAAGTCTGGATCGCTTATCTCGTGTATGGAGAACCTTACAAATTTTTTACAAAACCTTACAAATTCTAAATTCTTTACAAATTTTATCTAGATCTTCCAGATTTTTGTACAATGGGGCCTCAAAAATCTGGAATATTCCAGACAAATCTGGAAGGTTTGCAACGCTGCCAAACACTCCTCTGGGTCTCGTCCAGAATCTCCTCCGAGATTCACTCAGAATCTCTTCAGGGATTCATCCAGAATTCGTTCAGTATATGCTCCGGAGATCGACCAGGATCTTCTTCAGGATTGGGCGAGTGATGAACACTTGTTCGGCGTATAACGCGATTATGGAATTATATCATGAATCCGATTAGGCGTGATTATATCATGGATCGCATCACCAACCACTGGGGACTCCCAGATCTTTACCTTATCCCACTTACCCCCTTATCCTTTCCACGACAACTGTGGAGATGCAGAGGTATACTCGGTTTCTAGTAACAACGGTTGTCGAACTAACATTTCTTCCCTTCTCCGATGACTGTAAGAACGTGGCCGGCACCGTAATTGACTTTTAAAATTTGAGCTCTCGATTTGTGCACATTAAGCAATGGTAAGCTAATCCCAAGCCCCATTCATTAAATCTCTGTGCAACTTCGATTGTTCTGGTCAATCACGGAGTAACAAATATGAATTGTACGGTCGTCTATGCTCATGCTCGCCGCCTTGAAATCAATAAACAAATGGTGGGTCTGCAAGTCATACTCCCGGAATCAATCTAAAATGATTCACAAGGTGAACATCTGATCCGTTCTCGAGCAGCTCTCATGAAAAACCAGTCTGGTATTGGCCAACGAAGGACTCCTCGAGTGGTCTCAGTCTGTTAAACAGGATACGCGACAGTATTTTGTATACAATACAATAGGCCTAATTAAGCAGCACAATTCCTCTGTTTTTGGCATACTCCAGTCTGTGCTCTCCCTTGTAGATTAGGTGTATGAGGCCATCCAACTAGCCAGTGGGCATTTCTTTGTCCACCTATACCTTCAGAAGTACTCGGTGGATCGACCGGTGTCTCTTCTTTCCCAGCAGCCTCACAGATTTTCAGCTCGCTGACAGCCTGGACTTCGATTAGGATTTCCTCTATAGAGACTCATGTTTAGGTTTCTATGACAAACTATGGGAATCATAATAATCCTGTCTATTACACAATAAGCACCTTCCCACCATCTGCAACTTACCCCGCCATTTCCACACGAAACTAAACTGTTACATCCCAAGAAATAATAACCAATTTAATATCAGTCAACGCGATGACACAATCGGTCCAAAGTTGAGAGAAGAATTGAAAACAATATAACGACTTAACCAGAAGCCATTTATATTCATAGCCTTTTCCCCTCCTCGCGAGGTCGGTCGGTCCCACCAGCAGACCAAGTAACAACCCATTTCAGCAACTCTTAGCCCAAGTAAAAAACGACGACAAGAGGCAAATAGATTCCATTTTCAAATACGATCCCCTCTGCCAGTACCTCCCAAACATAGAAGTAGCATCCGACAAGAATGTGGTTGAGGTCGAAGTTTGACCCACCAACACACAGAGGTTCAGTTTTTTTTTAAGTTGTCAAAAATCCCTTCTAAACATAGATTAAATTTGAAAAAAAAAAACTTCGAACAATCATCAACAATATCAGATAGGGTGCAGAGCTACTTGGACACTTCCATGATTAACTTTTGCATGGGGTTTTTTCTCGGCCGAATCGTCTGAAATTTTGCAATAAGAACCACTTCAATACGATGGCGTGGTCAAATATGAGGTCAGTAGCTTTCAAAAAACCCCACTGCCGCAGTGAATCAAAAGTGCCCAAAATAGGATCCGACCCTAGCTAAAAACACATGCGAGAATTTGAAAAATATCTGCACCTGCCCAAAGCGTAGCGATTTTTTTTCAAATCTGAACCACTGTGCAATCAGCAGCCTGATGGAATGCTTTCCCGGAGAATGTCGAGGAACGGACAACAACTTTTTCGTCGCCACTTTGCACGGATTTGAATCATCTCATCTCATCACTTCGGGATTGTGCGACATGCGAGGGATGGGGCCGACAAAAGATGGAAGTTCTTAAAAAGTAATCCCAATAACGGGATGATGACAGGATAGTCGTTTCTTGGAATTGTCCTCGGCGTGCAAGAGAACGTTTGGCAGCGATAGCGATAGATACCTAAATGGTGCCAATTGAAGCAGAAGCGACCGATGTGCTATCGGGAAAGTTTTGATTGATACATTTTTATTGGAGAGTGGATGAGTGGCTTTTTGTTTTCCGCAGTGCTGTTGGGGTGATGGAATTCGATTGAAACGTCTAAATTTTGTGGAGAAAAATGGGACATTGGTTGGTTGTAACTTGGTTCAGTGATGAGCAGCGGAGACATGCGGATAAGCGCGAAATGTATCCGAACATAAAAATATTTTGCTGCAGAATTTTTTGGATTAGGATTTCGTTCTACTTCGTCGCAAGCGCTATTATTCGTCGTATCAAATTTCGGCGGATCTCCAAACATACACTGATAGGCAAAATAAAGTGCCCACCTCACCAGTTTTCGAATTTCTCTCATTGATTTGGTTCAAATTAAAGTTAGCACACTTAAATCTTTTTTGATATTTTATTTTTGATATTCTTTTAAAGTTGCACTTACGAAATTTTGATAAAAAAAGAATTTTACTCAAAGAAGAAGAAAATCAATTTGTATTGAAAAAAAAAAATAGTGACAAAATAAAGTGCCCACTTCCTTCTTGGCCCCAAAAAAGATGGTTTAAGAAAAATAAAAAGCAATTTAATAGTTAGTGTGTCCTCCTTTGGCCTTAACGACTTGCTGGAGGCGCTTCGGCATGCTTTTCACCAGGTTTTGTAGGTGTTGTGGTTCTAGTTCTTCCCAGGCGCGCTCCAAGGCCTCAACATAATTATTTTTGTTGGTAACACCAGTTTTGTCAACCCTGGCATCGAGAATCGCCCACAAATTCTCGATGGGGTTGAGATCTGGGCTTTGTGGAGGCCATTCCAGCGGTTTAATCCGACAAGACCGGAAGAAAGACTTGGTCTTCTTGGCAGTATGCTTCGGGTCGTTGTTCTAGAGAAATATGAATTTCTCTTCAAGGCCCGTCTGGATCAGCGAAACCTCCAGATTTTCCCGCAAGATGTTGATGCAGGAATCTGCCGTAATTATTCCGTCTATTTTTACGAGGCTTCCTACTCCACTTCATGAAAAACACCCCCAGACCATCGCATTTCCTCCTTCATGCTTCACCGTTCCTTAGATGTGGCGCTCAGCGCCACACACGAGCCCGCCGCTTTCGGTTAAACAGCTCGAGCTTCAGGAGCGCTACATCCAAGGAACGGTGACGCATGGAGGCGTGATGTGATGAAATGTGATGGTTTGGGGGTGTTTATCGTGGAGTGGAGTAGGAAACCTCGTGAAAACCGACGGGATAATGACGGCAGATTCCTGCATCAACATCTTGCGGGAAAACCTGGAGGTTTCGCTGATCCAGACGGGCCTTGAAGAGAAATTCATATTTCTCTAGAACAACGACCCGAAGCACACTGGTTTGGGGGTGTTTATCGTGAAGTGGAGTAGGAAACCTCGTGAAAACCGACGGGATAATGACGGCAGATTCCTGCATCAACATCTTGCGGGAAAACCTGGAGGTTTCGCTGATCCAGACGGGCCTTGAAGAGAAATTCATATTTCTCTAGAACAACGACCCGAAGCACACTGCCAAGAAGACCAAGTCTTTCTTGCGGTCTTGCCGGATTAAACCACTGGAATGGCCTCCACAAAGCCCAGACCTCAACCCCATCGAGAATTTGTGGGCGATTCTCGATGCCAGGGTTGACAAAACTGGTGTTACCAACAAAAATAATTATTTTGAGGCCTTGGAGCGCGCCTGGGAAGAACTAGAACCACAACACCTACAAAACCTGGTGAAAAGCATGCCGAAGCGCCTCCAGCAAGTCGTTAAGGCCAAAGGAGGACACACTAACTATTAAATTGCTTATTATTTTTCTTAAATCATCTTTTCTGGGGCCAAGAAGGAAGTGGGCACTTTATTTTGTCACTATTTTTTTTTCAATATAAATTGATTTTCTTTTTCTTTGAGTAAAATTATTTTTTTATCAAAATTTCGTAAGTGCAACTTTAAAAGAACATCAAAAATAAAATATCAAAAAAGATTTAAGTGTGTTAACTTTAATTTGAACCAAATCAATGAGACAAATTCGAAAACTGGTAAGGTGGGCACTTTATTTTGCCTATCAGTGTACCTGCAACATAGATTCATTTTCCAAGTGTAATTTTGTGAACGCTGTTATGGTTCGTACACTTGTAAGTACATTAAAAATGCAATAAAACTACTATCTTTCGATAAATAACTTCAGTTCAATTGTAAACTTTGCACTTTTCACCGAAATCGCATGGACGAACACGATTTGAGAGAATTGCTTTGCGATCGACACCAATCACACCACTTCACGATACAAGTTTCTTCCCGCCCCCTGTGTGACTGATTTCGCCGGTCACTTATTTTCACTCTGGAAAACCTCCGTACTTCTTCACTGAAGGATTTCATTCCAATCACACGCCGTAAAAGATCTATAATTCATGAAATTTTATGAAATTTCTTTACACACTGGTTTGGGGGTGTTTATCGTGAAGTGGAGTAGGAAACCTCGTGAAAACCGACGGGATAATGACGGCAGATTCCTGCATCAACATCTTGCGGGAAAACCTGGAGGTTTCGCTGATCCAGACGGGCCTTGAAGAGAAATTCATATTTCTCTAGAACAACGACCCGAAGCACACTGCCAAGAAGACCAAGTCTTTCTTGCGGTCTTGCCGGATTAAACCACTGGAATGGCCTCCACAAAGCCCAGACCTCAACCCCATCGAGAATTTGTGGGCGATTCTCGATGCCAGGGTTGACAAAACTGGTGTTACCAACAAAAATAATTATTTTGAGGCCTTGGAGCGCGCCTGGGAAGAACTAGAACCACAACACCTACAAAACCTGGTGAAAAGCATGCCGAAGCGCCTCCAGCAAGTCGTTAAGGCCAAAGGAGGACACACTAACTATTAAATTGCTTATTATTTTTCTTAAATCATCTTTTCTGGGGCCAAGAAGGAAGTGGGCACTTTATTTTGTCACTATTTTTTTTTCAATATAAATTGATTTTCTTTTTCTTTGAGTAAAATTATTTTTTTATCAAAATTTCGTAAGTGCAACTTTAAAAGAACATCAAAAATAAAATATCAAAAAAGATTTAAGTGTGTTAACTTTAATTTGAACCAAATCAATGAGACAAATTCGAAAACTGGTAAGGTGGGCACTTTATTTTGCCTATCAGTGTACCTGCAACATAGATTCATTTTCCAAGTGTAATTTTGTGAACGCTGTTATGGTTCGTACACTTGTAAGTACATTAAAAATGCAATAAAACTACTATCTTTCGATAAATAACTTCAGTTCAATTGTAAACTTTGCACTTTTCACCGAAATCGCATGGACGAACACGATTTGAGAGAATTGCTTTGCGATCGACACCAATCACACCACTTCACGATACAAGTTTCTTCCCGCCCCCTGTGTGACTGATTTCGCCGGTCACTTATTTTCACTCTGGAAAACCTCCGTACTTCTTCACTGAAGGATTTCATTCCAATCACACGCCGTAAAAGATCTATAATTCATGAAATTTTATGAAATTTCTTTACCGACCGCGTATAATTTAGAATGTAAACAAAGTTCAATCCGTCGTACTGAGAAAAAATCAGTGGGGGTTGTGTACAAGACACGACCGAATGACGTTAACTACGCCATGTGATTTGATGCATTTGAATTTAAGTCAAATGTCATAATTACAACCTTCCTTTAGTAATAATTCAGAATGTAATGGTTTGTGAATTTATGAATGGATCAATGCACGAGTTCACAGTTCAGCCCCAGTCATCGATATCGTCATCGTCACCGTAAATTTCAATTTGCCATATTGTCAATTCTTCTTCTTCTACTTGGCATAACGTTCTCACTTGGACAGATCCTACATCTAAGCTTAGTGTTTAATGAGCACTTTCACAGTTATTAACTGAGAGCTTTCTTTGCCAAAGTTGCCATTCTCGCATTCGTATATCGTGTGGCAGGTACGGTGTGACTTTATGCTCAGAGAAGTCAAAGAAATTTCAATTACGAGAAGATTTTGGACCGACCGGGACTCGAACCCACACACCTCCAGCATGGCTTGCTTTGTAGCCGCAAACTCTAACCACTCGGCTAAGGAAGGCCCCTATTGGCAATTATTCATAACAAATCAGATATTATGTGATGCGAATACGGGAAGAAGTAAATAATTATAGCAAGTATGTGGTATACACATCAAGAAAAATTACACAATTGATTCTTTAGTACACATTTGTTGACCCTGAAAAGGGCTGATTAAACTGTGAGATTCGAGTAACACGGTCACACGTTTTGACGGCACACATGTTGGAATCCTCCTCGTCCGATGAGGTTCAACGTGGCGATGACGATGGGCGCTTCTACGAGCGACTGTGGCTGATTTTCTTCAGTCATCTCGTACAAATCTTGCTTTGGCGCACCGATTTCTGCTGGGTCGATTCTGGAAGCACGAGTCAATCTACAAATCTCGAGCGATTTTACAAACTGGACGCTGGATTTGCAGCAGCTTGATGATCAAGAGCTCTGTGAGGATGACAGCGGAGCACTAACTGGTAGCGACGGATTTCTGGCCGAAAACGATTATGCTGGTCACGTGAGAGCAGCTTTAGTCGCGGTGGATCCGATATGCGTGTTGTTCCATTGAAAACTGAGCTGAGATTGCGAAAGGCACTCGAGACTTGCTCGCCGACCGTGTTCCAGTGATGCCACATACACAGATCTATCTGTAATTACACAGATTTTTTCATGTAATTGCCTACAGATATCTGTGATCACAGATTACAGATCTTCGAGATAAGAAAGATTTTAAAGATCTTAGGCTGTTTCACGAGTTTGAGCCATGAATATAAAGAACAAATGCCATTGCTCTGTTTAATTTTTCTCAATTTCGAACGTATTTGAAATGTTTAAATGCAAATAAATATATTTTTTTACCAACTACCGAATAGCTCGTGAGTTCGATTCTCACTGAGAAGACGTGTAACTTTTTCACAAAACTTCACATCAATTTGTCCATTTAATCCAATTCCAAAGTACCGTAAAACGGGGTAACTTTGATAGTTTTTTGAAGAAAACTTGAATATTTATGCATGCTGTTTCAAATAATTTTAATTCATATTTTTAAAACAAGTACTGGTATCCTAACTATCGATTCCAGTTGATAGATTTCCAAAAGATTTATTCTTAATGGATATATAATTTTTCATATAATCGAAAGTTGGTTTTCTGTTTTGGGGTAACTTTGATAATGGAGCATCACTCGAACAAAATTGAATCAATTACAGAACATTTGTAGGGCGTTGCATATCTTTAGGCGTTTAACGCTATATGGAAATTTCTGACTTAGATTACAAAAATGGTCCCAGTTTGTAAAAATAGTATTCGCTAAGAGTTTTGAGACCGAATTCGAGTTCTATTATAACTAGGCTATCAAGTATAAGTGACGAATTCATTATGACTTCATCAAATAGTGATCGTAAAACAGATTGTTTGAGAGCATTTCAAAATTGCTAAAATCTTTTAAATTTTTCATATATGCATATAAATCCTCAATTGTACTTGATTCCTACGGAAATAGCTTTAATATGAAGTGTCATACTAAACCTCTTTACTTTTACATTCGTTTTGCTTAACAGATTAACAGGAACTTTGTTATTTCGTTTAGTATGTTGAGAGTCTCGCATTATCAAAGTTACCCGCATTATCAAAGTTACCCCGTTTTACGGTATATGTAATGTTTAGCTTTTCGGTTGTTGTTAAACTTCCACTTGGCTGGTTAGCCGTAAACCACGATTCAAAATTAAAAACAAGTATATTTTTCTTACTTTTAGTAGAATAAGTTCAAATTAAAAATTGTTAACATGCCAAGCCTAATACGTTTGCAAGAGAGCTTTTTGATCTAAAAAGTTGAAAATTTTGGATTTTTCCGCAAAACAGATTTTTACCAAGATAAAAAAGATTTTTTCAACCTTAAACACAGATGAGATTCGGAAAAAAATTGGCAACAGTCGACAGTCTGACGGCAAAAAGAAAAATAAATGAAGAAACTGCTTAAACGTGACTGGATGCGTAAGAAAGGGGTCGACATTTTCCCAATTTTCAATGGTTTATTGACGATAATACTTTCTCCATTCGAGAAAATTGTTGTACAAATTTTCAACCGATTTGTCGGAAAATATTGGAAATCTATCTTATTAAAGTTCGAAATCTAACACAATTTCGTGACGGTCGCTAATTTTAAATTTTCTATTGAACTATTGAACACCCAGTAGGATGCAGAACCACTTGGGCACTTCCATGATTAACTTTGGCATGTGGGTTTTTCTTGGCCGAATTGTCTGAAACTTGGCAATAAGAAGCATTTCAGTGTGCCGCATATTGAGGCCAAATAAAAGCTTCGTAGTTCTCAAAAAACCCACTGCCAATGTGAATCAAAAGTGCCAAGATATTTATATATATATATATATATATATATATATATATATATATATATATATATATACATATATATATATATATATATATATACATATATATATATATATATATATATATATATATATATATATATATATATACATATATATATATATATATATATATATATATATATATATATATATATATATATATATATATATATATATATATATATATATATATATATATATATATATATATATATATATATATATATATATATATATATATATATATATATATATATATATATATATATATATATATATATATATATATATATATATATATATATATATATATATATATATATATATATATATATATATATATATATATATATATATATATATATATATATATATATATATATATATATATATATATATATATATATATATATATATATATATATATATATATATATATATATATATATATATATATATATATATATATATATATATATATATATATATATATATATATATATATATATATATATATATATATATATATATATATATATATATATATATATATCCCTATATTGCATTGGGCGATCCAGGTAAAAGTTCATTATTGTTAAGTAGCAACGAAGATCTTTTCCATCACTACCTAGGTTCTTGATAAACAATAATAATGTCTCTCTTTTTAATGTATTTGAATCTTCTGAGTGGAGTCTCAATAGAGAAACAATGGAGTACTACTACACACCAAAAAAATAACTTAGATTTCAACGTAACGTAATTTTAGCTTCAATCAGGCAAACCCATTTTTCATGTATTATTCAATGATAAATCATAAACCGAGCAATCTTATTTGCAATTTCACTTTCTAGATGCAAGAAAGCATGCAATATGGGAGAATGTTGGATAGAAGATCATGAAATGTTTCAGTTTCACTCAAGATTGCAAGCATTTTCGAATGCAATGAGACAGTTTACATTAAGTATCGTTGAGTATTCAGTTAATACTTGTTTTACATGATTATCATAAAAGTTTACATGTTACGTAAATTTAAGATTTTTTTTACTGAATATTTATCTTTTAATTATGTCCTAAATGCTTATCTTGGACAGATACGCGTATTTCAACTACCAGTTGCAGTCTTTTTCAGTGTCAGTTACTCGTATCCACTGAAGAAATCGTCGCATATCTCAATCTTAAATACTTAAACATCAGATAAGTACCTATAAAATTAATCTATCTAGGAAAGTTTCAACATTTTATATGTCTATAAAATCCTGGGATAATTACAAGGGAAAGTCGAAAAACCGTGAGCAAACGGAACTGTCATTTTGTATAGATCAATGTATAGCGTTTTTTTTCGTCGAAAAGTGTAAATTTTGCATCCATTTTTAACTTTGATACTGTATATCTCTGAAACTGAAGCAAGTAGCATCTTCAAGTTTTGGATTTTTCTGTATAATGTTATTAGTAATAAGTTGAAAATAACCAAAAATATGACGGGTTTGGTGGTCTAATGGCTACCGCTTCATAAGCAGAAGGTCGTGGGTTTAATCCCAGGCCCGTCCCTTTCCTCGTACTTTGTAGTTGTATCTTTCACTTGCTTCTATCTACCACTCTTAATATAATATATCACAGCTCATAACTATTATGCATAGCATAGCACGGACAGAAATAAACCGTTTCCAAACGCTCCCATTCTTTCATCATTATTGCACGCCTTTCCTTTCTGCTAAACAAACCAGCAAGCCTCTCCGCCATAAAAATTACAGCACCCCTTCATCCTTCTCGCATGAACTGGCGTAGACGCAGTGATATATACGGTCTACCGTGGGAGCCAGTTGAATGCATCATCAACTGTTTCGCTTCCCATCATTGGTCTGCATTCTGACGTGGCATTGCTGCATAAAAATAGAAGATTACCAGCATTATATATACTCTGAGGGTGTCTGTTTATTCCAAGCAGTCATCTGGTTGGTTCCTTGTGTAAGTGCAGCTGATCTGGCGATGCTCAATCAAGCTCAAGCTCAAGTAGCAGTAGAAAATAATTAAAAATGATTTGGGAGACATTTTTTTCGATTTATGATCACCTGATCTCTCGTAGTGCAATCTGACGACTTTACCCACCGTGATTTTTATGTATTTTGTATGAATTAATAAGCTATTACGTAAGCTAGAGTTTCCAATTTTCCTGGGAAACGGGAAATTTAATTATTATTTCCTGGGAATTCCCGGAAAATTCATAAAACGTGAAAATTAAACTAATTTAATGGAGTTTTTTGAAATTAATTATATTGCATGTACAGGTCAGGTTCGATTATCCGGAGACTCGATAATTCGATAATCCGGGATTCGATTATCCGGAGTATGTTCTTGATATACTTGTTTTTCAGTTGTTATGCATAAATTTGAGATAATTTAGTATTGCAATATACATTAAGGATGGCTTAGCAGTTTTGGACGAAGGTAAGAAAAGAGGATTTTGAAAAAGTGGTTTTATGTGTATGCTTGCCAAACATATCTTTATCTTCTCGAGACTCCTAATGTTTCTAGAAACAATTTCTGGCTACGCCACTGCATCATATAAATAAAGCAGCAAAAAAGAGATAATATTTGAGTTCTTTTATCGCAGATTTTCTTTTTTCTTTTAGTGATTCGATTATCCGGAGTGAAAAGAAATCGATACAGCGGATAATCGAGTCCGACCTGTGTATCATATATAAGACCAGCACTAGAGTGTCCATCCCGGGACAAAGATTCGCAGGATTTGACAAACTTCAGGATTTCCCGTTTCCCGGAATTTTATTCCTGGGATTCCCGAAATGTACGTAGAATTTGATGAAAACCATTAAATTTCAATGAAACACAATGACATTTTTCCTCACTACCAACTTTATTTGATAAAGTAGAAAAGCATAATAAAAAAGAGAATAAACGAGTAATTATTTGCATGAAAAGATCAATACACCAAGTTAGAAACACATATTTTTATTTGTCTAGTTGCAAAGTTTTAATGCTTTTCTTTTCAACATTAGCCATTTTTATGAGACTTTGCTGAGATAACAATTTTGAAAGTACACCTAAACCGCCACAAATCGCAAGTCAGTACCACCTGTGAAAAGTAGGCATTCAGAATAAATTGACTGAGAAGGATTCCAGGAGATTGGAACATGTTTCGATCTCAATGAAACATTCATAACTTGCCCTTTACTCCGTTACCTTTCCAAGAAAAACACAAAGATGAACAAATAACGATTCATTCTTGTGTTACACGATGCGAAAATCTGCAGTGGGACTAACATATGTTTACTTTTCATTATGGGGCATTCCGAATTGGTGTTTTTTCCTACTTTTACTGAAAAAAGTGATTTCTCGTTAGTGCTGCTGAAAGATCGTTAGAAGATATTATGAAAACTGATATAAACTCAATTTTGATCAAAATGCAGATGTAACTGACTTGGGATTCACGGCAGTAAAGCTCAGTCAATAATTTTCAGTAATTAACTTTTAGCATGATCTACAATACCTGCAATGATCTTCAATCGTTTCTTTTGTTTTTATGACTTTTCAAATGTTTAAAGAAAATTGCTCTAAAATTATGACTTATGTTTTATTCATAAGTGCTATAGAGAATTTCAAAAAATCCACAGAAAAATCGTAATTAATCCAGCTTAAGACTGCATTTGGTCAATTATTGACATACTAGTAGTTGCTCGAAATGTTACTTGATCTTTTTTTTTCATCCTTTAACACCCTATTCTACGGTAAACCATATTTATATCTCTTCAAAATAGCTCAAAATCTTCAAATCACGATAACTTTTGTTCTCCTCATTGAAATATTTTCAGGGATTGAATCCTGAGAAAATTGAGAGAATCTCTCACGTATCACTCTCTGTAACTATCATAACATGCAGCATATTATGAGTGCATGATGAAACCTCTCTAAACAAGCTCCATACCTGGGGGGCACTATAGCTATCGGAAGTTCGGGGATTGTTTATCGTACCAGTAAAGCAAAACACCTATCCCCAATGGCAATCAAACGAGAAAAATAGATTTCATCATCGCTCTCTCTTTGGGGCTCTCATTCGCTGCTTCTATTTATCAGACTTGTTAAAACTTGCGATACATTGCCGATCACGGACCGCAACAAATGGTATGTTTTTCTGCGCTTACTTTGATCGTGCTTCAAAATCAAATGAGAGCTAATTCTGCAATGCCTGGTCTACGGTACTGTGTTGAGCTTCTGATAGAACTTCCGTGTTTCTTGAGAACGGTACAGCAACTCCATCTGTTGTCATTCCACATCTTCCAGGCGGCGCTTTTTGTCCCGGAAGGGAATAGGCGGGTTTGCTGTTTCCGCTTCAGTCTGTATCGTTCCACGTTTTGCAGCGTACCATTGTGCAGCATTGCAGCTCGCGCTGCATTCTTCTCCTCTAAAACCTCCTGGTACTCCTCGTCGAACCAAATGTTTCTTGAGCTCCGTTCTACATATCTGATAATACTTTCGGCAGTGTCGTTAATGGCTGCTTTGACTCTGGGTGCTGCAGACAGACTCGATATGCTTGTAAAACGGGAGCCTGATTGCCGGAGCCAAACATTAGAAATTGAGGCTATGTTTGTTTCGGTTGAATGACTAATGAGAGTCAAGGAGTATTGCATTCTATCAAAATTAAAACCCAACAAAGTTTTTATTTACTTTATTCATATTTTATAAGTATAGTTTGAAAATCTCATTTATGATTCTCATATGGATTTGTCTTTATTATTTATGGTTATCACGTTCGACAGTATACAGCCATGCTGCCAACCGGCTGTCGAATTCTGATTTGCGTGTTTTTATCGAAACGAAATGCTACAAAGATTCATGTTCAGTGGTATCATTACTCCGAACAAAAGAAGATGAAACTCCAATTCAATGTCTTCGTTTTTGTCTAGATATTATCAAAAAATTTGAGCCACTTTGAGCGGAGAATAAAATCCGTTGGGAAGCGATAGAAACTCACACGATCCTACCTGTTGTTCTCTTGGCAACCTTTAATCGAGCATCGTATTGTAATCAACAAGTTAGTTATGAGTAAGAATAGAATAGATAGACAATAATCAACTTCCCGAAGATTTTATATGACCATATCCATATTTCACATGGAGTCGATTGAATCCAAATGTAACCAAACTTTGAGAAAGTCATGGATGGATCGGTGAGCAAAATTTTGAGAGCAGAGAACTTTGAATGACGTTTGAGGGATCAATGCGACAAACACAATTCGTCACAAGAAACATGTTTCAAGATTTGCTTGAAAATAAAAGGGGGTTCAGTTCGCAGTACCCAGCTTTGACTGTCCTCCAGCAGTCCTCAAGAGGGGCCCTATCGAGCTCATCCTCATCCAGCAATGCTGCCTCAAGATGCTGCATGTACGCATTGGCGACATCCGATTGTTACTACTACTAATAATGGAATAATTCAAAGAATGTCTACTGAAAGAATATTAATCACGGAGGAATTTTTGAAGGCTCGGAGTAGTTTCTAGAGGAATCTCCGGATGAATTCCTGGAGAAATTCACGGAGTGGTTCCTGGAGAAATTGCTGGAAGAGTTTAGGAATGAATATTCAAAGAAATATATAGAGTAAATTTTGAAGGAATTATTTACAAAAAATCCCGGAATCATTCCCTAAATTTCAAATGATTTTATGGAAGAATCATTGGTGTAATTCCTGAGAAAATCGGTCGGTGTTCAGACAGACCGGGTAAGATGATATTTTGGAGTTCTAAATATACGTGAAGCACTTCATCAATTAATACAACAATTAAAGCAAATATTTTGATATTTAGAATTACTGGGTTAAGTCATCCTGAAACCATTGAAAAACACTTTGTCCGGTCTGACCAATTGTCGGAGCGATTTTCAGATGGATTCCTTCAAGATTTTCCGGAAGAAACCCTTGAGGAACTTCGATCACAGGGGTAAAACCTGGAAAAATTCCCCCGGAGGAATTACTGGAGACTATTACCACCGAGCAGCTCACAATAAATTCCATCATAATGTTTCTGGATCGCTACAGCCATGGCGAGCGCCAGCTCTAGGAGAACTTCCAGTGGTAATCTCCAGAGCTCAAGGTTTATCCTTCAACTGGATCGAGTGTTGCGGCTCCGGGCGTTTCGAGTAGAAAAAAAATCAGAACAAGAATAAAAACAAATATACAGTATTATATTTCTGTCAAATGCCCGCAGCGCTGCAGCAAAATTTGTTTTCGAGCAGCATATTCGCAGCAGTTTGTATCATAATATTTAAATTATCACATTCAAAAGGTGATGTTGGAGCTGTCAAAAATGCATGGAAATAAGGACTGTTCATTTTATAAAGTGGACACTTCGTTTTTGCTATATCTTTTTTGTTATTGATAAAATCGTAATTGGTTTTCTGTGCATCGTTCAACTATTTTTGTACAATGTTGTGAAAAATAAAATGTTACAAAATGCTTTTGGTTAAAGAACTAAATAGTTTTTCTAAAGACTCCATAGAAAAATAGTTCGTAAAAGTTAAGCATTATTTTTCACATAAAAAAATCCTCATTTTTATGAACAATTTGTATGTTGGTATCCTTTATCATTCTACAAAATGGAGCGCTATAAAAAAATCAATAATATTCCACCGTTCAGTAGGTCATTCTGAAACACCATCCTTTTATTCCCAACAATAAAGTAAAGTTAAAATCGAGTTTCAAAATTGGTTTAGATAATTAGAGAAACTATATTTGTATAAAAGAAAGCTAAATGGCCAATCGTAACTGCATTCTTAGGTATATTTTTTCTCTTTATGGTCGTTTTATTAAAAAATCTCATACTTTCAAAATCTTGTACGCATTTTTATCGATCTACTGCAAATTGTAAGCGTATTTCTCTAAATATTTTTAAAGGTAATCTCAGAATAGCATATAGTTAAAATAATATATGAAATCATGATATATATGATGATTTTCACTGTGCATTGGAAGGTCTTCTGGAAGTAAAGCATTTGTTTTTCTATTCTGCTTTTGATGTGACGTGGGGATTAAACTAGCAACTCTATGACGGCGTAGGTTATTTTCCGCATCAATACTATATTACAGTGATACCTCCATAAGTCGATGTTACATGACTCGATATCGACTCATGAAACCATACTAGAAACAAAATTTCATGGTTACTATGATGGTTTCTTGAAACAGGTTTCCAAAGGATTGCTGTTCTATGACTCGATATTTCCATGAGTCGATGGTCCCTTCAATATCGACTCATGGAGGTTTCACTGTAGTACATCCATCAGAACGTACTTTAAATCTAAAAATTCTACTCATATCAGTTCCATCTAAATTTGAAATATTTTTTCTACAAATATCAGTGATATCAATGAATTTATGATGTCTGGAAAACTATTGCTCCAAAAATAACTTGATAATTTGCAGCAGGCTTCTGATTGATGATGCTTTGGAAGAACAATCATTTTTTGAAAATAAAAAATATAGGTGGTTGAGTTTTTCTGCCAACTTCTAATAATCATTGATTTTGATAACCTCCAAAAATCGACCGTTCTAAACGTTGTGCCTTATAAGTGCGAAATTAATTTATTTTGATGGCTTTTCAATTATCACAACATTGTACAATATTGATTGAACTATGTACATAAAACCGTTTGCGATTCCATTAAAGTGTCCACTTTATAAAAAGAACAGTCCTTATCACTTTCCAGCAACATGGTAGTTGCCCAATATCACGAAAACCGCTTGTATCATGATGACTGAACCGTAGCCTGAACATACCTGGGGGCGGAGTTAATGTTAGTCAAACCATATGAGCGTCTGTTAGCTGCATTACAGGATTCAAAATATTACCTAGGTACTCGTTAAACGAATTGCATGTCGTATGTGATTCCCATTTCATCACTCGGAGAAAGCAACAGAATCAACAAACCAAACACAACACTTTAGAGTTTCTGTCTACAAATGTTGAAATGGTTTTTCACTCGGTTACACTTTTAAATCTACTAGCATTGAAAAAACTTCATTCTAAGCATTCAAGTGGACATCAATTGACCACAATTAATTTGAGCGGGAAGTGACTATTATAAGTGCTCCATATGTGATCAAATATTCAAGGGTCATCAGAGTAATTGGAAATGCTATAAAATTGAATGGACAATTCGAAACTTTTTAAATCACTGCAGTATCACAGCAGTTTCCATCGCATCAATTTATATCCGAAACTAGTACAGCCATTCACACCATGTAACACAATACTGAAAAGCTCTCAACGGGTTTTTCAATTTCATCACGAACACGCACCGCAACACAGCCGTTGAAATCCAATTCAAGTTCTCTCATCCACATAAACTCGACAATTCTGTTTATTATCCCACTACACTATGGCTGTGGATTTCGCTTCATAAGTCACCACCGATTGCTAATCCACCCGACCCAGTTCGCCAAATTGACCTAAATTTATTCCGCATCCATCCATTAATCTGACCAATTTAGTAGTTGCCCCGAAAACTTTCCCCCGATCTTTATTGGCTGCGTACGTGCCGGCTCTCGATCTCCCTTTTATCGCCCAGCAGATTACCGCTCTCAGTCCTGCTCAACTATCATTCCGTCCCCGAATCCTAAATCAAACCTCACCGAAAAATTGTCATAAACATAAAGCATTCATATTTCAGGGAAATTTCTTCTCCAGCCACTACACTGGAATCTCCAGTTGCGTGGAATTTTACTTAGAAATAATCATTACTTGGTTTTGATTATAAATCGTGGTTTACGGCTAACCAGCCGAGTGGAAGTTTAACAACTACCGAAAAGCTAAACATTACATATATTTTGCAATTGGATTAAATGGACAAATTTATGTGAAGTTTTGCGAAAAAGTTACACGTCTTCTCAGTGAGAATCGAACTCATGTTCATGTTCCCAGTCCAACGACTGTGCCAGTTACTCCATCTTCCTCGCAAAGTTGTCAATGTCCCGATAGCAGGCGTCTATAGCACAATTACGAAAGCAAAGCATGAAGCCCGAGCTGAAATGCGTTCCCGAGTGGCGAACTTCTGTGAATCCTTGGAGTTTCGGGTACTGTGCGATTTTGGCGTATCGAGTAGAGATGGGCAAAAAGAATCGTAGCCGTTCAAAAGATCCGAATCACTCAAAAGAACGAGTGATCCGTGGCTCTTTGTTGGCGAAAGTCGGTTCATTTAATCACCACGGATCAGTCACAAATTGACCCGGAAAAGTACGAACCAAGAATCGGTTCCCATATTCTCCTTCGTTCGTTTCTCAGCTTTATTACAACGCTTGACACGTGCCTTGCTTTGCGCGCCACGGCACACAGGCAGCTCCGCTCTCTCAGAGTATACACAGCCAAACAACTAATTTTCCCCGCCTAGTTGCAAACAGAGCCCACTTGGATGGCAAAGCACATTTGATTCTTCCTTCGGGTAGGGGAATACGACCGAGTATCGTGAGTTTTTGGGGAAGAATAAGAGAGCGAAAGATAGTACCAAAGCTACGACGCATATCGTGCAATAGAGAGAGAACCGCTCTTCTTCCCGTTTGCTCAGTTCAGTTCGCTCTTCTTTTGCTAGCCGTTGAGCCACTGAACCGTTCAAAAGATCCGGTTCATTAAAATGAGTGATTCGAATCGGATCCGTTCACTAAAATGAGCCGTTTTGCCCATCTTTAGATGAGCAGCATTGCAAAAACTTTTATTGGACAACAGTTTCCCGCGACCTCGATACCTAGTTCGGATAGCGAAACACCCTGAGCACGATTTAATGATAGGACCATCGAAACCGTCTGCCTGCGAGTAGCTGAAGTGGCTGAGATGATCGAAAGATGCCAACTTGGGGACCCAATATCACGATTTTCTCAGGGAGTATGCACCTCTGGGCCACATGTATCCTGTCCAGGAAGCTGAGGATGATTTTTTTCCACACCACCCTATCATCAAAGAGTTGAGCACCACGACGAAGGTGAGAGTAGTGTTAGTGGTGCCCCCAACATTGGGGGCCTGTGGGAGGCCACTGTAAAGGTTGCCAAGATCAACCTCGTTCGTCTACTGTCTTGCCCATAAAAATCGAAGACTGCATGAATGCTCATGAAGCTCTTCGTACATCCTCCAGAACCCTCAAGAGAGCACGCTCAAAAAAAGAGTTCTGGAAAACGTGAACTGTCAAAAATACACAATGAACTACCACCAACGGTCACATAAACATGATCTAGTTCACGGTGTATTTTTGCTTGTTGTCGAGTTCACGTCTGCTGTTCACGGATACGATAACGGTTTTTTTTTTCTGTGAGCTATCTCCAAGATATGTCCTTTGGAATATGCCGCCCAAAATTGAACTTTATGAAATCAATGGAAAGTTTAGTTTGAAATATTAGATTGTGAATACTTTGCAAGATTGCAAATAGTTTTTTTTTTCAAAAGTGGCCGGTAATGATATGATTTGAATAGAATGAAATTTGAAATCCTTAATTGCCAGCAAAATTCCCTGCGAATGTGTAGTTCGAAATTACATGAACCTTTTTAGTTTTGCCCGTAGAAGTTTTTAACTTTACTGCGCTATCTCTGTTCATCCGTATACATATCGATCTCCACCAGTGTTATTGTTGTACCGTTTGCCTTGCTCAATATAGTTAAATATAGTTTTCTCGCAAGTTATATACGTTATTCTACTACACGCGAAACATGAAACATTTTTTTTTTTCAAAGTGCGAGATAACTCCAGCTTGCCAACGACAATCAAGACAGGCTTGATGAAAATCGATATTTTTTTTTGTTGTGTACCTTTTTTCTTTTCGAACCAACATGAAAAAAGGGCCATAGTTTTCTATGAATTTAGTTCTCATTATCTTTGGAAAAAGTAAAAATATACGTATTTCAATACTTTATACTCAATCAGAATAAAAGGTACTCTCATGGCATTACTTTTAAATAAATAAGAATCCTCATTCGATTTCTACCACCTTTGATGAAATTAATATATATATTTTGATAAATAACGCGCTTTTATCAGGTTTGTCCATTGTTTAAGATCCGGGCTTCATAACAGCGAAATCTCGGCTCACCTTGACGTACAGAAATTTCGTATCGGTTTCTCCCTCCCATGTTCTGAGTATAGATTCGAACTCCTGTTCTCAATAGAGTCATTGGATAACCTCACACAGTCGTTGATTTCAAATATGAGTAGGATATTATTTCTACATCTGTTCAGATATTACCATTACACACTAATCGCAAAGAAATTAAAAAAGAAACAAGATGCCCGTGTTTACATGTTTGCATTCATGGAATCACGTAAATTGAGGTTTCAGTGTACAATCATCCCTCCAAATTGGGGAGCCATGAATAAGAAGATTCGGGTGGAAACGACACGGGAAGGACGTCCAGTTTTAAATGTTTCAATTAAAACTCATTTTCAACTGGATTTATGGTGAAACTCAAAGCGTCACTTTATCTCTTCGAGAGGGAGTTTCACTCCCCCAACGAGACGAATGATGCATTAGGGTTATTCAATTTATAAGAAGAAAAATCAGAAATCTGATCAATCTTGTGAAATTTTCAGAAATTTCGGAGGCGATTTGAAGTAGATCCAAACATGAAGTATGTTCATATGGAAATGTTGTAATATGTTCCAAAAACGTTAGTACTGTTATGTAAGTAAAAACTCGACACCTCAAAGAAGAAACTCATTCTTCAAACCAGAATAAATAGAGTTGCTGAAGACAGTGACTGAACCCGACGGAGGCGAAAGGAGATATCCATCAATATCTCTAGATTTGTGCACATAAATTTTTGAGGTTTGGTTTGAGTCATCTCCATCTTCACCTTAGAAGTATCATTATGGTTTTTTTCACATACATTTTCATACTTTCAACCTTCACAAAAATGACAGAAAATTTCAAGGAACTCTGTTTTCATCATAATAATTGCAAAAAAGAAATGGAAGATGGAATTTTCTACCATTTTTAAATTGGAACCGCCCCAATGATGCAGTCATTCACCGACTGGGTGCGGGCAGGGAAGGGGTTAACTGCTGACGGGCTACCCGTTCCGCTCCGGATGATTGCTATCTCCTCCCTCCAAACCGGCTATCCGGATCCAGTTTGGGAGTTTGGCACTTTGAATTGGTGCCACCTCCCGGGGTGGAATTTATGAGCTCCAAGTGTGTGGGTTTTAAACCGAAGTAAAAGAGTTAAATGGCTCTGTGCGATATCGGATTTCACGGTAATTAGATCAGGATTTACTGGGTTTTGTGGGAGCTTACCAGCCGTGTCCGTTTGGAGGGCGTTATTGCGGTTCACTTTTGGATGTACACACCAGCTGACTAATTTAGGTTGAACGTTTTCGATTGCACCACTTTTAAATTGAAATAAAGTTATGGAATGCTTTAAAAGGAAACCGAGGACATAAGCTAGAATGTGTCGTAATAAAAACTTGCTAAGGTTCTGAGGAAAATCCTTCTGAGCATTCGAGGAGAATCCTTCACAGGTTTTGAGGAAAATCTTTTTCGGGATTTTAAGGAAAATCCTTCCCTGGTTTATGAGGAAAATCCTTCTCAGGATTCTGAGAGAAATTCTTCTCATGATTCTGATAAGAATACTTTTCAGGATTCTGAGGAGAATCTTTCTCATGATTCTGAGGAGAATCCTTCTTAGGATTCTGAGAAGAATCCTGCTCAGGATTCAGAGAGAAATTCTTCTAATGATTCTGAAAAGAATACTGCTTAGGATTCTGAGGAGAATCCTTCTCAGGATTCTGAAGAGAACCATTTTCAGGATTCTGAGGAGAATCCTGATTCAGGTTCTGAGGAGAATCCTTCTGAGACTTCTGAGAAGAATCCTTCTGAGGATTTTGAAAATAATCCATCTCAGGATTATGAGGAGAATCCCTCTCAGGATTCTGAGAAGAATCCTTCTGAGGATTGCCTCCTTAGGAATCTTATGATTCTGAGGAAAATCCTTCTCAGGATTTTGAGGAGAATCCTTCTCAGGATTCTGAGGAGAATCCTTCTCAGGATTCTGAGGATACTCCTTTTCAGGATTCTGAGGAGAGTCCTTCTCAGAATTCTAAAGAGAACCATTGCAGGAATCTTAGGATTCTGAGGAAAATCCTTCTCAGGATTTTGAGTAGAATCCTTTTCAGGGTTTTGAGGAGAATCGTTCTCATGATTCTTAGGAGAATCCTTCTCAAGATTCTGAGGAGAATTTTTATCCAGGATTCTGAGGAGAATTCTCAGTATTTTGAGAAGAATCCTCCTCAGGTTTCTGAGGAGAATCCTTCTCTTGATTCTGAGGAAAATCCTTCTCAGGATTCTAAGGAGAATCCTTCTCAGGATTCTGAGGAGGATCCTTCTTAGAATTCTAAAGAGAACCATTTTCAGGATTCTGAGGAGAATCCTAACTAAGGTTCTGAGGAGAATCCTTCTGAGGATTTGGAAAAGAATCCATCTCAGGATTCTGAGGAGAATCCTTCTCAGGATTCTGAGGAGAATCCTTCTCAGTTTTCTGAGGAGAATCCTTCTCAGGATTCTGAGGAGAATCCTTCTCTTGATTCTGAGGAAAATCCTTCTCAGGATTCTAAGGAGAATCCTTCTCAGGATTCTGAGGAGGATCCTTCTCTTGATTCTGAGGAGAATCCTTCTGAGAATTCTAAAGAGAACCATTTTCAGGATTCTGAGCAGAATCCTAACTAAGGTTCTGAGGAGAATCCTTCTGAGGATTTGGAAAAGAATCCATCTCAGGATTCTGAGGAGAATCCTTCTCAGGATTCTGAGGAGAATCCTTCTCAGGATTCTGAGGAGAATCCTTCTCAGGATTCTGAGGAGAATCCTTCTCAGGATTTTGAGGAGAATCCTTCTCAGGATTCTGAGGAGAATCCTTCTCTTGATTCTGAGGAAAATCCTTCTCAGGATTCTAAGGAGAATCCTTCTCAGGATTCTGAGGAGGATCCTTCTCTTGATTCTGAGGAGAATCCTTCTGAGAATTCTAAAGAGAACCATTTTCAGGATTCTGAGGAGAATCCTAACTAAGGTTCTGAGGAGAATCCTTCTGAGGATTTGGAAAAGAATCCATCTCAGGATTCTGAGGAGAATCCTTCTCAGGATTCTGAGGAGAATCCTTCTCAGGATTCTGAGGAGAATCCTTCTCAGGATTCTGAGGAGAATCCTTCTCAGGATTTTGAGGAGAATCCTTCTCAGGATTCTGAGGAGAATCCTTCTCTTGATTCTGAGGAAAATCCTTCTCAGGATTTTAAGGAGAATCCTTCTCTTGATTCTGAGGAGAATCCTTCTTAGAATTCTAAAGAGAACCATTTTCAGGATTCTGAGGAGAATCCTAACTAAGGTTCTGAGGAGAATCCTTCTGAGGATTTGGAAAAGAATCCATCTCAGGATTCTGAGGAGAATCCTTCTCAGGATTCTGAGGAGAATCCTTCTCAGGATTCTGAGGAGAATCCTTCTCAGGATTCTGAGGAGAATCCTCAGGATTTTAAGGAGAATCCTTCTCAGGATTCTGAGGAGAATTCTTCTGAGGATTGCAGGAGAATACTTAAGAATCTTAGGATTCTGAGGAAAATCCTTCTCAGGATTTTGAGGAGAATAGTTTTCAGGATTCTGAGGAGAATCGTTCTCAGGATTCTAAGGAAAATCTTTCTTTTAGTTTCAATGAAATTTTTCAGGTCATTTTTATTATTCCTTAAAATTCCTCAGCACGACTTAGCCACAGCTTAAAACTTACATGTTAGGCCAACAAACTTTGACCTAGAATGATCCTAAAACTCAGAATGCTATGGTGTTCGCTTTCGTCCACCCAACCAAGGAGATTCCTCCCAAAATCTGTTGTCTCTCATGAATATTAATGCACTTCCGTGGTTTCCTTCGGTTTGCATCAGCGTGCACAGTGCAATCATCATTCGTTGCTATTTTTTTGCCGGTTCTTGACCCATCCACCAACCTCTCAACCTGGATGGTACTCGTCCCCTCCAATAAAAGCGCAACCACCAAGGCGGGAAAATAACACTGCAGAAATAATTGGATCCGAATTTCAAGATGAATTGCACTCGTTGAAAACGCGACATTTCATACCGTTTCGAACGAGACAAACAAAACAAATTCCACCAGACACTTGAATGGGGGGGGGGCCCTAAGTGAGCATCGAAGTACCCCTCGGTAAGGAAAAAATCTTCAACGGAAACGGAATCGGTCGAAGGGTACGCGGGGCGGAATCGTTACAGAATTTCCATCCGGTTCGGTTGCTTTCCAGGAAAGTGGTTTCCGCAAGAATAGGAAATAAGTAGTTTGCTTTGCTGATTCGTCGTCGTCGTTGTCGTGGAGCAATCTTGCATATCGGGAACTCTGGTCCGGAGAAGGAAGCATTGTTTTCTCAAAACTGACCGGCTTCTATCGAGTAAGGACTGTACTCGAATAAATACATTATTTTTTGTTTTTGCGTTTGTGTAGCTAGGATTTTTTTCTTCCAGAATTCCTACCTCAAATTTCAAGAATACCAGGAATATTGCCAAAAACTTGGTACCATCACCAATGACAACGGCATAAGACAAGAAAGTCTTGGCTGCAGCCTTGCACGCAATGACATCCGAAAGCACACCTGGATGCACCCAAATGGCAAGCTCTGCATCCGGATAGATCATGTTTTGGTGGACGGCCGGCATTCATCGGATGCCATTGATGTGAGGACTTTCAGAAGTTCAAACATCGACTCAGATCACTATCTTGTTGTCAGAAATATTCGTGAACGGTGCCTATCGTGGCACACACAAGAGCATACCTGTGCTTATCAATAGAAGATCATTCATTTATTTAGTTAACAATTAAACAGATGACACCGAATCAACAATTTTACGCCACAATACACAATGTACTCGGTTCGTGGCCGCTTCTCTCCATCCCCGGTTCTGCCACACGCTCGCCGGATTCTTGAGGGCCCCAAAAACACGATAAATATTTTTCATAGTATTGGAGATTGAGTTTTTAACAAACTAAAATATATAGAGGCAAGGAAAACTAGGTTTGGGGGTGACCTGAATTGGTAGGTTAGAGGCCCCTGTATCATCCAGTATATTAATAAGGATAGCTTTTATTTTAACGTTATGGAACAGTACTTTTTATCAGAACATCGTGGTTTTGGATCCAAAAATACATAATTCTTGTAATCATCATGGGGACCTCTATAATTTGAGATCAAAAAGCCAGGAACTGGTATGGAAACATTTTTTTGTGAGTCATATACTGAACCAAGCTGAATATACTGAAGAAATGAATGTAAACAATATTGTATAGGGGGAGATCCCCCAGTACCGGACAGCACCCAATACCGGACAAAGTCGAAACATTGAGAAATCATGGTCCAATCAAGATGGTGTATTAGTAGTAAAGGAAGCTATTCTGTAGACTAATGTTTGCGTAGAATAACACATCCTTGAAATATGCATGCCTTTTTAAAAAAGTACAAAAGATTGAAAATTTCAAAATAAATGACGTATTGCCTTAATTTTGAGCCTATTTAGTAATTATTTTGAATATGAAAAAATACTTTGGATCACGCAAGCATATTCTAACATAATCCTAATTTGATAGTATGAATGTATTTTGTACTATAATTTGACTAAATATGGACAAATTACAATTTTGTTTAAGCACCTCCTGTCCCCCAGTTTCGGACAGCCTGATTTGTTATATGATATCTTTGTAGTTATTGCACGAGTGTCTCAAAATACATTCATTTTTCATGGATTCCGTCGATCATGGTATCAAACATGCTATAAAATTATGAAAAATGAACATTCAGAACAACATCGTAAAATGTGCTATTTTTCATCGTATAAGAAAGAGGTTTTTGATGGACATCTTGCAATCTATGATATACTCAAATTGTTCTTGTAAATGTTGCAAATGCATTGAAATGGCAATTATATACTATTTCTAAAGTAAACACATTCAATGATGTTCAAATTTACAGAATTCGAGGCATTTCCAGATTGTGTCCGGTATTGGGTGCCACCTTTCAAGATCGATCAATTTGGTACTAAAATACATCATCCAAATGCAATGTCAAAATTCATACTTATATTTTCAAATTTATTTTTGTACACTATAAAAATGATAATATTTATCATAAATGGGTAACACGAGCACATAAAACCAATATTTTTCGAATTATGAATTTAGTGGCTTAAGTGTCCGGTACTGGGGGATCTCCCCCTACATTCTAAAATACAGTCGACTCTCCACATCTCGATGTTCTATATCTCGATATCTCTCCCTATGTCGATGGTTTCTTCGGTTCCTTCATTCTCTCTTTGTATCTCGATATCCTCTTTATCTCGATGTTTCCATATCTCGATGCGTTCCTATTGATTTTGTGTTCACAATTTTCTCTCCATATGTCAATATAAACATTATCAAAGGTTACTAGACCAGATTATGATTAAGAACAATTTGGGCACTCGAAATGAAGTTTGTTCATTATTTTCCTAGTAACGAAGTGATTTTCAATCTAGTATTCATTAAATCAATGTTCTTTGTCTCGATCTCTGCTTATCTTGAAGGTCCCTTCGATATCGAGATGTGGAGAGGCGACTGTAATCTATATAAATAAGACTGGAATGGTGTTTGTTTGTAACGAAATTACTTGTGAACGGGCTATCGGATTTTGAAAATGCTTCCATAGTTATATTGCTGAAGTGTTCCGACGTGTTAATGTGTTTAAAAAGCATAGGATATTGAACGGGATAGTTGAAAATAGGGAGTGAATGGAACTGTAATTTTCTATGAGACGTTTCATGGCATATTTCAACAGCCTACTTGATAGCATGACAAAGTTTTCAGAGACCACTAGTACTAAATAATGAAAAAAGGTTTCTAAGTACTCTTTCCTGCGCAAAACAGTATCTGATGTTCCTTTTTCCTTTTTTTTGCATTACAATGGATCTTGATATAAATTCTTGAGGCTCCAAAGATCACTACGCGACTACTTCATAGGTTTATAGATTTTCATCTTCAGGAATTCTTCAAGAGATTGATTCACAGTTTTCTTCAGGAATACGTACAAAGGCTTCTCCAGGGAGTCCTCCATAAATAATAATTTAGTAATTCTCTCAAGAATTCGTCTTGAAATTTCTTAAATGATTTCTTAAGATAAGCTTAGAGGATTTCGCTCCAGAAAATCGTTCAGCAGTCCAAAAAACGGAGTTACAACGAAAATTCTCTCAAAAATGTTTACAATGTTCATTCGGAAATTCTTGCAATGATTTCTTCAGATTTAACATTGAGATATTTTAAAAATATTCCTGCAGAAAATTTTCCAAGAAATTAACAAGGGTCAGAAATTACACAATAAATTCAACCAAATTGATTTCATGTACCAAACAATACAATCATGTTCGACAGTATTCACATTTCAGTGATTCTAGTTTTACGACGACTATGTCCTTGTCACTGTCCTGTGATTTGTCTAGCCAGTATACCTTTTTGAATCGATTGTTGTGCCTTAGTCTTAAGTCAAACGTTAGAATGTTAGTTTATTTACAGTTCTGTATGATAAGATATAGTTTAAGTTGTAATTCAATTGAAATAAATCATAGTTAGTTTAAGTATAGAAATAATGCATGAATTGTAACTTAAAAATAGCGATAAATTGAAAATTTTAACGTTTGTTTCGTATAAATATCATTTTTGCATGGGAACTTACAAGCACTATTCAAAAGTGTTCATAATAGGAATTTATCACGGTAGTTGCACAAAATGTTTCAAATTTTTCCAGTATTCAGTTTCAAACTTGGCTCTTACACATCACTTTATTATTCACAATTCATTTTCAATCTTTATCTGCCATTCGAGCATTTCCACTCATCAGTGGCGTAACCAGAAAATCACTCTGGGAGGGATTTTGATTTTTTTTTTCCGAGATGGTCCATTGTATCGTAAGAAGGGGGTTTTCCGAAGAATTTCAATTAAAATATATAACATTCAAAACTTGTCATTCAAGTTGCTACACCTCTTATATTTTTCCGTTTCTATTCTGCGATCCCCATTGAATATCGTTTTCGAAAGACGCTTCATTTTTTTTTTCTATCCCAACCGTAACTTAAAAAAAATCTGGATAAAGCATTAAGTTTTACTCGATATTTACTTGTTTTATCATTTTGCATAAAACCAAATTAAGAATATGAAATCATTCTCTAAATGATCTATAATTTAAAAATAATTCTTCAAAATTGTTAGTTTGTTTAAACTTCATTTTGAACTAATTGTGTATAAATCATATAATTTTCATAGTATGTTTCTTCCATGAACTTCATTTGAAGTCGATTGCAAAGCAAGAAAATTTTTGTACAATGAGGCAATACATTATTCACAAATATATTTTTTTAATTGTTTATGGTAAAGGTTGCTAGAAAATCAGGGATGGAAAATTTTGTATATTTAGAAAATGCGACGCTAGGGTTTGTATGTCGCATCTGCTAACTACAGCAGACACGATTGTGCGATATTTGCCTGAAACCCATTCGCCAGAAAACTATTCGCCAGAATGACATCCGTTGTTACGTCAGTTTCATCGCCGCTTTTGAGATTTTGTAGATGTTTTCATCGGCTTTTTTCGGTGATATTAAAGTTAAAATTTTGCATTTACCGAACGTTTCGACCTACTTATGGATTCGGTCATCCTCAGCGGTTCCTTAAATATTTATTTCTTTAGCAAATTATAAAATAATCGTTTTAAAAAACTTACATGCTATAGAGCAAATCCTACACCACCATCTACCTGTTTACTTCTGTTTTTATCAATCATTCGTTTTGTGTTGTGAGTATGCTGGTGTTTTGTACATTTTGTTTTCCTTCTTTCAACTTATCTATCAGACCATTGTATGCGCACCTGAACTTGATGGAGTCTCTTTGTAAATTAACAGTATTCCCTTCTCCTTTGATTTTAATGTAGAATGTTTCCGCTATTAATCGTGTGTCTGTTCTCGGTATTTCGTTTAGTATTTTGGTCCTATCAAAATTGAAGCAATGTCCTTCGTTAATTGTATGTTGAACTAATCCAGTGCTTCCTATTTTTTTTAGTTTTTACATCATTTTTGTGTTGTTCTAATCGTTTACTTAAAAATTGACTTGTTTGACCAATATATGTTTTGTATTCACATACTCCACAAGGGATTTCATATACTACATTTGTTCGTTTTTGTTTATCAATTTTGTCTTTTAGTTTTTAAATACATGGTCTTTAATTTTATCTATAGGTTTAAAAGCAAGTGTAATGTTAAATTGTCTTAAATATTTAGCTATTTTTTCTCCTAGTCCTGGTACATAAGGTTTTGATATGAATTTGTATTCTAGAGTTACGTCTACTTTCTGCAATGAGTTGTACATATTATGAATTCTCTCTTTAATTGTCTTTTCAACTAATGCTTTTGGGTAGTTATTGTTATTTAAAATTTGTCTAACCGTATCAAGGGAGTCAGGTCTGTATAGTGAGTCACTAAGTTTAATAGCCCTATCCACTAGTGCAATAACAGTGTTCTTTTTGTGCGTGAAAGGACTCACTGATTTAAAATCAAGGTATCTTCCATTTATGTCTTTAGGAGTCCATTCTAATGTTAGTCCTTCTTCGGTCCTTCGTACAATTGTGTCCAAGAATTTCAAGCGGCCATTTTCTTCAATCTCCACTGTAAATTGAAGTCGAGGATGGTAGCTGTTGAACACTTCGACAATTCTATCGATGTCTTGACGTCGTATACCCAATAGACAGTCGTCCACGTATCTTTTGAAAAAAATCGGTGATATGTTTTCGTGTGTAAGCCACATTAGAGCGTTGGTTTCGATTCGTTCTAACGTGATGTTTGCTACCACTGGTGAAAGCGGTGATCCCATCGGTACTCCGAACTTTTGGTTGAAGAACTGGTTTTGAAATTGAAAGAACGTTGACGACAGCAATAACACTAGCATTCGTTCGAAATGTTCCTTCGGAATATTCGTAAATTCCTGAACTTGTTCCCATCTTAGCATGACACTTTCCACGGCAAAGTCAACAGGAATGTTTGTAAAGAGAGATACAACATCCAGTGATACTAAAATAAATTCGCTTGTCATTGATACTTTTCGCATTTCTGTCACAAAGTCGAAGCTATTGACGATGTGACACGCAGATTTCTCAACAATGTTGTTCAAGATTGACGAGACATATTTCGCACAGTTGTATGTAACCGTGCCAATCGTGGAACAAATTATTCGAAGCGGTCTATCTTCCTTGTGGGTTTTCGGAAGTCCATATATGCGTGGAGGGTTGCAATGGTAAACTTTGAGTCGGCGTTTAGTTGCTGCATCGATTCAATTTTCTCTGCTCCACTCATCCAACATTGTGTTGATTTTTCATAGCGTTTTCATCGTTGGGTCCCTATTGATCTTCTCGTACGTATCCTCATCATTGACTAGTTCATTCATCTTTCGGTTGTATTCCTCTCTTGTGATAACGACGACTTGTTTTCCCTTATCAGCTCTCGTTACTACCAAATCATCTCCATCTCTTTCCTTATCCATGCGTTCTCATCACTAAACGGCTGTTTGGTATAGTTTATATGGTTTATGAACGCGTTACACAACCCGTTTCGAATCATTTCTGCTTGTGGGTCCCATTGGATACAGTTCTCGATTTCAGACAACATCCGTACGTATGGTGCGTTTCTTCGGTCTGGAATGTTGAAGTTCCCTCCTAGTTGCAGAGTGCGAATCAGGAAATCTGGAAGCTCCGAATTCGAGTAGTTAACGACCCATGATTCATGTTTTCGAAGATTGCGGATTGTTGTTGTTTTTAAGCGTTCCAATTTCGTTATTCCTTTTGCGCTGCATCGTTGGTACATCGATTCCTCTTTTCGTTTTATACAGCTATCGACAAACACATTATCTTCCTGCGTGAGCGTGTGGTCAATTCGTCTCCGTAACGAGAGTGATGCTGTTTTAATCTTCTGTAGACTACGTTGGCAATCGGCTATCAGCACACTGACCACTTTTAGTTTAAACTTTTTAACGATTTTTTTCTAGTTTCTCACTTGATTCATGGTTTTCTACAGCCAATGACAACTCGAAATTTAAGCAATTCGGAACGAGTTTAGTTCTACGACAGTTAAGAAGGAAAATACGGTGATTCCTAAGGCGGGCTGCCTTTAATCTTATTTTCATATACTGGCGCAGTATTGTTTCCAAACAGCAGCCATACCGTCTACCCAATACTTTAACGAAGAACATGTTGTGATCTGTTCTCGTAGAGATTTTCTACCGATTGTTGCAGTTGTTACGTCAGTTTCATCACCGCTTTTGAGATTTTGTAGATGTTTTCATCGGCTTTTTTCGGTGAAATTAAAGTTAAAATTTAGCATTTACCGAAAGTTTCGACCTACTTATGGATTCGGTCATCCTCAGCGGTTCCTTAAATATTTATTTCTTTAGCAAATTATAAAATAATCGTTTTAAAAAACTTACATGCTATAGAGCAAATCCTACACCACCATCTACCTGTTTACTTCTGTTTTTATCAATCATTCGTTTTGTGTTGTGAGTATGCTGGTGTTTTGTACATTTTGTTTTCCTTCTTTCAACTTATCTATCAGACCATTGTATGCGCACCTGAACTTGATGGAGTCTCTTTGTAAATTAACAGTATTCTAAACGAAATACCGAGAACAGACACACGATTAATAGCGGAAACATGCTACATTAAAATTAAAGGAGAAGGGAATACTGTTAATTTACATTTCATTGAATGTATACGAGATTTCAATATACGTTGCAACTATTGTTATACAGATGTAGATGAGAGAATGTTATTTTATAATTAGTAAATTCCATACGATTTGCATTCTAAATTTTTCAGTTTCAATTGAATTCAATTCAATTTGATTAAAAGTTTTACAGGGAATTATGGTTTGGAATATTTCACAAGTGGTTCTCCCTTCTTTTCATCATAAGCTGTTCTTTAAAGTTTTGTTGCTTCTTAAGGGCCAGTTTATTGGATATTTACGAAATTTCTATATACGTTGCAATTATTTGTGCCATCTGTTCGATGAAGTTCGATGGTTAATGCCTCTACTCTCGAACCAACTTTACATTTACTATAACAACTTTCAGGAGCTTTCAGACAAATAAGACAAATGAAAATTTACTAAGACCATCCTTTATATGAAGCATGGAGAATTCTTATTTGCCCCGAACTATATCGAGTAGCGATATGCAATTACTCTATTTTAAATACTTTTTTATGTACCGAAATGTAGGTGATCACTATCACTAAAAACCTTTTGGTCTATTTTTACCGAAATGTCGTTCCCTCGAATATCATTTCCCCGAACGCCAATTATCCGGATGACACTTTTCCCCGCATTTCATTCTGCCGAATGACCCGAAATTTGTATGGATCGTGCACACCAAAAAAATCTTAGATTAACACGTAACGTTATTTTAGTTTCAATCATGTAAAGCCATCTCTCATGTATTATTCAATGATAAAACCTATAAACACATCTATCATATACAACATTGTAACCAAATTCCTTAATATTGAACGCGAAACGCCTTCTCTCAAAGAATGTTGCTTGCAAAACGGCTCGATTTACATGATTTTCCCGCTGAAAATTCAATACGCTTCCAATCGCAAAACGCAACATACCTTTAGCCATCTATACTTTGGTAGCGCAACTAGTCAGATGATGAGAGATTTGATTTTTCACGCATCCATCACATGCCGCTGTGGGGGAAAATGTTTTATTTTCCTGATATAAGACGGTTCACAGTGAAACAGTTAGGCGGAAAAGGTAGGAATATCCATCCTCTATGTTCTACATACGTTTGTTTTTTGTATTATTGCACTACTTTCATAAAAATTGAGATCCGGCTGGTAGGAGCACTAGTTTGAGGTTGGAAAACCAGGATATGTGAGGTTAGTTTCATTGGAACTTTCGCCACAGCGATTTTTGCGCTTGAATAAAACACGCTTCGGGACATTCTCCGCTGCCCCTAAAAATACCATTGGGTAGATAAATGAATTCTCTACCATTGGATCTCATTCAATTTCATACATAAGTGAAGTAAGCGGTGAAAATAAATATTTTGTTCCGAATGTTTTGAAACCATGAATGAGTTTGACATTGCTCTCGTCAACCATCATCATGACGACAGCAGCACACCCCACCGCACGAATTGTCGTATTGGGAGCGAATCATAAATAATGCACATGGAATGACACGCCGCCGATCCATCCATGTGCATTATTATTGGCAGAATATTCAACGTGGAATCATGTAAACTGAGCGATCTTGTTTTCAATTTCACTTTCAAGATGCAAGAAAGCATGCAACATTGGCGAATGTTGGATGCAAGATTATGAAATGTTTCAGTTTTACTCAAGTTTGCAAGCATTCCTGAATGCAATGAGGCAGTTTACATTATTTATCGTTTAATATCAAATGATAATTCGATTCACATGACAATCATGAAACTTTACGTGCCATGTAAATTTAAGATTTTTTTACTGTGTGGTATTAGGATAGAACCACCCCATTCTACACCCCCTCTTGAACGATCACGTGGTTTATGGACGGGCTCAAAATAGATGCAGTTCAAAATGGATAAGAAACAATCTTCAGAGACAGAGTGGTGAACTAGAAAGTACGATAACGAAAACAAGAAAAAATGCTGAGTTCGGAAAAACTTTAAAGAACCGCTGATCAAAAAAGAAGGGAACATATCATATGAACCGTTCATCACCCTAAAATATACAATAAGTTAGGATAATTATGAGAGCCAACACATTTTCGAGGAAATAGGCCACTTGAGAAAACTGGGAATTCAGGGAACAGGCATTTGCGGAACTGGTGTTCGGGAGACGACATTCGGGGTATCGATATTCGGGAGAAAGCACAACCACAATAAACTTCCCATTGAAAAGCATAAATTGTATGAGCAATTCAGTACAATACAATATTCTGACGAAGAACGGCTTGCGGTGAAAGGAAATGCAATTATCTCAAAGTTTAAACTGTGTAAACTGTGTCTGGCGAATAGTTTTCTGGCGAATGGTTTTCTGTCAAATATCGCACTATTGCAGACACCTATACTCTTCTCTAACTGAAGACCTAACGATGATTATTTTAAGCTACTTTGCAGTTTGACTTAAATTTCAATGGACTTCTAGAGAATCTCATAAATCGAAACAGGTTTTTAATGCGGTGCAACCGAAAACTTTTGGAACTTAAAAAGGTTTTATACCAAAAATTTGTTCCAAAATTTTTGGCTTTAAGGGAAGGGGGATGTTAACCTTAAAACTAGTCCTACCAGACCCCCCTCCCCTTCGGTATGCCATTGCCACTCATACCATAGTTGTTCTCGGATGACAAGTCAATCCGTCAGATCCGCACAATCCCTGTGGAGCATTTTGCTGAAGCGTCAACGGTCGTAACGCCTCCCGTAACATACTTATTTTATTAATTTCTCAGAAGACTTATCCAATACTTTCCTAAAAGTCCAGAAGAGATCCAGAGACCTTTGAAAGACTTCTCTCTTGTAGAAATTTATATATTTCGTCAGTGATATCTTTAAAAATTCGTTTAGAAATAGCTCCAACGATTTCTGAAAATTTTCCTCAGCATGATCTTGGACAAATTCCTAGAGAATTTTTTGCTGAGAGTATCATTGGAAAAAAAATCTAAGGGTATCTTTGATAAAAATTAGGCTTGCATTCTTCAAGGTTCCTCGAAAGAAAATTCTGGAGGAATTACTTGAGAAGCCTGAGAAAGAATCATTCAATGTACTTTTGAACAAATCTTCAAATTAATAGCTAAAGAGAACTTTGAGCAAATACCAGAATTACATTCGGATGAAATTGCTGAAGAAGATTATTGAATCCCTCATAAACTCTCAAAGCGTTGAGAGTTGTCTGCTCGAATTACTAAGTAGAAGAATCTTTATTGAACCGTGATTCCTGTTCAGTCTCTTTTTAGTCTTTTTTTTTCAGGCATGAGGTTTCCAAAGCTTCCTTTAGACACTTGACCGCTATCAGCCTTGAAGAATGAGGACTTTCCGACTGAGCTAATTGCATACTTTAGGCAGTTCTGTTGCGAAAAAGGATAAACAAAACATACGAGTATCTCTAGAGCTCTACATTCTCCTTTGTAACCGAGTGACCGTTCAACTCCAATCTCGAAACGTCAAAATCTCATGGTAAATAATAAACCAGCTGATCAAAACTGTCTCATGGATTGTCTTATTACTCTTCATTATTTGACATTTTGATTACTAAATGAAAAGTTAAAAACGGCTTCAACAATAGATGAACACAAGGTCCATTATTTTCAATCCGAAATATTAGTATTGACTGAAGGCATTTTGTCGTTTCGATTAATTGATTAGTCAATTGGCGGACTTCCCTATTTTGAAGGGCCCCAGAATTTTGCTTCGCACCGGGCCCCGAAAACCCTAGTTATGCTCCTGCGACCACTTCGAACGGCATGTACTTTGTCTTGGACGCATTCACCACCAGTCTAATTTTTACTGCCCCACGTTTCTGCTACCTTTTTAAATGTTCGAACAGCAATGTGCATATCTTCCGTGAAGCAAAATAATAGACTGGATCTCGTGAAAATCGTACCCTGGATGTTAAGCCCAGCTCTTCGCATAACACCTTGCGCAATTTTGAGACACGAAAGTCCATCACCTTGTAGTAGACTCCGGCGGGATTCAAACGAGCTAGAATGCCCAAATTACTCTCTTGAGCTTCCCGGAAGAGCTGTTCTTGTCCATGATTTTCCATAGCACTACGCGGTCGATATTTTCATATGTCGCCTTGCAATTGATGAAAACCGTGATGCGTTGGGACCTGGTATTCACGACATTTCTGAAGGATTTGCCATACAGTTAAGATCTGGTCCGTTGTCGATTGGCCGTCGACGAGGGTGGCTTAATAACTTCCAACAAACATAGTAAACGAGTTGACAGAGACAGAATGGTGATCGCTCGAAAGTTCGCACAATCTAACTTGTCGCCCTTCTTGTAGATGGGGTATAATAATCCTTCCTTTCACTCCTCCGTAAGCCGTAATGCTTCCCAGATTGTGCCTATCAGCAGATAGAGACAAATGGCCAGCCTTTTAACGCACATTTTTAAGAAGTTAAGCTCAGATACCCCCTTACCAGTAGCTTTATATTTATTGAGCTGATGAATGGCATCCTTAACCACCTTCAAAGTGGGGGCTCGTTGGTTTCCATCAAGTACTGAGGAAGGTATTTCCCCGTTTTCTGGATCTTCATTGCTTGTGCTTTCAGTGTCATTCTGGTGTTCGTCGAAGTGCTGCTTCCACCTTAAGATCACCTCACGCTCGTCCGTCAAGATGCTCCCATCCCTATCCCTCCACATCTCGGCTCGCGGCACGAATCCCTTGCGGATAGTGTTGAGCTTCTGATTGAACTTACGTATTTCTTGAGATCGCCACAGCTGTTCTATCTCCTCGCACTCCGTCTTCTCTAGGTGACGTTTTTTTTCTTTCGAAATAGGTGGGAGGGGCGGTTCGTTGCCGTTTCCGTCTCTTGCGTTCCACGTTCTGCCGGGTGCCTTGCTGCAGCATGGCCGCCTGCGCTGCATTCGGATCGTTGCCAGCTGAGACGAGACTCGCGAAGACGGTCTTCTTTTTCTGTGATTGCTGAGTTTTTTTTCTTATTCCACTTAGTGTTTATACCAATTATGCGCATGCTGTTCAAAACCTCACATGAACATCTCAGCAAAAAATGATTGAGTTTGCATCACATCGAATCATAAATAGCCGTTTGAGTGAAATTTCATGCCATGAAACGTAGCAGACATTAGAAATAATTAATCTTTTGCTTAGATTTATCAGCAACTTTGGAAAAAACTGCTCCGCCGACTGAGGTTTTTAATAACAGTTTACTTTGAATACAATACTTTTCACTTTTTCAGCCATAAAAGCGGTGGGCTGCATTTGACGTTTCGTGAGAGGGGAATCTGGGCTGCATATGACGTTGATATTTTTCCTCTTCGCGAGTCTCTCTCAAGTTGCCAGCTATCGACGAGCGGAAGTGTCAGAAAGCTCGGGCGAAAATCATTTTGCTGTTGGATCCCGTAAATAACGTCCATGTGAAGGATGCAAGCACGAACAGTGGTGCGTGGAAAAAGTGGGAGGCAGCGTTCGAGGACTCCTGCGTAAGTTAATCACGACCAAATTTGCCACATGTGACAGTGTAGACAACTACGTGAATCATATCGTATTCACCGCACACCAGCCATGGGGTAGGATTCGATATCTCCGAAGAGTGTGTTTGCACTCTGCACCTCGCAGGACTTCCAAAGGAGTACAAACCGAAGATCATGGCGTTGGAGAATTCCGGTCTGGCTATCACCAAGGACAGCATCAAAACCAAGTCGGAGCGACGGCGGACAAGACCGTTTCCGTAGGACATACGTAAGGAGAACGGCAAGACAGCTTACTTCCTCATTTATGTGGACGATATGGTCGTTACGCAGGCTTAGGAATATTTCAAGTCAATTTTGAAAAATCTGCAAGTACATTTCACCGTGTCCAACCTCGATTATAAAAGACACTTCCTGGGAATTGGGGTAGAGGAAAGCGACGTCGGATACAAGCTCAATCAAGCGGCATACATCCGGAGGCTCATGCGTAGGTTCAACATGGACAACGCTAAGCCATCGAAGACTCCTCTCAACCCGGGCTAACCTTAGGGGGTAACCTTAGGAAGATCGGGTAACCAACCCCGGTGAGACCTTGGTCGTATGCTGTCAGGGAAGGTGTTATTGGGTTTGTGGAAGGGAATCGGCAGAACGGTTGGCTCGACGAGGAGTGTCAGACGGCTATGGACGAGAAGAATGCAGAGCGCGCGATTATGCTGCAGCAAGGCACCCGTTAAAATGTGGAACGATTCAAACAGAAGTGAAGACAGCAAAGCCAGGAATAAAAGCACCGCCTGGAAGAGTTGGAGTGCGAAAATATGGAGCAGCTGTATGCATGCATCCCGCAAAGGCTTTGAGCCGCGAGCCGAAATGTGCCGGAATAAGAATGAAGGTTTCTTGGCGGACGAACGTGAGCCGATTGAAAGTTGGAAGCAGCACTACGATGAACATCTGAATGGCGCAGAGGAGAGAGACCAAGGCAGCAGGAGAAATGGCTTCATCAGTACGACGGATGAGGGAGACGTGCCAACTCCCACAATAGGTGAAGTTAAGGATGCTATCAACCAGCTCAAGAACAACAAAGCAGCTGGAAAGGATGGTATTGGAGCCTAAATTATTAAAATGGGCCTGGACAGGTTGGCTACTTGTCTGCACCGATTGATAGCCAGGATGTGGGATACAGAACAGCTACCGGAGGAGTGAAAGAAGAGAGTAATATAACCAATTACAAAAAAGCAAGCAGATTTGTGGGACGATATCAAGTCGGTTTTGTGGACGGGCGTTCGACGACAGACCAAATCTCTAAGTGTTGCAAATATCTAGGCCCTAGGCACCACCTATTCATCGATTTCAAAGCGGCCTATGATACCATACTATCGACCGCGAAAAGCTATGGAAGATTATGGACGAGAATGGTTTTCCCGGGAAACTGACTAGACTGATCAAGGCAACGATGGATAGGGTAACGGTCGTATTTTGGACCCCCTAAGGAAGTAATTTTAGTTTTTTGTCCCAATTAATTAATTTCACAACGTAACCAAGTAAAAGAACATGCCAAAATGTAGAGAAAAAGTTTCCTCCACGAGATTAAAATGCTCATTCAATCATGTAGAATCCAAAAAACGTCGAAAATAATTGAATAGTGAAGCACTGTTTCTCTTTATTTTGGACACAACAATACATTTTGGACCCCCGGCATTTTTTATCGTTTGGCGACAAGGTCCACGACACTGGACCATAGTCCAATCAATCGATTGACAATGGAACATCGAAGAAATTCTACGCTTTTAGTTCAGAAAATTGAAAAAAGTTTTTGTTTACATTTGAAAATTTTTGAGGGCTTCAATTTCTGTGTGTAACGTGTTGTAACGGTTGCATGGATGAAACGATTAAAATAAATTAATTTCAGATGAAAAAACACATTTTCTATGTACAAACGGTTGATGCAAGAGCGGAATAGTCCTATCTTTCCAAATGGCATGCAAATTAAGTTGGTCTTCCGATTTAAACTGGGAAATTTGCAGAAAAATGCCCCTGGGTGTCCAAAATATATTGGTTACCCTAGTGTACAGTGCTGTGTGAAGATATCGGGTGCGTTATTGGACTTCGACAAGGCGATGGTCTTTCCTGCCTCCTATTAAATATTGTGCTAGAAGGTATTTCTGAAACGGGCGGGCTTCAACGTGCGAGGCACAAAGAACGTTCCAGGTGGTTTCTGAACAGTATACCAGGCTGAAACGCGAAGCAGATCGGGTTGGATTGACGTCGAAGACAGTGGTACCGTAATTTCGGGTGAAATTGATCATTTTTCACGATTTTTCTAGTCTGTTTTCTATAATGTTAACAATGCCAAACAACTGAATGCAGGAAAACAAGTACGAAGGTGATCGTACTCGTGTACCGAAATTTTCCAACAAATGTCATTTTAGTTTTAAAAAATATCTCTAAAATAAAAAATCAGGGCATCTCATTTCGGGGTGAAATTGATCACTTGTCAATGCCAATATTGTTAGTTTTCAAAACAACTCTACATGATAAATTTTAGGTCCCTGAATCCGAATATGCTTGTCAAAATCTTAACAATTCAATATTTATATAAATAACGAATAGTTAAATTTCAAGAATTACGCGAAAAACGCCTAAATGTTTGCAATTTCCTAAGGAAATCAATGATATCTAACAGAAATTCAATTATTTCAACCATTTGAGCTAATTGGTACGAGTTTTGGTGATGAAATCTAGTTTGCGGATATATCTCAAGCATCCTCACAAACTTTCAGGTTTATACTATGCTCAAATCCTTGCTTAGAAATAAAAGTTTACAGGTGTTTGTCAATACTGTACCGTGCATGATTTTGAAATTTTATATTATTTTCATAGTAATAAACATTCTTCAACGCTAAAAACTTCACAACATTCAATTCGACAATAGTTACGACAAACAACGTTCATTTACTGCAGCTCACTTTGATATTTGTGCTCCATTTCGCATAAATAGAATCGTGTGATACGATAATCAATTTCACCCTTCTGATCAATTACACCCGATTTTACGGTACTGCCCATAGGTCAGAAATCGAAAAATGAATTGTCTTGTTTTCCACTTTTTTACCTCTTCATGGATCAACTATGGTCTCAAGAATGTAAAAACATAAATTTTATAGACGTTCTTGAATAATATTCATAGTAGGGCCAACAATGATGGAGTATGTTTTCATGTTTTAAAAATACATGAACAATTAAGCGATTTCTGCATGTTATTTATTGCCGTAAACCAGAATTAATATTTTTTTCAATCAGTTTAAATTACAGAACCTTAGTACAGATGTATATCAATCCCTTCCGATACATTTCAGAGTGTAATGTGACATCTAGGAGTCAATGAGGATGGAAACAGTCTCATTTAATAACTACATCTTTTTATTTGAAGTACGTTTTTAAATATGTTCATTATAACATTTAACCCGTATAGGCATAGGTATAGAGAAAATAAACTAAATCTCTCACCGCTCAGCAAATACTTAACGGCTTTCAATTATTTTTTGTCAGTATACTCGTACACATATCTAGTTTCTAAAAGTGGCCAATAGATCTCGGAAATGTTCATGTGGCCAGAGTTATTGCTGTGGGTCACTGGGTCAGGTTGGGTGAAAAGGGTGCTGTACTTTTCTGCCCCTGAAAATACGCAAATTTCAAGTAACTTCTAATTTCTGGAATCGGCTATAATGTGGCTACTATAACAAAGAATTTAAAAAACGCATCAGCGCGAACCTTGTGAGGAACGATTGAATTGGATAACCTTGTTTCCTGCATTTGATTGATCCTACAAATGACGATTTACGGGTCCCGGGATCCTCCAATTTACTATAAAGTGGCCAATTTGTGTCTAAACATCTGTGCCAAGCTTATGGGAACGCATTTTTGTGAACTATTGTGATTGATATATACTTTTTGAGAATTGAAACGGTTTAGTATCCAACAAATCTATAACCGGTTTTTCTGGGCATTAAGTCCGAATGGCCACATCCGGTACATTCTAAACAGTGCAACACTCTTCATTCATGATGTTGAAAATCAAATCTTAATGATTTCTTCTTCTTCTTCTTCTTCTTGGCATTAACGTCCTCACTGTGACAGAACCGGCTACTCAGTTTAGTGTTCTTATGAGCACTTCCACAGTTATTAACTGAGAGCTTTCTTTGCCTATATTGCCATTTTTGCATTCGTTTATCGTGTGGCAGGTGCGATGATACTTTATGCCCAGGGAAGTCAAGGAAATTTCCATTACGAAAAGATCTCGGACCGGGAATCGAGCCCAGACACCTTCAGCATGGCTTTGCTTTGTAGCCGCGGATTCTAACCACTCGGCTAAGGAAGGCCCCATTTATGATTTATGCAAATTGAAATGATTGTCATTGCAAGCAGATGAAGTTAACTTAGCATGTCCCAAAAAAAGCACTTTTTTACCTGACCTGATCCAGTAACCCATCGGAATAACTCCGGCCTCAGGAATATTCCCGAGTTCTTCTGGCCACTTTAAGAAACTAGATATGTATGCCAGCACAGTAACAAAAAAATATTTGAATCCGTCGGGTATTAGCTGAGCGGTGAGGGTTTTAGTATTTTTGCTTTCACTCAGGCCTATACGGGTTAATCAAATGTTTGCCACCAAATGATCATGTTTGAGAAGGAAATTGAACCTGTGAAGGTTCTCACTGCAAATATTTGCAAATAAGTTAGTAGCGTGCCTTCAGTATTGTTAGTTTTACGGGCAATGATAAAAATATTCATAGAATTCATCAGATACCAATATATTTGTAACTAACATGGAATGAATGTTCAAATTATGAAATTTTCACTGTAACTACTTCAACTCGATATGAATATACTTGCAACTTTGTATATTAATTTATTAAGTATATTCAGTGAGGGCGCTGAGACAATAAAATCCTAAATTATTAGTTATGGTACAACAGCAGGACATGACTTCCCCAAGTGTCAGAGAAACGGCATGAATATTTTCTTGTGTTATGATTAGCCTCGAAGCAGGGAATGTCCCTTAATTGGAAAATAGTAATTATTATATATTGCTTCCAGTGTTTACATTCCCTGGTCCTTTCCAATAACATATTAAATATTTCAGTCAATCTTGAATACAGAAAGATAGATAATTGCAAATTCGCTATAGACACATATACTTATTTAAATAATAGTATCTTTGCAATATGCTTTCCGCATCCATAATCCAAAATAAGAGCTTTTATAGTGATATCAGCGACGAGAGCAACCTTGTCTGTTTTTTAACAATTAGAAATAATTAATATGGCAAATAGTATTTGCCATCAGATATTTAGTAAAATAATTTATGACGCTTCGTAGAAAAATTGGAACCACGATGTGTGTTTAGGACGATCTTTGGCGGAGTATGTGAGAACGACGGAGAAGAACAATAAACCACTTGTTTGCGCACCTCTATAGTGAATCCAGAAGATCGCCAAAGCAGGAAGGGTACGATGGGCGAGACACGTTGTGAGAATGCCGGACAACAATCCTGAAAAAAATGGAGTTCACTTCGATTCAGGCCGGTACAAGTTGAAGAGGAGCGTAACGAGCTTGATGGTTTGACCAAGTAATTTTGGTAATAATTTTTGTCTGTTACATTTTTTTTCGAGTACAGTCCTTAGTGGAAAGCTACAACGAGTGAAAAGAATGCAGATTATAGGTAGTTCATTCTTGCAAATATACTTCCTTTCGGTTCATTTTTGCTCAGGAGTTTTTTTTTTCTTCTATCGGTTGTGAAGAACCAGTCCTTGGCAAGATAAAAATGTAATAGTGCAAGACGATATGCTTCTTCTTGAGGAATGCCCCCAAGGTATCGTCGGAGCAGCCGGGAAACTCGAACCGTACGTACGCTGAAGTAAATCAAGCAAGAGATATTGACCATTGAGTTTGTGCCCGGTCACTGCCTGAAGGTGATAGGTACTGAGAGATGCCGAAGTGAACTTTACCGGTTTGCTTTTATCGGTTGAAGTTCGAAGTTGTAGAAGGTTTATTTCTTGATGAAGTGGAACATTTAAGGAGCTTCGTAAATATCTGGACTTCATTTTCTCTTGCAAAAAAAAAATCAAATTTTGAAAAAGGAAACCGCATTTGTCAATTCATTACACCATTTCGCTTTTGGTGAAATCTTCCGCATATTTTAATGAAATTATCGTGCATTTATAATTTCATTAAAATATGCGGAAGATTTATATATTTTGATGATAAAAACAAATAATATTAAATAATGAATTCCAACAGGATCTCCACAAACTAACTAGCACACAATTTTACCACAAGACTATTCTACCGGAATCCGTGAATTTCACAGTAATTTCAGCAGCTGAACAGTTCGGTGAAATAAAACACCGTAATTCTGTCGAAATTTTACAGATTTCGATGAATTTTTACCGAATACTGTAAAAATTTACCGTACCGTACCAAGATATCACAGGTTTCGGTAATAGTAGTTTACGGAATAAATAGCAGAATGATGATTTTTACAGCACGAGTCGTAAATTTATCCAACGAGGCTTGCCGAGTTGTGAAATGATTCATTACGCAACTCAAAACAGTTGCGTTATAACAAAGCGTTGCGAAATGAATCATTACAGCACAGGTTCCAGTTGCGTAATGACTATTACCGCACTGCATACTTCAGTGCAGGAAAGAAGGCCGTTTCATGACAGATTGGCATGATGAAAAACAGCCTATAACGATGAGAAATTGCAGAAAATAATTTAAGTGTGAAGGGATACATTCATAGATTGTATTAATGATTCAACAAATTTAAATTTGGGATTAATCAAGTTAATTAAACCACAACGAATGCACCACTGTCATTAAGCTTATTAACCTGAGGATGTTTGACTGAATGTCCCTCCTCCGTCACATTGTGTGGGCTTTCAGATGCAACCGCTAATAACCCTTGAATATCAATTTGGCTTCCGTTGAATTTCAATTACCTCAAAAGTGGCGCAGCAGCCAGCAGCAGCAGAGGCTCAAACATTCGGCTGTGGCTGTGAAAATCCCTTCGAGCGAATGGTTTTAATTTCTCCAACAAATTTCAAACTGCCATTACAGCACTTTCACAGAAGTTGAATCAAAGTGCGCGGCTGGTGCAACCAGGAAAAAAAACCGAGTAACTGCCAACGTCAAGATTAAAATTTTAATGCTTCCCGGACGTCATAGGCAAAAACCATTTCCCACAGACAGGCTGCTACTGGGCGGGGAAAACCGAAATCTCACCAGGGGAGGAGGCGGAGCGAAATCTGCTTCGCGAACAGAAGGAGGCGAATTTTAAAGGATTATCTCTTTTATATTGCCATGAAAAATAGCAGTTCGCTGATTTTTGATTACTATTACACCATATCTTCGGCAAGGGCTCTATGGTGCACTGTGGCTGCTAGCGTGGGTGAAGTGGTAGATCCTTCTACCATTTACCATTTCTGCTGCCACTGTCAGATCCTTGACGGTTTCACATTTTGCTGCTATTCCAACGAGTGCCACTTCTGCCGTTGCTGGTTTTGTTGGCAGTGATGCCAGAAGCACGGAAATGGGCAGCTTTACCAATCGACCTAGGAATGGTAGGACAAAGAAATGCCCACCGGTTGGTTAGATGGCTTTATACGCCCAATCTAGAAGAAAGGGCGCTGAACTGTGCCAATTACAGAGGAATCACCCTGCTGAATTCGGTGTACAAAATACTGTCGCGCATCCTGTTTAACAGACTGAGACCACTCGAGAGGTCCTTCGTCGGTGAATACCGGGCTGGTTTTCGTGAGGGGCGGCTCGATAATGGAGCAGGTGTTTACCTTGCAAATGATCTTGGATAAATTCCAGGTGTATATCTCAAAGACTCGGGCCCATCCTTAGCCGAGTGGTTTGAGTCCGCGGCTACAAAGCCAAGCCATGCTGAAGGTGTCTGGGTTCGATTCCCGGTCGGTCCAAGATCTTTTCGTAATGGAAATTTTTTTTGACCTCCCTGGGCATAAAGTATCATCGCACCTTCCATACGATATACGAATGCGAAAATGGCAACTTTGGCAAGGAAAACTCTCAGTTAATAACTGTGGAAGTGCTCATTGAACAATTTGCTGAGAAGCAGGCTTTGTCCCAGTGAGGACGTTATACCAAGAAGAAGAAGAAGAAGAAGAAGAAGAAGAAGAAGAAGAAGAAGAAGAAGAAGAAGAAGAAGAAGAAGAAGAAGAAGAAGAAGAAGAAGAAGAAGAAGAAGAAGAAGAAGATAAAATATATAATTAACAATTTATCTAAACATTGGACTCGGAAAAAATAATACACACAAAAATGATCCCCGAAAATACATTTTACATCGGTTACTTCTCAAATTTTCAGGAATTATATAACTATACATCAGCTATGTTTTGGCATAATTTATTTATTGAAATTCCTCTCCAAGCTGAATGCTCGTACATTTCTCTTAACACTGCTCATGAAGTTTTGGGCAAGGCTTTGCCCATCTTTCGTACACAATTTCTCCCAGTTTCTTTTCAAAGTTTCATCGGTTTTGAATGTTTTGCCGCTTTTCTTCAACTTCTTCTTCATTATCGTTCAAAATTTTTCGATCGGATGAAGCTCTGGTGTTTTTGGCGGGTTCGCCTCCTTCGGGACCACATTAACGCCCTTCGATTCATACCAATCCATTACAGGCTTGGCGTAATGGCACGAAGCAAGATCCGGCCAGAACAACGTGGGACCACAGTGAGAGCGGAGGAAGGGCAGCAAACGCCTCTGCAAGCGCTTCTACAAGCAGGTACTTCTTTGTGAATTTGCCCATCTTTCTCTTCCGGAACCTCCATGCGGGACGTACCGACAAAAAACTCGAAGCCAGGGATTTGTTCGGTGCCCGCCTTGATGTATGTCAGCTTCCGCGCACGCAATTTGGCCACCGTTTTTTGCTTGTCATTCCAGTTTGGCATCTTCCTGACCTAAAAACACGTAGCTCAGCCCGTTTCATGGTCTGCTGGACGAACCACTTCGACGAATTGACCTTTTTGGCCACGTCTCGGGTGGAAAGGTTCGGGTTATTCTTAAAGTACTGTCTTATCTTCTACGCTTTCTCTGGGTATTCCGTTTTCGGTTTTCGGTCGCTTCCAGCGCGCTGCTCGGTGGTCTTCGTCTCCTGGAACATCTCGCCAAGGCGGGACACGGTTGAATGGTGGATTCCATAACTTTTGCCGACCCATCTGTGTGACTGATCAGGTTTATCGATCATCGAGCCCAAGATTTGCTGGAGTAGCTCTTCTTGTTTCGAATGCATCTTGAAAACTACTTGACAGATCGCGATCAAATTTTGCACATATAAACATAACACTCTACACTAGAATTACTCATTCATTTCTACCCACGCGTTATAAAGTTACTCCTAAAACAAAGTGTCGCATATTTTTCCCAAATCCAATCTTTAGAATATCCTTCGAGACTTTTTTCAGAGTTCAGAAGTGCTTTTGCAGATCTTAACAGGAGTTTTTCAAGAATTTCAACAGAAGTTTTCATCGAAGATTTTTTTTTTTTTTTGAAATGCGTCTTGATTTTTTTCAGAAATTACTCAAAACAACGATTTTTGAAAGTTTTGTTTTTAAATTTCTTGGAAGAGTTCCATCAAAGTGATTATCGAACGAAGCCACACCTTGAATTTTCAAGAGCACAAGACTTGAGAACCAAATAGCGCTCCGCGTTGAAAATGTATCCCATTGGTCATGCCCAGCAAGCAAGTAATTTGATTGATTTTCAACGCGAACTGTTGTTAGATTTTCCAGTCTTATGCACTTGAAAAATCAAAGTTTGGCTTCGTTTTATAATCACCTTAAGTTCCTTATGGATTTTCTCAAAGAATTTCCGATATTCTTTGTTGCAATCTGAAAGAAAATCTTAAACACCAATTTTGTAGGAAATCTTAATACAAACTGTGAAGGCATACCAGTAGATTTCATTGGTTGAATTGTTGATGATGTCTTCAACGGAAATTTTGAATGAAATTCTAGAGTAATTCCTGAAAAAAAGATGGGGTGAATATTTGTGGTTAGCTTCAGAGAATAAACAGAACTTCAGTTTTTGAAGGTATTGTAGATCGAATGAAATTCTCGGAGGAAGTCCGTGAATGAACCACTAATGAGCATAGAAGAAGGTTTCGACCGTGATTGTTTTGTATTATTTTTGTTTTAAGGCTGTAGCGGTCATGCGGCTCAAAGGTAAAGGGAGTCTATAGAAGCAAAAGATGGAAACGAATAGGTGCAATTTTTTTTGAAATTTTTTTAATTAGAAAATTGAACAAGCCATTTTAAAGTCACCTGATTAAAATAAATTTCAATCTTGTCGCTCCCTTGTGACGCCTATGCACCTATTCGTTTCTATTATTTGCTTCTATAGACTCCCTTTATCTTTGAGTCGCATGGGGGCTGTCCATTTATTACGTAAGACATTTTTCGGGGTTTTTCAACCCCCCTCCCCCCATGGTAAGATTTTTTTGTATGAAAATTAAAAATAATTTGTATGGCACGTAAGAAAACTCAGATCCCCCCTCCCCCCCATAAACCCTTACGTAATTAATGGACCGCCCCATGCCGTAAAAAAAAATAATCCACTTATGAGCTTCTGATCAAAAATTCTCAATCTGAAGGAAGTTTAAGGCAAATGATTTTTTGAGAAAAATACATATAGTTAGAGGAGCATTGATACAGTGCCCGTTCGTTTTCGGCAATATGTCAAAAATTTTCATGTTGCCTGCATAGAACCGTGCCAAAATCGAGTGGTTATTTTTGTTACAACTTTAATCACCATTATAATGACCATGAATTGAATTTACCTATTATGAACATTGTGAGCCTCAAAGAGGCCCAAAGAAACATTGAGATTGGTGATTGACCTATTATCATTTTTTGGTTGTGCATTTCCGTGTCCCCGAAAACATACCGTGTCAAAATTGAACTGTCGTTTTTTCACGAAGAATTCCATAAAAAAGCCTTTGATTTATTTTTATACTTACAGAAATGTTTGGTCGGTTTCATTGTAGAATTCATATAAAACTCTCTCCAAATAATTTGTTTGTTTGTTACTTTTTATTTTATCGACCTTTTTCCAGACACGAGTAATTTTTTGAGATTGCTCCAGCTTTTAACGAATGCTTGAATGAATGAGCCAGGGTATTTTTGAAGTGATAACTGGAGAGATCAATGTGAGAGTTATTTGTGGAAAAACATCCAAAAAAAAATCCATGATAAAATTTGAAAAAAATCCCAGGAAAAATTCCAATTGAAGTTATTATGAAATTAATAGAAGAATAAATGGATTATTTCATCCTGAAATTTTGGGGTCCATGTGAATCTTTTGTACTATTTGTAGAAATTACTCTGAAGAAGTTTTTGGGAAAATCTTTAAAAAATTTCTTGAAGCAACTCCTGAAGAATTCTTCGAAGAAATTCCTATAGAACCTTAGAAAAATTCGTAAATGATTTTGAAGATGAACCTTTTAGGATATCCCTGGATGTATCTATGGGAAATTTCATGGCGAAATTCATAGAAATTTTAAAAAACTTTCTCCCGATTTTTCGAAGCAAGTTTTTAATGTTATTCGGAAGTATTTCAAAACTCTGTAATGAAAGCTCTTTATACATTCTTTCAGCAACACCGAGAGTAGACGGGGTTGGTGGTCTAATGACTACCGCTTCTGCTTCATATGCAGAAGGTCATGGGTTCAATCCCAGGCCTGTTCCTTTCCTCGTACTATGTAGTTGTATCTTTCACATGCTTCTGCCTTCCACTCTCAAACTGTATCACACTCACACTATTCGTTCATAGTAAACGCTAGAACCAGAGACGGGCAAGATACCGTTTCCCTACGCTTCCACTCTATCATCATTATAGCACGCCTTTCCTTACACCTGATACATAGGCAGTCTGCTAACCAAAGAGGAATGTCATGCCATTCCCTCAACCCATACACTCCCGCATGAAATGGCGTATAGGCAGTGGTATATACGGTCTACTGTGGGAGCCAGTTTAATGCATCATCATTTTCTCCCCCTTGTTGCCTAAAAATAGAAGATCACCAGCACTTATACACTGAGGGTGTCTGTTAGTCCCAAGCAGTCATTCGGTTGGTTCCTTGTGTAACTGCAGCTGATCTGGCCATACTGGAGTAACAACCACGGGCGGCCAATCAAGCTCAAGCTCATGCCCATACCATGACAAAATGTTAGAACCCTTGGTATATTTGGAGTCAATGGGAATCCCTATTACTATTTGTAGAAAAGACTCTATAGAACTTTTAAGTCTTTGGAGAAATTGAAAGAGAATCCCAGAATAATTCCTGAAAAATTTTGTAGAGGATCGTCTTAGGACATCTCTGGATGTATCTATGGGAAATTTTATGGCGAAGTTCATAGAAATTTTGGAGATTCGGAAACTTTCTCAGGAATATTTGAAGCAAGCTTTTAATGTTTCTTTGGAAATATCTCAACATCACAAAAACACTCTCTAATGAAAGTTTCATACACATTCTTGCAACAGCACCTACAATTCTGTTTCAACCTTCTGGAACAATATGTGGAAGAATCACTGAAAAGATTTTTAAGGAATTGTTGCAGGGATTTATGAACAAATCTCTAAACAAATTCTCTTAAAATACTAGAAGAAATACATTTTTTGATAGAGTTCATGTTAGATTTTATAATAAATTTGATGATTCTAAGATTCGAAATAACTATGGATTTTGTTTCTGTGAAAATCCCTCGTGAGGATAAAAATTCAGATGAGAGAGCTTCAAGAATGATAAAACAAAATTTTTATTTCAAGGATTTTCTGGAGAAGTTTTCAAAATAATTCGTATAGGTACCAACAACTCCTAGAGGTTTCAATGGACTTATTTTTAAACAAATGTGTTAAAGAAATAGGGGAATGTTAGAGGAATCTCATTTCAATACAAAATTCTTGAAAAATACTTAGATAAAACTCTAAATAATTGTCAACAGAACTTTTTAAATGAATTTTTAAATTTCTTGGATTACAATGACATTTGTGATTAAGTCTCTAAATTATTATTGGAAGTCTATAATATTTTGTTTTAGGATCCTTCAGAGGCATGCTTGGAAGAATTTTGAATATCTAGAAAAATTTGTTCAAGCAAGTGTAAACTAATAACAAAATTTCTAACTTCTTCAGATAACTTTGTAGATACAAACCTGCAAAAATTATAGAACACGATCTTTGAGTTCTTTTGCAGGACTCTTTAATGGAGAAATTTGAAGGGTTCCTGAAGGATTGTATGACATTTCCCAAAATGACGTTCCCCAGAATGACATTCCCCAGAATGGGACATTTCCCAGAAAAAAAATACAAGGAATTTTTGGACTGTTAAAATGCAAGTATATGGTAAATAGTGAGTAATTAGTGAGCACATTTAACTAAAACATTCGAGGAAAACCAACTTATAGTTCTCGTAGAAAAAAAAAACAATTTTTTTTAAACTTTTAATCGAAAAATTAAGAAATTAATCAAATACAGCTCCACCTATGGCCGGAAATGTAATTAGAACGTAATAATTTACGTAATAATAATATGTAATAATTTGACGATTCCTCCTTGCAAATTTCAAGCTCATTTTGCCCCTTTTTAGAATTGATGGGTTTTGTTCAATTTTTACAGTAGTTATTGTAGTTTGACTAATGTGGGCCACCCTAGTGCATAGAGACTACGATATTTTGTAGCTATTAAGTTTTACTGTGAAAGGAAATTATCATAGACAAGAGAAATTTTCTAGTGTAATTATGATTCATTAATCTACATAATTAGGAAGAACAGCCTATGTTCAAAAGAAGGGAGAATATGCTTTGGAAGCAAAAATAAAAATAAAGTTCCATAATTTATTCTGTACATATGAAGAATATTACACTAATTTAAATTACCCTTTGTAAAATACAATACGAAAGAACAGCCAATTTTAAAAGAAGGAAGAATAACTATGAAAACAAAAAATCCAATAGCTTGGATCAAGTTTGATCATTAAACATAGTATGACATATATGAGAGCAGCTTATTTTGAATGGTTGTGCTACGTTTCTCCAAATGTCGGTTCCCCGAATTTCGTCACCACGAACACCAGTTCCCATAATGCCAGTGCCCCGAATAGCCTAGTTTCTCGAAAATTAATTATAATTGTCTTAACTTTATGTGTTTCAAGGTGGTGAACGAATCGGTCAGAATATGCACCTTTCTTTACTTGATTTGCGGATCTTTCGAGTTTCACCATCATCGGCAGTTTTGTCCAAATGTACTAACAAACTTAGTCGAGGATAACCTTATAATCTATATTATCTTCTTTTTTTAATTGCTTATCATTCTTTATAGTTTAGCACCCAGTCCCTAAAGACTATTCTTGCACCTGTTTGAACTGCATCACTTTTCGGGGAAACGAGTTATTCGGAGAAATGTCTTTTGAGGAAATGGGTCATTTGGTAAGCTGGGATTCGGGGAAATGACAGTAGCACAATCATGTTAAGCAGATGTAAATAGTTAAACAGTATTTTCCCATAGATGACCAAGTAGTTTATGGATGCCCCCTTAGATGGTTTACCTGAGAAAAGGGAAGCAAACACTCGCCTCTTTAAATGTTTTTTTATTTTGACTCCAATCCGATTTTGTTCGCTTGAGATTCTCAATAACAATTTTGACCAAATAATATTTTGGGTGAATTGAAAGTGTGAATTGTGTCCGGAATTCGAAGTTTCTGGGAATTCGAATCAATTCAGTAGGTACATTTTTTAAACGAAAAGAAACCTAAATTATGAAATTTACTTTTTCCACTGTTTTAAAACGTTCAAAAACGATTCTGGGAAATGTCGTTCTGGGGTTTGGCTTTCTGGGAAATGACCTACAACCTTCCTGAAGTAATCTGTAGAGTTATATTTTGAATACACAAATCTAGGTCAATTTCTGATCAGATAAATTTGTGGAGAAGTTATTTAAAAATTGGTTTAATCGAAAACCGTAGGCTGACAGATTGGCGTGATGAAAAACAGCCTTTTACGATGAGAAATTTCAAAAAGTAATTTACAAAGATCTGGCATCACTGTTTGTTGGGCCAATCAAGTCCCAATCTGGAGAACCACCGTCGCGACCCAAAACCCTATAGCGAAACGAAGATGATGATGATGAGTTCATGAAACTCACCCAGTCCCAGTTTTGTGCTCCGGAATAGGAAACTTGTTACAAGAATGGTGCTTGTTTTCTATTTTTCTTACGATTCTGGGGGCTTTTATTTTTCCGTCGGTACGGGAAATCGAGCCTTAATGTTTGGCGCAGCTGTTGCCGGTTGTTTCCGTGATTGGTTTGGGTGTTGAAAAAATACAGGATTTTTTCAGTTCTGCTGGGGTGGAAGCGGAACGGAACAGTTTTCGACGGTTGTAAACAGTTTGGGTTCTCCTGATGGCGGATGTTCAAGTTCGTTATATGGATGAACACAAGCTTACCTTGAGCGATTTGGGTGAAGTTTTAAAGCGTCAAAAGGGTGTTTGTTAAATTGAATGGAAGATGTAGAGTTTTTGTCATGGAAATGAATCAAGAGAAATCAGATAGTGCCAAATTGCATTCAAGAATATATATACTGTTAAGTATATCTATCTATAGCATTATCGCCAAAATAAAGTGTCGATCCTTCTCTGAAAATGATTTGGAAGGATCTGTAAAAAGAAATCAAAAACCGGTTTACTCAATAAAGGAACAAACATTTTCCAACAAAAATTGTATGTATAATCAAAAGTTATCTGTCAAATCGTATACTTCAGGTTAATTGTCAGAACTCCAAGTCAGGAAGACTTCCTATAAGAGATGATGTCCTTCGAGGCAGCATTTTCGAACTAATATTTTACAATATTTTCATATCTGACTTACCTGAGTTACCCCAGGAATATTTGAAATCTTGTAGTAGGCTTGTTGTCACAATGAGAGGGATTCCAATAAATTGGTCAGATGAAGTTAAGTATCCAGGGCTCAGAAAGAAATTTGTCGTGGTTCTATCGGCAGTCAATTACGCGATAGCCAGAAGATTCAAATAAAAAGAAAGTACAAGTACTTCATATACATAATTAAATTCTGTTAAACACCAAGCTAGAACAAGGAATCCATTCCATAAACGGTTTCCCCATTCGGCAGTCTGCATGCAATGGCACTTCTCCGTTTAACAAGAGAGTAAAGCTATAACTTATTCACATCTCGGCCTTCTTTAAACATAGGCACGCTGCCACATTTCACTGGCTGCCCAACCGAAAGTACACATCATAAATAAGCCAAATTTACAATCCGCCATGAACCGATGACCACTGCAAAAAACGACAAAAAAGCGAGTGCGAAACACGTTTTTAAAATGCACCAATTCAGTCCGTAGTCAAGCCTTGACACTGATAATGGGCGGCAGGAAAAAAAAATGCCATTACATGTTGTTGCCGACGTGCGGCCATGGCTCACTTCCACCCCACCCATGCACATGGACGTAGTCAGTCTAAAGGGAGTGCGTAGAGATTTCCTGACTACGCCAATTCATTGTTGCGATGGAAGATTCAATTCGGCCGACAGGAAGGCAACGCGTCCTGCAGTTACGGCTTGGCGCGCTGTTTGTCTAGTGGTGGGTAGGTATCTATGTGTGTCATCGCCGAAAAAAGGGGGGAAATCCACGCCGCCGAGCTTGATGGAAGCTAAATGAAAATTTAATTAACTAAGCTTCTTATAAATATGAGCGGATTACGTGGATGGGTTGCTTGCTGCTGTGTGAGCAAAGTTGCTTTTAAGAATGACACCGTGTAAATGTAGACGGTTGGTACACTTTGGCTGCCTGTGAACCGTGATTATGGAGGACTTTAGGTGGAAATGGAAGTTGCCAGACAAGGCAGAATGGCTCACTCTTCTAAAGGTGTTTGTTAGCATTTTCCTGGACTGACTCAGTTTACGTAGTGTTGGAAACATTTTCATAGTAAGTGATGTAATCTTAGGACAATTATAAGCAAATTACTAGAAATTACCTCTATGGGTTTTGATATACTTGTTGCTGTAAAAATACCAGATAACTCATGCATTTTTCATTTATCTTTGAAAAAAAAAACAGTTGTTTTTAATACATTTTTTCTTATTTTTCGTTTCAGGTACTACCCGACTAGAAGAGAATAAACCGAGTGAACTGGGTGACAATCAGAATATATGCTCAAAGTTTTGCGATATATTTCTTCACGTTGGAAATTGGATGTGGCTGAAAGTCTGGAAATGTGCAATCAGGTACCTACGACGCTACTCAACAGAGACCAAGGCAACAGCAATACATGGCTTTTCAACATTATTCCTACAAATCGTTCGCGTGATGTACCTAAGGTGCCATCCACAAATTACGTAAAGCTCTAGAAAGTTACGGCTTATACAAAAATTGAGGTGGTCGAAAATTGTCAATTTTTGCGTTACGTAATAAATGGGCGATACCTAATGGCTTTTAAATTTGAAGTTTCTACCAAAGAGGCGAGGGAATTATGACGGCCTTACCCTTTGTACCCTTTGACAACTCTAGTGGAATAAAATGGTATAGTGATTGGCAATCAAAAGTGAGATTAGGTCGCGGAAGTTTTTCAAATTGAAATGAATTTTTACGATATGCTGTGCCCTAAATTGCAAAAATCTTGTCAGATAAATGATTGTGGTGATTTTTCTTTCAAAGTTATCACTAAAAACTTTAAATAAGATGCATAGATCCCACAGTTAATCGATGCCCGAAAGATGAAAAGAAGCGGAGTAACTTGAACGTCAATGTGCTGCTTTAGAAGAACTGATGGAATCTTTAGAAGATCTGAGTTGAGGCACTGGTAATCATAGTTTCATCGATATCAAAACTTCCTATCGCATGAGATGACCGAGGAACGTTGCTAACGGCGAGCTCAATTTGATCCGCAGTTAAATCTTCTCTTGAAAACATACGCAAAAGTTTTCCGAAAACATGTCGCAGATTTCGCGGGTTATCGTGCCTTCGATGCTGTTAAACCTCATAGCAGATGGTAGTCCCGATACTTTTTGTTGCTCACTGATGAACTTCCAGAAGCGCTTTGGGTTTGACTTTAAATTTCGCTGGATATTGTGCTGATATCGGGAGAAGCACCGCTGACTGACATATTTATACTTATGATTGAGCCTAACATAAGCAATTCTTAGCGAAACTGTGTGGTGTTTAGTAAACCACCGCAGGGCAGCCTTTTTAAACGTTTTTACAGTCGCAGGGAAGTCCGGTTTTGTGCTCTTGGCGACGATACGATTCCAAATCCGTGGTCCTTCAGCACGTCGGCAAGTATGCGTGTGCTCCAGATGAAGTTGGGAGATTTGCAGTTCCACGTACCATGCTAGCTTCCAATCGCTAGTCCCTTTTTCGTCGCTGTGACCTTCGCTGATTATCCTGGTTCGTATTCTCTCGTTGAAAATTCGTTGCTTGTTTTTTACGGCTGGCATACAGGGCCTGACACCAACCCCCTAGATTTCCGGAGGGCCATAGTGCAAGGTTGTGCTACTTTTCCACGAATGCCAGTTCCCCGAATAGCCCATTTCCCCGAAAAATTTTTGGTACTCAGAAATATGGTAACTTCATAAAATTCATGGTGGTTAACGAACTGACGTCATCTGATATGCATTCTTCTTTGTTTACTTGGCAGTTCTTTATAGTTGCACCGACCTCGTCATCTTTGGCAATATGTGTTTAGTTGAGACTGATTATATATCACCTCCTTATGATTATCTTATTGTTGATTCTAGTACAGCCCGCTGTCACTAAAGATTTTTCTAGCCCTTTTTTGAACTGAATCACTCTATGGGGAATCGGGTAATTCAGGGAAATGGCATTCGGAGAAAAGGATTATTCGGGGAACCGGCGTTCGCGAAAAAGTAGCACAAACGATGTGTACCGCTCCTAACGTGGAATACAGACGCTCCAGGTTTGCCGAAACAAACCCCCTCTTCCCTGTCAGCATACAACTAAAGCTCCCACCGGTGTTGGTTACCAGATCTTCCCTAAGGTTACTCGTACCTCGGCCAGTACCACGAGAAGTTAGGGATAGGAGTTGCTGGGCAAAAGGCTAAGACCACACAAAGGGATGTATTTTATTCTAGCAGGTACGCGAGGTACAGTGGTCACACTATTATGGGTCACCCACTAATATGGGTCATTTGCATTTACATTGCATGTGGAACAGAGTGACTAATAATCGTGACAAGGTGACCCATAATAGTGTGGCCACTGTACCAAGGATTTCCACTTTTTTCAAATACACAACTAGATACACAAAGCTCAACTGATACTGTAGCACGTGAATTACGGCTAAAGGTTTTACGTCTCTTGTTTCGTTCCCTGGCTCAAGAAACAGACGGCCTTAGCGCCACCTCCGAAGAAGACCGTCTGTCGAGTTATGTTTGCCCGGCAAGAAACCCAACCTCAAGGCGGGTTTGTTTTATAAGAGTCCAAATAGCAATCAAGGAAACGATACAAAAAACTCAAAAGGTATAGTGGATCGAGATTTCTCAGTTATAGAGGTCGCTTTAAGCGATTCTCAAAAAATAGTTGATGCTGACCGTCGTTCTACCGACACAAAAAGACACCACTCACGAGTATCATCACTGGAAGAACTCACTAATTCAAATTTCCTTATCCGCTTCAGACACGTGAGTGGAGAGACTGATTTCCCAGGCAGTCTATCCTGGCGTACAAAAAAACAGAAAAAGAAACAGGTAGAACGACGCGAAACGTGAGAAATCTCGAAGACCAAAAAACGGTTACAGGGAAAGCACTTACATATTACAAAAATACATAATTTGGTAGTGAACAGCAAAAACATTTAGAAATTTATTCAAATTTGATAACCTAGGTTTTTATTCATGACACGTGTTTTCTTTTCTTCTACTTCTTCATACTTCCTAGCTTTCCCTAATGTGTGTGCGGATTTTCTAATCTACTTCTATCGATTTGCAACAATCACTTTCATCTTGTCTTCGATCTCAGTTAGTTGTGTGGAGTTTTAACGCATGCACATGGTTAGTTCGATTTGGCTTGTACTCACGGACCCTTTTTGCTGCGATGAATGCCGCCGGCAAAGCAGAAGCGACGGCCGTTGAATGGACTGGCAAAGCAGAAGTGCCGGATTCCGAATTTAGCACATCGATGATGGTGGTATTGCGGCTAACACTCCAAATACGGCAACGAACTGCGACCTTTTTGGTTTACCTTTTGATGAAGTGTCGCACGCCGGAAATTACATGCGTCGGTGACGGATGACGCAGTTGACGACGGTGGGGATCGTCGGGGGCTTCACACGTGGCCTGTCCACGCTAATAGAAATTGGTGATGGCCGCTCTGTCGGAACGGTTCGTTCCCTTCCGGCTTTCCCCTCAAACCGGGACTTTTGAACGCTGAAGTGTGGGGTCGAGAGCAGCGTTTAGCGAGTAGATGCGGTGTGCCGAGCTTAGGCGTTGATCGCTAGATGCAGATCCTAGATAAAAAGCCGTCGAACGGCTGTTCGACGCATTTAGCAAAAAATTTCTCCACACAACAAAAAAAACACAATTACCTTTTTTATTCACAAACGCACACACGAAACTAAATGACCGCACTTAACCTCCTGACTTAGGTTATTGACTTTTCTACTCTAACGAAAGGAACAAAAAGCAACATTAATTTTAATCTAAAAGACTTCTCACGTTTTCAAACTATTACCAAATTAAACACACCGCGACAATTAACAATTATTCACGCACTCTCGCCTCTTCCACGTTCCAGGTCAAAATGGACGAGTAGAAATTCTGAAAGTCCTCAAATAAGGTGTGATTTTACATCTTCGTGGACGGAAGTACGTAAAATCACCGAAGTAATTTCACGACCTTTTCAAACGACGATCCTCATCAACTACGAATGAGAACCGATTGAAGCGCTATCTCTTTCGCTACCATTCCATCTGAATGACCTGTATCATTCCGTCTATTTTTGGACTCCGATCTATTTATAACGATCGTTAACGTTCGGGCTTGAACTTTGAACCTTAGGCTTATTCGTGTTTCGTGGTGTAGTGTGTAAGGCGACAGGGACTTTTATTTGATATAGTATTGGTAGAAGGCGACTTGTATGCAAGTTTTGTATGCGGTTTTGGAAAAGTGCATTTCATTTTGAACTGTGATATTGAATATCGCATATATTTAAGTGAACTATTGAATTTGTTAATTTTGACAATGAAATAATATATGATTAAATGAAAAATAAATTAACACGAATAATAAATTAACATTGAAGAACATGAAAAAACAATATCATTATATAATAATTTATGTACATCTATATATATTGAATAAATCTTAAAATAATACTTACAAAAAAGTGACCATGCTACAATACTTCTCAATTTCCAGCTACATACAAAATATTTGCACTCCATACCACAGTGTAGACCATGCAACACTTTTATTCCCTGATGACATTTATTTATTTATTTATTCATTTGTGAATTCATGTAATATAAGGCTAAAAGCCTTGTAAATCATTACACTTGATAAGAAAATAATACGCCAAAGATATTATAATATTTAATATTCAATGTTAATTCAAATTATACCTAATCAATTCCCTGAATCATACTGCCAACAACTGTCTTAGGTCCCTTTTAAAATTCACAACTGAGACATTTGTTTTAATTTTTAGTGGCAATTGGTTCCAGAAGACAATACCTCTTGCGAACAAAGATTGACTGTAATGTGCAGAGCGATGGTGAGGAATTAAAAGATTTTCTGTCGGATCGTATAGGAGTAAGTTTTGTAAACAAATATTCTGGCTTTTCAACAATAGAATTTTGAATATTGTTATGCATGACCTATATCTATAAAGGTTCGAAAAACTGCAACCAATGAGCTCTTTGTGGAGATGAGACACTCTTGAAAGTCTCGACAAACTATAAACGTATCTTACACAAGAATTTAGAGCAAGTCTCAACTTATCTAGCGAGGAAACCGACGCATTAAAATTAATAAAATCACCATAAATGAAATAAGGGAGAAGTAAAGTTTTAAAAAGTTTAAGTTTAATAGGAATACTAAAACGTCTAGTAACTAAATTCAATTTTTATGCAACCATATATTTTACCACATTGAGAGTTTATCTGATCATCCCAATTAAGATTAGACGTTATGGTTATTCCTAGACTCTCTACACGATCAACAAATTCTATGTTTACTCCATCCAATACCAAATCCGGACACTCAAAAATATTCCTACCTCGATTGATCAGCATTGCTTTAGTTTTTGCTGAATTGATTGGTAACAAATTCCGCTGTGACCAATCTAAAATTCTTTGTAGATCATAATTAACCTTTTCTCTCAAGGAACCATAATTACTTGGCTCCAATTCACACAAATATATCTGGACATCATCAGCAAAGAGATGAACTGAACAGTAGCGTAAGGTGGAGGGCAAATCATTAATAAATAATGAAAAAAGCAATGGCCCTAGTACTGATCCTTGGGGAACTCCAGATACAATACTCTCAAAGCGAGATAACTTGTCATTGCCGAAAACAGCCTGAGATCGATCAGTTAGATATGAATGGATTAACTTAGTTGCCGCATGAGAGAACTGGAACACTTCTCCTAATTTCAATAACAGCAAAATCAATCAGCAGAAAAATAGCTATTCCTTTTTAATCTATAACTCTGGCAATATCATCATGAACTTTCATTAGGACTGTATTTGTACCATGATGTTGTCTGAATCCTGATTGAAATGGGTGTAGGAAATCCATCTCAGAAACAAAGGCAGAAATTTGCGTTTTCAATAGTTTTTTAAAAATTTTAGAAAGAGCACACAAAATACTGATAGGCCGAAGGTTACTGATCAAGTTTTGTCTAAGTTTCTTTTTAATTGGAATAATTTTCACTGCTTTCCAACCACTCGGAAATCTTGAACTAGAAATTATAGTATTGAACAAATGCTTGTATTGATGGCGTAAATTATTTCAGTGTCATCCACCAAGCGAAATCTGAACTTTCAGATCTATAACTTACAGTAGGTGTAGATAAATCATCTACTGTTAAATTCTCAGTGAAATAGCTATTAATATCATCTCCACTAAAGTCAAGATTATTTTCCAAAGAATTAGTTTTTGAAACTCCTAATTTCTTTATATTATTTATTATTAATTGCTTACAAGGCAAACTTGCATTAAACTTATTGGAATCTTATCGTCGTTTGGCATTACGTATCAACAGATTTACTCTATTCCTTTGTCGTTTAAAATGGAGCTCATCAGAAGCATCCCTGCTGCGTATCCAGTTAGAATAAGCAATATTTCTGTCTACAATAGCAAGCTCAATATCCCGGTTAAACCAAGGATTGGTTTTATGTTTTTGCTTCCGTAAAGGAATGAACTCATCATGTAAGAATTTCAAACGATTATTTAATACATTAAGAAGAATGTCACTATCCGTGGTGCTATAAAAGGAATTCCAATTCATATTATGAAATGCGTCATGCAAGCATCGTTCATTGTAATTTTTGTAATCTCTGTAAATACACAGTTCGAACGAAACGTGTAAATTTCTGAGACATATAATGCACATAATTGGAGCGTGGAATGTCATAGATATTTACATGATATGTCATGTAAACTTCAATTATATGTCATGTAATCCAGCAGGATCCTGAGTGGTTACATGACATAAAACATATTTTTAAATGATTCAGACATAAATTTATATGACGTCATGATTACATCGCGTAAATGAAATTTACATGACGTGTAATCTTCTTTATTTTTAACAGTGTATCTATCTTAACATTAGCCTTGGCGATGTTTAACGAAGCAAAAATAAGATCATGCCTGGAAGCAAATGGCATTGAAACTTGGTTAAAATTTGAGACTATGCTGGGAGAATCAGTTATGATAAGATCTAGTAAGGAGCAACCACTTGTATAGAAAAACGTTGGTTCACTATTGAGACATGTGTACGATATGGAAGACAACGTGTCCCGAAAACGATGGGATCTAGAATTATTTTTCAAAAGATCTGTATTGAAGTCTCCGATAAAAAATGTATGATTGTATTTGACGGTATACTGTTCAAAACGCACTCTTAAGAGTTCAGACCAATAATTATCTGGAGGATTGTAACACAAAGATAACAAGAATAACTCTAAGCCACTCCGCACTTCAATCACCATAAACTCAGTTGTTGATGTAGAATTCATTGGATTGCATGGTATGGACGATTGAAGTACTTTGAAAGACAAATTGTTTTTAATATATATGCACAAACCTCCACCATGTCGATCACGGTCATTTCACAAAAAGTTGTATCCTTCAATAGCAATCATCTGATCTGTAACGACATTACCAAGCAAAGTTTCCGTAATGTATACTATATTTATTTTACTGTTGAAAAAATTAGCTTTGAGTTCATGAAACTTGGAAAAATTCCTAGCACATAAGCTTTGTATGTTTATATGTCTAAAATTGTGTCAAAAACTGCTCTTGGAATCAACATAGACGCAGAGGTATTGTTATGTGAATTAGCCGATTCTACCCCATTACCCCGAACCCCATTACCCCGAATGCCATTAACCCGAACGCCATTACCCCGAATTTCAAAACCCCGAATGATCCATCACCCCTAATGACATTACCCCGAATTCCAATATCATGGGGAAATGTCATCAATATCATCATGTGAAGATAATTGTAAATTCGGGGAAAAAGCATTCGGGGTGATGGAATTCGGGGTAATGGTACATTGGGGGTAATGGAATTCGGGGTGGTGGCATTCTGGGAAATGGCATTCGGGGTAATGGGGTAGAATCGAATTAGCCATTATCGTATACGAAAAATAGAATGAACTTCAAAAGAAACCCATATAACAGTCGCAGCAGATATGAAACAGTATTGTGTATTTCTTTCACTACTGGACTTCGAAGTGCGACCTCATAAGTGCGAAAGTATCAATAAAAGTGCGGGGTCGCATTGAATCTTGTTGGTGTCTTCAGAGCACTTATTCATTGATTTACGAAGAATAAGTCCCCCGAATACACCTACCCGATTTGATTCAATTGCGCACTTTGATTAGCGTTCCCGCACTTGTGAAAACTTCTGCGATAGTCCAGTGGTGAAAGAAATGCGCAATATCATCAATGAAGTATCCTAACCTAATTAAGTTTCTGGACATGAATTCAATAAACAATAGTTGCAGTCTAATTGGCTTATGGAGTTAATTAAATAGTGAAGCACAAAAATAACAGCAGTATCGCAAACAACAGCAGCAACAGTATCGAGTTTCTCATAGGCCATACACAATAGATCATCAGTGTCATCTTGCAATTAAGTAGCAAAAATTCACAGCAACAGCATCAGCAATCCGTCAACAGCATCCATTCAGCACCAGCAGCATTACCATAATTAAACTCGACGATGTGATCTCCTCGATGTTTTTCCATTAACTTTCAGGAAGGATGGAGACAAGGACAACTTGGGATCGGATTGATGGATTTGCTTGGTAGGAAAAAAGTGAATATAACAAGGAAGGGGAAATTCGGCAATTCAGTTCGATTTAGTGACTTTTAGGAGCGGACTGGGTTTCATGGATTAACATAGAAGTGATACATGGATAATAGGAGCAGGAATATGAAATTCATAGGAAAGGTTAGTTGACGTACGAAAAGAGTTGTTCCAGAGATTGTAACGGTACTGCATCATCCTGGTTTTTTATCCGCGCATAAACCGTTCCACTTCGTGTGTATACTTGATGAATCCGTCCTTGTCGTTTAAGTTTTATTGCTTGCGTCCTGATCTCCCTGTCAGCCTGGCTTAGGTTTCCATTCATGTAGATTCTGTTGTCGTTGTTGAATCCAATGTGCCGAAGGTTGAGCGATCTCTCACGTAGATACTTCCCGTAAAATTTATCACGTAGATTCCGTAGCACAAATTGAATAAATAAAGGCGGTGATGATCCAACGCTGATTGGAAGCTTTGCAAGCCGTTTGACATACATTCCTTGCTTAGCGCTTGCACGAGTCGGTTGACAGGTTCCCGGTCTCATCGCACGGCACAAAGTTGCAAAGTTTATTTGGCTTTTTTCTCCCACCGCCCGCGTGGGTTTTTGGTCTAGTTTCGACTGTTAATCATTATCTAATTAGTGCATTTAAGTGCTTAGGCGATCGCGCTTTGCGAAGGAAGCGAACTAGTGTAACTAGTATCGTTCCACCGCAAAAAAAAAAGTCATCACCACCGGCACAACGGTGATTGACTTTTTTTCCCGCACCGAGAGCAACATCGAAGCAGAAGGCGATTCGGTTAGTCTGCTACCTACGGTGCTTGGACGTTCTGCTGCTATACGGATAAGTATCAATTTGTATATCTATTGAATTGCTCTACATTTCCGAACAAACAAGTTCAAGGTTGTTTTTTGCTTCACCTCTGTCTCTCTCCCGGTGCAAGTTTTGCCCGTATAGGGGAGGCTTGTACAAAATAGCCCACTGATCGGTTTTTTTTTCATATTTTTTTTCTTCTTTAATTAGTATTATTATTTTTTGCCCGTATAGGGGAGGTGTGTACAAAATAGTCCACTAATTAATTAATATTTTTCAAACGTTTTTTTTTTCTCCACATTTTTTTTTTATTTTTTGTTGATTTGGTTGCGGTTGGATTTATTCCCGCATGGACGATTCGGATGGAGGCGATACGCCTCCAAAAGATCTCGTTGCTCGAACGCGGTTTTACCAACCGTCTTCGGCTGGGCCTTGGGTTGTCTATTTCCGGCGCAAAAATAAGATTTTGAACGTGCTCTCGATCTCTCGAGAGCTGACGCGTAAATATCCAGGGACCGTTATTCACCAAGTGAAGCAATCCAAGCTGCGTGTAACTGCACCTAGTTACAAAGCAGCGAATGAGATTGCTCAGCATGAGGCTTTTGCTGTGGAATACTTTACCTATATTCCGGCACGAGAAGTCGAGGTGGAAGGGAAAATCATCGACGCGAGTCTGACATGTGAAGACATTAAGACTGGCAAAGGTGTTTTTGATAACCGGTCAATTCCTGATGTGGCTATACTGGATTGCAAACAATTGCAATCAGTTTCCATGGAAGGAAATAAGAAAGTTTTTTCGCCGTCAGCCTCGTTTCGAGTGACTTTTCCTGGTTCCGTCCTCCCGAAATTTGTTTGCATTGATAGTGTTTTTTACCCAGTGCGTCTTTACGTGCCGAAGGTATTCAATTGTACCAACTGCAAGCAGCTTGGCCACAGTGCTAGCTTTTGCGACAACAAGCCCCGTTGTGGCAAATGCAACCAAGCTCATTTAGAAGATGCTTGCACGCAGGAAGCTGAAAAATGCAGCTACTGTAGCAAGGATCTGCATGACTTGCAGAAATGCCCGGCATACAAAAAGCGCATTAGAAATGAGAGTCGCTCAATTGTGAAGCGCTCCAAGAAGACGTATGCGGAAATGGTGAAAGCTTTGAATCCGCCTGCAAAAGAGTCTTCATCAGCCATCCCAGTTGGTAACTCTTTTCAAGAGTTGTCTTCCGATGAAGCGAACGACGACGAAACCGATGGGGGAGATTCTTCGGAGGTACACGCACCCGGTAAAAGAAAGTCTCCATCTTCTCCGGGACTGCGCCGTAAGGTATTGAAATCTTCCCTCAGAAGTTTGCCTAATTCCAAAGGAGGTGGGGCAAATTTGAAAATCCCGAAGAAACAGGTCTTTGATGCTTCCGTGCCGTGTTGCAGCAAAGATCTGCCGCCCCCGCCTCCACAGATAAAATACACTTCGAAAAGAAGCTCTAGACAAGAAAGCAAAAGAAATACTACTGAAGTCCCTCGCTCTTCCTCGAAAACGCCCCGGGCTAAGCGAGGACTGATAACTTTTAGGGCCCTGGTGGATCGCATATGTAATGCTCTCGGAGTTTCAGACTCATTCAGAGGCATACTCGACCTTTTTCTCCCCGCAATAGAAGAATATCTCCGGGAATTGACTATCTCGTGGCCCCCCCTTGCTTCGATCATATCTTTCGATGGCTAATTCATCAAGTGAGGTACAAGATATGATCACTGTGCTACAGTGGAACTGTCATAGTCTAAAACCTAAATTAGACACATTTAAGTTTTTGCTTCACAATTCCGATTGTGATATATTTGCACTCTGTGAAACATGGCTTTCTTCTGAAGATGATCTTAACTTCTACGACTTTAACATTATACGCCAGGATCGAGATGATAATTACGGGGGTGTGCTTTTAGGGATCAAAAAGTGCCATTCATTCTACAGAATCCCCATCCCGACTCATCCAGGCATAGAAATCGTTGCTTGCCAAATAAACGTAAAGGGTAAAGATCTTTGCGTAGCTTCTGTTTATATTCCTCCAAGAGTTTCAATAAACCGCCGTCATCTTTGGAATGCAGTCTCTATGCTCTCATTCCCGGTTTTAATACTGGGTGATATGAACTCCCATGGTACTGGATGGGGCGAATCTTATGACGATTATAGAGCGGCTATTTTCTATGACTTATGCGACGATTTCAACTTGAATATTTTAAACACAGGTGAAGTGACACGTATTTCATCCGACGGCAAAGAAAGCCGCCTTGACCTGTCTTTGGGTTCAAGTTCACTATCATTCGATTGCATGTGGAAGGTTATCGATGATCCCCATGGTAGTGATCACTTGCCCATAATAACCTCTATCAAAAATAATTGTGAAAGGTCAGAACAGTCAATTCAGGTTCCTTTTGACCTCACTAGGAATATAGATTGGCAAAAATTTGCATCAGCGGTAACTTTCGGTATCGAATCATTCAACACTCTCCCACCGTTGGATGAGTATCGATTCCTATCAGAATTGATTTATAAAAGTGCACTAGAATCCCAAAAGCAACGAGTTCCAAGTGCATCCTTCAAAAGACGACCAGCCACACCTGGTTGGGATGATGAATGCACTCAGTTGTATCGAGAAAAATCTAATGCCTTTAAAGCTTTTCGTAGATACGGTACCTCAGAACTTTATTTAGAGTACCGTCGATGGGGGTGACAATGGGTCTAGGGGGTGAGATTGGGTCAAAACGGAAAAATATGTTTTGTGAAATATTTCAGCTAATAACGCTGATATTACTACACATAATAATTCATATGTTAGGGAACATATTATTACACATAATTCATAACAATATATATTTTTAGAAAAAGTAGTTTTTGTTTACTACATCAATAAACTTGCATGTTGAAACTAGATAAAATTTGCAACATTAAATTTCTCCTGTGCAAAGTATCACGCATGTACTCTAGCCTCTATCGTTGTATTAGTAGAATGTTGAAAGTCTTTTCATTACACATCACAGGTATTTTCCGGATTCTGTTTGATTTTCCCACAAAAAATAATTTTTTTCGGTACGATGTCTAAAACATTGAAAATGGGGGTGACATTGGGTCAAGCAAGAACGATAGTAAATGAAATTCCAAGTCCATTTTTTGACATTTTACGGTGCCGGGTGTTCTCTTTTTTCATTAAGATGTGTTTATTCTTCCTATATACAACATCTCTGAAACATCAAACAAGTCCACTTGAGTATTCCGTGCATTGAATAACAATACAACGCATTTTGACAACTTCTCAAACCAGCAACTGTGTTTCGTGCGCAGCAACATCGTAAATTTTTATCAAAAGGGTGTTTTTATCTAAATTTGATTATTTATCAGTATTTTCATATTATAGAAACATCTCAAGCAAGTACAAATGAGTTGGATCGCTGAAATATTGAGATTATGACGTCAACATCTGCCTGAATTGTAGTGATCGTGGAATGTCGCACCGAAATTTAACTATTTGCGAAGATTTAAAATAATCACTGTTTCAGTACACCTTTGGGAAACTGAATAGGCTTCATGGCAATGGTGATGAGACTTTGAAGACAATTTGAGGTAAAAAACAAGAAAATTTATTTAAACTTGACGATAAATATTAGATTTACATATTTTTTCTCATAGATCTTCAATTTTTTGGTATAATCGTTCTTTAAAGTGGGTTTATTATACTTGTGAAACATCTTAGATATCTTTTTAACTTGTTTGCATCGTATTCCATCAATATTTTTCAGCTGTGAATGGTTTTGCAATCATTTTCTCAAAAACAAGTTATTTCAATTTCAGTGACCCAATGTCACCCCCTCTATGGGGTGAGATTGGGTCATTTTTCATTCACTTGTGGTGCCGCTGTGAATAAATATTTGTCTTTAATTTTTTGAACAGTTGGTAATGTATCATCAAAGTACATACACACCAAATTTGAAGTTTATTGGAGTTAAATTGCGATAGTTATTCAAAAAATAAATCGCACATATCCCTTTTTGACCCATTGTCACCCCCAACGACGGTACTCGAAGCTCGAAAAAAGACTGAAGAATCTTATTAAAGCGAAGAAGCGTAGCTATTGGCGACATTTCATCGATGGCCTCTCACGAGAAACTTCAATGACGACGCTTTGGAGAGTGGCTCGCAACATGCGAAACCGCTCATCCTCAAATGAGAGTGACGAATACTCCAATCGTTGGATATTCAACTTCGCAAAAAAGGTCTGTCCAGACTCAGTTCCAGCTCAACCGCCATTTTGGGAAACCCAGAGAGACGATGCGTTGGACAGACCATTCACTATGCTGGAATTTTCTATGGCTCTTCTTTCATCAAACAACTCCTCTCCGGGATGCGATATGATTAAGTTCAATCTTCTTAAAAATCTCCCCGATATCGCTAAAAGACGGTTGCTTGACTTGTTCAACTCATTCATGGAGCACAACATTGTTCCACCTGAATGGAGACAGGTCAAAGTAATAGCTATTCAAAAGCCTGAGAAACCAGCGTCTGATCATAATTCGTACCGCCCGATCGCTATGTTATCATGTTTAAGGAAATTGTTAGAAAAAATGATTCTATCCCGACTCGATCACTGGGTCGAATCAAACAACATGCTTTCCAATACTCAATTTGGCTTTCGCAAGGGCAAAGGAACAAACGATTGTCTAGCGTTGCTTTCATCAGATATTCAACTAGCTTTTGCGAACAAGGAGCAATTGGCTTCGGTTTTCTTGGACATTAAGGGCGCTTTTGATTCAGTTTCCATAGAGATATTGTCAGAAAGCCTGCACAATAGTGGACTACCTGGAATATTGAATAATTTCTTGTACAATCTGTTGTCAGAAAAACACATGAGCTTCACTCTCGGTCAACTGACAACTTCAAGAATTAGCTATATGGGTCTTCCCCAAGGCTCATGTCTAAGTCCCTTGCTTTATAATTTTTATGTTAAAGATATTGACAACTGTTTGGAAGAACCATGCACGCTTAGACAACTTGCAGATGATGCTGTGGTCTCTATGAAGGGCCCACGAGCGGAAATCTTGCAAAGACCATTGCAAAATTCCCTTGATAATTTATCCACTTGGGCTAGAAATTTAGGGATCGAGTTTGCGCCGCAAAAAACTCAACTGGTTGTATTTTCAAGGAAGCGGAATCCTGCCCAACTAAAGCTTAAGCTATTGGGAACAGACATCGACCAGTCTTTGACTTCAAAATACCTTGGGGTCTGGTTTGATTCAAAAGGCACTTGGCGAACCCATACTAGGTATTTAACGGAAAAATGCCAACAAAGGATCAATTTTCTACGAACAATTACCGGAACATGGTGGGGTGCTCACCCGGAAGTCCTCATAAAACTCTATAAAACAACAATTCTCTCTGTTCTAGAGTATGGCTCTTTCTGTTTTCTCTCAGCAGCAAACAGCCACCTTATTAAATTGGAACGAATTCAATATCGTTGTTTGCGTATCGCCTTAGGTTGTATGCATTCGACTCACAATGCGAGCCTGGAGGTGCTGGCAGGGGTTTTACCACTACAGAACCGATTCTGGGAGCTCTCGCTAAGAATACTTATTAAGTGTGGGGTGAGCAACACACTCGTTATCGAAAACTTCGAAGAAATGCTCAAACTGAATACTCAGTCAAAATTCATGAGAGTTTATCTCTACTACATGTCATCTGACATAAGTCTTCCATGTTATAACCCTCCACGTGTACACTTCACCAATGACAGTTCCTCTGTTGAATACGATCTGTCCATGAAACAAGCTATTCATGGAATCCCAGATCAACTTCGATGTATAACGATTCCACGTATTTTCAACGCAAAGTTCCAGAATGTCGATTCCTACAGGAGATATTTCACTGACGGGTCCCGCATCAATGGATCCACTGGCTTCGGTGTCTTCAATGAAAACTCTTCCGCCTTCCGAAAACTTCAGGAACCTTGCACGGTTTACGTTGCTGAGCTGGCAGCAATCAACTTCGCATTGGGGATGATCTCAAACATGCCCGCAGACCACTTCTTCATCTTTTCGGATAGCCTCAGTTCTATTGAGGCACTTCGATCGATGAAACATGTTAAGCATGCATCTTACTTTCTTACAAAAATAAGAGAGCAGATGTGTGCACTGGTCGAAAGATCATATAAGATTACCTTTGTATGGGTCCCCTCACATTGCTTAATTTATGGCAATGAGAAGGCGGACTCTCTCGCAAAGGTGGGCGCTGAGGAAGGTGAGATTTATGATAGACGAATTTCACACGATGATTTTTTTCATTTAGTACGTCAAAGTTCTCTTCACGGTTGGCAAAGCGATTGGCTAAATGACCAACTGGGACGGTGGTTACATTCCATAATTCCTAAAGTTTCCTTGCGAGCGTGGTGGAAAGGTTTGGATGTAAGTCGAGATTTCATTCGCGTGATGTCAAGACTTATGTCCAACCATTACTCGCTAGGTACACATTTGCACAGGATTAACCTCGCGCTGAGCAATGTTTGTAATAGGTGTGGTTATGGTTATGATGACATCGATCACGTAGTTTGGAAATGCCCGGATATGGACGCCTCCAGAGCGCAACTTTTGGTCGCAATTTACGATTTTCTTCGCTTGTCCAGTATAAAAGTTTAATTCTCCTGTGTTCTCTTCTCCAGTTTTTTTTTGTCCCCTGTATGTTGGATTGAGGATCCTGGCCATCCGGCAGACGAATACCGGCAAGAAATTGGTACCAACGCCACTACACGTTCATCGCGATACCATGATATACCTCCCGGATGTGCTGCAGAAAACCCTAAACCCAATCCTCACCATGTCCTTCCTTCCAAAAATTGTGACCATTAACCTCGAGTTGCCACGAGTACCCTGGATCCATCCCATACTAATCTTAGTACAAAAAAGTGAATGATTTGTAAACAATACAAAAAATGAATTTCGGCTCCGTAAAGCGTTAAACGCGATTGAGCCTCAAATAAATGAAATAGAAAAAAAAAGCCGTTTGACATACACCATTGGTATAGCTGTTGCACAGTAGGATAGAGCTTTAGCAATGTTCTGGAAGATTAACATTGGATTTTCATCGTTCGTGTACGGTAGGGGTACCGGGGGCAGTATGGACACCCGGGGCAGAATGGACACCCCCTGTATCTAGGCATAGGCGAATACTTTTACACTTTCAATGCAAACAATATTTCAGTTGCCTATCGGAAAAGTAAACTATCCACTAAAATTTCAGAAAAAATGTTCAAAACATTGATTTTAAATCGAAAAATTGAGCATGATTTTATTTGGTTCGAAAATTATAACATTCACACCTCACTAAATAAGGTTTCAGAAGCAAATGACTGCAAGTTGACCGATAATGTAGCTCTTGATTGAATCTTCAATTATTTATGCTATATTCAAAAATATAGTAGATTTTTTTCTGGTACTTTAAGACATTGAAAAACTTATATGGAAATTTCTTGTACTGTTGGGGCAATATGGACACCGGGTGGCAAAGTAGAGCTGGCACTTCAAAGAGGAAGAAATATAACTTCAAACACAAAATTATCCAAAAATATTTAGCATTCAATGCAATAATTATAAAGTGGAACCACTTTAAGAAAATAAAAGAAAAAAGAAGAAGAAATGGAAATTGGAAGAAATATAACTTCAAACACAAAATTATCCAAAAATATTTAGCATTCAATGCAATAATTATAAAGTGGAACCACAAATTGGTTGAAAATCGTCAATTCTTGATTAAAACTACCCTGGAGGCAATATTAAAAGCATCTTCACGAAAAAATGTCGTAAATTGATTTTAATCATATTTTCAGTGGCACAGTGACCTGTCACTATAGTTTCCTGAATATGTACTTCATTTTCCGAGGTTTTGAGAACGATCGCAGGACAATTTTCCTTATGTTGAAGTGTTTGCTGTTTTACGTTCAACGAAGAGGACGATGAAGATGTGGAGCGAGTGAGTGGTTTGTTTTGATTTATTTTGTCAAAGAACAAAAGAAAAACTGAAGATAGTAATCAATTGGCATACAATTCTGAAGGGGACTTGACGCAGTAGTGCTTAGCAGTAATTTTTCAACAAATACACTGCGGAATGTAATTGTATGCGGAAAACTTTAGTTGATGAAGATCAAACTTTCACTAAATGTGAAGAACTGCCTTGGAACTTGATTTTAGAAAGACTCCAGCATCACTTATAAGCCAACGTAACTGCAGCCACCTATTGTTTCACTCTATAGCACTCATTCCCTTCAAAAACTTCACATTGCCAATGCACGTTAGAAACAGCTCATAAATTCAACTTTGAGCAAATGACACCGACAAGCCCCAGGGATGTTTTCTGCTTTTGAATAGTAAACGTCCCTAGACTCGACTCGCACCGACCGTACCAAGCGAAGACTTTATCTCCAGATAATCGACTTACGACCAATTGATTCATCGCCATCGTTCGTCGAATGCATTTAGTTGTAATGTGCTTCGGGGAGGGACCCAAACTAAAACATACGGTCTGACTGCAACCATCGACACAATTTATTGTGTTTGTAATCGTTTAGAAAGGAACATGAAAATTTACATCGCTCCGGAAACCCACTGGTACCGTTCCCATATCACCACTGGGAGAGAAGTCGACGATAAGGAAGATGCAAACCGACCGAACTTTGTAGTATTGTTCGCCGGTTTATAAGACATCTTGCAACCAAGAAGTGCTGGATACCCTTCCTGGCATCGATTCAATATTGGAAATTTACAGTTGAAACCATGAATAACAAATTAATCGATGCATTTTCCAGCGACGTAACGTATGTTGACTTCGCTGCATTTATTTCGGTTTCCTTGTCAACAGAAGGGAAGATGATAGGGTCCACAAAGGATGCAACGAACGACGTCATACCACTTGAGTTCTCGATAATAGTCTAACTGGCAAGCTGCATTTAACATAATCGGCTTTAAGCTGATAGTCATTAACGAGTTAACTGCGTCGTCAGTCTTGAAATCTGATGGAAGGAAAAAGTTTACGACGATGCTCTCGTCGCATAGAGTAGGGAGCTTTTTTGCAGCGCATTACTGGCTTTGTAGTTCCAAATGAATGCGATTGACCAAAGGCGGTGGACGTAGTAAGTTGTGCCAGAATTGGCATAAATGACACATATTAACTTGAAAGGTTGAAGACGTGAAAAGGTTGCTCGATATCAAATCATCTCTTTGTAATATTTTGTAATCGAAAGATTACTAAGTAAAATGTATTCTTGTATGCATTTGCATACTAGAAGCCTGTATCATCACTCCTCTGACAGCTGTTCTATTTCCAGCTTCTTCCTCTCCAACAGTTCAAGATGATCCAGCGAAAGCAAGCAGCTCATCTCGAACTGTTGAATGGTATCCTTCGTAGCCTTCGCTATCCTGACCTTCTATACGCACGACTAAGGATATGTACTGGATAATATGCGTTGAGGCGGCATCATTCTACTCCTTTGGTAGGGTCGTTCCAAATCCGTCGCCTGTTTGTTCCAACTGGGTGGAAGTAGGCTCAAATGCCACTAACTGACTTGCACCGATCCGGCTCTGAACATAGTAACCCATGAAGCACTATGTCAACCATAGCATCGCTTTCCTACTTGCATAGATAACCATGGGATCACAAAAGCGACTATTCCAGCAGAGATGGATAGGCTAAGCCGACTCTCGGTAAATTCTTGGAACGAGTTATCCTCAGCAGGGTGATGAAACGCAGAGAGAGCGAGAACGGACTATGAGAAAGGCAGTTTGTATTCCGGAAAGGAAGTTCGACGGTAGACGCAATCCGGACAGTGCTGGAGAGGGCCGAGAAAGCATTGAAACAAAAGCTTAGAGAAGATCGTTACTGCGCCGTGGTCACGCTAGATGTGAAAAACGCGTTCAACAGCGCCAGCTGGGAGACCATTGCCACAGCGCTGCACAGAAAGCAGGTTCCCGACTACTTGTGGCAGATTTTGAAGAGCTACTTCCAAAAACTAATACTAGGGTGTGAAATCGACGCCGGCCCGAAGGAGTTAAGAATAACGGTTGGAGTCCTACAAGGTTCCATGCTAGGTCCAACGCTGTGGAGTGTGATGAACGACGGGGTCCTATCGCTATACCCAAGGGGGTCGAGATCGTCGGCTTCGCCGATGACGTCGTCCTACCGGTAATATGTGAGACACAAGAGGAAGTAGAAATGCTGGCTCCGGGGGCAACTGGTCTGGTCGAAGATTGGATGAAGGGAAGAAAGCTGAAGATAGCCCACCACAAAACGGAGGTGCTACTAGTAAGCAACTTCAAAGCAGTCGTTCGAACGCTGAAACACCTGGACGTAATGCTAGACGATCGGCTGACCTTCAACAGTTACGTCGATTATGCACGCGAGAAGGCAGGGAAGGCGAGCAATGCGCTCACAAGTATTATGGCCAGCATAGGTGTTCCTAGAAGCAGTAAGAGTCGTCTTCAGGTTGCCGTATCAACATCGCTACTTAAATACGGTGCGCCATCCTGAGGCGCGGCGCTACAGACCATGCGGAATCGGGTTAAGTTAAACAACGCGTTCCGACTCATCACCTTGCGAGTAGTGAGCGTGTACAGGACCTTATTATCGGAGGCGGCATGCGTAATCGTTGGGATGACCCCGATCTACATCATCCTACCCGAAGACATCGGCTGCTATCAGCGAAGAGAAACCAGGTAGGCGAGGATCGATTCGGACAGGCGTCTTCACCATTCTGTTCTGAGTGTATGGACATTGAAGAAACTCCAGAACATGTTGTATTCGACTGCCCGAAGTTCAACACGGGCGGCTTTTGGTAAGTTCTTCAGCGTAGAATGTGTGGTACACGGAATGATAAGCGATCCCGATCTTTGGAATATGATGTGGTGCAAATAAAGTCTGGCTTACAGCGCAACTGGAGAGCAGAACAGCGAAACGAGACGCAGAGAGCAGCCCTTGACGTGGGGTCGTCGGGGCGCTGATGAACTAGAACCCATCCTCCCACTGGAATTGTCAGACCGACCTCGGCACTCGACAAGTCAGTCTATTGAGAGGAAATCGTCGGGTACGATCGGAGTAGACTAGATACTTTGTCGAAGACTAGACCGAGTACAACGAGCGTAACGTAGTATCGGTAATAAGTCGTCCAGGCGCCTGTGAAACAGAAGTCAACCTCCAACCGAAATTGCAGAACCGACCCCGACACTTGGTCGACCACCATCGAGTCGGAGTAGGCTAGATCGCGGAACAGCATTGGCAAATGATTGTCGGGGTGACTGTGAGCCGGAAGCTTTCCACCACCGGAATCGCACGACCGACCTCGGCATCTGCCCGGATAGCATCGGTTCGGAAGATCTTCCGCCTCCGGAGAAATCTTCGTCGATGTAAATATGATAGATCCACTGTCGGGGGCTATTCTGAGTAGTACGAGTGTATGGCTTGAGTCGTCGGTGCGCCATCCTCCAACCGGAATCGCTGGGCCGACTTCGGCATTGTGCCGGCTAACTAACCGAAATATTCCTCCGTCGGGGTACTCTCCATCGGAGTAGGCTAGCTTTGCCGTCGGGAACTCCGCCAAGTAGTATCGATCATGACGAGCCACCGGCTTTGGGTAGGCATAGCCCAGGCGTGCGGCTGGCCCCAAAATGTGAGTGACGTTGCAAAGACAAATTGCTGCCAGATCGAATAGAGCAAGAGGTGACGAAAAGGCGTAGAAACATCAACAAGCCCTTCGCCGCCTGAAATAATACCGTGAGGTAGTTCCAGGGGCACCTCCGCAGTAGTTTCCATTTGAACAAAACTGTGAATATGGAAGTCTAGCGAGAGACAGGGTGGATTCTACCGCATTACCCCAAATGTCATTAACCCGACTGACATTACCCCGAATTCCAATATCTTGTGGGAATATCATCAATGTCATCATGTCAAGATAAGTGTTAATTCGGGAAATAGTATTCGGGTTGATAGAATTCGGGATAGTGGTACATTTGAAGTAATGGCATTCGAGGTAATAGGGTGGAATCAAAGACAAAATAAAGACCTCCATGTCCCTTGCAGTTGCTCAAAATTTTATGGCATATAGGTTAATCGAGCAAAATCTAGAATGCCATGAAAAGTGTACTGCGATCTGTCAAACTTGGGTACCTTTGGCAGTACCAAGGGACCAAATGCAGTACTAGATGTGGTACCCAATCTGAGCCCGAGTGGGACGCACCTGGTAGAATCATGCTTTGTTTTGTAGACCTTTAGATCTACGAGCTCAACCAGGGATATTTCAATGCAATAATGAAGTAGGAAATGGTTGATACTTGGACAGTCTCTTTAAACAATATTGTATCAAGTTCAGGGTAATTCTACTGATTAAGGTTGTCCTTGAAGTTAAGGTCAAAAAATCTACAAGCGTTATGATTGATCTTTCAAAGCATTGTGAATAACGTTTATTCCCATGCAGGCTTACTTTCACATACATTTTTTTATGTGTTGAGTTTAAACGATCATTGGAGATTAACCTATAGCTCCTTTGAACCGACGTTTTGACAAAAATTAAGTCAATGACAATTTAAGGTGAAGCAAAAATTCCCCCATGTATGGTCCAACAGATGGGAGAAGAGATATTCATTAATTTGTCTGCTATCATTTGGCTCCATATGAGATTGCCTGGCAAACTATAGCAAGAATCTCGAACAAAATAAGCTCAAAAAAAAAAATTGAGTTGAACTTTGAATCGCCCTACGCATACAATTAAGATTCACCAAGTTTTGGTTCCGACTACGGTTTCAGGTTATCGTTAAATTCTGAGAATAAGGCGGTCAGATCTACAAGCATGTCCACTACGCTAAGACCAATAGGAGGATTGTTTAAGGTTTCCCTGGTATCGCTGACAGCTCTGTAACATGTAATACTCTTTTCATTGATCTTAAGTGTACTTAACATATTTTAAAAGTACAAGTTGCTTTCCAAAATCTTAAAGGGATATGTTTAGTGGTTAGAGCCCGCGGCTACAAAGCAAAGCCATGCTGAAGGTGTCTGAGTTCGATACCCGGTCGGTCCAGGATCTTTTCGTAATGGAAATTTCCTTGACTTCCCTGGGCATAGAGTATCATCGTACCTGCCACACGATATACGGATGCGAATAATGGCAACTTGGGCAAAGAAAGCTCTCAGTTAATAACTGTGGAAGTGCTCATAAGAATACTCATATGATTGATCAATAACGCCGCCAGCCAAACCCTTACAGTCAGTTGGGATGGGGAAAGAATGTTGGGGTGTGATGATTGTTGCTTCTAGAGACCGAGAATACGTCTGCATCTCCACAATCACCACGGGAAGGGTGTTTATTAGTGAGGAAGGAAAAAGATCTGGAAGTCACCTTTGGTCGGTGATGCGGTCCATGGATGAGGAAGATTAATATGACTTTTACCTCAAACTTTTTTGGCATTTTGTCTCGCGGTAAAAAGATATGTTAATATACAAGTTTAAGAAAATCCGTCGATATTCAGAATATCGAACTAATCAAAGGTTATTTTAGTAATGAAAAGAAAAAAAGCTATGAATAATAAAATTATATTTAATAAGAATAAGGGTTTATGCCGACACTTGAAGTGACGAACCATTCACAGTTTGGTTTAAAAATACGTAAACGATGATCCTAGAATTTCGAAAATTGAGTCTGAAACCCTAATCAATCTTCTTAATTTAATGCATTCCGACTCAAATTAGTGAAGGAATCATGAAAATTTTATATAAGAAGCCATATAGGGTATCTTTAAGAAAATGTAAACCTGTATTACCTCGATATTCATGATATCGAACTAATCAAAGGTTATTTTTGGTTTTGACAAAAAAATAAAGGTATATGTATATTAGAATTATTTAAAACAGAATAAGGGTTTATGCTGACACTTTTAGTGACAAACTATCCATAGTTCGTTTGAAAAATACAAAAGTAACGTTGCCTCGGTATAAATGAGTAACCATTAGCATGAAACGAGCTCATCAGTTTGTAATCCATCCTCGACTGAACACGAATATCTTTTCACACTCGAACAACGCGAACCGGACGATTGCTTGGGCGTCCCCGATGCACTGCCAGAATCGCCCGTAAACGGAGACGGGAACCGCACCGGCACGAAAAAAAAACGAACACGAATGCTTGGGCTTCTCCGATGCACTCTGAAAAACTGACTGATGAAAAAATTTCAAAGTAGATTTTCTCAAAACTTGCTCACTGACACCCCTTTGCTTCTGATCCCCTTATTTTAATGCCAGTCGTTATCCAAGACTTAGACTAAGCTTTTCGTCCTTACAGGGCTGGTAGCGACTGAGTGGCTTAAAAATGGGAAATTAAAGACCTCTTGCCAGATAAAATACACATAAAAGGAACTAAAAGTGACTGAAAGGGCTATTACTGTGTGTTTTTCATATTTTTCTCTAGGAACTTCATTAGAAATGTTTTTTGGTATTTTCCCAAATGTTCAGATTTTACTCCGGAAATTTCTAAAGAAGTTCATTTAGTGATAATTTCTCCAGGAACTTTCCGCGATTTTTTAGGATACGTCAGGAATTCAACCTTAATTTTCCCATGGATAACCAATGAAATAAAATTTATCCATCCAATTTATATTATTCCATTCCAGAAATCATCTGAATTCTGAATTCCTTCAAAAATTCTTTGAGAAATCTTTCAAAAAGCCCTAACTTCTCCAAGATGTTATCCAAAGATATCCCTTGGACATACTTCAAAATTTCCGGTCAAAACATCATCTATAATTCAATCACTGACTTCTCCAGAAATGTTAAGGGATTTCCTTAAAAAATGTCTTTTAGTATACTTAAAGATTCCTTAACCAATTGCTCCAGAGATTCCACCTAAGATTTCTACAGAAATTCATCCAGTAATTCGTTTTGATTTTCTCAAGTTGTCTTGACATTTTTGTTTTTCTCAGGAATTCTTCCAGGAATGTCTCCAGGAAAATGCCAAGGAGTTTTCCTGGAAAACTTGTGTAGGTTTTGAAGTCACCTTTTATGAATAAGGATCGCTGAAAAATTCCTGGATTCTTAAAAAAAATTGTATGATTTCCTAGATAATTTGCTAAGATAATCGAAAAAACAATCGAGTCCCAGGATAGTATTCCTCAGAGTTTCCTAAACAAATTTCTCGAAAAACATTGGACAGAATCTCTGTAGAAATTTGTGTAGGAATGATAGGAGCTATTATTGGAAAAATTGATGTAGTACAAACTGGTTGTAAAACTTATGGGTTTTTGTTGAGAAACTTTGAGAATGTTTGATAAAAAATGGACGAAAGGTTGCAAAATTCATAGAAAAAAAAATTTGTTCGAAGAACCCCTCAAGGAATTTTTAATTTCTGGGAGGAAACGTGGTTGAATGAAGGAATCCATATGAACAGGCTGAGTAATTCTTCCAAGGTTTCTTGAAAAAGGAAAAACCCATGGCATTTTTTTTTTCAGGTGCTTCAAAATAAACCATCATTGATTTCCTTGGAAGAAATTCTGTAGAAAACTTTAGAAGATCTGCTAAAGTAACTACTGTAGAATTCGATTGAAGGATTAGTAATAAATACCTGGATATAGGATAGTTTAAAAAAAATCAAAGTAATACCTGAGGAAATTACTGGAGACAGTAGCTTTGGAATTGTCACGGATTTCCTGGAGCAATTTCTTCTTAGCATCCTTTGAAAAATCGCTGGAAAAATTGGTAGAGAAATCTTTAGAAACTTTTCTAGAGAGATCCCTGTAGGAGACCCTGATACTATTCCCAATAAAATCGCTATGATAATTCCTGAAGCCCTTTCTCGGGGAATCAGAGACAAAATTCTTGAAGAGCCAGTTGAACCCGTTATAGTGTCTGAAGGTTTCTTTAGATCCTGTACAATTTTGCATCAGGATTCAATGCTTGCAAAATAGAGAAAACAGAGACGTTAGAGACCATTTTGTTTAAAATTGATACCTTAGAGACCTTTCCTTAATAGACTTTTTAGAGGCTTGCAATAAAATAGAGACTCCCAACTTTTGATATCACCCACTTTAAAAAAAAAATATGAATATCCTTTCTTTGTACATCCTTTTTAAATCAATTTTACTAAACACATTTAACAAATATAGACCAAACTGTTTGTTTAAGGGCAGGCTGTTCTAATTTCCTCATCTCTTCCTAGATAACAAATGGATGAACAGTGAAAAGTCTTTGAATGTGTGTAGTTTTTATTTTTTTGATACTGAAGTGACTCCTTAATCTCAAAAAATTCCAGCAGAAACTGAATATGCTCGAAAAATGTTGAACGATAAAATACCTTATCGTGTCATCCTCCATAAGAAAAAGTACGACGTTGATCGAGTTTGTATATATACAGGGTGTTTGGTTCCATGTTTTTAATAATTGGAGGGTAGATAGGTCGCCATGAGATATGAAAAAGTGCCCATGGAACATAGGGTCGCAAATCACTGCTAAGTGAGTTATTCACGATTTTAAGATTTTCAACTTGTTCATCTTTGGAATCTCATATCTAATTAACTGTGCGTCATACATTTAATATCAGCGCATGAATCGAAAGCTTATGATCTAATCTATCTTAGTTTCTTGGACGTATTTTTTGTAGAAAATGATTCAAAGGCTCAAATTACGAAAAGTTTGCAAAAAGTGACGGAAAAATCAGCATTTTTCGACGTATTTTTATGAATTTTATTAAAATTATCGTAATTAATGTTAAAAAAATGCTTCTACAAAATATGCATTAACTTGTCAGCTACCAAAGTGTCTTTGAGAGCAAAAGTGTATCTCTTGTAGATTCGTCACAATATCATGTTGAAAGTTGTGCTTCAAAGAGCAAAAAAATCAAAATAAATATCGGCTGATAACTCTATTCGTTCGTCCGTTCGTGTGTTGATGCCTCCGCGTGTGGATGAAGTGCTCGGAAACGACAGATGTCGGTCGTGCCGAAGCGAAGGGGAAATGAAATCGCTTCGCAACATGCGCCATTTATGTCTTCTCTTCGCGGCGTTTGGTTTGCAAACAGACGCATAAATAGATTTAGTGCGGTCGCCGCACGACCACCGCAGTAGCGAAAGTGTGCTCATAAAGACTGATCTTTTTAAATTCCTCGCACTAGTAGCTGAGCTACGGTGCAGAGCAGATGGGGGATGCGCTTGCGCGTGTAGCGAGGACTCAATTTATGCATTTCTCGCCTATGACGTGGAACTTTTGATGCATTTTGAAGGGTTTTAGGTCGTCTATTAATTACATAGAGGTGGACAAGGGAGAGTAGAATTTATGACGTGCCATTCACGCCGTTGTAAAAGTACAACACTACCAAGTAAACCCGCCCGTGATACACAGCACGAGCGAGGTGAATTCTTAGGTTCAATAAAGTAATTTAGGTATCGCACTAATGCTCAGCGTGAACTGTTGGAGCAGCAGGATGAAATATCTCACAAAATTAGTGACCGTCTATCCTACTACAGCTTAGTTTTGTGTATAAGGTTGCTTACAAATTATGTTCAATAGATCAATAATCTCTCAGTTAACTATTTTTATAAAATCAAATAATAGACCTACATGTAATATTTCATATAATTTTCGGTGTCGTATCCAGAAAATTGCTCAGGGGAGACGAACGACGCAAAAAAGTGGATATTTTTACAAAAATTGGGATGGCTTAAGACGGTTCAACCACATCATTTTGTTTTTCTTTTATCCAGCAAAATAATAGAATAACTGCATAAAATTAAGAATTTCTTTTGAAATTGAGACTTTGTCAGTTTAATAGGTTCTATGTGCAGTCACAACAATTAAAAGTCACAATTTGTAGATCAGTACTTTTCTTTAAAAAAAAAAGCCTGAAGCCTTGCAATATGAAATCAAATATTTTGAAAAAAAAATCAAATAATTCATCAAATTCCAACATTTTTACTTCATTATTGAAACAATTTATGATAGATTGAACGAAAACGACACAATTTTATCAAGCAGGTTGATGCGGTTCTTGTACAAGAATAATAAAATATAAATAAACCTTTTGTTATGCTCTAAATCAAATAGTAATCAGATCAGTACCCAAATATTTGTAGTTCAAAATTTCATTTTTTTCTCTCTCTCACTCTGTTGAGTTACTGAGTCTTATTTTTTTAAATTTGAATTAAAAACCAAGAGAAGTGTTAATTTTGAACGATAACATTTGAAATATTTGCAGTTTGCTCTAATAGATGGAAAATTAGAAATCAAATTGAATATAATTTAACAATTAAATGTATTAAAATGAACTTAAAACAGTCACAGTCACAATTAGAAATTGAAGCTCTTTCCAAACTTTAGTCAAGTTTTAATCATCAAGTTAACTGTAACTCTAGCGATGGCAAAATCATTTGAAATTTGACTCATGGAACATATTCAAGGCATAAATGTGAATGATTTTACACGAATTAAATTATAAAAAAAAATACCTGCTGGAAACCCACCAAAACCCGGAAATATGAGAATATGTCATTTTTCAAACAAAACTAGTTTCATGTTATTTAAAGCTCCCACAGCAATTTACGGATGCTAATGGTTGTCACTATGGCAAGCCTGTAAAATTTCGTGAAGGGAAATATCCTTCATCATTTTAGTAACAGAACCTCCGAAATGTCAAGAAGGCGAAAGTGTAAACACGACACGTAGCAAAACATATTTTGGGATGAACAATATTTTATTAATAGTATGTCTCACTATCAAGAACTTTGGTGATCCAAATGTTTAATTTTAAAAATAAAATTCAATTCACATTTTCAAAACTGAATAAGCCAAACATGCTTTTAAGAGCGTTTTTCGTATTTCAAGTAGTTTCACACCAAAAACTTACTCCAAAATCCACTAAGGTGGAGAGGGAGGGAGGGTTGACCCTCAAACACACCCCCTCCCACTGATCACTTGTTTCTGTTTTGTAGACAATATGATCTTAATTTTCTTTCTGGCGTTATGTCCCAACTGAGACAGAGCCCTGCTCCTCAGCTACTGTACTTATGAGCACTTACATAGTTGTTAACTGAAAGGTTTTCTCAGCCAAAGTTGCTGTTTTGTATGTGTATATGGGCAGAGGCATATACGTTTTAAATATTTTATATGGGACAAAGTCCACGAGACCCCTCCCAGCTCTGAAATTCTTTGGAAATGAGCATGTAGCTTAAGGACAGCCATAAAAGCACTGCAATATTAAATAAATGAAAAAAAAAAAAACTCTAGTGGAATTAAATGATATATTACTAGATTCGGGTTTTCTTTTATTTATAGGTATTCCACTAAACAGCTCGAAGATTTATTACACAATATTCTTAATTTTTCTCATGATCTCAATTAAATGCTTTTCACACAAAACAAAAGCATGATTACTGCATTCAGATGAAAATATTAATTTAGAAAATATTCAAGATCTATCCTGCAATTTCCAAGTTGTTCCAATAATTTCTCCACAGAAATTCTTTCAGTTAATGTTCTCAGGAGTTTCCCAGGGATACCTTCAGACTGAGACCACTTGAGGAATCCTTTGTCGGCCAATACCAGGCTGGTTTTTGGGAGGGCCGATCCGACAACGAATCAGATATTACCAGATACATCTTGCAAATGAACTTAGATAAATTCTTGGAGTATAACTAGCAGACTCACCATCTGTTTGGATTGGAGACGAGGTGTCAATGTCGTGTGTGAATTTATATGGAAGCAAGGAGTCGCACTTTGGAATTCATTGTTCAACATTGCACTCCAGGGTGATATTAGGAGACCAGCGAGCAAAGAAATGACACTATCATGACACGGTCACATCTTCTTCTTCTTCTTGACATTACGTCTTCACTGGGACAGAGCCTGATTCTCAGCTTTCTTTGCCAAAGTTATCATTTTTGCATTCGTCTATCGGGTAGCAGGTACGATGATACTTTATGCGCAGAGAAGTCAAGGAAATTTCCATTACGAAAAGAAGCTGTACCAACCGGGAATCGAACCGAGACACCTTCAGCATGGCTTTACTTTGTAGCCGCGGACTCTAACTACTCGGCTAAGGAAGGCCTACGGTCACATATGGTCCTTGGTCTTGTGGACGATATCGGCCTTATTTAATTCGATCGCAGGTCAGTGGAGTAGGTTTTCGAGGCTCTGAAGAAACTGAATATCTACATTTCTACAGTGACCCCTTCAGGAATCAATCCATTCTTAAAAACAGGGAGAAACTCTGGAAGAATTCCTGGAGAAACCAATGAAGAAGCTCCGGTAGGATTCATCGGAGAGATTCCTAAGGAAATTTTTGGATGAAACCCTAAAGGAATTCTTGGAGGAACTTCTTAGAGCAGTGTTTCCCAAACGTTATTAACTTTCGCCCCCTTTAGGCTAATATTTTTTGGAATCGCCACTTTAATTTACGAAACACATATGTATGCCAAAAAATGTCTTCGATTTGCATATCCCTTAATATTGTCGGTTATCGGACAATGATTAAAAACGATTAACTGAACAGTATTTTAAACAGTCGACTATCCACATCTCGATATCTCACCCTATGTCGATGAATTCTTCGGTCCTTTTATTCTGCATATAATTATCATCTCCATGTGTCGATATCTTCGTCGATCGATGTACTGCTCATAACTGCATATTTGTCAAAATCGACATTTTTGAAAATTTCGAGTTTGTACCGGGGAGAGTTATCAAATGACAAATACTTTCGATCAACTTACCGAAATCTATGAGATTGTTCTAGAAAAAAAAAATGCATAGTTGTTTTGTCACATTGGCAATTGTAACCGCATAACAGTCACATTGAGATTATACATGAGCCTCATAATGTAGTAGCAACAAAATTTCTATCAGAATTATTTTTGACTACTCTTCCTATATGCAACATGAGTTGTACAAAATTTCAGCCTCAAATAAGCAATTATGGATTCATAGTTTTTTTTGAAATTTTAGTTTCCTTCAATACTGCAATGAAATGCAAACTAGGTATATCATTTACTAAATGCCTACTTTTGTCGAATGTTACAAATATGCAGATATGGGTAGTTTAGTCTTGTAGTTTTTTCATTCCTGATTTTTTTTCCGTACGTCGCTATGCCCATTATCAAAGGATACTAGTTCAAATTTTCGTTATTCAAAATAATATAGGTGCATAAGATGACGTCTGCTTGTTTATTGTTTCGCCTATTTTCCTTCGTATTTCCACGCAATCAACGCATGCTTCGTAAACTGTTTAAGGTTAACGTCAACGAATTAACGAAACGACGTTAATCGTTGATTAACGTTAACAACTCTGTTTTGTACGCATATTTATCGATCTACAGCAAATTGTTAACGATTTTCTTCGAATATTTCGATAGTTAATCTCAGAATAACATATTATGAAAACAATATGTGAAAAATAGAATCCATTTCATTACAGCAGTGTTGCCAATTTTGATGATTGTCAATGTACTTTGAATGGTCTTCTAAGAATGAAGCAATTGTGTTTCTATTGTGCTTTAAATGTGGCATTGGGACTTAATAAGTAACTCTGTGAAGGCGTAAGTTATTTTTCATATTAATACTATAGGGTGATGTGCTAGTATCCATCGTATTAAGTGTTGATCAGTGAGAACTGCAATTTTCCCAGTATTGCAGTGAATGATGCTGATACAAACCGATGCCAAACAATTCTTTCTCAAAACGGCTTTAGCATTGTACAATAACATTTTGATAAATCTTGATCTCTTTTTGGAAATAATGCAAAGAAAATGCATCTTACCATATTCTCAGTCCGTCGTATCGTTTTCAACTCCGTCGCAATCAGTTTCCAGATTCGTCTCACAACTTACGGCTCACTGTGTGTATTGAATGGTTAAAACACAACATATCAACGCTATAATAAAATGTTTTACTAGAATATATAGATCTACGGGCATCTCCCTCCATTCCTTCAGCATGTTATATACTAATTTCCTTTAAAATTAATTGTTCGTCATCAAAATTCAGCCCAAATATATGAACACAATTCCTTTTGACCGTACAATTATGGCATTTGCTCACAGTACAGCGAAAACAACACAATCAAAGGAACCGTATTTTTACGTCGAGCGTGTGCACACATTGATGCGCACAAGCTTTTTTTTTCAGTACGACGGATAGAAATTTGTTTACATTCTCAATTTTACGCGGCGGTTGAGGGAATTTCGTAAAATTTGGTGATTTAGTGAAGTTTTACGGCGTGTGATTGGAATGAGATCCTTCAGTGAAGAAGTACGAAGGTTTTCCATAGTGAAAATAAGTGCCCGGCGAAGTAAGTCACCCACGGGGGCAGCAAGAAACTTGTGTTGGAAAGTGGTGTGACTGATGTCGATCTCTAAGCATTTCTCTCAAATCGTGTTCGTCCATGCGATTTCGGTGAAAAAGTGTAAAGTGGATAATTGAACTGAAGATATTTATCGAAATACATTAGTTTCATTGTATTTTTGGTGTACAGGTGGACGAATCATAAAAGCTTTCACAAAATTACATTTGGAAAATGAATCTATGTTGCAGGTAAGTTGGAATATCCGCCGTAGTGGAACATTTTCAGTTTGATACGACGAATAGTAGCTCTTACGACGGTGTAGAACGAAACCCTATTAGCACTTCCGTCAGGACGTACTTTTATCCAAAAAAATCTAATCATATCAGTTCCTTTCAAACTTAAAATATTTTTCTCTAAAAAATATAGGGGAAAAATGATTTTATGATATCTGTAAAATTGTTGCTCCAAAAATAATTCGATTTTCACCATCAGGCTTCTGATTGATGATGTTTTCTAAGAACAAGCCTTTTATGAAAATAAAAAATATAAATTGTCGAATTTTTCAGCCAATTTGAGCAATCATTGGTTTTGATAACCTCCAAAAATCGACCGTTCCAATCGTTGTTTTATATTCGTGTGAAATTTAATTATTTTGGATATTTTTTATTATCACTACATTGTAAAATACTAGTCGAACGATGTACAGAAACCCGATTGAAATTTCATTAATAAATTTAAAAGTTACAGCATGCACAAAATGTCCACTTTATAAAATGAACAGTCCTTAATTTCAAAGTTCCATACAAAAAAGTTCCTGGTATTCAATATTGAACATTGGGATAATTACTTAAAATTCTCAGATAAATGTTATGATATCTGTGTTCTCAATGATATCAGTGATTTATCTTTTCGATTCAGAGAAAATCTCAAATACCGATCATTCACATGATATGGAAAATATGAATGCATATTACAAACATTTTGTTTTTGACAATCATTCAGTGTTTTCTATCATAACTTTAAACGGAACATGCTTAGAGTTCTAAGCAGTCTAAGATAAAGGAAATCATGAAAATGGTTTAGTTTAGAATTGATTCTCCTTCAGATGCATTAGGCATAGTTTCTTGTTGTATAGTTGTACTTGAGTGTGTTCTTCAAAGGTTATAAGTAATTATTTTCAACTGCTCCCATGTCAGCTTTTTCTAGATTTTCGCTCCCCAATTTCTGTTTTACAAATTTTCGCCCCCTTGGACCTGAAAATCGCCCCTAGGGGGCGAATTCGCCCACTTTTGGAATCACTGCTTTAGAGGATTCATCGGGTTATAACTGACGGAATCCAAGAGAAAACCCTAGTGGTACTCTTGAAAAAAATCAATGGATATATTATTGATTGCTAGAGAAAACCCTGACGGTATTCTTAACAATTAATCAGAGATATTCCGGTTAGCAGTAATTTATGGACGAATCCTGAAAGATATTCCTCTACCTGAAGGTATTCCTGGAAGAAACCATGAAGTTAATCCTAAAGAATCCCTGGAGCTATTCATAGTAGAATTTTAAAGTTATTTCTTGTGTAGATCGTGGAAGAAACCTTGGACGTATTTTTAGAGGAATCCTCAGAGAAACTCTTGGAGGTATTCTTGGTGGTATTTCTGGAGAAAATGCTGAAGGAATGTAATTTAAGGAATTCCTGGAGGGAGCTCTGGAAGTATTTTACGAGAAATCCTTGTAAATATTTCTGGAGGCATTCAAAGAGGTATTCCTGATAGAATCTTTGGAAGAATTCCTGTTAAAATCTTTGGAGGAAATTCTGAACAAATCCCTAGTGGAATTCCTAAGAGAAGGAGTGCTAGGTGAAATCCGCGAAATCCCCGAAGAAATTTTAGAGGTCCTAGAGGAATCCTTTGATGTTTCTCATAGGAAATCCCTGAAAAAAAAAATTTGCCAGGATTTACCAAACAATTTCTGGAGAAACCCCTGGAGAAATTCATAAAATAATTCTTAAAGGGGTATCAGGGGTAATCCCTAAAAATACAGTTTCTTCAGAGCCTCGAAAACCTCCTCCACTGACCTGCGATCGTCCACAAGACCAAGGACCATATGTGACCGTAGGCCTTCCTTAGCCGAGTAGTTAGAGTCCGCGGCTACAAAGTAAAGCCATGCTGAAGGTGTCTCGGTTCGATTCCCGGTTGGTACAGCTTCTTTTCGTAATGGAAATTTCCTTGACTTCTCTGCGCATAAAGTATCATCGTACCTGCTACCCGATAGACGAATGCAAAAATGATAACTTTGGCAAAGAAAGCTGAGAATCAGGCTCTGTCCCAGTGAAGACGTAATGTCAAGAAGAAGAAGAAGATGTGACCGTGTCATGATAGTGTCATTTCTTTGCTCGCTGGTCTCCTAATATCACCCTGGAGTGCAATGTTGAACAATGAATTCCAAAGTGCGACTCCTTGCTTCCATATAAATTCACACACGACATTGACACCTCGTCTCCAATCCAAACAGATGGTGAGTCTGCTAGTTATACTCCAAGAATTTATCTAAGTTCATTTGCAAGATGTATCTGGTAATATCTGATTCGTTGTCGGATCGGCCCTCCCAAAAACCAGCCTGGTATTGGCCGACAAAGGATTCCTCAAGTGGTCTCAGTCTGAAGGTATCCCTGGGAAACTCCTGAGAACATTAACTGAAAGAATTTCTGTGGAGAAATTATTGGAACAACTTGGAAATTGCAGGATAGATCTTGAATATTTTCTAAATTAATATTTTCATCTGAATGCAGTAATCATGCTTTTGTTTTGTGTGAAAAGCATTTAATTGAGATCATGAGAAAAATTAAGAATATTGTGTAATAAATCTTCGAGCTGTTTAGTGGAATACCTATAAATAAAAGAAAACCCGAATCTAGTAATATATCATTTAATTCCACTAGAGTTTTTTTTTTCATTTATTTAATATTGCAGTGCTTTTATGGCTGTCCTTAAGCTACATGCTCATTTCCAAAGAATTTCAGAGCTGGGAGGGGTCTCGTGGACTTTGTCCCATATAAAATATTTAAAACGTATATGCCTCTGCCCATATACACATACAAAACAGCAACTTTGGCTGAGAAAACCTTTCAGTTAACAACTATGTAAGTGCTCATAAGTACAGTAGCTGAGGAGCAGGGCTCTGTCTCAGTTGGGACATAACGCCAGAAAGAAAATTAAGATCATATTGTCTACAAAACAGAAACAAGTGATCAGTGGGAGGGGGTGTGTTTGAGGGTCAACCCTCCCTCCCTCTCCACCTTAGTGGATTTTGGAGTAAGTTTTTGGTGTGAAACTACTTGAAATACGAAAAACGCTCTTAAAAGCATGTTTGGCTTATTCAGTTTTGAAAATGTGAATTGAATTTTATTTTTAAAATTAAACATTTGGATCACCAAAGTTCTTGATAGTGAGACATACTATTAATAAAATATTGTTCATCCCAAAATATGTTTTGCTACGTGTCGTGTTTACACTTTCGCCTTCTTGACATTTCGGAGGTTCTGTTACTAAAATGATGAAGGATATTTCCCTTCACGAAATTTTACAGGCTTGCCATAGTGACAACCATTAGCATCCGTAAATTGCTGTGGGAGCTTTAAATAACATGAAACTAGTTTTGTTTGAAAAATGACATATTCTCATATTTCCGGGTTTTGGTGGGTTTCCAGCAGGTATTTTTTTTATAATTTAATTCGTGTAAAATCATTCACATTTATGCCTTGAATATGTTCCATGAGTCAAATTTCAAATGATTTTGCCATCGCTAGAGTTACAGTTAACTTGATGATTAAAACTTGACTAAAGTTTGGAAAGAGCTTCAATTTCTAATTGTGACTGTGACTGTTTTAAGTTCATTTTAATACATTTAATTGTTAAATTATATTCAATTTGATTTCTAATTTTCCATCTATTAGAGCAAACTGCAAATATTTCAAATGTTATCGTTCAAAATTAACACTTCTCTTGGTTTTTAATTCAAATTTAAAAAAATAAGACTCAGTAACTCAACAGAGTGAGAGAGAGAAAAAAATGAAATTTTGAACTACAAATATTTGGGTACTGATCTGATTACTATTTGATTTAGAGCATAACAAAAGGTTTATTTATATTTTATTATTCTTGTACAAGAACCGCATCAACCTGCTTGATAAAATTGTGTCGTTTTCGTTCAATCTATCATAAATTGTTTCAATAATGAAGTAAAAATGTTGGAATTTGATGAATTATTTGATTTTTTTTTCAAAATATTTGATTTCATATTGCAAGGCTTCAGGCTTTTTTTTTTAAAGAAAAGTACTGATCTACAAATTGTGACTTTTAATTGTTGTGACTGCACATAGAACCAATTAAACTGACAAAGTCTCAATTTCAAAAGAAATTCTTAATTTTATGCAGTTATTCTATTATTTTGCTGGATAAAAGAAAAACAAAATGATGTGGTTGAACCGTCTTAAGCCATCCCAATTTTTGTAAAAATATCCACTTTTTTGCGTCGTTCGTCTCCCCTGAGCAATTTTCTGGATACGACACTGCAAATTATATGAAATATTACATAAAGGTCTATTATTTGATTTTATAAAAATAGTTTACTGAGAGATAATTGATCTATTGAACATAATTTGTAAGCAACCTTATACAGAAAACCAAGCTGTACACTGAAATGAATTTTATTGTAGAAACTACTGAATCCATGGTAAAATTCAACATCACTACACAAGAAAATTTCTTCTGTTGATTTAACCAGAGTTGTAGTATTTTTGACTAGAAACATTCTTGATTTGAGAAGTTTAGCATCATACTTTTGACCACACTGTGTTGTACGGTGGGTGTCACGGATTGAAATACAATGTTTTGTAGATGATGCTACTATGGACATAGTCAAATTTACTGTACTGCTCAGTGATTTTCACCAGATTATAGTAAACTTAACAGATTTTTGTAGTCGGTTGAAAATCGTTGGTGCAGTTCTTAATTCTACCATGGATTCGGTAGATTATACAACAAAATTTGTTTGCGTGTAGTAGGATAGACGGTCACTAATTTTGTGAGATATTTCATCCTGCTGCTCCAACAGTTCTCGCTGAGCATTAGTGCGATACCTAAATTACTTTATTGAACCTAAGAATTCACCTCGCTCGTGCTGTGTATCACGGGCGAGGTTTACTTGGTAGTGTTGTACTTTTACAACGGCGTGAATGGCACGTCATAAATTCTACTCTCACTTGTCCACCTCTATGTAATTAATAGACGACCTAAAACCCTTCAAAATGCATCAAAAGTTCCACGTCATAGGCGAGAAATGCATAAATTGAGTCCTCGCTACACGCGCAAGCGCACCCCCCATCTGCTCTGCACCGTAGCTCAGCTATTAGTGCGAGGAATTTAAAGGGATCAGTCTTTATGAACACACTTTCGCTACTGCGGTGGTCGTGCGGCGACCGCACTAAATCTATTTATGCGTCTGTTTGCAAACCAAACGCCGCGAAGAGAAGACATAAATGGCGCATGTTGCGAAGCGATTTCATTTCCCCTTCGCTTCGGCACGACCGACATCTGTCGTTTCCGAGCACTTCATCCACACGCGGAGGCATCAACACACGAACGGACGAACGAATAGAGTTATCAGCCGATATTTATTTTGATTTTTTTGCTCTTTGAAGCACAACTTTCAACATGATATTGTGACGAATCTACAAGAGATACACTTTTGCTCTCAAAGACACTTTGGTAGCTGACAAGTTAATGCATATTTTGTAGAAGCATTTTTTTAACATTAATTACGATAATTTTAATAAAATTCATAAAAATACGTCGAAAAATGCTGATTTTTCCGTCACTTTTTGCAAACTTTTCGTAATTTGAGCCTTTGAATCATTTTCTACAAAAATTACGTCCAAGAAACTAAGATAGATTAGATCATAAGCTTTCGATTCATGCGCTGAGATTAAATGTATGACGCATAGTTAATTAGATATGAGATTCCAAAGATAAACAAGTTGAAAATCTTAAAATCGTGAATAACTCACTTAGCAGTGATTTGCGACCCTATGTTCCATGGGCACTTTTTCATATCTCATGGCGACCTATCTACCCTCCAATTATTAAAAACATGGAACCAAACACCCTGTATATTACAAATGGCGTTTTAATTAACGTGACGTGTAAAACTAAAATTTTTTTGCTTCTTCTCTTTGGTTCTTTTGGTTCTTCTCTGCTGTTATGTCACTCTGTCGATTACTGATGCATCCATCGCCACTGGAAAAGACGAATCCCACTCCGTCTCTCGATCTCCTTCCACATAAACGTGGATAGTGGTTACAATAGTGGAAAATTGTTGCGCACTGCCGCCCTACCAGTCAACATTGGCTCAGACTTCAGAGCTCCACAGTGTCCAGGCGGAGGGAGGGTGCTGGTGTAAAGTTGTTTTCACTCTGGTTGGTTTGCGAGCTCAGGACTCGGACCCAGCGGACACGCAGCAGCATGATAGTGAAAACGACGGACGACGACCATTGACGTGACGCTCAAATCCTTTAAGCTTGTTCAGCGCTTTTGCCGACCGTTCGTAGTCTGATAATGATGACGGCGACGACGACGGACGGGCTTAAAGCGATCCCCCATTCGGACTTCGTTGGGTTGTTCGTAGAATTACAGAATAGTGGAGCAATTTTAGAGGAACAGAGCTCTGGCAATGACGTTGTTCTCACTGTTGTTGGGAATATTGTTACTCGTCTGTTCACCATCCAGACGCATTATGTTGAACCTTTGGTGGGAAAGGTGGCAGTTATTTTAGCAAAAAGGATGATGAGCTTTGTAATCGATTCTATCATGGGATCATAGTTTAAAGGTGTAAACAAGATGACGGGTCTTCCTGAGTGCTTGAGGAGCTATGAGAAGCCTTTATTTATACGATATTGATACGATAGTGTGTGCTCCTATAATGCAAAACTATGCTAAATACAGTATTCGGAATTAGTTAAATAAATTTTCAAGTATTCTTAGTAAATATTAAAAGTTCAGTAGATATTAATTATCAAATAGTTTGACTGAATATGCTAGAATTTCAACAGAAGTTTTATTTAACCTAGTTTGCTGCAAAACGAATGCTGAAATTGATCGAGTATTATCGGAATATAGGTTAGCCTTAATTTTTTGCAAGGATATAGCTGTAGTTCTGTTTCTTTCATGAATTTAAGAAGCTTTCATGAAGGTTAGCATCCTTGAAATGAGAAACAATTTGCACCGAAAACATTCTGTTTTTGTTTTGGTTTACGAACCGAACTTTGTTAAAGTAAAATGCAGAAAAGTTTGTTAAGTTTGCAAAATGTGCCTTATGCTTTCAGATCTATATTCAGGACAAAGGGTAGCCTTGAGCGTACTAAAACTCCTCTTCCATTTTTTGGTTATGACAGTATTCCCTTCGAATGCAATATATTTCCGCGACAAAGGAACGAACCCGCAGAGCATCGCTGTAAGATATAAACCGGCAAAGTCCATATTTCGAACACAAATAAAAAAGATTGCTGCACTAAGAACCGATACCATCATCATCGCGTTGAAAGCCTCCGCGCGTCCCCATGATTCCGCATCCAGAGGAGCACCCCTGTGCGCTGCCCCATAACTTTCAACCCATTTTGGGGCAGGAAGACTTTTGGCACATTGTCAAAAAAGCAGCTTCTGGCCGCACTTTGGCTGGGACATCCTTTCGGCATAGGCTCATTTATCATCTGGGTCTTTTCCAACCCCCGTCCGCCAGATTGCGCTGCTGCACTAATATTTCTCACGGTGTGTCTGAAACCTTTATTAACAAAAAAAAAAATGTCCACCAATGCGGCAACCACTATTTGAAAGATGTAGTATTCGAGCTTCTTCTCCTTGAAAAGCTATCGTAATTTGAAGGTTTTGTGATATTTTTAAGGAATATTCATATGGTTTAAATTATGCTAAAACGCATCACCCACGATTTGTAAAACAACGTAGTACTGTTTTAACTCATATTCCGAACACTTAAGGCCAATAGTGACTTCAAATGCATCTGATTGGCCTTAATTAGCTGATATTTGTGAACATTTGGTGTGCCGATAAAATGTTTATTTAATTTTGTTCAGTATTGTTTTAATATGGAACAACATTTTGAATCCTTCCCCTTGGTTATGCGACCTTGCCGCGATGGGAGGGCATAATCCATTAGCCCATATGATGGAAACCAAAGGCGTAACCTGTAGTGGTGGTATCACATTTTGGCATTTTTTTGCTTAAAGCCGCGTCATAATTCATAGGGCATAGACGCAATAATATCTCGGATGTGATCCAACGGACATTCTGCGTCATTGATAGAATTGATGCCCATTTCAAATAATTAATCTATTCGAAGTGGACATTAATACTATTGGTGACGTTCAGTTTGCCTTTTGCTAACCAGAATGATCCGTAGCCACTCTTATTATTAGCTAGCTAGATACATCGTTATCATATACGACGTAGGGAATACTTAGGAACTCTTAGGAAAATGACTAGTAGATTCACTGAGTAGAAATAAGTGGCGACAATCTTATTTTAATATGGTTTTTACATTGCCATAATAAGAAATACCTCTTTTGTAACAGCGGTATAAATAATCTAATTCCAGCTTCATTTTCGCAACATTTACAAGTAGAAAGTAGGCGTTGTGAAGCATTGCATTTGCCACCGAAAAGTGAATCTTGTAGGAGACTGTAATAAAAGCCTAAGGTAGCTTTACTCTTCAATATTCACTATAAAAATGACTATGGAAAGTAAGACGCTGAGATCGATCATTAGGGTACACTTGCTAGTTTCGAAAAATTGTTGAACAGACAAGGAAAGCGACTTTTTTCTTTAAGGAAATATGAACGTAATGACCAATAAATACTTTTAACAACAAAAAATGAAATTAACTAGAACTACTACTAAACAGCCTAATTTTGTTAAGACTTGACGACACTTGACATTTAAGACTCTAATCTTACGTAAGAGACAAAAGTAATCAGAATAGCACTTGAATGACAAATTATTCAAAACCATTTCGACTAGACAGTATTAGTAATGCACTACTATTTCAAACAAATTCTAATGGAGCTGCTGATTTTCATAATGCTTCCTTTTCTCAGAAGCAAGGGAATATGGGTACTTTTCAAAAACTACCACGTCACAATACTAATAAAAAACAGTGTTCATGTGGGCGCCATTGCCTAGTCCGTCTGAGTATTGGTCCTGGTAGAGGGGAAACTTGGCAAAAGCCAGACCGTGGGTTCAGCCTTGACAAGTTAAGCTCAGGCTTTGCAGAATCCGCTCTCATTTGAGTATGAAGCACGATCAAAGCAAGCAAAGAAAAACATCCCATCTGTTGCGGTCCACGATCGTCATTGTATCGCAAGGTGTAACAAGTCTGATAAATGGAAGCAGCGAGCGAGAGCCCCAAAGAGAGAGCGATGATAAAACCCATTTTACTCGCTTGTTTACCGTTGGGGATAGGTATTTTTCTTTACTGGCACGATAAACAATCCACGAACTTCCAATAGCAATAGTGTCCCCCAGGCTTGGAGCATGTTTAGAGGGGTTTTATCATACACTACTATCCCCCCAATCTGATCAAAGTTGTAGCAGTATACGATAAACAGTCTCTCATAATATGCAGCATGTTATGATAGTTACAGAGAGCGATACGTGAGCGATTCTCTCAATTTTCTCAGGATTCAATCCCTGGTTAAGCTGTCAGGCAGCTCCAACTGAATACCATACAAAAAAAAAAAAAAATATGGAACAACATTTTGAATCAAATGACGAACTCTGTGTTAATTCTGTCTAATATTCCAAACACCTTGATTCAAATTTCGAACAGCATGAATAAATCGTATTCAAATGATTTGTTTCGTAAATAAACTTATCTGAGTTCGTTGTACTGACCTCGAACTAGAGAATCATCACTTCTCCCGAGGTATGAAATAGATTGAAAGACGTTAAAATTTAATTGCAATTGCCTGCCATTTGTTGGTAATTTGATGACATATGTCAGCGAAACATTTCAACCGAATCATCATACAAAAACCGAGAGACAGACAGGTGCCTATTCGACCAGAATCACATAACAAAATTTTTGATCATTTCTAACAAGTTAAAATATTAAAAAGTTAAAATATCAGAAGTAGATATGATTTTGTAATCAAGACGGTTTTGTTCTTAATTTGTTACATTATTTGTAACAGATTTATTTTTGACATTGAAATGTTCGTTTTATAAAGTGGTCACCTTATTTATGCTTTATATTTTTTATTTATTAATGGAATCATAATCGGTTTTCTGAACGATTTCTTGAACGATGTCAACTACTTTTCTACGATGTTTTTTCTTTTCTTTGGTACCGTGCCCGATGTGCTCCTCGCCTTCTTGTACTTTCCGGATTGGAAGCGAACACCATTTTTTCAGGGTTGTTGTCCAGCATTCTTACAACATGCCCTGCCCAACGCGTTCTTCCAGCTTTTGCTATCTTCAGGATGCTAGGTTCGTCGAAGAGTGCAGCGAGCTCGTAGTTCATCCTTCGCCGCCACACACCGTTCTCCTGCACACCGCCAAAGATCGTTCTAAGCACCCGACGTTCGAAGACTCCGAGAGCTTGCAGGTCCTCCTCGAGCATCGTCCACGTTTTATGCCCGTAATGGACTACCGGTCTAATAAGCGTTTTGTACATGGTATATTTGGTGCGGGGACGAATCTTTTTTGACCGCAGCTTCTTCTGGAGCCCATGGTAGGCAAGATTTCCGCAGATAACGCGTCTCCGTATTTCACGGCTTACATTGTTGTCCGCCGTCAGCAAGGATCTAAGGTAAATTAATTCATCTACCACTGCGAAGGTATCCCCGTCAATCGTAACGCTGATTCCTAGGCGAGTCCTGTCGCGTTCGGTTGCGCCCACCAGCATGTTCTTTGTATTCGATTTATTCTTTTAATTATCCCAGTGATAAAATCTGGCAAGTAACTCTGTGAAGATCCTAGATTTAAGCCAAACTTCTTTGTAGCTGTTTTCCAGATGTTCTATTTACCGGACTGGGGATAAAGCTGCCTACGGCAGAAAATCCCTGAATAAAAATAGGAAAAAAATAAATGATTTCGACGCATTCATCACCAGTAGAGATGCGCAAAAAGAATCAGAACCGTTCAAAAGATCCGGATCACTCAAAAGAACGAGTGATCCATGACTCTTTTTTGGCGATAGTCGGTTCATTTGATCCGAACGGAGCAGACAAAAAATGACCCGGAAATCAAACCGATTAATTTCACCTGTTTTCTATCGTTTGTCTGTCAGCTTTATTATAACGCTCGTCACAAGCTTTGTTTTGCGCGCCACGCCACGCATGCAAGTAGGTACAGTTTTCAGCTACTCAGCGCTCTCAGCTAAGACAGACAAATATGCCCCGCCCACTTACATAAAAGCAGATGATAAATAGAGAGAAAATTTGCGCACTTGAATGGGTAGGGGAAATCAGCCGAGTAATCGTCAGTTTCTGGAGAAGAATTTACAAAGAATGAGAGAGCGAAAGATACGAAAGTTACGACGCATGTCGCGCAACAGGAAGTGAACTGCTCTTTTTCCGTTCGCTCGGTTCAGTTCGCTCTTTCATGGCGAGCCGCTGAGCCAGTGAGCCGTTCAAAAGATCCGGTTCACTAAAATGAGTGATTCAGATCGGATCCGTTCCCTAAAATGAGTTGTTTTGCCCATCTCTAATCACCAGTACGACTCTTGTTGCTTCGCGTTTCAGGCGGATGTAAGTTTCTGCCACCGTTTTAAATGTTCTTCCGATTATATACATGTCATCAGCAAAGCAAACAAATTGACCTTGTGAAAATCCTGCCTCGGCTGTTAAACCCGGCTCTCCGCCAGACATCCTCTAGCGTTATGTTGAACAACAGGCACAAAAGTCCATCACCTTGTCCATAGCCCCCGGCGGGACTCGAACGAACTGGAGTGTTCGCCCGACATCTTCACGCAGTTTTGAACACCGTCCATCGTTGCTCTAATCATTCTTATGAGCTTCCCGGGAAAGTTGTTCTCGTCCATGATTCTCCATAGCTCAATGCGGTCGATACAGTCCTGTGCCGCATTAAAATCAATTGCTATTGGTGATAGACGACGGAAGATGATCTGCGATAATACTTTGTAGCCGGCATTTAGAATAATGATCGCTCGATAGTGCTCACATTCTAGCTTGTCGCCCTTTTTGAAGATAGGGCATATAACCCCTTGTTTCCACTCCTCCGGTAGCTGTTCTGTCTTCCAGATTCTGACTAGCAGCCGGTGCAGACAAGCGACCAACTTCTCCGGGCCCATCTTAATAAGTCCCGTTCCAATACTATCCTTCCCAGCTGCCTTGTTATTCTTGAGCTGGTGAACAGCATTCTTATTCATTTATTTAGTTAACATCTACACAGATAACACTGAATCAACAATTTCACGCCACAATACTCGGTTCGTGGCCGCATCTCTCCATCCTCGGTTCTGCCCCACGCTCGCCAAATCGATACGCACTTGATCCGCCCACCTAGCTCGCTGCGCTCCACGCCTTCTTGTACCAACCGGATCCGAAGCGAATACCATCTTTGCAGGGTTGCTGTCCGGCATTCTTGCAACATGCCCTGCCCATCGTATCCTTCCAGCTTTCGCCACCTTCTGGATACTGCTGGATGGTTCGCCGTAGAGTTGGGCGAGCTCGTGGTTCATCCTTCGCCGCCACACACCGTTCTCCTGCACACCGCCGAAGATCGTCCTAAGCACCCGACGTTCGAAGACTCCAAGTGCTTGCAGGTCCTCCTCGAGCATCGTCCACGTTTCATGCCCGTAGAGGACTACCGGCCTTATGAGCGTTTTGTGTATGATACATTTGGTGCGGGCGTGAATCTTTTTTGACCGCAGCTTCTTCTGGAGGCCATAGTAGGCCCGACTTCCACTGATGATGCGCCTCCGTATTTCACGGCTAACTTTATTGTCAGCCGTCAGCAAGGATCCAAGGTAAACGATCTCGTAGACCACCTCGAACGTATCCCCGTCTATCGTAACACTGCTACCTAGGCGAGCCCTGTCGCGCTCGGCCCCACCAGCTAGCATGTACTTTGTCTTGGCCCCATTCACCACCAGTCCAACTTTTGCTGCCTTGCGTTTCAGGCGGGTGTACAGGTCTGCCACCTTTTCAAATGTTCGGCCGACGATGTCCATATCATCCGCGAAGCAAACAAATTGACTGGATCTCGTAAAAATCGTACCCCGGCTGTTAAGCCCGGCTCTCCGCATAACACCTTCTAGCGCAATATTGAACAACATGCACGAAAGTCCATCACCTTGTCGTAGTCCCCGGTGAGATCCAAACGAACTGGAGAGTTCGCCTGAAACCTTCACACAATTTAGCACACCTTCCATCGTCGCTCTTACCAGTCTCGTGAGCTTCCCAGAAAAGCTGTTCTCGTCCATGATTTTCCATAGCTCTACGCGGTCGATACTGTCGTATGCCGCCTTGAAATCGATGAAAAGTGGTGATGCGTTGGGACCTGGTATTCGCGACATTTTTGGAGTATTTGCCGTACAGTAAAGATCTGGTCCATTGTCGATCGGCCGTCAACGAAGCCGGCTTGATAACTTCCCACGAACTCGTTTACTACAGGTGACAGACGACGGAAGATGATCTGGTATAATACTTTGTAGGCCGCATTTAGAATGGTGATCGCTCGAAAGTTCTCACAATCTAACTTGTTCCCTTTCTTGTAGATGGGGCAGATTACCCCTTCCTTCCACTCCTCCGGTAGCTGTTTTGTTTACCAGATTGTGCCTATCAGCCGGTGCAGACAAATGGCCAGCCTTTCCGGACCCATCTTTATGAGTTCAGCTCCGATACCATCCTTACCAGCAGCTTTATTGTTCTTGAGCTGGTGAATGGCATCCTTAACCTCCCTCAAAGTGGGGGCTGGTTGGTTTCCATCGTCCGCAGTACTGACGAAGGCATTTCCTCCGTTGTCCTCACCTTCATTGCCTGTGCTCTCAGCACCATTCAGGTGCTCGTCGAAGTGCTGCTTCCACCTTTCGATCACCTCACGCTCGTCCGTCAGAATGCTCCCATCCTTATCCCTGCACATCTCGGCTCGCGGCACGAAGCCGTTGCGGGATGCGTTGAGCTTCTGATAGAACCTACGCGTTTCATGAGACCGGCACAGCTGTTCCATCTCCTCGCACTCCGTCTCCTCCAGGCGGCGTTTTGTCTTCCGAAAGAGGCGGGTCTGCTGTTGCCGTTTCCGTTTATAGCGCTCCACGTTCTGCCGGGTCCCTTGCTGCAGTATAACCGCCAGCGCTGCATTCTTCTCCTTCAAAACCTCCTGGCACTCCTCGTCGAACCAATCGTTCCGTCGACTCCGTCCCACGTACCCGACATCCTGCGACATCCGGTTGCTTCAGTCGCTCAAGGTCATACCGAGGTGGGCGTCGGTACCGTAGGTTTTTAACAACGGAGAGTTCTGGACACAGCTTTACCATCACCAGGTTGTGGTCGGAGTCAATGTTAGCGCCACGATAGGTCCTGACGTCGATAATGCTGGAGAAGTGCCGTCCATCGATCGAAACGTGTTCGATTTGCGATTCTGTTTGTTGTGTCGATCTCCAGGTGTAACGGTATGGAAGGCTGTGCTGAATGTAGATGCTACGAATGGCCATATTCTTGGAGGCGGCGATATCAATCAGTCGAAGGCTGTTCCCGTTCGTCAGCCGGTGGACGCTGAACTTTCCAATCGTCGTCGGTCTGAACGCCTCCTCCTGGCCAACCTGAGCGTTCGAATCTCCTATGTTGATCTTGACGTCATGACTTGGGCAGCGATCGTACTCGCGTTCAAGCTACGCGTAAAATGCATCTTTATCATCATCAGTGCTTCCGGACTGTGAGCTGTGCACGTTGATTATGCTAATGTTGAAGAATCGGCCCTTGATCCTCAACCTGCACATTCTTTCATTGATCGACCACCACCCGATCACGCGTTTTTGCATGTCACCCATCACGATGAAAGCTGTTCCCAGCTTGTGTGTGTTACCGCAGCTCTGATAGATCATATGATCACTTCTAAACGTTCGCACCATTGAACCCTTCGTATAAACCTCCTGCAGCGCTACGATGTCGATCTTGCGGTCCTTCAATACATCGGAGAGTATGCGGGTGCTTCCGATAAAGTTGAGGTATTTATAGTTCCACGTACCGAGTTTCCAATCGTTAGTCCTTTTTCGTCGTATTGGTTAATGTCGATTGTTCCGGTCCGTATTATTCTGTTGACGTTCCTGTGCCTGTTATCAACCCCCTAAATGTTCGGAGGGCCATAGTGCATAGTTTAGCTTAGAGTCCTTCTCTGGCACTCGGACGATGATCAGCTGCCCTTGACATGGGGAACAGACGCTGTTGAGATCCGCTCCTAACATGGAGTACAGACGCTTCAGGTTCGCAAAAGCAAACCCCCCTTCCCTGTCAGCATACGACCAGAGTTCCCACCGGGATTGGTTACCGGATCTTCCCTAAGGTTGCTCGTACCCCGGCTAGTGATGTTTTTTGACGGACGTAATGGACCTCGACCTTGGGACTGCTGGTCGAATGTGATGTTTGTTGGATTGAGCTTTTCATGCGGCAGACCGATTCCGAAGCAAGGACGACCCGCACGACCTTCCGGATAGCACATCAGCGTAGCGTGCATTTGCCAATGGTGGTTATCAGGCTCAATGGTGTGGGTGCCCTAGTGTAGATGTAGTTGTGAAACTCAGAGGAAAATAATATGCACTCTGTCTCCAAAAAAAAAACCAAGAATCTGGGTAAAAAAATCAGAGGGGGTTGTGTACAAGACACGACCGCATGACGTTAACTACGCCAAGTGATTCTTTGCATTTTAATTTTAGTCGATTTTCATAGTTGCAGCCTTCCTTTAGTTCAAACTCTAACATAATATCGTGACGGTCGCATCATTGTAGGTTTTCATTTTACACCCAGTATATTCCCGTAAGACGTAGTTAACGTCAAAATGCGCGAAGAAGCAGAAATTGGTCTGCTTTTATAATGCACTAGCCAACCCAAAGGAATCGTGGAAGACAATATGAACGAGTTTGGTTGCATAAGAAAGGGGTCGACATTTTCCCAATTTTCGACAGTCTACCGTCAACAATCAAAAGTTTTCTCCCTTTGAGTAAAATGTTGTATAAATTTCCGACTGATTGGTGGGAAAATATTGAAAATCTACCGATAAATGGCTGAGTTATTACCATTCAAAATCTTACATAATTTCGTGACGGTCGCAACATTTTAGATTTTCAATTGACACCCAGTATTTTGCCGTAAGACGTAGTTAACGTCAAAAATATCAAATTGGGTAATATTTCCATATAAATTTTGACAAGTCCAGAAAGGGTGTGCAAGTTTGGCGGAGGAAAACAAAAACAAACTGTGTATAACAAGCAAATGCGAGTGTTCGTGTGTTCAAATGTCACTAAGCTCTATACATGTTTGCCTATCCTGTAGTATAGAGGCCTACAAGTAAACTGCCACGAACACCAACGCACGATCAATCTTATACAAGGCGATTTCCTCAGAATGAAAACGTATCGATGTTTGTTTGAGTTCTTCTGGACATCGGAATTATTCTGGAATGTCTGTGAATTTTTCAGGGATTCTTACGAAATAACTTCTGGGATTATTTTGAATATCACTGTAAAACACATTCAAAATCCATTTGGAATTCTCATGTGATTGATTCAGATATTTACGAAAACCATTAAATCGACCTTCCGAATTCTTCCGGAAATAATTCTATAATTCCAAAGCAATTCCCAGAAGAATTTTCTGAAGGATATTTGTAAGGGTTCTAGATATTTTTTCCGAAGAATCTCAATGGAATTTCTGGAAACTACCAAAACGATTTACGGTTGAATCTCACGAAAACTTCCGGTAGAGTTTTTGAATGCTTGAATGATATTCGGAAGAACGACAGTCGAATTTTTGGATGAATCTCAGCAGGTTTCACAGAACAATCCCTGCAAATTTTTTTGAAAAAATCCAGCAAAATTTCTGGAAGAATCTTTGAAAGATATTTTGAAGCCTCCTAGCAGGATAACAGAAAGAAATCTGGGGGTATTTCAGAAAAAAAATCCGAAAGAATCCTAGGAAGATACTCGTAAGAGAAGAGTTTTCTTGAAAAATTTAGGATACTCCTAGATCCTAGAGGTAATTCGGGAAGAATTTCTACAAGAATCCTCACAAAAATCTAGCAGGAAGATTTGAAGGATACTCAGAAAGTTTTTCGAAAGAATGCCAGAAGGGTTTCCGAAAGAATAGAAAGATTTTCGGAAGAATTCCAACAGGATTTTTGGAAAAGTTCCAGAAGTATTTCAAGGATATTGACTTAAAAATCTCAGTGGCCTTTCTTGAAGAATTTCAGAAAGATTTTCGGAACCATCCTCGAAAGTATTCTAAAAGGATTTTCGAAAACATCTTGGGTGATTTTCGGAAGAATACCAGAGGCTTTCTCATAAGATTACCAGAAGTATTTCCGGAAAAAATCCAGAGTTACTTTCGGAGGAATTCCTGAAGAATTTCTAATAGAGTAGTACATTTTTTTTGGCAATATCCTCTAAAAATATCCAAAAGAATCGCATCAGGATTTTTGGTAAAATCTTCCATAGTATTTCCAAAATAATTTTCAAGAATTTCGAAGAATTTGATTTCCAGGATTTCAAAAGTAATTCTTAAGGAGATACACGCAAAATCACATCTGCAAAAAAAAAATCCAAAAAAGATGCCCAGCAGAATCACAAAAGGATATCCGTAAGAGTCTCAAAAGTAATACCGGAATCGTAACGAATGTTTTGGATGAATCCCAAAGCGATACCTGGAAGAAAAATCAGAAATATTCTCAAGATTTCCAGAACAATCCCAGTGAGGATTTGAAGGATTCATGAGTGATTTAAGGAAGAATTCCGGGAGAAGCTCCCAAAGAATTGTAGACTAATTTCTGGAACAATATTTTTTATCATATGATATATAGAAATACTTTGATTAAAATGTATTTCTTGTGTAGCATTAACTTTCACTGCAGACACAGCTCGTAACATCAATAATGAATTTAATTTATAAATCTTTATCCAAGGGGCGGTTCAAAATTTTAAAAAGTTTGAAAATCAAAGCTCTCATATGTTTCTATGCATCCTTACCATAAAATAGTGTTCTGTTAAAATTCTAGCTTTCTATGTGATGATTCAAGTTTTTGAAACGATCATTAACTCGCGAGCTATAATTTCATCCCATTTAGCCGCCTGCATTCACATAACACGCACGATATTTATCGTTCGTGGAAGATAACGAGACACGAAAGAAAAAAAGACGGAACCATACCCCAATTTTATGCAAACGCTCTTTCGCCACGTACCAAACGAGACAGTGAATTGCAATGTGGCACGAATTGTTGTGGTTCATGAACTGTTACACTCTCTGAATATGGAAATTACTATGAAAAAATTTTGACGAATGTTCCAAACACGTTACTACTGATATGTAGGTAAAATCATCCTATAGTAAAAACTCATTCTTTAAAGCATAATAAACGAATTTGCTGAAGAAAGCAAGGGGATTTTTTTTTAATTTCCGTACAAAGTGGGCCGAAGGGTCTCAGATTTTCATGAAACTTTTTCCACAGGCAAAAAAAAAATTCAGGGTCGCTTATTTTCCCGGAAAACTCAGTTGGAATTTTTTTGTTTTCCTCTGACACTTCTTACTTTGAAAAATCATAACTCAAGAACAAAGCATCGTAGAAAAAAAGTTTTTGCTGAAAATGAAAGCAATATTTCTCAGAAATAAGAAAAAAAAATTAACTGGAAAAAGTTTTCCACAAAATTTTCCACCGTTGAGAAAATTCGTAAAGAAAAGCCAGAAAAACTATGTTCCAATTGGTGGAAAACTTTCAAAAATATATTTTTGAGAAGGTTATTTCATAAGCTTTAATCGCTGAAATTTTTGAAATGTACTTTTTTTCGTTTTTGAGTTATGGCCAATTATGTGGAAAATGACCATATAAGCCATTTCTTTGAAAACCCATATTTCAATCGAAGCATCGGAAAAACAAAGTTTTTTTTATCAAAGCAATTGCAAATTTTCTAAAACATCTGAAAAAAATATATGGGATTGGTCTCTCGTCGGGATAATTTCAAACTCACAGAGAAGACCCTTGAATACTATATCTTTCGAAGGGTGATTGCCAAAATAATGGACATTTTCACGTCAACAACGGTTTCAGTCACACCGTGCTCTTCTTCCGGGTTGGCCCATCGGACGTTTTGAACCGGTCGATACTCTCTCTCTGGTTCTGATTCGGATGTTGTTGCTGCTGCTGGCCGGACATGGTCCAGTTTCTCATTGCCGTTCTTCCACAAGCAGGATGACGATGATGATAGTATCGGAACAAACTACCGGACCGAGAAATGCAGATAAAGAATTATTGATTTTCAGTTGCTATCACCCATTAAGAAATGTATGACTTCACCAGCTCCACAACCGTAGGACCGAGTTATTACAAAGGGAAAAGGCGTCTTCTTTGGGATTTTAAAAGTTATCGGTACATTTTTTTTTGATCTAGTCTGAGTCCCATATGCTGAAAGTCATCTGACCAATTTGTTGAAATTCCTTTCGTCGTGACAACTTGTATATTTCAAGAAGTAAGATCTTTTGGTTTATGTGAAATAAATGAAGTTTGAGTTTAGGAAGCATTACGAGGAATCTTCCATTTTTGCAAGTATGAAGATAAAATATCCAAACGTTTTTGCAATCGACTAAAGATGACGCGCAGACTTCGTCCTTTGGCGGAGAGGCCTCACGGTGTCTCTGGTAGAAAACATTAATATAAAAAAATCAGTATCGCTGAAATACCCACCAAATGAAAGCTTAGACTTTCCCCTTTCATTTGAGACCGGTTTGAAAATGTTCTATCGGGGGGTCCTGAACATTTTTTTTTTTTATTTTAGTAAGAGATCATAGGTGATCTTCTTCCACCAATAGTATGATACAATGAATCGCTTGTACCATATGATGACAACTCAATCGAACCGTAGAAGGCCATGACAAATATTTCTGGACAAATATTTGAAAAGGGCTGGAGAGGTCTTGAGCTTTTTTTCAGAAACGTTGCTGCTGAACCCTTTTTAGCTCGCCCATGCAAACTAACACCATTATCAGAAAGATTAGTGTTAGCTTTTCCTGATACTAGTATTGGTAAGCGTGATCGAGTTGAATTGGGCTCAACAGCATCTTACAAAGCCATTGTTTACCAATGTCGATGTGCCCTTTTTTAATGTGTATCCAGATTTCCATAAAACAAGCTTGTTTTGGCAGTGTTGCTGTTCAGTTGATTATAAATTCAGTAAATAGTAAAATTGTATATTTTGAATCAAAATTTATTTATTCATACAAAACTAAAATGGTTGTAAAAAGTATTTTAAATTTTATATAAAAAAAAAATGTTTAGAGATTTAAAAGATTTTCAATAAATAACCCTTATTTAGATTCAGTAGTATGCTACCGTCTTAAAACTCAAATATATTTTCAAAAGATATTGGTTTTTACGATCAGTAATAAACAAAGCGTTTGAGAAAACATTTACTCATGGATCATTACATTACAAATGGTTTCACAGATTGCACAAACAACTTAATTGGTATCAATAATAGGGAAATCGGCGCTGCATTGCTTAAGTTGTCGCGTTCTAAGGTGGTATAGCGAAAAATTGGTGCTTGTGTCGCGTGATAAGTTTATAAATTCATTGTTTTGGGTCAACATTTTGGTTTGCTGATTAGAGGTATGCCTGTTAATAATTACAATAAATATATCCCAATTTCACACCTATTAATAAATATATATTTACGCTACACTCTGTCAGGAGACCTGAAACATGAAACCGAAAATCGTTCGAAGATTTGCGTATTGTGTTCAAAAAATATATGTCTGCAAACGTTATCAGCAATAGTATTTGATATTATTGAACAGCACATTCTTCACGACATCAGGATTAAAGTCTGGTATTGTCCTACAAAAATATGTCGAGCTTGCACGTTTATTCGTTCAGTAACCAATTTAAATTTTTGAATATAGCACTGTATAAATATAAATACAATTTAAAATCTACCATTCGAAACATGTAATGATGTGAGAACAACAATCTCACCAAAACTAAAGGCAAAACGTGGTAGACACAGTAATGCAAAAAGTAAGTGCCAATTGAATTGGTTGGTTGTCGAATCTACACGGTTTACCACCCAATGTGCAACATAAAAAAAGCCCATTTGTTCGCTGATGACTTGTTTTTGATTTAAAAAAAAATGTGATTTGAGCACCAGATGAACGTTGCAGTTGAGCAGCTGTCTAAGGAGTTTGGATATTGCAATCGCCCCAAACATCGCCTTTAAAATCAGCAGACTTAACCAATCAGTTCAGGGGTTTTTAGAGGTATCACATCAGCACTTTGATTTGAACGATAATGCAGAAACTGAATTAAAACCTGTAATATACTGCAATAACATTCAGGGGTTAGTTGATTATGTGACGTCCAAACAGGAGGGTTGGCCTGGGCAGTTCAATCTGCAAGCGATGGAGAAGGGTCTTTTAAGGTTACTCTCTCGATTATCGAGCATAATTCCGACGTCATCGGGACTCAAGGCCGTTGTAAGGATACTGGCGTAAAAATAATGTTGCTGCTTGCTGTTGCTTCTGGTGTTTCAGATAAATATGGCAATATTGAGAAAATTTGGAAGACACTGTTGCTTTTGAATAATTTTAGGTGCTTCATTGCTGGAGATTTTAAAATCGTCAATCTGTTTTGCGCTATATAATGGGAGATAGTTCAATATTTCCTTGCTCATACTGTACCACACAAAAAAAGATCTATCCAATGTAGCTGCTCATCCACGAATACTTGGTTACATACGCGTCCGCGAAATGGAAAAGTCTCGGCTCGGACCATAAACTGGCGGAGCAGTTCTTCAATTGTATTTACTATCCACTGCTCGACAGATCACCCGACGAACAAATTGCCCACCAAATTCCTTGCATATTTCACTAGGTGTTGTAAATCCGATTGACAAAAAAGTATAATACATTGATCCAAATAATGTCGAGGAATGGGTAAGCATCAGCAGTTTGATTGTGTGATTCATAAAGATGACCTTAAAATTAATTCTTTTATCACAGGTGAGGATCATCAGTTGCCAAAGCCACAGCAAATGTGGATTCACCAGCTAAAACTGTCAGAAGCTTTTGAAAAATCGGCATGTTTTGGAAGTGAAACGGGATCCAAGTTTGCTAGCAATTGAAATTTATCGTACTTTATGTAAATTATCTCTTTTCAATGAAAAAATGGATTTCAGGCGCTTGATTATTTTGATCAGGTGCATAAAAGTTGTTTTCAAAGGAGTCTGGATGATGATTTTGCAGAAAAGGTTGAGAACTTTTCAAAAACGTGAATTGCTTACCCAATAGCTCGAAGTTCCACAGTTGCGCTATCATATCCCGGAGTTATGTTAAATCACAGGAAGTGGTTTGAGAAAATACGGGAAACAAGGCAGCGAAACCGTGCATTTCGATCTTCAAGTTGCTTAGAATTATGTTAAAGTTCCGGAGAACTCCGAAGCATATGATCGACAGCATCTTTGAACTAATATACAATAGTAAGCATTTGTACCTAAGCAGTATAAACCGTATTTACTTTATCGATATGTCGTGTTTGTAATTGGTTTAAATAGAATGGTATAATTGGGGCCCAGATAGCCGTAGCGGTAAACGCGCAGCTATTCAGCAAGACCAAGCTGAGGGTCGTGGGTTCGAATCCCACCGGTCGAGGATCTTTTCGGGTTGGAAATTTTCTCGATTTCCCAGGGCATAGAGTATCTTCGTACCTGCCACACGATATACACATGCAAAAATGGTCATTGGCATAGTAAGCTCTCAGTTAATAACTGTGGAAGTGCTCATAAGAACACTAAACTGAGAAGTAGGCTCTGTCCCAGTGGGGACGTAATGCCAGAAAGAAGAAGAATGGTATAATCCTTAATCCTTTTTATTAATTGGTTAACTATTCGTAGTAACTTTTCTCATGGCTACCTAGATATGCAGGAAAGAAAATGACTATGTGGACCATAATTAAGAAATCAGTACTGAATTAAACGGCATTGTACTGTTTTGAAAAAAATGTTCAGGACCCCCCGATAGAACATTTCCAAACAGGTCTCAAATGAAAGAGGAAAGCCTAAGCTTTCATTTGGTGGGTGTTTTAGCGATACTGATTTTTTTATATTAATGTTGTTCTACCAGAGACACCGTGGCCTGTGTTATCCGCAAACAAGGATTTTTGACATCCCTGAGGTAACTCAGGTAAGTCAGATGTGAAAATATTGTATAATATTGGTCCCATAATGCTGCCTTGAGGAACACCAGCTGTTACAGTAAGTCTTTCGGAGTTGAAGTTCTGATAATTAACCTGAAGTGTACGATTTGACAGATAACTTTGAATTATTCTAACGATGTATGTTGGAAAATTGAAGTTTTTTAATTTTACAATCCATCCTTCATGCCAAACACTGTCAAATGCATTTTCTATGTATAGATGGGCAAGACCAGTAGAATAGCCTTTAGATTTGTTGGAACGAATCAAATTTGTTATACGTAAATGTTGATAATTGGTCGAATGTCCATATCGGAATCCGAACTGTTCATTGGCAAGAATTGAATTTTCGTTGATGTGGACCATCATTCTGTTCAAAATGACCCTATTGAAAAAGTTTACTGATGGAGGAAAGCAAACTGATGGGACGATAGCTAGAAGCTTCTGCAGCATTTTTGTCTGGTTATAAAATTATTACAACCTTAGCATTTTCCCATTTGTCAGGAACATATGCCAACTGAAAATATTTGTTAAATACATCAACTAATAATGATGAGCTACTTTCTGAAAGTTTCTTGATGAGGATGTAAAAAATTCCATCATCGCCAGGATCTTTCATATTTTTGAATTTTTTAATAATAGTTCCCACTTCTTCCAAATCAGTCTCCCAGGAATTTTTGAAAACGTTCTTAGACGGTTTAGACCAGGGTCCAATTGAGAAGTTTTATTTTCAAAAGATTTCTCAATTGAGAAAACCATTTTTTCAATTTATTTCTGCAGATCCTGCCATATAATTTTCATAGCAGGATCGCGAGTGCGTTGAAATTGTCTTCTACGCTCGTTTTTAAGACTGATCAAGAGTTTAAGATCATCGTTTAAAATCACGGATTTGAATTTTACTTCACATTTCAAAATTTAAACAAAAAAAAAGAATATCATATTTTCTGCCATCAAGGAGTAGACACTGCGAACACAGGTGCGCTTTCACACGTCTAACGCTACCTGGAATATTAGTATTATTCTCTTCCCTGAAGGAAGCGAACATTTCTCTACCCCAAGAAAGAAAATCTCTACATTTATTTTTCTCTACAAAAAAAGCACTAATTTAGTTCCTCCTTAGGCAGTGTCGAGTCTTATTCCTCCTCCATCGCTCCCAAAAATTAAGCAAACGCAAAGCAACAGCAGCAGCAACTTTTCCGGACAAAATGTTTCAATTTAGCAGAAAATTTTGCGTTTTAATATTTTTTAATTTGTTCCGTTGCCTCTTTTGGGGGCCGAAGGGAAGGATCCCATGTACTTTGGAGCTGCCAGTTGGCGCGCCATACTTTGTACTTAGGGCGGTGGGTAGGATAGCAGGTGCAGAGGCGGTAGGAATGGTGTTTTTTTTACAACAATTAGTGCAATATGACTATCCCGCGTGCCTGCGATGCTCGGATTTTCGTGATATCCGAAAAGTTTTTCCAACAACCGTGGTGGGAATTACTGCAAATCGGTGTAGTGACTGGTAAGGGTGGGGGAAGATTGTAGTGGAGCAGCATTTGCTACTGGGAGTTGTGAAAGTTGGCTTTAATGTTATCAGCCGTTGCTCGGTTTTGTTCATCATTATAATGTGCGAATATGGTTAAACTGTTCCATTGTTGTAATGAAATGTTGCTATACAAATTGAAATTTATATATTATTGTTCTTAATGGATACGTATAGAGATAACTTAAGCAACTGTTTCTGTTTCAACCACATTTGAAACGAATGATATATCTTTCTTGGAGGTACCACTGTTATGTTGATGTTTGAGGTTATGGCTTTCAGTCTTAAATAAAACTCAAAAACGGATTTTTGCTTACATCCGACGTTTCGGACACATGTGCAATACACAATACATGTGTCCGAAACGTCGGATGTAAGCAAAAATCCGTTTTTGAGTTTTATTTAAGACTGAAAGCCATAACCTCGAATGATATATCTACAGAATTGTTTAGCATTCATGCAACATGTCCTGCCCACTGAATCCTTCCTGTTGCAAAATGAAGCCGAATATTGAGGCCAAACTCTTACAAGTCATTTGTACTCTGAGATATTTTAAAATTAAAAAAAGCCATTTCTCGAGGAAATTTTACATTCTTCGTTAATTTTGCTGATTTAAATATACTTATGCAAATTTTGACAACAATACCATCCATAATTAAGGAAATCGCAAAAAAAATAATCTTCTTTCTAATTAATTTCAATGAGACCAAATGATAAACGCTATGAACTGACATGTTTGATAACGACTTGCTCTAAAACATGAGCGTTTTTATTGCCAGCGATGCTACATAATTTTACAATTCATGCAATTAATACAAGGCCTTTAGTAGCAATGTCTCATCGTATTTTAATCATACTGCGCTTAAACTGAAATAATTCGTTTGACAACTTGAACATTTTGAGCTTATCCTTTGACATGAGTTCGGATTCAATCTGATGTGAAGAAGGTAGGTAGGTAGTAAAATCTTGAAAACAACGTATTAAAGTAATTATGGGAATTTTCTTGATACTATTTCTGAAACTTGTTCGATATGTGGTTAAATGTATGGAAAGTATGAATGATTCTTTTATTTGGAAATGGTGTTTAATCCATTGATCCTCTTAGTGGTAATCATATGAAATGGTTATCAATAATTATATGGTTTTCATTTCTAAGATTCTATAAATTAAGAGTTGCGCGAAGAGTGGAACCAAATGTACCTATCGAACTGTCAAACTCTCTATCTATCGAGCAGACCAGCAAAACAAATAGTGACTATTTTCGAAGATGAAGGAGAACAATCATTCAAAGAAGCCTCTTGGCGCAACTCTCTGTATATAGACTCTGTCATTTCTGAGCTCTTTTCGAGAAACTCTGCGGCCTCGTCGGACACTAAACGCATTGTGTTATAGAGTGAGCGTTACATTTCCGCTACATGCTGGAACACATTTGTTCTTCAGTATTTTTTCGACCATGCCACTGGGTGCTGCATGCAAATACTTTGGTTAGTGTAATGTTTTATTCACAGGGCAAATTGGTCATTTCCTATATTAAAATTTAAAGCATGTTAAAATTATCCTTATATTATATATTATTGATGAAAATGCTCTGCATAGCTTATAGGATTCGTAAACTGCAAATATATAGGCTAACATCCTGTTGCATTTAAGTTTTAAAATCATTTCAAGACAATTTTACGATGTATTCGTAGTTCTCAAATAAGATTAACAACTATGAAAGATATAGTAGTTAAAATAAAATGATTTGCGTTTGCAGGAGTTCCAAGTTCAATAATATTGATGTATTATCTGATGTATGTTGAACATTACTTATAAAATTGAATGGAAGCATCAAGGCTATTGACCAAAAAGATTATGTTTTGTTGTTGGCAAAATATGGTTTTAATTACGAAACTCAAATTCCTTAACACCCCATTTTGCGTTTTCGTCAAAAATCACACATTTTCATGAATATCTCAGAAATCTATCTTAGGATCCTCATAATTGTATTTTACTTTTGATATACACGACGAGAGAATGGTAGGGCTGTCCTTTATTCGACTATTGACATACTAGAAGTTGCTTGAAATTCGAGTCGAAGTTTTTATTCATTCCTTAATACCCCAATTACGGTATATAAGGTACAGTGGGGGAAGTGTATCTGTGGGATAAGTGGATCATTCGTCTATATTTAGCATGAATACTTGAATATGTTGAATGTTTTCGTACTATTGCTTCGTTTTAGGTTATATTCGTACGATACTATTGCAAAACTGGTACTACACGTACACTAACACAAGCAAACTTGTTAGCTGCTAAAAATATTAATTTGAAAATTGGTTCACATCAATCAAAAATCCATTGTATTTCTGTCTAAAATCGAATACTATTATTGTTTTCGACACATGGTGAGCATTTCAGTTCTAATTGAATGAATTAAAATGGAAAATATGTGATTTTCATAAATACACTCCAACCTCTTTTTACGACCGTTTTTTTACCGACGGTTCTTTTTCCGACCACTTTTTTACGACCGAAATTCAGATTAACGACCGTTTTTATAAATGATCATTATCTTAAAAAGTATTCAAAATAGAGGATCATGATGTTCAGCAAAATTATTCAGTAGTTCAAGGGCTAACATATGGTGGTCATTGAATTGCGGAATTCTGCCGCTAGGTGGCGTTAGTAAGCATAGAAATTTTGTTTTGCGGATATCTCAGGATCCTGACCACTTAGAAAGATGGCGTCTTCGACAAAGTTGTTCAGTAGCTCAAGGACCATCATTTTAAACGCTATGAGATTCAAAATTTTGCCACCAGGCGACACTAGTGAGCATGAAACTTTTGTTTTGCGGTTACCTTAGGAGCCTGGCCACTTAGAAAGATGGAACCTTCGGCAAAGTTGTTCAGTAGCTCAAGCGCTATCATTATAAAAGTCATGAGATTCGAAATTTTGCCACCAAGTGGCGCTAGTGAGCATAGATATTTTGTTTTGCGGATAGCTCAGGATCCTGGCCACTTAGAAAGATGGCGTCTTCGGCAAAGTTGTTCAGTAGCTCAAGGACTATCATTTTTGAAGCCAAGAGATTCGAGATTTTGCCACCAGGCGGCGCTAGTGAGCATAGATTTTTTATTTTCCGGATAGCTCAGGATCCTGACCACTTAGAAAGATGGCGTCTTCGGCAAAGTTGTTCAGTAGCTCAAGCGCTATCATTATAAAAGTTATGAGATTCGAAACTTTGCCACCAGGCTGCGCTAGTGAGCATATAATGTTTGTTTTGCGGATAGCTCAGGATCCTGGCCACTAAGAAAGATGTCGCCTTTGGCAGGGTTGTTCAGAAGCTCGAGGACTATCATTATAAAAGCTATGAGATTCAAAATTCCAAAGACGCCATCTTTCTAAGTGGCCAGGATCCTGAGTTATCCACAAAACATAAATTCTATGCTCATTAGCGCCACCTAGTGGCGGAATTTTGAATCTCATAGCTTTTATAATGATAGCGCTTGAGCTACTGAACAACTTTGTCGAAGGCGCTATCTTTCTAAGTGGCCAGGATCCTGTTGTATGCACACTTGTACTGCCTGGTGGCGCAATTTCACTTAAGCAGTGTTGCCAGCTACGAAAAAAAATTTGAACCCTGGATGAAAAACTGGATTACAGTTAAAGAGTATTGCTTTATTGCTAAGCATTATATTCTTCTGTTCCGCTCAAGTTTAATGGTTTTGATCTTTACTTTATTCTTCTTAAACAGTGTTGCTAGCCACATGAACATTTGTGATTCGGCCGACTGTATGGCACAGTTGAGAACTTTTTTAAATGGCCGTTCAAGTTTTCGTATTTTGGTAATAGATGGCAACACTGCTCGATTGTTATCAAAAGAGCCAATTTTAGGGGGGTATGATATGCAAATACCAAAAAATTTTAAAGATAACGATACCGAATATTCTTCAACTTTGGTAAACATTCGGTATCGTTTTTTTATCGGTATTTTTAAAAATTTTTGGTATTTGCATATCACACCCCTATAAAATTGGCTCTTTTGATAACAATCGAGCAGTCATTATTTTGGGCTTTGTGCAACGTAAGAACTATATCACAATCACACGACGCGACGCGAGACAGGACACAACACTTATGGTTCTTACAAACGTTAAAAGGACATATAAATTACCTTTTTTAACGACCGGTTTCGGGCTTGATGCTGCCCATCATCAGGACGATGTCCAACTGATTGTATAGAAGGAAAACGCACATATACAGCTTCATACTTGGCTAAGTACACGTCGAATGTAGGGTAAAATAATTTGATTTTTCGTCTGGTCAGGTAAAATAGGGGTGATGTTATTGGGGCTTCATCTTCGTTCATCAATGGTTGCTCAGCAGTAGCGATGTACATCGATTCCCAAGCATTCAAATGCGAAGTCTTCCTCACAGGTTTCAAGAGCTTCGCATTATCCCAGTCGACGGAATGATTGAGTTCCACTGTATGTACTGCAACGCTTGACTCATTTGTTCTGCCGTTTTCAGTGGCATTCTTATGTTCTCTCAAACGTGTTTTGAATTTTCGGCGAGTTTGGCCGATGTATACCGCAGGACAGCTTTTGCACGGAATTTGGTAAATCCCCGACAAATCTTCCTTCGGTACTTTGTCCTTCAAGCAACAAAGGCGGTCTTTAAGAGTGTTGGTACTCTTGTACACTGCCTGGAAGCCATGTTGCTTAAGGGTGTTCTTAATCCCATTGGTCACCTTCGGGTAGAAGGGTAAACTAATCCTTCGGATATCCTCTCTCTCTCTGCTTCAAAAGTAGTCGCGGCTCGCCTATGTTTCTTCCTCTCATGCTTGGCAGCAGCTAGCTAGTCTCTAATATTCTCTTACGGAACAGCTTATTCTTTTGAAGGCTGGATATCTTTGAAGCTTTAATTGAAATTAAGGGTCGTGTAAAAATATATCATTTGTCAATACTGGAAAAGCTGTTTTTTAATGATCAACAAATCAAGGAAAACAAGAACGTCCGTGACAAAATGAAGAAACAGACGATTATGTTTTTTTTAAATTTCTGTCCGTCAATTCTGGCAAATGACAAATTTTAAAAAGAAACTTAATCCCATATGATCATAAATTGTCACTTCTTGTACCTTTTTGAGACAAAATAGTCAGGTTTTTTATGGAACTATCCATCGCTTTTCAACCATCATCATTTCAAACAAACAAACAAACGGAACGATTGTCTATTAGGTTGGGCTTTAAGCAGGTCCCAGAGAACAACACTTGCAGCGATAATATCAGGTGACCATCCATTGCCATCATTTTAAAAAAACAAAGTATTTTGGGCTATCTTAAAACCGGTTGACCAACGTCTAAAAATTACGAGTGAAATGGGCAAAAGGCCCAAAAGCAAATTTTGTTCAATCGTATTTTTGGGCTATAAATTTCATAATAATTTCACTCTTATTTTCGAAATAGGCCATTCTTCAGAGCATTGCATTGTATCTGTGTGAATCTCATAAAAATTAGACGATACAACCAAACGGAACTTAATATTTAGGAATAATTTGCGGAAAATCTAGCTTCTTTATGTTCTTTTATATAAAAAATATATTGATAAAGCCAAAGTCGTTCAATGCTCTTAAGGAACCGTACAATTACTTTCCTGTCTTCTAATCACAAATATTATAAAAATGTCATGCTTTCGGGGTAATGGCGTTCGGGTTAGTGACATTCGGGGTAGTGGCGTTCGGAGTAGTGGGTCGTATAACATTTCCCCACATACCATTACCCCTATAAGGGCAAGCAATAAGGCCTACTTTGAGAGACTCTGTCAGAGTGCCAACGCGAATCCGTGGGGCGGTGCCTACAGGATCGTTATGGCAAAGACAAGAGGTGCAATGGCTCCTACAGAGCAATCTCCAGAGATGCTGGAGGGGATCATCGAGGGGCTCATTCCGCGCCACAACCCTAGTCCTTGGCCTCCTTTCGTAGGACAGCCGGGGATTGGGGCTGGCGATGAGGAGAGGGTAACCGATGAGGAACTTGTAGGGATTGTAAAATCCCTCAGAATAGGTAAGGCACCAAGTCTGGACGGAGTTCCAAACCTGGCCCTCAAAGTCGCAATCTTGGAGGCTCCCGGGATGTTCAGATCTGCTATGCCTGGACGAGGGAGTATTTCCAGATGTGTGGAAGAGGCAGAGCCAGGTACTATTGCCAAAGGCGGGAAAACCACCCGGTGACCCGTCGGCTTATAGACCAATATGCTTGATCGACACGGCGGGGAAGGTGCTCGAGAAGATCATCCTCAACATACTGTTGAGGTACACCGAGGGTGTAAATGGTCTCTCAAGCAACCAGTTCGGCTTCCGGAAAGGAAGGTCCACCGTAGACGCTATTCTGACGGTTAAGAAAACCGCTGAGATAGCACTCCAGCGTAAGAGGAGGGGGATTCGCTACTGCGCAGTAGTGACTCTGGATGTAAGGAACACATTCAATAGTGCTAGTTGGGCGGCTATTGCTGATGTGCTCCTGCGTCTGGGGATACCCGAGTACCTGTACAAGATTCTCGGAAGTTACTTCCAGAATCGGGTATTAGTCTATGACACAGAGGTGGGTCGGAAGTGCTTTCACATAACCTCAGGAGACCCTCAAGGTTCCATCCTGTGTTATGGAATGTCATGTACGACGATATTATGCTGGAGGTCTACGGTGAATCGATCGAAGAAGTGGAATGGACTGCAGCCCACTCGATCGCAATTGTGGAGGAGTGGATGGGCTCCAGGAAACTGGAATTGGCTCACCACAAAACTGAGGCGGTTGTTGTCAACAACCGAAAGTCGGTGCAGCAAGCGGTGATCAGTGTAGGCGACTGCATAATCACTTCGAAGCGCTCCGTCAAACACTTGGGGGTGATGATTGACGCCAAGCTTACCTTCGGTAGCCACGTTGTTTATGCCTGCAAGAGAGCCTCCACCGCTATTGTGGCACTGTCCCGGATAATGTCCAATAGCTCTGCGGTGTACGCCAGTAAGCGTAAACTTCTGGCCAGTGTCGCCTCGTCCATACTGAGGTATGGTGGCCCGGCTTGGGGCACGGCTTTAAGTACCAACAGCTATCGTAGCAAACTGGAGAGTACATATAGGCTGCGAGAGCGTATCGTACCGTGTCACACGATGCACTCTGCGTCATCACCGGTATGGTGCCTATTGGTATCCTTATCATGGAAGACATAGAGTGCTGCGAAAGGCGCGGCACAAGAGGCATACGCAGGACTGTCAGACTGGCCTCTATGGTCAAATGGCAGCGTGCGTGGGACAGTTCCACCAAGGGAGTGTGGACTCACAGGTTGATTCCGAGGTTAGATATCTGGGTCAATAGGCGCCATGGGGAACTAACATTCCACCTGACACAGGTCCTTTCGGGCCATGGTTGCTTTAGACAGTATCTACACCGTTTCGGTCATGCGGGTTCTCCCGAATCTCCAATTTGTGCAGGTTTAGAGGAAACGGCGGAACACGTTTTGTTCGTGTGCCCGCGTTTCCGCACAATGCGTGACCGCATGTTTGCCACATGCGGTCGAGACACGACTCCGGACAATCTGGTTCAGAGGATATGTGAAGACGAGTTTGGCTGGATTGCCGTTTCATCGGCTATCACCCACATCGTCTTGGAACTACAAAGGAGATGGTGCGTGGACTCGAGGAGTGGCTAGTGCAGACGCTAAACAACAGGTGGTTCACAGTCGGCTACGTAGGTCATATCGGTGCCCTGCGGTCGAAATCGACTCTTACAGCGATTAAGAGGCCGCGGGGAGAACATCCTGGTAGCGTTGCTATCGTGGCGCCGGTCTACTGGGTTGGATACGAGCCTCTGGTTGTTCGGCCACTTCGTCAGCAATCCCAGCTGGTGCTAGCTGATAGGGCCTGAGCCTTCAGTAGGTCAAATTGCGAAGCCAACAGTATCAGTTCTTGATACATGCGGTACAGCTGGGCGCGGGCTTTGTGGTCGACCCTGCCCGCCATCAGCGGACAATGGGAGGTAAGGACCACATGGGAAGCTGGCAAAGCGCCAGCATGCTACCTTGGTGGACCCCCCTAAGCCTGCCATCGATGTTCGTTGCTGCATAGCTACGCAGCTAACCTGGAGGTTGCGATGTGCAATAGCCCCTCTCCGAAGCAATGCCTTCTTGGTGGTCCCGGAGAGACGAAGGGTTTGGCGGCAATGGGAATGGTTTAGTGGGTCGGGGGTGTAGTCCTGTTTACTGCTTGCATGTTGTAAGTAGTCCCCAACCCCACACGGCGTCTGTTGAGCAGATTATCCCCCCATTGCTAAGAAAAAAAAGAAAAACCATTACCCCGAAAACCAGTACTTCGAAAACCAGTACCCCGAAAACCAGTTCCTCGAATGCGACACTTCCCGAAAATCAGTGATGCACTTCGAATGTTCTTTCCAGGATGCTCGCGAATTTGAGCCAAGAAATCTATCTTGCTCGTGATCTGTATGACACGCGAGGTTTATTTAGTTGTATAATAGTTGTCGGTGTAATAACTGTTAACATTTCTATCAGTGATTTTTCCTTCTTTCAATCATCGGCTGTTCTTTCAAGGTTGGCATTATAAGTGTAAATATTTTAATCAGTGATTGTACCTTTTTTGAGTTATAGGCTGTTGTTTCGAGTTGTACTATTTGAGTTGAAGTCGTGACGATAAATGCGATTCATCTATACTGTCCCTATTCGCATAATTATCCCATGTAAAAACAGTATCAAAATCAGCATTACCATCAGTTTGAAAATGATTTATTGTCACTGCTACATTCTCAAAATCGAATGCACACATATTTTGATTCTCACTTGGCCCTAAAAGAATAGCTGGTTAAATAGATAGATAAAAAAAATGGTTAAAAAAAGGGTAAATCTTTGATAACAAGAGCATAAGTTTAAATCAAAATCAATTGACTAAGTATATTTTGAAGTAGGAAACACTTCGTCCTACTGAGGGGAAGTTTCACATTCCCGGAGCTCAGATTCTCTTTGTCATATGTGTTAGAGACAATTTTATCAACAATAACCGTACCTAACCTCAACTTTATATTCCATATTTGGTGTTCATTTATCGTATCCTCATTTTGGCAATAATATTCGGGGTTATAATCCATTCGGGGTAACGAACTATTCGGGGTAATGGGTTTCGGGATCTTGGTTTTCGGGGTACTTGATCATTCGGGGTATTGACTTTCGGGGTGATGGTTTTCGGGTGGCTCGAGAGGGTGCTTCAACGGATGATTCGAGTGAGTGGCAACATTATGTTTACGTACTCAATGGATTTTCACCTTATAGCTATTCGGCTCAAAATTTGCATCAATAAAGTGAGCATATATCCCAAACTTACTGCGAGTTGTAAAATAATTGGCCGACAAAAACCCCCTATGACGAAGAGAGCAAAAGGGCTGAAAATACGTCCGTGGTGGATAAAAAACGTATTATCATCAATTGTATCACGAATCCAAACCTTAACATATTTTTGCTGATAGCAATTTCTACATACAGATTATAACGTCAACCAGTCCCGCAAACATGCCGCAAGGTCTTCCTGAACAATCTCATGTCCCGAGTAGTGCTGCAGCTTCAGTCATGTGCGTAAATTTAATAGCTTCACTATCTATCTTTGTAATTTTGCTGTACACGCAAAAGCCCCGTAGCCGCATTGCCCATATCTAATGCAATTGTTCGCTCGTTTGGTGCCTTGTTCTGCACTACTATATGCACTATGAAACCCTTGCTGTTGGCTTGCTCTGGCCGAAGTCCGACAAAACCACCGCAATCAGTGCTGCTGCCTTCTCAACCATTATCCGGTCGGGCCCATGTCTAGTCTAGTCGACCGATGCCATTCGATAGAGAGGCCTTCTGGGTTTATCTCTGTGGACATCGGACAATCGGTTGTTGGTTAGCCATCCTGATGATCAACGTCGTTACTCCCATCCGCCACTTTTGCCCCGTCGACCAGCTGGATGGAAAGCTAGATGGGTTATTTTTAGAACGTTGACCAGCTTCCATGAACACGCAGTTGTAGTTGTTGGCATTTTGTGTTGTTCGGATACTATACTGACTTCATCCCTATCCGTCCATGGCACTGTGGAAACTGCAACAATACTAAATTGCTCGAATACCTCTCTTCTGGGTGCATGACTTTCTATGAGTGCCTCTGCAAAAGCACACAACCGCACGCTGGAGTGATTTGGATGAACCATGGTCAAATTTATTTTCTCTCCTCAATAGTCTTTACGTGCAATAACATTGGCTAATATTTTGTTATAGCTTAATTAACTCAGACAGAGCCTGATTCTCAGCGTAGTATTCTTTTCACAGTTAACCTTTACGTTACCGGCCTCCGACAAGGCATTTTCAAACAGCTGCCATTTCGTTAATGTCCATTCGATTTTTTTGAAACTACCCTCAGTTTACTTTAAAAAGGTTTCAGTTATTTGTCATAAATGGACAATTCTGTATTCGAAACTATGCCGGAGATATTCCGGGATGTACTGGGGTCACGAGGGTGCCAAATTCGGGAAATGTGATTTTTTTTTTATTTTTTCAGCTACAACACTAAAGTTTTTATGTAAAACTTGAGATAATGGTCGATTGTCATCATTTCAACATTATTTAAATAAGTGGACCTTTCCGGAACATCGTAGCCGGTTCCGCCAGGGCCAGTTTGGGGTCATTTCCGTTTCATGTCCAAAACATACCGTGCGACGTCTCAATTTTCATGAATTCGGGAGAATATGTCAACAAAAGAAGAAAAACCCCGGTACAAACAGATGTGGCTACTCCAGATCTCCTGGCACAGGTTCCACGAGGGCCTTTCTGGGGACATTTCCGTTTTATGTCCAAAACATACCGTGCGACGTCTCGCTCTTCATGAATTCGGGAGAACATGTCAATAAAGGAAGAATAAACTAAATTTAAATAGATTTGGCCACTCCAGAGCACAGGTTCCATGAGGGCTTCTTGGGGAACATTTCAATTTTATGTCCAAAAACATACCATGCGACATCTCAATCTTAATGAATTTTAAATAACTTGTCAATAAATGAAAAATAACACAGTAATAAAAGATTTGACCACTCCAGACCTTCTGGCACAGGTTTCATAAAGGCTTCTTTGGGGATATTTCTGCTTTTGTCTCAATCTTTGTGAATTGTAAAAAAACATGTTAATAATAGAAGAATCAACTTATTAACATGTGATGTGGCCACTCCATAGCTCCAAGCACAGGCTCCACCAGGTCCTCCTTGCAGATATTTCAATTTAATATCCATAACAAACCGTGTGACGTGTCAATCTTCGTGAATTCGAAAGAACATGTCAATTAATGAAGTATGAACTAGGTATCAACTAATTAGGTCACTCCTAATCACCTTATACTGGTTCCGCCAAGGCCGCTTATGAGACATTTCAGTTTCATGTCCAAAACCTATTGTGCAACATTTCAATCTTCATGAATTCGACAGAACATGTCAATTAATGAGGAATAGACCCTGTGTTTTCACTCCTGAGCATCACGTGCAGGTTCCAGAAAGGCTTATTTTATGACATTACCGTTATTTGAAGGAAAAACTGTGTCAATAAATGAAGAATGACCTCGCCACCAACAGATCTGGCTACCCCAGAGCACAAGAAATAGGTTTCGCCGAAAAACTTTTTTGAAAATTTTCCATTATTTGAACAAAACATGATATGCCACGGGTAAAGCATAATGAAAATTCAGAAAAAGTATTCAAATAAATCTCGGATAAAATACATACAAACTGATGTGGCTTCTCTTCACTGATGCAGTCTTAGGCAGGATCTTTCTGAACACTGTTTTCCACGATTTTTGGAAAATATGTTATGCAGATCTTCATGAATACGCCATGAATGCACTGTGCAACTAGTTAAAACTCAGCAGAAAGCTGAGAAGAAAACTAACAAGGAACCCACCAGAACTTTGTTTCGAACATCATCAGAAATCCAACAAGAATCCTAAAAAAGTTTTGGCTAGAATGTTACCAAGAATCTATTGTAAACTTCGGAGAATATTTTCTATTTATTACTCAGGGTTTCCAATAAATTTGGTCGGCGTTAAGTCAGAGGGGACCAAGTACAAAACTTGGGAAAACTGGATTATTCTCTCATTAAATGCGAATTTACCATACCTCCGTTTCACTTTGATCAGATTTGATGAATGTTGTAAGCTGCGAGAGATATGTAACAAATTCACTTTGGATGATCAATAAAAATCGATAAAAGTATGCAGTCAGAGTGGACCAATTGCTTATTACCACAACAGCGAAAATGATCAGCGCGCTGAGGATTACGAGGAAATGAAAAACATTTCAAGAGATTTGTCAGATTTTTCGACATCGGATGATTCTTCTACTTATCCACCAAAAGAAATTTATAAATATTAGTTAATTCGATGCATTTGATTTTGATTTTTGACCATTTTCCATATTTGGATGGGTGGTCAGAAATTGCAACAATTTCTGTGCAGACAGAGCGGACCAAGTATTGAAAAGCAATAAACTGACAGTTTATTGCATTTTTTGAGTCAATTTCGGAGTCCGATAGAAGTTTATGGTAGTTCTAGTGTGTATGTATGGAATGTCCTAGGACCCGCTTTTTTGACCAGTATTTTTTGGCCGGCATTCAAGATTTTCACTTGGCCCACTCTGACTGAACGCGTATTTGAATATTTCTAGTCTTCAATGTCCTGACCCTGTCAAACCTTAATTTTCAAGCTATCGTAATGCCACTGATTTCGGTATTGAACATATGGATTATTGAAGAATTTACTATACTGGTGTCGAAGGGTCTTGATAATCTGCTTATCTTAAAGATATGCACCCAGTTTGACCATGGAAGCATTAAATGATTGTTATTTTCCTAGAAATTGTTCAGTCAGAGTGAACCAACTCACTGAACGGTCGTCTTTAGTTCAGTCAGAGTGGACCAAGTACACATAGTCCATCAAAAAATCGTTGTATCAGAGGTTTGGATTATGATTTTTCATGATTATCACTTCACGTTATATTGTTTGAAACTAACACAAAAATGTGTACAAATATTGAACCTAAATTTAAACGATTTCAAAAATTACAGAGTGTTAGACTTTGAACCCATTTTTTTCAAAATATGAAAAATTTCACTTGGTTTACTCTGACTTAACGCCGACCATTTGTTGATAAAAACTTAAAAGGCATTCGTTTTGGAACTTCTCATAAATGCACCATAAAAACAGTCTTATGATTTATGAAATCCTTTTGGATTACTGACCTTTGGCATATTTACTGCTAATAATTGTTTTAACAGTATAAAAAAAGAACAACCTATTGCCCGTTTAAAAAAGAGTAAATTCGACCAAACGTCGGTTCCGCCAATCGTACCGCTCATTCATGAATGGAGGAATTCCACGTGCAATAGAATAAAAATTTTGCTAAGAATATGTCAAGGATTTCATCAGAAATTAAACAATAATCTATCCAGCAATTATCTAATTTGGAACCCATTCGAGATTTCATCTATTACCCGCAAAGGGTTTTCCTACAGATTAGTGTTCGGTCCATCGATTGTGTCACTTGCTCCTACTGGGCAGAGCGATGCAATAGAAAACAGACGTGTCCGGTTCTCGCAGCGTGAAGAAAAAGTGGTGTAATCCAGTCATAAATGTTTGGTCCATCGATTGTATTGCTTGCTCCAGCTGAAGCGAGCGATGGGACCGTAAACACCCACTAACCCAATGTACTTTCCAAGACAATTATGGAGATACAGAGGTATATTCAGTCTTTGATCTCTCGTTTCGTGCTCTTTGAGAATGGTTCGCTAATCTCAAGCCCAATCATTAAATCTCTGTGCATCGTCGACTGCTCCGGCCAATCACGGAGTGCAACTACGAAGCGGTCATCTATGCTTGAGCTCATCATGCTCATTATCCGCAAAGGTTTTACTTACAAATTCTTCATGCATTTTTTCTTTTTTTATTTTTGAAGCTTGAAACTTAATAAGTTCATTCACCCCAATTCAAATTGTATCGCTCTGGAGTGGCCAAATCTTCGTTTATTGACAAGTTTCCTCGAATTCATGAAGATTCAGACGTCGCACGGTATGTTTCCGACAAGAAACGGAAATTTCCTGAAATTGGCCTTGGCGCAACCTGTGTCAGGCGCTCTGGTGTGGCCAACTCTAGGAATATTTAGCTTTTTCTTCCTTTATCGACATGTTCTTTTGAATTCAACAATATTGAGACGTCGCACGGTATGTTTTGGACATAAAACGGAAATGTCCCCAGAAAGGCCCTCGTGGAACCTGTGCCAGGAGATCTGGAGTAGCCACATCTGTTTGTACCGGGGTTTTTCTTCTTTTATTGACATATTCACCCGAATTCATGAAAATTGAGACGTCGCACGGTATGTTCTGGACATGAAACGGAAATGTCCCCAAACTGGCCCTGGCGGAACCGGCTACCATGTTCCGGAATGGTTCACTTATTCGAATTATGTTGAAATGATGACAATAGACCATAATCTTATATTTCACATAAAAGCTTCATTGTTGTAACTGCAATATATAAAAAAGTAATCACATTTCCCAAATTTGGGACCCTCGTGACCCAGTACAATCCGGAATATCTCCGGTATGGTTCCGAATTCAGCATTCTCCATTTATGACAAATATCTGAAACCTTTTTAAAGTAAACTGACGGTGGTTTCGAAAAAATCGAATAGGAATTGACGAAATGGCAGCTGTTTGAAAATGCCTTGTCGGAGGCCGGTAACGTAAAGATTAATAACCTTTGCGTTCCTGACCTAATTTTCACAAACAAATTTCGTGATCTTTTGGCTCTAATTTTTACAATTTTTAGCCTATTTTAATGAAACTTTGACACAACATCACATCACTATTCAAGTTTTATCTGGGAACCCAAGTCGGACGGCTGTCCAAAGGTCTTCTCTTCTTCTTCTTCTTCTCCTCCTCCTTCTTTAAAAAAAAAGACACTACACGTTAATGCTTCCAGTGGGCTGTTTGCCCTTTGAAGGAAGCACCACACTAGACAACGGACTAGCATGCAACGCCCAGTGGCATAGTCGGAAAACATTCCTCTCGAAAAGTTTTCAGCCTGAGGCGGGAATCGAACCTACACTCCTTAGCACGATGCGGCTAAATGCCTCGGTGACACTAACCGCACGGCTACGAAGCCCTTCTTCTTCTTCTTCTTCTTGGAATTATGTCCTCACTGGGACAGAGCCTGCTTCTCTGCTTAGTGTTCAATGAGCACTTCCACTTCGTTGGAAAATCACGAAAGATATACTTCGTGAGTTCTCTGGAGGAATTGTAGAAGGATTTTTCACTGGTTATGACAAATATTTTCCGCAATGAAAATAATGATTTACAATTATCCCAAAAAAATCTATTCATCTACGAAATTTATGAAAATCGTGACTTTTGCGACCGATATCCCGAGGCCACTCCTACAAAAATACTAGCTACGCCAATGCTGGTACGAGCCTCGACGACTCGCTTACGCGAAGGGCAATCCTGAAAGTGAGACTTATGGTTGACCCCCCTCCGCTCTTGGCACCGACGGCATTGAGTGGGGTTCTGGAAATTTCCTCCAGGTTTCTGGAACTGTTCCCATGTCACACGGACATCGAACATATGCTTTGCTTTTTCTAAACTTTAATATTATTTAGATAACTTGTTTTAAGCACTTAAAAATATTGCACTTGCACTTTAAGCACTAAAAAATATTCTTGAGAAAGCCTTTTTTGACGAAAGATTGGGTTCTTTTTATAATAACTACTAGGACTAGGGAAAATCCGAGTAAATCATTTATTATATTTTTGATCTCTTCAGGTAAGTTACTTTGAAGCTCGCGACTAAGGAAGGCCCCAAGTTATGTTAGAATCGTTCAAATTCAAAATTATGACCACCATTTCGAACCAGTTACTCCTCTATGTACCGACGGGAAGTCATTTATTGAAACCGAAAGTGCGTTCAGCAAAGTCCACCCCTGACCTTCATTGAAAACTGCCGTCCACTCCATGACCATGTTCAGACTGAATCACATATTCTCACTCCTATACATTCCACCACAGCACAACTGCCGGACTCCACCGCCATGCAATTGCGTGAACCTGTCGAAATGTGGTTGCAACTATATGAAATTATGTCCCCTCTATGTCGGACTACCGGCTGCTATTAAACCAATCGAGCTACGAATCAGCATAAATTGAACCAGGAGCTGGTTGAAACGTTTCTGCCGGAAACGGTATAAACGGAACGAAACGGGAACAACAACCCCGGTGATAAATTGATTTCATTTTAATTGAGAGAAATTACCGGGGACAAGTGCGGCCACAGAAGCAGACACCACCGAATGAGGATGACCAGTGACCACCGACCGGCAATTTGCTCTTCCTCAGCTATTTGCGAACCATTCGATACGACCAACGGTGGGTTTTTGGGCCACGGCATGGATGGGCACTATGGGCAGTTCACCGGGCGGATCGTTTTTCACTGCTCACCCATTCGTATCGGGAAACCGAGACAGGGTGGTACCGTGAAACGGGGAAGCTTTGAGAAGTTTGTTTTGAAGTTATTATATCTGCATTACGCCAAGAATTTTATTTTAGTTATTGATTGATGTTGAAAAATTGCATGAGATTTCATTTTGAATAGACTCATAATTTTCCATTTAATCACAAGTCAAAAGTTTTAGGTAACTTTAATAATGGGTATGTAAACACATGGAAAGTTACAACGAAACTACTATTTGGCATTATTACAGTTGTAACTGGATTGGACATTGTTAATAGAGAGCATGTATGAAACTTGCAACATTTGCATTTTGAATTCTAAAAACATATCACAAGAACTGATCAATGCTACCCCTAACAACAGTAGTTAGCTTTCCGCGTGTAGGATTTGGCGCTGGTTTACGGCTGCCCATCGTCAACCGCACCACACACACGTCGAAAGGTCGTATCACTGACTTCAGCATCACAGCCCTCGCCTCGAGGTGGGTTGACCAATGTGGCGAATTTGTGACGAGTTTTCGGTTGGCAGATAGTCACAAAATCACTGACCGCAACATCACCGCCAGGGTAAATGCACTGGAATTGTAGATTTATCGATGTTTGAATATTTACTCTTTTATGCCGATTAAACAAGTGCACTGTCGGATCAGCTGATTTCGGTTATTAACTCTATCGTTCACTGGTGGCACTGGAGCCTTCCTTAGCCGAGTGGTTAGAGTCAGCGGCTACAAAGCAAAGCCATGCTGAAGGTGTCTGGGTTCGATTCCCGGTCTGTCCAGGATCTTTTCGTAGAGAACATTTTCTTGACTTCCCTGGGCATAGAGTATCATCGCACCTGCTACACGATATATGAATGCAAAATGGCAACTTTGACAAAGAAAGCTCTCAGTTAATAACTGTGGAAGTGCTCATAAGAACACTACGCTGAGAAGCAGGCACTGTCCCAATGGGACGTAATGTCAAGAAAGAAGAATATCATAAAGTTGTGAATTCCACATACTTTTTTGAAAACTGCAACAATTTGTCCTTATTTTAAATCGCTCAAACCAATCGATAAAGATCATAAAACCACTCAGCCACAATCAAAACGCCAAAAGCAGGGAACAAAGCATCCAGAACTTTCTCTCGCCGGAAACCAGTCGGTAAAGTGAAATCGCAAACAAATAATTGAATAGGAGTGCGGAACGTGTTAGCCAACACTTTTTTTTTTGTTCTCCGGGATTCACACTCTGACCTTATGTCTCACCATGTAACAGAGGAAGCAAGTATGCAGCGCACCATAGTCGTTGGACACCCGACCAGAATCACATAACAAGATTATTGTAATTTTGTTATGAGACCAGAATTGTTCTTTATGTATTTCTTTGCATATTTCTTGGAATGTATTTCTACCTTTCCCGTAAAAAAACAGCTGAAAATACGTAAAGTAATACAATTTGTAACAATTTTGCTACCGTCGTCGGGGGTGACAATGGGTCAAAAAGCGATATGTGCGATTTATTTTTTAAATAACTATCGCAATTTAACTTCAATAAACTTTTAATTTGGTGTGTATGTACTTTGACGGTACATTAACAACTGTTCAAAAAATTAAAGACAAATATTTATTCACAGTGGCACCACAAGTGAATGAAAAATGACCCAATCTCACCCCATAGAGGGGGTGACATTGGGTCACTGTAATTGAAATAACTTGTTTTTGAGAATATGATTTCAAAACCGTTCACAACTGAAAAATATTGACAAAAAAGGATGCAAACAGGACAAAAAGATATCTAAGATATTTCACAAGTATGATAAACCCACTTAAAAGAAAGATTATACTGAAAATTGAAGAGCTATGAGAAAAAATATGTAAACCCAACATTTATCGTCAAGTTAACATAAATTTTCTTGGTTTTTCCCTCAAATTGTCTTCAAAGTCTCATCCCCATTGCTATAAAGCCCATCCAGTTTCCCCAAAGGTGTACTGAAACAGTGATTATTTTAAACCTTCGCAAATAGTTAAATTTCGGTGCGACATTCCACGATCAATAAATTTCAGGCAGAAGTTGACGTCATAATCCCAGTATTTCAGCGACCCAACTCATTTGTACTTCCGTGAGATGTTTCTATAATATGAAAACACTAATAAATAATCAAATTTAGAAAAAAAACACCCTTTTGATAAAAATTTACGATGTTGCTGCGCACGAAACACAGTTGCTGGTTTGAGAAGTTGTCAAAATGCGTTATATTGTTATTCAATGCACGGAATACTCAAGTAGACTTGTTTGATGTTTCAGAGATGCTGTATTTAGAAATAACAAACACATCTTAATGAAAAAAGAGAACACCCGGCATCTTAAAATGTCAAAAAAGTGGACTTGGAATTTCATTTACTATCGTTCTTGCTTGACCCAATCTCACCCCCATTTTCAATGTTTTAGACATCGTACCGAAAAAAATGATTTTTTTGTGGGAAAATCAAACAGATTCCGGTAAATACCTGTGATGTGTAATGAAAAGACTTTCAACATTCTCCTAATACCACGATAGAGGCTAGAGTACATGCGTGATACTTTGTACAGGAGAAATTTAATGTTGTAAATTTTATCTAGTTCCAACATGTAAGTTTATTGATGTAGTACACAAAAACTACTATTTCTAAAAATGTATATTGTTATGAATTATGTGTTATAATATGTTCCCTAACATATGAATTATTAATTTTAGTAATATCATCGTTATTAGCTGAAATATTTCACAAAACATATTTTTCCGTTTTGACCCAATCTCACCCCCTAGACCCATTGTCACCCCCATCGACGGTATTTTGGAACATTATATAAAAACTGTTGTTACTTTAACACTCAACGGTACATGTTGTATACCAACTGGTTAAAATCTTGTTTCTTCCATCTGGTCAGGACAGCGAAACAAAGCGATGTGCCAAAGCGGAATCGTGCGAGAATCCGGAGAAAGTGCCAACTCGTATTTGTTCGAGCTTGTTTGAATGTTGGCATGGAACAAAAAAAAAAGATTTCCGAATACAAAAAAAAAATCTCCGCACACAAACACCAAACTTTGGCTGTAAAATTTCGATTTTCATTCAGATCCAGAATTTTGGGCTACACACCGGGAAGAACTGGAGCGCAGTGTGCTCAGGAACCGGAACACTTGGCAAGCGTAAATCGTTAATATTCAGCCGCGTTATAAAACGGAAGGCAACGAATTCGAGGATAACAAAGGAATGTTTGTCTTGAATTCAAGTGGTGATATGGACTTGTATGTGCCAAAATGAAATCATAAGATATTACCGTAATTTCAGGAAACGGTCTGATGGTCACGCAAGAAATTATCTCAATCGAGAAACGCTTCTCACGGAGTCATCAATGTAATAGTTTTTCTACCGCATCGATGAAAAAGTGGAATCGATCAACTGGAAATGGACAGCCATTCTGACGGCGTCAGTTCGTTCAGTAGTTGGAAGGTGCCGCAATTTTGTATCGAAAAACTGTTGCCAGGGATGCCAAATCATCAGAAAGCAGTCAGTTTTAGAACCATAATGTATGAATACAGTGAACGACAAGAAGACAAGAAGACAAGAAGACAAGAAGACAAGAAGACAAGAAGACAAGAAGACAAGAAGACAAGAAGACAAGAAGACAAGAAGACAAGAAGACAAGAAGACAAGAAGACAAGAAGACAAGAAGACAAGAAGACAAGAAGACAAGAAGACAAGAAGACAAGAAGACAAGAAGACAAGAAGACAAGAAGACAAGAAGACAAGAAGACAAGAAGACAAGAAGACAAGAAGACAAGAAGACAAGAAGACAAGAAGACAAGAGACAAGAAGACAAGAAGACAAGAGACAAGAAGACAAGAAGACAGAAGCCAAAAGTTAGAAGTTAGAAGCCAGAACCTAGAAACCAGAAGTCAGAAGTTAGAAGTTAGAAGCCAGAAGCCAGATGCCGGAATCCAGGATTCAGAAGCCAGATGCCAGAAGCCAAAAGCCAGAAAGTTGAAGCAAGAATCCAGAATTTATAAGCCAGAAGCAAGAAGTCAAAAGCCAGTCAGTCAGAATTCAGAAGTTAGAAGCCAGAAGTCAGAAGGCAGAAGCCAGAAGTTAGAAGCCGGGATTCAGAAGCCAGAAGTCAGAAGTTAGAAGCCGGAAGTCAAAAGTATGAAGCCAGAAGTCAGAATCCAGGAGTCAGAAGCTAGAAGCCAGAAGCCAGAAGTCAGACGGCAGAAGGCAGAATCCAAAAGCCAGAATTCAGAAGTTAGAATCCAGAAGCCAGAAGTTAGAAGCCAGTAGTCAGAAAGCAGAAGCCAGAAGTTAAGAGTTAGAAGTTAGAAGCCAAAAGTCACAAGTTAGAAGCCGGAAGTCAGAAGCCAAATGTCAGAAGTTAGAAGCCGGAAGTCAGAAGTTAGAAGCCAGAAAACCAGAAGCAAGAAGTCAGAAGACAGAAGGCAGAAGGCAGAAACCACAATTCAGAAGTTAGAAGCCAGTAGCCAGAAGTTAGCAGCCAGAAATAAGAAGTCAGAAACCAGAAGGTTGAAGCAAGAACCCAGAATCCAGAATTTAGAAACCCGAAGCCAGAAGTCATAAGCCAGGATTCAACAGTCAAAAGCCAAAAGTCAGAAACAGAAGTTAGAAGCCAGGATTCAGAAGCCAGAAGTCAGAAACAGAAGTGAAACACCAGAAGCCAGGATTCAGAAGCCACAAGCCAGAAGTTAGAAGCCGGAAATCAGAAGTTGGAAGCCAGAAGCCAGAAGCCAGAAGGCATAAGCCGGAAGTCAAAAACCAGAAGTCGGAATTCAGAAGTAAGAAGCTAGAAGCCTGAAGTCAGAATTCAGAAGTAAGAAGCTAGAAGCCAGAAGTCAGAATTCAGAAGTTAGAACCGAGAAGCTAGAAGCCAGAAGTCAGAAGGCAGAAGCAAGAAGTTAGAAGCCAGGATTCAGAAGCCAGAAGTCAGAAACAGAAGTGAAACACCAGAAGCCAGGATTCAGAAGCCACAAGTCAGAAGTTAGAAGCCGGAAATCAGAAGTTGGAAGCCAGAAGCCAGAAGCCAGAAGGCATAAGCCAGAAGTTAAAAACCAGAAGTCGGAATTCAGAAGTAAGAAGCTAGAAGCCTGAAGTCAGAATTCAGAAGTAAGAAGCTAGAAGCCAGAAGTCAGAATTCAGAAGTTAGAACCGAGAAGCTAGAAGCCAGAAGTCAGAAGGCAGAAGCAAGAAGTTAGAAGCCAGGATTCAGAAGCCAGAAGTCAGAAACAGAAGTGAAACACCAGAAGCCAGGATTCAGAAGCCACAAGCCAGAAGTTAGAAGCCGGAAATCAGAAGTTGGCAGCCAGAAGCCAGAAGCCAGAAGGCATAAGGCAGAAGTCAAAAACCAGAAGTCGGAATTCAGAAGTAAGAAGCTAGAAGCCTGAAGTCAGAATTCAGAAGTAAGAAGGTAGAAGCCAGAAGTCAGAAGCTAGAAGCCAGAAGTCAGAAGGCAGAAGCTAGAAGTTAGAAGCCAGGATTCAGAAGCCAGAAGTCAGAAGTTAGAAGCCAGAAGCCAGAAGGCAGAAGGCAGAAGTCAAAAACCAGAAGTCGGAATTCAGAAGTAAGAAGCTAGAAGCCAGAAGTCAAAAGACAGAAGCCAGAAGTTAGAAGCCAGAAGTTAGAAGCCAGAAGACAGGAGGCAGAAGCCAGAAGTTAGAAGCTAGAAGCCAGAAGTCAGAAGTTAGAAGCCAGAAGCTAGAAGTAAGAAGTTAGAAGCCATAAGTCAGAAGTCAGAAGCCAAAAGCCAGAAGTCAGAAGCCAGAAGTCAGAACCCAGAAGTCAGAAGTCAGAAACCAGAAGCCAGAAGCCAAAAGTCACAAACCAGAGTCAGAAGCCAGGATCTGGAAGCCAGAAATCAGAAGCCAGAAGTCAGAAACAGAAGTGAAAACCAGAAGCCAGGATTCAGAAGCCACAAGTCAAAAGTTAGAAGCCAGGATTCGGAAGCTAGAAGTCAGAAGTTAGAAGCCAGAAGTCAGAAGGCATAAAGCAGAAGTTAGAAGCCAGGATTCAGAAGCCACAAGTCAGAAGTTAGAAGCCGGAAATCAGAAGATGGAAGCCAGATGCCAGAAGCCAGAAGGCAAAAGGCAAAAGTCAAAAACCAGAAGTCGGAATTCAGAAGTAAGAAGCTAAAGGCCAGAAGTCAGAATTCAGAAGTTCGAACCCAGAAGCTAGAAGCCAGAAATCAGAAGGCAGAAGCTAGAAGTTAGAAGCCAGGATTCAGAAGCCAGAAGTCAGAAGTCAGACGCCAGAAGCCAGAAGCCTAAAACCAGAAACCAGAAGCCATAAACCAGAAGTCAGAAGTAAAAAGCCAAAAGCCAGAAACCAGAGTCAGCAACCAAGATCCGGAAGCCAGAAATCAGAAGCCAGAAGTCAGATGCCAGAAGTCGGAAGTCAGAAGCCAGCAGCCAGAAGTCAGATGCCAGAAGTCAGAAGTCAGAAGTCAGAAGTCAGAAGTCAGAAGCCAGAAGTCGGAATTCTGAAGTCAGAAGCCAAAAGCCAAAAGCCAGAAGTCAGAAGTCAGAAGCCAGAAGCCAGAAGTTAGAAGTTAGAAGCCAGAAGCCAGAAGTCAGAAGTTAGAAGCAAGAAATTAGAAGCCAGTATTCAGAAGCCAGAAGTCAAATGTCAGAAGCCAGAAGTCAGAAGTTAGAAGTCAGAAGCCAGAAGTCAGAAGTTAGAAGCTAGAAGTTAGAAGCCAGGATTCAGAAGCTAGAAGTCAGAAGTCAGAAGCCAAAAGTCGGATGTCTGAAGTCAGAAGCCAAAAGCCAAAATCCAGAAGCCAGAAGTCAGAAGTCAGAAGCCAGAAGACAGAAGTTAGAAGTCAGAAATTGGAAGCCAGTATTCAGAAGCCAGAAGTCAGATGTCAGAAGCCAGAAGTCAGAAGTTAGAAGCTAGAAGTTAGAAGCCAGGATTCAGAAGCCAGAAGTCAGAAGCCAGAAGTCAGAAGCCAGAAGCCTGAAGACAGTAGCCAGATGAGAGATGAGAGATTAGAGAAGAGAGATGAGAGATGAGAGATGAGAGATGAAAGATGAAACATGAAAGTTGAAAATAAAAAGTAATAATTGGAAAAATTTAAATTAGAAAATTGGAAAATTGGAAAATTGGAAAATTGGAAAATTGGAAAATTGGAAAATTGGAAAATTGGAAAATTGGAAAATTGGAAAATTGGAAAATTGGAAAATTGGAAAATTGGAAAATTGGAAAATTGGAAAATTGGAAAATTGGAAAATTGGAAAATTGGAAAATTGGAAAATTGGAAAATTGGAAAATTGGAAAATTGGAAAATTGGAAAATTGGAAAATTGGAAAATTGGAAAATTGGAAAATTGGAAAATTGGAAAATTGGAAAATTGGAAAATTGGAAATATTGAACGATTTGAGCAATATTAAAATTGAAAATTTTTATAATTTTGAATCCTAGTTTATCGAGTACATGTGGGGAAATTATAATACATCTGTTTTTTCTGGCAACACTGCTATTCCCAATACCCAGCAGGTCGAAAATCATGGCAAATAAAATAAATGTGCTCACATCAGCACATTGCAATTTCTTCTCGTCCGGGATTCGATTTACTCAGATTGGTAGCCATCGGTAGTCAGTCACCGAGTGCCGGAGAGTAGTGCTTGATTTGAGTACGTAGCATTTTTTACGATCCGCATGACATCGGACAATACATATACTGCATCCTGGGATTTGGTCGGTGAGTCTAAGCACCTTCATGATGAGGTGCTTCGCTTCAACACTACTGATTCCAATTTCGGACGCACTCAATCAAACTGGAACGAGATTGATGGGCCCTGGCGTATCCTGCTACATGAACGAATGTTACATTACGTCTGATGGCTTCGAGAAATTCCAACCAGCAGTGATTACCGATAATTACCTTTTTGCCGAAAGGCGAAGCGGAACTTTCTCCGGATGGATGGAGTCAAACTTATGAACGCAGTTAACTCAAAATCTGCTTTGTTGAGGTGAATAATCAAGTTTCGGATCCAACTTATCTCAAGATCGTGAACTTTCTTGCTCTCGGATGGAACTTTGTCTAACACCGAAGAATGTGACATTGTTTTGCATACGATGGTGGATTCTAATGCATAAGCAGCGGAACGCTGTACGGAATAAACTTTTAATGAGAATTCCTCGCCAAAAAGTTTGAAACATCAGTTTGTCCTCCCCTCAGTTGGGTAACTTTCAAAAAACCACCGGGTGAACTGTGATTGGATCTGTGGCATTGTTCCTCGAATGACATAATTATATTCGTTTGTCGTCATACGAGCCGGGCTTTCGTTTCTGGCATTCCTTGGAAGTAGATTTTTTGACTGCAGGCTCCGTAAACGGAAATCCTAGCCTTGCTGGCATCATCCTGAAAGGAAATAACCACAAATCACTTCGGGAAACGTTGCTCGAAGGATGATCTCTCGAAACTCGACACTCAGTGACAACCAATAACAACCAACCGTATTATTTTTCCCCATTTTTTTCCACCGGATGTACAAACGTATCAGTGACACTGACTTCGTCGTACTTGCTTTTCCCTAAAGTCCACATTCTGTAAGCAACCATCAGGTAGCTCCTCACACCGCACTGTCCCTGTGCAGTAGGGTGCGGCTTTTTTTTTAAACCCCTAGAACCAAAAATTGTGCTTGCTCTAAAATTTTCATTATAATTGTTTTAACATTAGTTCTCACTTTTTCCAAATCAGTCTCCCAGGAATTTTTGACAACGTCAGTTAAGGCCAAATCAATCGTTGAAGGAATTCTAGAAGATAAAGGGTATTAAACTGCGAAATATCCTGAAGAGCATCAAATAAAATTCTGCCGTTGAAATTACTTTGCGAGTTATTCCATTGGCGATGTTTTGCATTAAAGTCACCAATGACAACAATTTTTGACTTTTTTCGAGTCAACTTTCGCGAGTAAGTTTGAAGCAAATTAAGTCGCTACCCAGTGCATTGAAGAGGCTAACAGGCAGCTATGAAAGTATTTATACCCAGCTGTGATTCAAAAAAAAAAAACACCCCAAGTTTCAAAAACTTTGGTTTCAAATGACGAAAAAAGTTGATGTATTGTACGACCACGTGCTGAATCTAGGCGATCATTTCGATAAACAAAAAAGTTTGGATTCAGCTTTCAAGTCAACTGTGAATGGTTTTTGGTTTCTCGTTTTTATGTGATTCGCATTCAGTAGACGAACTTTTGGGTTTGAGAACTTCCGACAAAAAGGTCGCACCCTATTGCCCAGGTCGGATTGGACTGCTCGGAGGCCACGAAGGTGGTGCTGCTCCCGCTGCTGCTGTAAAACGGTGAAATGTACGACGTCCATAAAAATCCTCGTAAAACAATGTTTATAACACCTTTCCGTCTTCCGGTCTTCCTTTGAAGGAGCTTCGACGGGGTGGGGGCTAAAGAGGACTAACAAGTACAATATGGGAAGCGTTAAGCACATTGTTTTCCGGTGTTGAGTTCACTTGGAGGTGTTGGCATTTTTGACTCGAAGGTGGCTCAACATGTGTGTCACGGGGGCTTATGTCGAGGTCGTTTTGTGTGCTGGATTAGAGAACTTTAAATTTTGATTTAAGAACAAATCTCAGCGAAAACATACTGGGTTTTTATCAATTTTTAAACTTTAATATTAACATTATTACTTCATTTCTTGAAGAAGATACGCATTTCGTCTAACACTTGCCGGGGATAGATTAAGAAGTCAGTGAATTCCATTTATCACTAGTTTTACTAGTTCAAAACAAACTTCATGAATTTATTCAAGAGCTGAGATTTATTCAAGAGCATTTGACCTGAACTCTCTGATGGTTTGGCGAACCTAGAACATTTTATATGTAAGGAAGCTTAATTATACGTACCACTTGGTATGAGGTATCTTCAAACCATTTGAGGATCCTGTAATATTTAGTATGTAAGTATATGAATCATCATTGCTGTGCACTGAGAGCCCTGGTTATATTGTATGATCCGAACTCTCAGATTGTTTGACGTAATTCAAGAGAGCTATAATTCCATCATTACAATTTCTGTAATGTCGTATTCTATGACAGCTACTAAATTGGGTTTGACATTCAATACAATTATACGATGGAAACAGATATTTTATGAAATTTTTGATGAAATGTAGATTCTGTAGAATAAAGATTCTTTTCCATAGAATCGACTATTATCAAGGCCATATAAAGATACCATTGAAAAAAAATGTTCCATACATTGACGCTTATATTGAGCTGTTCGGTAATCCAATCCGCATGGTTATTAAATTCAATTAACTCATAACGCATGGTAAAAATTGATAAATTATAGGTAAAATGATGAAAAAAATAATCCACGTGCTCGGTTGGCATTCAAACCCAGGACTCTTGTATGCTAGACGAGCATAATTTTACCCATAATTTACCCATCTTTACCAAGCGTAATGAGTTAATTTAATTTAGTTTCGTACATTCCAGATTTGTTTGCTCAACTTAGTTATGCATTTACATTGAGGATAGACATTCATTTCTAGTGGGCAAATTTTTCCATGTTATGAACAGGTTGCCAGTTTCAAGGAAAATTTGCTTACCTTTAGGCGTTTTATGTGTTTTTTTTCGGTAATTCACTAAATAAAATCCAAAATTTATTGATTTACCAATCGGTAAATACAGAATCAGGGCCACACAAATAAGTGAGTACCATACTTCTCTAGTTTTGGAAATTTATAGCTGGTAGACTTATGGGGCCCAGATAGCCGTAGCGGTAAACGCGCAGCTATTCAGCAAGCTGAGGGTCGTGGGTTCGAATCCCACCGGTCGAGGATCTTTTCGAGTTGGAAATGGTCGGCGTTAAGTCAGAGTGGACCAAGTACAAAACTTGGGAAAATTGGATTATTCTGCCATTAGATGCAAAATAACGTTATCTCCATTTCACTTTGATCCGATTTGATGAATGTTGAAAACTGGGAGAGATATGTAACAAATTTACTCTGGATGATCAATAAAAATCAATAAAAGTATGCAGTCAGAGTGGACCAAGTGCTTTATACCATAACAACGAAAACGATCGATGCGCTGAGAAAGTCTAGAAAATGCAAGACATTTCAAGTTATTTTCCAGATTGTTTGACATGGAATGATTCTTCTTCCCATCCATCAATAGAAACTCATAAACATGTCATAATTCGATGAATTTTATTTTGATATCTGGCCATTTACCGTATTTGAGTAGGTGATCAGAAATTGCAACAATTTCTGTGCAGACAGAGTGGACCAAGTGTCAAAAAGCAACAAACTGATTGATTATTGCATTTTTTGAGTCGATTTCAGAGTTCGATAGAAGTTTATGGTAGTTCTATGGTGCATGTATGGACTGCCCTAGAACCCGCTTATTGGACCAGTATATTTTGGTCGGTACTCAAGATTTTCATGAACTATGTGCACTTGGTCCACTCTGACTGAACGCATATTTGAATATTTCTGGTCTTCAACGCCCTGACCCTTCAAAACCTTAATTTCCAAGGTATCGTAATGCCACTGATTTTGAGATTGAAGATATGGATTATTGAAGAATTTACGATACTGATGTCGAAGGGTCTTGATAATATGTTCAGCTTATAGATATGCACCCAGTTTGACCACGCAAGCATTAAATGATTGTTCTTTTTCTTGAAATTGTTCAGTCAGAGTGGACCAAGTGCACATAGTCCATCAAAAAATCGTTCTATCAGAGCTCCGGATTGTGATTTTTCATGTTTATCACTTCACATTATATTGTTTGAAAGTAACACAAGGATGGGTAGAAATATTGAACCAAAATTTTACTGAGATAAAAAAATACAAAGCGTTAGACTTTGAGCCCGTTTTTCTCAAAATATGAAAAATGTCACTTGGTCCACTCTGACTTAACGCCGACCAAATGTCCTCGAGGGCATAAAGTATCATCGTACCTGTCACACGATATACGCATGCAAAAATGGTTATTGGCATAGTAAGCTCTCAGTTAATAACTGTGGAAGTGCTCATAAGAACACTAAGCTGAGATGCAGGCTCTGTCACAGTGGGGACGTAACACCAGAAAGAAGAAGAAGAACAACGAAGGCTGTACACATGGAGGTGTCTTACATAATGGCATTGCGACGTTTCGTGTCACGTCGCAGGCCACCCAGGGAGTTTTGGACAGATAATGCCACCTGCTTTCAAGGCGTAAATAATGAGTTGAAAGCAGAGATCGAAGCCAAAACAAAAGCCTGAGCCCGTCATCATAAGATGGAGCAAATGGTCGGAGGAAGCGAAAGACCTGGCGGTCGGAGATTTGGTTCAGGTGGCTGGCGATACGGTGAAGAACCGGTGGATTCGAGGACGAATTGAGGAAGTTTTACCGGGAAGAGACGGAAGAGTGCGGCAAGCGCTCGTACGGACATCGCCAGGGACCCTACGAAGATCAGCCACAAAGATACTCGTTTTGGACGTCGTGGAGTATAGTGCACCAGGCTCGAGACAGCACTGAGTTTTAAACCCTCGCCAAGGTCCACGGTCCACGAGCGGTGGTATGTGACGACGGTGTTCCACGACTACACCGATAGATGCGATGCATCAACCGACGACCGACATCAATTGGAGATAAGTCATTAAGGTAGAGAGGGAGGGGAGAAAACGTCATAGATAGATGATAGATTGAACGATACATGGTATCGTCCATCTAATCTTAAATCTATAGCTGAATTGTTTTGCTAGGTTGGACTTAGCATGGAAACATTTGAAGACTCAATTTTGACTCTTTATAGTCGGTTCACTAAAAATGTGAGTACATATCTTCACGGTAATATTGTAAAATGATTAACTTAACAAATCCTCATTCTAACTGGAAGCTTACCATCAATAAATTTCGAGTTTGCTCTCAGGACTTAGTGCAACCTAACCCCAACACTTCGCTTATCAATTATCATGGTATCTGATTTTGTACAGCCAATTATAGAAGCTGTGTCAACATGACCCATCCACAATGAAATAATAGGGCTCTGAAGCCTTATTCCAGTTTCACTACCTTGTTCAGTTTTCAAATGCTTTTCGTCGGCTCAAGCGAGAAAAAAACAATTTCCGGTCTTCAAGGTTTTATCACACCTCTTGGCTAAAACTCAAATTTTGGATGTGTTTGATTTTTCGTGTCCCTTTCGAAATGTCAGATGGGAGAAACCCCAGTACTGAAAAGTAAAACCCCTGTGATGTTTTTTTTTTTCTTAAGCAAACGTCAAACATGATCAAAAGTGTCAAGGTTCAAATTTGGACGTATTGTTGAAATTAAAGTTTAAATATGCTATAAATAGCTGTTGATTGATCAGGAAAATTTGCCAAAGTAGTAGTAAGACACACTCTATGGTGTAATTCAATAACAACAAGATTTCAAAAAAAAAGAACTTAAACTTTATTTCCCGAATTCCTTTCTTTTAAATGGACAAAAATCATGCCAGAAGAACTGCTTTCTGGCTCAAAGTAAATCCATCCAAGGATTTCAAAAGTTTCGTTGGTGAATCGCTTCGCTGGATTTCTTTTTCTAGAATTCATAAAAAGTGAGAAAAGTTTAATAATTAGTTCATTATTTCCTTCAACATTTTCAGGACACTTACACGAAAATTCACAAGGAACTTCTTCTTAAAACTCCTCTACAACTGCGCCATAAAAATTCATAGAGGATTTTCCATTGAAATGAAAACATTACTTCATATACTTTTTTTAAGTATCTTGAATTTATTCTAAAGCATCACTCTAAAAGTAATCATTTTCAAGTTTTTGATAGTTTACTAGAAAGAAAATATTTTAATGATAAAATAGATCATTTTCATTAGTTATTCGTAATTCTCTATCAAAAGCATTAGAGTATAGGCCATATTTCTTTCTATTGACTATTTTTTCTCAATGGAGAATGCACATGAGGCTCTGCACAAAATTCTTCCTCTCTCTTTGACTCTTCCATAAAATTTGTAAACAACAAGACCAGTAAAAGTCAAAGTCGAATTCAACAATTTGTTTTCTAATCTTTTATTTATTTCGTTCTCTAGTTTGAAGAAGTAAGGACTAGGATTCTGATGCATGGACAATATCGGTGTAATTTCTTGGCTTTATCGAGGGATCCGATTTTGCCTGATAAAGGGGCGCGCCTGTGGAGAGTGCATGCACCACACTCTTCGAAGGGTAGGAACCTTTCAGTTAGAATCCTTTTCTGTGATCAAGTTAGGAATTACAACTGTAAGAAAACCGAATGCTTTATCACTTCTCGATAGTGACAAAGTTAAACGACATGCACTACACAAAGGACACGGGATATACTACAATAGATCAAATATTGGTCGCAGTGGTTTATGTTCCGAACAGAAAAAAAAAAAAAAGTCAAAATCCCATGCAAAATCAAAACAATGCATAGACTCATTGGTCCCAAAGCCATATCTAATTGCGCCTAAACCATCAATTTTAGATACATGGTGTCTTCGGCAAAGTTCCTCCATATTTTTCCAGTGAAATTAGGGTAGACCACATGGTTTACGAGATTAGAATACAAAATTTTTTGCTGACACATTTTAGCCTATAGACTGTTCTACAATATTTTATAATAACGTATATGGAACAACTTTGCCGAAGAACTTGAATTCCTATTTCTTATGGTTCGCGAGTTATGTTTTTTTAAACAAATAAGTTAGGGTGGTCCTGAAAAATCAGTTTTTTCTTGATTACTTTTTATACTATAATTCTGCGCAAAAACTTTGTTCAGAGCACTTTTGTAATTTTTCATTGCGCAACTTTTTTCCCGGAAGAAATAACTTTTCTATCTCTTATGGTGCAGAGTTATCAGAGGAGCAATTCTCGCCGAGACCGGTCCACTATTTACACTTGGTCTTTCGGAATGTTCAAATTGCTCTTTCATAAGCTCCTGTCGAGTAGGTTAAGAAACTGTGTTCGATTGGTCAAATTGATGGATCCCTCGATAGTTAAAATTAAAAAAGTTTTTGAGGACCCCTCGATTTTCGACAGTTCTAAAACTGACCAAAATTTCACTCATCCTTGCGTTTAAGCCCTTCAATTATTCTGAATTAGAATAATTCTAAAATTCGCATTGTGTCATCAAAATGGATTTATTTTTACGAAAAATAAACTTTTTAATTTTGAAATTCTCCAAAAGTCTTCTTATTCTTCCATTCTAGGGTAAGATGATGCAAAATTTCGATTGGGAGAAAAGTTTATTTTTAAAATTTCTCTTCCAATTGAAAATAAATTGATAAACTTTATGGTGGTTGAAATGCTGTTCATGTAAGAGATTTCCTCAAAAACATTTTGAAATCAATCCTATTATCACACGGAAAACATACAGTATGAGAAAAGTCAAACAAATGTTTACCTTATTTTGTGAAAAACCTCTAGTTTTGAGTATACCACAATCAACTTTATTTTGGACTAATAAGTTTAGTGTGTGTTTTTATGCATATTTTTTTCGAATGCTTGAGATATTTGTCTGTCATAAACATCAATATTTGGTGTTTCAATCGGAGAATTTATTCCGCACAGTAGCTTAGAACTTTTGCCCACTTACAAAGGAAAAATTAACTTAAAACAGAGCTTTTTTAATGCTGTTCTTCTTATTCTATGAGAAAAAAACGGAAAAAATCAACGGTCGACATTTTGATTCACCTTAACTATGTCCATTTTGCCCTATTTTACCCTAAGATTGCAATTCGTATAGAATACAGAACAACTATAACTGATTGCGGCAAACTTGGGCTAACTTAACCTTCATCTAGCCAACATACTTTTCACATGCAAAAACACACTAAAATGTGCATAACTTTTTTGTTTCTCGAGGGATTTTGTTGAAATTATCAGAACTTCCCGAAAAACTCTTCAAGTTCATGATCCAGGAAACTTGAAAATATGGTCCACGTGGTTCCGGAGTTATTCCGGATTGTCTTGGCCTTGGTCTCCAAAATTGGCCACATTGTCCATTCAACGGATATCTCAAAACCCAGATGAGCTAGAAGGTTGGTGTCTTCGACAAAGTTGTTCAGCAGACCAAGAGCTATCCGTCAGCAACAATCTTAATTGGGAATTTATCCGCTAGGTGGTACTAGTAACAATGTTTCTTCAATCTTCTATATCTCAAGATCCTGATGAGCTAGAAGGTTGATGTCTTCGGCAAAGTTTTTCAACAGACCAAGAGCTATCTGTCAGTAACAATCCTGATTGGGAATTTATCCACTAGGTGGCGCTAGTAACAATTTTTCTTCAATCATCTATATCTCAAGATCTTGATGAGCTAGAAGGTTGGCGTCTTCGGCAAAGTTGTTTAGTAGACCAAGAGCTATCTGATAGTGATTGGGAAATTGTTCGCTAGCTTGTGCTAGTAATAAATTTTCTTCAATCTCCATTATCAACGATATATTGTTAAGCTAGAGGATTGGTGTCTTCGACGAAGTTGTTCAGCAGATCAAGGATTTTTGGGCAGTTGCAAATCTTATTAAAAATTCATCCCGTAGGTGAGGCTAATATCAAATTTTCTCGAACATTCTCTATCTCGAGATTCGGATAAGCTAGAAGGAAGGTGTCTTCCGTAAATTTGTTCAACAGATCAAGGGCTTTGAGTGAAAAAAGCATTTATAACAAATTGATGATCCAACTCATGTATTGTGGCTGTTGAGTTGCATAAGCTACAAATCAAGCGTGCAAAATCTCGAACATAAAATATGGGAATTTAAAATTTTTGCCACGATGTGAATAACTTTGCCGAAGATAAACTGGAGCCACCCAACATTGATCTGCTTGTTCACTTTTGATGCATACTATTAAAGATGATTTGTTACTAATGCCACCTCGCGGATAAATTCCCAATTAGGTTTGTTGCTGCCAGATCAGTGTTGTGAAAAACTCAATTTCTGATAACTCACGCTTGAGATTTTTCATGCGTGAGTTGTCAATCACGCAACTCAGCAGTCAAAAACTCATGGATTAGTTGGCTCACCTTTTTGACTCATTGTCTCGTATTTCCACAGTTTACTCATACACAATAATTTCTTGTTAGTCTGGTAAGATTATATTAATCCTCTCTAACGTAAACAACAACATTCGGGTTTCACGAGGTTTTGACGGGTTTTGCGACTGAATCATGTTTTACGGTTTGAGTTGATTGAGTGATTTTGCATCAAAATCTTAAGCGTGAGATTTGCGAAGCAGATCTCTAATGAGTTTTCTCTCACGGGAGAGCATTTTGATTGAAATTTGAGTGTGAGTCTATCAACACTGTGCCAGATAGCCCTTAATCTGCTGAACAACTTTGCCGAAGACACCAACCTTCTAGCCCATAAAAATTTTGAGATATAGATAATTGAAAAAAAAAAAATGTTACTAGCGCCACTTAGCGGATAAATTCTCAACTAGTTTTGCTATTGTAGATAGCCCTCAGTCTGCTTATCAACTTTGCCGAAGACACCAACCTTCTAGCTCATCAGAAACTTGAGATATAGAAGATTGAAGAAAATTTGTAACTGGCGCCACCTAGCGAATTTTTTGTTATTGCCAGATAGCCCTTAGTCTGCTTAACAACTTTGTCGAAGACACGAACCTTTTAGCACATCTGGGTTTTGAGATATCCGTTGAATGGACGATGTGGCCAATTTTGGTACCCCAAGACAATCCGGAATAACTCCGGAACCACGTCGACCATATTCCCAAATTTCCTTGACCATAAACTAGAAGATTTTTTCGGGAAGTTCTGAAAATTTCAACAAAATCCATCGAGAAACAAAAAAGTTATGCACATTTTAGTGTGTTTTTTGCATGTGAAAAGTATGTTGGCTGGATGAAGGTTAATATATTTTTCCTGTGGAAAATATTTTGAGTAATAAAATAAGACATTTAGAGTCAATAATTAAAATAGCCTGTTTCGCCCCAGATGATTATTGATATATTAGAGCCTTTATAACTGATTGTGACAGCTGAAATAATCATTTTTTGACGTATAATGATCTGGGGAATTTATTAAACCTCTTTTTAACCGATCTCGTTCACTGGAAAGCTTATATTGCCCCAGTTTCCCCTAAAAGTTCATTTTTTAACTATAAACAGTAGGCAAAAGTTCGTTTTCAGTAAATCAATTTGGTTAGAAATGGCTTTATGTTTATAACAATGGATACTTTAGTTATTCAAAACTCTCCATTGAATCTCATTCCGTATTTTTCCAATTAGGAATTTTTAGAAGCAATATTTTTAGAATAACTGTGATACTTGAAAAATTTGAATTTCACATGAATCAATCAGAGGTTAAAAAAATAATAAATTGAGAATTCTTCATGGAGCTTTTCCTTAAAAGTCCATTGACAAGTTATTTTCGACACTTTTTTCAGCTTTCTTCAGGAATTTATCTTGAAACTCATCCTGTGATTTAGGATTTCAGCGCTTTAGTAGCTGAGATTTTAGATGGATTAACGTTTTGTGCAGCCAATCAACAAGTTCCATGTCTTTTCTTTATAGTGCGCCTTCAAATCACCCAAAATCATTTGATTTATCCCGTGAAATTCTCATTTCGTAAAATGTGGACAAATTTGATGTTTATATTATGGACCCTTCATTTGATTACCATGATATCCGGCGCGCTGCCGACGTGCCTATCATGGACCCACCTGGAAATGCTAATTATAAATCATCTTGAGCGGTTTCATTAACAAAACTGTTCACATATCTGTATTTATGCACTTTAGGCCATAAATTTTGCCTGAAACTGCTACCGAACAATGCAAACAAAGTTCCCCGGTGGATTATTATAGAACTAAGGTTGCTTTGCGTGTTAATTTTATATTTTTTCTGTGTTCATAATACGCAAAGGGTCCATAACTGGCATCGACTCCCTATAAAGGAAAATTAACGTTTTGTTCTCTTCGTTATGGGCGATTTTCTGAAATTCTGCAGTAATATGCGCCTATATCCGTGACGAAGCTCAATTTCAAATACAACAAGAAGAATCGATTCTTTTGAGAATATCTTCAAGAAATTGCTCAAATTTTGCATGAAGATTACTACGAAAACATATGTGAACAAGTTCAATAATTTAGTATCGTATAATCCTGTCATGTAAAAGTTTTCTTTTACAAATCCGATTCCAAACATTTCGGCGAGGAAATTTTTTAATTTTTTTTTCAAATAGATTGCTAGTGATTTGGTGTAGTCAGATTCATATATATCTCTGTAATTATATTGTTAATTCTTTTACAAATGCTTGAATGCTTTTTGAATTAATTATGGAACACTAAAAGAGAAATTCTTATAAGTGATCCTCGACAGGACTAAAAACTATAAATACTAGAAAATTTAAGAACTAAAGAAACATCATCAACATAATTCTCCACATACTTAAAAATAATGAAAATTATTTTGGACGTAATTCTCGTTATGACTGAATGATACATGATGCAAGTACCTATTGGAATGACACAAAAACGTGTTTTGAAGATGTATTGAGCAAGAAATGTATTTTTTTTTTCGAAACAAAGAACGGAAAACAATCATTTGTAAAATCTTAGGATACAAAGCTGGGTCTAATATCTTCTTCTTCTTTCTGGCGTTACGTCCCCACTGTGACAGAGCCTGCTTCTCAGCTTAGTGTTTTTATGAGCACTTTCACAATTATTAACTGAGAGCTTACTATGCCAATAACCATTTTTGCATGCAAATATCGTGTGGCAGGTACGATGATACTCTATGCCCTGGGAATTCGAGAACATTTCCAACCCGAAAAGATCCTCGACCGGTGGGATTCGAACCCACGACCCTCAGCTTGGTCTTGCTGAATAGCTGTGCCTTTACCGCTACGGCTATCTGGGCCCCAGATGGAACTCCCAAAAAAACCGTAGGAACGATAGCTTTTAAGACACAATATTGAGAGATAACAAAACCAAAATGAATAGTCATGAAACACAACAAAAAACGAGAAAAGTAGGATATTATTTGAAACCCGAGCGGTTTTGGTCATCAAGTTCATAAACGTTTCACCTTTGAACATAAGACACCTGCTGTGCGAAATAATCTCGGGGTAGAACCACACACGTGGAAGCTTTCATCATCTTCCGCAACGTAACGAGCGAGAGAAAATTTGAGCTTATAATCTACAACAAGCGAAAATACCACCCCGAACCATCATCAGTGGCACATCTGTTACTATCCTCCATCATCAAAATTAGAGTTTTCCGAAGGAAAACGACTCCGGAGGGCAGTAGCGGAAGAAAATTAATACTCCTGTCATTTTTCTGAACAGAGAAAAACAGAGATACCATCCCTGAAGCTTCCCCGATGGTCCTCTATTCCGACCATGGTCCAATCCTTCCGTCGTCCGGGGGGGCTTCGATGGTTTTTGTTTGCCAGCAATTTGGTGACCACATGAAAGAGACCGGTGAAAAATGAGTACTTTTGCGATGCTTCCGGAGGGCTACTGCTGCTGCTGGACATTATTAATCATAGCAATTTTCCACGTGGACCGGCAGCAACTCTGTCGACGTCGTAGTTTGCCTGGAGGAGAATGAAAGTAGGATCTTGCGACAGTTGGTGAGTTGTTTGATGGTTCACATGTATCACGGAGATGATGAGACTAACAGCTTGTTCAGGAATAATGTGCATTCTTTTCGAGACAGTGTCAAGTTCATCCAAATGCTGGTGAGTTCCAAAACTTGTTATTTGATAATAGTTATTTCGAAGTGTTGTTGGGTCGTAAGCAAAGAACTTTGTTCGTCAAATGAAGGGTTTTAATTTTCCTCGATGTGGGGAAAGGTCCTTGCATAACTTGTCAATTTGGCTTTGTAGATGGATGTTTACTGGCTCATATCGCAAGAGTAGGAATAATAATGTTCAAAGTTGCCAAATACTATAAGGCAGTCTTCACCAGATGTGTGACGATAATTTGTAAGCGTAAATGGAGATCCATACTTTCTGGGGTTTCATGGTAATTGGTTGTAACCTGGGAGGGAGAAACCGATACAAAATTTATGTACGTCACAGTAAGCCGAGATTCTACTCTGTGTCACTGTGAGCCTAGATATGAAAGAATGGACAAACATGATAAAAGAGCGTAATTGATCAAAACATATTTTTGCATGTCGACAAAGTTTGCAACAATCGGTTGAAAATCGATTCCTGTACACCCAAAAGCAATGTCACGACAGCACCTTTTAATTTGATCGAATTTAAAGCATTAAAGCATTTACTCTCTTCTAATCAAAATGAAAATTAAATGCCATAAAACTATGGCCCTTTTTCCATGTTTGTCCAGAAAGAGCGAAGGTACACAACAAAAGAAAACTAGCGATTTTTCCCAAGCCTGCCTTGACTGTCGTTGATGAGCGGGAGTTAAATTGCCATTTGGAAAAGTGTTGTTTCATATTTTTAGTGTGGTATCTGTGCCTCCCTCCCAGGTATTAACCATTTAATGAACCATCCATAACGGATGATTTCAAAAGAGTTGTCGTACACTGCCTATGAAAAGGCCTTCTGCTGATTGTAGGCAGTGATGCTAATACTCAATCCATCATCTGGAGCAGCTCAGATATCAATTTGAGAAGTTGCAGTCTGATGAAATGCTTAAGTCGTTCAAATCTTGGATTACTTAGGAAATCGTTCAACCTTCATGGTATCTGCTACAGGAGAAGTGTTAGTCATAATGCTCTGCTCGAGAAGAATCTGTCACGAGTTGACGAATTGGCATGTATCAGATAATGAATCATTATCTGATCATCGCTACATCTCTATGAACATATGAATATTAATTCGCAGACTTTGCATTTTTCATACTCCACAGTTGGCGCCAACAGCAAAAAAGTACATAGGGGCGATCCATTAATTACGTAAGGGTTTATGGGGGAAGGGGGGGGTTTGAGATTTCTTACGCGGCATACAATTTATTTTTAATTTTCATACAAAAAATCTTATCATGGGGGGAGGGGGGTTGAAAAATCCCGAAAATTGCCTTACGTAATAAATGGACCACCCCATACAACAATCTTTTAAACATTCGGTTTCTTTCTCTGGCCGCCGAGCGGCGACACTGATGTTTGTATTCCACTCACTGATTCGTTTTTACTATCACTGAAAAAGAGCCATCTATTTTCAGTTTTGAATATCGCCCTATTTATGGCTCTTTTTCAGTAAAAACGAAATCCTGAAAGCATCCCGGAAGATGAACCAAACACAAAAAGTTATGTGTTCCCATAACGCTTGATTTCTTATCACTTTTTTTTGATCCAGTTTCCTAATTGCAAATAATTAACGTTTTTCATTATTTTCCATGCGTTTTGACAGTTTTCGACTACCATTTTTCCATGCGCTTGTATTGGAAATTTGAGAAATTTGAAAATCCAGCGTAGCGCGATCAGTGAGTGGAATACAAACAGTGATGCACAGTGATAGAAACCGAATGTTTAAATATTGTTGTATGTACTTTTTTGCTGTTGGTATTTAAGAGCGATGTGAACAGTCGTTGCCCTCTTGTCGTTATTTGGCAGGATCGCAATTGGTTACATGTATGCCCTGATTCGCTACTCGCCACATAGTAACGCACATGCGCTAGTGTCTATGTACGAAAAATCGCTAAAAATATTTGTATGGCAAAATGCATCTAACGATTTACTTCTCAAAATTGGGATCATTTTTCGAAAAAATATTAGGTTTTACGTAATGAAAATGACTATCGTCGCAAAAATACAGACAACAACCTTTCGAATGCTCAATTTCTCTCACTGGCCACCGGCACACTGATGTTTGCATTCCGCTCATTGACCGCGCTACGCTCTTTTCTCAAATTTCTCGAACTTCCAACATAAGCGCATGGAAGAATGTTAGTCGAGAACTGTCAAAACTTATGGAAAATTATGAAAAACGTTAATTACTTGCAATTATTTATGTATTTATTTATCATCGTCTTAAATCATGAAAACAATTCCCCAGACTTAAGGTGATTATAAAAAGAAACCAAACTTTGAATTTTCAAGCGCACAATACTGGAAAATCTGACAACAGTTCGCGTTGAAATTCAATCAAATTACTTGCTTGCTGGTAGTGACAAAGGGGATAAATTTTCAACGCGGAGCGGTGTTTGGTTTTCAAGTCTTGTGCTCTTGAAAATTTGAGTTGTGGCTTCGTTCTATAATCACCTTAAGCCACAGATAACAGACGTTTATTTTGATTGTAGCACGGACTGTTTAAATGGCAACAAAAGTAGCAACATCGTGGAGGCGCTGTTATCGCTAAGTTCCCATGACGATGTCAGTGGTGAATATGAAGTATTTCAAGATACCGTAGTCCGGGGTAACATTGATCATTTTTCTGAATGTTTCTTCAATATTTCGTTTTAAAATGCAAATGTTGCAGGTTTTATATTTTTAAAACAAGTACTGCCACCCATAGCTCGAGACTATATACTGTATTTTGTTTATTGAAAGATTTAAGCATGTTAAAAAAAATGTTTTAGGCGATTTTTTGATTTAGTTGATATGGGGTAACATTGATCACCTATATAAACAACGTTCGGTAATACTGAAAATATCGTTACTTACTTAAATCATGGTCCCTGAAGCCGAATATGAAGACCAAACGCTTACAAGTCATTTACTTTTTGAGTTATTTTAAAATTAAAAACACCTCGAACCGCGGAATACACCTAAAGGTAGGCAATTTCCTATGGGAATTTTACATTGCTAACAATAATTCAGTAATGTTGCCTAATTGAGCATACTTATAAAAGTTTTGACAACGGAATCGTTTTCGGCGATGTCATTTTTAGTAAAAACCACATTTTGCTTGCTTATATCGTTTGCAGAAATCATGTGAGACATGAATCTTCGGTAGTGTCATCCTTAACAATTAAAATAATTATTTCGAAAAGTTGACAAATTCACGCATAAGGTAAACGCAATTTTTACAAAAATATTAACTTTTATTAGCTTATTAATATAAGAAACAGAAGCACCGTTCATGATTTGAAAATGTTTCATCAATAAATGATAATACAAACTTTTGATGAGGTGAGTCATTCCGATCAATGTTACCCCGCTGATCAATGATACCCCGGATTACGGTACTGACATTCACCACTGTTTGACGCAATAAGCTGTGTGGCAGCGCTAGTTATTTCAACGTGTTTTAGTTTGAATAAACTTCTGTTATCTGTGCTTAAGCTTATTCTATGTTCTTATCCTATTCTTCACCACAAACTTTGAAATATTGTAATCGAAAACAGCACGAACGAAATCATTTATCGAACGGACTTCGCGAATGGATTCGACGCGGTTCAAAATTTCTTATCCAACAGTATTTGAATTCAATTCGTGACTGCTTTCGGAAGGAGGTAAAGTACTTGCACTTTTTGGTGTTTAATTCCATTCCGTTTTCGAGGCACCACTGCTCTGCCTATAACTGCATATTTGTAACATTCGACAAAAGTAGGCATTGAGTAAATGGAGTACTAAGTGTGCATTTTAAGGTGAAAGTTTATTGAGCACGTAAACATAATGTTGCCACTCATTCGAGCCACCCGCTAAAGCACCCTCACGAGCCACCCAACAAGGCGGAGCACAATGTAATGTGCGTCGGCCAAAAATAAATCATCATGGAATGCAACCAATCTACAATCCATCGAGGAAATATAATATGATGCAACTTTGCGACAGCAAGGTCTGTCGAACGCTTTGGAAATCGCAGCTGAGACGTCATTCGTGAAGGACAACAAATTCGAAGTATTTGATCGGTTTTTAACAAAACCGTGTTGAAACTCGGAAATTAACGGTTTGGCAGCAACATACATAGGGTTACCATCCATCCTGATTTAGCAGGACATGTCCTGATTTTGAGTTTCTTTTGAGGTGTCCTGATTTGTTTGTCATATTTTAAGATTTGTCCTGCTTTTTCAGCACAGATAGTAGCAACTACGGGATTCCCTATCTTCGTTTCAATATTTTGATGCATCTTAAAGAAAGATTTCCTCCATCTTACATCTAATGCTGCACACCATGTCTAATCAAACTTTCTGGAGAGATCCTTTACGAATGTTTCAGAGAATCGTGTAGAAAAAACTGTCGGGTTCCAAAGCATATCTTTGACGAACTTCTCCCAAAAACATTGATTGATTTTTTGTAGGACTCTTCATGAATTCCTGGCGAGAATAAACTGCAGGATTTCGTAGGATACCTAAATGGTTATCCTGAGACCCTCGGCAGATTCTTAAAGGATTGTTATTGTCTTAGCAAAAGACTGCCAAGTTATAATTAAAAATAAAAAAAACACCTGCTAATCAGAAATGTGATTTTACATTACATGTCCTCAAAATCAAAAATTGAGAAAAAATATTTGAAAATGCTACTGGGAATTGGGAATTTGAGTTAAAACAGAACTTGCACAGGTAGGGCCGAACCCTATTCTTGGCACTTTTGATTCACTTTGGCAGTAGGGTTTTTTGAAAGCTACTGACTTCATTTGGTTAAAACATGCAAAATGCTTCTTATTGCAAAGTTTCAGACAAATCGACCAAGAAATACCCCCAAAGCCAAAGCACCCTGAGAAAATTTTAAAATGTCCTGATTTTGATTCTTCAGGAGATGGTCACCCTAAACATACATTGCATTATAAACTGATCTTTCAAACACTTTCGCTACGCAACATTAAGAATCTGGATCGAATAAGTAGTGATAATAAATCAAGCGCAATGTGAATAGATAATCTTTTTGTGTTAACTCATCTTCCGTGGTGCTTTTTTTACTTCAGGTTTCGTTTTCACTACCACTGATGAAGAGCCATTTATTGCCTTTTCAGTTATGGATATCGCCAAGTTATAATAATGCCGATATGGCTTTAGGATTATCAACTGGAATTTCTCTAGAGATTTCGCCAAGAATTTATCCACAGAATGCTACAAAAATTTCATAATGGGTTCCTCCAGGGATTCGTCAGTACTTTTATCAGGAATTCATCCATAAATTCTACTAACGAATTCGAGCCCTGAAGAAGGTCCACTCCCAAACCGAAACGTAGGCGAAGCATAGCATAGCATAGACTGACTGTCTCCCGAACCGAAACGTAGGCGAAGATAACAAAGTAATCAACGCAATCGTTTTAATGACTGTGAAGCCGAAAAACAAGTTATAATTCCTCCAGGGATTCCTCTGAGAATTCCACTAGGGATTTTTGCAGAAGTTTCACCTGGGATTCTTCAAGGATTGCTTCCGAGGATTGCTGCAGGTATTCTTCCAGATATCCTAGCAGAAATTCATTTTGTATTTTATATTACTTCGCCCATACAGATCTAGACGACCAGTCGTCTAGAGATTACCTAAAAAATCACGAATTCTGCATGCAATTCCTCTGAAAATTCTTCCAAAAGTTCCTCCTGAGATTCCACCAGGAATTACTATATAAGTTCGTTAAAGTATTTCTTCAGGAAAATCTCAGGAATTTCTGCTAGTTATTGCTTCTATTTTCAGGAAATCCTTTTTTTTTCAGGAAACTCTCCCAGGGGTTTATCAACTATTTTTCCTCAGATTCTTTCAGGTATATCATCAGAGAATTTTTTAGATACTGCTATTGGGATTTCATCTAAGGAATTTGTGGAGAAATACCTGAAGGAATCATGGGATATTGCATGGAGAAATGATTGGAGGATTTTATGGAAAGCATTGGAAGATTATTTTACGAAGAAAACAAGAAACATTCTCAAGTGCATTCTTTTAATATATGCATAGAAAAAGTCCTTATGGAAATTCGTGTAATATTTCCCCAGAGAATTACGGCAGAAATTCAATGAATCATCTATGACAGATTTGTTTGAGCAATTTTGACATAAACCTGAAGAAAATACTGAAGAAATATGACTTCTACCGCTATGGCTATTCCAATATATGGGCTTCGTGGAATAATTAATTGAGAAAGAATTCTGTGGAGGAATCCCTAAGCAAGACTTTAAGTTTTGTAGTACCGCTCCTATAGGAAGTTGAAAGCTATTTTTAGCACGGATTTGTTTGTTTTGAGAACTTGGGAAAAATCAATAAATTGAAAACATCTAAGTGTTTCTATACAATACTGTAGTCTCTTTCTGTATCGATTGGATAAAATAGGCTCCAATGCTCATGAAAGTTAACTCAAAGTTAGTACGAATCCCTTATTCAACTAACTATAATGTAACGTCGTGCCCCAAGATTCAGCATCCGTTCCAGTAAAATTCATAATATGCTCCAAAGAAAACATTATTTTTTATGCTGCCCTCCATCATAAATTTGCACTACCATACCACCGCCGTTTTGTCCCGCACAGGATACACAGGAATCTTGGTTTCGCGTTCTCATCAGAAACGATGGGCCCTCCAAAGTGGTGGTGAGTCAGATTGGTGTCGAAATGTTTCCTGGCCCCAACCGAATCGCTTCTGTCTCACCACGCACCGACTTCCCAATGGCAGAACTACGCGGTATTCGGCAAGCTGCTGCCGCCATCAGCTCGTTCCATGGTGAAATAATGGAGTTCAACTCCAAGCAGGGGAAACCCTACCAATGGATTGCAACACAAATATTTTCCACATCCGAATTATAACAAAATTTGTTTTTTCCCTTACATGAAGGTTTTCAATTCTTTTAAACAAATTGTGCTATAATTTTTTTTTAGTTATAACTGTTGTTATAATTGATTGTGTTTCAATTGTGTTATAATTTCTTGTACCAATTCAAAGTGTTTCAAACAAAAATTAAACTTAAATTGTTATTGGCATCAAATTTAGATAGAACTATTACACAATTTTATTACAATCCGCTTATCGGGAAGCTACCGTGTTGTTGATGATGGAATGCCACACCGGAAGCAGACGTGTGGGGGTGAAATGACAGCAGCAGTGGCTTCCCGAAAACCGCGACCAAATAGAGCAAGCGAAGTATTTGGGGAGAGTACATTTGTTATTCACCGTTTCCTTGTTCGTTCATCACATCCATATTTGGTCGATGCTTTCCTCTTGTGTGACGCGAAATGGTCTATGAAATGCCACTTTAGCCACGTGTAATGAAAAGAACTACAACATGTCGCACTTCGTCATTCAAGAGCTTAGCTCGCGCCTAGGATCATTTTGTTGTCGTTTAATATTTACACTGATTTTCTCAATGTAAATGGCATTTGATCCAGGTTTTTACCAATTGTCGCGTTGTGGAACAGCTAATTGAATAATGTCATAATCCTGGAAACATACGTTGGGTACGCAAAGGTTAAAAGGTTGTTGCAAGAATAGAGTGCTTTAAACCTATGAACTACCTTCTCCCTCTCAAACATTAGTGAAATGAGCAAATTGGAAGTGTCGGTGGATATGAAAAGAATGTTATTACCGTATCTGTGGAACTTCTTATGCCATTGTGCTGCCATAATTTTCCACTATTCCCCCGAATTGGAATCGTTTGCTGTCTAACAAATTACTCCATCCATTGTCCGGGAGAAACTACAAACCTTCTGCGCTTTGTTCGTTCACTTCTTGTACACACTCGTCGTCCGGCCCCTAATACCCTTTATAGAGGCATTTTTTGTGTCGGAGTGGTATGACGTACCATCCAAGTTCATGCTCTTGTTTTGTCTGAGTTACCAAGGAAATAGCAGGAAAGTAGAGCTCATGCTTGGCGTAGTCTCATTTGAAATATATTTTCTGGCTGTCTTTTGTGGGATGCTTTGCATAAAGTTTCTACACCTGATGTCCTTGAATTTGTACGCTTGAACTCAACTGGTTCCGTTTAAAAGGGGTGTTGTTTGTCAGGACGTACACGTTTACCCATTGTATCTAAGCGTTTGGAATGTTGTGCGTAATGTTCGATAAGAAGTTTTTCCGAAAGCGTAACGTATAGACAAAGGAAAAGAAAACTCGAGTTTCTGTATTTTATATACTAGTAGAAATATCTTCAGCCTTCATCTGAGGTTACGTTTAAAACAAAAAATTAATTTTCTGTTAAAAAGTGATTGCAGACATTTGGCATGAATGCCCTGTATTCGATTTTAAAGTTAAAAATAATTTACCATGAGTTCTTCTTCTTCTTCTTGATATTATTACGTCCTCACTGGGACAGAGCCTGCTTCTCAGCTTAGTGTTCTTCTCCTTCGAAGTAATACTGCAAGGTGGTGCCGGAGGGGAAGTCAGGTGAAAGGAATCCTAGGAGAGTTTTTTTTAGTGGGTAGGCACTCAAGTGAAACCCACACAGCGCCAAATCTGTATACTGGCATGTGCATGAACAATACACACAACAGGCCAGTCTTTAGAAGATTTTTTTAACTCCTAGATAAAAAAAAAAAGCTTAGTGTTCTTATGAGCACTTCCACAGTTATTAACTGAGAGCTTTCTTTGCCAATGTTGGAGGAGACAAACAGCCCTTAAACGAATGGATTGGTAATCTTTTTCCAATTGAACCTGTAGATCATAGGACCAGCAGAAGTAAAAGAATAAGACCTTTAAAGGCTTATAACCCCATGAACGATTAAAACCCGGATCAAACCGTTCGACCCAAAGAGTAACCCAGCAAAAAGTGCAACATTTAATCAACTATACACATAAATCTTAATCGTTTCACTCTCGACTAGGACGTATATCCTCTATCACAAGTAGAGCAGAAGAAAAACTAACTAGCCGGATACATTATCCTCTTCAGCCACTTCAGTTAGTCAAGCAGAAGCAGGTCGTTTGCCACTCTTTAGTCAGTTTATCGCTCACCGGTTGATCGGGTCTCTTTCCTTCTCCACGAAGGATATCGCCATCATCCCCCGGTAACTCTCTGAAGCAAACATAAATGATTTTCGCCTTTACCTTTCACCTGCCACTGCCAGTATAGTGGTGAGAGCAACATCGAACAAAGTGCAAAGTATCAACAACCGAAGACACATGTTGCCTCCTCCAATCTGCTCCGTACTTGCAACTTATATTATACAGTGAAACCTCCATTCACGTTTGAAACAATCTCGTAACATTGGCAAAAAACAAGTGCTGTCCCGAGCAGAAGAAAATAACTACTGAATACCAAATTGAGGTATTCCATACCAGATAATTTCCAATACATACAACCTGAATGAGGTATGAATGAGCCCTGCATAAGAGGTAAAATACCTCAAATAATACCTTCTGCATATTCTACAAATACCAAGCTGATAACTAGATGAGGTATTGTAATACCTAAATAATACTTGATGGATTTTCATATAAAAGTGAAATTTTTCAATAGTAGTTCAATACCTCTAGCAGTCCTCAATAGCTAACGAATACCAAAATGAAGTATTTTTAACATTTCTTCAAATACCATTATAATACCAAAATAAGGTATTGATAACTGAACAATACCTAATTGTGGTATGATACCAAAATATGGTATGCATAAGTTATTGCGAGTTATTCTTTCCTCCTCGGGGTCAGGTTTTTATTTAGCTCAAGTCCAAGATGCACAGTAAAAATAAATCAATAAAGTTTACATAAAACATGAATATCACAACATATTCCCAATCATTAAACCTGAGAGGCCGCCTAGTCGATTGAACTGGACGCCCTGCCCAAGCAGCACAGTTTGTTCCAACTCAAGAATAAAATAATCTCTTGAAACTAATCCAAGTTGTCAATGGTTGAAAACATTACTTTCAATTGCACTGAATAGCAACGCAAAAAGCGCAAGAGGTGGAGTCTGTTTGCAACATATTTAAGTTATATCGAAATTGCTAATTTGTGGCAAAATACTAGAGAAAAAAAAATGAAAACAAAAATATGAACGAGAACCAAACTTCCGACCTCAAGATCACCAAACTTCTCCTCTACTCACTACTCCACCAGCTCTTCGAACAATTGCTTCGCCAATGCACTATAAAAGCGACCACATGGCCCATTAATCAAAGCTTGTTGCTTATAACTTTACTGCACCCTTCGGAATACAAGTTCATTACTGTCGAAATTAGACCACGCCTGAAATAATCTAAACTTTTTGCAAAAACTTCCGCGCAACATATGAGAAACACCATTCAAACAAACAAACTGTTGCTAGACCATGTTTTCGTTGTTAGATGATACGTAAGGTGCAACTCAACCATATTGCAACTCGATTCAAACAAACAAACTTCTAGCTGTCATACACGTAGTTTAGTGCAACTTGGTCGCAACTGGGATGAATCTTCTTGAGTTGTGGGTATGGAAACGAAAATTGAATGCAAGTTGTGGATGCTTTAAATGAAAGTAATTTGAAACATAACATTAAAACCGGCATTTTGGGAGAAGTTTCAAGAGTTTGTTTGAAAAGTTGCTGGAAACATCTTGACAAACTTGACTTCATTGCTATTTGCAAAGGACATTTGCAGGAAATCTTATCGTTTCAAAAATGTTGAACTTCAAACAAGAAGTGAAATGCGTGTTCATTGGAATGGAAATACAACTTTACGAGCCTTGATATTGATATGCAACCGAACTAGAACCATGTAAGTTACAGATGCTTTTATTGATACGCGATTGAAACCATTTTTGAAAAGCATCTCTTTGGAAGATGTTTCGTGTGCTACTTGGGTGTTGCTCCACCAGGTTGTTCAACTCGACGTGACTCAGCCGAACTTGCCTGCTGATCCCTGGTCAATGTCTCCAACTTGATGATCGTTGATTCATTACCAACAGGTGTACTGGTAGCCATATGACCGTAAGAACTCCGGAAACTGTCCTCTTCAGTGTTAGCCGTCTGTTCTTCAGCCTCCGTTGGTTGGTCTGGCGGTGTTCCACAGGTTAACGTAGCGTCGACATCTCTGACGTATTTTCCGTTTCTGCGATAGCTCGTTCCACCAACGTCAATCAAGTGGTCCCGATCGCTTAAACACTATATCAACCTTTATCTTTTGTCCATTCTGATGAGCTTTCCGGTCGCAGTTGCACAGACTTCCTGGCCCCTCACCAACGACGGTAATTCCTGTGCTTTTCGATCGTGGTAGAACTTAGCTTTCACTATGCGTTTACCATCGTCCCACGCTTTCTTGAGCACGTTCTTGACGATTTTAATAGACGACTCCGCTTTCTCGTTTGCCTCATGGTGATACGGCGCACTAGTAGCGTGGAGAACACCATAGTTTTGCATGAACTGTTTCGCCGAATCCGTAATAACATGGCAAGGAATTCCCAGTCTGCTAAAGTTCCTTTTGGTGCACTGCATAATTGCACTCGAGGTTTCACTGGTCAAGATGTCCACATCAAAGTAATCCGAGTAGTGATCCACCGTGATCCATAGACACCACATCATACGGGAACTCTGAAACTACCGAGCTCTGCATCGGTTCACACTGCTGAAAAGACTTGGGTGTGGTCCGTCATGTTTGGCCAATACACTACCTCTCGAGCTTTTTGAAGTGTCACCTGTTCTCCCTGGTGGCTGTAGTGGAGCATCTCCAACACTGGTTGTCGACAGCTACTTGGTACCGTGATCCGATCGCCTCTGAGTATCACGCCGTTCTGCATGTTGCTGGTTGATTGTCCCTTATGTCTCGAGAAAGAGTATCCCCCTGTAGGGGCAGGTGATCTGTTTCCACAGTGACTTGCTTGTTTCCGAAGGTGTATTGATCGAACCTCTTGCGGGAGAACAAGATCGAGAGGGTCGCGATCTGCGCATACTTTTGTACGGTAGCAGTTAACATTCAGCGAACATGATGGGCTGCCCTTGTTGCATTAGAACCACTCCCAATGCGTCGCACTGAATCGTAGTCTCACTCTTTGGATCAAAGAACTTCAGCGTTGTGATAGCGACGATCTTCTTCTTGAGCATACCGAATGCCTTCGCTTGGCATTGTCCCCACGTCCACTTTTCAGATGCCAACACTCTCGTCTCCGATAATTTGGGTAGGAACTTCGCCATGTAGTTGTCGACTCCCAAGAATGGTTGAAGCTCGGCCGCATCCTTCGGTGTCTCCATACTGCTGATCGCTTCTGTCTTCTGTTGACCTCCGTTTGATTTAGTCTCATCTTTGCTTTATTCAATTTGATGCCTACCGCTCGAAGCTTCGAGAACACATTTACTTTCTGTATTTCCGGTAGTATTTCTTCAAGCGTCGTCATTTGCAGTCTTGGTCGCTTGATTGCCTTGTTTAGGTGCAGAGGGTCCAAACAAATCCTCACCTTATCATTCCGAACAACAATCACGATGTTGCTGGTCCACTTCGTAAATTCTTCGACTTTTTCGAGCATGCCGCGCTTCTTCAAATCCTCCAGCTCTTGCTGCAGCTTTTGGAAATGGGTGCTCGCCTCGGTTCTTGCTGCTTCGGTGACAGATCGTTCAGCTACATCCACAGCGCCTTCACCCGAAAACACATCTTCAGGCGTCGCTACAATCCTGTCGTCTTCCGGGTTCTGAATCTTGGTTGAATTTTCTTCTTCGTCGCATACGTTCACGACATGGACACTCATATATCCCAGCGCAATACACGTTTTGGATCCCAGAATTGGAGTTGCCAGCACTTTTCGTGGAAGGTCTACCCAGACAACCAGAAATCGCATGAAAGTTCACGTTACAACTCGTTTATTCATACTAATTACATCAAACTCGCTTAACACCGTGGATAAACTCGTCAGATTGATGAGTTTCCTCGCATAAAACACTTCTTTTCTGAGTTCATTTGTACACTTTGTTTCGTCCCGTACACACGTACAAAGTAAGTCGGATCAATCCGTAGCAGCTGTCAAATCATCATTTGTTATCATAAGTTAAGTCGCATAATATTGCAGGTTAGTTCGGTAGAATATTTATACACTCGCATTGTATGTTATTATTCATCACATAATATATGCACGCATATCGCCTCCACTTTTGTACGTAGAAGGCCGTTTCGCAACATCTTATAAGTGAAATTTTGCACATATAGAGCCTCCAGGTGATTTCGTTATACGTACATTTTGGTTGTCTGGGTACCAATTGAAACAACAATTTGTAGCACTTGCTGTCTTTCATGTGCCTCAGAAACACTTGTCCGATCGCTTTCACTAACTGTCCACCAAATCCCTCTGTACGTCAGATCCAAATCTGTGCTTTTTCTAACCAACATCTTTAAGTCACTCAGCGTCATCGTTCAGTCGGCCCCGCTTCTATTTTATTTATTGCTCCGAAGTCTTATCATTTTCTCTGGATTTGATGCAGCAATTCTTCAGAAGTTGGAGCCCAGATAGCCGTAGCGGTAAACGCGCAGCTATTCAGCATGACCATGCTGAAGGTCGTGGATTCGAATCCCGCTGGTCGAGGATCTTTTCCTAAAGGAAATTTTCTCGATTCCCAGGGCATACTCTATTCGTACCTGCCACACGATATACGCATGCAAAAATGGTTATTGGCATAGTAAGCTTTCAGTTAATAACTGGATGTCAAATGCCTCTTGAGGCGACGAAGACGTGCGCGAAAGCGGTTCCTCTTTTAAGGCCGCACGGGACGTCATCATAATCACCCTATCCATTTCAAGAAGCAAATCTCAAGAACCACTCCATATATCGATGCGAAAAATGTATCACTATGATTCTATATATGTAGTGCACAACCCGATACATTTTCAGCTTCATCGGTTCACTAAAACTCGAGATTTGCTTCCACAAAGTTTTGATGATAATTGTTAGAGTGAGACGAAAGATAGGGAAAATAACACGGTCTCACGTGTCCCCTTAAATGCATTGTTCTCGATAATATGGAAGAAATTTATAAAAAAAAAGTAGCGGATAGTGCGTGTCAGTGGATATAGGAATGAATTTCCATAGTGTATAGTGAAAAATTGTGAAATTATGGTATTTTTCAAGGTGTTTGATTAATTTTGTAATGGCTTGGCCGATGTGAAGTGAAAAACAAAATCTGGCGTAGTCAATGTATTGGTGATGTCGTGTGGGTGGAGTGAAGTGAGGGGTTTCTTTATTTAAAGCTTGAATGATGTTGTTTTAATGGGGTTCAATGGTGCTGAATGAATTGCTGTCAGTTGGCATTTAAAGCATTTCATAAAAATTTCGTAACATGGTCGTTTTATTCAAGAATTTATGTAAAATCATGTGGTTGAAGTGAGCATCGAATTTTCTGGAAGCAATGGGTACTTCGGATCAGTAAGTGAGTGTGTGCGTGAAACTTAGCGCATCAAGCATTAAGGCTCCCCCAAATCTAAGCGACTTTTTACGGCGATAGCGACAAAAAATCCTCGCGATTTCGTTGTTGTGTCGCTGCAAGCACTCTTCTAAGGAACCATCTTGACTGACACGACGCGAATCGCTGTGAAATCGCTCTTCGACCCCATCTATTGGGAGTATTCTGTCAATCGAGGGCTTGATTGTACAATTGTTCGTGAAAACTTTCTTCTGGAAGGAGATTCTTTTCCCCTGCCGCGGGTTTCGTGCAAGTGTCTCTGCTTGCGGGTCCGCACATCCGTTTTTGGCCCTTCATACAGGAGACTGACTGCTTACGAACAACAGCACAATCTTGATCAAATCGCTTTTCAGATTATTTCAGTGCTATAGGCAGTTGCCTTGCTACAATAGATGGTAGAACCAAATCATCATCAAACAAGTAAGCTTTCAGTTAATAACTGTGGAAGTGCTCATAAGAACACTAATCTGGGAAGCAGGCTTTGTCCCAGTAGGGAAGTAACGCTAGAAAGAAGAAGAAAAAGATGAAAAAGAAGCTCCACTGGGAATTGCTTCAGATCTTCTCCACAATTTCTCCAGGAATTTCTTCATTGATCCTCAAACAATTAGCTTGGAGTTCCGACAGGAACCCTTCATCGGTTTCCCTAGGAGTCGCTCTGGAGTTCCTCCTCAGAATTTTCCGTAGTTCTTCCATTATTTTTTTCCAGATATTCTCCAAAAATTCTTTCAGAGTTCTTCCGGGAAGTCCTTCGGAGATCCATCGATAATTGCCTCGGATTAGTTTCTTCAGCAATTCCTCTGGTATTCCTTCAAAATTTCTTTCGGTATTCCTCCGGGATTCCTCAGATTTTTCTATAAGAATGTCTTTAGACTACTTCAGGAAATACTCCAGAGTTCCTCTGGGAAATCCTCCAGAGTTCCTTCGGGATTTTCTCATGAGTTTCTACTAGAATTCCTCACAGAGTTCCTTCTGGAATCCATCCGGAGTACCTCATGGAATTAATTTCTTCCAGAAACTCCTTCAACAATTCCTCTGGATTTCATCCAGTAATTTCTCGGAAATTCCTCGGAAATTCTACCGGAATTCCACAAGAAATTGCTCCGAAGTTCTTCCATAAAGTCTTAAGGATTTCTTCAAGACAATTCTCTGGATTTCATTCAGCAACTCTTTTGTAATTGTTTTGGAGCTCCACCGGGAATTCCTTCAGATTTCTTCCATAGTTTCTTCAGTAGTTTCATCGGAGATCCTCAAGCAACCATAGGTGCCGCTCTGGCGTTCCTCCACCGAATCTTCCGGAGTCTTTTTGAGCTCCACCGATAATTCTCTCATTTGGAATTTCTCCAGGAATTCCTTTAGCGTTCTCCCAGGAATTCTTACGGGGCTCCTCAGGGTTTTTTATAAGAATTTCTAGACTCCCTCCGGGAAATACTTCAGAGTTCCTCCGAGAAGTCCTTCAGAGATCCCTCCGGAGTTGCTCCTGCAATTCCTTTCTTCCAGAAATTCCTCAGGAGTTACTCCAACAATTCCTCTGGATTTCATCCAGAAATTCCTCAGAAATTTATCTGGAGTTCCACTAGGAATTGCTCCGAAGTTTTTCTATAAATTCATCCGAAATTTCTCTGGATTTGATCCAGTAATTTTTCTAGTAGAATTTCTTCGGAGTCCATCAAGCAATTACCGTGGAGTTCCTGCAGAAACGCTTCAGGGGTTTTCTAGGGATCGCTTTGGAATTCCTCTATGTTTTTTTTTTCAGATATCCTCCAGGAATTCCGTCAGGTTTCCTTCGGAAAGTGCTTCGGAGCTCCACCGATAATTTCCCAGATTTCGTTCATGGTTTCTCCAGAAATTCCTCTAGTGTTCCTTCATTAATTCCTTTGGAATTTCTCCAGGAATTTCTTCGGAGTTGCTCCACGAATTCTTCCAGGGTTTCACAGGATTTTCTATAAAAATTAATTAAGATTTCCTCTGGGAAATACTGCAGAGTCCTCCGGGAAGTCCTCCAGTGTTTCTTCGGAACTTCCTCTAGAGTTGATCTGGGAATTCCTCCAGAGTTCTTCTAGAAATTTTTGCAACTTTCCCTGGAATTCCTTTGGAGTACCTCCAACGATTTCACCAAAATTCCTCTGAACTCCATCTGAAAGTCTCCGGAGCTCCAACGAGAATTCCTTTGGAGTTCCGCCGCGAATGCCTTCTGAATCCTCAAGGAATTCCATTGGAATTCACCCAGGAACTCCTTCGGAGTTTCTTCGAGAATTCCCTTAACCCTCCACCGGAAATTCCTCAAAAGTTTCTTCAAAACTTCTCCAGATTTTCTCCGGAGTTCCTCCAGGAATACCGCCATGTGTTCCTCTAAGAATGCTCCAGGGAATTCTCCAAAGATCCCCCTGAAGTTCTTCCAAAAAATCCTTCGGGAGTTCCCCCATAAATTACTTTAGGAGATCCTCCAAGAATTTCTGAAGATTCCGTTCCCAGGAGTTCCTTCAGGAATTCGTTTTGAATTTCTTCGGAGTTCCTTCAGATTTCCTCCGGAATTTCCTTTGGAGTATAACCGGAAAGTTTATCCAGTTACTCTTTGGAAATCTTCCAGAGTTCTACTAGAAATTCTTCTGGAATAACTCCTAAAATTCCCCTTGATTTCCTCCGAGAAATCCTCCAGGGTTCCTTCGGAAATTTCTCATGAGTTTCTCGTAGAATTCCTTCGGAGTTTTTTCAGAGTTTCTTCTGGAACCCTTCCGGAGTTCCTCCAGGAATTCCTTCCTTCCCGTGAAGTTCCTCCAAAAGCTTCTCTGGATTTCATCCAGCAATTTCTCGGAAGCTCCTCCGGAGTTCCACAAGAAATTGCTCTGAAGTTCATCCATGAATTCCTCCGGAGCTCCTTAAGAAATTTCTCTGGATTAAATCCAGCAATCCTTTGCTCTGGAGTTCCACCGGGAATACCTTCAGATTTCTTCCATAGTCTCTCCAGGAATTTCTTCGGATACCCTCTAGTAATTATATTGGATTTCCTACATGAACGCTTCATGGGTTCCTCTAGGAGTCGCTCTGGAGTTCGTCCGAAAAATCTTCCGGATTTATTTTTTCAGATATCTTCCAGGAATTCCTCCAGAGTTTATCTGAAAATTCCTCTAGAGTTTCTCCAGGAATTCTTTTGCATTTCCTCAAGAAATTTATCGGAAAACCTTTTTACGATGCTTTAGAGTTTATTCAGCAATTTTTACGAAATTTCTCTGGAGCTCCTGTGGGAATTTCTCAGCAGTTCTTCAGGTAAAGTCTCCGGAGCTCCATCGCGAATCCATTTGAAACTCTCTCTGGAATTCCTTTGGAGTTACTTCTTCGGAGTTCCCTAACAGCTCCTTCGGAAATTCCTCAGAAGTTCCTTCCAAAATTTCATCGGAATTTCTCTGGAGTTCCACCATAAATTCCACCGTAGTTCCTCCAGGAATCCCGGAATGTGTTTCTCCAGGAATGCTCCAGGGAATTCTTCCCCCGGAACTTCCTCCAAAAACTCTTTCAGCAGTCCCTTATAAATAGTTCTTTAGGAGATCCTCCAAGAATTCCGGAAGTTTCTGTTCCCAGGAGCTCCTCCGTCAAAGATCTCACGTAAATCTGCTTGTAGATCTGAAGCTGTAGTCAACTTCCGTTCTCGTATTTTCATAAATATAAATGTTGTTCATAATCTTTCGAAAGATCACTGGTTAGGCTTGTCGATCTGAAGGCCTGATTCTCAAGGTGTTTATGACTGTTTAAAACACTAAGGCATAATAGCGCCAGTTCCACTACGTAAATGGAAGTTTCACTGTTCTCTCCTGATAGTGTAAGCAACCAGCTAGTCCAAGTCTCCGGAGCAAACCACATCAAATCCGAACCAGTGGATAAGTAGCGTCAGTCAGTGACGGCAAAAATGAACTCAGAAGGAAAGAATCTTCTGAGTTCTTGGAAGGTGAGGGTGGAAAAAGTTTCCTCGAAAGAAACGATTGGGAGGGTGGGTGGTTGTGCAAGAACACGAAGATTTTCCACCCTCTTTTCTGTTTGACTCTATGAAAGATTGCTTTTTCCTTCGGTTGGTGTTTCCCTTGCTCAAGAGTAGGAGGAAGAGGGGGCAGACGTTTTCGTTGGTTGGCTTTGATGAGACAGGATACGGAAGTGTATATGGATAAGATTAAACCTGTTATTCTATTCTTTGTGAACGTGAGAAAAAGTGATTTGTGGCGTGTGAAAATGAAGCATGAAGAGCTTGTCGTACAGTTTATTATTGGGTTGTCTGGTGGGGATGGTAGTTGGAGGATATTCTGGAAGTTGGGGGAAACGGTATATGATATGTTGAAGGTGTCAAAAGCTTAAAGGGAAAAAAGAACTGAGGGCCAATTTTTGTGAGAAGAAATAGAAGAGATACTTGAATACATTTTGATGCATTTTGAATCAATTACTTCAACTCGACTTGTTTCAACTGTTGCTTCTAATCTTTATCACTAAAATTAGCATAAAATCCAAATCTTTTTTCTCTCCAGATTCTAACCAAAAATCCCACGAACAAGAAACAAGAGCTCAAAAAACGCTCACTTAACTCACCACACTGAGTCGTTACCACTAAGTAGGGGCAACAAATCTCCACCCGACGACCCACAGCAGCAGCGGGATACAATTTAATCGGCACCATTAAATTTGAATAACTCACGGGTCGTATAAATTTTGCGTTGAGTACGGAGGAGAAAGCGCCAGAAAAAAAGCTTCAATGAAATCAGACGCTTTCGGGCGGCGGGCAGTGCTGATGATGTTTATGAGCGGGAAAATTGCTTTATGGGTGTAATTCAATTTGCGGTGTTGTGTGTTGAGTTTTTATTTGAATTTGATGATCTGGAGCTTTGACAGTTGATAAAATGTTCTTACTTTGGAGAAACATCGCCGGTTAACTCGAAATGTAATAGTGGATTGCCTTTTGCCTTTTGCCTTTTGCCTTTGCCTTTTGCCTTTGCCTTTTGCCTTTTGCCTTTTGCCTTTTGCCTTTTGCCTTTGCCTTTTGCCTTTTGCCTTTTGCCTTTTGCCTTTTGCCTTTTGCCTTTTGCCTTTTGCCTTTGCCTTTTGCCTTTTGCCTTTTGCCTTTTGCCTTTTGCCTTTTGCCTTTTGCCTTTTGCCTTTTGCCTTTTGCCTTTTGCCTTTTGCCTTTTGCCTTTTGCCTTTTGCCTTTTGCCTTTTGCCTTTTGCCTTTTGCCTTTTGCCTTTTGCCTTTTGCCTTTTGCCTTTTGCCTTTTGCCTTTTGCCTTTTGCCTTTTGCCTTTTGCCTTTGCCTTTTGCCTTTTGCCTTTTGCCTTTTGCCTTTTGCCTTTTGCCTTTTGCCTTTTGCCTTTTGCCTTTTGCCTTTGCCTTTTGCCTTTTGCCTTTTGCCTTTTGCCTTTTGCCTTTTGCCTTTTTGCCTTTTGCCTTTTGCCTTTTGCCTTTTGCCTTTTGCCTTTTGCCTTTTGCCTTTTGCCTTTTGCCTTTTGCCTTTTGCCTTTTGCCTTTTGCCTTTTGCCTTTTGCCTTTTGCTTTGCCTTTTGCCTTTTGCCTTTTGCCTTTTGCCTTTTGCCTTTTGCCTTTTTCCTTTTTCTTGTTGTTTTTGATCCTTAAATGATTGATTGGATTTCCATTTGCTCTCTAAGGAATAACTGGAACATGAAGAAGGTTAAATCAATCCTTTTCTACCAACCAAATCTGCAGACCGTTTTGATTGAACTTCAGATTTGACATCCTTAACGTTTCGTCTTCTTTGACTAAACGAAAAAGTTGTGAATCGGGTTAGCTTATGATGGAAGTTTTGTTTCGATAAAAAGCATTTTAGTCGGAAACAGTCTGATTCGATGGATATTGTTATGTTTATTGATCTTGTAGGAAGCAAAATGTTCTTTTTTCCTTCGAAAAAAGCTTTGTTTCCCGTTCGATTTTCCATCGTTCTATTTATCCTTTCATCATCGCCAAAAAACAACGCCGACGAGTTTGGCGTCAATCGACTCGTGGCTTGGAAGGGCTGTGGACCTGGAAGTTTATATTTACAGGAGGGATTTCTGCTTCCTCTTCCGTTGTTTTTAGCTAAACTGCTCGGAGAGCGCCAACCCATCGTGTTGACGTCGTTGCTATTTGCGCATATGTTGATTGATTGGGTTGGAAAACCAAACAGGATATGAATGATGGCGTTTGGGATGGAATGCCGACTGGCTGTGATAGGGAGATTTAAAATCTTGTCGGGGAAATGATTTTTCAAGCGGATGTTCCAAGAGAAGGGAAGGTTTAAAGTCGGCTCATATATAATATACTGTACCATGTTCCTATGAGATACTACTGACTGTAACAGAGAATCTCGAACTGTGTAACAAGTACGCTTTCTAATATAAGATTTATCCCTTAAATATATTAGTTAGATGTTTCCAATTAAATAGTGTTGCATGTCCGTTCGTTTTTCTCAATAAATAAAAATAAATTCACCGCATTAGATCGTTCCTTCTGTAGAGTAACCATTGGCATACGTTTGCACAAATTAGTTCCCTACAGCAGTTACACGCGCCTAAGAAAAGAACCCAAGCCAGCCCAAATTGTCTACGCGCGCATATTTGCGATGTCTCTCGGCGGACATCGACCTGCCCAAAATCCTTTCAGCATCCAATGACCTTTCCCGTTCGGCTTGGCACACTCCTACCGAACTTGGGAGGAAATTTGCCTTAACGTGCTAATGCGGCCGTTGGAAAGAGAGGTCGCAATGCCATTGAAGTTTCGGGTCCAAATTTTGAGAATTTTTCCTCGAAGCCGGAGGTCACAATTTAGCGGATATCTGAGGACAATTCGCAGCCTTGATCGTCCACTTCGTTTCGAACTGTGGAACAGGCAAGAGTGGTTAAAGTACTTGTTTCGCGTTGTGGTATGCTTTATTAGGTGAAGTTTAACTACATGAAAGTTCTAAGTAGGAATACTAATTAGTTTCCCTTTCCAGTAAGCTAGTTCAACTCCCTAAAGCTAGTAGAAATATTCTCGTTGAGTGTTTAGTGCGTGTTTAGATACCAGTATCACGGGTAAGAAGTTAGTTCGCTAATTTGTGGGTGGTGTAAAACATGTGCGTTGTGGCTTTTTGTGTGTAGGATTCGTGGCAGCAGAGACCATTACCGGCACACCACCATCCACCAAAACCTTACTCTTGACCCCACCGGAAGAGGGTTGCGCTGCGCCAATCTGCACGCCCTAGACAGGCAGCCCTAGAGCCCACCCACTCGTAAATCCATGGTAGAGTAAGTACCAAGCATGCATGCTAAACGTTTGTGTTGTCCATGTGCATGAGACATACGGCATCATTCGATAGTCCGTAGCCGTCTCGAACGTTATTTGTGAGTCGTTGAACACGTTTCACCCAATACACCGAAACCCACACCCGTAGCCACCACAAACCCACACAGAGAAAGAGAGTCCGTGCACGGCAAGCGCCGTCAAGAAAGAATGAAGTAGGAAGGAGAGAAACGCACGCTAGACTAGAAAGATAGTAGAGGAAAGGGAACCGAAAGACCTAGGCAAGCATGTAGAGGGAAGAGTGTTTGTAAATAAATGTATGTAGTAAATGATATGCGTTACGTGCTGAATTGTTTGATGTAGTATGTTGAGAGGAATTAGTGTCTTGTGAGGGATTTTCATGTAGTTCATTTTCGTTTCGTTTTCCTTGTTTTACTGGGTAAGTCGGCCCGAAATCGACCTTTACTACTTACTTAATTGGATTTACATCAATTATCTTGATAAAGCCTCGCCAACAATAATTCGCCAATTCACTCGGTTCATGGCTGCTTCTCTCCATCTTCGACTGTGACCCACGCTCTCCAGGTCCTGGTGCACCTGGTCAATCCACCTAGCTCGCTGCGCCCCACGCCTTCTTGTTCCGACCGGATTCATAGAGAACACCATCTTTACAGGGTTGTTGTTCGGCATTCTTGCAACATGCCCTGCCCAGCGTATCCTTCCAGCTTCAGCTACCTTCACGATACTGGGTTCGCCGTAGAGTTGAGCGAGCTCGTGGTTCATCCTTCGCCGCCAAACACCGTTCTCCTGCACGCCACCGAAGATCGTCCTTAGCACTCAGCGTTCGAAAACCTACAGAGCTTGCAAGTCCTCCTCGAGCATAGGCCACGCCACGGTCTTATGAGCATTTTGTACATCGTACATTTGGTGCGGGAGTGAATCTTTCTTGACCGCAGTTTCTTCTGGAGCCCATAGTAGGCATGACTTCCGTTGATGATGCGCCTTTGTATTTCCCGACTAACATTGTTGTCAGCCATCAACAAGCATCCTCGAAGGTATCTCCGTCTATCGTAACACTGCTTCCTAGGCGAGTCCTGTTGCGCTCAGTTCCACCAACCAGCATATACTTTGTTTTCGACGCATTCACCATTAGCCCGACTCTTGTTGCTTCGCGTTTTAGGCGGGTGAACAAATCTGCCACCGTTTCAAATTTTCTCCCAATAATATCCATGTCGTCCGCGAAGCAAACAAATTGTCCGGATCTCGTGAAAATCGTGCCTCGGCTGTTAAGTCCGGCTCTCCGCAAAACACCTTCAAGTGCAATATTGAACAACAGGCACGAAAGTCCATCGCCCTGTCATAGTCCCCGCCGAGACTCGAACGAACTGGAGTGTTCGCCCGAGATCTTCACGCAGTTTTGCACACCGTCCATCGTTGCTCTGATCAATCTTGTGAGCTTCCCGGGAAAGCTGTTCTCGTCCATGATTTTCCATAGCTCTACGCGATCGATACTATCGTATGCCGCCTTGAAATCGATGAACAAATGGTCGTAGGGACCTGGTACTCACGGCATTTCTGGAGGATTTGCCACACGGAAAAGATCTGGTCCGTTGTCGAGCGGCCGTCGATGAAACCTGCTTGATAACTTCGTTTGCTATAGGTGGAACGAACTCGTTTGCTATAGGTGGTATACGACGGAAGAGAATCTGGGATAGCACTTTGAAGGCGGCGTTTAGGATAGTGATTGCACGATAATTTTCACACTCCAGTTTGTCGCCCTTTTTGTAGATAGGGCATAAAACGCCTTGCTTCCACTCCTCCGGTAGTTCTTCTGTTTCCCAGATTCTGACTATCAGCCGATGCAGACAAGCGGCCAACCTGTCCGGGCCCATCTTGATGAGTTCGGCTCCGATACCATCCTTGCCAGCGGCCTTGTTGTTCTTGAGCTGTTGAATGGCATCCTTAACTTCCCCCATCGTGGGAGCTGGTTGGTTTCCGCTGTCCGCTGTGCTGACGTAGCCATCGCCTTCGTTGTCCTGATCTTCTGTGCCTGTGTTCTCTGCGCCATTCAGGTGTTCATCGTAGTGCTGCTTCCACTTTTCGATCACCTCACGTCCGTCCGTCAAGATGCTCCCATCCTTATCCCGGCACATCTCAGCTCACGGCATGAAACCTTTGCGGGATGTGTTGAGCTTCTGATAGAACTTCCGCGTTTCTTGAGAACGGTACAGCAACTCCATCCCTTGGCATTCCACCTCTTCCAGGCGACGCTTTTTGTTCCCAAAATAGGTGGGTTTGCTGTTTCCGCTTCAGTCTGTATCGTTCCACGTTTTGCCGCGTACCATGCTGCAGCATTGCAGCCCGCTTTGCATTCTTCTCCTCTAAAACCTCCTGGCACTCCTCGTCGAACCAATCGTTTCTTGAGCTTCGTTCCACACATCCGACAATGATTTCGGCTGTGTCGTTAATGGCTGCTTTGACTGTCCTCCAGCAGTCCTCAAGAGGGGCCCTATCGAGCTCGCCAGAATCCGGCAACGCTGCCTCAAGATGCTGCGCATACGCATTGGCGACATTCGGTTGTTTCAGCCGCTCGAGATTACCGGGGTGGGCGTCGGTACCGTACATCATTGATGACGGATAGTTTTGGGCGCAGTTTCACCATCACCAGGTAGTGGTCGGAGTCAATGTTAGCGCCACGATAGGTTCTGACGTCGGTTATGTCGGTGAAGTGCTGTCCATCGATCAAAACGTGGTCGATTTGCGATTCTGTCTACTGAGGTGATCTTCAGGTGTACCGATACGAGAGGCTCTGCTGGAAATGGGTGCTACGAATGGCCATATTCTTGGAGGCGGCAAAATCTATCAGTCGTAGGCCGTTCTCGTTCGTCAGCCGGTGGGCGCTGAACTTTCCAATCGTCAGTCTAAACTCCTCCTCTTGGCCAACCTGAGCGTTTAAATCTCCTATGATGATCTTGACGTCGTGGCTTGGGCAGCGGTCGAACTCACGTTCGAGCTGCGCGTAAAATGCGTCCTTGTCATCATCAGTGCTTCCGGAGTGTGGGCTTTGCACGTTGATTATGCTGAAGTTAAAGAATCGGCCTTAGCACCAGGTAGCGGAAAAATATCTTACTGAACATTGCTTCCTTAAATTGCTTTCAAGCTTCAGAACATCTTTGCTGAAAACACGAACATTCTAAGTGGTCGTAATTACGAGCTAGAGTTTGCTAGAACATTACTAAATTTACATGCACACTAGCACCACGTCGCGGCAAAATTGCTAACTAAACAGCGCTGTCTCAAATTGTTTTCAAGCTTCAGAACAACTTTGCCGAAGACACGAGCCGAAAGCAATTTCGGAGAAAATCCCGAAGAAACTTCCAAAGCAAACTCCGAAGGAACTTCTTGAAGGAACTTCCTAAAGGAGCTTCATTAATTTATTAAAATTGTGCACTACTTAAAACTGCATAGCAAGTTTTTGAGCTTTTTCGCAATTAGTTAGTAATAATTTGTTTAAATGCCGGTAAAGTATGATATATGATTAATTTTAATAAATCCTAGGCATTTCAATTTCTGGAATTAAGATTTGATTGCTTAGCAATATAACAATAGAAACATTTTCAACAATCATGTTGAGAATAACTCGAAGTTATCGTCGTGTGTGTATTATCCAATAAAAATTAATGATTTTGGTTTGTAGTAGAAAAAAGTGTTTTTTTTTTTATGGTTCAGGTACACTTTTCCCTCTGGCAGTCGACTCAGAGTTTCACTTTGATGTATTCAACTAGTAGTTTCAATTCAATTCAATTCCGTTGAATGTTCAATGCTTGGATTATGCTTTGTGTTATTACTTACTTACATTCTATCAAATAATGAAACAAAAAATCCGATTAGGGATTCGACCCAGCATCTGGTTAGATTGCCTTCCCAAATACGATAGAAATTTCTTCCAGAAATGAATTCAAATTTTCACTCTCTTCTTCAACGTTCTTGTAGTGCAGTTCTTGTTTTCTGTCTTTCGAAAGGAGTCAATCCTTACTGCAGTTTGTGAGTAGATACAGCAATTCAAAGCCACCAGCTTGTCCTTAAACGGTTCGATGCTTATTCCATGTTGGTCTGTAAGCTATTATAGAGATGATATCCCCACTCATCCACTGTCCACCTCTCATAGCAGCAGCTCCCCACCAAATGAACAACAAGGGAAGTGGTGTTGACTAAATCATTGAATCGAACAACAACCGTCGGTCCTCGGATGTGAGTGACCTCATCCCAGCATGGAAGGTTCCCAAACTTTCCGGATGCACGACCCACCTAATCATTGAATTCATTTTTCGGAATCCATCAAAGATAAACAAGGGGTCAAATTTTATTTTTTTCTAGACTTCCTAAAAATGCGCAAAATTCATCAAATTGTAATTTATAATGCATATCTGAAAACACATGTATGATTACTTAGGATTTTAGTGTATTTTACGGTCAACCTAATTCTGTTATTGGAATGGTTCTGGCGAGCCCTCAAAATTTTTGCTTCCGTTCATCAAACTTACCTAACTATTCAGATAATTTGAAATTATAGTTTGGTAACAATTGTAAAATAACAAATTCCGAAAAAGCATTCGACGAAATTACAAAAATACTAAATTAGAATATTTCTCGTCTAACGACTCCCTAGTGTGGGTTGCGAGCCATTACTTGGGAACCTCTGTGCGATATAATAGATGAAGTGTGGGACTGGAAGTACGGAATTCAGTTCCGTTGGATGGTGTGGCAACATTCTGTACTGGCTTCTGTGTAATACCATCCTGGTCCTAGTCCATCGTCCGCTCAGAAGACAATCGTTTGTGGTGGCTTGCGTAGGCTTTTTGCCGAACTAACCGAGTGGAAGTTTATAATCGGATGGTGTTTGGGAATTTGGAGAGGGGCGCGGAAGCTGCAGAGGTCCTCGATTGAGGTTTTGAACATATGTTGTTTTTGGATGCCGAAGCTCTCGGGGGGAGAGTCCGATTGTGCTTTTGAATAAAATTGACATTGTTCTGCTGAACGGCTTCCGGAGCATTATGTCGTACCAAGTGTTGAAATGGATAAAGACCTTTTAAGTGAAATTTTATTGAATTTTAAGGGTTGAGGAAGGTATGAAAACCGGAAGGAGATTTGTGTATGGCCTAAAGATGGAACAATATTGGATCATTCTTGACTGGTAAGTTAATGGCTAGAGTGATACTTACTTGATACCTGTTGAGCCACAATGCATTACTTTGATGCTATGTTGTAGTCGTAATGGTCATATAGGTATATTCAATAAAATAAAACGTACCATGTACTCCGAAACTTTCATAAGCATCCTGGTATATAGCATCTCAAATGCATAGCATATTTCATTTTCGATAGGGAAATATTAATACAGTTCATGCTCAGAAAGCTTTCATGATTTAATTTGCGTAATCGAATACACAAACTTTTGTGGACTTTTGAAAACTTTGGTAGACCTTCGCAATCCTTAGCAAGAATTCGCGGACTTTCACGTACCCACACAGACCTTCATGGACCGTTGTGGACATTTGTGGAACTTTCAGACCTTAGTAGAGTTTATCGATCTTTTTTCAGATTGTGAGGACCTTTACAGTGCTTTGCAGACTTGCAAATTAAAATTTAGTATTAGGGTACCCTAATACTTGTATCAGGGGAATTTACATGTTTGCCTGTTAACATTTATGCGATCCTCTATCGACTATGACTCGGCATTCTCTATGACTTGTTGAAAGCTTTTTGGGAACGTTTTCACAACACTTCGATTATGTCTTGTCAGTGTGACTATTGTCGGTAGCCTCATTCTCTTCGGCAGCTTTCGCATAAGAACTGCAGGCGAATCTATTCGCTCCAAATCAGTCGCATTTTGAGTCGTATTCATTTGAATTGGTGACATCTCTCTCGAAGTTGTTTGTTCAGTTTCAGAAATCTCGTCAACGGGAAGCTGACAGAACAACATATCATCTAAATGTTTTCATTGATGTTTTTTAATAGAAAAATGCTGCACATCTGGCGTTTGAAATTTGTTTGTCGATAATATTCAAATGGTGCCGACGCTGTAAATTACCTTAATAATTGAGCGTTTGTTCTCTATTATATACCTCTGTCACTGCGAATTTCCTCTTGGGTTCCTCTAAACAAAACTAAATCTTCAATGAACCTGTGTATTGCTAGCTTGCACGATTTGATGGAACGCGAATGATCGATTCATAGATAAACGGCCAGAGTGGTGAGATACGTGAGCAGCACAATACACTCCTTCACCGTGTTATGAAACATCTTCGTAACAACCCTTCATTGGAAGCCCTTCAACGCTATACGGAAACGGAATTCAACTCAATTTCGGGTTGTTTCAACGCAATTCCGTAGTTGAGCCCAATAACTCAATTTTGGCTATATTTCCAAGGTCCCACCTAGGTAGTTTGGCTTTAATTCCATTAGAAAAGTATACTCAATTTTGGGTTGATTTAACGCAAAATTGAGTTCTTTCGACCCAAACATAAGAAAAGTAGCATTTACCCAAATTTGGCTTATTGGGCCAAAGTACCTCCATTGGGTAGATGCAGCTCTCTCTATGTTTGACAACATTCGTGTGGGAGAGAGAGAAAACCGAGAGATTTTGGGTTGAAACTATAATCGATATACTTAATTTTGGGTAAAGAAAACTCAAAAATTAGGTAAAAATATTTCTCCGTGTACTATTTGCGAATCTACCTCCTTCCACTTCACGTTCGTTGCCCACTGACGGTAGGCAGAACGTACACCAAAGTATTTCCGACCCGTCATCCAGAATCGCGTAAGTTATCAAAGTTCCATTGTTGCCGCGCAGCTTCACAGGAGTTGCAAAATAACTCCGCCCTTCTAGCGAAGCGAAATTATGCATGGTGATCTCATTGGCTCCGATGGGTTAAGAGCTGTTGGAAATAACTACAAAACAAACCGGGTTCCAACCGTAGGCTACTGACTGCTATCGTTATCAGTTCAACGCCTCTTTTTGTATTCAATGTCTGGGATATATGTACAATCGTTATCTCTACAATTTTACCCATAGACCTCTCTACTGCAGAGTACATCACTGCTTCTTCAACACTTCTCCTTTTCACACAACCTTCACGCTCATCTGCCACCGAGCTCCTTCTGGCACCGAACTCCTCCTAGCTGCAGAACTCATAGTTTCGAGCTCCTTCTGGTCAGCAGCCTATCCTCCTCTTGGTCAACTGTGCTATCCTCCAAGCTCCTCCTGACTTTTGAGTTCCTCCAGCTCTTCCGAGCTCATCCTCCGATCAATCGGTACCCGTCGCCAGCTTCTACCGCATTTTGGCCTCCAACTCTTGGGCACTTCTTCCAAGCTACCTCTCGTCCAGGCTATACCTCCTCAGCGAGATTGTGTCGCCTGACTGACAAAATCAGCTCTAAAATTAAAAATCGGGTAATACCATTTCGGGGCGAAATTGATCACTTGTCAATGTTTGTCTTAGTTTTGAAATTAAATTTACATGCTTAATTTGCGCCTCTTGAATTCAAATATGCTTGCTAAAATCTTAACGAGACAATATTTATGGAAATAATCAATAATTAAATTTTAAGAATACCGCGAAAAACACCTAAGTGTAGGCAATTTCCAAAGGAATTCTCTACTTTGTAGCAGAAAATAAAATTTTTCAACAAAACGAACGAATTGGTAAGAGTTTTGATAGTAAAATCTGTTTTGGAGATATACTTTTAGCATCCTCACAAACTTTCAGGTTTGCACCATGTCCAAATCCTTGTTTAGAACTAGAAGTTTATGGATGTCTATCAATTTCACACCAAATTTGATTCTGGAATTTTACATTATTTTCATAAAATAAACAATCTGTGACACAAAAATCTTCACTATACACAAATAGGGGGAGATCCCCCAGTGCCGGACAGCACCCAATACCGGACAAAGTCGAAACATTGAGAAATCATGGTCCAATCAAGATGGTGTATTAGTAGAAAAGAAAGCTATTATGTAGACTAATGTTTGCGTAGAATAACACATCCTTGAAATATGCATCCCTTTTTAAAAAAGTAGAAAAGTTTGAAAATCTTTAAAAAATTGACGTATCTTCTTAATTTTGAGCCTATTTAGTAATTATTATGAATATAAAAAAATACTTTGGATCCCGCGAGCATGATCGAACACAATCCTAATTTGATAGTATGAATGTATTTTGTACCAAAATTGAAGTAAATATGGACAAATTACAATTTTGGTTAAGCACCTCCTGTCCCTCAGTTTCGGACAGCTTGATTTGTTATATGATATCTTTGCATCAGTGTCTCAAAATACTTTCATTTTTCATGGGTTCCGTCGACCATGGTATCAAACATGCAATAAAATTAAGAAGAATGAACATTCATAACAACATCGTAAAATGTGCTATTTTTCATCATATATGAAAGAGGTTTTTGATAGGCATCTTGCAAACTAAGAAAAACTCAAATTATTTTTGTAAATGTTGCAATTGCATTGAATTGGTAATTATAAACTATTTCTATAGTGTACACATTCAATGATGTTCAAATTTACAGAATTCGAGGCATTTCCAGATCGTGTCCGGTATTTGGTGCCACCTTTCAAGATCGATCAATTTGGTACTAAAATACATCATCAAAACACAATGTCAAAATTCATATTTATATTTTCAAATTTATTTTTGTACACTATAAAAATGATAATATTTATCATAAATGGGTATCACGCGCCCATACAATCAATATTTTTCGAATTATGAATTTAGTGGCTTAAGTGTCCGGTACTGGGGGATCTCCCCCTATACATTATTTAAGACACACACCGTTCATTTACTATAGGTTGAATTTGGTGCACTATTAGTAAGAAATAAAATCGCGTGACACGGTGATCAATTTCACCCTACTGATCAATTACACCCGAATTTACGGTACTCGACAAGTTAGTTGAAAAGAGGAGATCATCGGGCATGATCGGAGTAGGCTAGATTCTCCGCCGGGGACTAGACCGAGTAGAACGAGCGTAACATGATATTGGTAATAAGTCGTCGAGACGCCTGCAAACCGAAAGTCACCCTCCGACCGCAATCGCACAACCGACCCTGAAACTTAGCCGACCACCATCGAGTCGGAGTAGGCAAGATCTTTCGACGAGGACTAGCTGAGTAGATTGCGAAACAGCATTGGCATATGGTCGTCGGGCGCCTGTTACATGAAGTTTCCCTCCATCGGAATCGCAGGACCGACCTCGACATCTGTTCGGCCAGCTTCGGAGCAGGCTAAGTTCACCGTCGGGGACTAATTGAGTAGATCGATTCTATGACACTACCCCGAATACCACTACCCCGAACGCCACTACCCCGAAAGCCATTACCCCGAATGGGTTATTACCCCGAACGCCACTACCCCGAATGGGTCACTACCCCGAACATTTTGAGACATATTCTAGTTAGAGAGTGGGGAGATAATTGTACGATTCCTTTTGAGTATTTCACGAGTTTGGCTCAAAAATGTATTTTTCAAATATCAGAAGATAAAAAATCAGCTAGTTGTTCAGCAAATAATTTTTACACACTAAAGTTTGTCCTCTGATTTTGGGAAGATTCACACAGCCACATTGCAATGCCATTTACCGAAATCTCAACAGCTGAACGATCGGTAATCCGTTCGGTAGACGAGTCTATTACAGATCTTTCGGTAACCCGCATTTTTAGCCCAGCTGTCAAAACAACCGAATCGTCGGTAATCGCTTACCGAAGAACTGTAACCACGGTGCACAGATTATTTTCCTTCGAGCCTTGTTTTTTTTTTGTAAGGAATAAAAACAACGAAGACGAACGTTCGTGATTGTACTTCTTTATTTTATAAGTAAAATAGACATCATATATAGTCATTCTCATGAAAGCGCAGCGGAATATAAACCAGTGTAATACATAGACGATCGATGCCACATTTTCTGTCGGAAGCACAAAGCGGGATGCGCACGGGAAACTTCTGACAACAGAACTGCAAAAATTAACTTTAGTTTAGAGATGAACTGTTTATACGCTACACCCAAAAGTTGAAACCGTCATTATAGGCGTTTTCTGCGTCTATTGATGGCGGAAAAGTGTTCTTCTGAGCGACATGACGTTTTTGAGCGTCTATTGATAGGCAGATAATCCGGTCATTGAGTCGAGCAGTTTTTACGGTACAAATGGGGAAGTACAACTTGATATGCTTTTTGCACCACGCATACCAACAAGCGGGTTTAGTGCTGTGGTATAGTATTTGGTTCTCACGCTCATGACCATGGATCGATCCTGGTTGATGTCGCATGTGTATTTATTTTTCATGTGCTTAGATCACCAACACATGTATTAAAAATTAAAACTTCCACACATATATGCCTTTTAAGTGCATGTATTGGAAGTATGGAAATACGCAAAAAACCGAAAGGGTGCAAACCAGATTCGAACCATAATCATCGGATTGACTAGCACACTATGTACCTACTGCTCCAAACTTACTCCTGAAATGATGTGTAACCAAAGTCGATGTGGTTTTACGTTTCATATGCATGATTGCTCATGCTATTGATAAACATGTGAACATGTGTTATCCCCAGCAAAATAAAGATATACAGTCAAGTCTCCTTTAAAGCGTTAATCATCGTATGTTGAACAAGTTTAATATATATTCATAATAATTTATCACCTACCAGAGTAGCCACATTCTCTATTGTAGAACTTACTTAAGGACTGTTCATTTTATAAAGTGGACACCTTGTGCATGCTATATCTTTATAATATATCAGTAAAATCGTAATCGGTTTTCTGTATACAGTATCGTTCGACTATTATATTATTGCACGATGGTGTTATAACAAAAAAGCCATCAAAATAATTATAATTCACACGAATAAGGAACAATGTTTAGAATGGTCAAAGATTGGTAGGTCTTTATCCAAGTATAATAGTTAAGTATACCAAAACACAATTCATTCATAAAAAATCGGTTTTTTGGTATGTGAAAAACATTGTTTAAGTTTGAAGAACATCTTTTCTAGGAAGTTTTTGTCGAAACTTCTTTGTTCTTCTTTGTAAGATCTTATATTTCCATATAAGAGGAAAATAATAGTATTACGATGCACAGAAAACCGATTATGATTTCATTGATAAACTAGCTAACCCAGCGTGGCTAGTCACGTTTCATAAGAATTATCGAGCAAAAACCTCTTTCAAAGATTAATAATGTTTATGTTCAATTGCAAAATGATAATATGGACAGAGAAATTTCTCTGTTGATAAATATGCCATTGGTGTATGAATAATAAGCTGAGACACGCATGATATTTATGAACGCAAAATCGCCCAAATTTATGCTCTAACCATACTCCATTGTTATAGTGCCGTCATTCTGATCTGAAATAATTACAGCCTTAAATGCTGTTGTGAAATATTTCAAAAGTTCCAGAAGCTTCTATAACCTTTCGGTCGTCGCGCGAATTTTTGTAACGCGAGTAGTCGCGCGTTGTACTTTGTACAACACCCTTGGTTTTGCGAATATCCCAGGAGTCTGACCACTTAGAAAGATGGCGTCTTCGGCAAAGTTGTTCAGTAGCTCAAGGGCTATCATTATTTTAGCCAAGAAATTCGGGATTTTGCCACTAGGCGGCGCTAGTGAGCATGAAACTTTTGTTTCGCAGATCTCAGGATCCTGACCGCTTAGAAAGATGGCGTCTTCGGCAAAGTTGCTCGATAACTTATGGACTATCATTGTTCGAGCTAGTTGATTCAAAATTTTACCTCCAGGTGGCGCTAGTGAGCATAAAACATTTGTTTCGCAAATATATCAGGAGCCTGGTCACTTAGAAAGATGGCGTCTTCGGCAGAGTTGCTCGATAGCTCAAATTATTTCTTTGTTTAATCCTTAAAGTTCGAGATTTTGTAAAGTAATGATAGTTCCTGAGCTTCTGAACAACTTTGCTGAAGGTGCCTGTCTTAAAAGGCAAGATCCTGCAGTATCCACAAAACAAAAATGTTATGCTCACTAGCACCCCCTGGTGGCAAAGTATCCTATTTCTTGGCTCAAATAATGATAGTCCTTGAGCTACTGAACTACTTTGCCGAAGACACTATCTTTCTAAGTGGTCAGGCTATTGAGATATCTGCAAACAAAAGTTTCATGCACACTAGCGCCGCCTAGTAGCAAAATATTGTATCAACTAGTTCGAACAATGACAGTCCTTAACTTACTTAACAACTTTGCCGAAGACGCCATCCTTCTAAATGATCAGGATCCTGAAATATTTGCAAAACAAAAGTAAAACATCCATGCCCACTAGTGCCACCTAGCGGTCAAATTCCTAATTAAATGAAGTACCATCAGAAAGCGCTTCACCTCCAGAACAACTTTACTAAAAACCCCAAGTTTCTATATTATCTGGATTTTGAGATATACCGATTTAAACCTGTGGTATACTCGAACCGTACATAGTGCGTTCATTATTATGCGACTTTCATGTACATTTGTTGATTCTACAGCATTATAAAGGGTCACACTGTAAATAAAAACTGTCGAGTATTGTTCTTAAGAAGATTCTTGAGGAATACATTTTGGTTTGGTGTCGATATATATCTTTGTTCCAAAATGAAAGCATATAAATCACAACTGTTGTACAAAGTACAACAGCGCGACAGCCCGAAGGATAAATTAGAGAGAAGAATCTGACTGAAAATTCTAGAATATTCCATTGAATCCCGATTAACCAGGGCTACAATTTTTGTATAGATCTTTGTGCTGCGATGGCGATCTTCAACGATTTAAAACGAATCGAATTGTAATTAGGGGACTATCGACTAATGAATATATCGAGTCATCGAACAGGAATGCTTTGGAAAGCTCTTTTAGGGGACCATTATAGTTACCATAAAAAAATATTTTTATTTTGTCTTCATAAGTCGATATCGAACCATGGAACATCGACTCAAGAAGGTTGTGTAAATTAAAAAAAACTAGAATATTCGGCCCACAATCATGTTTATCTTTCCTTTGCATATATCTTATTTGTTTTTGAACCTTATATTGAAATGACGAAACCCGTAATGAATCACATTTTCAACTTGCATCGGAATTTAAGTGCGGTCGAACAGCATAAAGTTGGTTTGTTTACTTTTTGATTACCGTCCAAGTTCATAAAACCTGAAAACTACAATGATAAAAAGATCGTGACTTTTATACGAATTAGGAAGGACAAAGCTCCGGAAAACTCTAGAACACCCTGTGCAATAGCTGTTATAGTGCTCCACAATTTGCAATAGGGTCCTAAAATGGTTAATGAAATCTTGTTTTCATTTAATAACACGAAAGATCATATTACTGCAACTACTTTAGCAATTTTTCTCGCTCAAATAACGGATATATCATATTAAAACTTTAATTTCAAAATTGGATCCATAAATGAACCTTGACACTTGAGATCATGTTTGACGTTCGCTTAGTCGACAAAAATATCACAGGGGGTTTAGTTTTGACACTGGGGTTGTTCCTATCTGACATTTCGGAAGGGACACGGAAAACAAAATACACCCAAAATTTGAGTTCAAATCAAGGAGTGTGACAAAATCTATAAAAACATAAAAAAATGTTTTTTTGTACTTAAACAAATAAAAAACATTAAAATATTGAGTAAACATGTGTTTTTGGCCTGAACGTAAGTGTTTGGCACTCAAATTGGGACAGGGCTTGGACAGGGGCAAATTGGACTTTTGCAGTGCTCTTAATTTAACTGTTGTTGTGCTCTTAAATTGCTGGTGTATGCTGCTCAATGAAACCTTTCAAAGCGTTACTGACAGACAGAATACTCTGGGATTTTATTTACATGATAAAAAAGATATAGCATAAACAAGGTGTCCTCTTTATAAAATGAATAGTCTTTAAAACATGAAAACTCTGTGGAATCTTTTGCTGGTGCTATTCAAAGAAAACAAGATCACGGTTCTACTTTCACATTGATAAAAAAATATCGATCCAATGCTGATGAATGCTATCCAGAATGAGCCGATTATAAGAAACCGTGCCCCATATATGGGATTAAATTTTAACCATGGTTTTAGTATAATAGTAAAAGAGTTTTCTATAGATGAATCGATCATTTTGACTCAAGAACAACTTCTGCAAATTGGCTATTAATTTTTGCAAGCAATTTATTTTAAGAATTATGGCACCGATATGTTGATTTTAGAACAGAACGTTCAGTGGGGAGATTGTAGTAAACCGTTTGGAGAAGTCAAGAGAACATATATACTGATTTTTTTTATCATGAAAAATATGAAAACAAGATTTTATTTTTATATAACGCAATAATCTTTTTTTATCATTTTTAATTTTGACTATCTATGAATTGTGATAGGAATTAGTTGTTCAGGACAAAATTTCATGATGGAGACATTTTCGATAAGAAAGTTTTTCTAAGAACAACTTATGCTGCCCATAAAGGCCCATATTGAAAAAAGTAGGCACTGAGAAAATAGCGCTCAAACTTTGAAGTTTTTCTTTCATACAAATGTTTATAATTTTCTCTTAGGGGCCGTCCATAAATAACGTAGCATTTTTCACTGATTTTTTACACCCCCCTCCCCTCTCGTACCGTTTCGTCACAAATGCTGATACTTCCCCTTGGAAAATACGTAGCATATCAAGCACCCCCCCCTTCTTCTTCTTCTTCTTCTTCTTCTTGGCATTGACGTCCTCACTGGGACAGAGCCTGCTTCTCAGCTTAGTGTGCTTATGAGCACTTCCACAGTTATTAACTGAGAGCTTTCTATGCCAAAGTTGCCATTTTCGCATTCGTATATCGTGTGGCAGGTACGATGATACTCTATGCCCAGGGAAGTCCAGAAAATTTCCTTTACGAAAAGATCCTGGACCGACCGGGAATTGAACCCAGACACCTTCAGCATGGCTTTGCTTTGTAGCCGCGGACTCTAACCACTCGGCTAAGGAAGGCTCCTCTTTATATTTTTTTATTAATTTTCCTCAGTGATTGGGTTGAAACAAAAAATTAGAATTCAGAAGTTCAATACAAAATTTGATATTAATTACTGACTAAAATGTAAGGATAATCTAATCTAACAGTGTGATATACAGTAGCGCTCGAAAGTTATTTGAAAAACAGTTTCAAATAAACACAGTTTGCTGTTACATAATTTTGGTATCTAGTTTCATATAGGCTGAATTGTATTACTTTTGCTGTTGTTACCAAGACAAACAAGTTTACTATAGAAAATGTGAAAAAAAAATGATTGGATTGATGTAGCTCGTTATTGTTGAGTTAGGGTACAATATATTTCTAGTTTATTTTTAGTTAGAACAGAAATTTCGTTATTAGAGGATTGTTTTTTAATTATTCTTTGTTAGGAAATAGATTTCAATGAAAATGAACAATACAATATATTAATTCGAAATGAATTATTATCCAAATTCAAATCCATTCAAATCTACATTCAGTGGCCAGATATAGAAAAGATTACACTTGATATATTTGGAATGTTTAGAAAATTTTAGCGATTATTATACAAATTATTTATCTCTATTAATATTTGAGCTGAACTTCATTATCTTTCTTCATAATAAAATAAACCTACACAACCTATAATGAAACAGTTAAATAATAAAAGAATATCAAATTACCAAGTTATCAATAAAATTGAATGATAGGGAAATTTCGATATCACTCGAATCTGTTGTCCTCATTAATATTCAGGCTATTCCATCAAGAGCATTGATACATCAAAACAAATCGATTAAGTGAGACCTCCTGCAACATTGAATGCATAATACACGGTATACATATCTTGTTTCATGTAATATTTGCCGAAAAGAGCATATTTTATTGTCTTGAAAACGGCTGACTTTATGACTTGTCAACAAATGAGAAAACAATGTACTCCAAGTAGTTAAAGCATTGATTTTTAATTTATTTATTCAACTTTGATTTTGTTTATTTATAAATTTATCAATTAAGACTCGAATATAATATAATATTTACATAACCATTTAAAGCTTTGAAAAATCTGTTTTATTGCATTTATCAAGAAAATCTAAAATTGATGAATGTTTTGAAGCTGAATCATCATTTTATAAACCAAGTTTATAAGTGTCAAACAAAACAGAGGACAGAGCCTGCATCTCAGCTTGCATCTCAGTGTTCTTATGAGCACTTCCACAGTTATTAACTGAGAGCTTACTGTGCCAATGACCATTTTTGCTTGCGTATATCGTGTGGCAGGAACGAAGATACTCTATGCTCTGGGAAGTCGAGAAAATTTCCAACCCGAAAAGTTCCTCGACCGGTGGGATTCGAACCCACGACCCTCAGCTTGGTCTTGCTGAATAGCTGCGCGTTTACCGCAACGGCTATATGGGCCCCGTAAAGAGCCCTCTCCCTTCTAAATAGCTACGTCATATATGGACGACCCCTCACATTTCTTCCTGACATATTTAACACAACCGCATAGCTAACTAATTTTGCTTCTAATGATCAGCAAAAAATAATAAACTTGAACACAATTCACGTTTTGCAGCTGAAATTTAAATTAAAAGTTCATATGGAGACTAGTATGCCTTTATTTTTCAATATGGGACTGCACCAACTTCATATTTTCCAATACATTTTCAAACAATGTGTGTTTATTTTTATATGCATAATAAAATGCAGATTAAAATAAGTTTTATTGCACTCATTCGATAACTGTCAAGCAATGATACATAGTTTTGACATCATGAATGCTCTAAAGCATGACTTTAAATCGACAATATGTTGAGCATTATTATTATAAGTAAATATAGAGTTGATCTGGTGGTAGGTCATTTGGCATAATAATCATTTGACATAAAGTCGTTTGGCATAATGAGTCTGAAACCAAGGACGTCTCAAGATGATATTCGTTTTTACGTTTTTATTGAATCCCTCTGACGACATCAGGCTTATTTAGAGTCAGTTGATTTAAAAAAGGCACTTAATGCAACAATGATATGCTCTTGAATAAACTAAAACATATTGGGAAAGTTATTGCCAAAACTATTTCATTACTTATCCAGAAATCCTTTCTTTCAAATATTTATTCTTCTTTGGGCTCATTCGCTAATTTCACACAACGCTTGAGAGGGTGGGTGGGGGTCAGTAAGTTGTTACAGGTCATACAAAAATTTTATAATATTCATACAAAAAGCGTTACGAGGGGGTGGGTGGGTGTCCAAAATTACTATTTTTCGTCTTATGAAATTTATGAACAAATTTTATTGAGTTTCGTTATTGGTATATATTATCAATAAATAAAATATTTAGCACAAATTTACCCTTCCTTCAAACATTTCGAAATAAAATGTAATCATAAATGTAAAAACTGAAGATTTAAAATTAAAATGAATTTCGCCTTCTTTTATGCATAGGCTGTTCTTTCGAGCTATATTGTTTTTAGATATTGTTTTTTGTTTCCAAGTAATATAAAAGCAACAATCGATAACATTGATCTGCTCAAGTTATCAGCGAAAAGATAAATCGATTACTGCAGTTACTCCGATGATTCTGAACGCATTTTTTTGATGTTCTTTCGTTTTATTATGTCACAATAATTTTTGACGTCCAATAACCTAATGTTTTAATAATAAATTTTGCCTTCTTTTAAAAATAGATTGTTCTTCATATAAGATCATAAGATAAAATTTTGTAAAGCTATCTATCTATCTATATATCTATCTATCTATCTAAGCGCTTGCACAACCAATATTGAAAAGCATCCTGGAAATACTGGAAATGATTCCAGTATTTTCTTGTCGACATTCATATTTGCAGCATATCGTATACAATATGACACAAACATTAAAATGGCCAGGCCCACTGTGCAGACTTGGGTTTTAAGATAATTGAAAGATTTACGACCATCAGATTATTCACGAATGAATAACATGGTGAACGAACATTTTTCAATTTTATAAGTGAAGAAATGGAAACCACCGTACCGACCGTTTCATTAAGAGGGAAAGGTAAAATCGTTGGAAGTGGCGTAGCTAAGAAAATTAATGCACACTTCATCGCTGTGTTCCTTTTCCTGGGATGGGACACAGGTATTTCCCCCGTATATCCTGGCTCTAGAGCCTTGGCTTAAGCGCCATTACTCGCTCTCTGAAACGAAAAGAAATTTAAATCTGACCCCTCTCCTATTATGCTGTGAATTCAGATAAATGTGTATAAAAACCCACAAAATCATCACATTGAACAAAAAAAAGGTATTTTGAAATTTCTCACCAAAACTGCAACTCTGCATCAATTCTTATGCAGTAGAAACTAAATTTGGGGGCAACATGAATGACACATGAATATTTTATTATCTTACCTGAATGTGTCTTCGATCAAACACATACAAACTCTAAGTTTTCATAAACAAAAACTTTATTACCCGTTAACGGTAGACTAAATAATGCAACGCATTAGAAAAAAATGAACATTTTCTGTTCACATCAAATATGTAAACTGATCATACCACACTCTTTCTTCTTAGAAGTTTTGTCTTCACAAGGTTTCATATACCATGTAAGTATCATAGCATGCCATAGCATTTAAACAAAATATTAAATTCTCCTAGTAAGCCGACAAGTCATCACAGTCAGTTTCCTTGGAAACACACGTGTTGAGCAAAATCAATTGCATCACATTTTTCACCTTCCGGCCGACAGCGTGACACTTTTTCGATTGTCAAGGCTGTAGTAGCACACTCTGCTGAACAAAGTGATTTATTTTCACTACACATTTGTTCAATCCAATCTTCCTTAATTAGATTTCATAATTTCACTTCAATCAATTTCCTACGTGACTTTTACACTTAGATAAAATTTAGTAAAGCTTATACATAAACATTTTTATAAATTACTGATTTATCAATTCTTGCAAGCAACGCATTTAGAATGATCATTACTTTAGAACCTGCTACTATTTCTATATAAATAATTTTATAACAAACACATGATATCTATTCGAGATATGTTGAGAAAATATTATTTTAATCAATTTTCCATTCTTTCGATAATGTTTTTGATGTAAACCTTCAAAATTCATATTTTTTCCTTCTTTTACTAAGTAATTTTCTTCAAGTGTTTCGTTCCAACTGGGACAGAGCTTGATCCACGGCGGAATGTTCTATGAGCGTTCCCTTTATTATTAACTGCGAACATTCTTTGCCTATTTACTATTTTCAAATATGTATATCACAACAAGCTCAAAGACACCCTATTTTCTGGGATGTAGAAAAAATATTGTTTGGAAAAGATCTTCACGAGTTTTATTTAGATATGCGGCTTGGCAAACCTCTGAACGAACACCAACACCAAAAAATCCACTTAAGGGTATACGAAATCATTTCGTGACGCGTTCACCATTATTTTGCGATTATGTTGTGCACATAAGTTTTTTGAGAATTATTATTTATGTATATCAATTCCAAAAATATAGAAAATCTGGCTTTGGTGTAAAATGTTGAGTGCGATAATTAAACCTTATTGTAATTTCTGTAAATTCCAGTTAGGTACTATTGCATCTTCTTTACAAAAAAAATATAACGGTAAATGTAAATGACTGCTAATAAGAGCGGTTTAAAATTTAAAAAAAGTTTGAAATTCCAATCCCCATATCTTTCTTAGGGGTCGTCCATAAACCACGTGAACATTTTTCCTGACTTTTCAGTCACCTCCTCCCCCCTCGTGCTTTTGTGTGGTTTTGACGAATAACCCCCCGCTCGCCCAATGATCATGTGTTTCATTTGTTCATGAATGAAACAGAAATATGAAAAATGGGAGAAGAGATATTTATGAATTGGTTTGCTATTATTAAGCAAAATGTGAGATTATAGTGTGACAAACTTCTGCAAAAATCCCTAACAAAAATAGCTCAAAAAAGATTTGTTTCTACTGCAGTGTTCCTTATTATTGTTTGAGGAATTAGTTTTCACTTAGAGATAATTTTGTATTAACATTACAGTACTAACATGTGGGGAACATTTTTTTCAAATTTTGTCATAGTAATTTCCATAGAAATCTTAATCGTCTTCTAATCGTTGTTGGTAAAGAAGATATGAAATATTGAATTTTAAAACTTTTTTTTAAACTTGAACCATCCGACTGCTAATGAAACCTTTCAGGTTTAGTTGATGGTGGAATTTTCTTTGAAACACAAAAGGGTGGACCGTGGTCTTTGGCTAGATACCCCCTCCCCGCTAAATGATCACATGGTTTATCAACGGCCTCTATTTTGATAAGTAATTGTTAAAAGATACATAAAACATCCATGTCGTGATAATTGTTCCACTTCTAATATTGCGAAAGAATTACGGTAATCCAGTTTGCTGTATGCACACTTAGATGTTTGATTACAATATTACATCGTCAAATGAATCGAATCCCACAAACCCTGGGTCTCCTACTTCGAGGAGTCTCATACCGTCCTCAACCATGCGACTAATAGGAGACCACAATGTAAATAAATGAAAAGTAAATCAATCAGCAAACGTCAACGATAAAATTCTGCTTATAAAGCGCCCGACTGTTATAGTCAAGTGTGTTTATTTGTTTATCCCTAATATATTACCCAATCCAACACGCAAGGCATGAAATTCTATTTCCACTGCAAATGTATAAGTTATTGCTGATAATACAGATATACAAACATATAGATTTTGACTCTGGTATAAGTAAGAAATTCCCGCAGCACCGCGTTGGTACTTTAAATATATTTATAGAACATATCATCTCACCCCTTCTCGCACTTGGCTGTCCAACGGGTGTTGTATTTTGCTCCTCTTGCAGGTTGTTCTCCGTGACAAGATGGTTCCATGTTGTGTGATGTAGAGTTCCATACATAGGAAACTATGATAGGCATGTGGTGTAAGTTTATGTTTAAGGATCCAAAGATTGCGGTTTCCAATCCAGTCTTTGTTATTATTTTTTTGTTTTTCATATTTTGGTGTCTAAGGCAAATTTCTTGTGGCGGAGCCTTGGGGCAATCGGGTATATGGGGTAGCTAACAAGGGAAGGTCACGATGGTGTTACACGGGGTTTTCAACCGGACTATTTTTGTTGGATTCAACATGTCGAAATATGTAAAACCCCAAAGCCTTTCGGGTGAAGAGCCAGGGAGATGTAGTATGTTGTTAACAAAATGTTAATAAAATCTTAAATTTGTTTTACCAAATTAGGATGATAGAAGAAATGAATGTAATGTTTGGAATGATACTAATAATGAAATAAAAAAAACATGTACATCGTAATGTTCTGAATGGCTTCAACGGATGACGCATGAGTTTGGATACTAAGTTCAAATAATGACTTATTCAGTAGGTACAAGAATGTTGACACTTTTGACCGGGTTAAATCCGCTCGATAAAGGCAATACATACATTATTTGGAAAAGAGATAAGGCTGATAAAAATATTAATTTTCTTTTATGTCAGCCCACCCCCCCCCCCTTCGAAAATCCGAAAATTTTGAAGGGGAGAAAAAAAAAGATTCATCATTTTTTTGTCATCAGTTAGGTTTTTTCAATTTACAAGTAAAAAACAAGTAAAAAAATGATCCAGAGGACGATTAAAAACAGTTTAACAACTAACAAAAATTCGAAAAAATAACTTTTTTTTCATTTTTATTTGTTTGTTCCCTATTTATTTTTATCCCCCCCTCGTATCTTCCAAGTGGTCTCGGACATAGAAGAAATTTAATATTTGTATCAGCCTAACTTAACTTTACATAAAATGAGCAGTGGAAAATCGGTAAAAAAGAATGGTGTTTGATTTTCGATGATGTTAATACTTTTAGTAAAAGTAACATTGTTGCTAAATAAATAACTTAACTCAAGAAAATTGTTTTAAAAAGAACAAAATGTTTATTATGTATTTATGTGTGATTTTTTTTTTGTATTCATACACTAACAAATGAGGCCATTTGAAATCACAGATCTGACTGTTATTTTTTTAGTTTCAGTTCAGTCATTTAAAACGACTATATTTTCACTTGTCCCACTAGTTTCCAAAATTTTCAATATTTACCTTGAACTTTGGCACAAACATTAAATTTAAATATAGCATAGATTTAGTAGGAAACAATCTGAAAAATATAGTAGATCTTATTCATTTTATTTTTTTAAGAACCATCTCTGTACGAGTTCCTTTACCCATTTGTCACACGGTACCTTATTTCGATAGTCACTCAAGCAAAATGATTATCTAAATACAGGGACCGGAATCTATTATGATAATTCGCCACAAGAAATCGCGTTGAATTTCATAAATTTGCCTGAAGAACCAAAAAATAAAAACAAAATAAATACTCGCGCTTACTCGGAATCGAACCAAGGACCTTCCGATTCATAAACCAGTGCTATCTCTATGCACCTATCGACGGCTTGGTGAGAGAAGTGACAAAAGCAATATATAAAGCGTTTTATATTGCAATATTCATCCTATTCCTCTGACATGTCCACCATCCATTTGCCGCGTGACCATTTGCCTAAGTGTGCGTTTCGGATTGGTTGTGCAATTGTGTGGGTCGGGTGTAAACATTTAGATTGCTCGAATTTTCAAGTCCAATGTGCTCGATTTCAATTGACGGGTTTGCCCGTCTACGCTTAGGAGGCGAATCTTACCATCAATAGGTGGATTTAGCACCTAATACGCTAGGAGGGAAATCCGCCATCCGAATTATTTTGGGTGTACCATAAACTCACCTCTATCATAATTATCTGCCCAGAAAATCTTTGAGATACTGGCACAATTTCATTTCAGACATTTCACGACCAATTTAACTGCAACGTCCGGGAGAAAGAAGTACACGATTGATTGACGCTGTCATTCGCTCAAATCACTGAAGTCGGTAATCTAATAGACATTTTACCGATACTTCAGTTGAATATTTTACAGTTTTCGGTGGTACTAAACATTTACAGATTATTCGGTAAATTTTTTGACAGATCGTCTAGAATTCACCGTATTTCGGTAGTTCTGTTTGTAATGAGCTGTCAGAGGCTGCTGAATAACCGATAAATCGGTGTTCTTGTGAATTACTGATTCGTTGCGTAATTTTATTTACCGAACGCGTGTAGTCTGATTGAGTGTGTATTTCGAAAAGAGGGGTGAATTTATTATGAGAAGGATAGCTATAATATGTACAAAATTAGGATGTAGTAAAGTCTCTTATTCGACGTCGGTAGCCACTTCCTTTACTCATTTTGTAGGTGTCGGGCATTAAGATGGTGGTAAATCCATAAGAGACCTGTCTGTTTTAATACAAGAAGATAAAAGAAAGGGAAAATTTCCGATTAGAATTATAGCAGGAATCCTTAAGTGAATGCTTTCAAGATATATTCCTTTATAAAAAGCTGTTCTATATGGAAATATTAGTGACTAGCTCATTCAACAAAAACGTGAAAGAACAGCCTATTTAAAAAAGAAGGGCGAATTTCTTGTGAAATGTTTGCAGCTATGAAGTGAATGATCACTGTAACAACGTGATGCTATGACACAACCTATATTCATAAGAAAAAAAAAATTGTTCAAAAACAAAATTGAACACCACCAACAAGTCCAAATACCGGTGATTACGCATCTGTTAAGCAACACCATATTGAGGGTTATGGTTTCGAATTCCTTTCAGTCAATAAAAGGCTTATTTTATTAAAGCCCATTCACAAATTTTGTAACGCTGAAGGGAGCAAAAAAGTTTGTGGGTGGTTATCATCAAAATGTTACAGCCCATTCACAATATGTAGAATTTCCATACAAAAAAAGTACGAGGGGGTGGGTAGGTGTTAAAAATGGCAATTGTTGGCAAAATGAAATTTGTGAATGCACCCTTGAATTGCGAAGGTGCCCACTGAGCTGATAAACAGGCACTGTCTCAGAAAGAATGAGAAGAATATAGTTGCCATCAAGATATTTCGAAAGAATAAATATATAATGAACATTTTACCGACGAATTTTACGTGCCATTAATGACCAGCCTTCATTAGAAACGCATTTTTGCACGCAAAACAAGATACTGTACTGTATCTCATACTATTCGGGGTAATGGCTCATTCGGGGTAGTGGCGTTCGGGGTAATTACCCATTCGGGGTAATGGCTTTCGGGGTAGTGACCCATTCGGGGTAGTGGCGTTCGGGGTAATGGCGTTCGGGGTAATGGGATGGAGCCGAGTAGATCGCGTAGTAGTAGCATTGGCATAAGGTCGCCGGGGTGCCTATGAACTGGAAGCTTCCCATTACCGGAATCGAAGGACCGGCATCTGCCCGGATAGCATCGGTTCGGGAGATCTTCCGCCATCGGGGAAATCGTCGTCTAAATAGGATAGACCGCCGGGGACTATTATGAGTAGTCCATAGCGAGCCATCGGCTTGAGTCGTCAACCGGTTTCGAGAAATATTCCTCCGTCGGGGTACCCTCCATTGGAGTAGGCTAGCTTCACCGTCGGGAACTACGCCGAGTAGTATCGATCACGACGAACCGCCGGCTTTGGGTTGCCGGGACGCTTGCGAACCGGAAGTCACCCCTCAACCGGAATCGCAAGCCCGACCTCGGCATCCAACCGGTCCGCCCGTAGAGCATGATGAGCGGAGTAATGGAGTCAAGTGGACTAACAAAGCCTCACATGGCCCTGGCGTGTGGCTGGCCCCAAAATGAAGAGACAAATTGCAGCCAGATCGAATAGAGCAAGAGGTGACGAAAAGGGCGTAGAGGCATCAACAAGCCCTCTGCCTCCGGAAGTAATACCATGAGGAAGTTCCGACATCGGACTTGTAGCCCAAGCTAAAGAAAAGTGGCGTGGTACAGAGTTGTTTTCCCCTTTTTTTTCTCTGTTACCGCACTCGAGATGTGCATCCGCAGTAGACCGTTAACCTTTCGGTCATCGTGCGAATTTTTGTAACGCGAGTAGTCGCGCGTTGTACTTTGTACAACACCCTTGGTTTTGCGAATATCCCAGGAGTTTGACCACTTAAAGATGACGTCTTCGGCAAAATTGTTCAGTAGCTTGAGGGCTATCATTATTTTAGCCAAGAAATTCGGGATTTTGCCACTAGGCGGCGCTAGTGAGCATAAAACATTTGTTTCGCAAATATCTCAGGAGCCTGATCACTTAGAAAGATAGCGTCTTCGGTAGAGTTGTTCAGTAACTCAAATTCTTTCTTTGTTTAATCTTTGAAGATCGAGATTTTGTAAAAAAATGATAATCCCTGAGCTTCTGAATAAGTTTGCCGAAGGTGCCTGTCTAAAAAGTCAAGATCCTGCAGTATCCGTAAAACAAAAAATCATGCTCACTAGCGACGCCTGGTGGCAAAATATCCTTTTTCTTGGCTCAAATAATGATAGCCCTTGAGCTACTGAACAAATTTGCTGAAGACACTATCTTTCTAAGTAATCAGACTCCTGAGATATCTGCAAACAAAAGTTTCATACTCACTAGTGCCGCCTAGTGGTAAAATTTTGAATCAACTTGCTCGAACAATGATAGTCCTTAACTTACTAAACAATTTTACCGAAGACGCCATCCTTCTAAATGGTTAGGATTCTGAAATATCTGCAAAATGAAAGTAAAACTTCCATGCCCACTAGTGCCACCTAGCGGTCAAATTCCAAATTAAATGAGGTAGTGTAAAAGCACCGGTTTTGGCCAGCCTAAGAGAAAATGTCAATAAATATTATATGGAAAGCCGTACTTATATTACAAATATGTCAAATTCGAGCTTTCAATCCATATTACGTGTGTAAAATATCAAAACTGAGCTATAACCATCGTTTCGTATCGAAAATATTGTTGGTCAATATAGGTCACCAGAACCAGTTTCGGCCAGAGACTTAACTTCGGTTCCTAAATTGGCCAATCACATTGATTTCTTATGAGAGTGGCCAAATTAGGAGTACCCTGACCTAATTAGGTGTATGGGAGTTAAGATTATAAGGAAAATTAATTGTTTTTCTTATGTTTTGAATCATTTCGGACGAGTAAATGAATGTAGCTGTATCATGTGGATGTGATCTATTGAACACAAAAGGTTTCATGCTGATTGGCTATGTAAACGGAGTATAATCCACTGTGGCTACAACTGGCGTATGGCCAAAACCGGTGCTTCTACCCTACCATGAGATAGCGCTTCACCTCCAGAACAACTTTACTAAAGACCCCAATTTTCTAAATTATCTGGATTTTGAGATATACATACCGATTTCAAACTGAGGTTTATTCTAATCGTATATTGTGCGTTCATTATTATACTACTTCTATGTACATTTGTTGATTTTGAAGCACCATACAGTGAAAAAAACTGTCGAGTATTGTTCTTAAGAAGATTCTTTAGGAATACATTTTGGTTTGGTGTCGATATATATCTTTGTTGCAAAATGATAGCATATAAATCACAACTGTTGTACAAAGTACAACAGCACGACAGCCCAAAGGTTAAGTGTGAATCACAGAGCCTAAACCCCATGTGCTCCCCAGATAGCCGGGTTAGGGTGAAAGTTCATTGAGCACGTAAACATAATGTTGCCACCCACTCGAACCACCCGCTAAAGCACACTTTCGAGCCACCCAACAAGGCGGAGCACAATGTTATGTGCGTCGGCCATAAATAAATCATCATGTTCATACAAAAGTATTATTGTCGATATGAATTCATCAACAACTTCATAAAAGCTCAAAATCACATTTTTTTTTTCATTTGGTAGTGAAAACATGTTTTTTGACCAAAATTCTAAGCTTTTTTCACACCATGCGTGTGTTGTTTACTTTTTTGGCAGTTTTCTCCTCTCTTCTCTCGCTTCTCACGGATGGAGAAAGTTGTCATCAGTATGCATTTGAATTCTACAGTCAATTGTACTGTATATAATTTCTTATATTCATTTTTGCTGTTAAATTACGTCGTACATTGTTTTTCTCAGTCATAAACATGTTTTGCAACACTTGTAACATTGTACACCTTTTGAGTGTTATGAAATTGTTAAATACGTGGTTGTAGCGGGTGTATGAATATCCAAACAATATTAATTCCAAACATAAAAACTGACATCACTTCCAATCAGTGAGAGTGGCGCATCCGATTCATAAATAATGTTGGCTCAGTGAATTCGCGTTTCGGTGCTATTTTCGAGCACAAATTGACGAATATAAGTAATTTATTGCTTCCAGGAGCATTGTGCGCGAAAAATCAAAGTGTTCCAAGTATTGCATTAGATTTTTGAAGTATTTTGAGTAGAAATACGATTAAAGGGAGTTTTAGAACGGGCACCGAAGAGCCAGCAAACAATATCTCGGTGCGTGAAGAAGAAGTGATTCGGTAGTACGTGGTATTTTTCAACACAAATCACAGCAATAACTAGGGATCTTGATCCTATTCTTGGCACTTTTGATTCACTTCGGAAATGGGCTTTTCTGAAAGCTACTGAGCTCATTTGTGGCTACAATATGCATCATATTGAAGCGCTTCTTATTGACAAGTTTCAGATGATTGGGCCGAGAAAAACCCCGATGCTGAATTGGATCATGGAAGTGCCCAAGTAGCTCTGCACCCTACGTGTTTGCATTTAAAAACCGGTAATTTGTGAAAAATACATTATGGAATGCTTTCAGTTAAGAAACCACCCCTCTACAATAATCATTTTTTTTGTGATCGCTCTCGAAAACACTGTGAGAAGCGTGGGAGGAGGGAGCGGAAAGTGAAGGAGGGAGTAAGGCCATTTTGGTACTCATGGAGATATGTCGAAAAATTATATCGAATTTTGTTGGTCCCCTCACTGAATGAGTTTCTACTCAAAATATTATATGTAGCAAATCATGTGACTTGATTGAGTTAATTCTTTTCAAAATCATTATAATTCTGCAGAATTTGGTTGTCAAATATTTTCAACTAATGACGCCCTTGAAATGACTCTTTTTGCAGCTTATTTCCCCATACATCTATCTATACATTTCTGGTAACCTAAACGATACAACACCTTCCATAATCGCATAAATGCATAATTCATTCTTCCCTCGAGCACGCCTTCAAACACCATATGTGAATGATGTGTTGCCTTATGTTCAGTCGGTGCTTTGAATCCAACATCAGCAGTGCAAAGCACTACAAAGAACCCCAGAAGCGCAAAAGACGAAAAAAAAAACTCAACTCTCGAAACCAGATCAGCATCGCCTGACGACGACGTCGACGGTAGCTTTTCACTAACCCAAATAGCTGCCTTTGAGGGGCTCTCGTGTAAAAGTGCCAACAAGCGTGTCGGCTTGTCTGCACTCGGCGTACGTTCCGCTCTCAACCTCACTTTGGGGATGACTCGAGGGCACGTTTGCTGCCATATTAGCGCGAAAGAAAAGCGTAAGAGTGCTCACTATAGTGCTACTAAGCGGCAACGGGCGAAAAGGCAGAAGTTGCACATGATTTATTGCTTCCTTAGCAGTCGACACGGAAGTGCAAAAAGGGGGCGGAGGGGCAAGTGGCAGCACGCGTGTGTTGTGTTAAGCTGCTTCCGGTTTGTGTTGGCTGAAGGGGGGATGCAATGCAAAAAAGCACGAGATTGCCTCTTTTTCGTCCAGTTTTCTGCGGTGCACTTTAAAGAAGTCAAACATCCCCTAATCGAAGCTGACAGGTTGTCCGATGCACGAAAGCCTGAGCAGATGATTGAAAGGTTTTTATCGCCGTAGAACAGGTGACATTGTCAGCTCGGTGCTTCTCGATTTTGAGCCACGTTTAAAAGCCAGCCATTTGATCAGTACACACCTAGTTATGAACGCACCGAGAACTAATAAGCAACGTCTCTTCTTCTGTTCCACTTTCAGACGTATCAACGTTTCAGCCTGATTTCGCAGAACCAATAATCAACATATCGGTGGCAATCGGCCGGGATGCCACGTTCACCTGTCACGTACGACATCTGGGAGGCTACCGGGTAAGTTTCGATATCCTTCCGTTGTATGCTTATAATCATGTGGTTTCGCATAAAGGCATATCGTGAGGAAGATTTATTGCGACAAATTGGTGGTCATGTTTTGGTCTTGCTGAGAGACAGATCTTATTAACATGTAGGTGATTGTCGTTATAAGCACTATAAGACTTACATTATCATATAAGAATGAATAATTAGTATTGTAGGTTTTTCTGTGCATTTCTAAACCAAACGACAGAAGTTAAGAGGGACTAGGAAACAAATGATCTTGCAGCTGGTCTGGTACTATGAATGTAGTTATAAATGTCCCAATAACTACGTTTTTTTCTTCGATTTATAAGTTTTGTTTAGCTCTCCTGTACAGTGGATCAAAAACAAAATAAGTTTTAAAGCCTAATAATCCCATATTTTTTTAGAGTCTCTATGAAAACAGAGTCCTGACAAATGTTCAGCTTTCAGCCACCTTAATACATAAAATGACCTTATTCCATCAGCTTTCAAAAAGAAAAATGTTGAATAAACAAAACCATGTGTTCTTGTTAGAAGTTTACTGAAGCATATCCGTATAGGAAACTGGGACGTATCACACAAATTTATGGATGAATCTTTACTATTCGTCGAATTGTTTTAGATGCCATCCACAAAGTACATAACGCTCTAGAGGAAGGCGGGGAGTAGACTAAAGCGTTATGGCTTATTTTTTTTTGTACAAGAAGCGTTACGAACGGGGGGGGGGGCGTTACGTAAAAAATGGACGCTGCCTTACTATATTCAGTATTTCTTTCTCCTCTCTATGGTTTGAAGAACAAGTTAAGACTTATGCCTTGTTCAGACTACGGAGTTGTATCATGATCAGAGAATCTATTGTCACCTAATACGCAGTAACAAAGACATTATCTTCTCCTATGCTTGTTGCAACAATTTTATTCCGCAACATTAGTTTGTCACCACTTGAACAGAATATGACAATGATCGATCACCACGTGCGCTGCGATTTTCTTGGCTTCGCATTGCAATTTTCTCCGTGTTGGTAAACATTGACACATTATTGAACAGCATCCGTAAAACAAATTTGGTTTTGTGTTTAAAATAACTGATTAATCGCGAGTTGAAAAGGTAGCAACAATGTTGCGCCCTGTGATTATCATGACAATTTTTCTTTTGATTGTATCCCTATCCGCAAAAGTTGGGACAAACGGTTGTGAGCGAGCTTGCTTTGTTGTTTGTTTTACGTCTGTTTTCATGACAATTTGATTCACTGATCATGATATAAGCAATGCACAACTGTGCAATATACAACTGTATCACGAGCATAACCCCATGTGATCCCTAACAGACGGGTTAGGTGAAAGTTTCTACACCCAAAATAATTCGGATGGCGGATTTCCCTCCTAGCGTATTAGGTGCTAAATCCACCTATTGATGGTAAGATTCGCCTCCTAAGCGTAGACGGGCAAACCCGTCAATTGAAATCGAGCACATTGGACTTGAAAATTCGAGCAATCTAAATGTTTACGCCCGACCCACACAATTGTACAACCAATCCGAAGCCGAATGATGGCATCGGAAACGCACACTTAGGCAAATGGTCACGCGGCAAATGGATGGTGGACATGTCAGAGAAATGGAATGAATATTGCAATATAAAACGCTTTATATATTGCTTTTGTCACTTCTCCCATCAAGCCGTCGATAGGTTCGTGGAGTTAGTACTGGTTTGTGAATCGAGAGGTCCTTGGTTCGATTCTGAATAAGCGCGAGTATATATTTTGTTTTTATTTTTTGGTTCTTCAGGCAAATTTATGAAATTCAACCCGATTTCTTGTGGCGAATTATCATAATAGATTCCGGTCCCTGTATTTAGATAATCATTTTGCTTGAGTGACTATCGAAATAAGGTACCGTGTGATAAATGGGTAAAGGAAATCGTATAGAGAGGGTTCTTAAAAAAATAAAATGAATAAGATCTACTATATTTTTCAGATTGTTTCCTACTAAATCTATGCAATATTTAAATTTAATGTTTGTGCCAAAGTTCAAGGTAAATATTGAAAATTTTGGAAACTAGTGGGACAAGTGAAAATATTGTCGTTTTAAATGACTGAACTGAAACTAAAAAAATAACAGTCAGATCTGTGATTTCAAATGGCCTCATTTGTTAGTGTATGAATACACAAAAAATCACACATAAATAATAAACATTTTGTTCTTTTTAAAACAATTTTCTTGAGTAAAGTTATTTATTTAGCAACAATGTTACTTTTATTGAAAGTAATAACATCATCGAAAATCAAACACCATTCTATTTTACCGATTTTCTACTACTCATTTTATATAAAGTTAAGTTAGCTCTTTTCTAAGTAATGTATTTATTGCCTTTATCGAGTGGATTTAACCCGGTCAAAAGTGTTAACATTCTTGTACCTACTGAATAAGTCATTATTTGAACCAAGTATCCAAATTCATGCGTCATCCGTTGAAGCCATTCAGAACATTACGATGTACATGTTTTTTTTTTATTTCTTTATTAGTATCATTCCAAACATTACATTCATTTCTTATATCTAGGTGATCTGTGTTAGACAACACTACCATCCTAATTTGGTAAAACAAATTTAAGATTTTATTAACATTTTGTTAACAACATACTACATCTCCCTGGCTCTTCACCCGAAAGGCTTTGGGGTTTCACATATTTCGACATGTTGAATCCAACAAAAATAGTCCGGTTGAAAACCCCGTGTAACACATCGTGACCTTCCCTTGTTAGCTACCCCATATACCCGATTGCTCCAAGGCTCCGCCACAAGAAATTTGCCTTAGACACCAAAATATGAAAAACAAAAAAATAATAACAGTAACTGGATTCGAAACCGCAACCTTCGGATCCTTAAACATAAACCCACACCACTCGCCTATCACAATTTTTCATGTGTGAGTTTTCTACATCACACAACATGGAACCATCTTGTCACGGAGGACAACCTGCAAGAGGAGCAAAATACAACGCCCGTTGGACAGCCAAGTGCGAGAAGGGGTGAGATGATATGTTCTATAAATATATTTAAAGTACCAACGCGGTGCTGCGGGAATTTCTTACTTATACCAGAGTCAAAATCTATATGTTTGTATATCTTTATTATCGGCAATGACTTATACATTTGCAGTGGAAATAGAATTTCATGCCGTGCGTGTTGGATTGGGTAATATATTAGGGAGAAACAAATAAACACACTTGACTATAACAGTCGGGCGCTTTATAAGCAGAATTTTATCGTTGACGTTTGCTGATTGATTTACTTTTCATTTGTTTACATTTTGGTCTCCTATTAGTCGCATGGTTGGGGACGGTATGAGACTCCTCGAAGTAGGAGACCCAGGGTTTGTGGGATTCGATTCATTTGACGATGTAATATTGTAATCAAACATCTAAGTGTGCATACAGTAAACTGGATTACCGTAATTCTTTTAACAATTACTTATCAAAATAGAGGCCGTTGATAAACTATGTTATCATTTAGCGGGGAGGGGGTATCTAGCCAAAGACCACGGTCCACCCATTTGTGTTTCAAAGAAAATTCCACCATCAACTAAACCTGAACGGTTTCATTAGCAGTCGGATGGTTCAAATTAAAAAAAAAAGTTTTAAAATTCAATATTTCATATCTTCTTTACCAACAACGATTAGAAGACGATTAAGATTTCTATGGAAATTACTATGACAAAATTTGAAAAAAAAAATGTTCCCCACATGTTAGTACTATAATGTTAATACAAAATTATCTCTAAGTGAAAACTAATTCCTCAAACAATAATAAGGAACACTGCAGTAGAAACAAATCTTTTTTGAGCTAATTTTGTTAGGGATTTTTGCAGAAGTTTGTCACACTATAATCTCACATTTCGCTTAATAATAGCAAACCAATTCATAAATATCTCTTCTCCCATTTTTCAAATTTCTGTTTCATTCATGAACAAATGAAACACATGATCATTGGGCGAGCGGGGGGTTATTCGTCAAAACCACACAAAAGCACGAGGGGGGAGGAGGTGACTGAAAAGTCAGGAAAAATGTTCACGTGGTTTATGGACGACCCCTAAGAAAGATATGGGGATTGGAATTTCAAACTTTTTTTTTAAATTAAAAACCGCTCTTATTAGCAGTCATTTACATTTACCGTTATATTTTTTTTTTGTAAAGAAGATGCAATAGTACCTAACTGGAATTTACAGAAATTACAATAAGGTTTAATTATCGCACTCAACATTTTACACCAAAGCCAGATTTTCCATATTTTTGGAATTGATATACATAAATAATAATTCTCAAAAAACTTATGTGCACAACATAATCGCAATATAATGGTGAACGCGTCACGAAATGATTTCTTCAACCCTTAAGTGGATTTTTTGGTGTTGGTGTTCGTTCAGAGGTTTGCCAAGCCGCATAACTATATAAAACTCGTGAAGATCTTTTCCGAACAATATTTTTTCTACATCCCAGAAAATTTACTTATAATAATAATGCTCAACATATTGTCGATTTAAAGTCATGCTTTAGAGCATTCATGATGTCAAAACTATGTATCATTGCTTGACAGTTATCGAATGAGTGCAATAAAACTTATTTTAATCTGCATTTTATTATGCATATAAAAATAAACACACATTGTTTGAAAACGTATTGGAAAATATGAAGTTGGTGCAGTCCCATATTGAAAAATAAAGGCATACCAGTCTCCATATGAACTTTTAATTTAAATTTCAGCTGCAAACGTGAATTGTGTTCAAGTTTATTATTTTTTGCTGATCATTAGAAGCAAAATTAGTAAGCTATGCGGTTGTGTTAAATATGTCAGGAAGAAATGTAAGGGGTCATCCATAAATGACGTAGCTATTTAGGGGGGGGGGGGGGGATGTGGATCTTTACGGGGCCCATAGAGCCGTAGTGGTAAACGCGGAGCTATTCAGCATGATCAAGCTGAGGGTCGTGGGTTCGAATCCCACCGGTCGAGGATCTTTTCGGGTTGGAAATTTTCTCGACTTCCCAGAGCATAGAGTATCTTTGTTCCTGCCACACGATATACGCAAGCAAAAATGGTCATTGGCACAGTAAGCTTTCAGTTAATAACTGTGGAAGTGCTCATAAGAACACTGAGATGCAGGCTCTGTCCTCTGTTTTGTTTGACTTATAAACTTGGTTTATAAAATGATGATTCAGCTTCAAAACATTCATCAAGATTGAAAAGAAATCTGAGAAATTTTAGATTTTCTTGATAAATGCAATCAAACAGATTTTTCAAAGCTTTAAATGGTTATGTAAATATTATATTATATTCGTGTCTTAATTGATAAATTTATAAATAAACAAAATCAAAGTTTAATAAATAAATTATTCGGCAAATATTACATGAAACAAGATATTTATACCGTGTATTATGCATTCAATGTTGCAGGAGATCTCACTCAATCAACTCATCGATTTGTTTTGATGTATCAATGCTCTTGATGGAATAGCCTGAATATTAATGAGGACAACAGATTCGAGTGATATCGAAATTGCCCTATCATTCAATTTTATTGATAACTTGGTAATTTGATAATTTTTTATTATTTAACTGTTTCATTATAGGTTGTGTAGGTTTATTTTATTATGAAGAAAGATAATGAAGTTCAGCTGAAATATTAATAGAGATAAATAATTTGTATAATAATCGCTAAAATTTTCTAAACATTCCAAATATATCAAGTGTAATCTTTTCTATATTTGGCCACTGATTGCCAAATGGATTTGAATTTGGATAATAATTCATTTCGAATTAATATATTGTATTGTTCATTTTCATTGAAATCTATTTCCTTACAAAGAATAATTAAAAAAAAAACATTCCTTTAATAACGAAATTTTTGTTCTAACTAAAAATAAACTAAAAATATATTGTACCCTAACTCAACAATAACGAGCTTCATCAATCCAATCATTTTTTTTCACATTTTCTATAGTAAACTTGTTTGGCTTGGTGACAACAGCAAAAGTAATACAATTTAGCCTATATGAAACTAGATACCAAAATTATGTAACAGGAACTGTGTTTATTTGAAACTGTTTTCCAAATTACTTTCGAGCGCTACTGTATATCATACTGTTAGATTAGATTATCCTTACATTTTAGTCAGTAATTAATATCAAATTTTGTATTGAACTTCTGAATTCTAATTTTTTGTTTCAACCCAATCACTGAGGAAAATTAATAAAAAATGCAAAGGGGGGGCCTTCCTTAGCCGAGTGGTTAGAGTCCGCGGCTACAAAGCAAAGCCATGCTGAAGGTGTCTGGGTTCGATTCCCGGTCGGTCCAGGATCTTTTTGGGTTGGAAATTTTCTCGACTTCCCTGGGCATAGAGTATCATCGTACCTGCCACACGATATACGAATGCGAAAATGGCAACTTTGGCATAGAAAGCTCTCAGTTAATAACTGTGGAAGTGCTCATAAGAACACTAAGCTGAGAAGCAGGCTCTGTCCCAGTGAGGACGTCAATGCCAAGAAGAAGAAGAAGAAGAAGAAGAAGGGGGGGGGGGGTGCTTGATATGCTACGTATTTTTCAAGGGGAAGTATCAGCATTTGTGACGAAACGGTACGAGAGGGAAGGGGGGTGTAAAAAATCAGTGAAAAATGCTACGTTATTTATGGACGGCCCCTAATAGAAAATTATAAACATTTGTATGAAAGAAAAACTTCAAAGTTTGAGCGCTATTTTCTCAGTGCCTACTTTTTTCAATATGGGCCTTTATGGACAGCATAAGTTGTTCTTAGAAAAACTTTCTTATCGAAAACGTCTCTGAAATTTTGTCCTGAACAACTAATTCTTATTACAATTCATAGATAGTCAAAATTAAAAATGATAAAAAAAAGATTATTGCGTTATATAAAAATGAAATTTTGTTTTCATATTTTTCATGATAAAAAAATCAGTATATATGTTCTCTTGACTTCTCCAAACGGTTTACTACAATGTCCCCACTGAACGTTCTGTTCTAAAATCAACATATCGGTGCCATAATTCTTAAGATAAATTGCTTGCAAAAACTAATAGCCAATTTGCAGAAGTTGTTCTTGAGTCAAAATGATCGATTCATCTATAGAAAACTCTTTTACTATTATACTAAAACCATGGTTAAAATTTAATCCCATATATGGGGCACGGTTTCTTATAATCGGCGCATTCTGGGTAGCATTCATCAGCATTGGATCGATATTTTTTTATCAATGTGAAAGTAGAACCGTGATCTTGTTTTCTTTGAATAGCACCAGCAAAAGATTCCACAGAGTTTTCATGTTTTAAAGACTATTCATTTTATAAAGAGGACACCTTGTTTATGCTATATCTTTTTTATCATGTATATAAAATCCCAGAGTTTTCTGTCTGTCAGTAACGCTTTGAAAGGTTTCATTGAGCAGCATACAACAGCAATTTAAGAGCACAACAACAGTCAAATTAAGAGCACTGCAAAAGTCCATTTGAATGTAACAACATTACAATAGGGTCCTAAAGCCCTGTCCCAATTTTAGTGCCAAACGCTTACGTTCAGGCCAAAAACACATGTTTACTCAATTTTTTAATGTTTTTCATTTGTTTAAGTACAAAAAACATTTTTTTATATTTTTATAGATTTTGTCACACTCCTTGATTTGAACTCAAATTTCGGGTGTATTTTGTTTTCCGTGTCCCTTCCGAAATGTCAGATAGCAACAACCCCAGTGTTAAAACTAAAACTCCTGTGATATTTTTGTCGACTAAGCGAACGTCAAACATGATCTCAAGTGTCAAGGTTCATTTATGGATCCAATTTTGAAATTAAAGTTTAAATATGATATATCCGTTATTTGAGCGAAAAAAATTGCTAAAGTAGTTGCAGTAATATGATCTTTCGTGTTATTAAATGAAAACAAGATTTAAATAACCATTTTAGGACCCTATTGCAAATTGTGGAGCACTATAACAGCTATTGCACAGGGTGTTCTAGAGTTTTCCGGAGCTTTGTCCTTCCTAATTCGTATAAAAATCACGATCTTTTTATCATTGTAGTTTTCCGGTTTTATGAACTTGGACGGTAATCAAAATGTAAACAAACCAACTTTATGCTGTTCGACCGCACTTAAATTCCGATGCAAGTTGAAAATGTGATTCATTACGGGTTTCGTCATTTCAATATAAGGTTCAAAAACAAATAAGATATTTGCAAAGGAAAGATAAACATGATTGTGGGCCGAATATTCTAGTTTTTTTTATTTACACAACCTTCTTGAGTCGATGTTCCATGGTTCGATATCGACTTATGAAGGCAAAATAAAAATATTTTTTTATGGTAACTATAATGGTCCCCTAAAAGAGCTTTCCAAAGCATTCCTGTTCGATGACTCGATATATTCATTAGTCGATAGTCCCCTAATTACAATTCGATTCGTTGTATATCGTTGACGATCGCCATCGCAGCACAAAGATCTATACAGAAATTGTAGCACTGGTTAATCGGGATTCAATAGAATATTCTAGAATTTTCAGTCAGATTCTTCTCTCTAATTTATAGAAGCTTCTGGAACTTTTGAAATATTTCACAACAGCATTTGATGATGATGATGATGATGATGATGATGGTCCCGCCACATACCCCTACAAAGGTTTGAGCTAGACGATATATCTTTAAGATAATTATTATGATCAATTTAATCAGATATTGCAAAACGAAACGGTCTGATTATTTTTTACAGATATAAATAACATAGGAATTTTCATGCTATACAGCAACAAATAAATTTTGTAAACACCATTGATCTTAACCACAGATGTTCATAAGCATAACCAGTGATCATGAAATTCCAACAAAATCCAAAACCTTGTCAGGATTGAAAACTCCGCAAGACGATTTCAAAACTATCGACAACATTCGCATTTTCAAGAAGTTTCCGACATTCAACCAGCGAGCCTACTAATAATCCAAAGAATCCTTCAACAGTGCAATTGTCCAATTTTGTTTACAAATCATAAAATAGTCAATTATACCTGTATACCGCGCGCGAGACTCAAACTTTTGTAGACTTCACAAAAAAATAGGTTTTAAGCTAAAGCTACGTCAACAATATAAAAATCCATCATCATCATCAGGGTGAACATAATAGTTTGTCTATACCCTAATGAAATAAAACAAATAAATTATGCAATCAAATAATCTGTTTGTAAAAACATCGTCAAGATACAAAATTAGTCATTATTAAAAAATTACCATTTGGCTGCTCAAAATACAGCTTTTACGTGTGAAATGCATAGTCTCTTGAACTGTGACAGAGTCGTTGCACGCTTTATTTGTATTGGCATAGAATTGAAAACATTTATTCCTTTGTAGTATAATGAGTTTTGTGAAGCACCATGCAGAAAATTGGGTGTTCTGATTTCGTCCGCGTTTCTTGTGTTATATCTATGAATGTCACTTCCTCTTTCAATTCTGTCACACAAATATCGAGGCAGCAAACCGTTGACTACTTTAAAAACGAACACCATTGTCAAATAAACAATTCTTTGCTTCACTGACAGCCATTGTAGAGCGTCTAACAAAAAAAGTGAGGAAGTGAGTCTATCACATCTTAAAATCAAGCGCATAATTTTATTTTGCAAGCGCTGCAATCTCGATATTTGTGTTTCATTAGCCAAAAACAAAATGGAAGGGCAAAAATCCAAGTGAGGAGAGATGATTGATTTGTACAACAATATCTTACTAGCAATGGTTAATTCGTTTTTTAATCGACAAAGAATACCGTACTTCTTGGCTATTTTCTTGATGACATTGTTAATATGAGTGGCAAATTTAAGCTTATCATCAATAATCACGCCAAGATATTTAATTTCTCGAACGCGATCAATTGCCTCATTGTCAATTTCAACAGAGACTTGTTCATTATTACGATTCCGCGAAATGATCATGAATTTTGTTTTACTTATTTTCAATTTTAGTTGTTTAAACTTCAACCATCTACTTAAATAACGCAAATCTTCATTCAAGTTTGAAACGGCTTTTTTTAAGGCTGTAATTATTTCAGATCAGAATAACGGCACTATAACAATGGAGTATGGTTAGAGCATAAATTTGGGCGATTTTGCGTTCATAAATATCATGCGTGTCTCAGCTTATTATTCATACACCAATGGCATATTAATCAACAGAGAAATTTCTCTGTCCATGTTATCATTTTGCAATTGAACATAAACATTATTAATCTTTGAAAGAGGTTTTTGCTTGAAAATTCTTATGGAACGTGACTAGCCACGCTGGGTTAGTTAGTTTATCAATGAAATCATAATTGGTTTTCTGTGCATCGTAATACTATTATTTTCCTCTTATATGGAAATATAAGATCTCACAAAGAAGAACAAAAAAGTTACGACAAAAACTTCCTAGAAAAGATGTTCTTCAAACTTAAACAATATTTTTCACATACCAAAAATCCGAATTTTTATGAATGAATTGTGTTTTGGTATACTCAACTATTATACTTGGCTCCTGACCTACCAATCTTTGACCATTTTAAACATTGTTCCTTATTCGTGTGAATTATAATTATTTTGATGGCTTTTTTGTTATAACACCATCGTGCAATAATATAATAGTCTAACGATACTGTATACAGAAAACCGATTACGATTCTATTGATATATTATAAAGATATAGCATGCACAAGGTGTCCACTTTATAAAATGAACAGTCCTTAAGTAAGTTCTACAATAGAGAATGTGGCTACTCTGGTAGGTGATAAATTATTATGAATATACATTAAACTTGTTCAACATACGATGATTAACGCTTTAAAGGAGACTTGACTGTATATCTTTATTTTGCTGGGGATAACACATGTTCACATGTTTATCAACAGCATGAGCAATCATGCATATGAAACGTAAAACCACATCGACTTTGGTTACTCTTCACTTCAGTAGTAAGTTTAGAGCAGTAGATACACAGTGTGCTAGTCAATCCGATGATTATGGTTAGAATCTGGTTTGCACCCTTTCGGTTTTTTTGCGTATTTCCATACTTCCAATACATGCACTTAAAAGAGGCATATGTGTGGAAGTTTTATTTTTTAATACATGGTTGGTGATGCACGCACATGAAAAAAAATACACATGCGACATCAACCAGGGTCGATCCATGGTCATGAGCGTGAGAACCAAATACTAAACCACAGCACTAAACCCGCTTGTTGGTATGCGTGGTTCAAAAAGCATATCAAGTTGTACTTCCCCATTTGTACCGTAAAAACTGCTCGACTCAATGACCGGATTATCTGCCTATCAATAGACGCTCAAAAACGTCATGTCGCTCAGAAGAACACTTTTCCGCCATCAATAGACGCAGAAAACGCCTATAATGACGGTTTCAACTTTTGGGTGTAGCTTTGCTAGAAGTGCAAAAATTCTATTAAAATAAAATATATCTATCACGAAACCTGTTCAACCTGGATTTTCTGGTGATATTATTCGACAGCTCATATTATGGTTTTACTTCTCCTTCTTCTTATCTTATATCTCTGTTTTGCCAAAATCCTACAGCTGCTGCCGGACCGTATTAATTTCCCGACTTCTGTTTAAATTCACAGGTGTCTGAAAAAATTCGTTCACTAATTCGTTTGGGATCGTCTCCGGAAGTTTCTCTTGGAATTTCTCCGGAAGCCCCTTAAAATTTCCTTTGAGAGGAGAACTCCTTTCGTAGTTCTGATAGGAGTTCCTCCGGAAGTTCCTTTAAGACCATATTCGGAAGATTTTCTAGTAGTTTCTACGAAAATTTCTCCAGAAGCTCCTGTGGAAGTTTCTCTAGACATCGCACAAGGAGTTCTTCCGAATGATTTTTCTAGGAGCTTTTCCGTAAGTTGCTTTAGAATTTTCTTCGGCAGATCCTCTAAAATTTCCTCCGAAGGTTTCCTCAGAAGTTCAGCCGGAAGTTTCTCTAGAATTTCTTCTAGGAGTCTAGTCAAGTCGGTTTTCTGCAATTTCTCTTGGATTTTTTTTCTCAGAAAATCCTCTGCGGTAGTTCCTGTAAGAGTTCCTCTGGAAGTTCCTCTAGGAGTTCTACGGAAGTTCCTAATGGAGATCATTCTGAAGTTCTTGTAGAAGTTCCTTCGAAATTTCTGCAGGAGTTCCATCGAAAGTTCCTGTATGATTTCCTCCGAAAGTTATTACAGGAGTTCCTCTGGACGTATCTAAAATTCCTCGAGAAGCTCCTCCACAAGTTCCAGTTAAAGTTCTTCTGAAAGTTCAACTAATAGTTCTGTAGCGGTCCGAGGCACTCGCGGCACTGGTTTTTCGGATCATTGAACAATCAATTTCTTCTCCTGCACAATTTTATTTATTATTAGGCTAAGCTCCACCGTTGGGGGGAGGGGTTCGTTAATGAGGAAAGTTTTATGGTGTTCACACTAAAAGTCGTCACAATTCACTAGCTTTCCGCCCTTAGAATCGTTCTTAAGGAATCGATGGAGACACTTTCACTTTTCCCTCGATTCTGATCGCGTATGTGGGTGGTTCCACCAATTTCCCGAAATATACTTTATCCACCTTATATCACTATCAAACACTCTCGACCCGGAATGACCTGCTCGTCAATTTGGCAGAAAATGCCCACTGAACTTTGAACGAAAATGTCGAAAACGAAAAGTAGATTTAACCCGAACGCCACACCTCCTGGAACGGACCGTCGGAACTGGGGGCCTCACCGCCAGCGATCGGGGTGTTTTATCGCGCTCCCGCGGGGAACTCAATCTCCCAATCTGAAAATAAAGAGAGAAAAGAGAAAAGCCAAAACGAGCGTCGCTCTGGCTCGGTTAGTGCAGCCATGTGACTGAGACCTTGTTGGGGCGTTCAGTCAGCGCTGTCGGGTGACACACAAACAAAATTAAAACAAAAACATTCTCCGGCATTGGAGCACGTTAACGAGCAACAAGCAGTAAGGTTCTTCTCTTCTGCTTACATCGCTTGTTTCTAGTTAACCTAGTGAAAACCCACATCTGATGTAATCCACTAACTTGCGTGGAACATCATCGAAAAATAAAAGGGTTCTTTCTTAAATCAATGGTGATCATTGATCTTTCGAATTATTCAATACGGGGAGGGGAATGCTTCCTTCGGTCGGCAGGACCACTACAGTTCCTCTAGGTGATCTTCCTAAAGTTTCCCTAGGATTTCATCCAGAGCGTTCTTTTCTGGAAGTTGCTGTAGAATTTGTCCCGAAATTTTCCGGAAATTCCACTCTGATTTCATCCAGCGAATCCTTTAGAAGTTCTTCCGAAAATTTCTCAAGAATTTCTCCTGGAAGGTCCTCTCGAAGTTCCTCTAGTAGTTTTTCCGTAAGTTCCTTTAGAATTTCTTTTGTAAGATCCTTGAAAAATTCCTCCAGAAGATCCATTTCAAGCTTCTTTGGAAGTTTCTCTAGGAGTTCTTGCGGAAGTTCCTTTAAAATTCCTCTCGGAAGTTCTTCTAGGATTCTTTGTTGAAGTTCCTCTACGAGGTCTACGGTAGTTTTTTTGGATTCCGCAAGTTCCACCAGGAGTTCCTCTGAAAGGAACTTTTCCGAAAGTTTCGGTAGAAGTTCCTCCGGAAGTTCCTGTAGGAGTTCCTCTGGAAGTTCTTGCAGGAGCTACTCTAGATGTTCCTGTAACGGTTTATCCAAAAATTCCTCTAGATATTTCTCAAGAAGCTCCTCCAAAAGTTCTTACGAATGTTCTTCGGATTTCTTACTGAAGTTTTACTTGGAGTTTCTCTGGAAGATGAAATTCCGAAAATTTTTCTTGTTTTTTATCTTCTATAATTCTTCTGGAAGTTGCTGCCAAACTTATCCCATCACTTCCCCAGGAATCTTCCGGAAATTCCTCTTGACGTTTTTCCAGCAAATCCTCTAGAAGTTCTCCGGAAGTTTCTCTGGGATTTCTCCTGGTAGTTCTTCTCATAGATCCCCTAGGATTTCCTACGGAAGTTTCTCTAGAAGTTCTTCCGGAAGTTTTCCCAGGAATTCCCAAAGAAGTTCCTCTAGGAATACCTTCAGAAGCTCTTGTAGGAATTCTCTTCGGAAATTCATCTAATGTCTGCAACAAATCACTCCGGAAGTTAACCAAGCGTTCCTCCGAAAGTTCGCCATGGAGTTTCTCCAGAAGTTTCACTAGGTCTTCGTCCAGAATTTCTCCTGGATTTTTTTTTTCAGAATCTCCGCTAAGAGTTACTCCGGAAGTTCTACAAGTAGTTTCTCCTGGAATTCTTCCGAGAGTTTATTCTGAAATTCCTTTGGAAGCTTCTTTAGGAATCACTCTGCAAATTCCATCGGAAGTTCTAGTAGAAATTTCTTCAAAAACTCCAATGAATCCATAAGGAAATTCCCTTAGGAGTTCCTTGTGGATATCTTCTAAAATTTCCTCCGCATGTTTCCGTGGGAATTCCTCCGGAAACCTTTTAAAGTTCCTCCGCAAGTTTGCCCAGGAGTAACTCTGAAAATTTAGCTAAGAGTTTGTCCGGAAGTTTAAGTGGAAGTTCCTCCAGAAGTTCCACTAAAAGTTCTTATGGTAATTTCTCCAGGATTTCCTTCGAAACTTGCATCGTTCAACACTGTTTCGGGCGTTTCGGGCGGAAAAATAAACAGAACAGAAATGAAAACAATGAGAATGGCATTTCTGTCAAATGCTCGCAGGGTTGTCGCAAAAATTGATTTCGATGATATTTGAATTATCATGTTCAAAAGGTGATATTGAAGCAGTCAAAAATGTGTGTAAATACCACGAAACTAAAACATGATATTGACCCAATATCATTAAAACCGCTTGTATCATCGCATTTCATTAGGAAAATGTCATGAAATTGGTTTTTCTCAAGACATCCTTGAAGGAGTTTATGGAGTTTCAAATATCATGTTACAAACTGCTCGAATCTGGTGCTCGAATGCAAATTTGCAGCAATCTTGCGGACATTTGATAGAAATGTCATCCTGAATGTTTATTTTCTTCCCGGAATGGCCGGAACAGTTGAACCAGTTGAATGAGGAATCTGGGACCGCAGGAAGTTGTGCTGGAGCTGGCGTTCAAACTACCTTGACCAAGTGAGCTGGAGGTGGAACGTCGAAAAAATAATCTCCACCACGATTAGCATATGCTTTCCGGAATTTATTGAAATTGATGATGGCAGTATAGGGATGTTTTACAGGCACTGTTAATTTACTGAGGTCAAACTGGCGACACTTTGTCGTTCATGTACTATGGCCACTCAGATACAAAAAAAAAATCTTTTACATAAGTGTTAAGTAAAATTCACATAATATTATGATGCCTTCTCCAAAACCAGCGAATTATTTCAGGAATTGTTCCGGAGATACCTTGAAATTCACAACCAAAAGTCTGGATTTCTCTGGAAATGGTTCTAGAAATTTCTCAAGGATTTTTTCCCCAATTCTTTCTCAAAATAGAGTGCTTCGTGAAGCCCAAGCATTACGGTTCGTTTTTGCGTCGTCGGATAGGGTTTGTTCTCGGTATTGCGCGGGTTTTCGTCGACGGAGAACTTTTTTTTTTCCTGTTTTCGAGCGCCTTGCTGGGTAGTGCTTCGTGAAGCACAAGCAGGACGGTTTGTTTTCGGGACGCCAAGAAGTTTTGCTGTTCGCACTGTGTGAGTGCGAAGAGATATTTGTGTTCAGTCGAGGATGGATTACCAACTGGTGAGTTCGTTTCATGCTTATGATAACACATTTTTTCTTGAAAGCGTAACTTTTATGTAATATTAAGGGCCCTATTTTATAAGGCGAGTCGATCAAAAACGACTCGACTGGAGCCACTGTCGACCAAAAATTTCGCTCGACTTGGCTCTGTCACTCGAGTTTATCGACAGTTGTCACTCTGTGTGACTGGATTACTATGGGAGTCGACGGGTGACATCTGTAATATGCATGCTTACTTTGATCGACAATGACCTCAGACGAGTCACGTGAATTCGCTCGAATTACAAAATAGACCCCTAAACAAACTTCTCGACTTCGGAAGTCGAGTCTAGTACACGATGACACTAAAGACGGCCTTACAGTTGAGGTTGAATTACGCGTATCTGTCAAAGGATACAAACTCTAGTGGAATTAAATGATATAGCACTTTTCGGTTTTTTTTTTATCAACTCATAGAAATTCTACTAAACAGCTCGAAGATTTATTATTCTTTTGAATTGTTTGATATTATAGATGTCAACGTATTTTTTAAATCTTCTACCAAAAACTTCTCGAGACAAGAATACAAAACTTGCTTTAAATATACGTCGTATAATTCTCTTTGTCCATGGATCGCATCACCGACCAAAAGTGACTCCCAGATCTTTTCCTCTCTCACTAATAACACCCTTCCCGTGGTGATTGTGGAGATGCAGAGGTATTCTCGGTCTCTAGAATTAACAATCACTACACCATAACATTCCTTCCCCATCCCAACTGACTGTAAGGACTTGGCCGGCGCCGTTTTCGATCAATAATATTAGATCTGCTAAAATTGCACTTCGAGAGTAAGCGGAAACTCCCATCCCTTATTCATTTGGATCGTAGTGCAATTCTTACCAGTTCCGATCAATCACTGAGTAGCAACCATTGACATGTACAGTCAGTCTATGCTATGCGATGCTAATCCTTTCATTGTTTTCTCAAAATATTGCTGTTGGTATTTATTTTTAGGAACTTCTTTGAGGATTCTTCCTCAAAACCCTCAGAAAATTTCATAAAGAATTATTCTACAAATTGCACCGAAAATTCTTCACGAAATTCCAAAAAAAAATCAATACATCTTCCAAAACTCTCCCGGAAATTCCTCTAAAAACTACTCTGCACTTTTGTTCAGGAATTCCTCAGAAAGTTTCTTTAGATATTCCTCCGGGAAATTATTTGAAAAAATTTCAGATCATTGCTTGAGGAAACACTTTAGAAATTCGTCAGCATTTTCTCAGATTATAACTCCTGAAATTCATGCAAAAATATTTGGGGGAAGACCTAAAGGAATTATTCCAGAGTTTCTTTGAGATTTTTTAGCAATTCATCCAGATATTTCTCAATATATTGCTCGTAATATTCTTCCACGAACAATTTTAGGAATCCCTCCAACTAATTATAATCATTATTTCCATAGAAAACTTTCTGGGTGATTCTCCCAAAAACTGTTTCGGAATTTTCTAAAGCAATTCCTGTGAGGATATAGCCATATTTTTTTTTTTAGAAATTCATCAAGGAGTTTCTGCAAGACTTTATCTCGGATTTTCTAAGTGATTCATTCCAGAAACACTTCACAGGGCTAGTTACAACTTTTTTGTGAATTCCTCGTATTTTTTTCAAAAGTGAAACTGTTGTATGCATTTTTCCTGATTTTCTTTGCGAATTCCAACAGAAAATCAATCAGGTTTTTAGAGATAATTTCCAATGGAGTTCCTCCACGAGGCTCCTTTAAGAATTCTAATCTCGGATTCTTCCAAGGATGCCCATAGAAATTACCTTGGATATTTCACCAGGAATTCCAAAATATTTTTGATGTTGTTCAAGAAAATCCCATGTCCTCCAGGATTTCGTCAGATGATTCTTCCATCGGTTTCCCCAGGACATCCTCAAAGACTACCATTAAGAACATCCTCGAAAATTCGACCAGACACTTCTCCAGAGATACCTCCAGGGGTTTCCTAGAAAATTGTCCTTCAAGATTATGTCAAGATTTCAACAAAGGATTTATCCAGAAATTCTTTGAAATATTTCTCAACGAAGTCTTCAAAGATTGGTCCAGACATTATTAATATGCGAAACCGTACCGTTTTCTTGTGACTCCATCGTGGACAGCTGCATTCAATTGACATTTTCCACCACACAATTTTCTGACCACACCAGACAACGCACTAGCATGCAACGTCCAATTTCACAGTTAAAATACGTTTCGAACAAAAAGTTTTCCTGACTGAAGCGGAAATCGAACCCGCACTCCTTGATCGATGCTTTGTAATTCTATAAAAAAAAATCTAGAGTACCCCCTTGAGGAATACCCTGTTGAATTTTTGAAAGAATCCCTGGTGAAATTTTTTCAGGAGCCTATCGAGGGATTCTCTGGAAATCTCAGGAGGAATTCCTGAAAAAAATGCCTTGCAATCAAATATGGGTTTTGGCTGCGCAGTCTTCTTCTTTTCAACGGTTTTTTTTAATAAAGACTTCGAAGATGAAAAGCATACTTCATAAAAATGAGCAGTTGATTGTCTACCAGCTTATCCCTAGAACCATTTCAAGAGGAAATCATTTAGTGATTTTCCTGAAGCAATCCTTTGTGAAATTTTTGAAAAAAAAAAGCCTAACAAATCTCTGCAGGAATCATTGTAGAGATATTACTAGAGAAATCCCTGGATGAATCTCTGGAGAAACTCCTGTAGGAATCTTTGAAGGGCTTCTGGAAGATTTTTTGAAAGAATTCCTGGAGAATCCTTGTATCACTGTGAAGATTTTGTTGGTGGGGTTTTTCTGGTGGGATTTGCTTATAAATCCCTGGAAAACTCCATTTAGAGATTCTTCTGGAGAAATCCCTCGAGTAATTCTTCGAGAAATTCCAGGATAAATCTCCGGATTTTCCTAAAATAATCCCTGAAGCAATTCTCAGGATAATTTCTTATGAAATTCCTTAATTAGACTTTGGAAGATTTTTTTAGAAATGTTTGTAAGAACTGATTGGATTTTATCCAAGAGCAATGCTTGAAAAATATCTAGGAAAAAAAAAATTCTATAGGAAACTAATAATCATATTTTTTTTCAAGAATTCATGGAACTTCTTAAAATATTTTCTTGTAAAATCCCTCGCAGAATTTTTGAAATAATTCTTGGGAGTAATCGTGAATGGGAAGGCGAAGGAATTCTTGCAATGTTCCTTGAAAAAATCCCTTATCAAGTTTCTACAAATTTCAAGTTTCTTCAAAAATATTTTGAAAATAATTTTTGTACGGGTCTTTGGGATATCTCTTAGAGTAACATCTGGAGAATTTGGTCAATGCGAAGTAGGCCGTCATTGAAATTTGTAAGCGTCGTTGATGATTGTTGCTTATTCATCTCACGATTTCCAATAAAAAAAAATCAGTTGTTTTTGCCCTGACACAGCTGAAAAAGTATCAGCATACTATATGCATGTTAGCGCATACAGTGATACAGTCGCGAAACAAACTCTGAAACTTTCCCTTCATCCTGTAGAGTTTTGCAACAGAATTTACTGCAAGCAGAATATCATAAAAAGAGACTTTTCATTAAAAACAAACTTTTTAGAGAATTCTATTATAATAGATACCAAGTATCTAAAAGGAAACCTGCTACTAGCCCTGAATTTAAAGAATGACTGAAGAAATTCCACAAAGAATTGCTAAATTCCTAAAGAGAATTGCTGCAAGTGTTCTTCAGTAAATCACTCCCAAAATTCTGAAGGAATTCTCAATATTTTTATGAATAGCTAAGGGGCATCCTCCAGAAAAGTTTACATGAATCCTTATAGAATTCCTCCACGAAGTCTTTGGGAACCCCTACCGGATTTTATAACGGAAACTTGTCCAGGAATTCACTAGAAACTCGTTCCAGTCCCCGAGATATTGTTCCACGAAGAATTCCTAAAGATAATCTTTGGAGCAATCCCATGAGGCATTTCTGGGAGAATTTACGGTGGAATTCATGGAGCATTCCGCAAATAAACTTGTATTGAAAATTCTAGTAGAATCCTCGAACGAATTTCAAGAAGAGATTCTAGGACAATTCCTAAAAACAATTCTGGACAAATCTCGGGAAAAATTTAAGAAGAATCTTCATAGAAAACGCTAGCATTATTTCAGAAGAAAACGCGTAGACAAATGTCCGGGAGGAACTCTTTAAGGACCTCTTAGAAGAACTTTTAGAGGCCTTCCTAGATGAACTTCCGGAGGAACTTTCATTCCGGAACAATTTTAATTTCAGTTTATTAGATGACTGGAAGTTCTGAAAATCATCGAGGAACATTTCTACAGGGATTATTTAAAAGCTCTACCAAAAAAATACCACCAATCTGATCTAGAATTCCATTGGAGAATCCAACAGAAACATCTAAGATAATTTAATCATAAAATTCTCAAATTTTTTTTAAAGAAATTCTTCCAGCAATTCATTTAGAGCAATAGTGCTCCTAGATTACCATTATAAAATCCTCTGGAGATGAGCCGGGAAATCTACTCAAATTCCTCAGAAAATTAGTGCAGAAATTCCTCAATAAATTGATCAGGATTTTTTGTTTGAGAAATTTCTCCAGGAATTCCTATTCCTATTTATTATATCAGGGATTTTTCAAAGACACTGAAGGAATATTTCAAGGAATTTCTCCTTTAAGGATTTTTTACGAAATTTTGTCAAGAAAACCCCATAAATCCTTCGGACAATTCCTTCAAAAAATTTTCCAGGAATTTTTCCGCAAATTTCACTTTGAATTTTTAGAGGAATTACTCCATAAAATCCATGAAAGATCCATCGATAGTTCTTTTGGAAGTTCCTTCGGAAGTTCCTTCGGAAGTTCCTTCGGAAGTTCCTTAGGAAGTTCCTTCGGAATTTCCTTCGAATTCCTTCGGAAGCTCCTTCGGAATCTCCTTTGGAAATTCATTCGGAAGTTTCTTCCAAAATTCTTTCGAAAGTTCCTACGACGTTCCTTCGAAAGATCCTTAGGAAGTTCCTTCGTTTAGTTACATCGGAAGTTCTTTCAAAAGTTCCTTCGGAAGTTCCTACGGAAGTTCATTCAGAAACTCCTTCGGAAGTTCCTTCCAAAGTTCTTTCGGAAGTTCCTTCTTCGACGAAATTTTGAAGAAACTTGCGAAGGAAATTTTGAAGGAACTTTCGAATAAAGTTCCTAATTAAATTCCTAATGAACTTCCCGAAAAAAAATCCCAAAGGAATTTCTTGAAAGAACTTCCCGATGAAACATCCATAATGAGCATCCCACTGTAACTTGCCGAATGAACTTCCTGAAGCAATTTCCCGAAGGAACTATAAGAACATTCGGAGGGATTTCATGGATAAATTTCCAGAAGGAACTACTTTGAAGAACTTCCGGATGGAACAACCAGGACGAATTTTGCGATGAACATCTGAAGGAGGAGGATTTCAGCAGAAACTTCCGGAGCTGTTATCAAGCTGGTTTCATAAATGGCCGCTCGACGACATAGTCGTCCACTGGAAGTATTAACGTTTCGGTGTCTTAAAAAACAGATTTTCTGGTGTGTTTCTAGGAGGAAGTCGTCAGGATGATTACCAAGAGTAATATCTATAGAAATTTCTTGACGGTATTTCAAGAAAAATTTTCGTTGAAATTTTAAAGAACTTTTGAAAAAATCTCCGACATTTTCCCTGAATTAATCATTAGAGGAATTTCGAGTGTGGTTTCTGAAATTAAAGTACACGTTTTACTAACATTACTATGAGTTTTTGGCCTTCTAAAGACTGAAAATCTGTGTTACATGAAAAATCGAATGAGCTTTTCATTTTTTATATGTTCCGTACGTTTTAAGTTTGATTGAAATTTACAATGGTTATGCCAAAAAAAAACAAATAGCTATAACTTCTACAAATTTCAAATTATTCCTGTATATTTTGGAGTGGAAGTTTTTTACTTGAATAGCATTAGAATGATTATGACATTCTCATCATTCGTTTTGAATTGAGCTAAATATCTCAAAAAAAAACTTCGATCTCACTCGAAATTTTACTGATTTGTACTCTATGAAACAATTGCTGCTTGGCATCAATACAGCTAAAAAGTGTGATCAAACCAAAGAAAAATGACAACAAATATGAGATGCACTCAACTGAGAAAAAATAACTAGAAAGTCATTGTGGATTTGTATGAAAACCACTGCCTTGTAAAGTGTTAAAGCTATAGTACATCATAGAGATTCATGCAAGCTTACTCGAATCGTGCCAAGTATAACATCGCCAAACTTAGTAAACCTCAATTAGCCACAAGCCCCAAGTGCAGTTCCCACAATTATAAGCTAATCAAGTGTTTGTTTTCATCTCTTCCCAAAACAACATGCCACCGGACCGTTTACCGCCATCATATTACCATCATCACTGCTGCCGGCGACGACTCCTCGTTGGGACTGCCTTCAACTATCAAAACAACTAACCCTGCTCCGGATGCCACCGTCCCATTCACACATTCGGTTGTTCAACTTTCCCAACGGAAACCAAACATCCGAAAACTCCCACCCCATGAAACTGACAACGATGAACCCTACGGTTAAACTGAACCCGATTTCTCCCCTTGTTAAAATTCATTGGTCACAAACGGACAAACCTCATTACTACTCGTGATATCTTCATATTTTGCGTTTCAATTTTCCTTTTGAACACCGCAAAAAATGATAACAATCCCAATATTCTCTCTCCTACTGGAAATCCCTTCGTCCTTCCGATAACGACTCCATAAAAACTATATTCAAATGACCCCTAAACCCGGCTTTCCCCCTCATCAAATCCGTAACTGACAATCGCATAATATTGTTGAAATATCCTGTTCCTTCCGCCCCCACTTTCGCCCTTTTGTCGAACATCCCAATCATGCACCGCAAATAAACCGCAATATCCTGCCGCAAAAATATATGTTGAACAGGTCGGCTGGGTGAAGGCAAATACCAAGGCGATACAGGCCATCCACGAACAGGTCATCACCCACAATCCCCGGGTCACGGTTTCGCATGCGGACCTCAACACCTGGAATCTGCACATCAAATCGGTGATGGAGGAGGACCGGGGTGGATACATGTGCCAGCTGAACACCGATCCGATGAAGAGCCAGGTGAGTGATTGTCAACTTCGAGGTGAACGGAAGAGTGAGTTTATCATTTTTTGTACGAATATAATGGAAGTATGGGTAGTAGATGTAGTTTCAGTAATATATCAAGTGAAATAGCAGGTTTTGTCATAGTTTCAATACTGGGTCTAAACCATAATGAAAAAAAATGTTCAGATGCACTCCGTCTCTGTTATAATCTGATCGTCATATATTGAAATTCTCTATCCAAAGTTATTTCAATGTTAAAAATACCTTGAAAGTAAACAATCATTGGCTCTTAATTCGGAGTAATATTTATAATGTATTAAAATTCAACGTTTATAGAAATAATGATACAATTAGTTTTGAGTGAAACCGCGTAAAACACCTAAATGTAGGCAAATTCCAGAGGATATTCAACCATCTAACACTAGGTTGCTCCAAACGGTGGTCCGCGGATCCTTAGGGGGTATCCATTAATTACGTAAGACAATTTTGGCGGTTTTCAGACCCCTCTCCCCCCGTAGAAAGATTTTTTGTATTAAAATCAAAAATAATTTGTGTGACGCGTAAGAAATCTCAAACGCTTCTCCTCCCATAAACCCTTACGTAATTAATGGACGACCCCTTGGGGGATCGCGACAACTTCTCAGGGGGGCATGAGACCATCTCAAATAAATACTGTCATGCATATTTCGATCCTCGAACATTGTTCCAAACTGTGAACTATTTCAGTTAAACTGTACAAAAAAATGATTGAATATTATCAACGTATCTCTGTACATTATCGCTCAAAGACTCTATGACACTACTCCGAGCGCCATTACCCCGAATGCATATCAATTTGAGATTATCCCTAAAAAGCGTGGACGACTTTTTTGCTCGGTTTTGCCCATATTTTCACTTATTTAGTTAACATCTAAACAGATAACACTGAATCAACAATTTCACACTACAATACTCGGTTCGTGGCCGCATCTCTTCAACCTCGGTTCTGCCCCACGCTCGCCAAATCGATACGCACTTGATCCGCCCACCTAGCTCGCTGCGCTCTAGTACCATCCGGATCCGAAGCGAACACCATCTTTGCAGTGTTGCTGTCCGGCATTCTTGCAACATGCCCTGCCCATCGTATCCTTCCAGCTTTGGCCACCTTCTGGATACTGGGTTCGCCGTAGAGTTGGGCGAGCTCGTGGTTCGTCCTTCACCGCCACACACCGCCAAAGATCGTCTTAAGCACCCGTATCTCTGTAGCTTAGAGGTTGACATTATCGCTCAAAGACTCTATGACACTACCCCGGGCGCCATTACCCCGAATGCATAACAATTTGAGATTATCCCTAAAAAGCGTGGACGACTTTTTTGCTCTGTTTTGCTCATATTTTCATTTATTTAGGGTAAGTCTTCCCTTAGTTGTGGGTGTTCCTATAGTTGCGGTAGTGCTGTTTTCACTGATTTTATTACATTAGCCACAGAACCGACACTGCCAATCGACGTATTGGCTTGTTGATACACGGAATAGTCGCAAAGAGCGTTCAAATTGCTTTAAAACTGATGAAATATCACTAAAATTTCTAAAACTGTTTGTGCGTGTACCAACAGTTGCGGTAAAGTGTTCCTATAGTGGAGGATCCCATAAGAAAACAACGGATACCGCAACTATAGGAACACAAATTAAAAATATACCGCAACTAAAGGAACAGTGTATCAATAGTGGAGGTATTATTTTTCACTGACATGCCGTGGACTACTGTGATGAAATCATTTTTCTCATTAAGTCAATGGTCGTTACTTCCCGTTACAACATTAACATGTAAGGGGAGATCCCCCAGTACCGGACACTTAAGCCATTAAATTCATAATTCTAAAACTATTGATTTTATGGGCTCGTGTTACCCATTTATGATAAATATTATCATTTTTATAGTGTACAAAAATAAATTTGAAAAGATAAATATGAATTTCGACATCGCATTTTGATGATGTATTTTAGTACCAAATTGATCGTTCTTGAAAGGTGGCACCCAATACCGGACACAATCTGAAAATGCCTCAAAATCTGTAAATTTGAACGTCATTGAATGTTTTTATTATAGGAATAGTATATAATTGCCAATTCAGTGCATTTGCAACATTTAAAAGAATAATTTGAGTTTTTCTTAGATTGCAAGATGCCTATCAAAAACCTCTTCCATATATGATGAAAAATAGCACATATTACGATGTTTTTCTGAATGTTCATTCTTCTTAATTTTATTGCATGTTTGATACCATGATCGACGGAATCCATGAAAAATGAAAGTATTTTGAGACACTGACGCAATAATTACAAAGATATCCTATAACAAATCAAGCTGTCCGAAACTGAGGGACAGGAGGTGCTTAACGAAAATTGTAATTTGTCCATATTTAGTTCAATTATGGTACAAAAAAACATTCATACTATCAAATTAGGATTATGTTCGATCATGCTTGCGTGATCCAAAGTATTTTTTCATATTCAAAATAATTATTAAATAGGCTCAAAATTAAGAGAATACGTCAATTTTTTAAAGATTTTCAAACTTTTCTACTTTTATAAAAAGGCATGCATATTTCAAGGATGTGTTATTCTACGCAAACATTAGTCTACATAATAGCTTTCTTTTCTACTAATACACCATCTTGATTGGAACATGATTTCTCAATGTTTCGGCTTTGTCCGGTATTGGGTGCTGTCCGGCACTGGGGGATCTCCCCCTACATTAATTGCGCTTCTTGAATTTGGGCGGTTAAATGAAGTTCAATCGTGCTTAGTACCTCCACTGTTGGTACATCTACCCTAGTAAACATCTAAACAGATAACACTGAATCAACAATTTCACACCACAATACTCGAATCGTGGCCGCATCTCTCCATCCTCGGTTCTGCCCCACGCTCGCCAAATCGATACGCACTTGATCCGCCCACCTAGCTCGCTGCGCTCCTCGCCTGTTTGTACCAACCGGATCCGAAGCGAACACCATCTTTGCAGTGTTGCTGTCCGACATTCTTGCAACATGCCCTGCCCATCGTATCCTTCCAGCTTTGGTCACCTTCTGGATACTGGGTTCGCCGTAGAGTTGGGCGAGCTCGTGGTTCATCCTTCGCCGCCACACACCGTTTTCCTGCACACCGCCAAAGATCGTCCTAAGCACCCGACGTTCAAAGACTCCAAGTGCTTGTAGGTCCTCCTCGAGTATCGCCCACGTTTCATGCCCATAGAGGACTACCGGCCTTATGAGCGTTTTGTACATGGTACATTTGGTGCGGGCGTGAATCTTTTTTGACCGCAGCTTCTTGTGGAGGCCATACCCAGACAACCAAAATGTACGTATAACGAAATCACCTGGAGGCTTTGCATATGCAAAATTTCACTTATAAGATGTCGCGAAAAGGCATTCTAGGTACAAAAGTGGAGGCGATATACGTGCATATATTATATGATAAATAATAACATACAATGCGAGTGTGTAAATTTTCTTCCGAACTCACATGTGATCTTATGCGACTAAACTTACAGCTGCTACGGATTGATTCGACTTACTTAGTACGAGTGTACGGGACGAAACAAAATGTACAAATGAACTCAGAAAAAAAAAGGATTTTATACGACGAAACTCATCAATCTGACTATTTTATCCGACGTGTTTTGCGAGTTTGATGTAATTTGTATGAATAAACGAGTTATTACGTGAACTTGTATGCGACTTCTGGTTGTCTGGGTAGTAGGCCTGACTTCCACTAAAGATGCGCCTCCGTATTTCACGGCTAACGTTATTGTCAGCCGTCAGCAAGGATCCAAGGTAGACGAACTCGTCGACCACCTCGAACGTATCCCTGTCTATCGTAACACTGCTACCTAGGCGAGCCCTGTTGCGCTCGGCTCCACCAGCTAGCATGTACTTTGTCTTGGACGCATTCACCACCAGTCCAACTTTTGCTGCCTCGCGTTTCAGGCAGGTGTACAGGTCTGCCACCTTTACAAATGTTCGGCCGACAATGTCCATATCATCCGCGAAGGAAACAAATTGACTGGATCTCGAAAAAAAACTTCATTGCCTATGCTCTCAGCGTCATTCAGGTGCTCGCCGAAGTGCTGCTCCAACCTTTTAATCACCGCACGCTCGTCCGTCAAAATGCTCCCATTCTTATCCCTGCACATCTCGGCTCGTGGCACCAAGCCGTTGCGGGATGCGTTGAGCTTCTGATAGAACTTGCGTGTTTCTTGAGACCGGCACAGTTGTTCCATCTCCTCACACTCCGTCTCCTCCAGGCCGCCTTTTTCTCCCGAAAGAGGTGGGTCTGCTGTTGCCGTTTCCGTCTATAACGCTTCACGTTCTGCCGGGTCCCTTGCTGCAGCATGACCGCCCGCGCTGCATTCTTCTCCTCCAGAATCTGCCTACATTCCTCGTCGAATCAATCGTTCCGTTGACTCTGTCCCACGTACCCGACGTTGCTTTCAGCTGCATTGTTGATGGCTGCCTTCACTGTTCTCCAGCAGTCCTCAAGAGGGGCTTCATTCAGCTCACCCTCTTCCGGTAATGCAGCCTCGAGGTGCTGCACGTATGCCGCTGCGACATCCGATTGCTTGAGCCACTGTAGGTCACACCGGGGTGGCCGTCAGTACCGTCCGTTGTTAACGACGGAGAGTTTTGGGCGCAGTTTCACCATCACCAGATAGTGGTCAGAGTCGATGTTAGCGCCACGATAGGTCCTGACGTCGATAATGTCGGAGAAGTGCCGTCCATCAATCAGAACGTGGTCGATTTGTGATTCTGTCTGCTATGGTGATCTCCAGGTGTATCGGTATGGAATGCTGTGCTGGAAGTAGGTGCTACGAATGGCCATATTCTAGGAGGCGGCGAAATCAATTAGTCGTAAGCCGTTTTCGTTCGTCAGCCGGTGGGCACTGAACTTTCTAATCGTCGTTCTGAACTCCTCCTCCTGGCCAACCTGAGCGTTTAAATCTCCTATGATGATTTTGACGTCATGGGTTGGGCAGCTGTCGTACTCGCGCTCGAGTATCCCTGACATGGGGAACAGACGCTGTTGTGAGCCGCTCCTAACATGGAGTACAGACGCTCCAGGTTTGCAGAAGCAAGAGCAAAAGCAAACTCCCCTTCCCTGTCAGCATACGACCAAAGTTCCCCCCGGGGGTTGGTTACCCGATCTTCCCTAAGGACACTCGTACCCCGGTCAGTACCGCGAGGAGGTAGGGATAGAAGTTGCTGGGCAAGAGGCTAAGGACCGCACAAAGGGGTCTATTTTATTCCTGCAGGTACGCGAGGTACCAATGTTACGCCATGCCCAGCCATTTACCAGCCGTTTTGCTCATATATTTTGACTCAATTGATCAATTCTCACAATTTTAACAGTATTGTTTAGGGGAATAATCGCAACTCGTAATGTACCTATAAAAATTTGGATACCGGTGACCAATCCGGATACATGACCGGAAATGCAGTGTACACTTCCTATTCCACCAAGTATATGAATATAGTATGTATGCATTAAGTCTTGCGAGCTCATGTAGAACATTTTTGAACCATAATAATCACTTGGCCACATGACATGTTCTGATACAGGAGACCGGAAGTCTTAGTATCCGATCCTGGAGAACCAACCCAAATCAAATGTTGATTTCCATAATGCAAAATATGGCGGCCTTTTTCGGTCGTCTAGAATACAGGTGACCATTTGAAGTTCAGTTTCAGAACCCCGTTTTTGGTTCCCAAAGTCTGATTTTTACTAGATGACTCGCATTATGCGAAACATCAAATCACACTATTTCAGCAAATTGGATCTTATGAAGCTGGAGCATTCAGAATATATAGAAGTCATTTTGAGCTTTGTTATGTAACTTACTTCGATGTTTAGTTCCGGAGTCAGGGATTGATTGGGGATTTTGAGAGGGGAAAATTGAGAGAATCTCTCACGTATTGATCTCTGTAATTATCGTAACATGCAGCACATTTTGAGAGACTGAATATCGTATATTGCTACAACTTTGATCAGATCGGGGGGATAGCAGTACATGATAAAACCCCTCTAAACAAGCTCAAAGCCTGGAGGACACAATTGCTATCGGAAGTTCGGGGATTGTTTATCGTGCTACAGTCGACTCTCCACATCTCGATGTTCTACTTCTCGATATCTCTCCCTATGTCGATGATTTTTTCGGTCCCTTCAGTCTGCATACGTTTTCACTCTCCATATCTCGATATCACCCTTATCTTTTCATTTTCATTATTTTCATTACTGGTTTTCTCTCCGTATGTCGATATGCCCATTATCAAAGGTTACTAGACTAGATTTTACGGATTCAAAACAATTTGCGTAGACGAAATGACGTCTGTTTGTTTTCTATTTTCCTAGTAACGGAGTGATTTTCAATCTAGTGTTCATTAAACATTTGTTCTATTTATCAATCTCTCCTTATCTCGATGGTCCCTTTAATATCGAGATGTGGAGAGGCGACTGTAGTACCCCCAACGGAAAACAAGCGAGAAAAATGGATTTTATCATCGCTCTCTCTTTGGGGCTCTCGTTCGCTGCTTCTATTTTTCAGACTTGTTACAACTTGCGATGCATTGCCGATAGTAGACCGCAACAGATGGGATGTTTTTCTTCGCTTGCTTTGATTGTGCTTCAAAATCAAATGAGAGCGAATTTTGCAATGCCTGTCCGGAGTACAAATGTTTTTAAGACAGAATTATCTTGTGGCACAAAAATGCAAATTTTAAGGTTACTTTCATCATGAGAAATATGAAATACAACTGTTTTATAAGGGTAAGTATTTGGGATACCGTCAAACATTATACTGAAGCTCAGATTTAGTAACAAACTTCCACATTTTGATTTCGGAGATCAAAGCTTTATTTTTAAAATTACTGATATTCTGGGAGGGTCCTTGTGCGAATCCTTAAACGATTTCAATAAGAATCTAGAATTCCATGATCCTGAAGAAATCTGATTGGAATCCTAAATGGATCATAGTAAGAAACCCAGATTTCTAATGAAATGTCTGGAAGGTTTTCGATCAAAATTTTACACAGTTTCTGATAACAATACTGGAAGGTTCCTGTTGAAAATCTTGGTAGGATTCTGATGAGAATCTAGGAAATATATAATGAGAATCCTGGATCTCTATGAATATCTCGGATTTTCAGGTAAGTCCTCAGCAATGTTTTGGATGAGAATACTAGAAAGTTTGGAAAGGATCGTGGGAAAAATAATATGAATTCGGGAAGAATTATGATGAAAATCCAGGAATAATAATGGAATATTGGAAGGATTAGGATACAAATCTTGGAAATAGAAGGATTAGGATATTTATCTTGAAAGGATTCTGATGAGATCTCTTGAAGTATATTGTAGAAAAATTTGGAAAGATTTTGATGAGAATCATCAAAGAATTCAAATGATAATCCTGTAGAGATTCTGATGAAAATGCTTGTACAATTCTGATGAGCATCCTGGAAAGATTCTGATAAGCTTTCTGGAACAAATCTGATAAAAATTCGGCATCTATGCTGATGAGAATCGTGAGGGGATTCTGATGAGAACTTTCAAAGGATTATGATGAGGATCCTGGAAAGGTTTCTGATTTCAGAGGGTTCTGACAAGCATCCCGATAGATGATCTCTGATGAGAATCCTGAGAGGATTCCGATGAGAATCTTGAGAGAATTTAAATAAGAATCCTGAGAGAATTCTAATTAAAATCCTGAGAGAATTCTACACAGAATCCTAAGATAACTGTGGTGCGAGGAATCTGATATGAATCTCGTGATGATTTTGATGAATGCTGAATAGAATCATGAAAAGATTTTGATCAGAATCCCATGAAGAATCTTACGTGAATTTTGCGAGGAATCCAATGCGAATCCTCTATCTCTATCGATCACAATGCAGACCAGGTAGCGTTTAGGTGCCTTGAATATAGGAACTCTATCTCGAAAAAATGGACCAAAAAGTGACCGAAAATGGCTCAAACAGGAAACAGAAAAACATAATGTAACCTAAAATGAACCAGAAGAAAAAAAATCAGGCCAGACATTTCTCATTTTTATTTTTTTTTTTTGGTAATGCTTCATTACGACAGTTTTACTGCTCATATTACTGAATGTATTATTTCATTTTTTTTTTTCTTAGAATTACGCGAAAATTTAGGTATTTTTCCAATGATTCAGAGATAATTCCGAAAATTAAGTTATTGTTTCCTGTGGAATTCCTCCAAAATTTTTCTAAGGTATTTCTCCAAGAATTTTGTTTCAGATATCTCAAGAACATTTGAACAAGGATAACTACAGAATAAACTCAAGAATTTCTCCAAAGATTCTTTTAGATATTTTTCAAGGAAAGCCCAAGTCCTCCATGATGGTATCAGTTGGTTCTTCCATCGATTTTTATAGTAACAACTGTAGAATTCAGTTAGAAGATCAAATAAAAAAATATCTGGGGGAACTTCTAGTATAGTTTTGAAAAAAAAAACTCCCTGAAGATATAACTGAAGGTGAATCGTTGGAGAGCTCAAGGTTTTCTTGGAGAAAGTCCTCTAAGCATCCTTTGCAAAATCGCTGGAAGAATTTATGGGAGTATTGGTAGAGGAATCTCTAGAAAAAAAATTCTAGAGGGATTCCAGTATGAGTCCCTGTAAGTATTTCAGATGAAATCTCTCGGAAAACCACTAGAAGATTTCTTGAAGTTTTTCCACGAGACATGTGAGAGGAAGCCGTGAGGTTAGAGTCCGCGACTACAAAGCAAAGCCATGCTAAAGATGTTTGGGTTCAATTTGCAGTCGGTCCAGGATCTTTTCGTAATGGAAATTTCCTTGACTTTCCTGGGCCTAGAGTATCATCGTATCTGCCACACGATATACGAATGTGAAAATGTTTAATAGCTAATTAATAACTGTGGAAGTGTTCATTGAACACTGAGCTGAGAAGCAGGCTCTGTCTCAGTGAAGCCGTAATGCCAAGAAGAAGAAGAAGATGTGAGAGGAAATTCTTAAAGAACCTGCTGAAAAGCTTCATTAGAGTCTTTGATTTTTTTTTCTCATGAGCCCTTAGAATTTTGCATAAGGATTAACAGCAGTCCTAATGAGGGAAAAAGAGACTATGAAGAGCATTTGATTAAAAAAGAGACCTTAGAGACAGTTAACAGTTTATTCAGCTGAAATATGTTTGAGAGTATATGGTTAAACTCTTATTTCGGGAAAATGTTTTTGGGAAGTCTACGGTAATGAAAACCTTATAAAAAACATTACAAATGGGTTTTTTCTTGGAGAAAAGCCTCCCTTAGGATAATGGCCCCCGGGCTCTCACATTTGTAAATCCGACCCTGCCTGAGAGGATTCATCAGATACTTTCTATTCGTCCTTCCTTTCAGAATTCTCTATGGAATCAAAATTCCAAATATAAATTATAGGAACTTAGTTACTTGAGTTTAAACACAATGATCGAATAAATCCAAAATACTAAAATTAAGCTTCCGATATTGTACCTTTACGAAACAGTTAAATTTAATATTTCTCGTGCTAAGAATTTTCTTCAATTCTTCATTCATGCGCCAATTCATATGTTGTAAAAAATATAGTTTTTAACTCCAAAATCAAATACCAGGGCTATTGATAAAAACCCTAAATGCACAGCAAAAAAATCTTAAATTTACGTGACACGTAAACTTTTATGATAATCATGTAAAACGAGTTATAAGGACTGTTCATTTTATAAAGTGGACACTTTGTTTTTGCTATATCTTTTTTATTTATTGATAAAATCGCAATCGGTTTTCTGTGCATCATTCAACTATTATTTCACAATGTTATGAAAAAATAAAATCTTACAAAATGCTTTTGGTTGAAGAACTAAAAGGTTTTTCCAAAAACTCCTAAGAAAAACTATTCGTCAAAGTTAAGCATTATTTTTCGCATAACAAAAATCCTAATTTTTATGAATGAATTATATGTTGGTATCCTTTATCACTCTACAAAAGATAGCGCTTTAAAAAATATGAATAATATTCCATCGTTTCCTGACACTAGGTCATTCTAGTGATTGATGTTTTATGATCAAATTTGCTAAAACACCATCCTTTTACTCCCAGCAAAAATATAAAGTAAAAATCGTGTTAAAAATTAGTTCATGTTACTAAAGAAACTATAATTGAATAAAAGAGAGCAATATCGCGAGTCTTAACCGCATTTTTAGGTATAACATTATCGCCTTATGGTCGTTTTATTAAAACAGCTCATACTTTTAAAATATTGTACGCCTATTAATCGATCTACTGCAAATTGTAATCGTTTTTTTCCAAATATTTTGATAGGTAATCTCAGAATAACACATTATGAAAATAGTACATGGAAAATAAATTCGATTTCATTACAGCAGTGTTCCCAACTTTGATGGTTGTCATTGTGCTTTGGAGGATCTTCTGGAAATCAAGCATTTGTTTTTCTACTGTGCTTTTAATGTCCAGACCAGATTAGTAACTCTATGAAGGCGTGGGTTATTTTCCATACTAATACTATATTAGTACTTCCATCAGGACGTTCTTTAAAGCTAAAAAATTTACTCATATCAGTTTCATTGCAATTTAAAATATTTTTCTCTAGAAAAATTAGTGAAAAAATGATTTGATGATATTTGAAAAATTGTTGTTCCAAAAATAACCAGATATTTTTCTACAGGCTTCTGATTGATGGTGCTTTTGAAGTTAAAGCCTTTCTTGAAAACAGAAAATATAGATTGTTGAATTTTCCAGTCAATTTTCAATAATAATTGTGTTTGATAACCTCCAAAAATCGCCTGTTCTAAACGTTTTGGCTTATTAGTTTGAAATTTAATTATTTTTGTGGCTTTTTTACTATCACAATATTGTACATTATGGGTCGATCAATGTACAGAAAACCGATTCCAATTTAATTGATAAATTAAAAAGATATTGCATGTACAAGGTGCCCACTTTATAAAATGAACAGTCCTTAACTGAATATTCAACAATAAATATTGTAAACTGTCTCATTGCAATCGAAAATGCTTGTAATCTTGAGTGAAACTGAAACATTTCATGATCTTCTACCCAACATTCGCCAAAATTGCATGCTTTCTTGCATCTAGAAAGTGAAATTGCAAACAAGAATGCTCGGTTTATATGATTCTACGCTGAATATTCTATCATATATAATGCACATGGATAAATCGACGGCCTGTCATTTGATGTGCATTATTTATGATTGAATTTTCAGCGTGGAAATCATGTAAACCCAGCCGTTTTGCATGCAACGTTCTTTAAGAGAAGACGTTTCGTGTTCAATATTAAGGATTTTTTTTATTTATTATAGAGGTTTTAAACCGACCGGTTCATTCGCCTCTGAAAATGTTGGATATAATAGATGTGTTTGTGGGTTTTATCATTAAATAATACATGAGAAATGGCTTTGCATGATTGGAGCTAAAATTACGTTACGTGTAAATCTAAGATTTTTTTTGGTGTGTGGTCCTACTGAAAATATATTGAAATTTGATCAAGAATCACTGGTGGAATAGGAGGAGTAAACTACATTTTCGGCCGTATATCTGAATTGGCCGCCGGTATCCAAATCTTTATGGATACATTAGGAGGTACAACTAGTCCCCAACACAATACTGTCAAAATTTTGAGATTTGATTTATTGAGTCAAAAGTTATGAGCAAAAGAGTTAAAAAAGTCGTCCATGCCTTTTAAATAGAAGAAGGTTACGACCGTGCTTGTTTTTAAATTATTATTGTTTTATGGCTATATCGGTCATGCGACTCAAAGGTAAAGGGAGTCTATAGAAGCAAATGATGGAAACGAATAGGTGCATAGAATGCAAAATACAGGACGCTTCGATGCTTACTGACTTTAAAATGGCTTGCTCAATTTTCACCACCTAATTAAATTTCAATCTTGTCGCTCCCTTGCGACGCCTATGCACCTATTCGTTTCCATCATTTGCTTCTATAGACTCCCTTTACCTTTGAGTCGCATGACCGATATAGCCATAAAACATGCCTTTTAAGTCTTAATTGGGTTGTATAGTGATGAAAAATTCACAGTATTTGTAGCTTGATCAAAAGAGCACATTTTTCTAAGTGTAACACAAGTTTATTGCACTTCAATATCTTAATTTTATTAAAGTAAATGATTGGAAACGATTTCAATCCGTCTACTCAATGACTTTTGCATTTACATAATGACAGCTCGTCTCGAAGTAAAATTCAACGAGGGGTGATTCAAAAACGATTTCAATACTAAATTCAAACGTGTTTTAAAAATAGTTTCAGGTCACGGAAAATTATAAAACTTTGCATTCTGGCTCGTTTTTCAACGTAGAATCAGAATATGTAAAAAACAGGATACCCCTAAACAAGCATATTCTGAATAGAAGGTGGTGAAATAATTGTACGGACCATTAAACGATTTTGGCTTCACAATGTATTTTCAAAATATTAGGATGTAAGGCGAAGTAGGCTGTCATTGAAATTTGTACTGGGCATCGATTATTCTGGCTAATTCACCTCACGATTACGAATTAAAGAAAATCACTTGGTTTTGTACTGACCTAACTGAAAAAGTATCAGCATACTTTCTGCATATAAGCGCAAGTAGTGATACTTTTTTGAATCATTATTACTTATGTTGACTGAATTTTATAACTTTGAAATTGCGAACTGCAAAATCAACATGGCTGCCAAAACGAATGACAGGCTACTTAGCCTTTAAAAAGGAGCTAGATTCAGCAAATAATTCTTACATACTAAGTGAAAACGAAGTAGGCGGTGACTTTTCAAATCGATCGCGTCTCCACCACGTCGAGTGAAAATTTTTGAATTCAGTCTGTACCAACCACGTGACGCGAACGGTCACTTTTAAATTCGTTTAAATAAATTATTCCTAAGTCAGTTGTACTCCGTGCCTTTTTCGTGTTCCGGATAACCGAGATCCTTTAGGTTATGGGCACTTCAGTGAAGGATGGTGCTGGAATTCCCCAGCTGAACGGAACGAATTATGAAAATTGGCGGTTCCGAGTGCAACTTTTCCTGGAAGCTGCGGAAGTTGCGAAGACGCTTACGGAGGACGTGCCCGAAGCAGAAGGTGAGCCGAAGAACAAATTCTTGAAGACGGACCGGAAAGCAAAATCCTTGTTGGTCGGATTCGTTGGCGACGATTGCCTGGGAATCGTCCGGGACAAAACGACCACGAAAGCCATGTGGAAAGCGCTGGAGGACACGTTTGCAAAGAAGTCTGTAGCCAGCCAGACTCTCTTGCGCAAACAGCTGGCCAGGCTACGCATGAAGGAGGGGACGCCGATGAGGAGCCATTTTGCGTCGTTCGACGAGCTGGTGCGCCAGCTGAAATCTGCAGGAGCAAATTTGGAGGAAAACGATCTGGTATCCCAATTATTCCTAACGCTTCCAGACAGCTACGTCCCGCTGGTGACTGCTCTGGAAAACATCGACGAAAAAGAGCTCACCTTGGAAACCGTCAAACAACGGTTGCTAGGATCGAGCGGACTACTCGATTGAAGAAAAATCTGCTGCGTTCGTTGGTGGAGCCGCCGGCGGTAAGAAGCAGAAGAAGTTCAATGGAAAATGCCATCGTTGTGGAAAAACTGGCCACATGCAGAGAGACTGCCGGGTCAAGAAGCCTGAGAGCAACGCTAATACTGTTGTGGGAGGTAAATCTGTTACCTTCATGGTGAACCAAACCGAGTCAGCGAATAAGAAAGAGAGTGCCGTTTTCATCGTTGATTCCAGGTGTAGCGACCACCTGGTGAATGACCGAAGTTTCTTGCAAGAGGTGCGCAAGCTCGAGAAGCCATTTGTCGTCGATGTTGCCAAGGATGGCGTGACACTTGTCGGTGAGTACGAAGGTGTTGTGCGAGGTATCACCAAGCAAGATGTGAGGTTCGAAATGCAACACGTGGTGTGCTTATCAGATTTGAGAAGTAATCTGCTTTCGGTGAAAAAGCTGTCCAATGCAGGTATAGATGTGCTCTTCACACGACAGCATAGAATCGAAAAGGCCGTGATGAAGCACGACGGTGATGTTGTCGCCGTTACCAAGTTACGGCGAAATCTATATGAGCTCGAGTTAGAGTTGGAAACGGTGGAAAAATCAGCGAACATATGCACGACGGAGGTGAGTTATTTGTGGCATCGTCGACTCGGCCATGCTAGCCAGCATGCCATGGATACACTGGTGCGGCATGGTATGGTGACGGGTCTGAATCCGGAGCCAAAACGTATCGGATTCTGTGACACAAGCGTTCTTGGGAAGCAGTGCAGAGAACCATTTGATGGGAGTCGAAAACGTGCGGCACGACCGTTGGAGAGGGTTCACTCTGATGTCTGTGGCCCGATTGATCCCCCAGCCTGGGACGGGTCCAGGTACTTTGTGTCGTTTATCGACGACTGCACTCACTTCGCCGTTATCTATCCGATAAAAAAGAAGTCGGAGGTGTTCGAGTGCTTCAAGGAGTACGAAGCAATGGCGACGACCCACTTCGAGAAGAAAATCAGCAAGTTAACCGTGGATCAAGGCAGGGAGTACTGTTCTAACGAGCAACGTAAGTACTACAAGTGCAAAGGGATCCAGCTGCAGCCGACTGTTGCCTACTCACCGCAGCAGAACGGCGTTGCAGAACGCTTCAACAGAACGTTGGTTGAAAAGGTGAGGACGATGCTCATCGATTCCAACACGCCGAAGAGATTGTGGTCGGAAGCAGCGCTGATGGCTACATACTTGCTCAATCGAAGTCCAACGAGCGCATTGGAAGAACACGTGACTCCTGCGGAATGCTGGTTGAATGTGAAGCCAGATTTTGGAAAGCTCCGTGTATTCGGATGCAAAGCGTTTGCATGGGTGCCGGATCAGAAACGTAAGAAATTGGACAGCAAAAGTCGCGAAGGTGTGATGATCGGATATGCCCCGAACGGGTACCGTCTGTGGGATCGTGCAGCGAAGAAGGTCTTCATTGCGAGAGATGTGAAATTCGACAAGAAGTGTTTCCCGTTTCATGGACAAGATGACGCCGATAAAAATGTTCCATTGATCATTAACCTACGTTACCAGCAAGAGGGGGAACAGCATGATGGTGATGCTGTGAACATGCTGGAATCCGATTCTAGCGAAGATGAATGTCATGGTTTCGACGACGCAAGCGACAACGAGTTTGAAATGGCACCAACCGGTGTTTCAAATCCTGGCGCGCTCCCTTCGCACCAAAGAAGTGGAGACTGTGAGGAGTCAACCACGAGGCATAGCGAACGGGAGCGAAAGCTCCCAGGTAAGTTTCTGGATTTCTTTACTGGCTTTAGAGCAACATCTGCGGGTAATATTTCCCCTTTGACAGAACCACCGTCTGCGTATGGCGACATTGCAGATCGTGACGATCGTGCAGCCTGGATGGATGCTGTCGAAGCTGAACTGGAGTCGTTGAAGTCCAACGATGTGTGGAGTTAGTGAAGCGTCCGGCGTCGGTGAAACCACTGAGGTCCAAGTGGGTTTTCCGTTTGAAGGAGGACAAGAGTGGAAACACAGTTATGTGCAAGGCTCGGCTTGTCGTCAAGAGGTTTCTACAAAAGCCTGGTATGGACTACCAGGAGACGAACGCTCCTGTGGCCAAGCTCACCACTATCCGTACGGTCCTCGCTGTCGGCGTCCAACGGCGCTGTTACTTCCACCAGATGGATGTAAAAACGGCATTTCTTCATGGCGATTTGCGCGAGGAAATTTTTATGGAGGTTCCTGACGGCGTCAATGCTCCCCCTGGAATGGTTTGCCGTTTGCAGAAGTCGTTGTATGGGCTAAAGCAGTCACCCCGCTGTTGGAACGAAAAGTTCAATGCAGTGCTCTTGAAGCTTGGATTCGTGCGCTCGAAGCACGATTACTGCCTGTACACTTGGTTCAGTGAAGACGGCAACGATGCGATGTATCTTGTGCTGTATGTCGACGATTTGCTAATAGTTGGAACCAATCTGAAGTAAATTCAGTTGTTGAAATCGAAGCTGTCACAAGTCTTCGAGATGACCGATTGTGGCGCGATGAAACATTTTCTTGGAATCAATATTCATTACGATCGGAATGCTGGTTCTATGCAGCTGTCGCAAGTGGCCAACATCGAGCGGATCTTGGTGAAGTTTGGCATGGCAGAGTGTAATCCGTCGAGAACACCTATGGAGAAAGGATTGAGACTTGAAGCGAATGAAGGAAATATTGTTGAAGAGCCTTACCGTGAACTTTTGGAAGCCTCATGTATGTCATGATGTCCACCCGTCCAGATATTTGCTACCAGGTTGGCTATCTGGGTCGTTTTCAGCAGCATCCCGGCCAGCAACACTGGATTGCACTGAAGCGAGTTGTGCGGTACTTGCAAGGCTCGAAGCATTTGACGCTGGAACTGAAGTCCAACGAACGTGCTAAGCCGCTTGTAGGCTTTGCTGATGCCGATTGGGCCCCGGACATTGCCGATCGAAAATCAGTTAGTGGATATTTATTCCAGGTATTCGGCAATACCGTCTCGTGGTCCAGTAAGAAACAGACCACTGTGGCCAAATCATCGAGCGAAGCAGAATATGTAGCGTTGAGCGCTGCGGCAGCTGAAGCTATTTGGCTGGCAGGACTCTTGGGCGACCTTGGAATGAAGACCGTAAAACCCGTTCCGATTTTCGAGGACAACAGAGGATGCATTTGGATGGCCAAAAATCTCGAAAGCAAACGGGCCAAGCACATCGACATAAAACACCACTTTGTGCGAGACCATATTGCTACAGGCGACCTTACAGTGGAACCTATTCCAACTTTGGATCAGCTAGCAGATATTTTCACCAAAGCCTTGGACGCTGGTCGATTCGAAGCCCTGAGGAAGAAACTAGGAGTAGACGATCGAGAGGGGGTGAAAACGAAGTAGGCGGCGACTTTTCAAATCGATCGCCTCTCCACCTCGTCGAGTGAAAAATTTTGAATTCAGTCTGTACCAACCACGTGACGTGAACGGTCACTTTTAAATTCGTTTAAATAAATTATTCCTAAGTCAGTTGTACTCCGTGCCTTTTTCGTGTTCCAGATAACCGAGATCCTTTACTAAGTTTCGTTTGGATTTGTCATCTAATTTTGATGAGATTCACACAGTCACACTGAAACGCTCTGAAGAACAACCTATTTAAAAAAGAAGGGTGAATTTATCATGAGAAGGATAGGATGTAGTAAAGTTTCCTCGCTGCTACCCACACCCTTCACAAATATTTTTTTAGATGTCGGTCTACTAGCATGATAATCTTCCAAAAGATTTTGTGGCAATGGAAGATCCTGATATTATCGCTGCCAGTATTGTTCTATGGAACCCGTTTCAATTTCTCCGCTGTGGCATAGAAACGCTACAATACTTGTACATGTTAAAAAGCGGCCTCTGATTTCCGCTACATTAAAAGCTTTTGTTGGTTTGAGGGGCCATTCAGTTGAATTTCGATAAGATGATCACAAAAATTAGTTGTGTTTGATTCAAAACAATGAAGAAATGATGATGGCACCTGCCTGTTTGAAGGTAAGAAGATAAAAGAAGGGATAACTGAATAGAATTATAGCAGGATCAACTTCAATTAATGCTTTAAGGATAACTTGATTTCAATAAACTTAGCTGTTCCATACGAAAATATTAGTGACTAGCTTAACCAACAAAATCTTGAAAACACAGCCTTTTTAAGAAAGAAAGGCAAACTTCTGGTAAAATGCTTGCAGCTATGACGTGGAAAATCACTGACAACGCACATTGGTCCAGTTTTAAAATATCATGGTAGAAATTGCACATTCCCAATATTTTAAACCATTACAAGTGTTTTGGAACATGATTTAGGGTGAAAGACTCTATTTTGATATCTTCGCGGGGAGTGGCGGGGAGCGATTAGTCGACAATAAGTATTAATTCAATAAGGTTAACGACACTTGGATATAAATTTGCAACCGAAGATGTTGATTCTAAATGAGCATGAGTTATCGACCAGAAAAAAAATATTCTGAGACCAAAATTTGCATGGGTTTTAGTGAAAATTGGTTAGTTGAGTGTTAAAGCAAAAATTTACGTTTTTGGACATGTGCAGCTATTTAACGTCTGAACATGTGAATATACATGTTTATTTTTACTTATCGTACGTATTCTCAACCATCTGATATAGTAGATTAATGTTTGATTTTGCTTTTCAACTAAAAACTAAGTTTGGTTATGGGATTTTTGCTAGCTATTTGAAAATCTGAACCAATGTGCAACGTGACTCTATGGTATAATCTATATCCATATGGAAAAGGAATCTTTGTTTAAAAACATAATTGAAAAATGAACACCATAAAGGAGTCCAAATACCGGTGAGCACGCAGCCGTTCAGCAAGATTATATTGAGGTTTATAGGTTCGAAATGCCTCCGGTGGTGGAGGACATGGATTGCATTGACTTCCCTGGGCACAGGAGCACATGTACAATAATGGTAAATTGACAAGGAATGATCTTAGTAAATAGAAGGCTTATTCTATTAAAAGCCCATTCACAAATGTCATAAGGGTAAATAGGGGTAGGTGGTTGTCTAAATCGATTCTACCCCATTACCCCGAATGCCATTACCCCGAATGACACTTCATGTAAAAGCTGTTTTCACTTGAATGGAGAACATTTGAGGCTTTATATACGAATTAAAAAAAAAAAATTGAAACGATTTTAGCATTTTCGAAACGGTTACAAACAATCTGCTTTACGATCATTATTTGATGTAGTTTGGAATAATGGGTCACTTATCTTTGATAGCCTAGTTATCATAGAACTTGAATATGTTCTCAAATCTGTAACGAATATCATTTTCACTAACTGGGACCAATTTTGTAATAAAAGTCAGAACATTCCAACGTTAAACCCCTAAAGGTATGTGATGCCTTATAAATGTTACGTAATTCGTTCAATTTTGTTTGATTTATACTCCATTATCAAAGTTATACCAAAATAGATAGCCGACATTCGATTATTTGAAAAATGATATATCTATTCAAAATACATCTTTTGGGAATCTATCAATTGCAATCGATAGTTAGGATGCCAGTTCTTATTTTAAAAATATTAACTATAATTCTTTGGAACAGCATGCATAAATATTCAAGTTTTCTTCGAAAAAACTATCAAAGTTACCCCGTTTAACGGTAATGGGATTCGGGGTAATGGCGTAGAATCGTTTAAATCAGTATTACATTTTAACGCGTTCAGTTTACGCTCCAGTTTAAACCTTTGGACCAGGGATCAGGTGGTCAGTGTTTTTTCAGACTGGACCAAGTATTTTTTTCTGACTTCAGGAAAGCGTACTTCAAGCATTCGGAAATATTTGTGGGATTTATAGTAATATTGATATTTCTATATTTGATGAAACATCTGTATCAAAAAGGCATCGGAAAAATCAAAATTGATGGAGTTGTTGACTGATCTACACAAGGCCAAAATATAACCTAATCCGGTCAAAGCCAAGTAGGCTTGAACACTGAGCAGTTTAAAAATTTGAACCCACGTGAGCTGAAAATTGAACGTGAATGAGTTCACAACTTCCTTACAAAAAAGCAGGGTTTGAAACTGTCACTAAACGTGACAAGGATTGAAGACAGGACGTTTCTCCGGGATGCACGCTTTCTTCCAAGGGTGAAATGTTGATAATTGCATCGAAATGAGCAATCAGTTCGATGCTCTAGACAAATTTTCCGAACACCAAATCGAAGCCCAGGCTCTTTGATTCAAGTGAGGAAGCAAAGAGTGCCGCCTATCGTGGTCAGTTGTTCCGAATTTGGGGGATTTAGGCAGGAGATCTTGAACACCATTAGGGGAGTCAAGGTTTCCTTCCAAATCGCAAAGAAAGGAGACTTTCGCGTTTTGCCGCAAACTCTTAAAGATCGCGAACTTCTTCTCAAACATCTTAAAGAGAATTAGCTCACTTTTTACCTATGATGACAAAGCTGAACGTTTGTTTAAAGTTGTTATATGCTCTCAAATGCTTGTTAATGAATTTTTCAAAATATTTTTTACACTTTGTCATGAGAGTTGTGGCACTGAATATATTAGCATTAACAAAAACCATTTTTTCTTAAAATTTAACACATTTATTAACATATCAATTTTTTCAGAGGTGTGCAAGATTTTCATCGACATCTGTTAGTAATTAGCAAACTTATCATGCAAAATGCCACTTTATTGAAACAATATCATCGCATCATCATTTTTGAATGCATTGTATAGCATTTCTGATCAAAAAATTGTTTGTAGGTTCAACCCATTATTTTTGAGACTGTTTTGAAAGTTTGCGACTACTTTTCGATACACTCCTTATGTTCGATGTCCGTGTGACATGGGAACAATTCCAGAAATCTGGATGTAATTTTTAGAACCCTAGTCAGTGCCATCGGTGTCAAAAGTTGTGTCATAGTACAAAACATTGCCGCATGGATACTAAATGTATGATTTGCGGAGGTTCTTCTCATGCTTAGGACGTCTGTCCTGTGAAGCAGATACCAAAATGTTAAAGATAATGACAGTTAGCCATACATTGCCAAAGAAAGTGTGCATCTATTTTTGTCCTTGATTGGATGTTGTCAGATATAGAAACAGGATCAATATGACCCGACCGTCCTGAAAGGGCTAAGGCATGCTTCTCAATTCTATTTTTAGGAACGGTCTATTCCGTACGTTAATTTCATCCTACGCCTGCGACTACTATAATCTTAATTGAATATATCACCGTTTTGTCTCAAATACCGAACATGACTCATATTTCGAACAGTTGCGATTTCAAAGGTATGAATCAATGTTTTCAAACCTTTTAAATGTAGCATATTTGAATCACAGGAAAAAAATGATCGTCCTATGAAAAAATTTGAATGGCTTCGTTGAAAAATCGCTATAAAAATTCAAATGTTTGGAATATGAGCCAAGCTTGGAACTTGAGACAAAACGGTACAACTCCGCAAATTCAGCTAATTAATTACCATAGATTAGCGACTGTATTTCGCTAGCGGAGAGAATGACGTGCCTCCAACGAACTCACCGCCACCAATACCGAAACCCGTTCTTCAACGATTCGGACATCGCGCGAAAAGCTGATAAGTTAAAAACAAGCTTATCAAATATTCCGCGTGTTGTCTTGCGCTCAGTATTCACCACCAGCAGCGTGGTGTTCATATGTTCGCGTATGGCTCGCAATTACACGCGCAGACGCCAACCGAGCGTCGCGCGGTCAAGCCGGTTATTTGCGCTCAGCTGTTTGTTCGTCAACATTTGCGCATTGTCATTTTTTTTGGGATTATTTTTGCTAAACTTGAAACAAGAAGATTGCGATTCCATGGTCTGGAGTGCATTGTCCTGTTTAACGCATTGTCAGCTGGACAAAAATGGTGTAAGTATCAGGGTTTCGTGATTTTGTGTGATATCAATCAATTATCAATTCGACGTCTTTTCAGCTGTAATCGTAATGTATTCGCTATGTTGGTTTGCGTAACAGCTGTAGCGATAGCTTGGTTCTATGTGATCAATCAGAAGCAAGATGTGGAGCGTGTGCGGCGTGAAGGAGCGGTGGCTTCCAATGCCTACGAATGCGCCTCGGTAGGTGCGGATATTCTACGCCAGGGAGGTTCTGTAGCGGATGTTGCTGTGGCCATGATGTTTTGTGAGGAAGTAGCTTGCCCGGAGAGTGCCGGGATTGGAGGTGGCTTCCTACTTACATACTACCACCGTGATTCGGGCAAAGTTGAAGTATTCGATGCTCGGGAGATTGCTGCGAAGGCCGCCTCGCAAGACATGTTCGTTGATCACAAGAATGGGACGGCACATGGTGGCTTGGCCATTGCGACTCCTGGAGCATTGAAAGGTTATTGGGTGTTACATCAACGGTATGGGAAGCTGCCTTGGAGACGTCTGGTGGAACCTTCGATTGAGCTTTGCTACAGTGGGCATATGGTTGACCCTTACATGGCACAGGCATTGCAGGACAGGCGGGATAAGGTTCTAAACACTCCATCACTTCGAGAGATATTTGTCGACCCACAAACAGGGGATGTTTGGAAACAAGGAGACCGATTCAGGAGGCCCCTGTTTGCCGAGACGCTCAAGGTTGTGGCCGACGAAGGTGCCGATGCTCTGTATTCAGCCAAAGGTTCTCTTCTTCCCAAGGTCATGTCCGATTTGAAGAATTTTGGAAGTATCGTTACGGAGAATGACTTCTATGACTACGAGTAGCTCGAATTCGTTCGTTTTCGTGATAAATGTTTAATAATGTCTCTCTTTGTAGACCTCGATGGCTATCACCGGTTTCAACCGAAATGCGTGACGGGAAAACAGTGTACAGTGCTGCCCTTCCCGGTGGTGGAACAATATTAATTCATATGCTGAAGGTTCTAGATGGTTTCAAAAACCTTAATCCAGACGACCCAATAACTTGGCAACGTGTGGTGGAGACTTTTAAGCACGCATATGGTGTCCGTACCAGACTAGGGGATCCTCCATTCGTCGTCGGAATTGAGGATCTCATCCAGAATCTCACCAGCTCGGACTACGCTGATTTTATAAGGGATAAAATCAGCGATGATAAAACCTACCTAAACTATGATTTCTACGGTGCAGATTTCACTACGCCTGATGATCGCGGAACGGCGCACGTGTCAATTTTGGGACCAAACGGAGACGCGATAGGTGTGACCAGTACCGTTAACGATTTGTAAGTTTGTATGCCTATTATCGAACCTGATTCTAAAACCCTTAATAATTCATCAGCTTTGGCGCCCACTTGCGATCGCCTCGAACGGGGATTATCTTCAACGGAGAGATGGACGACTTTTCGACACCCGGAGTTGTAAACATCTTCGGCGTTCCGGCATCACCGGCGAACTACATTGCGCCCGGGAAGCGACCTCTATCATCAATGTCGCCAACGATCGTTGTGGATCAGAATGGGGACGTTCGTCTGATAGCGGGTGGTGCTGGTGGAACAAGAATCACCACTGCCACTCTTCAGGTGGTGCTGAGGAAGATCATATTCGGGCAGAGTCTAGCGGAGGCAATGGATGGTCCTCGAGTGCACCATCAGCTAGCACCGATGGAGGTAGAGTACGAAGGATCTGTAGACGCTCGGATCATCGATGGACTGATAGCACGAGGACACAAGTTGAGGAAAGTGAAACGAGTTGCTACGATGACGGCCGTGGCGAGAGAGGACGACGGTCGGGTTACGGCAGCGTTCGATCCAAGAAGGCCGGGAAGTGTTGAGATTGTAGAATTTTGAACAATAAATCAAAAATGAAATGAAACATGAAATCAAAATCAAATGGTATAAGCGCATTAATTTAGCCTATTTGAATAACAAGTAATATCACTTAGTTTTTATGGACTTGCGGAAGTGATGACAACTGAAGTCTACTGAACTACCAGCTAGTATAACTAAACGAATATAATGCCATGATTGTACATTGTTAGAACAAATTCAATTCAAATCGTTTATTCATGTCTTCTCAAGTCTGTGGAATTCATGGTGTTGATTTACATATGAAGCCATGTTGATCATTGAGCTTTTATTCGATGCTGAACAGGCTGTAGTTGGTGAACTTGCCCTTCATTCTGGTTACCACCGAATAACTTGCCTCAGTTGCTTCCCAAACACTATAAAGTCAACTCCAAGTTCTGATCTAACGCAACCGCTGAAGTAAATGTGAAACTTGACTGAAATGTTGGCGATAGGATCCATTGCTCGTCCTCCAGTTTTGAGTTAGTGCAGCTCTTCGATAGCTTAGGGTTCATTCTAAGTTCCCACGTTTCCAGATTCAAACAGTGAAAAAAGACATCTCAATTCCGGGTACGGATCCTCCAAACGATTGGATCTAAATGCTCTCTGTTGCCGTAAAATCAATCCGTTGCTCTTCTTTTGCCTTTCTTGGTTGATGAAAAGACTTCAAAAAGCCATATAGCTAGGGTTGCGCTACCTACATAGTGCTAAAGAAGCTGCCTGCTCGGTGCTGGCATGATACAGCAATGTTCGTTCGTCCTTTACATGATAATCGCGGTCATAGCTATCATAACCATCCAGCTCTGTCAGGACTTTGGACCAGTAGCTCTGTTTCTCAATAGTTTCGGACATTATACTTTGAGCCTCGATGCTCTTGTAGTGTACATCTTACCCAAAATAAAAGGTCCGACTGTTGGAAAGAAATGTTTTGGAGTCAAAGTCCGCTAAGGGGAATGAAATGCTATGGATTCAAAGATTATTGTTACAAAGTCTCCAGAGGGACGGACGGCAATGATCCATCTACCAGAGCTGCGGCAGCACACACGAGCTGGGAAAAGCTTTATTTTATTTAGCAATGAGAGAATGTGCATGTTGAGGCTCAAAGGCCGGTTCTTCAATTTCAGCATAATAAACGTGCACAACCCTCACTCCGGAAGCACTGATGATGATGAAGACGCTTTTAACGTGCAGCTCGAACGCGAGTACGACAGCTGCCCAAACCACGACGTCAAAATCATCATAGGAGATATAAATTCTGATTGATGGATTGAAGTGCCTTCTCCGACATTATCGACGTCAAGACCTATCGTGGCGCTAACATCGACTCTGACCACTACCTGGTGATGGTTAAACTGCGCCCAAAACTCTCCGTCGTTAACAACTTACAGTACCGACGGCTACCCCGGTACGACCTAGAGCGGCTCAAGCAAACGGATGTCGCAGCGGCATACGGGCAGCACCTCGAGGCTGCATTACCGGAAGAGGGTGAGTTGGATGAAGTCAACAGTGAAGGTAGCCATCAACGATGCAGCTGAGAGCAACGTCGGGTACGTGGTACGGAGTCGACGGAACTATTGGTTCGACGAGGAATGTAGGCACATTCTAGTGGAGAAGAACGCAGCGCGGGTGGTCATGCTGCAGCAACGTGGAGCGTTATAGACGTAAACGGCAGCAGCAGACCCACCTCTTTCGGGAGAAAAAACGCCGTCTGGAGGAGAAGGAGTGTGAGGAGGTGGAACAGCTGTGCCGGTCTCAAGAAACACGCAAGTTCTATCAGAAGCTCAACGCATCCCGCAACGGTTTCGTGCCGCGAGCCGAGATGTGCAGGGATAAGGATGGGAGCATTTTGACAGACGAGCGTGAGGTGATCGAAAGGTGGAAGCAGCACTTTGACGGACATCTGAATGGCGCTGAGAGCACAGGAAATGAAGGATGGGGCAACGGAGGAAATGCCTTCGTCGGTACTGCGGAGGATGGAAACCAATCAGCCCCCACTTTGAGGGATGCCATTCGCCAGCTCAAGAACAATAAATAAGCTGCTGGTAAGGATAGTATTGGAGCTGAACTCATAAAGATGGACCTGGAGAGGCTGGCCATTTGTTTGCAACGGCTGATAGGCATTATCTGGGAAACAGAACACCTACCGCAGGAGTGGTAGGAAGGGGTGATATGCCCCATCTACAAGAGAGGTGACAGGTTAGATTTCGAGAACTTTCGAGAACCATTCTAAATGCGGCCTACAAAGTATTATCCCAGATCATCTTCCGTCGTCTGTCACCTATAGTAAACGAGTTCGTGGGAAGTTATTAAGCCGGCTTTGTTGACGGCCGATCGACAACGGACCAGATCTTTACTGTACGGCAAATCCTCAAACAAGGCCGTGAATACCAGGTCCCAACGCATCACCTTTTCATCGATTTCAAGGCGGCATACGACAGTATCGACCGCGTAGAGCTATGGAAAATCATGGACGAGAACAGCTTTCCCGGGAAGCTCACGAGACTGATAAGAGCGACGATGGAAGGTGTGCAAAATTGTGTGATGTTGGATCCCGCCGAGGACTACGACAAGGTGATGGACTTTCGTGCCTGTTGTTCAATATTGCGCTAGATGGTGTTATGCAGAGAGCCGGACTCAACAGTCGGGGTACGATTTTTACGAGATCCAGTCAAATTGTTTGCTTCGCGGATGATATGGATATTAACGGCCGAACATTTGAAAAGGTGGCAGACCTGTACACCCGCCTGAAACGGGAGGCAGCAAAGGTTGGACTGGTGGTGAATGCGACCAAGACAAAGTACATGCTAGCTGGGGGGCCGAGCGCGACAGGGCTTGCCTAGGTAGCAGTGTTACGATAGACGGGGATACGTTCGAAGTGGTCGACGAGTTCATCTACCTTGGATCCTTGCTGGCGGCTGACAATAACGTTAGCCGTGAAATTCGGAGGTGCATCATCAGTGGAAGTCGGGCCTACTATGGCCTCCAGAAGAAGCTGCGGTCAAAAAAGATTCACTCCCGCACCAAATGTATCATGTACAAAACTCTCATAAGGCCGGTAGTCCTATACGAGCATGAAACGTACGATGCTCGAGGAGGACTTGCAAGCACTTGGAGTTTTCGAACGTCGGGTGCATAGGACGATCTTTGGCGGTGTGCAGGAAAACGGTGTGTGGCGGCGAAGGATGAACCACGAGCTCGCCCAACTCTACGGCGAACCCAGTATCCAGGTGGCCAAAGCTGGAAGGATACGATGGGCAGGGCATGTTGCAAGAATGCCGGGCAGCAACCCTGCAAAGATGGTGTTCGCTTCGGATCCGGTTGGTACAAGAAGACGTGGAGCGCAGAGAGCTAGTTGGGCGGATAAAGTGCACATCGATTTGGCGAGCGAGGGGCAGAACCGAGGATGGAGAAATGCGGCCACAAATCGAGTGTTGTGCCGTGAAATTGTTGGTCAGAATTATTTGTTTAACTAATTAAATGAAAATGAATGAACGTGAACGGATGATAGACTTCATTGTTGATTTAACTACTTTTACTATCTTTAGTCATGTACCGCCAGGATGAACAACCAGCACGTGTTGCTATCTTTGAACGTCTCCGACAACTCTTGGTTCATTGCCGTTGCATAATTCTGTTAGATAATCAAAATGCAAACAAAATCGTTCTGTGATTAAATGTAGATTTTAGTCGGCACCGCATCTTGCGATGAATCGTCACAAGGCTAATTTCTATAGAAAGCGATGCTGTCCCTGAGGAATAACCGTAGACGAGCAACTAAACTCGTAGAGAGTACCATCCAACATGCTTCCGGTAGAGGCGCCATACTGGGCAGGGTAGGATATGCTTGTTGCACTATTTACTAACACTTCTTCGCAACCTTCCGTACCACCATGCTATAAGTAGAAATGTAATACCGTTGATGAATCTTATAGACCAATGACCATTGTTTAGTATAAAACTATATCGACTTCAGGAGAATATTGCGACGCCCCAGACGGAAACGTGCCTAGGTCCCAAGCTGCTGGTACTAGACAACGGTTACTTACAGGTTAAGCACCAAAGGCCTCTTTTGTCTCCCGGGTCCCAGGACAGAGCTTCCACTTGGACGAACGTTCCAAATCTCAGTTCTGGAAGACGGAGTGCCACAAGGTTCTATGTTGTCAGTGACTTTGTTCCTCGTTACAATGCAGGCCATCTTCCAGGTATTACCAAAAGATGTCGATGTTCTCTTATACGCCGACGACATCCTCTTTAATGTGCTTGACAAAAAAAAATTGAATTTACACCGAAAATTACAAGCCGTCGTAATGACAGTAGATAACCGAGCGAAGAGTGTCGGGTTCACCCTATCTTCGGTAAAATCACACATCTTTTACCTCAGTCCAAACACGCGTTGAGAGCCTGCAAGCCACATGACCATCGACCGGATCTGCGTACTGAAGATCAACTGTCTAATGCACCCCACAAACGCTCAGACGGTTTGACCAACATTGACTCCGCCCCCCATGTTGATGCTCATGTTGGTGCTATGTTTGACCGTGTGTGATGCTGCTTGACGAACCAATTTGACAGTTTGTGAAACCAATTTGACGGTTGACGAATCGGTCGACCAAAATCAAACGAGTTTGATTTTGCTCAAACCACCGGTGGGCGAAGCCAAATGTTCGACGAACCGATTGTACCGTCTGTAGGGATGTTGCACGAACACCGACGACATCATGTCAAATTGAAGCTTCGACGTCCCATGAACTTCCGATGCAGATGGGTGGAAAGTCAAAATGCGTGAATTTACGCAGCGTCGGTGCCATAGTGATGTATCAAATGCACGCGCTTCAATCAAATGCATTATTCTTCAACCAATTTCTCCAGAAATATCTTAAGAGAATCCATAAGCAATTTCAACTAAGATTCAAAAAATCCATCCATGGATTGTACCTGGATTTGTACTACAGGGATTCCATCAGGAATTTTACCAGGAATTTCGCCAGATAATCCTCTTATAATATCTTTAGGAATTCTTTCAAAACTCCTTCATGATTCCACCAGGTGTTCTTCAAGAAATTTAATCAACATTTTGTCCAGTGATTTAACAAGAAATTCCTGTAAGAATTATTTTATAAATTCCTTCCGAAAGTTCACATAGAATTCCTCATGAGATTCTATCAGGAGTTCCTACAGGGATTCCTCTGAGAATCAGGAGTTCTTCTGCCTGCCTAAGCCTGCTTCTCAGCTTAGAGTTCAATGGGCATTTCCACAGTTTTTAACTGAGAGCTTTCTTTGCCAAAGTTGCCATTTTCGTATTTATATATCATGTGGCAGGTACGATGATGCTCTATGCCCAGGGAAGTCAAGGAAATTTCCATTACGAAAATATCCTGGACCGACCAGAAACTTAAACCAGAAACCATCATCAAGGTTTTGCTTTGTAGCCGCGGACTCTGATCACTCGGCTAAGGAACGCCTCTAGAATCAGGAGTTATTCTAGGGAATTGAACACGATTTCATCCAGGCATTCCATCAGGAGAACTTTTAAAGATGCAATCATAAATTTCACGAAGGTTTCATTCAGCAGTTCCTTCAGGGTTTTTATCAGGACTAGCTCTAGGGATTCCATCGGAAGTTCCTCTCCGGCTTCCATCGGAAGTTCCTATAGGAATTCCATCAAGAATTCTTCTGGGGGTTTCATCAGATGTTCGTCTAGGGATTCCATCAGGAATTCTTCAGGGATTCCATCTTGAATTCCTCCAGAGATTCGATCAGGAGTTCTTTCAGGGATTGCACCTGGAACTCAACTAGGGATTTCATCAGAATTTTCTCCAGGAAATTTATCAGGAGATATTTCTGACCTTCCACCTGGAATTCCTCCATGGACTCTGTCCGTCGTTGCTCTAGGGATTCCATCAGGAGTTCTTCTCGGGATTTCAACAGAAATTCCTCCAATGATTCCATCCAGAGTTCCTTCAAGAATATCTTTACAAATTCTTCCAAGAATTCCTTCATGAGTTCCCCCAGGGATTTCATCAGGAGCTCCTGTAGGGATTATATCGGGAGTACCTTTAGGGCTTCTGGAGATTTCATCAGGTGTTCCTCTAGGGATTCCATCAAGAGTTCCTTCTGAAATTTCACCCGGAATTCTTCAAGAGATTAAATCAGATGTTCCTCGAGGAATCCCATCAATGTTTCTTGTAGAAATATTATTAGGAGTGCCTCTAGCGATTCTAACAGGAATTCTATCCGGAAACTTATCAGGAATTCTTCCAGGGATTTTATCAGGAGCTTTTTAGAAGTTCCTTCAAGAATATATATAGATAGCAGTTCTTCCAAGGATTCCATCAGGAGTTCCTATAGGGATACTATCTGGAATACCTTTAGGGCTTCTTCTTGGGATTGTATCAGGAGTTCCTCCAGAGTTCTATCAGAGATTCCACTTGAATTGCCTCCAAAGATTCAATCAGAATTTCCTCCAGAAATCATATCAGGAATTCCTTGAGGAATTTCATCAAGACTCCTTCTGAGGATATCATAAAGAATTCTTCTAGGGATTCTTACAGGAGTTCCATCAGAAATTCCTTCAGGGATTCCATCAGGAGTTCCTTCAGCGATAGCAACTGTAACTTCTCCAGGGATTCTATCAGGAATACCTCTAGCAATTCCATTAGAAGTTTCTCCAGCGATTTCATCAACAGTTCCTTCAGAGATTCCACCTGGAATTCCTTCCAGAGATTCTATCAGGGGTTTCTCTAAATATTCCATCACTAGTTATTCTATGAATTTCATCAGAAATTCCTCCATTGATTCCATCAGGAGCTCCTTCAACAATATATTTAGAATTTCCTCCCAGCATTTCATCAGCAGTTCCTCCAGGGATGCCATAAAGAGTTTCTTTTGAGATTTCACCCGAAATTCTTCAAGAGATTTTATCAGGTGTTCCTCTATAGATACTATCATGAGTTCCTTCAGGAAACTTATCAGGAATTCCACCAGAAATTTCATGAGGAGTTCATCTAGTGATTTCATCGGGACTCTATTAGGAGTTCCTCCAACAATATCTTTATATTCCTCTAAGGATTCCATCAGAAGTTCCTCCACGGATTCTATCAGGAATTCCAATAGGAATTCTATTAGAAGTACTTTTAGGGCTACCATTGGCGTTCTTTTGAGGATTTCTTCAGGTGTTCCTCCAGAAATTCCACCAAGAGTTCCTTCAGAGATTTCAGCTAGCATTTCTTCCGAGATTCTATTAGGACTTCCTCCAAGGTGTACATCAGGAGGTCACCTAAGAATTCCATCAGGATCTTCTAGGGATATTATAAGGAATTTCTCTAGGCATTCTATCAGGAGTTGCATCAGGAATTTGATCAGGAATTCCTTCAGGGATTTCATCAGGAGTTCCAATAGTGATTTCATAAGGAGTTCTTCTAAGGACTTTATCAGGAGTTCCTCTAGGGTTTCCATTAGGATTTCCTTCAGAGATTCCACCTGGAATTTCTACAGGAATTCTATCAAGAGTTTCTCTAATGATTCTATCAGGAATTACTCCAGGGATTACATCACAAGTTTTTCCAAGGATTTCATCTGAAGGAGTTCTTCAATAGATTTCATTGGGAATTTCTGCAGGGATTCTATCGGAAGTTCTTTCATGGATTCCATCAGAAAAACTTCTAAGACTTTATTTTAAATCCTCCTGGGATTCCATCAGAAGTTCTGTCAGGGATTCTATCAGGAATTCTTCTAAAGGTTCCCTCAAGAATCCCTTTAGGGTTATTCTGGGTTATTTTATTATGAATTTTTTTCGGAATTTATTACGTGATACTACCCGAACTTTTAGAGATTCATCCAAGAACTCTTCAAGGTAGTCCTCCTGGAATTCCTTAAGGGATTTCTCCCGGAATTAGTCAAGGGATACCTCCCGAAATTTCTTAAGAAATCAATCCTGAAGGAATTCCTCCAGCAGAATCTCCAACGATTCTCGAAGATTATCAGGATTTCCTCCAGGGATTTTATCAGAAATTTCTTATAAGTATTCCATTACCGGCATTACTCAAGGGATTCCTTCCGGAATTTCTCAAAGGATTCCTCGCGGAATTCATCATGGGGCTCCTCCCGAATTTTCTTACGGAAATCCTTAAGGGATCCCTCCGGATTTTTCAAGGAATTTCTCGTGGAATAACTTCAGCGATTCTTGGGGGTTTTCAGGAACCCTCCAGCGATATTACCAGAAATTTATTATAATAGTTTTACCTGTAATTTGGGAATCTACCAGTATATCATCCAGTGACTCTATCAGGATTTCTTCCTGGGATTTAAAACAGGGATTCCTCTGGGAGGTTCCTTCGTGGATGCCACCAAGATGAACTCCAATTATCCAATAAAGAATTTCCTATGCGATTTGACCACAATTTCCTATAAAGATTCCACTAGTAATTCCTTCTGATACTTCAACTGTATTTTCCCTAATTATATCACCTGTAATTTTTCGCGAGAGAAGTTTTTTAAGGAATTTAATAAGGAGTTCTTCTAGCGTTAACACTGGGAATATCACCAGAGTTTCGCTAGAATTACCACCAGAAAACTCTACCAGAGTTTCGCCAAAAGTTCAACCATAAAATACTTCAAAGGTGTTACTAGGATTGTGCTTCAGGATTATCATAAATTCCTCCAGGGATTTAACTGATATTTAAAGTAGATCTAGAAGATTTTTTTTCATTTCTGAAAAAAAAAATCCATGGAGATATACTTTTAGAAATTCTTGGAGGTATCACAAAAGAAATCAACAGATCAATTCCTAGAGAGTTTCCTGGAGAGATTCCTTAGTATATTTCTGGAAGAAGTTTTAAAGTAATCCCTAAAGGAGTTTCTGAAAGATTCTCTAAGGTAATTCCTGGTAGACTCTTTGGAAAAAAATCCTTCAAGAAATACTGGATGGAATTGATGGATAAATTCCGTTAGAAATCCTCGGAGAAATTTATATTAGATTATTGAAGTAATTCCTGCAGAAATCCTAGGACGAATGCCTCGTAGGGTCCCTTCAGAGGTACAAGGAAGAATCTATGGTGGAGTTTATTAAAGAATTTATTGAAGATTCTCTAGAGGAATACCCAAGGACAACCTGGGGAATCCTCTCAAAAAATTACAAGTGATATCTCTAAAAGAACTCCTGCTGATCAAGTTTTAATGATTTTGTTTGCAGTATTTTTCTTGAAATCTATGAAGGCTTTCTGATTAAATGCTTGGAGGAATTGTTGGTGGAATCCCTGGAGGAACTTGATAAATCCTTGGATAAATTGTGGGTAGAATCTGTATAGAAATGCTTGAAATTTCGCTGGAGGAATTCTTAAATGAATCTTTGGAGGAATTTTTGGTGGAATTCTTGAAGGAAGCATTGGATGAACCACTGGAGAAATCCTTTGGAAAGTATTTGTATGGATCGCTGGAGAAATCTGTTGAAAAATTGATAGACAGAATCGCTGAAGAAATTCCTGGTGGATTTTCTGATGTAACTCCTTGAGGAATTTGAGGAGGAGGAGTCCTCCTTCCTGATGTGATTCCTGGGTAACGCGTGATGGAATCCTTGGAACTAACTTCTTGGTTGAATTCTAGGAGGCAGCCTTGGAGTTAGCCCTGAAGAAATTCCTTGGGATTTTTTGGACAGATCTTTGAAGGAATCAGTGGTTGAAATCCACAATAATTTGTAGAGGAACCTCTAAAGGAATCCTTGGAAAAATTCCACCTGAAGGTATACCTGAAAAATGTTCCCCGGAGGAATTTCTGGTTGAATCTGTGGATAAATTTCTACAGGAATTATTGATAAAATTCGTGGTAGAATCCCAGGAAGAGCTTATTATATTATAACTGGAATTCCTCTTAAATATTTATTTCTTCCAGTACTTAGATGTTGATAGTTTTTCTCTTCCTTACTGCAATTATTGCCAGAAAATTGCGAAAAGATTCTCCTCCACAGCCACAGCATTCGAGAAAATACCAATCACATATTCATTAGATTCTCGGCAAATCTAAAAACATACGAAGAAATATCGTGTTGCTGCAACCAACCTTGACAGTTGGTCAAACGGTTGTATCAACATAAGTCGGTTTGACTAACTTGGGGGCGGAGTCAATGTTGGTCAAACCGTCTGAGCGTCTGTGGGCTGCATAAGAAGGGGGTGCTCCATGCAATGCTAACAAACCCGGAGCTCGAAAACTAGGTGCAGAGGTAAGAAAATTCAAGTGAACCATGGGTAATGTGGTGGAAATGCGAGCTCTGTGCCCGAAGGTAAACCTCCAATGCAAGGATTTGGATGCGGTCTTTACGAAAGAAGAAGTTGGGATAGTCATGAAAGAGCATGGTGAATTGGGAGAGTCGCAGATTTCAATCCGCATGAGGAAGGGGTCTGGATCCAATTGCATAGTTTAGGCTTCCAATCTAAGCAGTCGTCAAGGTAAAAGAGGTTAAAATGCAAAGGGACGAAATCTGAACACTTTAAAACTAAATCAGCTAGCAACTATGCCATATTTACACGCAGTACTGCCAATGTTGAATCCCACGCTAAAAGTGGTTCACAGTTTTCATGTGTTGAGTTTATACAGATTTGGGTGAAAAAAAGCCGAATTGATTAAATGTATGGAAAACTAATGTAGTGGGCGGTAACAATTTTTGTGATCCGTTTTCAGCGTGCGTAAGAAAGTGTTTGACAAGTCTCCTGCTCGATAGAAATAACATTGACAGTAAATTTTGAATTCCAATGGACTTATCCACGGTCTTCTTTTATCCTCGACTTTCTTTTTCTTTGCTGCTCTAAATGCGGGCAATGTTTACATTAAATGACATCCGGACCAACATCCGGACAACGAATGTTCACCGAATGAACACGAAGTGGATGAATGCACAACGAAATCGTTCATTTTTTATAAACACGGCCCGCTGTAAAGGTTTTCTTATCGCTGGAAGTTGCAGCGTGACGTCATCGTAGATTAGTTCATTGGAACATTTCATCTCTTTGCTTTCATTAGCTTTAATCACGGGAAGATCAAAGTAGGCTGATCTCTATGTCAACTGACTGTTTCTCAGTGCTGAGAAACAGTCAGTTGACATAGAGATCAGCCTACTTTGATATTCCCGTGATTGCTCAATCGGAAGCATGGTTTTGGTTTCATGAGTTTGATCAACTTGATCGATACTGCTAAGGGTCTGAGAGAAGTAAATTGTGAGACGCGGAGAAGTCAGCCACAAGGCGTTAAATTTTCTGAAGGCCTTCGAAATGTATAATCTGCTCTAACGAAGAGATATACGGTATTGGAAGCAAACGACAGTTGCGCGTGCGACCAAATGAGCGGAGGTGGACATTGTAGAGCTAGTATGTGCTTGTTGAAACGTTAAGCTTTTAGAGCGACCCTCAGCAGTTCACTGCGAATGGATAGTAATCAGCGGTATTAGCACACAAGAAAGGGTAAACCGAGATACATTCGTCAATCCGCTTACTGATAGAACTCGACGATTACCGATCTGCGAGCAAATATGAGCAGAAGGCGCTAATCTCAATTAGTGATTCCACTGTCGAATCCCAACGATCCCTAGATATCGCGAGATGAATGATAGATGCATAACTTTTTTGCATTTACAGTTTTCCCACCTCACGATTCTTTATTTTGTTGATTTTTTTTATTTAATGGCATTTCGACCTAACAAACATTTCAGTTTATCAACATTCGACCTAAAACCGTTCGTACCAATGTCCAACGTTCAGTTCCTGTCTGTGATAACATTCGCAAATCAAACTGATAACGCAACAGCCTATCGCTCACAACAAACAGCTGGAGGAATTTAATATAATGCGACATAAACTCTTCATTATCTGTACTCGGTTTAAATGATACTATTGACCACAATTCCACCATTTAAATGCACGGTGGCATTTTACCACCTTTTACCTTTATTACCCTACGTTTTGAGATAAACCAAATATCACATTCAGTATTGTTATCAACTACCTTCTAGAGCTCAACTATCGCAACACTGCCTGGCCTCCTCGGATCGAAGGCAGCCGTCACCGTGCCATCGTCCTCTCTCGCCACTGCAGTCATTGTTGCTACCCTTTTAACCCTTCTCATAGAATGTCCCCGCGCTTCCAGCTGTTCCAATACAGCTGGATCCACGTCATGCTCGTATTCCACTTCCATCGGTGCCAGCTGGTGATGCACTCGAAAACCATCCATCGCCGTCCGTAAATTCTGACCGAAAAACACCTTTCGCAGGATAACCTGAAGCGTAGCCGTGGTGATTCTGGTTCCGCCGGCGCCTCCTGCGATCAGCCGAACGTTTCCTCGGCCATCAACTACGATGCTAGGGGCCATGGAGGAAAGTGGCCGCTTTCCCGGAGCGATGAAGTTTGCTGGAGAAGCCGGAACGCCGAAGATGTTGATCACCCCGGGAACCGAGAAGTCGTCCATTTCTCCGTTGAGGATGATCCCCGTCCGAGGGGATCGCAGTTGGGCGCCAAAGCTGGAATCAAAGAGGAAGTTAGTAGATCTTCGGATGAGGCCTGTTTTCAGAACTCACTAGTCGTTGATTGTACTCGTGACAGCTATGGCATCTCCATTGGGCGCCAACACTGAAACGTGAGCCGTTCCGTGATCTTCAGACGGGGAGAAATCCGCACCGTAGTAGTCGTAGTCGTAGAACGTATGATCATCCTTGATTTTATCCCTGATAAGATTGGCATAACCCCGATCAGTGAGATTGCGAATCAGCTCCTCGATACCCGGAACAAACGATGGGTCGCCAAGACGAGTGCGGATACCGTAGGCGTGCTTGAACGTTTCGACGATTCGTTGCCATGTTACCGGGTCATACGGGTCAAGATCTGGGTATCCATCGAGGACGTTCAGCATGTGGACCAGAATGGTTCCTCCGCCTGGGAGAGCGGCACTGAAGACAGTGTTGTCACCTCGCACTTTCGTTGATACCGGGGTAAACCACCTAGGTCTGTTACGAGATGACAATTTGTATTCAGTGGAATATCTAAACTTACTATACTTACTCATAGTTGTAAAAGTCTTCCTCTGTTAGAATGCTCCCGAACTCTTTGAGGTCTTGCATAAGTTTCGGAAGCAGAGATCCTTTTCGAGAATACAACGCATCTGCTCCTTCGTCGGCGATTACTTTCAGACTCTCCGCAAAGTCTGGTCTATAAATACGGTCACCATCCCTCCACACATCTCCAGTCTCCGGATTGACGTATATCTCTCGCAACGAAGGAGTTTCTAGAATCTCTTTCCGTACATCCAGTAAAGCATCTTCCATGTATGGGTTCACAATATGACCCCTGTAGCAAAGCTCGATTGATGGTTCGATCAGCTTCCTCCAAGGCAGTTTTCCAAACTTCTCATGCAACACCCAATAGCCTCTCAGGGCTCCGGGTGTTGCTATGGCCAATGCTCCGTGAGCTGTCCCATTCTTGAAGTTGACGAACATATCTTCCGCCGATGCGCGGGCGGCAATCTCTCGAGCATCCATTACCAGCACTTTGCCAGTTTCACGCTGATACAGCGTAAGCAGGAATCCACCACCGATTCCAGCACTCTCCGGACAGGCGATCTCTTCACATATCATCGTTGCGATAGCAGCATCAGCTGCCGAGCCGTTCGCCCGTAGAATATCCGCTCCGATCGAAGCACATTCGTACGCATTGGACGCAACTGCTCCAACCCGTTTGTGGACATCCCTATCTTCGTCATCAATGTCCAGAACATCTTCCACCTCCTCCTCGTGCAGAACGTAAACGGCGGCCAGAGTAATCAAGGACACCCCTACGATGGTGCCTGCCATCAGCAGAAACAGCTTCTTTCGGCCAATTTTCAATCTGAAAGTGTTATCAGTAAACAGTTATCAAACGACTTGTATATCACGCACGTTAAATCAAACTTACAGCATTTTACAGCCCCTTGATGGGTGTGTAAATATAATTGGAGGAGCACTAATCGCTGCTGCTCGCACTTCTATTTCAAGTAGATACGAGTCCAGCTGCGGTGGTTGAAGTAAAAAGGCAAATATGACTAGCTGGAGTGGCACTTTACCAGCTACTGAACAGTGAGCAGTGGACGAACATTGATCGGACAAGCTAGTAAGTGGGCGCGTGGAATCGGGGTATTGTCGATACTGCTACAAATAGGAGAAATTAAAATCTGCTTTTGGATTGCGCTATAACGGACGACATTATTGTCACGCAGAGGAAGATTACCGTTGAAATTCTCAATTTCAGTAGTACACTCCAACCTCTTTTTACGACCGTTTTTTTACCGACGGTTCTTTTTCCGACCAGTTCAGTTCAGTAGTTCAAGGGCTAACATATGGTGATCATTCAATTGCGGAATTCTGCCACTAGGCGGCGCTAGTGAACATAGAATTTTTGTTTTCCCGATAGCTCAGGATCCTGACCACTTAGAGAGATGGCGTCTTCGACAAAGTTGTTCAGTAGCTCAAGCGCTATCATTATAAACGCTATGAGGTTCAAAATTTTGCCACCAGGTGGCGCTAGTGAGCATGAAACTTTTGTTTTGCGGATATCTCAGAATCCTGGCCACATAGAAAGATGGCGTCTTCCGCAAAGTTGTTCAGTAGCTCAAGGACTATCATTATTCTAACCAAGAGATTCGAGATGTTGCCACCAGGCGGCGCTAGTGAGCATGAATTTTTGTTTTTCCGATAGCTCAGGATCCTGACCACTTAGTGAGATGGCGTCTTCGACAAAGTTGTTCAGTAGCTCAAGCGCTATCATTATAAACGTTATGAGGTTCAAAATTTTGCCACCAGGTGGCGCTAGTGAGCTTGAAACTTTTGTATTGCGGATATCTCAGAATCCTGGCCACTTAGAAAGATGGCGACTTCAGCAAAGTTGTTCAGTAGCTCAAGGACTATCAATATAAAAGCTATGAGATTCAAAATTTTGCCACCAGGCGGCGCTAGTGAGCATAGAATTTTTGTTGTCCCGATAGCTCAGGATCCTGACCACTTAGTGAGATGGCGTCTTCGACAAAGTTGTTCAGTAGCTCAAGCGCTATCATTATAAACGCTATGAGGTTCAAAATTTTGCCACCAGGTGGCGCTAGTGAGCATGAAACTTTTGTTTTGCAGTTATCTCAGGATCCTGGCCACTTAGAAAGATGGCGCCTTCAGCAAAGTTGTTCAGTAGCTCAATGACTATCATTATAAAAGCTATGAGATTTGATATTCCGCTACCAGGCGGCGCTAGTGAGCACAGAATTTTTTTTCGGATAGCTCTGGATTATGACTATTCAGAAAGGTGGCGTCTTCGGCAAAGTATTCGGTAGCTCAAGCGCTATCATTATAGAAGCTACGAAGTTTAAAATGTTGCCACCAGGCGGCACAAGTGAGCATGAATTTTTTGTTTTGCGGATAGCTCTTGATTATGACTATTCAAAAAGGTGGCGTCTTGGGCAAAGTTGTTCATCAGCTCAAGGACTATCATTATAAATGCTATGAGATTCAAAGTCCGCAAAACAAAAGTGTCATGCTCACTAGCGCCGCCTGGTGGCAAAATATTGAATCTCATAGCTTTTATAATGATAGTCATCTTTCTAAGTGGTCAGGATCCTGAGATATCCGCAAAACAATAGTTGCATGCACACTTGTACTGCCTGGTGGCGCAATTTCACTTAAGCAGTGTTGCCAGCTAAGAAAAAATTTTTGAACCCTTCGTTAAAAACTGGATTACAGTTGAAGAGTATTGCTATGTTGCTAAGCATTATATTTTTCTGTTCCGCTCAAGTTTGATGGTTTTGATCTTCTTCTTAAACAGTGTTGCCAGCCACATGAACATTTGTGATTCGGCCGAATGTATGACACGCAACACTTCCTTCAACTTTGGTGAACATTCGGTATCTTTAAAAATTTTTGGTATTTGCATATTACACCCCCATAAAATTGGCTCTTTTAATAACAATCGAGCAGTGTTGCCATCTATTACCAAAATATGAAAACTTGAACGGCCATTTTGGAGAGTTCTCAACCTATGCTTCATTTTTGCCGAATATATCGAATCAGTATTTCCGCATCTAGACGTTGCATTTTTCAAAAATATAATTACAACCCTGATTTATTTTACGACCGATTTTTTTACGACACCCCGATAACGGTCGTAAAAAGAGGTTGGGGTGTATCAACAATACTGCGACACGCCCTCAATCGTTATCTTGGAGGAATTTCGCAGATGAAATACATGCATGGATTTGATTTTGTACTCAACATATTCATTGTTCGGTAATCTTCGCAGCAGTGTGAATGAACTATCTGAATTACGTACTACGATTCTAATACACTTGTTAGATATTCGATCATGATAAAATGGATCAAGCTTGTTTTAATTAGTGCGTAATTGATAATTGTGTTCTATAGCCTTGGTATGTTATCAAAATCTTTGTTTTCAATAGAAGAATAAAAAGAAATCAAAGTATTTTCCAAACGGATCATGAAATCATGCAAAAAGTATTCAAAATATAATATCAAAGGCACACTTGACAGACCTTGGGATTCCTAATGTGGTTCTCACACAGTGTTGTCTGTACTTGTTTGCCTTTGGCATCTTCCAATAGACCGATCTGCTTGTTTGTTTGCTGTTGTTTTTTTCATGCTGTGATTTCAAACAGCTTAATCTTTCGTAGATTTTTCCACGGTTACGATAGCTCAGATCAATTTTCAGACGCATGTAAAATGGTTCATTCCATATATCGCTAGTGCAAGCACCTGATTTTCGGAAGTGTAACTTTTATCTAAGTATGCTTGTGGGCTAGTAAACATGAAATGACGAATTCGAGATGTATACGTAGCGAATGATAATATTATGATTCTTGGCCAACTAGGGCAAACGCTCCCTTAGTGGAGGTAGCTCCAAAAGTAGAGGTAGTGTGTTTTGGCATGTTTCGCATTAGAGTGATTCCAAGCAACAGCACCAAAATTTGGTAAATTTTTTAATTCATTTTTTTCTATTGAGCTAAAATTTTGCACAGTTTTCCAGTTCCATCTAAATCGTCATTTTCCGATATCAAATCTTCAAGTTGAGTCACGACTAACTTTTCAAAAGGGTGTATGTGAAAATGGTTCAAAAATATTCAAAAAGCTGCACAGCAAAAACGGTTCGTTCGATTGTTAGACAACTAAAGAAACAAAGTTAGACAACTAAATAAAGATTCCAAAAAAAATACACACAGTAAAAAAAAATTTTTTTTGCATTAAAAAACATCATTTTTGTCACAAAAACTCAAATATCTCAAAACCCTATCGGAATACCAACGTAATTTTTTGAGGGAAAACGGTCCATTATATTTGCTATCTACCATAAAAATTTGGTGATGGTAAACCAATAAACAAGAAAGTTATGACATTTCAAACATGTCACAATTTTCACATTTAGTAGAAAAAAAAAAATTTTCGGTGTAAATTATTACGGGAACCGCAGTTTGTTGCTGATTTTATTGTTAAGGGCCTTGCGTGAATTAAACAAGTCGTTTTCATGTATTCATTAGTATTATGTATATTATATGTATAAATATTATGTATATGTATAAATATTATATGTATATGTATATATGTATAAATTAAAATGAATTAACAGATTACACGAAAATATTTTTTTTTACCAGGATATTTTTTTTAGAGTATGATCGATGAGTTTCTAAATGTTATATATAAACTTTAAAAGTTTTGGATTTGGGTATGCGTTATGAGATCATGAAAACATTTTATTAATACTTATTTATTTATTTATTGTTAATCATTTTTTTTACAATATCGAACACTTTTGCATCATTATCAGTACAGTTCGAGTATAGTTTTGCTTTAATTTTATTTTCTGACAATGGAATGAAACAGTGAAATTTTTGGGTTCCTTGGATCGTTTTCGCATTATTATATTGCTCGCTGAGCTCTGATGCCGTTAATTCGTACTCTTCAGTAGTAGTAAAACAAAATGATAATTTTGTTAAATCTTCTTCTTTTCTGCGATTCGCCCAATTAAATAGTTCTTTTGCAGTTTTAATTGGATGCTCACGTTCTTTGGCTAAACTTGCTCTTGTGGCCATGCGCTTTATGGTTCCTCCAATAGCATCACAAGGACCTTTGCCATGTGACGTAGCAAAGAAATGCCATGCTGCATCAATTCCGTACTTTGATTTAAATTGACATAGGCTCGAAAAATTCTTACGGTTTTTGTACTGCGATGCTGCTCCATCAGACATGAAATATATCTTTCTGATTTCTTTATCCTTATCAACGCGTAAAAAGTTAATCATTTTGGCAATGAACAAATTTATAGATACTGAGTCGTGTCTTAAATCTTCGGAAATTACAATAAAACTAAAATGTTCAATTTGCGTACTTCCATTGAAATAAATAACGAATGGATGAATTGTAGCTTGTTGTACGTTCCAGTGATGGGACTGCACTTCATCTTGCAATACAAAGCTATAGTTTTCAGAAAAATCACAAATGACTAAAAATTCACCATCTTGTAATGTATTTTTCGTATTTTTTAAAAAGCGGGATTGCTCTGTTTTAATAAAGTCGTGAGGAATTAAACTTTCTAGTTTCAAGCAAAAAAATGACACAAACTCATCTACAGGTTTTACAATAGTTTCTAGGTCACACCTATCCGTGGTCACCAATTGCTCAAATGATAACTGATCAATATAATTTTCTTCAAACTCAGCGATGTTGTATTTTCACACAAAAGACTACCAGTTAACATTTTAATATCCTTTGATAAATTGATTCTGTTCAAACTATGTAAGATTAGGTTAATATTTTCGTGTGTTGTGCACACACAAACATTATGTGTTCCTGAATTGGATAGAAGCTTGCATTGCCTTGGACGAAGGCTTGCAAATGAGGAAAAACCTACCTTAATATTTTCGTTAATTTCCTTGAAGCGTGTATACGCTTCTTTCAAAGTAGTCATCATTAATCGTTTTTGGATTGCTTGACGCTTTCCATCTTTTTTTACAGATACATAATCTTTTTGGCAAGGCATAGCTCTACTTACTTCATCGTCTTCAAAATATTGAATTATTTTTTCTTTTGTCTCATCTGTTAATGAAGTACTCGACCTAGCATTTTTGGTTGCAAGACAGTTATTTTTGAATTGTTTTGCCTCTTTTGCTGTATTTCTATTGGTTTTGAACTCATCAATGGCGTCTTGAATAGACCACGAGCTTGGCAGCATCGACAAAATCAATAATTTTTCTTTCCTTGTCGTGGCTAGATTCAAGAACCTTTCCTTCATATTCATAATTACCTCATCGTAGTCTGTATTTTCCACATCCTCAGGTCCTAATTTGAAGAGGTTTCTTCGTACAGCTTCGTTGATTTCACGGTATTTTTTCTCGGGATAATTGACGTAACCCATCTTCGTCCATTTAATCGGAGTCACTTTTATTCCAGCTATCCCTTCGTTGAAGCGTTCGATGTTGACCTTCTGGATGCACTCATCTTCTGATTGATTTGTTGAAACAGATGTCGCTGATGGTACCGTGGCAAGACTATCTGTACTTGGTACTTCTGGTAACTCCTCAGTTGTTGTCGGTGCATCTAGTAATTCCTCAGTTGTTGTTGTTTTCGAACTTCCTGCAACCTGATCCACCGATGATGTACAGATTGCCCGTTTGTCAACGTTTAAACGGCAGGACGTACAAATGCGTGAATTTGTATTCAATGTAGACATTGGAGCATAACCAGCCGCTTTCAGTTTATCTATGGTGCTTTCGGTGAGATTTCGTAGCTCTTTCGAACACTTTTTTTTTCTGCAAACGGCCTGCAACAGTTGAGAAAGCGACTACTCATGTTGCTCGTTAGATTTTAATAAACAAAATCACTTTTAAGTTTTTACTGACTAGTTTGGTGTCGTTTGCTTGACTGAAGAAAAATTTTACAATTAAATCTTTTATAATCATAGTGGTAGTATATTTTTAGCTTTTTCGTGAGTATGTTCATGGTATGTACCTATCATGTTTTTGATGTTGTTGAAGTTACTCGCTTTCTCCCAAATATGATTAACAAAGTCTATTCTCTACCAAGGCGGGTCTATACCCAGGTGTAATCAGATTTTAACTTTGTGGAGAAAACCAGCGCCGAGAAAACCGACCTGCTTTACGTATACTAGATCACCTGTAAACCACTAGATGCCTTGTTCTCTACGAGGTAAACTTTTTGCAGGTAAACTAGTCGTATACCTGTATAGAAAACTTTTTTTGTAGCTTTTGTCTTCAATATTAGATTTCTTATAGGTTTCTTTTATCAAAAGGTTTCAACACTATTGAGAGAATTTTTCTTCAGTTACGTACAATAAAAAAAAAAGACACTATCAAGACTTTAGATCACAACACTGGATCGCGTCTAACTTTCTAATAGATGCTATAATAGTTATGAATAATTAAATAAAATATCATGAAAACAACTTGTTAACCTCATGTGGTACCCTTAACAAAAAATTCAGCAACAAACTGCGGTCCTAAAAAAAATTAACAATGAAAAAAAAAATTTTCACTAAGTGTCAAATTTGTGAAATATTTGAAATGTCATAACTTTTTTGTTTATTGGCTTACCATCACCAAATTTTTATGGTAGATAGCTAATATAATGGACCGTTTTCCCTCAAAAAATTACGTTGGTATTCCGATAGGGTTTTGAGATATTTGAGTTTTAGTGACAAAAATGATGTTTTTTAATGCAAAAAAAATTTTTTTTACTGTGTGTATTTTTTTTGGAATCTTTATTTAGTTGTCTAACTATGTTTTTTTAGTTGTCTAACAATCGAACGAACCGTTTTTGCTGTGCAGCTTTTTGAATATTTTTGAACCATTTTCACATACACCCTTTTGAAAAGTTAGTCGTGACTCAACTTGAAGATTTGATATCGGAAAATGACGATTTAGATGGAACTGAAAAACTGTGCAAAGTTTCAGATATTTTTGAAATGGTCGATCAGAATCGACTTGCATGCCTCCGTGGAATCCCTCATTAATAAATGATTATGTGATATTTTCAATGATGTACGATGCGAAAGTGATACAAGTAATCGAAATATTCATGAAATTTAACCGTAAAACTATTTAAAACAATTATTTTGATAAAATGTTTTGCTCCTTTGCACCTATAGTTGTGCATCAGTACCATTAGTGGAGGGCCCCATAAGAAATCAATGGTTGGCGTCACTAAAGGAATCATTCCTAAAACATACCTACACTACAGGAACAGTGTTCCTATTATTGGTGCAAGGCTTTTTGCAGGGAAATTTCAAATGAATCGTGATTTTTATACATATGAAAGATAGAAGGATTTGAGTTCTATCGAATGATACGTTAAAATCATATATTTCATGATTTTATCACCATGTTTTAGCAGTTTTCCCTTAGGTGCACCCAGTGGCGAGGGAAGTCGGTAGGACAGGTAGGACAAGTCCTACGCACGAAAATACCTGGGTAGGACAGTCAAAGGATTGTCCTACCCATGATTCCTACAGAATTTCTACAGCCAGATGTAGATGCTCTTGGAAAAATTGCATCAGCATATTTTGAAGCTTTTTTCGACAAATTACTGGAACATGAACAGAGCTTCTCGAATACTACCAGAAATCCCATACATCTGCCTGGGACCATCGAAGGCTTCCCATCTTTATCCTTTTTTTAAATTCTGGCGTTACATGCATACTAGGACTTATGAGAACGTCCTATACTATATACTATACTTATGAGAACGTCCACAGTTATTAACTGAGATTAATTTATCAATGACCATTTATGCATGTATACATCGTGGCAGGTACGAAGATACTCTATGCCCAGGGAAGTAGAGAAAATTTCCTATACGAGAAAATCCTCAACCAGAGAGATTCAAACTCACGACCATCAAGCTTGGTCTTGCTGAATAGCTGCGTGCTTACTTATACGGCTATCTGAGCACCTAGAAAATAGAGTATTCTTCTTCTTCTTGGCATAACGTCCTCACTGGGACAAAGCCTGCTTCTCAGCTTAGTGTTCTTATGAGCACTTCCACAGTTATTAACTGAGAGCTTTCTTTGCCTAAATTGCCATTTTCGCATTCGTATTTCGTGTGGCAGGTACGATTATACTCGATGTCCAGCGAAGTCAAGGAAATTTTCTTTACGAAAAGATCCTGAACCGACCGGGATTCGAACCCAGACACTTTCAGCATGGTTTTGCTTTGTACCCGCGGACTCTAACCACTCGGCTAAGTAAGACCCCTGAAAATAGAAGTATATTTTGGAGAATTTCTGAAAGATTTCTTGTTAAAACACTAAAAATGCTTGCAGAATTGTTAAAGATATTTCAGCGAAATATTCTAATAAATTTCTCTTCTGTACGTTGAACTATTTGCCAAGATACTTGGGGTTTTAAACTAGTTTTAAAATAAGCCTGGAAGTTTTTAGATTCGGTGATACCCAATTTGCACCATTGCTATTTCTTTAAGATTCTTTTACGAGTTCTTCCAGGAAGCTTTTAAAAAAGGAGATTGGGCAAAGTTGTATGGAGTTCGGTCCCGGAATGTACACAAATGACTTATACATCATTTGAAAGATCTAAATGAGACAAGAAAAAGTGTATATGGAGCTAAAAATATTCGTCATGGGAGAAAAAAGTTATGTATGCTGGAACGATGTAAAAAAGGGAGTGTTTTGAACAGACTTCTATTCTATCATATTGTTTTGCCCACATGTTTTGGACTCGTGCGTAGCAATGCACATGTATGTTTATATTTTTATCGTAAAATGTTCAAAAATGTAGTGATTTGAAACAGTTTTCAGGACGTTTTGAGTTTCTGGTATGTGCCTTGAGTATTAGGCATACGGAGATAGGAATTAAAGGTATACCAATGTAGATTTGACAAATAACTCACGTAAGGTAAGATACGTGGACACCTGCAAAGCGTGCTGATTCTCGCGATACAGGTTGAGGATCAATGGTCGATCATGGATTTTGATTCATGGGTTGCACTTCTCCGACATAATATACGTCATTGCTATCAACGATTCTGATCAATACCTGATAATGATAGAACTGCGCTCAAAATTCTCGGACTTTAAAAGTGAACAGTACAGACGCCCGCCTCTGTATGACCTTCAGCGAATTAACCAGATGGATGTCGCCACAACCTACGTCCCGCATCTGGAGCTAACGTTGCCGTACAAGGCTTTGCTTGCTGAAGCCTTTTGCGAGTTGTTGAACAGTCAGAGCAGCCATAAACATCACAGGTGAAAACAATGTATGGTGGACGGAGATCACAAAACGATTAGTTCGACACAGGGTGTAGAATTAATCTGGAGGAGAAGAACGAGGAGCATCACAGACAGAAGGGGAAGCAGCAGATTAGTCTGTTCGAAAGTTTCATACCGTGAGCAGAAATGTAAAAGTATATGCTCCCACCGTTCGGACGGAGGCAAGGTGATTGAAAGGTAGAAGCAGCACTACGACGAACATTTGAATGGTGCTGAGTGCACTGGTATGGACTTTCGAAGCAGTGAAGGAAATGACTACGTCGGAATGTTGGGCAATACCAACCAACTGAGGGAAGTTTAATATGCTATTCTAGAGTAACTAGGCAGTTGTAAAGGATGGTATATGAGCGGAGCTTATCAAGATGGGTTTGGAAGAGTTGGTCGCTTGGCTGTATCGGCTGATAGTCTTTGAATCTAGGATACATAACAACTGCCAAGGGGTCACCAAAAGGTTAAGTCTATATCTATCTATCTATCTATCTATCTATCTATCTATTCCGCTATCTGTAATTCTTGCATGAAGGATTCCAAGGGCTTGCAGATAAAATATTGAAGGGTGATAGAAGGGAAGATACAGAAAGAGATAATATACATAGCCACTAAATAGTAAAATAGTGCTCTTGGGCGCATTCTAACTCGTAAAGCGAAAACGATTGACATTTTGCTTAACTTAAGACCGATTGGATAATGTAGGAGTACACTCGATACTAAACAGACTTATACATCAAAAGAACAAATCTAGAGAACCACAAAATGGTTCCTGCTGAAATCTTGTCTGATTTATCACTGGCTGGTTGTTGCAAAGAGGTTGAGCTGATAGTTTTATTTAACTCTTAGTAAAATCTTTTCTGAACTAATATGTACCTTAGAAGAATCTGTTACAGTCAATTCTCTTATTAAACACAACTCACTTTTCTTCCACCACTGTTTCTTAACTATTTTTCATCGAATAAAGCAGCTTCATTTTTTTGTTTGAAGTTCAGTTATAATATAATCTTATAGGCCACACAAAATATCATATGAAATAGCTATAAAACATTTGAACAATTATGGTTGGTGTAATGTGGGTGGCTGAGTATGGTAGGAAACTTAACTGCATGATATGTATTTTTAAGATTTTTCAATATATTGCCGTGTAGCATCACCATGTTATGTTTTCATCTCTGAATCAAAGTCTTAGTTCGCTTCTATATAACAAAGAGCTTTTCATCATTATAAAAGTGCAGATTTAAATATATTTTCCATTGTTATTTAAGTAAAAATGTAGTAAAAAATTAATAAATACATCGAAAATCCATCTCAAACCATGCAACATAGATTTTTTCTCCCACGACGGATATTTTTGGCCCCATACCAACTTTTTCTTGTCTCAATTAGATCTTTCAAATGATATATGAGTCATCTGTGTACATTCCGGGCCCAGATTTGCCCAATCTCCTTTCCCAAATCTTCAAATCATTTTCCAGTATATTTCAATCGTATCTTCAGGAAAATGGCATGGATTTTTTTTTCAGTAATCAATAAAGTTTTTAATATAAAATGGGAGGTGTATTAAACATGATTGAGTTGTGGGCCAACCCTTGATTAATTTCTAGACACTCGGAAATCTTGGAGGATTTCCTAAACAAGTTACTAGTTACTATCCTACAGGAATTTCTTTCAAAATTATCGAACAGTCTAACCAAGAAATTAATGGAATAATTACAGAAATAATAGAAAAAAATATCCAGTAATATTTTACTTGAGAAATTGTTTCGACGAACTGCAGGATTAATTAATTCACACAAAAAACTCCAGAAGGATAACTGGAGGAACTTGCGTAGAAATTCTTGTACATCTTCCAAGAAAAATCCTTGAACATTATTCTTCAAAACTCTGGAATGAACCTTTCTGGACTTTCTTGGAAAATCTCCTTTAGGAATCTATGGGGAATCTCCTATAGAAGCAACTGAGGCAATTCGTGAAAGAGTTAGGCAACAAATATCTGGAGGAATTAATTACTGAGATAACCTCTTGGAAAACTTTCACTAGAATCATGTGCAAATTACTGGAGCGTCAGAGTGTTCAAGGATTTCATGCAGCAAATTCAGCAAAATTCCTCAAAACACCGCTGGAAGATTGTCTCGGACATTTGGTGAAGGAAGAGGAAGTATCCGAAGGGATCTCTGAAGTATTCAGGAATAAATCTTTAAAGTAAATACTAGCAGCTTTCCTGAAGCTCTTCCTTGAAAAATCTGAGAAGAAATTTCTATGGAACCTGCGAAATAGTCTTTAAAGTTTTCTCTAGAACCTTTGAAATTTAGCAAGCAGAATATGGAAAAATGTGACATTAAGGAATTTTTTTTTTTTTTTGTTAAAATAGAGACTTTAGAGACCTTCTGTCAAAAATAAAGACTTTAAAAAAACCGTGGGTGAGCAAAACTGAAAAAATAAACTAGTTGTAGAATTTCGAAGTTCATTCAAGTTTTTCGTCAAATCTGTCTGAGTGAATTGGTGACAACGATCAATAAACGCGATAAAATCGGCTAAGAACATAGTACAATTTTGCAAAACGTTCAAACCGTCATGGGATATTGGGAAACTAATATACAAAACTGTTATTGCTCCAGCTATACAATACGGTACAAAAGTATCAACACTTACAAAACGTAGTAGATTACAATTAGCCAAATATGAGAAACTAATTTTGAAAGATATATGGAATAACTGTAGAGTAGTAAAGAGAAAATTCAATGTGAGGAAAGAGATGAGCGGAAAAACTATCAATAGAAGAGTTAGAGTGGCTAGGTTGAATTACTATGGGCACATTATCAGGAGGCCAAATAAGCATCCACTGAAATCTGCTTTTAAATTTAAGTTCTGTTTTAAAAAGGAGGGAAGACCTAGTTTCACATGGAAAGATACGTTACAGCAAGATTTTTCAAGATATCGAGACATGACAAATAGCAAGTGGAAAGAACTAGCAACGGATAGAGAAAAACTTAAAAAGAAAGCAGAAGAAATTTATAAGGACAGCAATAGTGAAATTTCGGATGGAGAAGATAGCGAGTAGATATGTGATGACAGGGAAGCATTGTTAGAAAAGAAGACGATATACAAGAATAAATATAGAGTAACATATGTACACAAATAATTGAATGTGATTTAACTTACTGCCAAGAACCAAACAGTAAGATTGTTATGATATACTTCTGACCACGGATGATGAATCTTAATACGAAGCCAACGAACATGGGTACAAAGAGGTAAGATACTTTAATAACACTATATATGATATATTATTATATATTGGGTATTGGGGAGGGGTAGCATAAGGGAGTTAATTGAACTGTTGACTGGATGAAAGTGCGTGGGGTCGCCAGCCTTTTGTCATGAGAAAACAGCCTTAGTGTTGTCTTCCAAAGGTCTTTAAAGATATTAACTAGCCCTGCTACAACAAACCATCAGGTAGATCATTCCATCCCGGTATGATTCTGCAGCCATAGGTAATCCTTGCGCTGATGGTGGCTAAATAATCATCACATCATCATAAAATCTGTCTGAGTGAATTGGTCCGAAAAAGAATAAAAATTTGAAATTTTCTCAGTCTTGTGTTAATGACCGACTCTTTCATTTTGCTGTCAAGGATTCCATAAATTTGATTTTTTTTTCTGAGCTTCCAAGGACATAAAGACTTTAACAACGTTTGTCCTACCCATGGTTTTGAATATGGACGCGCCTCTGGGTGCACCACTAATGGTACACTTGCCCTAATACACATGGAACGACAAACTGTCGATCCATGCATGTGCATTATTTTTGGCAAAATATTGAGCGTAGAATCATGTAAACCGAGCATTGTTGCTTGCAATTTCACTTTCAAGATGCAAGCAAGTACAGTCACCCCACGCAGTTGAATCACCCACAATTTATGAATCAGCTGACTTCAAAAGACAAAGATTGATAAGAAACTATGAGTAAAAATAATTCTGTGATGTTTTGTGACAAGTTTGATAATAATTTTGTCTTTTGAAATCAGCTGATTCATAAATTCTGGGTGATTCCACTGCGTGGGGTCACTGTATGCAATATTGGCGAATGCTGCATGTAAGATCATGAAATGTTTCAGTTTCTTTCAAGATTGCTAGCACTTTTGAATGCAATGAGACAGTTGAGCTTGAGCTTGAGCTTGATTGGCCGCCCGTGGATGCACTCCAGTATCGCCAGATCAGCTGCACTTACACAAGGAACCAACCGAATGACTGCTTGGGACTAACAGGCATCCTCAGTGTATAAGTGCTGGTGATCTTCTATTTTTAGGCAACAATGGCACTTGCCACGTCAGAATGCAGACCAATGAGGGAAAGGGGGAGGAATTGATGATGCATTAAACTGACTCCCACGTAGACCGTATATTCCACTGCATCCACGTCATTTTTTTTTTTTTTTTTTTTTTTTTTTTTTTTTTTTTTTTTTTTTTTCTAAGCAATGGGGGGATAATCTGCTCAACAGACTCCGGACCGAGGTCCGGGAGTGTGGGGTTGGGGACCATTTACTACGTACAAGCAGTAAACAGGACTAAACCCCCGACCCACTAAACCATTTCCATTGCCGCCAAACCCTTCGTCTCTCCGGGACCACCAAGAAGGCATTGCTTCGGAGAGGGGCTATTGCACATCGCATCCTCCAGGTTAGCTGCGTAGCCATGCAGCAATGAACATCGATGACACGCTTATGGGGGTCCACCAAGGTAGCATGCTGGCGCATTGCCAGCTTCCCGGGTGGTCCTCACCTCCCGTTGTCCGCTGAAGGCGGGCAGGGTCGACCACTAAGCCCGCGCCCAGCTGCACCGCAGGTATCAAGAACTGATACTGCGGGCTTCGCAATTTGACCTACTGAAGGCTCAGGCCCTATCAGCTAGCACGAGCTGGGATTGCTGACGAAGGGGCCTCCACCTGCCCCGAACAACCAGAGGCTCGTACCCACCCAGTAGGCCGGCGCCACGACAGCAGCGCTACCAGGATGTTCTCCCCGCGGCCACTTAATCGCTGTAAGGGTCGATTTCGACCGTAGGGCACCGGTATGACCTACGTAGCCGACTGCGAACCCTTGGACCACCTGTTGATTAGCGTCTGCACTAGTCACTCCTCGAGTCCACACGCCACCTCCTTTGGAGTTCCGAGACGATGTGGGTGATAGCCGATGAAACGGCATTCCAGCCAAACTCGTCTGCACACATCCTCTGGACCAAATTGTCCGGAGTCGTGTCCCGACCGCATGTGGCAAACATGCGGTCACGCATTGTGCGGAAACGCGGGCACACGAACAAAACGTGTTCCGCCGTTTCCTCTAAACCTGCACAAACTGGACATTCGGGAGAACCCGCATGACCGAAACGGTGTAGATATTGTCTAAAGCATCCATGACCCGAAAGGACCTGTGTTAGGTGGAATGTTAGTTCCCCATGGCGCCTATTGACCCAGATATCTAACCTCGGAATCAACCTGTGAGTCCACACTCCCTTGGTGGAACTGTCCCACGCACGCTGCCATTTGACCATGGAGGCCAGTCTGGCAGTCCTGCGTATGCCTCTTGTGCCGCGCATTTCGAAGCACTCTATGTCTTCCATGATAAGGATACCAATAGGCATCATACCGGTGATGACACAAAGTGCATCGTGTGACACGGTACGGTACGCGCTCGCAACCCTCAGGCACATTAGCCTATAAGTACTCTCTAGCTTGCTACGGTAGCTATTGGTACTCAAAGCCGTGCCCCAAGCCGGGCCACCATACCTCAGTATGGACGAGGCGACACTGGCCAGAAGCTTACGCTTGCTGGCGTACACCGCAGAGCTATTGGACATCATCCGGGACAGTACCACAATAGCTGTGGAGGCTCTCTTGCAGGCATAATCGACATGGCTACCGAAGGTAAGCTTGTCGTCGATCATCACCCCCAAGTGTTTGACGGAGCGCTTCGAAGTGATTGTGCAGTCGCCTACACTGATCACCGCTTGCTGCGCCGACTTTCGGTTGTTGACAACAACAGCCTCCGTTTTGTGGTGAGCCAATTCCAGTTTCCTGGAGCTCATCCACTCCTCCACAATTGCGATCGAGTGGGCTGCAGTCAATTCCACTTCTTCGATCGATTCACCGTAGACCTCCAGCGTAATATCGTCGGCAAAGCCAACGATGACCACACCCGCCGGGAATTTTAATCTCAACACCTCGTCGTACATGACATTCCATAACACCGGACCCAGGATGGAACCTTGCGGGACTCCTGAGGTTATGTGAAAGCACTTCCGACCCACCTCTGTGTCATAGACTAATACCCGATTCTGGAAGTAACTTCCGAGAATCTTGTACAGGTACTCGGGTATCCCCAGACGCAGGAGCGCATCAGCAATAGCCGCCCAACTGGCACTATTAAATGCATTCCTTACATCCAGAGTCACTACTGCGCAGTAGCGAATACCCCTCCTCTTACGCTGGAGTGCTATCTCAGCGGTTTTCTTAACCGCCAGAATAGCGTCTACAGTGGACCTCCCTTTCCGGAAGCCGAACTGGTTGCCTGAGAGACCATTTACACCCTCGGTGTACCTCGACAGTCTGTTGAGGATGATCTTCTCGAGCACTTTCCCCACCGTGTCAATCAAGCAAATTGGTCTATACGCCGACGGGTCACCGGGTGGTTTCCCCGCCTTTGGCAATAGTACCAGGCTCTGCCTCTTCCACGCATCTGGAAATACTCCCTCGTCCAGGCATATCTGCATAGCAGATCTGAACATACCGGGAGCCTCCAAGATTGCGACTTTGAGGGCCAGGTTTGGAACTCCGTCCGGACCTGGTGCCTTCCCCATGCTTAGGGATTTTGCAATCCCTACAAGTTCCTCATCAGTTACTCTATCCTCATCACCAGCCCCAATCCCCGGCTGTCCTACAAAAGGAGGCCATGGGCTAGGGTTGTGGCGCGGGAAGAGCCCCTCGATGATCCCCTCCAGCATCTGTGGAGACTGCTCCGTAGGAGCAATTGCACCTCTTGTCTTCGCCATTACGATCCTGTAGGCATCACCCCACGGGTTCGCGTTGGCACTCTGACAGAGTCCCTCGAAGCAGGCCTTTTTGCTTGCCCTTATCTCAGACTTCAGCGCGACTTTGGCAGCGGTGAACACCGCCCGTCGTTCTTCACGCTCCTGCTCGGTACGTGCTCGCTGCATCCGTCTCCTGGCCCGTAGGCAGGCACGGCGCAGGTTCGCAATAGCTTGAGTCCACCAGTATGTCGGTGGTCTCCCATTCCTAGGGTGGACTTTTCTAGGCATGGTCGCATCGCATGCACGCGTAAGCACCGCTACCAGTTCGTCCCCGCTTAGGCCGAGTAGGTTACGCTCACGGCGGAGCGCCTCCCTAAGTACTTCATCATTGAAGTACGATGTCTTCCACCTACGAGGGCTTGGCCTTGACCTAGCCGCTTCCTCAACCCGCTGCCTGCTGTTGTTGTAGTCGATACTGTAGCGAACCGCCAGGTGGTCGCTGTGAGTGTAGCCATCGTCTACCCTCCAGTTCGAACTACTCGTTAGGCCAGGACTACAAAAAGTAACGTCGATAATCGACTCCGCTCCGTTACGGCTGAAGGTACTTTTGGCACCAACATTAGCCAGATCGACATCTAGCACGGCCAGTGCCTCTAGCAGGATTTGACCTCGCTGGTTCGTGTTACGGCTTCCCCATTCCACGGCCCAGGCATTGAAGTCACCCGCTATTACAACTGGCCTTCGCCCTGTCAGCGCGGTCGTCATACAGTCCAGCATCTGCGTGAACCGCTCGGTCGACCAACTCGGAGGCGCATAGCAGCTACAGAAGAGGACCCCGTTTACTTTGGCGATCACGAAGCCCTCGTAGGTAGTAGACACCAACTGCTGGACAGGGTATTTACCCGTTGTCCATATCGCCGCCATTTTTCCGGATCCATCCACGACCCAGTTGCCGTTGCCGGCGGGTACTCGGTATGGGTCCGATATGATGGCGATGTCCGTCCCCCACTCAGCAACTGACTGGTACAGCAGTTGCTGAGCTGCGTCACAGTGGTTCAGGTTCAGCTGCGTTACCTGCACTGTGATTTTTCGTTGATGGCTCGTTTGAAGGTCGGGCACCTTGAGCCTCCCGTTGGGTGATTGTTGTTCACGGACTTGCCGGAACAAATCAAGCACTTGGGAGGGTTCTTGCAGCCTAGTGCCTTATGACCTTCCTCACCACAACGCCTGCACAACTTAGTCCTATCAGGGCCTTTACAGCCCCAGGACTTGTGTCCAGGTTCCCTGCACCTAAAGCAGATCACTGGTTGCTCATGTATGTTCAGTGAACATACTGACCAACCAACCTTGATCTTACCTACCTTAGCGGACTTATTTGCGTCTGCCACAGGTAGGTGTACTAAGGCCACCTGAGTACCTGCCGGACCTTTCCGTAGCTGAACGGCGGTGGTGGGCACCTGCACTTCGCACTGTTGCCGCAGTGCCGTGACGAGCTCTTCTGCGTTAGTGATCTCGTCAAGGTTCATCACCTTCAGAGTCACTGACTGCGTCAGAGCCCTCACTTCAACACCAGCGCCAAGGACCTCTTCCGCCAAACTTTTGTAGGCGGCGCCCTTGCGCTCCTTGTCGCGCTTAAGCTCGAGGATCATTTCACCTGTACGAGTGCGTCTGACACTGCGTACGTCGGCTCCTAGATCCGCAAGCTTCGCGTCGCTGCGCATCGCCTTCAGGACTTCCGAGTACTTGGACTCTTCCGTCTTGATGATGATCGCATCACCCTTTTCGCGCTTGGCACCTACCCTCCTACCTTTCTTAGGTCTGGTATCCCTGCGCTCCTGTTTCTCCTGTTTCTTCTTCTTCTTCTTCCTCACTACGGTTGTCCAGGGGGCGTCCCCCCCCTGCTCCGCCCTGACCTGTGGTGATGGAGGACCTCTCAATGGTCGCAACCCCCTGTTCCCATCACTCCGTGAGGGGCCAGCCTTTTCGGGCCCACCCTTCTCGGCTTTCCGGGACGCCTGGCTGGGGTCCGATTTTCCGGCACTTCTGCCGGTTTTCGGGGTCAGTATCCGCCTGGCCTTACGAGCACCGCCGGGTAGCTCCTCCCCTGACGGCTGCCTCGCGCGCTTCTGCGATTGCTTGCTGTAAGCATTCGCTTCCACGCTTTTGGGGCTGCCCGCGAAAACGAAGGGTTCCGTCTGGGTAGACTTCGGCACCTTCAGTTCCACGGGTTCTGCCGCAGCCACAGTCACCATGGGTTCAGCATGGTTCTGCTTGGCCGCCAACATTGACTTACGAAGTCTAAGCAAGGCCTGCTTGAGGTCCTTGCTGATGTTAGACTTCGAGGACGCAAAGTCAATTATGGAGTCAAGCTGCTGTGCAGCCACTTCCATCGCAGAGAGCCCATCTCTACTTTTATTGATGGCCCTCATCAACCACGCTCCATCCATAACTTCACCCGATGCGTTAGCCGGGGATGAAATATGGGTTCCAGCACTGGCACTACGTGCACTGCTGCCTCCTCCTGCTTCTACTCTCCTCAACGGAGATCTAGCTAGCCAACTTCTTGCGAAGGGGTTCGCTTCCCTACTACTGCTACTACCTGCACTACTACTATTGTTTTGATTAGATATTGTACTCATTTTTGAATCCCACGAGTAGCACGGGAAAAGAGGTCCACCACGCCAGAGCCCTGCATTAACGCGGTAAGGGACAAAATACTGTGAGGGGTGCCCAGGTGCCCCACAGGCTCCGTTAATGGCCGAACATCTTTTTCACCCCTTCGACCATTCATTCCTCAGCACGGTTTTTCGCATCACACCTTGAATTGGGGTTACCCCGTTTGGTGGACTCTTACCACCGGAACGGGTTGTCCGTAGTTCTATTCTGGACGCCGGAACTACACGGCCACGTCAGTTCATGCGGGAGTGTGTATGGATTGGGAGAAAGGCATGGCAGAGAGGTTTGCTTTTGTGGTTAGCAGACAGCCTATGTATCAGGCGTAAGAAAGGCATGCGCGTGGAAGTAGGAAGCGTTAGGGAAACGGTTTCTTGTCCGTCTCTGGTTCTAGCGTTTGCTATGAACGAATAGTTTGAGTGTGATATATTTAGAATGGAAGATAGAAGCAAGTGAGAGATATACAACTACAAAGTACGAGGAAAGTACGGGCCTGGGATTGAACCCATGACCTTCTGCATATGAAGCAGAAGCGGTAGCCATCAGACCACCAACCCCGTCTTTTGAATGCAATGAGACAGTTTACATTATTTATCGTTGAATATTCAGTTATAACTCGTTTAACATGATAATCATAAAAAGTTAAGTTCCATGAAAATTTGAGATTGTTTTGCTGTGTGAATAAGTTTGTTAAAAATCGCTTCTTTGCAAATAATCAGGATCTCGAGACAAAGCAATGTTTTGAGGTACACAGCAAAAAATTATTAAATTTATACGATTCGTAAACCTTTATGTTTGTCATGTAAAACGAGTTATAACTGAATATTTAACGATAAGTAATGTAAACTGCCTCATTGCAATCAGGAATACTTGCAATCTTGAGTGACGCTGAAACATTTCTTGATCTTGCATCTAATATTCGCCTATATTTTATTTGTTTTACTTCTTGAAAGTTAAATTGCAAACGAAAATGCTCTGCTCACACGATTATACGCTAAATGTTCTGTAAAAATAATGCACATGAATGGATTAATCATTCCATGTCAGCGGTGCAACCAAGGGGGGGGGGGTTTTGGGGGTCAACGATTCCGAATTTTCCGATGCTTTTTCCATTCCAGCAAATATTTTGATATTGCGAATTCCAGCAGTTCATTTCCCTGAAACCACTAAAAAACACTTGGTCCAGTCTGTCTGAACACCGACAATTTGTTCCATTAAAAAAATGGATGCAGTATAGTAGTCAATTAATCGAGTTACAAAGTCAAAGCAATCCAATAACGAAGTTGGGTCTAGGGCAATCCGACTCCAGTACATGAAATAAAATCTTGCCAATAGATGCAAAACACGTTTCTCACCATAAGACTTGATTTTCAGTATTATCAATTCTTTAAAATAGGAAGTATATGCTATCACTGGCAGTTAAGTTTTTTCAATGCTAATTTACTTCCGTCCCACTGCAACATTTGTGGAAATAATTTCTTTTGTTAATTACTGAGCGTTAAAATTACTCTAAATGTTGAAAAAAAAAATATATTCAAGAAATTACACAGATCAACAGAAATTGCATGGTAATACGCAAATATATTGTAGTTTTGCTTTATTCACTTTAATTATACGCGTTATTTTTATTATATTTCAATTCCTCGACATATTTTTTTTTTATTAAAACTACCTTTTTTAAAAAAAAGTACCTTCAAATTTACAACAAACACTTTATTTTTGACAGCTTGTTCAGCAATATTGGCGAATGTTGGATGCAAGATCATGAAACGTTTCATTTTTACTCAAGATTGCAAGCATTTCTGAATGCAGTTTACATTATTTATCGTTGAATATTCAGATATAACTTGTTTTACATGACAATCATAAAAGTTTACGTGTAATGTAATTTAAGATTTTTTTTTGCTGTGCACGTTTTCAATTTTGAGTGAAGAAAAATGTCAAAAAGGCAATAGATGGCTCTTTTTCACTGGTAGTAAAAACGAAATCCTGAAGCAAAGAAAGCACCACGGAAGATGAACTAAACACAAAAAGTTATGTATTCACTTTACACTTGATTTCTAATCACTACTTTTTTGATCCAGTTTCCTTATTGCAAGTAATTTACGTTCTTCATTATTTTCCATACGTTTTGACAGTTCTCCGACTACCATTCTTCCATGCGCTTGTGTTGAAAGTTTGAGAAATTTCTGAATCCAGCGTAGCGCGATCAGTGGGTGAAATACAAACAACAGTGTCGCCGCTCGGCGGCCAGTATAAGAAATTGAATGTTCGAAAGGTTGTTGCCTGTACTTTTTGCCGCTAGCGCCAACTGTTAGGGATTATTAACGAAATAAACAGTCGTTACCCTATTGACTGTTTGACGATAAACTTGCAACGATCGACGCGCCACCATATTTCATATAACGGAGGTTATTAGAACTAACTTGGAGGTGATGATTTGGAGGTTATTTGGCAATTTGGAGGTTAAAATCACTAGCGATTTTGCGGTAGGATGTTGACGTTTGATTACGAATTGAAATCATCAAATCACGAATCAAGTATGCTGGAACCATGAATAAAAATCATAAAAACATAAGCACTAGTCATGGATTAGTCATCTGTCATTTATGAATCCTATTTTTGATACGCAGGTGGCAATTTCAGTCATGAAATCATGAAGGAGGATCTGATATCATGAACACAGGTCATGAAAACATAAGCATTTTTCATGTATTTAGATGCCTGTTTATGATTCTGACTTTGGTGCAGAAAAGTGGCAAATTGAGTCGTGATATCATGGAGCAGGATCCCTGAATCATGAACTCATTTCATGAAAACAAACACCATGCGTCAAATAAGATCCCAGCTTATGTTTGTCATGAAACATAAACAAATAAAATGAAGATTGAAATCGTCACGGCTTCTGTGCCGGTAGTTTTGTAATAAATCGTGAAAACATTCCACAGATGTCAACCTAACGAGTGCTACATCTTTAGTAGGAACGCGAACATTCAATGGTCAGGTTTGTAGGTTGTTTCGAGCATCAATTGAATTGACAATGGTCCTTGGGCTCACAAAACGCTGATGGATTGCATGAGTGATGGAACACTCCTTAACGTTCAACGCTCCATCATCGTTATAATCGTCATAATCAAAACTTCAAAAGCAGTTTTTCTGTTCAAAACTAAAAATTATTCGATGAAAATGTGTTCACTGTGTTACAGTTGTAGAATAGAATACAGTGAACACATTTTCCTGAAATTTGTTTTGGATTTTGAACGAAAAAACTGCTTATGAAAATTCGGAAATCAATGACGGATCCTGCCCCCTTAACGACTCTGCGGATGTAGAAAGTGGAACTGGAACATACGGCTGCCGAAGGCCTTCTGTGAGCTGCTCTTTTATAGGATGTGGGGAATGCATCACATCCGAACAGTTAAAATCGCCGTTAAAGCTTGTCAAGCAAAATCTTCGCTCAAAGATTGCCCGGTTCTGCATAGTAAGGGTGAAAGCTTTCAAGTACATTTTGGAATATCTAGGCAACAGCTCCGGCAGATTAATTGTGTTGTGAAATAATATGGGAACTCACGGAAATTTCGCCAAGAATGTCATCGATATGATGATACGGTGCCGAAGAGCATGGCCTTCAATTTAAACTGTTTCCAAAACAAAACTTTTTTTTATATAATTTCACTAGAAAACATCATTGATCGCCATAAGAGCGTTGACTAAGGTGAAGAAAGTGACCGATAGGTTTGTGAAACGCCCTGAGCATACAAGTTCTTGCATAAAAGTCACGATTCCATGACTTTTAGTCATGGAATCGTGACTTTTAGTTATGATATCATGAAGCGTAAAATTTTCTAAAATCATGTCTTTTTGTTCATTAATCCGGCAACGGATTTTTTTTTTCCGTGTAGGGCAGGACCAACTCCCTGAAGTAAGCTCTAGTTTTTGAAGCCTACCACGTTCTCCGTGGCGCTAGTGCTGAGTAAACAAGTTTAGGCTTTGACCCCATCAAACTCCGCGCGATAGCGACAAATGTCGCATAAGAAAAAAAAAATATTGTGTATTTCTTACACTACTGGACTGCGTAGTGGGGTTTTATAAGTGTAAAAATGCGAATAAAAGTGCGGGATTGCATCAAATCTTGTTGGTATCTTCAAAGCACTTATTCTTTGGATCGCGAAGAATAAGCCCACTGAAGACACGGACTCGATTAGATGCAATCGCGCACTTTTATTAGCGATTTCGCAATTGTAAAAACATCTGCGATAGTCCAGTGGCGAAAGAAATGCACAATACTATTGATAATGGTTTATGAATGCGCCAAATATAATGTGGCTAAATTATCTTGTGACTACAGAAAACTGGAAACAAATACACGCACTTAACACCAGAATAATAAGTAAAATATAAATGTCGCATTGAAAACGAGTGTGTTTCGTGTTTAAATCGATATTTTTGCGCTAGATGTCAAATCAGCCCCTCCTTTAGCACTAAAATGTTGGTTTCACTCTAGTTGTTCGTGGATAACAGCCGTTTCAATCCTGTTGGCAGGTCTGGTTTAGAGTGATTCTATGTATTTATCGTTGAATATTCTGATTCGGCTACCTTAGGTACCCAACGGCCTTGGCTCTATTTGGATACCACGACAATATCGGTTATTGCATGCATGAAAAGGCATGTCTTAAAAATATATTAGATTTTTTGGATTAACATACATTTTTGCTGCTTCAAAACAGTCATAATGGAATAAAGTCATGGAGAAATAAGTAGTAGATAGATAGGCTTTTGTACATAATTTTAATTAACATTCTACAATCACATTGCTTATTTCGAAGCAAAAAGAACTAATTTAAACATATCTTCACCAGTCCAAAACCTCAAAACTACCTCCTCTCTTTGGGTCGAATGCAGCGGTTACCCTATTATCACGTTCTCTAGCGATAGCAGTCATAGTGCCAATTCCCGTCGACAATCTCACTTCATGACCTCGTTCCCTCAGTCCATTGATCACTTCCTGGTCAAAACTCTGCTCCACATCGGCTGCCAACGGCGCTAGCTGGTGATGCAATCTCGGTGCACTCATTGCCCCTTCCAGATCTCGACCGAAAAACACACTTTGAAGAACCAACAGCACCGTAGCGGTAGTAATCCGTGTTCCACCGGCTCCTCCCACAACCATCCGGACATCACCTTCGGCATCTACTACGATGGTTGGTGTCATCGACGACAACGGCCGTTTTCCGGGTGCCACGTAATTCGCCGGAGAAGCGGGGACACCGAACGAGTTGATCACACCTGGGGTCGAGAAATCATCCATGATATTGTTGAATATGATCCCGGTGGATGGCGATCGCCGTTTGCATCCGAAGCTGTGAAATAAATTGGTTCAGTCTACATTACACCTTCGATTGGGATAGATGGGACAAGTCAGCACTTACTAAGTGTTGATGGTTCCGGTCATGGCGACCGCATCACCATTCGGAGCCAACACGGAAATGTGAGCCGTACCGTGATCTTCTTCTTCGGAGAACTCTGCTCCGTAGTACTGGTAATCGGTGAACGTGCGATTGCTGTCGATCTTTTCCCGTACCAACGTGGCAAAATCCTTGCTGGTAAGATTCTGTACCAGTTCTTGGATCTCCGGGACGAAATCAGGATCGCCAACTCGCGTTCGCAGTCCGTAGGCATGCTTGAAGCTCTCCACCACCCGATGCCAAGTGAGAGGATCATCCGCCTGGAGGTTTTCATAGCCATCGAGTATGTTTAGGATATTGATGGCAATTGATCCACTTCCCGGAAGAGGCATACTGTAGACGCTTGATCCTTCGTGTAGCTTCGTGTACGCTGGTGGAAGCCAACGTGGTCTGAAAAAATAAGATTTTACTGTAACATGCTTTTAAAAAATCAATTTGATATGCCCTACTTGTAGTTCAGGAAGTCTTCCTTTGTTATGATGCTGCCAAAGCTTTTCAAGTCCTCTAGGATCTTCGGCAATAATGTACCATTTGCTGCATGCAGTGCGTTAGCTCCCTCGTTGGCAATAACCTCCAAGGTATCACCAAAAGCGGTGTATTTCAAGTTATCACCTAGTTTCCACACGTCGTCAGTGTCTGGATTTACGAACAATTCTCGGAGCGATGGAATCGTCCGTAGATTTGTTCGCTGCGCTTGCAAGGCACTCACGAGGAACTCATTTACACTAATACCATTCCTAGCTAACTCAATCACCGGTTCGAACAAATCCTTCCATGGTAAGCTTCCGTAACGTTCATGAAGCTCCCAGAAACCTTTGATAACGCCCGGAGTGCCGATCGCCAGCCCTCCCAATACAGCAGCATCCCCATCACCTACAAACATATCTTCTGTAGCGGCTGCGGGCGCCATTTCTCGAGCATCCATCGTCTCTACAACTCCCGTCTTCCGGTTGTATACCGTAGCCAGAAATCCACCACCGATTCCTGTGCTTTGGGGCGATGTGAGCTCTTCGCATATCATAAGAGTGATCGCTGCATCGACTGCCGAGCCGCCCTTCCTCAGAATACCTGCACCGATTGCGGCGCATTCGTCTCCATTGGAGACTACCGCTGCTCCAGGAAGATATTCCTTCTCATCGGAGTCATCACTGCGGAGACCGAAGTACAAGCCTAGGACTAACGCCACCACAAGGATAGCCGCAAGTGTCGAAAACAGCAAGAGCTTCTTCTTGCTGAGGTTGAAGCTGTTGAAAAACAGGAACCGTTAAAGACATCCTCAAAATAAACCAAGTAGAACTACGTACAGCATTTTTACCCTTGATGTTCTAGTAACCTGCGTTCTAGTTTTCGCTGGATCTAGTTTTCAATGTTAACTGACCACAGGTTCGATATGTACTGAGATGTTTCTCAATATTATCTTGCAAATTGCCTATCACAAACTGAATAATCCTTTCGATAACAGTGAAAAGAGAATGTAATACTGCCGCAAATGATCAACCACATAGTGACAAAACGGTATTAACTTTAATTGCCTTGTTGTGATAAGAGCAATGTTTTTGTGTGAAACACAGATAACAACCCAATTCTCCCGGGGTATAAACATTACAGATCAAGTTATGCAAGGTGATGACGTCGAAGATTATCGAACGCGTCGAGAGATAGCAGGGTACACGCGAAGCGTACGAAGCCCGTTATCGAATTATATTGTTAAAATTTGGCGTCTTCCCGTACAGGTAATCCCAAGCCGTTGATAGCATTAGTCATTGTCTGAAGCGCGTAATAGTTCACTACCCTTCATGGTTAACAATTGTGGAACATCAAATTCACATACCGATGACTAGAAATCAACTATCTCGTGCTTCTTCGTGGCATCACATCCCCCATGGGACCGAGTCTGCTTCTCATTAAAGAGTTATATCTGCACTAAGTCAAGAGCCAAAGTTGTACTGAGCACACTAGGTCTGGGAAGTGCACGAATCGACATCACAGCACGAGTGAGGTGGCGTTGGCAGCCGTTTAAGGTGTGACTGCTCATGAGTTCAGGAATTCTAACCAAAGAGATTCTGGACCATTAACAATAGGGTAAAAGCAACGGTTTTGGTCATACGCCAGTTGTAGCCATAGTGAGTAAAACACCGTTTTACATTGCCAATCAGCATGAAACCTTCTATGTTCTGTACATCACATTCACATGATAGAGCAACATTCATTTACTCGTACGGATTGGTTCAAAACATAAGAAAACCAATTCATTTTCCTTAGTCTCATAAGAAACCAATGTGATTGGCCAATCTAGGAACCAAAGCTAAATATCCACAGCTCAATTTTTAAAGCGAAAAAATAATTTTAGAGCCTTTTTTAAAAAGTCGAGTCGACCAAAAACGACTCGACTGAAGTCCCTGTCGACCAAAAATTTTGCTCGACTCGGCTCTGTCACTCGAGTTTATCGACAGCTGTCACTCTATGTGACTGGATTACTATGGGAGTTGACGGGTGACATCTGAAATATGCATGCTTACTTTGATCGTCAATGGCTACAGGCGAGTCACATGAATCCACTCGATTTAGTTCAGTTTCGAAATTTTACATACATAATATGGATTGAAAGCTTGTATTTTATATATTTGTAGTATAAATACGGCTTGCCATATAATTTTTATTGACATTTACTCTTAAGCTGGCAAAATCCGGTGCTTTCGCCCTACTCAAAGTCACTTTCAGAAGGTATAGCAGTGCACATTACCAAGGGCTTTGTACGGTTTTATCGTGGAAAGGTGATGAAAAACAGCCTATTACGATGAGAAATGGCAAAAAATATTAAAAATACGTCAATATACCACTGGTTGTGTTCTGAGAGAGAGAGGATACAGCTCACTGACAGTTGGCATATTTTCTTGCCTTCTTTGATCTCTTTCTTTTATTCTTGGGTTGTGCGCAACGGTCAGATGACCTTATTTTGGTTAAAATTATATTCACTTCTTGTTGTTCACTATGAAAGAGGGTACGAATCAAAATCAATAGCAGTTTACCAACACGCAACTGTATCTAGTAATTCAACTTTTTGAAATATAAAATCATCAAAAAACACTTAGAAATTTTATTTAACTTTACTTTAATTTTGACGGTTTTTCACGCTTTGCCCTTCGAATGTGCGGGTTCCCTGTGACAGTTGATGATAGGTTTCCATGACTTTTGGGAGCTCGCAATCAAAGTCAGCTGTCTCCTCTCTCTCTCTCTCTCCGGTTGTGCTTGATAGTATCACTTATCTCTGCAATGATGCTCTAACTTCGGGAAAAATATTGTTGTTTTACTTTAGTGTATAACATGAATTTGAATTAAAATAAAACTGGCAGCACTGGTATTTCAAAACTTAAAGCATCTTGCTCCGGTGTTGACTTCCACAAACAACCGTTGTGCCAGTGTCGCAATGATTCAAGATCAATTTGATCTACGTTACTTCCAATACTGTCGTGATGCGATCGCCTTCTTATACGCAGGACACTTAAAACCGCCCGTTATATGGGCGTTTCCTTCCTCCGGTTTACAGAGTAAACACTTTGGTCGCTTCGTACAATCTTTTCCGTAGTCCCTTTCTCCCCGCAATACCTGCACAACTCTGATCGGTCGGAACCGTTACAGATTGCCGCCTGATGTCCAAAGTCCATGCACTTAAAGCACCTCATCGATGGCCTCTCGGCTCGGGAGACGAGTCTCAGTGGACAAACCGACTATCCAATTTTCACCTTTTCCTTCTCCACTTGTTTTATTGGCTGCGGCCACTGGTAGCCGAATCGTCGCTAGCTGTGTGCCATCGTACGACTTTGAAAGTCGGATTGTCATGGCCACATCTCCAATGTCACACTGTGATCGCAAATCCAGTTGCAGATCATCATTGGATGTGATCTCGTCCAGGTATCTGCATTCAACATATGCCTCCTGAATTAAGGCTTTTACGCTTGCCTCGTTGGCCAAGGACTCAGCAATCAACTCCTGGTAGGCCGAGCTTTTGATCACTGGATAGTTCTTTAGCTCGATGAGCATTTCTCCTCTCTGAGTACGCCTCGTTCTGACCACGTTCTCTCCGAGGTCTTTTAGCTTCGGATCATCTCTGACCTTACGAAGAATTGCTGTGTACGTGGTTTGGTCGTTTGCCTTAACTAGAATGGCGTCCCCCTTCGACCACTCACGCCGTGGGCGGCTAGTCTCTTTCTTCGTACCCTCCTTTTTTTCTCTTCCTTCGCCATGTTCCTTCTCTCTGTTCTTCTGGCTTCTGACGGTTTGCCATTCTTCATCGTTTTCTGCTCCGTTCAACAGGTAGTTACCTTGTTCGTTTTTCTGTTTTTTCAAGCTTGCTTCTTCTCCTGGCGAGTCTCTATCACGCTCGTTTGACGGCTTGTTGGCATGTACCTTAGGGGTTTTAGGCGTGTCATCCACTTTTTGTTCCTTAGCATTTTGTAGTGCCTTTTCGGCTGCCTCGGCTCTCATTTTTAGCGCATTTTGTTCGTTTTCGGTTGCGTAAATGGCGGATTTTATGCTCGTTACTGGTTTCTAATCTTGTGATGCACATTAGTCCTGTCCTTTATGTACTCGTAGAGTTCATTGACCTTCTTTTTGGCCTCCATTAACTTAGACTTCCCCGTTAGGCCTTCCTGGCAAATGCTGTTGCTCGATTTTGGTGTGAACGATGGGCTTTGAAACCCTAGTCCTGCTTGGAGTCTATAATTATCACCTTGCAACGCCCTGCTGCTACTTGCTGGTGCCTCCTGCTGTGCTACTGGCGAACGTTGTAGATTTCCGCTTCTCGCGAACGCATTTGCGTTCTCACCCTCTGCTGATCAACCTCCATTACGGTATTGTCTGAGATGTTCTCCATTTTTGTTGGGTGGCTATCTTCCTCCTCGTCGTAAGTAGTCGCCTTCGTGATCCCATGGTGATCTTTGCAAGCAGTGAGAGCCAGGGTTGACACGGTCCTTCATGGGGTACCGTGTTCAGAGCCAGATCAGCGAAAGACAGGAAACGTTCAACTGTACGTACACTATTATGTATATCTCATCACCGTCACGGTGCCGCACGTACAGGTAGCTTACACGCCATTCCCGGTGCTGCCTTCACACCGTCGGGGACGCAGTTATTAATATTTTCTTTCAGTTCACGATGAAGAAAAGCAGTCATTACGTCCATCTGGTGAACGCTCACCGCAAGTATGATCCTAATCGACGCAAACTTGGCAACCGGAGCGTACGTTTCGTCGTAGTCCAGTCCCGGTTTCTGCTCGAAACCCTTGGCGACGATTTGAGCCTTGTATCACACCGTTCGTCCGTCCTCGTCATCATTGATGCGAAAAACCCATTTGGTTTTCAACGGCTTCACGTTGGCAGGGCATGGTATCAGCTGCCACACCTGGTCCATCGACTGTAGCTCGTCTTGAATGGCTTTCAGCTACTTGTCACGGTCATCACATCTCAGGGCCTCCCGGTAGATCTAAGGAACATTTACAGCAGCGGAAAATGCGACAGAGGTTGCTCGAAAATCAGTGAAAAAGTCAATCAACTTACCTGGTAACTTGAGCTCTCATTCGCTGTGCCTCGACGACTCGCCCTAAGCATCGCGTCTATCTGTTTGCGAAGGGAGCGCGGCGGTAGTTGAGTCAGAAAGCTCGGACTCCTCGGGATCGTTGGTATTTTCGTGATAGCTGTCCTCATCATCACCAGCAGCCTCTTCTGGCACCGATTCATCTGCTGGTCCAGCTTTCATCTGCTGATTCTGCTTCCCTCTCTTGCTTGTACGATGGTAGCACTACTAACGGTTTCTAATTTTTCCTTATTTCAGAAGCGTATGGGAAACAGTCACCACCTTCCTGGATTTTCGGTTCCAAAGGTGGTATCCGATGGAACCGTAACCTATAACGATGGCTTTTTGACCCTTTGCGTCTAATTTCTTCTGGAGTTAAGTTGAAGTCCACGCGTATGCCTTGCATCCGAATACGCACAACTTCGAAAAATCCGGTTTGGATCCGATCCAACATTTAGCCGGTGTGGTGCAGCAAAGCTGCTGTTGGACTGCCATACACTAAGTACACCTTACTTTTTCCACCAGTTGAATCGATCGGCCACGCCATTTTGCTGGATTGTGTAGGCGACGGTAGCATAGATTTTGATGCCCTTCTTCTTGTAAAAGCCTTTCTGCGCTGTAGAACTATTCTCACTGCCTTGATCCACGATGAGCTTCGAGAACTTCAATCCAAACTGTGCGGTTACAAGGGCTTCGTACTCCTGGAACTTTTCGAAGACTTCCGACTTCCGCTTCATCAGCAGAATCGTTTCTGTCCCGGCTTGTAGTCCACGCGATTTGCCAACTGCTTCTGCACGATTTTGACCATCGATGCTACAGATCGTTTCGTTCTACCTGATAAACGTTAGCAGTTGAGCCAGAGACGAATAGAGACCTCCATGTCCCATGCAGTTGCCCAAAATTTTATGGCTCATAAGGTAATCTAGAATGCCGTGAAAACTGTACTGCGATTTGTCAAACTTGAGTACCTTTTGCATTACCGAGGGACCAAATGCAGTACTAGAAGTGGTACCCAATCTGAGCCCGAGTGGGACGGACCTGGTTGAGCCACTCACCTTAATTTCGATCTCGTACAGGTTGCCCCTTATCGGTGCGGTAGCGATGATTTCTCCATCCTTCTTGAGCACCACATCAACACAATTGGGGCACTAAGGAGATTCTGAGTGCCCAAACCTGTGCAGGTACTGCCTACTGCAACCATGTGCACACAGAAACTGCGTCAGGTGGAAGTTCACTTCCCCATGGTTTCTCTTATACCAATCTGACACATTTGGTATTAGCCGATGAGTCCATCTACCTTTAGTGGAGTTATCCCATTCCTGCTACCAACCTCTGAGTATTGCCTCTTTACACGCGTTGGGGACTCCTCTGGTACCTCTTCGGTTGAATGATTGAACATCTACCGTGATGATGATCCCAATGGGCGTTATCCCGATGCACACGGCCTCTTTAGATACCGTTCGGTATGCACTTGCTACTCTTAATCACATAATCCTATATGTGCTTTCCAACCGCCTTAGGTTTCTGCTCGTTCTAAGCGCTTTTGACCAGATTGGTCCTCCATACTTTAGAAAGGATAGCGCCACGATTGCCAGTAGCTTGCGTTTCACGGCAATTACAGCAGAGCTGTTAGACATCATCCTCGAAAGCGCCGCTATAGCCGTGGATGCCTTTTTACAGGCATATTCAACGTGGCTTGTGAAGCTGAGCTTGTCATCGATCATTACCCCAAGATGCCTAAGGGATCGCTTGAACTCTATGGAGCAATCACCTACCGAGATAAGCGTCCATTGCTCGAACTTGCGGTTGTTGACCACCACCACCTCAGTCTTGCGACGGGCCAGCCCTAGTTTCCTAGACTTCATCAATTCCTCAACTATGGAAATAGAGTGCGCTGCTGTCAACTCTACTTCTTCCATCGATTCACCATAGACCACTAGGGAGATATTGTCGGCGAAGCCAACAAACTTAACACCCGTCCGAAGGGGCAGCCTCAGTACGTCATCGTACATCGCATTCAATAACAGCGGCTCATGATTGAACCTTGAGGTATTCCCGCGGTAATTTGAACGCTTTTCTGCCCCTCTTCTGTGTCATACAGTAGAATCCTACCATCAAAATAGTTTGCTAGAAGCTTACACAACTGCACCGGTACCTTGAGGCGGTGAAGCGCGTGTGCTATTGCTTCCCAGCTTGCGCTGTTGAACGCATTCTTCACATCCAGAGTGACAACCGCACAGTAACGGATGCCGCTCCTTTAATGCTCGATTGCCACCTCAGATGTTTGAACGACCGACTGGATGGCATCCAGAGTAGATTCATCTTTTCTGAATCCAAACTGGTTGTTGGACTGGCCGTCCGCACTCTCCGTATACGGTACTAGCCTGTTGAGAATCAAACTCTTCAATAACTTGCCCATCGTATCTAGTAGACAGATAGGTCATCCTTGGTCAATGCAGCGTTGCATCGTGGTTCTGAACATTTCCGGATCCGCGATCACTGCTACTTTTAAGGCAACATTTGGGATACCATCGGGTCCCGGTGCCTTGTTTGACGCGAATGATTTCACGACTTCTGCCAGCTCTTCGTTCGTCACTCTCGCCACTTCTTCTCCTTCATCTGCCGCATACGGCGCTAGGAGCCATGGGCTTATGGGATTGTGTGGAAAGAGTATATCGATTATCGATCGCAGCCACTCTTGGGGCGCTATGGCACCTTTGGTCTTAGCCATTACCACTCTTTAGGCGTCACCCCATGGACTCGAATTGGCACTCTCGCATAGACTTTCAAAGCATGCCCGTTTTCGACTCTTGATTTCCTTTTTGAGAGCTAACTTTGCCTCTCTGAATGCTGCACCGCTTTCTTCTCTTTGTGCTTCTGTGCGTGCGCGTTGCATTCTTCGTCTAGCCCGAAGGAAGATTGCTCGAAGATTTGCAATTGATTCGCACCACCAATACACCGGCAGTCTAATCTCTCTGTGAGGGCTTTTCTCGGCATGGAAGCATCACACGCTCGTGATATCACAGCAACTAGATCTTTATCGTTTAGGTCCAGAGTGTTCCGTTCGCGCCTCAGGGCTTCAGTGAATACTTCGCCGTCGAAGCGCGCTGTTTTCCATCCTCGGGCTTTGGTCGAGTTACATCGCGCTGCCTTCCGCCCGCCTGGTATTATACTATAGCGAATCGATTGATGATCGCTATGAGTATAACCGCTATCAATGCGCCAGTTCATGGTACCTAAAATGTTTGACCTACAAAACGTTACGCCGATAATCGATTCTGCACCATTTATGCGGAAGGTACTCACTGTACCCACATTTGCCAGCTCTTCATTTAATGCGACCAAGGATTCCAACAACACCTGGCCTCTTTGGTTGGTGCAGCGGCTACCCCACTCCACTGCCCATTCATTAAAGTCGCGAGCTACCACTACTGGCTGCTGATTAGCTAGTTCGGCTATCATCCTGTCGCCCATGTGAGAAAATTCCTCAATCGACCACCTTGGGGGCGCGTAACAACTGCAATAGAACACGCCGTTGATTTTTGCTCTCGCAAAACCGTCATTTGAGCTAGAGACTACTTCTTGAATTGGGTATCGTCCTGTCGTCCCTATAGCTGCTAGCTGTCAAGACCTATTCGCCACCCAGTTCCCGTTGTTGGCTGGTATTCCTAGACTGACTACCAAAGCAGCTGCTGGGCTGCATAACAGTGGTTTAAATTTAACGGTGTTACTTCCGTTTTGGCTGCTTTGATACTCCGCTTGTGCCCCGGCATTAGGGTCCGCCCGTTAAGTGTCCGTTGTCTGCTCTATCGACACATATTAGGCACTTAGCGATTTGCCTTCAAACGGCCCTATGGCCTTCGGTGCCGCATTTTCTGCACATCTTACTTTTTTCGGGACCATTGCAATTACATGACTTATGGCCCGAAACACTTGAAGCAAACTACAGGAGTCTGTTGCATGCACAGCCGGCAAACCGACCAGCCTACCTTGAGTATGCAACACTTCGGTTTGACACGACTTAGTGTCTCTTTTGCCTTCTACCTTGCCAAGTTGTTCCTTGGCTTTCTCGAAGTCCTGCTTTGCAGCTAGGACAGATTGTCGCAATTTCAGTAACCTTGTTTGCAAGTCTTTGCTGATATCGGTTTTGCTCTTAACAAACTCGATAATGACATCAAGCCTGCATTTCAGGGAGGTACTCGGTCACCTAACATGCTGCACTGGAGCGGCCAGTGCCTGCCGTCGTCACAGTATCTAGGCTTTTGCCCACACTGTTTTCACTAAAGTTGATGTTAGTCGCCTTCTTCCTTGGCGGGAACCTTAGCCGATTACTGATAGGTCCAGAAGCCTCTCCTTTACATTCCGCTAGTTGTTTGTTTTGGTTTATCATCTCTTATGGGTCACAGTGATGCCACGTACACAGATTTATCTGTAATTACACAGATTTTTTCCTGTTCTTGCCTACAGATATCTGTGATCACAGATCACAGATTTTTTTTAGATAAAAAAGATTTTTAAGATTTTAGGATATTTCACGAGTCAAGGACACGGGTTTGGAAGATTTAAATCAGAAATGCTATTACTCTGTTTAGTTTTCCTAAAAATTAAAGTATTTTAAATTTTTGAAAACATTTATGCATCTTAGTTTTACATCTAGACGAATGAGTTCTAATTTAAAATTGTTGACATGCCAGACAGACGAAATACGTTTGCAAAAGTTCTTTTTGATCTAAAAACATTAGAAATTTGATATTTTTGCAACACAGATTTTTACCAATATTTTTGGAGCTTGACTTAAGATAAAAAAGATTTTTTCAGTCAAAAACACAGATGAAAGTTCGATAAAATGTGGCAACACTGATGGGTCCCCCTAAGAGCCGCTATCCAACTCGCTGGAATAGTCGCCTTTATGATCCCATGGTTATCTATGCAAGCAGGGAGGCCATGCTAAGATTGACATTGGCAGCTTGCGCCATAAACCACTCACCGTTTCGGGCCAGTGTCACCCGACCCTACTAAGGGAGTAGAATGTCGCCGCTGTCAGCCTCAAAGCATATTATCAAGTACATATCCCAGACAACCAGAAGTTCACGTAATATCTCGTTTATTCATACAAACTACATCAAAACCGCAAAACACGGTGGATAAATTCGTCAAATGTATGAGTTTCCTCGCATAAAACGCTTTTTTCTGTGTTCATTTATACATTTTGTTTCGTCCCGTACACTCGTACAAAGTAAATCGAATCAATCCGTAGCAGCTGTCAAATCAACATTTGTTATTATAAGTTAAGTCGCATAAGATCACAGGTTAGTTCGGTAGAAAATTAACACTCTCGCATTGTATGCTTTTATTCATCACATAATATGTACGTAGAAGGCCTTTTCGCTACATCTTATAAGTGAAATTATGCACATACAAAGACTCCAGGTGATTTCGTTATACAGTGCCTTCCCGATTTTGGCAACACCCGTTTTTGTCTACCCCTGATTTTGGCAACACCCGTTTTTGGCAACAATTTCTTCCCGATTTTGGCAACAAGTCCAAAAAACTTTTTTTTTTATGAGTTCTCAACCTATTGAATGCTCATAAATAACACAAGGTCAATAAAAATGAAAACTAAATCGTGTATTTCTATTACAAAAGGTAATCAAAATTGTATTTTTGATAAACTTTGTGATTGAATTTTAATTGTGCTTTCAATCGTGATAAATTAAATTCATATAGTGCCTCACTTAAAAAGTGTGAAAGAGCTCATATGAACACTAAGCTGATAAGCATGGTTTGTCCCAGTGAATACGTAATGTCCAGAAGAAGAAGAAGAAGAAGATTGTGCCTCATATTCTAAGGTTTTGCACCTTACAAAACTGGAGCTAAAATTATTTAGACAATCAATAATACTTCAATCAAATCATGAAATTTGATCCCACATTTTAGCAGCTCCCGAAAGCAGCAACAAATCAGTAAAATAGAATAGATATTAGAAACATATGTGTTCTTCTCAAGCACTTCTGAAGCTACACTAAGGCAAACAACTTAATAGTTTCTGTAGGAATAATTATGATTTGGCGCCACAACGATTATTGTTGAAATTTTGAACTTTTGCTTATGATTTTGGGGAAGAATCTGAGTACTAAATTTCATAAGTCAATTAATTAAAATTGGAAACAAACGCAATGATAATTGCCTAACTAAAATTATCAATCGTTAACACTTCAGTCGTTGCGCTGTTGTATTTTGTACAACACTGTTGAAAAAATCTCGCTTTTCGTTCACAACGTTCTAACGGTGGCAAAACGCGACGCCTGGAAGGTTAATAATGTTTGCCTTTTATTTCAAGCGTGCTCAAAAATGGACATGCTTTGATAACATGTGATCTGCTTTCGATTGACTCGTACTCAACATCGAAAGCGGAGCAGTTCTTCTAGTGATTGCTATGAAAATTATTTTAAGTAATGGTTCTTGAATTATTCAATGCTCTCACTTATGAAACTTATGATCCCATTTTTGAGATGATTAAGCGTTCAATGAAACCACAATTTGGCTGGTTCATAAGTCATGACTTATGGAAAACGAAGTATTTTTGCCTCAGTCTATGATAAGTTGATTTTCGTCCATTGGCAATCAAGCAACCCGGCACATTGTTCTGTCTTTATTCCGCAAAAGCTTCACCCAGTCAACTGTACACTTAAATATCCGGTGAAATCACAACAGCTGAACAGTTTGGTAAAAAAAAACAAACGGACAACGGTAAAATTTTATAATTTTCGGTAAAAGTTCACCGCACTTTTTAAAATTTTGCCAGTACTACGGTGTGTTATTTTTTTGAACTGTTCAGCTGTTGAGATTACGTTGAAATTCCCGGATTCCGGTAAAATAAGCTAAGTGTGTGGGAGAGTCTCATTTCCAAATAAATTCTCCACTTACTGTTCTTAAACGATCGTCTGATTCTCCACTTACTGTTCTTAAACGATCAATATGAGTAATTCTACTGCTTCTGCAGTTATCAAATGAAGGGATCCATTGATAATGGTACCAAATATCATGTATCGTATGACTTATTCTCTTTTAAATCGGAAAAAATATCAATTTTGAAAAAATACTAGCGACACCGGTATTTACACTTAGCAACATCTAGCGCGGTTTTGTTTTCATGTTGCGCATTGAACTAAATAAAACCCCTAAACGACGTTTAAAACAATATGAAATAGTAGGCTATGCTTTCTAGTTTGCGTTTATCACAAGACAAGAGTCATTATCGAACGTCATTTTCCGTAAGCTACTTCCTTGTTTCACTTTACTGGAACTCACCGTTTGATTTTTCGTAAATATATTTTTATCGTTTTGTTTTTCTTTCAATGATGGACAAATAATTACATTTTAATTTATTTGATTTACAAAGAAAATGAGAATCGCTGAGAAAAGTAAACGGAATTCCCTTACTTTGAAGGAAAAAGTAGAGGTGTTGCAAGCCTTAAGGAACAAGTCTTCTACAAAAGCTGATTTAGCATGGCGGTTCAAGGTCCACAGGAGCACAATTAGGAAAATTGAAAGAAATTGTGAATCATTTTTGGCAGCCGCAACTAACAAAACTTGCCGCACGAAATGTTTACAAGTACCAGCAGTATGCGGCGCCGCCATCTGTTCGAATCCAACATGTTCTAAGCAACCGCTGGATACTCAAATGCATTTCAATGCGGATTGGGAAATTGGGAAAAGCTAAATACACAGTATTTAACTATCAAAACACACCAATGAAAACATTCAGATGATTCTTCGTTATGTCAGCTACCCTCTAACAAGATTACCGAGACGGAACAAATAATTTCGCCAAAGATGTCAGCAATTCAATTGAACACGCTTCAAAATTCGACTGATTTGGAGCTGCCGAAGTGATTCGTTTGCAGCTCTTATGGGAAAGCTGCCCAACAGAATGAGGCTGCCGATAATAGTCACACTGACAAGAAATGTTCGCAGCGTTGTAAAAACGTTTCCAAAAAGCTTTTAACAAGTCTGTCGGTGTGAATCGATAAAGGATTGATCAGCGCATAAATGTAAACAAACAAACACGTAATTTGTCTGCTGATGTCCGAAACAATCACAAGAGAAGCGCGGCATCGGCTTATATTGCCGAGAATACGTAAGTTCCCCTACGTGACAAGTACGCTTCAAATGGTAGATATCGTCAGCTTGAGGAAGCTCTATTTTTGTGGTTCCTCAATCAACGTCGTTTGAATTGTATTGTGTCTACTTCGATGCTGATCTTGAAAGCAAAATATTTTGCTCCTCGATTCAGCGTTCCGAGAACTGCTCGCTTTTCTGAGCATTGGGCCCACAATTTCAAGGTTCGTTTTGGAGTACGAAAACTCAAAGTATGTGACGAAGTGTTGTCTTGAGATTTTGGCAGCATTTCGTGAACAATTTTTACACGAAATTTCATTGCGAAATTTGACCGTTGACATGAATCAGGCTTATTCTTTAGAATGCTACCAGCAGAGACGTTAGAAGGGCCAAGCGAGCGTAATGCTCCTGGTCATAAGGTTTCCAAACTTCGCAAAAGTAATTCGTCAATCTTGGCGAAAAATAGGCATGATCGATGGAGAGCAGATCTTACATGAGGACGACATTCCACTGTCTAAGTTTTATAGCAACCAATCGGAACCGATTGTTGTGCAGACGCCACTATCCGACCATGAAGAGCGATATTCTTGTAAAATATTAAGCGACGACGACGTCATACAGTTGATTATGCATCAGGATCCCGATCACGAAGATGTGGAACGTGAATGCGATTCGGATCAAGCTGTTGAGGAACCTCAACAAGAAATTTGTGAATTGTGGGCTGAAACGAGCAACGAAACCCTAACTAACATTGACGCAGTGAATCATTTGGAGAAAGTCATCAGTTGGGCAGAGCACTCGAGACTATCAATGGCTGACATTTTGGATAATTGTACAACTTCTTCTTCTTATTTCTGGCGTTTACGTCCCCACTGGGACAGAGCCTGCTTCTCAGATTAGTGTTCTTATGAGCACTTCCACAGTTATTAACTGAGAGCTTTCTTTGCCGATTGACCATTTTTGCATGTGTATATCGTGTGGCAGGTACGAAGATACTCTATGCCCTGGGAAGTCGAGAAAATTTCCAACCCGAAAAGATCCTCGACCGGTGGGATTCGAACCCACGACCCTCAGCTTGGTCATGCTGAATAGCTGCACGTTTACCGCTACGGCTATCTGGGTACAACTATTGCATACGATTCAGCTCGAAAATTTCCTTAATCGTATGATAAGTATACATAGAGCAACTTCTTTGAACAAACTAATCAAATACCACTGAATTGAACTGAGTTGTGTTTGAATTGGGATTCGGTGTGCAATGCAATTATCAAATAATATGGCGTATCCATTTAGAATGGAATGTATCATGGATCGCCTTCTATAGCCTAGTGACAAAGTCCGCTACTTCAAGCTATGCTGAGTCTGTATGAGTTTGATAAATCTCCTTGAAAAAAAACCCGAATTAGGCAGCATCCCCAATTTGGCAACATAAAATCGGGAAGACACTGTACGTACATTTTGGTTGTCTGGGATACCGTTACTGCCAGTATACATTATTGGGGCCGTACTGGCGTTGGTCCCAATGTGCTCGAAGCACTTGAAGGCCAAGATTCAACGTGGCTAGCGAGACAGAGCTTGTCGTCGATGTCGTCAAGATGTCTAAGGGATCACTTGGACCCTATGGTGTAATCACCTACCGAGATAAGCGCCCGTTGCTCAGACTTGCGTTTGTTGACCTCCACCACCTCAGTCTTGTGACGAGCCAGTCCTAGTTTCCTAGACTTCATATATTCCTCAACTAGCTAGATGGAGGAGTGAGCTGCTGTCAACTCTACCTGTTCCATCGATTCGCCATAGACCGCTAGGGTGATGTCATCAGCGAAACCGCCCAATACCTGAATGATGGTGAAGGCAATGAGGGTCAAGACAACGGACGGAATGTGTACAGTGCACATGAAAACCAACAGGCCATGAGAGGTTAAGGATGCTATTCTATTGCATCTAATCTTCTGTCATGTTCGCCAGAATATCCAAATCTTGAACATTACATCCCGTTTTTTATTTCTATCAAAATTGAAACTTTATTTGAATCTTTTGGGATCAACTGAATAAGTAGGTGCATGTAAAATGATTAAATTATAGATATTCAAATTTGTCATTTTTTCAGCGTATTTTACACCTCACTTCATTAATCCATTTTGCCAAAGTTCGAAAAATCAATGAAAATCACAAAGCTCTTCCCAATTACCCCGGATGCTTAGAGGGAAATAATGCCTGCATTTTGGCATAATGCGACGATGTTTTCGGCCGTTGGCTTTAATCGAATTAAGGCTACTTTCCCCCCTCATAAAAAAATTATTTCCATTTCAACTGACTAATCCAGAGACCATAGCGTGGCACCATTCATGGGAAAGAGCAGAACTGAAAACAGCGTGGCGTAACGGTACAGACGCTTTCCCAAATTAAGTGCGATTTATTTAGCAAAATTTACTGCCCTTGTAATTCAAGCGCATATTTCCGGATCTGGATGCTGAAGAGAACCATGATGTTTAAAGTGGATTGGAAAAACCGTTTTGTATACCGTCAAACGAGGTAACGTTAATAGTTTTGTGGAATAAAATCGGATTATTTCTGCATTCTGTTTTGAAGATTATTATTTTACAGTCAACTCTCCATAACTTGATATTGAAGAGACCATCGAGTTAGGGAGGCATCGAGTTGCAAAAAACAAAAGCAGTGTAATTGCGATCCAAGGAACCATCAAATTAACCACGAAAACCCACTTTTACCATGGTTCTTTAACTCGATATTGAGATACGGAATGTCGAGTAAAGGAGAGTTGACCGTAATTTCAATTTAGTAAAAGAGAACGAACTCAAGATCTACTATAACAAGGCCGTGAAGAATTAGTAACGAACTCTTTAAAACTATGATCGTAGAACTAGAGATTGCTTCATAAATGCTGAAATCTCATCAATTTTTATTATACTTTTAACTTTTACATTCGATTTGCTTAAGTTATTGATAGAAATAATGTTATACTCTTATTGTTCAATACTATTTTCACATGAACAAAATCACCTGACAGAATTATAAAAATTGGCTTAGTTGAAAGCTTTCATGTTTTCGAGTTAAACCTAGGTATTTGGCTTCCCAGACCATTGTGTACTGTTACTGTGTCGGGAAATTCAGCGCCAGTATCAAAATAAACCGAAGCCACGTAACTTCTTCTAACTTTTAATTAAAATCCAGAATCACAGCGCTCAAACGTGAGAGCCCCTGTGAAAATGCACCTCTCATCAGGGAAGGGTTTTTTATGTCCCTCAACTGGACTCGATGCTGACGATTTACCACCGCCCCCCTCTCTATTCTTCTTTCCAATTGTTTGTTACGTATTATTATTGATTGCAGTTCCATTCATATGGGTGAAATTGAATTAAAACTTTGCTGTTTGTTTTCCAACAGGCATTCACCGGCCATGTGTACACTAATCAGTTTCGCTTTCCCGAGAGCAGAGCACTCGAGAAACCCACTTGAGCTGAGATTGAAATTTTCAAACACGTGCCAAGTGCTACTTCATTATTCATCTGACCGTTATTTTTTTTTCTGCTCCTTCTTATTTACAGATAGGCTACTTGGATGTGGTAATTCCACCGGATTTCATCACCGAAGACACCTCCTCGGACGTGATCGTTCCCGAGGGAAGTTCCGTCAAACTCACCTGCCGGTAAGTGCATGGGCGAGGCTAGAGCTTCCATCAGGCAGGGGTCGGGCGATCAATGCTCTCTGCACCATTGAGGAATAGTTTTCTATGCTTATGTTAAATACGTAACACCGAGTAGGGTAACTAGGGATAAAACGCGCCCTCTAAGGAAGGAAGCGTTTTTAGCTATGAAGAACATTATTATAAGCCTTTTTTAATTCATTATCTCATAGACAAACATGCTTTCTATCAAAAAGTAGAAACAACCATCCATTTTCTTTTTTCTGGAGTTAATAAATCAATTTTTATAAAATGCTTGCTTATCTGCATTTTTAGTTTTTGCGGGGTAAAACGCGCCACATGATCTCGGCGTTAGTCGTTCGCGCGCAGGCATGCGCAATCATGCTTGCAAATACGTTGCATACATGAGGGCGTTTGATCAGATGTTATTGTTCGATTATAGTATACATGCTGATTCGAAAAATGTGCATTTGTAAGGTTCAAATTGGCACGTAACTATAGCTTGGCATTACGTTTGCTGGAATTTGAATTCAAACGGCTGTTTTGGTGTTATGAAATAGGAGTTGCCGTTTTGCCCCACGAGTTGTCCTTCAATACGCTTTTTAAGGATGAATTCAACACTTTTTTCGCATGGAATACAAACTATGGGAGTGCACAAGTCGATTCTCGGTGAAAGTTTCAATAGTTCTTTTGTTTATCGGCCTGAAAAATGGCCTAGAAAATAACACAAAATTACAACGAAAACAGCAAAAAACGTTTTTTCGAGTTTTTGACGATTTTTGCCAGGAAATCACATAAAAATATATATAGAGAAGCATTTTAATACTTTTTCCATTATCTCGGGTGAAGAACAGCGTCCCAAAGCACGTCGATCGTAAAAAACAAGGGTGGCGCGTTTTACCCCAACGGCGCATTTTACACCCAGTTCCCCTACCTAGTGTGTAGCAG